>NC_134119.1:15042500-16292500 GCF_040939455.1 Microcebus murinus
CCAAGGTAACTTAGGGGGAAGAACCTTGACCTGGGAGTCAGGAGACCTGGATGTGTCTCGTTTCTGTTGCCATTTAACAGTGTGACTTTGGACAAGTTATTTCCCCTCTGGATCATTTTTTTTTTCTCTTTATAGAGAACATAGAGCCCTCAAATCCCCAAATCTCTTCCATTTTCTACATCTTCATATCAACGAAAATATGTCATTTGCAATTCTTTACCTGGTTAGTGAATTTAAATAAATCCTTAAAAATTATGGACAAAATAGTGCACATATGTACTTTTTGGGGAAGAGGACACATGGCTTTCATCAAATTCTCAAAGGGGTCCTTAAACCAGAATGCATTTCACCACTCAAAGTATTTGTGATTGCAATTTTGGGTGTGTGTGTTGTCACTCAGTATTTGAAACAAAAGAAAAGGCAATGTGGATGATTTGAAAGTAAGGTTTTCCAATACAGCTGGGGTCAATTCGAGATTTTTTAGATCAAGTAGAGCTCGAGTGTGGCTCAACTATTTCTTAAATAATGGTTATTATTATTATCTTATTTTTAATATAATGGAAATATGTACTAAATCTGGAGAACAGAAAAACATGAATAACAAAGTAAAAATTCTTCACATTTTCTTTTTTGGAAGTAATGGAGTTAGGTTATCTTGTTTTGCTTTAGGCCTATTCACACCTGAGAGAACTGTTATTTCCTTAATAATAAAATGAGCTGGTTTTAGATCTTCCTCTTTGCTTAAACACACACACACACACACACACACACACACACACACACACACACCGTGCGCATGCATGCTCCTAAGCCCAGTACATATTATTATGCAAATCGTTCTTCACTTATCACCCATATGTTATAAACTTATTTTTCTACTTCCTTCTTTGTAACAGCTGTATAGTATTCTACACATGGAATACACCATGATTCATTTAGCCTTTCCATTACTGATGCACATTAAGATGTTTCCAATTTTTTCTTACATTAGAAGATAATGCTGTGTGTTGGGGGAAACTTCAGGAATGATCATCTTCAAAAATCTACTATTACATAATCTATTATTACATTTTACAAAAGCAACTAGAACACGGAAAAAAAAATGGACAAAACAACTTTTACAGAACTCCGGAAATTAAAAAAAGGCTTGCAGCAACCTGAGGAGCATTTATTCAAGAAAAACGTTGACTCTCAGTAATAACAGCAAGCTTTGTGGTGCTTTAAATTGCCCTGTTACCATCCACTCTTCAGCATCTTTGAATTACAACAACTTTGCAATCATAGTAACTGTGAAAACCAGAAGCCAAACAGACACCAGAGAGTGCAGATTGGGTTTGGAGCTATTTGAAAAGCCCCATTCTCAAATAATTGCCTGGAAGCTACCTGAAAATATCCCATTCATAGGGTTTGTTGTTATCTTCTTGTTCTTCTTTGATCTGACCCAGAGTTGGCACAGTAGGAGAAGCCCTATCCCCTGGGAGTGTGTCAAAAACAATCTGTGGCAATTATTCAACATTGCAGCTTCCTGAGGCAGCAATACCAATTGGGGCAAACAAGAGGCTGGACATAAAACTTTAAAAAAAGATCTAGGGAACAAGATATCTGTAGAAGGCCTTACAAAACTCTAATATGTTCCTAGAGACTTGGAAGGCCACACACCTATGCAGAGCTGTGCACGTAACCAGGAAATATCTAAGAAGGCTTTAGATGTTCACTTTGGTTGATTTTCAAGCTCTTTAAAAATGGAAAGTGAAGGCTAAGGGAGAGTCGCCAATTACCTGCCTGAGCATCAAAGGTGTGCCCCAGTATACACACAGAGCCCTTGAGCAATGGGTTAAAAGAAAAAAAACAAACAAAGCCCCCCAAACAACTACAAAAAACCCCACTTTATTGATTCAAGGTCTTTAAGGAAATCTCTGTCTAGTCTGACCACTAAGCTAACCAAGCAGAGATTCAATGGCACCTTATAGGACTTAACATATTTTACAGAATTAGCCCAGGAAAGATATTAAGCAAGCAAACAAACAGCAATAGTAACAACAGTAAAACCCAGAAACAACAACAGAACTCATCAAAAATCTGAGATGGATAGAATGGGTAAAAATAAAACAAAATGAAACACACAACCCATAATTCAACTACATGATGTCTACAAGAGACATAGGTTAGATTCAAATACACAAATAGGTTGAAAGTAAAGGTATGTGAAAAGATATGCTATGTAAACAGTAACCAAAAGAGAGGTGGAGTGGCTGCACAAACATTAGACAAAATGTATTTTAGGACAAAAATTGTTACTAGAGATAAGGAATGGCATTTTATTATGATGAAGGTTTAATCCATCAAAAGGTGTAAGAATTATGAATATATATGCACCTCACAAGAAAGCACCAAAATACATTTAAAAAAATTTACAGAATTGAAGGGAAAAATAAGCAATCTGTCGGTAATAGCTGGTGACTTTAGCAGCCCACTTTCAGTAATGGATAGAATTAGTAGACAGAAGATCAAAAAGTAAATTGAAAGTTCATAGTTTAAACAAAACTATAAACTAACTAGACCTGAGACATCTATAGAGAATTCCACCCAGTGATGATGGCAGAGTACATATTCTTCTCAAGTCACATGGAACATTCTCCAGGATAGATCATATTAGGCCATAAAATAAGCTTTGGTAAATTTAAAGGGAGTAAAATAACACAAAGTATGTTTTCTGATCACAATTACTAATTACATTAAGAATAACAGAAGAAAAATTGGGAAACTCAGAAATATGTGGAAATTAAACAACATACTCCTATATAATTAATGGGTTAAAAAAGAAGTCACAGGGAATATTAGAAAATACTTTTAGATGAATGAAAACTAAAGTTTAGAATACAACAACTCATGGAATGTAGCTAAAGCAGTGCTTTAAAGGAAATTCATAGCTGTAAGATGTCCATTAAAAGAGAACAATCTCAAATTAATAACTTAACTTTGCACCTTATGAAACTAGATAAACAAGAGAAAATTAAACCTAAAGCAAACAGAAGGAAGCAAATTTGAGAAAGTAGAAGACTCAAATTAAAATAAATAAAATAGAAAATAGGAAAACAATAGAGAAAATCAATAAATCCAAAAGTTAGTCCTTGAAAAATTCAACAAAATTGACAAACCTCTATCAAGACTGACCAAGGGGAAAAAAAGGAAGAGAAAACTCAAAGGAGTAAAATAAGTGAACAAGGGGACATCACTACCAACCAATATAAATAAAAAGGATTTTAGGGAATACTATGAAAAACCTCATGTCAACAAATTAGATAACCTTGGTGAAACAGTCAAATTCTTAGAAATATAAAAATTCCCAAAACTGACTCAAGAAGTAATAGAAAATTTGAATAGACCTATAACAAGTAAAGAGATTGAATTAATAATTTAAAAACCTTTTATAAAATAAAGCCTAAGCCTAAATGACTTCATTGGTGAATTCTACCAAATGTTTATAAAATTAATACCAATCTATTCAGAAACTCTTCCAAAAAATGGAAAAGGAAGGAACACTTCCCAACTCATTCATTCAGGCCAATATCACCCTGATACAAAAACCAGACAAAGATCTCACAAGAAAAGAAAATTATAGGCTGCTATCTCTTTCAAATATAGACCCCCAAATTCTCATCAAAATACTAGCAAACTGAATCCAGCAACATATAAAAAGAATTATGCATCCTGACAAAGTGATATTTATTCCAGTAATGCAAGGGAGTTTTAACATCTGAAAAGCAATTAATGTAATAACTGTCATAGAATGAAGAACAGAAACCACATGATCATATCAATAAATTCAGAAAAGTATGTGACAAAATCTAATATCCTTTTATAATAATCACATTTGAAAAGACTAGGGATGGAAGGGAATTTCCTCAGTCTGATAAATGTATCTGAAAAACCCACAGCCAACATCATATTTAATAGTGAAAGGCTGAATGCTTTCCCTGTAAGATCAGTATAAGACAAAGATGTCTGTTCTTGCTACTTATATTCAAGAGTGTGCTAGAGATTCTACCCAAAACAGTTAGTTAAGGCAAAGAAATAAAGGTATCCAGATTAGAAAGCAAGAAAAAAAAAACTATATTTGTAGGATACATATCTTATATAGAGAAATTTCTAAAGAATCCACAAAAATTTATTAGAATTAACAAAAGAGGTCAGCAAGGTTGCAGGATATAAGATTAACATGAAAAAACATCAATTCTATTCCTAGATGCAAGCAATGAACAATCCAGGCATGGAATTAAGGAAAAAAGTCAATTTATAATAACATCAAGTAAATAAAATACTGAGGACTAAATCTAACAAAAGTGCAAGTCTTGTACACTGAAAAGTACAAAATATCATTGAAAGAAATTAAAGAAGACCTAAATAAGTAGAAAGGCATCCGATGTTCATGCATTTTTAAGATGGCAATACCCTCCAACTTATCTGTAGATTCTACACAATTAATTTCAAAATCTCAGATGTTGTTTTTGCTGATTCTAAAACTTAAATGGAAACCCAGAGGACCAAACTCAGAGGACCAAACAGCAAAGGTGATCTTGGAAAAGAAGAACAAATTTGGAAGAATTACATTTTTCTATTTCGACATTTCTTCAAAGTTACAGTAACCAAGACACTGTGGTATAGAGTTTAATGGAATAAAATTGAAAGTCCATAAATAATTTATAATAATCAACTTATGATCAATTGATTTTCAACACGAGTGCTAAGAAAAGTCAATGAGAAAGAGCCTTTGCAACAAATTATGCTTAGACAACTGGAAATACACATGGAAAATGAAAAAAAAAAATGAATTTGGATACCTATCTCAAACCACATGCGAAATCTAATTAAAAATAATTTATAGTCCTAAATGTGAGAGCTAACACTATACAACTCTTAGATTAAACATAGGAATAAATCTTCATGACTTTGGGTTAGGCAATGTTATCTTAGACACAACACCAAAAGTATAAGGAACAAAAAGAAATATATAAATTATACTTCAGTAAAATTAAGAATGCTTGTTGGGAGAAAATATTTTCAAATCATATCTCTCATAAGGAGCTTGTATAAGAATATTTAAAGAATGCTTACAATATAACAATACAGTCAAATAACCCAATTTAACAATTAGCAAAAGATTTGAATAGCTATTTCTCCAAAGAAGATATACAAATGGCCAATAAACACACAGATGTTCAACATTACTAGATATTAGGGAAATGCAAATCAAAACCATAAGATATCACTTTACACCTACTAGGATGGGTAAAAACAAATACACCCCTCCCCTTTCTGGGAGGTGTTGACCCGGATGGGGGCAGTTGGGGGGGGGGCGAGAATTTGAACACTTACAAGTTGCTGGCAGGTTAGTAAAATGGCACAGCCCCTTTGGAAAACTCTTTGGCGTTTATTCAAAATGTTAAACATAGACCTTTCATATGGCCCAGCAATTCCACGTGTCAGTATACATGTGAGCTAAATGAAAACATATGTTTATACTAACACTTGTTCACAAAGCAGCATTATTCATGGTAGTCAAAACTTTAAACAACCCAGGTTTCTATCAATTGATGAAAGGATAAACAAAATGTGGTATATATATATATATATATATGCAATGGAATATTATTTTCAAGTAGAAAAGAATTAAGTAATGATACATGCTAAGACAGAGATGAACCTTGAAAACAATTCTTGGTGAAAGAGACCAGACAAATGGTCACATATTATTCCATTTCCTTTATATGAAATGTCCAGAACAGACATATCCAGAGACAGACAGTAGATTAGTAGTTGTCTGGGGCCAGAAGGAGGCAGAAATGAGGAGTGATTGGTAATGGCTCAGCGTTTCTTTTTGGGTTGATAAAAATATTCTAAAAGTAGATCGTGGTGATGGTTGTACAACTTTCTGAATATACTAAAGATCACTGAATCACAAATTTCTAAAGGGTGAATGTTACGATATATGAATTATACCTCAATCAAGCTGTTATTAAAAAATGCTATGATGAAGAGTTTTGTAATTATCAGTATGGGAATAGATGAGAGTTTTCCTGTAGAATATATGTTAGGAATTTAATCACTCAGTCATAGATTATGAACATTTATCATTTTGATAAATATTTCTGAAAAGCTTCACTATAAAGTTATAAATTCCAAGAGCCACCAAAATGTTATCAGAATAAAAATATCCATTTTCCCATACTGCCAATAACACTGGATTGATATTTATTGATTGCCATTTTAGTTTTTGACCGTTTGATAGGCAAAATATGCCATCTTATATTTGTATGTCTTTATTTTGAAAGTTTGAGCATCTTTTCATGTATTTATTTGCATTTTGGTTTCTTCTCTTTTGTGCACTTTTCTATTGTGTATTTTTGTATTCCTTGTTATAAGCCGGGCACTGTGTTTGGTGCTGGAGAGACAAAGATAACTGTGACATAATCTCAGCCTGCAAATAACTCACAATTCACTAGGAAATGCAGATTTGCACATGGCAGCATGTTAATGGTTCTCTATAGTTCAGTGGTTTAAGAACATGAGTTCTGGAGCCACAGTGTATTGGCTTAATTTCTAGCTCTTCCACTTAATAGCAATATGACCTTTGGCAAGTTATTTAACCCTTGTGGGCCTCAGATTTTTTAACTTATTAAATGGGGGTTTCCCTTTTCACATTGTTGCCATGGCAATTAAGTGAGGTAATGCATGAAAAGTACTTGGAATAATACCTGACACATAGTGAGCACTCAATAATTGTTAGTTACTATTTTATATATTTATTGTTAGAGTACAATGCACTGTAACAGAGTTACGGACAGGTGCTATGGGAAACCAAAGAAAGGATTATTTTAGTCATAGGGATACCTGGGGAATGTTTCTTGGAATTTCTGGAGGAAGGGGAGTGCATTCAGACTAAGAGAATACTTTCCATTTTTATTAAAACTTGTATTTCCCTGGTGTTTCAATTTTGAAGAGTGTGGCTCTTTTAGAATCATAGCCAAGATTCTATGACACTCTTCATAACAAGAGATGAGGGCCACGACCTCAACCATTGAATCTGGGGAATGTGACTGCCTTGAGTACAAGAGTATGGTAGAAGTGATGCCAGATGACTTCTGAATCTAAGTTGTAAGAAGCCATGTGACTTCTGTCTTGCTCCCTGGAACACACTCGCTCTTAAAGTCCTGACCTACAATGGAAGAAGTCCGACTTTCAGGCTGCCATGCTGTGAGGAAGCCCCAACCACACTGGGAAGCATGTGTAGTGCTTTGATTGACAGCCCTGGCTGAGCCCAGTCTTCAGGTTTACCATTTAGGGTGCTAAATATTTATGTGGAAAAGCTTCTGGATGATTTCAGACTCTAGTAATTCTAGTCGTCTTCTAGCTGTTGAGCTTCCCAGCTATGTCTCCAGACATTGTGGACCATGGACAAGCCATTTCCACTATGCTCTTTCTAAATTTCTGATCCCCAAATTTATGAGCTTAATACAATGGTGGCTATTTTATAACCCTAAATTTTGGGTTGGTTCATTGCTCAGCAATGGATAACAGGAACAAATAGCTAACTGAAGAAAGTTTTATTTCTTCATATTTCAGGGCCGTGTTAACTGAAAACTCTACAATAATACTAATTCTGTCCATTCATTGTGACACCAACCTGGAGCAGCTCAGATAGGGGCCTTCAAGGGACCTCCCTTGCACAGAGGGAAAGGGCATAGGGTCAGAAAAGTAGATATTGGATGACCTTCAAGGGCACAGAGATTAATGAGGGGTGTGTGTGCAGATAAAAAATTTTCTAGAACACTGCAGCTTTCGTGATTTAATTCCTGTTCATTAAAACTCACATTCTCTAGAGCAATATTAACATAAATATTTCATGTGTATTTTCCAGGCTCAATGGTTCTTAAATGTTTTCTCTATTTAACCCTGCTGATACATTCAGGATAATGTTAAGATTGAGTAATAAAAAAAAAAAGTGGGGGAGGAAAATAAAATGTAAGTGTGCTGTCTTTTGTTCTCCAAAGACTTGTGCCTTTGGCCACTGCCAGTTGGTATGAACTTCAAGTTTTGTTTCCTATTGCAGAAGGCATGACAGATCTGAGAATTTTTATACTAGAAAGGAACTTTGAGTTGGTAAGGGCCAGTAGGCATTGGGGGAGCATATTTTACCATTATTCTGGCTTGCTTTACTGACTTTTTTTTTAGAAATTAATTTTAAATGGAGTCAAGGGAAAATTCTTCCTTGCATTGGAATTCCAATTATCAAATGTAGAAGTAATGATAGAAATTGAATATCATCATTCAGGAAACACCACAGTAATAATTGTGGGTGGCAAGCATCACCAATGGATGTTAAAATTAATGGGTAAAATATAATAGTAAACAAGGGGAAATTGTATCTTCATAGTTGAGAAACCTGGCAAAGACACCCTTAACCAAGTGATCTAAATTAACCTCACTGGTAATGAGACCTGTCGAAATCACATGCCTCATGCTATGGTGCACTAAGAAGGACATATCAGTTACGTTATTTTCTTGTCGAAAATACATAACATGTATTTAGCCAGGTAGCAACATTAGACAAACCATAACTTGCCAGTATTCTTTAAAGTCATCATCTTCTTAAAAGACAAAGAAGGACTGCAGAACTTTTTCAAATTGGAGGACACTAAAGAGACATCACAGTTAAACGCAATGCATATCCTGGATTGGATCCTGGATCAGAAAAAAGGACATGAGTGGGACAATTGGAAAATTTTGAATAAGGACTGCAGATTAGTTAATAATATCAGTGTTTATTTCCTGGCTTTGGTAATTATACTATGGTTATACAAGATGATAATTTGGGGGAGGCTGGTTAAAAGGTAAATGGGAACTTTACTATATTTTTAAAAAATAATCTTTTTTATTGTGGTAAAATATACATGGCATCAAAATGTCCATTTTAACCACTTTTAAGTGTACAGTTCAGTGGTATTAAGTACTTTCACACTGTGCAGCCATCACTACCACCCATTTCCAGAACATTTTCATCATCTCAAACTGAAACTCTGCATCTGTTAAACAATAACTCTCCATTCCCCACCCTCCTCACCCCTGCAACCACCTTTCTACCTTCTGTCTCTATGACTTTGACTACTCTATCTCATATAAGTGGAATCATACAATATTTGACCTTTTGAGGTGTCAGAATTTCCTTCTTTATTTAAGGCTGAATAATATTCAAAAATATGTGTCACATTTTGTTTATCCATTCATTTGTTGATGGACGCCTGAGTTGCTTCTACTTTCTGGCCCTTGTGAATAATAGTTCTGTGAACCTGGCTGTACCTGTCTGCTATTTATGCAACATATTTTGAGTCTAAAATTATTTCCAAGTTGCAAGTTAAAAAATGTAAAAATTTAAAGGTGAAGGCTTTTAGAAGGGTTGTGTATTTTCTAGTTTCAAGTCAGAGGCCCCCATAATTCCTAATAATGTGACACACAAAGGTCACTTTCCACGATTATCTTAGGTGATTGAGATCAGGGCAGGGGTTGCCCGGATGAGAGGGAGCTCTCAGCAGAGGCTCCAGGTCTCCTGACTCTAAATCTGCACCCTTCCCACCACACTGCTTCTGTTTCAGTCCTGCTCTATGTCCCAACCCCCTTTGTGACCATGGCTATGAATCCATGAGATCTTGGGCTGGAATTCCGGATAAAGAGGAGTGAGACTCAGGGGCCACAGGACTGGTGGATGCCATCCTCCCTGCTGTGACTTTGGATTCTTCCATGAAAGGAGCTCTCTTGGTTGTGGAAGAAAATGAAGCTGATTGATCTTACGGAGCTAAAATCGGAAACTCTGCCCAGCTTACTCTTGGGCAATAAACAGGTAAACTGATCACAAACCTAATAAAAGACTAACCTGCAGGCATTGGTTATTTTTCTGGCTCTTTTTGCCTCCTGTCTTTGAAAAAAAGACAAGATCCACTGTCTTCTGAGCATCTGAGAAGCAGCCACTTAAGAACATTGTACAAGCGTGAGCCCTGCCACAGTGAGAGGGAGGGAAAGACAGATGTCGGGGACTTACAGTAGCTGTAAGGTGCTTGCCACCCACCACATGCACCTCAATATTGTAATGCTGATTGATGCATTCTTCAGTTTCTTAAGTAGAGTACTGATCTTACAAATAGCAAAGACATATTGAACACAGTGGTAGGTCCCTAAACACTCTTGAGTATCCCAGTAAGAAATCTCTCATATCATTGTCATTTAGGATATTTTTAAACATTTTCTTCATTGAGACACATAAACACCCTTCTTTTAAAGCATCCCCTTGTCCTCTTAATGCAAAATATGCATGGTTCCAGAAGGAAGGAGAAAAAGAAGTGAAAGAAGAATTCACAGCAAATTGTCAGCTTGAACGTTCAGGCTGGGAGACAGTATAATGACACTGCTAACTCAGACTTGGCAGAGTTTTTAGACATTCTGATTATGCCACAAAAATTCATGGATCCCAGCGACACTTCTCACTGTCTCCCTTCTTTCCCTCTTGCTTCCTTTCTCAGCTAAAGGACCTCTGTGAACCCACATACTCCTTTTCCCAGCAGGGAACCCCAGGGAACTGGCAGTCAATTGTAACAGATAAAAAGCCATGTGAAAATCCTCATGGAGCCCATTTCCTGCTTTTTTTTTTTTAAGACCAGAGTTTTCTCCCCTTAGGCAATCCAGAGGATTTCTGACCATGACCTCCACCCCAAATTTTGTGCATCTTTGCATTTACTTGCTATCAGGAGAATCAATTGCTTGTTAAAGATTCTCAAATGTATCCAGAGCCCCCGAACAGGTAAGACCTCCTGGATCAGGCCCATTGCTTGTCCTTTGGCTGCTTTCTTTGCACTTGTCTGTTGTCTGTTTTTTGTGGTTGAGTCAGGCTTAGTTGGGAGTCTAGTCTGGTAGAACACTGGACATCGTTTCACATATAAGATTTTTATAATCGTATTTTCAAGAGGTGCTGCTGTCAAGAGGCTTAAGGAATAAAAACCGGGGGACAACATAAGACATCAAGGATTGGAAACTGGCTCAGCTGATAATTGCTTGTCAATTTTATTTGGGGGCCTGCATTTTACAGACAAGGATGGGTTCTGCATTTTACCTTTCTCAGAAACCATTCTTGATTTCCTTGCACTGCGTACACTCTCTATGGGCAGTGTACCCTGCAGTACGAATGAGAGAGAAAGGGAAGTGGCAGGGGGTGTAGGAGAGCAAATTGAGTGTCCCAGGCTCTGCCTTAAAAATGCTTATAGGCCCGTGAGGAAACGAACAGTCAGGAAAATTATATTGTGCAATTGACAGAAACATATAGGGATAGAATACAGATCTCAGCTATAAATTAGGCAGGGTAAGTAGGAAGAGAAGAAAAAAAAAAAGGATATGCTGGAAACTTCTATGGGAGAGGCAACGTTGATCGGTATGATTTAGATACCAATAAAAGGCTTCCCCTTGCCCCAAAAGTTTCCCTTTCAATCCCGACCTAAATTTCATGTTTGTGTTTGTACTGAATGCTCATTCTCCTGAAAGTGCAATTATCACTGGGAGGGGTAACATAAGTCATGGGCAGCTAATGCCTCACCTGAGATTTACTGACAGGAGAGAGGTCTCTGGGGCCAGAAAGGAAGATAGGAGATTTAAGAGAGGCAGGAAGTGGGGGTGGGGAGTCCCAAAGGCATAGTCCTGCCTCTATTATCACCGTGCCTCAATTAGCCTGGATAATCTCTTGTTTATAAATTCTAACCACTCACCTGTAGTAACTTGCATCTTTCCTTTAACCAAAGTTCCTCTTTCTTAAAACCCAGGCCTCAGATCACACCTGTTAGCTATTTGAATCTTTTCACTTCTTACTGTTTTACCTTGGAAAGAGAAACGGACAAACAGCGGGTCTGGAGCGTGACGGGTGAAGACAACCTCCTCTCCTGCTCAACACTCTTCATTTGCCTGATGACTCTACTGGACCAATAGCAATTCCCTAGGCTGTCAGAGAACGTGATCAGTGGCTGAATGTTGGAGAGAATAGCAAACCCATGGAGGAGGCTGCTGTTCTGATGGTTGAGGAGTCCCGGGGGGGGGGGGGCTCATTAAATTTCTCTAGCATTGGAGAGACAGCCTCTCAGTTGCTTGAGGTATCAATCATGTATCACTGTGATCATGTTGTGTTACACATCACCAAACATCTTAGTAGCTTAAAAACAGCCACCATGTATTTAGCTCACAATTCATGGGTCAGCAATTGAGGCTCAATGAGTGGTTGTTCAGGTGTTGACTGGACTACCTCATGCACCTGCTGTCAGCTACGGTTCATCTAGTAGGCTCTGCAGTGATTGGCTGTTGGCTGGGGCACCTTAGTTCTCCTCCACGTGGTCTCTTCTGCTCCAGCAGCCTAGCCCAGGCTCATTCTCATAGATGAGAATGGTACCAAAAGAAAATCCAATAGTGCAAGAGACTAAATGGAAAAGTGCAAGGCCTCTTGAGTCCCAGGCTTGGAAAGAGCACACCCTTTTTTGGCCAAAGCAAGTCAGGGGCCAGCCCAGAGGCAAAGTAGGGGAGGACTACAAAGTTCCCAGGCAAATAAGGGGTTGGGAGTGGGGGTGGGTGTCACTGTAGACATCAAGAAAATCAACCTGCCATACTCAGAGTGGATCAGGACGTCCACACTAAGACCAGACCTCCCAGACCAGCTCCAAACAGGTATGAAAGTGCTGTCTGGTGCTTTGGAGCATTCTGATTGTCATCTCCCCCTAGAAGGTAGGACATGAATGCCAATATTTTCTGATTTGCTATGTGGGAAAACTGATGCATGACAAAGGCCATCCTCATTGTGAGGACACAAACCAGGGGGTTGCTGGTTCCCAGCAGAAAGCAGCTCAAAGAAGAGATACAGTTGTCAATTCCCATTGTCACAATATGCCAGAATCCTCCCAAGTGTTATCTCACAGAAAAGTTTACAAAGGAAAAAAGGAGGTTCATAGGAAAGAAAGTTCATTTTTAAAGAGGGAAAGCTGAAATGCAATACAGCCTTTGAAAATCATGCTGTTTTTCCCATCACTGACACAGAAAGACCTTTACAATATATTGTTTTTGAAAAATAAAATGGCATGTACAAGTAAAAAGATGCTCACCTAATGTTCACCGAAATGTTAACAACAGGTGGTGAAATTTAGGATGATTTAATTTTCTACCATGTACCTGGTATATTTTTTAAAATGGACTTGTACAAAAAGGTAATTTCATTTTTTTCAAATCCAAACAGGTGTACTTCATAGAATCTTAGCATTTTCATGCTGGAAATGACCTCCAAGAGTATAGAGCACTCTGCCCAGGAAGAATTTGCCTTCACCCATGACAGGAGGGGATAATAAAGAAACCAAGGGGCAGGAAAAAGACCCGAGGGTGTGAGGCTGGGCATGAAGGGGTCACTGCTCACGTCCTGGTGATGTGGGGACTCCTTAAAGTATACCTGAGGCTTACTTTAGAGTTATTTGTGTTTTGCAACATAAATCCCCTCCCACACCCCAAACATCTGAGCATCTTTGGGAAAATACTTTCCAGTCACAAGTGCTTTGAATAAGTGGTAAGGCTTTACTGGTGTGGGGAAATCAAGGTAGTGGCTGAGTTTCACACTTGAGTCACCATCATGAAGAATGGAGATTGCATGTGAGGGATGGAGACAGTATGTGTTAACTGGAAAGTTTTTTGAAGCAGAAATCTGGATCCAAAAGTAAAATGTGGATCCTGGCCCCACTCTCAGAATTTATAGAAATATTGGGAAGGGTTAGGACTTCAACAGGGCACAAAATGGGGGTCTGAGTGGGTCTTATGTAGATTCCAAGAGTTCAGGTATTTCTAGTTAACACCTGGATTACACAGATAAGAAAAGTGAGATTCAGAAAGTTAGATGATTTGGTGTTATGTTCACACTGCTCTATAGTGACAGGGGTGGGACAAAACCTCATTGTTGTTGAGGAAGCTTAACATAGCTCAATTTCATAGAGGGAGAGACCTAAATGTTAGTTTTGAGTCAATGTACACATTTGTTGGCAGTAACTTTTTAATTTTTGAAATAATGCCAGACTTGCAGAAAAGTTGCGAGAGTGCAAAGAACTTTTACAGACCTGTCGCCCTGAGTCCCCAGTTGTTAACATTTTACTGTATTGGAAAAATTATTTCTCTATATATACATATTAAATACATTATTTTCTAATTTATTTGTTTGTTTTTAAGACTAGTCAAGTGCAGTAGTGAGAAGGGGGAAAGGTAGAACAATGAGTTCAATCTCTGTGAACAATCAAGTGAGATAACTCACTACCTTTGGACCAGCCCATTTTCTAATTTATAGACATCATTATTGTGTTGTCAATTGTCTTCATAGTATCTTTTATAGCAAAACAAAACAAAACAAAACAAAAAAACCCAGTCTGGCCCAAAGTTCAATCCAAGATCACATGTTGCATGTAGTTGTCATTTCTCTTTCAGCCTGAGTTTCTTAGCCTATTTGTCTTTGTCTTTCATGGCCTTAATACTTTTGAAGAGTACAAACCAGTTATTTTGTAAAATGTCCCTCAGTTGAGGATCATCTGCTCCTTTCTTATTATTAGATTGAAGCATTGCATCTTGGCAGGGATAATACACGTGTCATGGTGTGTGCACCTGGGTGTAAGGTACACAGTCTTTTAATATGGCTACCTCGGGTTGAGACAAACTGCTCTGGACGCACCCACCTAAGGGTGGACTTATAAACTGAGCGCAAGACATGGTTGTGGCCACACTCAGTGCTCCTGGCTCAAATGCTTCTGAGCGTCCAAGTGTAAAAATGCCAAATAACTAAAAAGTACAGCCTATTTCAGTGGTTTCCAATTGCTATAATTATCCAAACAAGAAGCAACTCATTTTTAATGAACACAGAGTTTGTAGCTTCTATTTATTTATTCTTTGTCATTCTTTTCCTTTTAATCTGGGGGCGGGCATGGCTGGGCAATGGAGAAGAAAAGGGGGATGAGGAGCTGGGCATTTTGAGTAAAGCAATGGCTCCAGAACTATAAAGGGATAAAATAATTGAAGCGACTCAACAAGAAGCCTTTCCATTCTCAGAGGTAGAGTGGCATCTGGCTGCACAGAAAATCATATGCTGTCTCATAAAAACCCATCAATGAGAAACAGCGCAAGGCAATTTCATACAGAAGGCAAACAAGCCACATTATTTAGATGAATAAAGTAAATATGATTTCACTAGTGGAGTGAAGTCTCGACGGCTCTGTTAAGCAGATGCTTTCATGCAGTGGAGAAGCCTAATTGTTTATGTGCATTTCCAGCTCCTGTTTACAAGAGGAGGCCTGTGGAGCAAGGTCATCGTGTCTTTGAGTAACCAGATGTAACAGCAGATATCACTCAGCTTCAACCTGTTAGTGTGCGTTACCAGCTTCTCACGGTCTAAGAAGGTCTTTTGCATGTAGAACTAGAGACTAATTGCCAAAACAGAGTTTTTGTACACCTCAACTCATAAAATAGGTATTTGTAAGAGCTGGATGGAAACATCAGGTCAGGTGAAGTCTTATAAACTAGCCTATAGAACTAGCACATTATTATATGTTTTCCTTTGCACATAAACTTGAATATGTCGTCTTTCCAACTGTAGGACCCACCCTTTTCAGTGTGCCCCATCTTCATGGGGCTCAACAAAAACTTGTTAATAAAATAAGAACATATGGATGGATATTCTTCTGGAATTAGCTGATTTGTAAGGTGCTGTGCATAAGGGAAACAAGGGGAGAGAGAGGAAAGTCATCAATCCAGCACTCAGGACACCTGGTTCTAGACCCACTCTGCCCACTCCTAAGCACTTATCCTTCATGGATAATACTCAACTCTTCCGTGATTCCAGCAGTCACTCTTCCCCATGACCAGGAGCATGGCGATATGAAATGGCTTGGGTTATCCATAGTTGTTCACTATTCTAGGACTGAGCTAACAGTCCACAGTGAGATTCAAACTATGATTTATCCCAAGAATTGAACAACTAATTTATGTCATGTCTAGAATGACAAAAAAGTAATGAGACAGGCAGAAGGTGCCTGATCCTGAGTTTTACCCACGGAACTATTTCTTTCTAGCCTCAGGCAAAATTTCTATACATCATACCAGAAAGGAAAATTTAAAAACAAGCATTATTCCTTTGGAATATCAGAGAGTAAGCTACCCATCAGGTGGGCTGGGATCACAATGTTATACCACTATCTTTTCTTCCCTTTTTGGCTTCTAAGTTAGGGAGTCTGTTCTAGACTCGCATATTTATATGTCAAGGAAGGAAGTAGGATGTATTTAATTGTTTTGCTCTTAGCTGGACTAAACTCCATGGACAGAACTGGTTGTTCTATCAACTATTCATTGTGACTTCAAGGACAAAAATTAATCAAGCCATTAGTATCACTGATGTCATCAGCCAGTGTCAATGGGATCAAACACATATAACCTGACTTCTTAGTAGCATCATCTGTTAAAAAGGATGGTGAAACCTGCGGCCAGGACATGAGTGATTCTCCAGGACACAGAAAGCAGGCAGAGACTGAGGTTCCTCCAACTCACTACTAGCTTAACTTATTCTCCTCTTCTATATGGCCTCTCTACCATAGTTTCCAAATACCCTTCAATGCCTCCTTCAACCCACTTGTGAAATCCAAACTCCTCAGCATGGTGTGGTTGACCCCTCTTTAACTGGCCCCAGTTCACTTATTTGACCTCATCTCCCAGTCTCTTGGCACTTAGCCAGACAAAGCTACTTGCAATCCTTCTAAAATCCCTGTGCATTTTATTGCACATCCTGTGCTTTCCTCTATAAACACCCTTTCCCTTAAATCTGTTGAAATTATAAGCCTCCACATCAACTCACCTCAATGTACGATTGTCTGCTTTGTGAAGACTTTCTTTCTGCTGGCAGTCATTGCCTCACATGCACTATATCTTAAATGTATCACAAAACTTGCCAATACTCTACTTGTTTACAAAGAGCATCCCCATTCCTCTGTGGTTCCTGGAAGTCAGATCTGTATATTGTCTACCTTTAGGTCCCCTGAGTAGCAGATGGTGTTGATATTCTGCCTGTCTTTCCTGGACCCCACTCTGGAGGTCACCATATGGAGTACCTACACATGCACCGGAAGTGCCAGAGATTTGATGCCCTCCAGGAGCAACCCCCAACCAAGGAGAAAAGGTAGCTAGTGGTTATGTTTCCAAGATTCCTCACCCTTTGATGGGGCAATTCAGAGATTAACTCTCAAGGGTCCTGTTGTAGAAGATTGGAGGAATGGTCCTTGTTTTCTTCATGTGTCCCTGTATCCATTCCCTGGGCTAGTCCTCTCCCACACTGACTCTAAGATTGGTCACGTGACTTGCTTTGGCCAATGGGACCTAGTAAATATGGCACAAACAAAGAATTAAAAAGTATTTTCACTCTAGGTTTTGATCTCTCTTCCAGCTATCGAAACCTTTCTTACACCAATGGGATTGAATTCCGGTTGTCTAACTTGTTCCCAAATCCACGTCTCAGTGTCTGGCATCATGCTTGCTTATTGAATATACTTAGTAATTGTTTGTTTAATGAACTGAATGTTTTTCTCTTTCTCTGCTTCCCCCTGGTATAACTGTGGCTCTTGGTAACATCTCTGTCCATTGCTTTGAAACTCCCATAACTCTTCTTTGTTCCTTTTTTCCTTTCCAGTTAATGGCCAGCATGTTCGTTTCTGGGTTCAGCTGCTAGGTCCAAGTCTGGGTTTATGCCAAGGCTCAGTGAAGACACAACTCTCCAAGGTCCCCTTCAGCCTGATTCTGCCCATCTCCTTTCCGCCTAAAGTTCTGCCCCTGGACTTCAGGAGATCACAACTGGCTTGCTTCCCATCCCTGTCACCACATTTTAAACTCTGTAAGGCTTCTCTTGGTCTCTCCCATTCTTGGCTGACAGTTCCTAGAAACACAGTCAGCAAGAACTGACTAGACTTGATTCTTGGATGCCAACCACCTTCTTGTGTTTGAGCTTCCACCATCATCGAAGAGAATTGATGGCCACCTAATGAAATGAAATTTTTTTCCTTCTCACTGAAGTGGAGGACAAGCTAAGGGCAAAGAAGGAAAGGATTTGTGGGTCACCTTATTCTCCTCTGTCACTTGATTCTTAATTAACCATGAAGTCACAAAATTTTAGGATATAAAGGGCAATTAGTTAATGGAAGCCATCTAACACAGGCACAAAGCAGGACATTCATACAACCTTTCCTAGCATACTTGGTCTTCCTGATTGCATTGTCCTGTGACACATCTGCCTGTCATGAAGTGAGAATCTAATGATAATGCTGAACTTTTAGATTCTTTCCTAATCATTTATTTTTGTATTTATTGGGTGCTTACTAAATATATAGCACTGTGCTAATCACTAAAGAGGTAGTCAAAGAACAATAAATTCCCATTCTATCTTTCACCAAGTGTGGATCCAATAGGCTGTTGTTGGTGTGTAATCCCTGAATCTATGAGAAGCTTTGTTTGGAAAATGGGAATTTATAAAAAATTGGGGGAGGGTAAAATGGTAAAAAAGCATACCAGGAGGACCTGAAATGAATTAGTCTGGTCAGACCAAGTTGGTTTATGTGGCTAATCACTCATAGGAATCTCATACAATCCAGTTCTGTCTCATCCACGGAAAACTGGTTCCGTGGTCCAGCAATGCATCATCGTCTGAACAGCCAAAAAGCAGCAAAGAGTTAAACACATAAACAAAACGTTTGACCTCCTTTTCCTCATTTGTAAAATGAGGGGTTAAATTAAGATCTTCCTAGGATCGCTTTCTGTTCTGACAGGCTGTAATTTTATAATTGCAGTTATTATTTGTAAAAATGTAAATGACTCTGGGTAAACCAGATAGAATAATGCAGACTCAATTAGCTAGGTATGTCACAATATTTTGGTGGGATAACAACCTCCAGGTAGTCTGACACATGTTTAGAAATCATTACTCATAAAAATCACTGCAACCGCGTCCCGTCACTGTCACACTACTTTGCTTCTTGCCCTCCCTTTACCACTAGGCTTCTCGAAGGAATTGTCTGTAATTGATATCTCCACTTCGTCATACTTGCTGCTACCTTTCACAATTGGCCTTCTTTCCTGTAGTAGACACCATCACTTTCCTGCTCAGGTCCCCTTGGATAGGCCTTACCATGTAGTGTGTGTCAGTCTTTGCATCTTGTGAGGGTTTTTTTTTTTTTTTTTAATGACCAAATTCTGCTCTGTTTGAGCATATACCAGGGCAAAATGCTGGAAAGTTAACACTGGCCTGGAGTAACTGTCAATCGCCAATCACTATCTGAATGCAATTGGTGTATCAATAGCCCAGCTCCCTCACCCTTGGGCAGGGTAACTCTGGGTCACATGTTCTGTACCAGCTCCCAGTGTTTCCCAGTGGGACTGAGCTTCAGTCACCCATGACAATGACTTGTGCTATAATGTACCCTTATTCCTGCCTTCCCTTCTCTATCTCAGTTCCCCACTCCTCTAGCTGTATTTTCTAGAATCATACCTTGAATAAACTACTTGTATTTAAATTCATGTTCCAAGGCCTATATCTAGGAGCTCAAACTAACATACTTCTCCTCTTCCAGTGTGCTAAGGCAACTCCTCCAATTTCAACAGTGACTTCACTTTTAAAACCAGTGGCCGCAGTTGTCTCATCTTCTCTTCTTAACTCTCTCCTCCCTTCCTTTCACAGCCCTGTGCACTCTTGATTATCCTTCTGAATCTCTAACAGCCCAAGTTCTGTCTCCCTTCCTGGCTCTTTTTCCTCCCCCTAGGTCCAAAGTTCTCCAACATTTTGTCCTAAGACCTCTTCTGTCTGTTTTCTCTCAGCCGTCTTCCTTGGCAATGCTAGTTACTGCCGTGGCATGAGTGAGGTGTATGTGGATCAATCCTTATGCATTTGACTTTTAGTTTCTTGACAACCTTCCCTTCTTTTTCACTTTGGCAACTCTGGTCCTTGGACCTTATCATTATCCAAAAGTGCTCAGTTTTTAGAATTTTCAATTTCAATACTCATACCCCACTCACTAACCAGAGCTTTCTCCCTTTCAACTTACTCACTGTCATTCCCAATTTACCTGTTTTATTTCATTAATATTCCATTTTTGAATACTTCATTTCTCTCTCCCTCACCCCAATCTGAATGTTGCTTAAGAAAATGACTCAGATAGTGCTACCATAAATCCATTCTTTCCCACTTGGCCCCAGGTGCTGCCCAGAAATCATTATTTGTCCTCTAGAAGCTCCCTCTTCCATTCCCACTAGCAGTGTTCAAAGTTTATTCTCCCTTGAAGCCCCTACCCATCTGCTCTTTCCTTACTCTAAACATTGACTTTGACTCTTACTCCTCTGAAATAATTGTGATTCCTAAGTGAAAACTATCACCACACCTTCCTCTGGCATCTACAAACAGGACTTCATCTGTCCATTTTTCTCCCTCTAATTTCAAATTGAGGAGAGCTCCCTTTTCAATAAAACCCAGCTAATCAAGAGATGCATGAAAATGGAGAATTTGGGACTGAAGAAGTTCTAGTGATCTGTGATGAAATTAGAATTTTAAGATAGAGCCAATATAAGCAATACTATGAATTGTGGTTATAAGTAGAAGGTTAATACATAGATCTAACATGATGTAAAAATAATGATATAACTAATGAACATTAGGATGTGGAAGCAGAGACAGTGAGAGAAAGTGTTAGGGTGCAAACTTCCTCATTTTACGAAGCACTGAGTCCATAACTCACTAAAGCTGAAATATGCAATTATATAAACATATAATTAAATATATGTAATCTATCTAGGTGTCTACCATTTATATGTAAAATATGTAATTACAAACTCATAATTATTATACACAATATTTTTTTCTTAACTTTAGAAAGATCTATTAGGAAACAATATTGTCTTTGTTGACATATTTATCTGAAGTTAAACAATTTTTGTGGTTTTCTTTCAGTTTCCTCTTGTGTTAATTCTATAATAATTAATATATGAATAATTTAATGAATAATTTAAAACTTAAAATAGCATACATGATGTGATTCCAGTGCTGAAAAGTATTTATCTCTTTTCTCTCTATACACATTCATACAGAAATATTTGCAATAAAATTTATCTAATGCTGATAATGGTCATTTCTGAGTAATGAGATTTGGGAAAACTAAAAAAATTACTTTCTTCCAGTGCTTTTTTGGTATTACTTGATATTTAAAAAATTATGATAATGTGTAACATTAACAAAAATAACAAAGTTATATTGTTTGTGTAATTGGGAATTCTTAGATTATCTCAAGTTATTTGGTTATTCTCACTCATGGTGTTTATGAGTGCAGCAATGTGTGAAAATCTTGTCCTTACACTGAGATGTTTACTATCTCCCAAATGGAAGAATTCAGGTTTTTTTGTTTGTGTGTTTGTTTGTTTAAATCTTAAGAGGGAAGGTGTTTAAATGTTTATTAAATCTAATGCCAATGTAAATTAGATCATTCAAAAAATATTCATTGTAGGTTTAGTTTTTCCAGGTACTGTGTTTACACAGAAAGCTAGACTGACAGTGTTTTTACTCTCAATACTTGAAACACAAGTATTCTAGGTCAAAACTGTTTTTTCTAATGACATTACAGCACTTTGCAAATGTTTTAAACCTAAGTTATTATCTTTATGTTCTCACTGCCCCTCGATAGCTGGTTCTATATGTTATTCACTCTTGTTTGAACTATTTAGAAAAAACAAGGAGAAGAATTGGATATTTATGAAAGTTAATGTCAAGTTTAAATTTAGACAGAAAATTCAATCCTAGAATCTTACAGTTTTCTTCTTGTTCTTGTTCACTTTCTAATGGAGAAACTATCAATACCCTATAACATCCTCAAGTCTATTTCACTCTATGTCAGAAAATTGAGTTGTGTCTTCATTTTACTTTCAACACAAGAGTTTGTTGTAGTCAACTATTCTCATCAGAAGATCTCAGCACATCGCAACAATATCCAAAAAGTCATAGTCAAGTTAGCTTTAGGGATAAAAACAATTTTCAAGGCAATTTAGTTCTTTTTATATATTCCCCATAGAGAAGCCATCCGTTAGTATACACTATGAATGTTAACTCAGATGTAATTTCTTCACTCCCTAATTGTTCACGAACTTTAAGCACATTAAATTCTATTTAATTCTTAATAAAGAAAGGTAAAGTGGAATGTCTGTTTTTGAACTGCTCTGTGGTTATCTGGATCTCAAATAATAATACACAAATTCAATACAGAATTTCTTTTTGAAATAATGGATCTGAATTTGATGTAATACGAAACCATTGCTCCAGTCAGGAGAAAAACTTTGAACTTCGGTTTCCATGTTTTATTCTTAAAGCCTGATTTCTTTGAGCAGTGAGTGCTGAATACATAATTATTTCAAACTTAACTGTAGCATCACTCCCTGATGTGCTATAACATTATGATCTACAGTTAATAAGACCTTTTGAAATAGAAATTGATTTCTAGATATTCATTCAGTTGAGAAAAAAGAGGTGTAGTTCCCCCCTCCTTTTGTATTTTGATCAGGTTGTAACTACAGACTTTTTTTTCTCTGTTCAAAGAGCTCATCTACTACTGATAATTTCTAAGTTGGGAATTTTAGGAAAGCTCAGAAGTTTAGGGAAGCCAGTTTCTTGCTGGTTGCCACTTACTTCTATTTCCTAGCTGAGTTGTTGCTATTAGAGAAATGGATCCTACAGGGATAGTTTCTTTATTCGTTTTTTTCAGCACCTTTCTCTGAGTTTCTGGCCAAATCACTGTCTTGAGGTCCAAGCATATTTATTAGTCAAGAAGCACATATTGACCACCTATGATAAGAAGGGCATATTGGTTGCCAGTAGGAAGAAGAGAGTGATGAATGGGTTTTATATTCTTGCTTAAGAAGGCAAATCACAAATACTTGAAAACTTGATTGACAGTATGTGTTGAAAACATGAGAGCTCTCAGAAGGCTTTGAAAGATTATTTTTATTGTGATTTGGCTTGGCTGCAAGGTTTAGAGATTCACTCCAGCAACTTAAGAAAAGGGATTTTTACTGACAGCATATTAGTTTGGGTAATACTGGTTGCTTTAAAGAAAAAAAAAAAAACCAAATATCAGTGCCTTAATATAAAAGCAGTTTACTTATCATTCATGTAACATCTTCTAAGTCAGAAATCAGGGATCTGGGTTCCTTTCATTTTGTGACTCTGTCATCTTTAGCATTTGGCATCCAAAATTACAGTTCTCAACCACATCAAGCCTCAGAAGACAGCAGAACCCAGAGAACCAATTGATAGGGAATTTTCATGCGTCCGGCATGGAAGAAGTACGCATCACTTTTGCTCACATTACACAGCTAGAATTTTCCCATGATCACACTTATCTACAAAGCAGGCTAGAAAATGTCTCTCTGTGGCCCACAGAGGGGACTTGAGTTTGGTGATCATCTCTTCAGCCTATGTCACCAGTGTGTTTTGCTAGGAAGTAGGGCTAGAAAGTTATTCGGAGCTTAGATGAAATACCTGAGTCTGCCATGGCCTGAATGGGCTTTCTCATGGCAACTGTATTCCATTCTCCTCTCTACAGCAACTAGCCAGTCAAATTTCCTGAGAAAGCCAGCATGACCAGCTGAGATAATTGCCTTGGCCTGTAATGAATTAAATTCACTGAATTATTTGGGTCAGGTAGTCTCATGGACCACGGCTAGCACGTGGATGGATTGCTGTTGGGCTGGGTATATATTCCTCACCCAATCAGTTGTTACTCCTGTAAAAGTACACCCCACAACTGCTTTCTTGAGTAAAAGAGTGTTGCTAGGCCGCGGACTTACTATTATTGCTACTGCCTATAATAGCTGTTTTATTCTATGCATTCAGCACTGTGACCAGAACCTTGCATACAATATATTTATTTTCATAACCATGATATTTTATTAACCACTTTCCAATGACAGCAAATTTCTGAGAGATTTAATAACCTGGCCAAGTTTCCAGTGCCATCTGATTCCAAGTCCCATAATCTTTACCTTTGAACGTTACTGCTCTGGTTTCCTTCAGTCACATAGGGGCATTGGGTACAGCAAATGTTCTGATAGTTATGACTGGTGTTGGGGGAAAGGGACAGATTATATGCAATCGTAGTTCCAAATGGATAGAGAACACTCTAGTTGAAGTCACCCAGAGAGGGCCTGAGGGATGAGCTTGGACTCGATCTAAGGCATAGCATATTAAACTGAAGTTCAAAAGGAATTAATGGCACCCCTGTCTGGGGAAACAAGGTTATAGGCTGCTATTTTCCCTTTGTTGCCATGGTAGTAGATCTTGTAGATCCAGAAGAACTGACCCTTAAGGTCTTCTTGGATGGGAATCTTTTTGGAAATACTTAGGTTCAAATCCATATCCTGTTCTTATTCTCTAAACCATGTCAATGTTGACACAAAGAAGTATGGGATATGAGGGGATGGGAGAACACTGCTAGGGAACTCTTCTTTTGACTGACAACTGACTGTATAATAAAGTCAGAGTAAAATTATATAATCTGGATCCAATATTGTTGGGACATCAAGACACAATTTATTGGGTAGAAGTAGAAATTCCAAAATATATATTTGACAAAAATTACTATCCATAATAGGTGAAAAAAAAAGCCAACAAATAAAAAATGAATATGGACAACCCTGAAGAAAAACTTTTCAGAGCAAAATACCTGAACAAATATTGTATAAACCATCAATAAGCATATGAAGAAGTGTTCCACTTTAACTGATCATCAGGAAAATTCAAATCAAAACTGTAATGAGGCACTACTACATACCCACCAGAATGGATACAATAAAATAGGTGTTAAATATCACATGGTAGTGAGAGTGCAGAGCAGCTGGAGTGCTCATGTGTAGCTGGTGGGAATGTAAATTGGAATAACTACTTTGGAAAACTGTGTGGCTGTTTGTCTGTAGTAGGCAGAATTTGGAGATGGCCCCCAAGGTTTCTGTTCCCTGGTGGACACATCCTATGCAGTCACCTCCTCTTGAGCATGGGCAGTGTGGGGAGGACTGTGAAGATGATGGATTTCTCTTCTGTGATTAGAGTATACAAAGGTGAAGAGACGTATCCGATGTGATTAAATACCCAAATCAGTCGACTTTGAGTTCATCAAAAGAACCAAAAGAGAAATTATTCTGATGAGTCGATCTCATCAGATTAACATTATAAAAGGACTAGGCCCTTTCTGGAGGAAGAGATTTGAAGTGTGGGAGTATGAAGTGGCCTACAGAGGGGGCGTGTTGTGAAGTCATGAAGGCAGCCTCCAGGAACTGACAGTGGCCCTGCCCTAGCAGCCAGCAAGAAAATGAAGACTTCAGGTCTAAAACCAGAGGAAACTGAATTCTTCTAAAAATCTGAACATGTTTGGAAGTGAGTTGTTTCCTGGTCATACCTCTAGATGAGAAGTAGCAGGCTATACCTTGCTTTCATCCTGTGAGGACTTGAGCACAGGATCCAACTCAAATGTGCCAGACTCCTTACTCATGAAAACTATAAAATAACAAATTTGCATGGTTTTAGGCCACTAGGATTTTTAGTGATTTGTTACACAGTGATAAAAAACTGATGCAGCCTCCTAAAGCTGAATGTATGCATTACCCTTCAACTCAACAATTCTGCTCCTGGCAATTGCCAACAGAATGGCATATATGTGTTTGCCAAAGTACATATACTTCAGTATCTACAAAAGCAATATTTATAATAGCCCCGAACTGAAAACAACACAAGTGAACAAGAGGGGGGCTCAGGGATGCTGATAATAGTTTGTTTCTTGATCTGGGTGCTGGTTACAGATAAATGCTCAGTTTGTGAAAATTTATTAAGCTGAGCTCTTTTTTCAATTACACTTCAATAAAAGTGAAATGACCAGAAATTTATTGTTTCACTACTTGACAGCAAAATTATTACTAGATTTTTTTTAAATGAAAAGATTCTCACACATATAAAAATGATCAGATGATTTTACTTGTGTAATCACCCCAGCGTCCTCTGTGGATAAAAAAAAAAAAACACAAATAATAAATCAAAACCACCTAATTACCAGGTTAACTTTTTTTTTCCAACCTTAGGTGTTGATTTTTTTTTAAAAAATGTTAACTCTTACTTGATTTTTGGTGAATTCTCTACATATTGTTTCAATAAAAATTTTTGTTTCTGTTTTAGAGGAATTAAAACTAGCAGTGAATTGAGAATTTTAAAACACTCTTTGGAATAATGCTTTTGTCATTATTGTAAACTCACTCACTCTCCTGGATATATATGTCTTCTCTAGTGGATATAGGTTTTTGGACCAGGGTCAGGTCATGATAATAAAATAAAAAACCTTAATCTCTACACACCTCGGGTAAAGTTATAGGTATTTTTACTTTATTTTAGAGAGGAAACATAAATATTTTATTTATATGTTTCTTATAAGAATCAAATAATCAAATAATTGACAAATATTTATTGAATATCTCATATACAGGCCACCAGGCTAGATATGGGGACAATAAAAAGACATAGGACATAGTATATCATTTCTTCTCCTAGAAGATTTATAGTCTGCCTGAAGAAGTACATACATATACACATTAATGACACATATTCATATATTAATATCATGTAAATGGTAAATCTAGAAAAAAGTGAGAAAAGAAAAGAAAAGAAAAGAAAGGAATAATATCAGAACTCTAAAATGATGCCTCAAGGGCAGAATTCTTGATAGTCAGGGAGGGCTTCCTGGAGGCAGCAGGATGTAGACAATCAATTATTTTCAGTCAAAGAAATTTGGCTTTAAATCTGAGTCTTCACTTTCCAGATATGAACAGTTACTTAACCTCTTGAAAGGTTCAGATTTTTATCTAAGAATTAGGGCTGATGCCAGTAATTTCTACCATAGGTTTGTGCAGTTAGAAGAAGATGTAAAATAGCTATTTAGTAAAATAGCAGTTTTGTTTAGCCTTCATATGGATGAATAAATAATCATGAGAATCTTTGGGGTCTGACATTGAGCATCAGAGAGGAGGGCGGTAGGGAGTTGGGAGGCATGCTGAATGTCATAGCTAGGAAGGAGAAGGACATATTAGGAGTCTAAAATGCAAAGAGAACAGCAAATATTGGCAAAAGTATAGAGCAGTATGATGGAAGCAAGTCAGGACAGTGTTGGGAAAACCTGGAATAATACATAAAGCTAAGGAAGTTTCCTTGGAAGCTGGCAAGTACAGTAATGTGCTAGTTAGAGTGAGAAAACTAGAAATATAGAAGATACCATGCCTGATTATTTACCTTTCAAGTGGAAAGATAATACTTACACTTATATTTACTTACATGCATGAAATGACTGAGGACAAGGGATAGAACCTACTAGCTTACGAAGTACAGGCTTTTCCTAGTGGTCCCAGAGGAATTTGGGGAAGGGAAGGCTCACTGTGGTCCATAGCATCAGGGAAGATTTGGAATCAGGTCTTGAAGAATGGGCAGGACATCGATCCAAAGGAGGAGGAGGAGAAGATTTATTCTAGGCAGGTGTTGCACCATGCAGGCCTACCAGGCAGAGGTATCTTGTTATAGACTGCTTGTTACTTAAATGTGTACCAGGGCAAAAATCACTGGATTTGGTTAAGGGGTACTACCAGAAAGATAATGGAGAGATAAGGAGAGAAGTTGTAAGGTAAGAACCCATTTCTCCCAGATGGGAATTGCAGGTTTGAGGCTGTGATGCAAAATCAGTGGGCTCCTCTCCAAGAAAGAATGAGGGAAAAAGAGGCCTAGTTATCTGATCTGTGATTTTTAAGGGCATATGTTCAAAGGGAGAGAAAACCACTGGGAAGCCAGATCTGCCTACCCTATGAAAAGGTGCACAGGTGGGAGGGGGGAGGGAGCCAAAGGTGTCTGCAGCCTCACTACACTACAGACACTCTTTTCCGCATACCCCAGTGTCCAACATACCCTGCAAAGCTCTGTTTGGTAGGTACTAAGGAGTAAGAGCGTGGGTTCACTTCTGAAAGATCTAGATTTAAATCCTCGTCTGTTTTTATCTTGTCCTCCTATCTGAACCGCCTTCCTCATCAATGCCATAGGCTCAATAATAGCAGTAGCTTCCCCAGAGTTGTTGAGAAGATTAAGTAAGAATGTATGTAAGGACTCCAGCACATAAAGGTTCCTTATAAGTGTCAGCTAACAATAATCACTGTAATATAGAGTCTTGGGTCTTGCCAAGTTTGGGGTGAGGGGAGGGAAGGAGACTCTGCTTGTTTACTGTGCTGGCGGCATTCTCCAAACAGTCCCCAGAAAGACAGCGGGGTGCTCCCTCAGCTGGCGCCTTCTGTCCCCTGCTCCACCCACGCTTCCCGGGAGCAACAAGTTCTTCTCTGCAAGACCCGCCCGCGCGCTGCTGGCAGACCCGGCGCCTCCTCCCAGACCTCGGTCAGACTCGTTGCCAAACCTACCGGGGATCGGAATCCTGACTGCTGCCTAAACCCATTTGAAGGCGGGAGAGCCCGCGGCACCCGAGGGAGCCCTTGTGTGGGGCTGGAGGAGAGGCGGGTGGCGTGGGAAGTCGGGAAGGAAAAGACTAATAGGAGCCCCAGTCTGCTTGGCCCCTCAAGGCAAAGACAACAACCGAAGGTACCCGCCGCTCATCTGCTCATTTCACGTCTCTCTCCTCCAGGGATCTGGAGGGAAGAGATGGAGCCTGGAATGTCACTGACCGCCATCCTGCCCTCGGGTAGCCAAATCAATCACATCCTTCTGTCCTTCGGGTTTCCCTCGCCCCAGCTTCTCCCTGCACCGACACTCCACCCACCCCGCGCCAGGTCCCGTAAGGACACCGGAGATCCCTGGCAGATAGTTCGCAGGAACAGCAGGCAGGTCAGCCACGGCCCCCACCCAGCGCTCTCCCGTCCCCTGACCCCCCAGAGTGGGTACCCTGGAGTCTCCAAAGGAGTCTCCAGGCGTTCTAGGCTGGGAGCCTCATCCAGCTGCCCAAAGTGTTGAACTCTCACAACTTCTTGGAACGGGGATCCCCACGCTCTCGTGGGAAAGCCAGGCTGGCCGCCCACGTATCGGGAGAGGACACCTCGACTTCTCACAGGGAATTCCCCTCAAAATCTACCTCTCCAGCTCCTACAGCCGGGAGCTGAGAACCAGGGAGCCAACCAGAAGTGCGCTCCGGGGGCGGGAGGTCGTGGGCTGGGCCGGGGGCGTAGAGGTTCCGCCCCGATTTTGGAGGGATTGGTTCAGGTTTCCAAGTCTCCTAGAGTCAGGGAGCTGTTGTTTCCGGAGAAGAGCAGGGACTGAAGTCACTGGGAGGGAAGTCCTCCCGGCGCGGGGTAGGAGAAGCACGGAGGTGAATTGCAATGTCCAAGCTTCTAGCCCCATGGGTAGGAAACTATTCTTTCTCTGGGTGTTGGGGGTGGGGGAGACGTCCCTGGCCAAGCAGCCGATGCCAAGCCCAGCTGTTCAGGGCTTCATCCCCCCATCTCCAGGGAGCCTGGAGAACTTGGTACCTCGGACAGCATCCCGGGTGCATGGCATCTTTTAAAAGGTGTTATCCTATTTTCACCACCAAGTCAAAGAGCAATAAATTATTTTGATGACCTTACTAGTCCAGATGAAGGACATTTTAATTACATAACCCGTGAAAGATCACTGGAGGCAATATCGTGTTAAAGAGCCGATGGCAAAATATCTGCATCGCACGAGAAAGAGAGAAAACTTGCAAATCTGCGATGAGATTGCGCAGGGCTGCCCCCCGTTTTAAAACAACATGCGAAATGCATGAGAGACCTTACCTTTCGGACCCCAAAGCCGTGTTCTGCTGCAACTTGGCGAGCTTCTTCCTCTCCCCCTTTATGCAACTCCACAAGAAAATGATTCGTGAAGACGGGTCTCTCAGCAGATGCAAAAACCATGACACAGAAGAGGAGCCCCGCAGCCGCCTTCCACTGGGAGACACAGCCACCCTTCATCCTTCTTTGGGAGTGAAAAGTGGTGCCAGGAGGCGCGCAGGCTGGCGGAGCAGGGGACCCAGGGGGAAGGTGCAAATAAAAAAAAAACTATATATATGTATGTGTTTGTGTGTATGTGTATATATATATAGTTTTAAAAAAATCTTTGTATAGAGAAAGAGACTGAATAGGAGCTCGAGAAGCAGCAAATCAGTGTGTGTTCTTCTCCAGCATCTGGCTGGCTGGGAAGCCGTGCAGTCAGGCTGCCCGGCTCGCGGGCAGGGGTGCGAATGTGGGGAGCTGTGTGTACCGGAGAGAAAGAGCGAGTGTATGTCTGTGCTTGATGCTAAATCTGCATTTTCAGCTCCTCCTCGGCTCCAATTCCACGGGGGCTGGAGGAGAGCACCAGCCCGGGTGACGTGCGCCCGCCAGCGGCCAATGAGGGCGGGAGAAGCGGCGGGCCCCGCCCTGGGACGCCCCGGGCCCGCCCCTGCCCGCCCCCGGCCGGGCCCGGCTGCCTCCGCCGGCTGGGGGCGCCGCGCCGCGAGCCCGCGCCCCCGCCCCTTTCAGCACCCCGGAGAGCTCCTCCGTCTCCGCCCGGGCGGCCGCGAGCCCAGGAAAATCCCCCCAGCTGTAATCAGGCCAGCGGCGGCGAGTGATGTCATTGTTTGTGGAAATCTGTAAGGCTCTGGGAAGGGAATTACAGCGTGTGCGGCTCTCGGAGGCCCCGAGGGGAGCTGGGGCACCGGCCTCTCCCTGTGCCTCTTCCTGCTTATTTCCTCCTGCAAAACATCTCTCTCTCTCACTCATACACGCACGCAAACACACACTCCCCAGGCATACTTGCCTCCTCTTTCCCCAGTAACAATGCAAAGACTGACCCTCCCCCGGTCACTTCGGGCAGGATCCCGCGGGAGGTTTGCTCTCCTTCCTGGCACAAAGAAGGCTGGGGAAAGTAGCCTTCTAGGGGGGAGACCTATGGGAGGCTAGAATGCAGGAACGAGCTTTGTTTCTTTCTTTTTCTTGTAGGCTCCAGGCAGGTCAGGAGCTAAGCAGCTGGGAAGTCAAGCAGGAGACTAGGCTTGCCCCTGTCGGCGATTGTGACAGGAGGGGACTCCTGCAGGAGTCCCGGCTGCACCAAGGAAACTGCCTTCAGGTCAGGAGAGATGCAGCCGGGATTGACACGCCTGGAGGTGCATTCTCAGACTGGGGACGCGTGGCTGGGCTGCACAAGGACAGCGAGGGTGCGAGTTTGGGAAGGTGTAGCCACTGATCTCAGGCGCTGGGCCAAGACTCCCGCTCAGCGCCCTCGGCTGGAGGCGACTACAGGCCAAGTGGGGGGGGGGGGGAGACAACTAAGTTATCCAGTTAAGAAACGTCCACTCACACTGGAGGCTGTTAACTGCCGACGACTGACTTGCCCTTCTTGCCTGAGAGGGAGGAAACAGGAAGGCACTGTCACAAAATGAAGATGATTGTTTTTAAGCAGCTTATATATTGTTGAATTACAGAGTATTTACACTGATCTCGTTTATCATTTAGCTCCAAAGTTCAAAATCCTGTTTTATTTGAGTAAGAGGTAAGAGATCTTTTCTTAGGAGCTTAAGTGTATGCAATTCAGAGAGAGAGAGGGGAGGAGAGGAGAAGAGAGGAGGGGGGAGGAGAGAAGAGGAGAGGGAGAATTTATACCATTGACACATTACAGACACACTCATATATATATATACAGAACCCTCCCTTTTCATTTTAGCATGAAGTCAGAATCTATACAAGAAAAACACTATTGATGGAAATAAATATGTTTTTAAAGCTATGGGTCACACTGTATTCAGAGCAAGTCTGGTTGCTGACATAAAAATATGAACATTGCTGAAGATTTTCATTAAAACGTAAGTAATCTGTATACCATTATTATTTCTTGAGTTTCTTTAAGAAAAGTAAGTGAGGTGCCAGGACATGGGCTAAAGATGAAAGCAGCCAGAATGCAGATGAGGTTTCTAGGAAAATATTAATAGAAGGGAACAGATCAACTCCAGGTCCCTCAGTTCATTTCTGCTCAGAGGCTCATTTCTCACCCTATCTTGCTCCACAATTTACTCTCTCATAGTCCATGTGTTTAATTATAACACCAGATTTTCTTAGTGGGAGATCTTCAACCCTTTTCTGTCTTTTGTTTCTTTATATTTCATCTATATTTTGAATCAAGGTACCAAGTTGGCATGAAACAAGACTATGTGGTTCTTCCTGCTCTGTGTTATCATTTGAGAAAACTGGCACCAAATGTGAAAATTACATTAGATAGAGTCACAGTCATGGAGAGCATTTCAGAAGCAGCAAAAGAGATAAAATCTAAGTCTTTAGAAAATAGACATGAAGAACATCAAAGAAGTCAATTGAGAAGATTGTGGGTGTAGGGAAATAGTGCTATTTAGTGATACTTTCACTGAGTGGTAACAATTCTCCACTATGATATTGTACTACTAAGTCTTTCAAGTTGATTCTTCCTAATGACCCTGCTCTCTCTATTTCCTCCATCCCAGTCCATACACAGGCTTTCTGAAATATTTTTACATCTTTGTAGATTTCTGTCAAATTCCAGCTCAACATTGATCACGCCTTTTTTTCTTCCCAGACAATTCTTATTTGACAAAGTCTGATCTCATTTTTCTGTAGTATTTATCAACACTCTCACATTTGCTGCAACTTAAAATTCAGGTGCTTGGGAAATTTTAGTTTTTCAGTATCCATTGACTTTTTCTACATTACTGGGATTTAGCTGGTCCTACCTCCAATTCCTATAGCTTTTGCCAACTTATGCCTTTCCTTTAAATGACTTATCTTTATTTTTCCTTCAGTTGAAAATTCTCAGCTGATTTGTTATCTAAGCCATCTAAAATTAATATAGTGGTGAGAATTTATGGGGCTTCATCAAGTATTTTATTATCATCAAAGCATTGAATCTACAGTGTTTTGGGTTATAATCCTTTTATAACATCATAAAGTGATAAGATTTATTCAGACTAATCAACTCTTCATAAACAAAAGCTACTCCTTGCTTCCTTATTTTCCAGGAAAGTGAAAATTTATTTCTCGTGCTAGTTTAGGTTCTATTACTTTGATAGGATTTGAAGTAGCTAAGCAATGAGGACTAAAGCCTTTTTTAATCTTTCAAAAATTAGGAACACATTGTTATTCACTATCTTTAGTTTCCCTTTTAGGTCTACAGGACTACAAAATAATGTTTGCTCAGTTGGAAAATTAATTAGTTATTTCTAAGGCTTATTGGAACATTGCTTATTGTCTTTAGAAAGTTATTACCTATTTATGAATGCTCTACTTTGTGTTAATTCTCTTTTATTTTTCATGGTCTTTAAAAAAATACATAAATAATCCTCAATTCACTTTCTAAATGATTATGGAAATTATCTTTAACAGGGAAGTTTGTTTTGGACTACTTGAACTATATTATGCTCAAGAGTTATTCTATGTTATAGAATAACATACTATTTCTATAACAGAAATAATTCAGAAAAAAATAAATAAAAAATATAAAAAGAGAAATAATTCAGAGAGAACAATGTACCTAGCTGGTTAGCAAATATAAGCTGGAATAAAAAGATAAAAATTTATGTGTAAAATAAAAATGCAAACAATGAAAGATATATATAAGTTCTATAAGGTCAACTCTGTCCATTGTAATGAAACATAAACTTCTAGGAAAGTCCTTACTTTGATCTGAATGCTTTGGGTAATATACACTGTTTAGTATCAGTTTGGATGACTTAGCCCAAATAGAAAAATTAATGTATAGTGTTATTAAATATGTTGAAAGAACAGTTATAAGATTTATGACTGTGCTCTCAGATATACCATTTTTCTATTCTTTTGAAAATATTCTATTCTTTTATGGTTTGCAGAAATATGATATAGTCTATTTCTAGGAAACTTCATTATTCAATATTTACTTTATCTTATGATACTGGAGACAGTAAATCAAAAATTATACTCTTACAAACAGATTTTCCTAGAATTAGCCACTCAGCACAATCCCTAGTGGATTTGTAGATTTCTTTTCTCTTCAAATTCTACAATCAAGAGATTATAATTTATATAGGATCTAATTAAAATATTCTTAATTTCAAATAACACACTTCACTGTACTTTAATTTATTTAAAAAGTTTAAAAACAGCTGTATTGAAGAATAATTGACATATAGTAAACCGTGCAATTTTGATAAGTTTTGATATATGTATGCACCTGTGGAAGAATCCCCCCAATCAAGATAATGAATATGTTATCTCCTCCAAAAAATTTTTCATGCTTTGTAATCCTTCCTTCTCATCACTCCACATCACCCCTCCTCAGACAGCCACTGCCCTGCTTTATGCCACTATAGATGAGGTTGCATTTTTCTTAAAATTAAGGTGTTTGGGAAATTTTAATTAGTTTTTCAGCATACATTCAATGTTTCTAAATCATTAGGAATCATGCAGCATGGTGTACTATTTTTTGTCTGGATTCTTTTACTTAGCACAGTTATTTGGAAATTCATCCATGTTGTAATAATATCTAACAATATTTTATTCCTTTTTCTTGTTGATTAGTATTCATTGCATGAAGATACCACAGTTTGTTTATTCAATAACCTGTTAATAGAATAAAACAGACCCATAGACCAATGAAACAGAATAGAGAACCTAGAAATAAATCCATGCATTTACAGCCAATTGATTTTTTTTTTTTTAATTATTTTTTTTTATTTTGGCATATTATGGGGGTACAGATTTTAAGGTTTCAATAAATGCCCATTTCCCCCCTCCCCCCAAAAGTCTGAGTCTCCATCATGACCATCCCCCAGATGGTGCACATCTCACCCACTATGTATGTATATACCCGCCCCCCTCCCCCCTCCCACCTGCCCAATACCCTATTACTGTAGCACCTATGTGTCCACTTAGGTGCTACTCAGTTAATACCAGTTTGCTGGAGAATATATCTGGTGCTTGTTTTTCCATTCTTGGTTTTTGATAAAGATGCCAAGAATATGCATTAGGGAAAGAACAGTCTCTTCAATAAATGGTGTTGTGAAAACTAGATATCCACATGCAGAAGAATTAAACTAGTCCTTTATCTCTTAGCATATATAAAAATCTACTCTAAATGGATTAAAGGCTTAAATGTAAGACTGGAAACTATAAAATATACTAGGAGAAAAAATAAGGGAAACACTTCATGAAATTGGACTGGGCAAGGATTTTTTAAATAAGACATCAAAAGCACAGGGAACAGAAGCAAAAGTAAACAAATAAGATAACACTAAACAAAACGCTCCTACAAAGCAAAGGAAATAATCCATATAGTAAAGAAACAACCTACAGAGTGGGAGAAAGTATTTTCAGACTATGCATCTAGCAAGGGGTTAACATCCAGAATTTATAAGGAACTCAAACAACTCAATAGCAAAAAAATCAAATAATAAAATTAAAAAATGGGTAAAAGACCTGAACAGACATTTCTCAAAAGAAAACATACAAATGTCCAATAGATACATGAAAAAACTCTTAACATTATTAATCATCAGAGAAATGCAAATTAAAACCATAATAAGATATCACCTTACCCCAATTAGACTGGCTATTACTAAAAAGACAAAAAATAACAAATGCTGGCAAGAATGCAGAGAAAAGAGAATTCTTATACACTGTCAGTGGAAATGCAACTTGGTACAGCAACTATGAAAAAAAGTGTGGAGGTTCCTCAAAAAATTAAAAATAGAACTACCATGCAATCCAGCAATCCCATTACTGGATATATATATATCTCCAAAGGAAATGAAATCAGTGTGTTAAAGAGACATGTGCATATCCATGTTTATTGCAGCTCTATTCACTATGCATTAATTTATGCTAGAGATTACACACCAGTAACATCTAGCTTGCAAGTAAGTTTTATATGGATTGCAGTATTAATAAAAAGAGTCATAATCCTTTAAAATTGATTATTTTCCATAAAGCATTCAGAGATGTGGCTTCTTTTAGAATAACCAAATATTTGGCAACATGGTGACAATTAGCTGAATTTAGCAGCTGCTATTCTCCCCACTCCATGTAATAGGGATTGAGCTGCCCAATTTGCTGGAATCCTCACCAAGCCTCCTGACTTATGTGCTTTACATTCCTGACCCTAAAGTCATCTGTGACTTCTGACTTAGCACATTGTCTGCCAAAGTAGAAAACAATTTTTTTCCTTGGGGCCACAGTGTTTTATTATGAAAATAGAATAAAAACTTTGAAAACAAAACAATGTTTTTTAATTAAATGAAAACTTTACCCTACAGAAAGGGGCAAGGATGATAGATGGATAAAAAGAACAGATATCTATTACAATACCTGTTCCTTAAAGATGAAAATGCATTAGGATAAGGGGCAATTTATGAGCAGAACTATATTGAGAAATGTTTACTAAAATAAAGCTAAAATGTTATAAATGGTCTGATGATGTACTAACACATCCTGTAAATACCAGGTAGAGAGAGTAACATTCAATGCACTGGTTATTTATTTGTGGGTGTTAAGAATGACTCTTACATTTGTTTGAGGCCAATAGGAATGATAGCACTTAGCATAAACATGTCACTGACTTATGTTGGTGACTTTTTGATAACAGTTTGATTCAGTTGGTTACAGTATGGAGGTGACATGGCCAAATCATGGGATCATGGGTTCAGTCTTTGTTAGAGGAAGTCAGTTTGTCATTTTGCCATGTAATAGTATATAAACGTCAGGATTAAAATGGTGATGAATATTTAAAAAGATAAAGATCTATGGTAGAATGTGTCTTCATATTTCTTTCACTGTCAGGGAAAGGAGGGCTATTTTTCTCAGTTCTACATGAAATGGCAAAACCATCTCAACTTTCACCATTGCCCACAATATTTTATGTAAAATTATGTTGTTTCTCTAAGGTGCCCTTATTATTTCTCTTCTCATTTTTCCCAGGAGACATGCACCAGGAGGAGCTGGCAAGTTTCCTTGGCAAGAACAGATGAATAAATAAGGAGCATGAGCTTGCGTCTTTTAGCTGAGGTGATTTGTCAAAAACCACTGTGGCTATTTTCAAATTTTAAGAGCTATGTTCCACCTTAATCAAGGGAAAATTTAAAAGCTAAATCATTGACTGTATCGAGGAAAAGATTTTGGTAGAAGATGAAGTCAATTGCAGGTATGGCCGAATATATTGACTTAAAAGTATGTCAGGAATATGCTAGAGTGGTAGGCAATGGTGAATTACCTACTCATGTTTGACTAATTTATTGAGTGGTGAGTGGTGTTGAGTGAAGGATTTCATGAAAAATAATTGGCTTTGATCCTCAAGGACGAACAAATTATCTGAGCAAGAGACTCTTGAGGATCAGTCACTTGTTATAAGTACTACGTGGTACATATGGACAGATTGGGTTCTGCAATATGACCTGAGTTTATCTTTGTAATTTTTCAACGTTATCAGATATTAATATGTAGCTCCAACTGTGCATACTATATATGTCTGGTTATTTCCATTTTCCCAATCAGATCTCTCCATCCTTCTCCACTGTGTGCTGTGCCTGGAGATTGGCTTTTATGGATCATATCACTGAGACTTGTTGCTTTACAGCTTCCCACTGGATTTGGCCAACAGGAGGCACTGTTTAAAACATTGGAGAGTTGAGTGGGAGAGTCAGTTCAGGGTTTTCATTTTCTAGGCTCCTTCTGTGTTAGATCTCTGCACATTGCCTTCACTTCTTTCAGAGCTCCTGTCAGGGAGCCCTTTCCAGATTCCATTAACCAGCCCCTCCCCTTGTCTCTCTAGGCCTAATTGGAAAATGGCTCCAGTATGTTGCTAGTCCCATGGGCTTCACTATGCTTCACTGGATTTGCTTGCTCCTCCCATACATTTATAAACAATCCGTTAATAAACTCTCAACTATTCTTCTGTGTATGCCATCTCTTTCTTGCTGATACCCTGACTGACATATCACCTATGTAAAACATGACACATGATATATATTTTCAGGATATAGAATACTTTTACATTCAACTAATTACATATGTAGACAGAGCACTTGTGACCTGACCAAAAGAATCTTGTGAATTATAACCAAAACAAATCTCAGCCTTATGGGAGCTTGGCTGGGTGAACACAGTAGCCAACATAAAACAAAACAAAAGAACACAACATAGAAGAACAAAAATGTGACATATATTGGGACAAGAGAAATAATATGGAAGAAAATCATGTTAAGAGGCTTGGAAAATATAATATTGCAAAATTGGCATTTTTAAGAAAAGTTTCCAGAACCAAACAACCAAAATTCAAATTATGAACAACTAGGAAATCCTAGTATTTAAGGAGTTAGGAAATTATCCAAAAAAAGAAGAAGAAGAAGAAGAAGAAGAAGAAGAAGAAGAAGAAGAAGAAGAAGAAGAAGAAGAAGAAGAAGAAGAACTACTCACTGAAGAAAAAGGAAAAAGGAAAGGCTTAAGGAGATAGGATGAATGCTACAGAGCTCTTCTGGGTGACAACACCCAGAGCCACCATCTGTTGCACCAATATGGCAGCATGGTGGCTCTGTCCACGGTGCTGGACAAATCGTCATTTCTGTGCATTTCTTCATCTGCAGATCAGTTGATCTGAAAGAATTCTTAGTGCTTAATCCATGTGCTTTCAGAAATCCCTGGAAATTTCTTTGTACTAAAGGCATCTTCCAGAAGAGCAAACTGTACCAGGCCAAAAGAAGGGGGAGATGTCTCATTTGTCTCTCAGCGATTACATATTTATACATGATCGATACTAGCATTACTGCCATCAGCAATTGATCTGTGCATATTACCATGCTAAAACAATTTACCATGAGGATAAACATAAATGTGAGAACTCTGAGAAGTAGTTTTGAAATAAGAGGCCAGGACGAGAATAACTCTTAAGTCTACAAGATGGAAATACTCCAAATATCTGTACATAAATATAAGACTGAGTTTCTTCTATTTCTTCCATTACTTTATCTGGGGCCACAAAATTATTATCCCATGTAATGACACATTCCAAATATAAGAAAAACATTGTTAAAAAGGATAGGCTGAGCATAAATTAGCTGACATAACAAAGGTTATTTTTTGGTTTGTGGAAGAAAATACAACTTAAGGCTAAGATTTTACTTTATTATATAATTGTCATTTATAATACTAACCAAGGGAAAGAAATATGTCTTTAAGATATCTTCAGTCTGATCATTTTAACAACAAAAAAACCATGTAGTTTCTCAGAAAATATCAAATGTATAATAAAGGAGAAAAAAATTGACCATCTGACAATTTTCAGAAGTTTTTCAGCTCTGATATTAAAAATCTTAAATTTAAAATGTAGTATTTAATACTAACTTGATGATTGCAATAACTTTTGAAAACGTCTCCTTGGATTAGAAAGAATGGGAAAGGGAAACTAGAACAAATTGCAACAATGAGGAGAATAGTAGTAATCTTATGAGACCACAAAAAAGATGCAAGAAATGTCTTTCCAATGATGTGATATCGAGTTCTCAAAAATCACAGTACAGACTTGCAATCACATTTTTAGCCATCATCACTTGGAAATGCAAGCACTTGAAAGTCACCTTATATTTCACCTCTTGCCTTTCATCTTATGATTTTGGAAAAGTCCCCAGGTGTGGTGACAAGAATATTAAAGGATCTCAGGGCACAGATTCTCAGCCTTATCAGAATTATGATGGACAAACCATTTCGGTTCTCAGTTTTTTCCCAAAAATAATACATGTGCTATCTGGTCCACAAGGTTATTTTGGGTTTTAAATAAGCATATGTAATATATATATATATATATATATATATATATATATATATATATATCACAGAGATCAGTAGAGTTTCCTCAAGTCATTGGGATCTGAATTGAATTGCCTCAAATCCCAGTTGGAATGGAGTTCTGTGTGATTTTTGCTCTAGGCCCACTTGGCTAAACTGGTGCTAAGTTTGCCAGAATCCTCTTCCTTGTATGTTTCCAGACTGGAGTTGGCCAAATGAGAACGTTATGAGCGATTCAGAGAGGTGAAGTGAGGCTGCAGCCACGATGTTCTGAAGGTCATGGTGATCAGATACAGAGAGAGGCTGGTGCAGAGGTGGGTTCTGGTTTGTGATCACCCTTTCCCCCACCTCAAGTACAGCTCTCCCTTTTGACTCCCAGCTCTGCTGACCAACAGCAACTCCAGGCTAACCACTGGACTCCTGGCTGCAAACTCCCAAAGGCACTAGCCATAAAGAGGCAGGAGCCTCCCTAGACTTCCACACCAACCCTGCTCGGGAGCCCACCCCAGTTGCTGGAGGTGCTTGGCTTCCAAGTTCCCCTGTGCCAGTGCTTCAGAAAGCCTAATTGGTGATTTTCCCCTGATCTGCCAATTTCCCTTTTCTCACCCTTTCTTTCCCAGCACCTCCCACAACAGTGCAAAGTTGAATTGCTATAATAAATTCCTTATTCTACAGCACTCAGATTGGTTGTGTTTTCCTGATTCTGCTCTTATATTATGTGTGATTACCATTAGGCATCATTCTCAGACCATATCAGCTTAATCCTCTCCAGAATCATTTGAACTGAAATGGATTTTGATGTTAACCTCTCAGCTGCTATCCAAGTTCCTTATTAAAACATCCAAGTAAAAATATGGTCTGCATTTTTTAAATTAAATTGATGTCAGGAGACCTATCTACCATGACACTCAATGTTACTTTTATAAGGTTTTACATGAGAAATGTCTCATGACTTATTGCCAGTTTAGACCTTATTTCTTTTGCTTTTTCCTTTTTGTGAAACCTGTTAGTTTTCATTTTTGCCCTAGCTTCCAGGAGGCTCAGAGTCATATATGATGCCTAATTATAGGAACTATCTCATCTCTCAACGTATTTGGTTATTCCTCTCTTTCATGTGTCTTTTATTAGAACTTGTATCAAATTGGAAATGGTTCAGAAAGGACAAATGACTAATAAGATCTATTAATTCGGTGCTTACCTAGAGTAATCTGAGCTAGACACTCTACCTATATTTTCTTTCTATTATTTTTATTTCATTTTACATATGAAGAAACTGAGGTTCAGTGATATTAAGGGATGCTAAGTGGTCAGTGATAGAACGTGAAGGTGGATGCATTCAACCTATGCCCTAATGTATCTCCATGTGTCAGGCTGTCATCCTAGCTGAAAATGTCAGATATTCACATGAGGACAGTGAAATTTCCATCTCTGTCTTTCTTAACCTGACTGAAGAATGAAGACCTCAACATGGGTCCCTTTCTTGTCTAGTGGAGAAGTTTGTGTGTAAGCAGAACATGAAGTGAATGTGTTATGAAATGGAAGTTGGTGATGAGATACTGAAAATGATGATGATGATGAAGATGATGGTGATGTATCATTCTAGTGCAAAGGAAGATTGTGGTGATTTTCAATCACTTCTCTCTACTCCCTCATTTGCATTATGTTTTCAAGAGATCTAGCATATGGGACCTTACATCTTAATTTGTGGATTTTATGACTGGATGGAATATATCCCCTGACTCTAATAATCATATATAAATAGCTAAAAGGATTAACTGAACGAATGATTAACTGAGTGATTACAATACATCAAGCACTATTGTAAAGTCTTTACACATGTTAACTCATTTCTTACTTGAAATAATGCTTTGAAGTAGACACTTGTCTTATCCCCATTATACACAGGTCAAGACCAAGGCACAAAGAGGTTACGTTGCTCCCCTCAGCCAAATCACAGAGCTTCTAAAAGGTAGAGCAAGAATTCGAACACAAGGAGTTTGGCCCATGGAGCCCATTCTCTCAACCAGGAAGTTGAGGCCCATTTTCTTTCTCTCCATGATCAAGGGAAAGAGGATGTACTTATTAGTTACATTTATATTAGTTATATTTGGATTCTATGACTTCCTGGCAATGTTACCTTGAGCTAGTCACTTAACTTCTTTAAGTTTCAGTTTGAGAGCTCTTTTAAGAATCAAGTGATAGAATTCTTTCAAATCAACTACTTACTGCTTTGTTGAGTGCCTATGAGCTTAGAACTAATCTAGGTGCTACGAATTAAACCACCTATGCACAGAGAATTATACCACCATTCAAGAGTTTTGCTCTCAGACACAAGCATAAAGACACTCAAAATACTTGCTTAATTGGAATAAATTTTCCTGCAGCTGGCCTCAAGCATTCCAGCTTCCCTTAAGAAGACAAGAAAGGCTGTTATTGGAGAAACTCCTTTCTTTTGCTTTTCACTTTCTCCCTGCATCCTGTTACATCCTTTTCTTAGAGAATTTTCTTTACTGTATTCCTTTGACAAAGTTAATACCTTTGAAAATCTGCCATCTGTAGTCACCCTCGCAAATCACTAATGCACCCCAGATCCCTGAGATCTGGACACTATGAATATGCAGAGGCCTAGTGGGTGACTGATGCATGGCAGGGCAGAAAGGATGCCTTTTTGTATCTCTACGTTGGTACCATTGGGTAAGTAGCATCCTGGCTGTGACTTGGCTGCAAGTGTTAGCAGGGAAGACCAGTTCCTGGAAGACAGGAGAAGCTGTGTGTTGGCTCCGGGCAAGGGGAAAGCAACAGTTCCAACAGACAGATTGTGACTGTTCTTTTTTCCCTCCTCCTTGAGTTTGGTAGCAATAAGGCATATGACATGGATTGCTCAGCCTGATCACAGTCTCAGGTTGTTAAATAATCTTCAGGCTTTAGGAAGGCAACACACATGTCCAATAAAGAGAAGCCACACAACAAAGAGTGCAGTTATTTCCAGTGACTGAATTCTGCCTCAATCTGTGTAATCTCCAAAGCTTTTCAGATTAAGGGATAGCAAACGAAGAGAAAGGTTTAAATGAATCTGCAATCTGTGGCTTCTGGGTTCATGATCAGTTGGCAGGAACTGAGAAGCAGAAAGGAGACCTGGTTGCATTTAGGCTGAACACCCTTCCTGGGTGGCTTACATCAAGGCCAGGTGGCTTTCTTTCTTAAACAAATGAATCAGTGTTTTTAATCCTATGTTTTCCAACCATCTATTTTTCCAACTGTGGAAACCCTCCCCTCCCCTTTATCATGATAAAGCTGTGCTTCAGGTAAAGCAAGTGTTTTTATTCCAGATTTGCAAGTGAGAAGACTTTCCACAAGAAGTTGAGAGATTCAATTATGTTTCTACAGCTTAACTAGATACAAATCCCAATCATGACTCTCATGTCATTGTTTGTTCCACATACTACAGCATTCTCTCTAGAACTTGCTATTGGATGTTGACTTCTCTGTTTCTGATACAAATTCATCCTTCCACAGGTAACATACCCATGAATCAGGGAGTGTTTGCTCACTGGTAAATGCAAAGGGTTAAGAGAAGCATCAGGTACTGAAAGTGGTAACTTTTCATGGTTCACTCTTTCTTGTTTATTAAACCCTAAATTGGTTTCTCACTCTTAAGTTAAAGATCCTACATTGGTGGCCCCCAGATGTGCTTAAGATATTTTGAGTTAATTGTCAAAATTATAAATTGGGGGAATTCACATCAATTTTTGGATTTCTGGCAACTCTGCAAAAGTTAGTTGAGCTAGTTACATTGTATCTTCATTCTTCCCTGCCAACAGTTTGTTAGAGCTAAGCAGATGTATTCTACTGAGTCCACCCTGCTGGGTTCGAATAGTTACCTGCATTTGCTACTCTTGTAAGATTTAAGCTAATGAGAAGAAAGACAGGTACTTTTAAGGGACTTGCACTTTAGTCATAGCTATTAAAGAGCTTAAAATAATGAATAACTTTATGAACTAGACAGAGATTGGAGAAATCTTTGCAGTCAGCTCATGGAACTATCCTGAGTCCTCCATTGCTCAAAGGCTTGCTCATTGCTTGATGAACTGCCTTGTCTTACTGGATGTGTGATTTTCTGCCATTTCTTTATGCTGCTTATTTCTTAAGCATTTCATTGTCAATTAGCGTCCTCTATGAGAGAAGGAAGAGAACCATACAAAATAGAAAATATTTTGTTTGGAAACAAATCCAAAGCTAACTACAGATAGTTCCTGACTTACAATAGGTTGACTTATAATTTTTTAATTTTGCATGATGGAAAGGTATGAAAGCAATACATATTCAGTAGAAACCATACTTCCAGTATTTACACAATCATTCTGTTCTTCACTTTCAGGATAGTAGTCAATAAATTCCATGAGATAGTCAACATTTTATTATAAAATATGCTTTCTGTTAGATGATTTTGCCCAACTGCAGGCTAATATATGTGTTCAGAGCACCTTGAAGGCAGGCTATGCTATGCTATGATATTCAGCAGGTTAGGTGTATTAAATGCATTTTCAACTTAACAATGTTTTCGATTTAGGATGGGTTTATCTGCATGTAACCCCATTGCAAGTCAAGGAACATCTATAGTTAAATTAAGTCTTCACCTTATGTGTAACATTGTTTTCTCCTACCAATCCTCTGTTTCATTAACATATATGAAGAGGCTATTCTCTGGGCATTAACTATTTTTATGAACACACACACATCAGATTTTTGCATGCCCTATGCTCAATGTGGGTGTGGTCCTTGTATTTTCTCCATGATGCAACAAAGAGACCTGAATTAAATATCTAAGATCTACTTCTTTGCCTGTAAATCTATGTTGACTTTGCCACTAAATCTCCCAAGGTTTTAGTTTTTTACTTGATAAAATGGGTAGGGTGAGAAGTTGAACAAGATGCTTAGTTAAGTTTCTCCTGAGTTTAAAAACCTATGATTGCCTAATTCTTCCAGCATCACTTGAACATGTAACATTTGAGCTATGCATTTTTTTGTATCTTGATTGTGAGGTGATCAGATTTCAGGCAGCCAACCCCTAGTGAGGGCATCCTCCAGTGTAGCTTGTAGTAGTTTTGGCAACAGCATCAAAGATGGGATACAAAGGACTAGAGATTTTCTTCCATGATTGTACCATTATTGGGAACTTTCTTGTGTAGCTGTCTTCAACCAAGATTCCACTTAACTGAGATGTTATCACATGAAGAAGAATCAAAATGTAACTTAAACATATGTGTCATACTTAAAATATCAACTTTATCCTAAGGCTCTTTCTAGTACAGTTCTGAGTTCTGTATATTTTGCTGTGAGACATCAACACATTTGCCATGCCAAATTCAGTTCATCAATCTCATCCAACTAGACTATAAACGAAAAAAAAAAAAAAGAGAGAGAGAGAATAACTCAACTGAAAAAATAATGAATCTGAAACTGATTTTTTAAAAAGATGGAAAACAAAATCAATTTGGTGTTGCTTTAATTTTTGATGATTTACAGTGGGAGTTCTAATGCCCAGCAGGTACCATTTGACATTTTCATCTCCAGTGCTGTGAAGAGATTAGCACTTACTGGTATTGATTTAAGCTAGGATTTATACCAGGGCTGTCATTTTTATGGAAAGCACAATAAAAGAGATTAGAAAGAAATTGCCAAGCAGCCTGGGTCTAATCAATTGTAGAAAGCTTTCATTGGGAATTTGCAATTTTACCAAGCAGAAAGTTAACATGTGCAGGATAAGCAATAAGAAAGGAAATTCACATCAGGACTTAGAATTGTGGCCAGGCTAAAAATCAAACCATGTCGCACAGTAGGTAACATCTTTCTGCTAACTTTCCATGGAATTTCCAAAGAGAAATATCTGTGTAAGACAGTGTTTTAGTGTTTACTGAAGTTGAGCAGACCCCTGATGAAGGACCAAAGGGAAGCACATCATATATTTCAAGACTACATTTGGGGAAAATTTCGTAGAGCTGAAGTCAAGCTGACTCTGAAGTGTATGACTTTTGTTTGGTTTTGATTGAGAGGGAGGAGTTAGTCAAGGAGGTCAAGAAGTCCAATGCCAACTCAAAGTTCACCGCTCAAACTGATCTCAAAGCCCAGAAAGGACAGAAGGCAGAGAGAAAAGTAATGTGGGGGGAGCATTCCCTGCTAAATTCTGAAACCGAGCTCATATAGAAATTGGCAGTGTGACACACGAACATTGAGATACAAGTACCAAAAGTGATGTCAACAAAGATTCTTGATATTCTAGCAAAGAGTTACCAAAACAACCTCAAGTAATCTGCTTTACTTGAAAAATTAATCAGAAAGAAGATCCTATTTACTACTACATTAAATTAATTACAAGTTAAACACACAGGTTATACCAGTGCTTGTACAAAGGGCCCAAGATAGAAAAAATTAAAATAAGGGAATGCTGCAAAGAAGAGGCTCACAATGTACAGGAGGAAAGATTTGAAATGAAGGTGCATCATTGCAAGACAGAGTGATAATTATGATCATAGCATTATGGCCTTGGGGGCAGAGACAGTTTAGACAAGAAGGCAGTTAAGGCTCTCGGGAAGGACAGAGAGAAGGGGATCAAGGATAGCTTTTAAGGGGAGCTCACATAAAAGCTGAGTTTTGGAGAATAACTGGAAAGACAAGGGAGGGACGAGCATTCCAGATGGAAGGGACAGCAGGTGCAAAGACATGAGGTGAAAGAGGGGGCTGGAGTTTGGATTTTATTCCATAGGCAACAGGGAAAATGTGGGCTTGTTTCAAGTGTGTGTATGTGTGATGTGTGCGTGGGCCAAGTCGTGTGACCTGATCAGAATTGTGTTTTAGAATGACCGCCTGCTACCGTCTTCATCTTCATTCAGTGGACCCATGTCATGGTCTTCTATGCGGTCTCTCTGCTTTCATCCTTGCCTCCAGAGTGTGATGCTCTGAAAATGTCACCCTTCTGCTCGAACCTGTCAATGGCCCCTCATGGAACTACGAGAGGGCCTGTTACATGGATCCACATCTCCTAGCACTCAACAAAGATCCACTGCCTCCTTACTGGTCCTCAAACTTGCCTGTGTCTGGGACTTTGTGCGTATCAATTGCTCTTCCTAGAATACTTTTTCTCTGGGTATCTCTGTGCTCACTCCTTCAATTGCTCCAGGTGCTCAGGTGTCACCTCTTTAGAGAGGCCTTCAGCTACTCTGTCTGCTCAATACAATTGTGAACGAATGAATAGGTGGATGGATGAGTAAACAGAGGTGGTGACAATGGGGGTCAATGTCCCACAGGAGGTTTGGGAGAGTCTGAGGAGAGAGAATACAAGCAGGTGGGAATTGAGGGTCCTGGGTGGTACTTGGTGGTTGCTTGGGTATGGCAGAGGTGGGTGTAGGAATCTGAGGGATTAGAAGGTGCAGGAGGTCTCTCCTGGGTTATGGACTGGAGGACTAATGAAGGCAGGACATATTTTTGCGCATGTTTTTGGCTGGAGGCATGAATGGTCAGAGAATAAATAATAAGAGCATTATCTATTGTGCCAGGCACTGTGCATTTTATATATATATATACATATATATAAAATTATATATATAATCTCACTTAATTCTCTGCAACAGATGATTACTTTTATCCTCATCATTTTCTTATTTTTTATTTTTTTATTTTTTATTTTTTAGGATGAGGCTCAGAGAGGTTAAGCAACTTGCTGAAGCTCACACGGCTAGTAAAAGGTAGAGCCCAGACTTAAACCCAGTTCTGTCTGATGCAGTTCACATAAACAAATTACTTTGGCTGCTGTCATTAGATTTAATTGTGAGAATCAACTCCAACCACCTATATGGGAGTTTAGAAGGTATGTAAATCAGATAGAGCTTTGTATGGTGAACAGCACTACAAGTGCATGGCTCCTACTACTTTTTTTTTGGAAATTTTAGAGCAAGAAGTCCATTTATTGTTTAGCTTGACTCCTCTATGAATAGACTTAACCCATTCCCTTTTAACTGAAACCCACAGAAATCTTAATATCACCCCTCCCGCACCCCAACCCAGGGCTGGCCAGGCTGCTGCATAAGCTATGAAGTCTGGGCACCCCACGGTTATAGGGAGTTGCCATAAGGTGAACGTTCCCCCCTAGAGTTGTATAAAAAGGCAGCTCCAAAATTCTTATGACACATGTTCTAAAACTGTCATTCACTACACTTATCACTCGGCAGTGAAGTATAGGTGAGCGGAATATTTTCAGAGAGAAAAAGGATATGAGAAAAAGAATGAGGGCCTCCATAATCATGGAAAAATGGTTCAAATCTTTTTAGAGAGGATGCGGTGAAAATGTTAACATCTTTGAAAGGCTCCAAGACCACCACAGGCAAGGCAGGTGGTTAACACATTGCAAGGTTGGGAGGCTGGGCACAGGTGGGGAAACAAAGAAAGAAAAGCCATGGCTATTTTCGTAAATATTTGATTCACAGCAAGAGTACTGTCTTTTTCTCCAAGCTAAGTTCTTTATAAACATACAAATGGGCAATCATTTTCTATGAAATTACCTTTCAAATCAAGGGGTAGTTGAACATACCGCTTAAGATTTTTTTTTTTCATTTATACAAAGAACGTCAACTTGACTGGTAGACTAAAGTTTACAGACCTTCCATCCTTCCTTCCTCTCTCCCTCCATCCCTCCCCTCTCCCTCCTCCCCTCCCTTTTAAAAAAAGACTTGTGTAAAGTTCACGTTTTAAATTCCTTTTATTACAGAATAGGATACACATATAGAAAAATGCGTAAGATATAAATGTACATTTTAACAAATTATTGTAAATACTCGAGTAACTGCCACACAGACCAGCCACTCAGGTAGATATTGCTACGACTTCCGAAGCTCGATTCCCCACCTGCCCCTTCCCCAGTGACATTCTCCTCTTTGCCACCTACAAGTGGCCACTCTCCGGACACTTATGGTAACCCCTTCCTTGCTTTTCTTTATCATTTCACTACCTAAGAATGGATCCCGAAACTATAATTCTCTCTGCCTTTTAAACTTATGTCAGTGGGATCATTTTGGAGTTTTTTTCTTTTGGTCTTGCTCTTTTTAGCTCCATGACGTATGTTGAGGATCCAGCCATGTTGCTGCAGTATGTAGCTGCAGTGCATTTTCATTTATCCATAGCAAGGGCCAAACTTTCTCTCTAAAGGGCCAGAAAGTTAAGTATATTAGCCTTTGTAGGCCATGTAAATTCTATTATGCATTTCCTTTCCTTTGAAAAAAAATAATCCCTTAAAAATGTAACAAAACAAAACAAAACACTTTTAGCTTGTTTTCCATAAAGAAATAAAAAGCAGGCCACTGGCCAGGCATGGCTCATGTATCTTGGTTTGCTGACCATGCTCTGCAGTATTCCACCGTGTGATTAAACACTCAATTCTGGAGTTGAAGGACATTTTGATTTGCTCTCAATTTTTTCTTTTGCATATTATAAATAATAATAATAATATGATTACTATCTTATTTAATCATCCACATACTTCTCTCTCTTCAGTATTCATATATTCCTGCTTATTCCTGTTGATTGTTTCTGCTGACTCTTCTGTATCGTGTCGTGTCTTTTCATGTGCTTATTTATCTGTGACTAGGTGCTGGACGTTGCATTTGAAAAATTATTTGTAGAAGTAATTTGCAGTATAAGGTAACTTTTCTTTGCCTCCCAATTTTTCCTTTCTTCCATCTCCTCTTTTCTCTCTGAAAATACTACACTTAACTTTATTTCACTGACAAGTGATGAGTATAGTGAGTGACAGTTTCAGAACATGTGTCACAAGAATTTTGGTCCTGCCATATTATACAACCCTGGGAAAATTGATTTTTCCAGGTTCCTGGGGGCACTAGCAATCAGGGATAATCTAATCCAGTTTTTGGGTTTGGAATTTTCTGGATTACCTAGAAGAGTTGAAGCCAGTCTGCAGTTCAACCTCTGTGGAAAGCAATATGGAGATACCTTAAAGCGATACAAGTGGATCTACCATTTGATCCAGCAATCCCATTGCTGGGCATCTACCCAAAAGATCCAATAACACTCTACAAAAAAAGACACCTGCACCCGAATGTTTATAGCAGCACCATTCATAATTGCAAGGCTGTGGAAAAAGCCCAAGTGCCCATCAATCTAAGAATGGATTAATAAAATGTGGTATATGTATACCATGGAGTACTATTCAGCTCTAAGAAACAATGGTGATATAGCACATCTTATATTTTCCTGGTTAGAGCTGGAACCCATACTACTAAGTGAAGTATCCCAAGAATGGAAAAACAAGCACCAGATATATTCTCCAGCAAACTGGTATTAACTGAGCAGCACCTAAGTGGACACATAGGTACTACAGTAATAGATTATTGGGCAGGTGGGAGGGGAGAGGGGGGCGGGTATATACATACATAATGAGTGAGATGTGCACCATCTGGGGGATGGTCACGCTGGAAACTCAGACTTATGGGGGCGGAGAGGAAAGGGCATTTATTGAAACCTTAAAATCTGTACCCCCATAATATGGAGAAATAAAAAAACAATTTAAAAAAAATAAATAAAATAAAAAAGCTGGTTTACTTTCATTTCGCCCTGACTCCTGGAATCTTAGACCAAAAGGTGAGGGGTGGTTTACCGTGACAGGCCTAGGACTAGCCATTCATTCATTACTGGGAATTAGACTACTCCTGGTTTATGCTTTTATTTTTAAAAGGGCACATTTTAAATTGGTCTTCACAGAAAAAAAGAGTACTGAAAGAGACATAGAAAGTCATTCTGATAGGATTCTTTCCCCCATACAACATTCTGTAATCTTTAATAACTTTCTAGCCTTTTTGCCTCTTCTAAAAAATTTCCAAACTATAATTTTTTATTATTTTTTCTAGTAAATCAAAGTCATCTCTGTTAGAACTTTTTAAATTAATTTTTTTAGCATAAGTACAAGAGGAATTATACTAAATCCCTGTATTCTGACTACTTGTGGATTTTTTTCCTTTGCTCTGTTTATGAATTCAAGGAAAGAATCGAGGCTGTTAAGCTATTCGTCTCACACTAATGAGTATAAACATCACTGAATTTTGCTTTTTATTTCCTCACAGAACCTGAGACCTCAGGTGAATAAAAAAGATGGGAATCTTAAACATATAGCATCACTGCTTTTTAAGAGTTTTAGGATGTTTTCATGAAAGGCCAGAGACTTCTCAAGATTTGAGAAGAAAGCTGATAGGGCAAATTATTGGGAATCAGACAAAATTTGATTCCTAATAAAAGTATAAAATAGGAAGTGGATTGTATATTTCCTGGGAGGGGGGGCAGATGAAAAACATAGACACGTCAGATCAGTAGCATCAAATATGGTGTTTATAGACAGTATGACAAATATATTTACTAATTTGTATCCAGTAAAAAAACAATACAAACAAAATAATAAACAAAACCACTCAGCTGAGAGCTACAAAAATTTCATGGGAATTGGGGTGAAAAGGACAGAACGAGCATTGAAGTTTGTTCTCCTTCCTTGTTACGTGCTCTGAATCCATCCTTCCCTCTACTTCACCCTGGGGACCAATGATCTTCAGTAAAAAATGGAAAAAGAGAGAGAATGAAGGCTTCCACCTCGCATTGGGTCTTTAATGCATCCAGACTGAACCAATGTCGTGGTTTAAAGTGCCAATTTGCTGGTAATAGAGTCCTTACGGCTTTCGCTTTTGGTGTTATGCAGCCAAATCAAGGACTGAGTGACTGTGGGAGCTTTAAAACTTCAATCATTAAACAGATACAAAAGTGCGCAGTACCTTTCCTGGTCAGCCAAGCACATGGCAGCTGTGGCAACAGCTGGAAGAAATCAGGTTGAAAGTCAGAAGATGCCCCTGTCTTGGAAGTCTTCTCAGTGTGACTTGGGCAAACTGTCTCAGTCTTCAGCATCCTTGACAAAGGCTTAGGGTGAACCTATTAATACCCTGTGCCCAGGACAGCACTGGATGCTACACAGATTGTGGCCCAGGGCCTGGCATTTAGAAATGTAATCATTTTTAGCTGTGGGGCATAACGTAGACTTTGTAGCCTGTTGTCTTGCATTCAGTTCTGTGTTTTGCCACTTTCTAGCCAGGAAACTGCAGACAAGTTATCCTTCCTGAGCCTCAGTTTCCTCATTTATAAAGTAGATGTTGTCTTCCACAGCGTGCCATCATTATTCTAGGAAACTCTTGTCCAAGAAGTTGCAAATAACTTGATTGGTTCATTCCAGAAACTTCCTGAAAGATTCATCAACTCTTCAATAGAAAGCACCGCATGACAGTTTATACCACAAATCTTTGAACCCCTTGCCACAAATTCCTTAGTCTGCTGGGTCCACCAGCACTAAACTGTTATGTCATGATTCTTCCCCATTCCTAAGCAAATCCACATTCCCACCCCCCAAGACTCACCTTAAACCCAGCTTCCAAATCTGCTAAGTATCCTTACTTCACCTTGCCCCATCTGAAATGCTACTAAGACTCTCAAAGTAGAGCTTTCACTATGGCAGAAGAGTAAACTTAGCTTTGTCATAGCAACAGGTTGTTTTGGAGATATTTTCAGGAACCAGCATTTGACACAGTGGAAGAGAAAATGGGGAGAGAAAGAGTTATTTTCTCGTGTCTCCAGCAGCTAACACTGTGCTGCAGACCTAGGAAGTGATCAATAATGACTGCATGAAAACTTGAAATGACTGAACACTTCAATGCTATCTTCGGAGTGCACCTTCCCCAGATGAATTTTAAGTGTGACTCAAGCATCATTTTAAATATTAATTAATAAAATTAATGTTGTAAAAGCTAGTAATTATTGAGTATTTACTATGGGCCAAGCACCTTCAAAGTTCCTGTTAAAGGAGTTTTTATTTTTTAAAAAAAATTAAAAAATTTTTTTTTCTAGCTGTTTGCGGTATCTCCAAATTCTTTTCCACAAAGGTTGCACTAATTTGCAGTCCCACCAGCAGTGTAGGAGTCTTCCTGTCTCTCCGCATCCTCGCCAGCATTTGTTGTTTTGGGATTTCTTGATATAGGCCATTCTTACTGGGGTTAGGTGGTATCTCATTGTGGTTTTGATTTGCATTTCTCTAATAATTAGAGAAGTTGAGCATTTCTTTATGTTTGCATGCCATTATTCTGTCTTCTTTGGAGAAGTTTCTTTTCATTTCTGTCGCCCATTTCTTGATGGGATTGTTTGATTTTTTTCTTGTTAATTCTTTTAAGTTCTAGATAGATACTTGTTATTAGACCTTTATCAGAGGTGTAGAGAGCAAATATTTTCTCCCACTCTTGGGGGGAGGGAGGTGGGCAGGGGCAATATTTGTAACCCTAACAATATTTGTACCTCCATAATATGATGAAATAAATAAATTAATTAATTTTTTTTAAAAAAAGGTAAAATGATGACCCTTATATGGATAAAATTGAGCACCTGTCAAGGATTTATTTAACTCATTAATTATCGAAGAACTGGTGTGATGTTACAATCAGTTCAAAGGAGAATCCAAAGCACCACACAATTATAGAGAGATAAGAAATACTGAAATAAATTTACAACGAGATGCAAAACTTGTCAATATCCACAGGGAAGTAATGACAAATACCTGTGTGTGTAGTGTATCTCCTCTGCCTCACTCTTATACGGACAGGTACATGTGATTGCATTTAGGGCCAGTTTGAGTAATAGAGAATAATCTCCTCACCTCAAGAGCCTTTACTAAATCCCACCTGCAACATCTTTGTCATATCTGGCAACATTCACAGATTCCAGGGATCAGGACTGATATCTCAGCCTGTGACACCAAGGTTACACATGGCAGCATTGTTCATCATAATTCAAGACTGGAAACAACTGAAATGCCCATTGATGGCAAACTGATTAAATAAATTATGGTGTGTATATATATAAAAAGGAACATTATGTATATTCTAGTATGGGAGGATTGACAAGCTGTTGCTTTAAGTGAAAAAGGCAAGGTACTGGTTGTCCATGATCTATGCTACCATGGGTATAAAATCACAGACACCCCCCCCTCTATATACATGCATTCCCTTATATTATGCATATGCTTAAATATATTGCTGTTTCTGGGAAGATACACAAGAAATTAATGACATTATTGGAATTGTGGAACTGGGTGTTTGGGGATGGGGTGGAAGGCAGGTCTTATTTTTCATGCTGTTCCCTTTAGAAGCTTCTGAATTTAAAACCATATGGATTGGTTTCTTATTTAAAAATGAAGGATTTGAAACTGTTACTAAGAAATCAATGCATGTTCATGGTAAAACACTTCTGCTGCTAGTACTGACTGGCTCTCCTCGTCCACCATGCGGTCACCTCTCCCCTGGTGCCTTGTCCTGCACATGGCGCTCCCTGCCTTGCTCAGTCTCTTTACGCCTGCTCTGATCTTGCCACCGACAGTAGCCAGCAGCCTTCTGGTAGACCAGCTACTTTCTTGACTGTCCACTTGACTGATGGCAAATCCACTTCTTGCTGACACAGTGACCACTGGGAGGGAGAGGCTGCCTTTCTCTGGAGCTGTCATCTCTCTCCAAGGCTGTTCTCCCCCTGCTCTAGCAAGCAAGAGGCAGGGCAGCAGATCTGCTGGGTAACCAGGCTCCTAATCAACCATGCAATGTTATCCCCCTCAATCTTGGGGTTTCCTCTCACTGCCCACACTGTCCTTTCCACAGAGCTAAGACTGCAAAGGCCATCAATTAACATTCCTTCTTCAGTCCTGGAGGTGGAGATGGGGAACTGCTTGTCTGCAGTATATTAATACTTTCATTGTGCTTTACGGCAGATCCTTCGTAATACAGAGACCAAGTACATCACATCTTCTTCTGTCTGAAAGATAAGACGGCAACTCGTAATAAGCATAAAAACATCTTTCGAATATTCAAAGCAGATATTAGAATGTGCATTCTCTAACTCCCTTGCCTTTAATTTAGAAGAGAGCACAGAGTTCCTAATTCGGAGCCTTTTTTTCTCTCACTTTGCTCATGTTCATAACAATTTCTATGACCTAATTTCCACTGCAGATGAAAAGCAACAACTTAGAACTGGGAAGAGGCAAACCTGGTAAATGCAGATAGACACTATGAAAGCAGTGGGAAAGTTACAACTTCCTCCAAAGGGAAAAGCAGAAGAAAAAAAAAACATTAAAAAAAAAAAGAACAATAATAACAACAAAATGCAGTGTAAGAGCAGGTACTTTATATCCCCTGAGGTCATTGCTTCAGTTTGGCAAGGCATAAGTTTTTGCACTTTGACTCTCAGTTTTCAAATATTTAAGGTACCATGTTTAAGAAGGCAGAGTAACGTGTAACACATTTTTGAAATGTCTTTATCCCTGTTGATTTAGATTTCTTTTAACGAAAACATTGACATAAACATCATTTATCTGTAGCAGCCTCTTTCGTCTGTGATACGAGATACTTATCCCTGCAGTTAGGCATGAGACGCATGGAAAGGCTCCTTGGAACAGTGTGGGCCAGTTAAACATGCATCCTGGCTCTCTTGTGACATACACGAATGAAACCGAGAACTACAATTGAAAAAGGAGTTTCCATATTTAGCCCCTTCAGGCTCCTGCTTCTAGACTGTCAGCTTTAGCACTAATAGGTGTTTATTGTACATAATTCTCCTTTCACTCTGTTTTCTATCACCAAACACTGGTTTGTTCCATGCCCTCTGACAGTGCTTGTTGCTTTTTACCTTGCATAAGTTCAGAGGTTTTCATGGCAGAGTCTAGGTCTATATCATCTTTTCTTTGAGATTAATACATCTTAAATAAATGTTCATTGTATGAATAAATGAGCGATTGTTGACTGAATTAGATATTCAATCTTTCATGGTTTCTAACTAACAGTATTTTAGGGGATTTACCGAACACACCTATGAGACGCAAAGGATTGACTGGGGCAGTCACAGGCCCAGGAAAGGACCAAGCATAGTCTCCCCTGCCCTTGAATTTGACTAGAAGACACAGAGGGAAGTCCAACTGGTGCCTGGTGTCAGAACTGAAGAGTAGTATAGCGTTAGCCATCGTGGTCACATTGGACCATGTTCAAAATGACTAAGCAGAAGTGTTCTAGAGGTACCAGTTGTGAAGGGTAACACATTTAGGAAGATGTGCTTAAAATCTTTGCCTCAGAAAGTATAACAGGCCTAGTTTCATAAACATTCCAGCTGCCTAAGCATCTTTGTCCCACACACATCTCCTGATTCACTACACAGAGCTAAGGTCAAGATAACCATTTGGGGGCCATCAGATATTGGGAAAGTAGGCAATAAGACATTAATTTTATGGTAACATTTTGCCACTTGGGCCAGAATTCTCCTGCTTGAAGGGGTTTGGTTTTGTAAGAGAGCTCCAGCAAGATATAAAATGCAGATATTTAGACCAGGGGGTCAAGGATCTCCAGGCCAGGCATTGCTCCATAGGATTTCTGTGTAGGCTTTAGTAATATTGAGTTTGGGACTGGGTTTGCTAAAAGTTAGAACACTGCTGTGGCTCACTGGGGCTCTTCAGCAGGTCTGGGTGGGCTGTTGAGAGAGTGACTTCGCACAGCTGGGCTCTCTCTACTTGGATACAGAAAGGTTGTTTCTTGCAGGTGGGGATGGTCTCTCAATTAGAGGAAGTGGGGCTGAGGCATAGGAAGGTGCAACGAGAGAGCAAGTTGGAGACAGACACCATAGCCTCCCGAGACATTTGTGGTTCACGGTTTCAGTTGTTCCTGCCTTCTGTGTTCCTTGCTTTGGTCCCAGTGGGGCCCAGATAGGTTTCTTGTCCTTGAACATTTTTGTTTATCTTTTGTTTGAGCTACTTTAAGTGAGCTTCTCTTTCTTGCAATCCAAAGAGACCTGACTAGAGCATGGGTTCATTTGTTGACATTCCTCTTCCACATGAAAAGTATGCAACACACATAATCTGAAATCAATGCTTCTAACATCTAGGAGTGATCAATGACATTGTTGTGTGATTACAAAATTGTGATCGTAAGGATGCGAGTTGCCAAATACTAATAGGAGAGTGTGAGGCAGTGGAAAGAAACTAGTTTAGAACCAGGCTCACCTTTATTTTTCTCTAGACTTCATTTACTTGTTGTGTGGCTTTGAGCCAATAACCTAAACTTTCTGAGACAATTTCTTCTTCTATATATGGGAGATATACCCCTTATTATGCTGCTTTGCTGAGAGAATTAGAAATAACATATGTGCAGTGCTAAACATGAACCTGGTACTAGTAGATGTCTAATAAAGAGCAACTGACCATTATGACTGTGAGTACACAGGCAATTAATTAGTTGATCAATTGGGACTGTCACGGCAAATGTAAGAGTGAAATGAAAAACACGTTTACGTGAATAGACTAGTTGGAAATTGACAAATACAGAATTATCAATGAGCAGTGATGTTGGGATTGGAGTGTACATGCAGACGTAAGCAGATTCTGATAGAATGAACAAACTGCCTAACAAAGAGTGAGACTACCAGGGAATTAACCTAGCAAAAGTATTTAGTGTCACATGGAAAACCTATGAATAACCTCAACTCATGAGGGATATCATGACAGCTGACAGAGAGCACTAAAAGACAGACATTCCCACATGTTGCATAAAGGAAGGAGACTAACCACTGTTACTACAGTAACTACAGTAACTATTAAATACAATGGAGATGTGCAAAACAGATGGTTAGCCTCTAAATGCACTGTGGGGACTAACATCTCCCGAAAACCAGAATCCCATGTCTTTGGGTTATTTTATTTGACCTTCTATGCCCATGTGATCTGGAATCACAAAAGACACTGTTTCTCTTGAAAAAGTGGAAGTGCTTTTCTCTAGACTTCAAAGTGCGTAATATTCACTTGGGCATGCACATACTGTTAACATGCAGCTCTGGAAGCCACATGTCGGTGGTGAGGTCTGAGATACTGCCCGTCTAACATGCTCCCAGGAGCTGCTGCTCACAGACCACAGCTTGGAGTAGTGAGGCTGTATGTAACAGAAAAAAATCATTGGTGAAAATAATCTTTAACCATTCCTCTAGTTTTTCTACTTCAACAGGGCAGTGTTTACATAAAAGGGTTGAGAATGGAATAGATCCCTGAACAATGCATTCCTCAAACCCACTTGCAAAACCCTGGACATTAGAGAGGAGCTTAGAGCTTGAAACCTATAGACATCAGCCTCAGTATCCCACCTTGAGTCAAACTCACAGGCCATTGCTTGCTCTCTGCCCCTCCACACCTGGGCACTTCCTCCTACCTTGCCTGTTGTTTAATGTCTCTACCACAGATAAGAAGTGGATGGATAGGATTTTGGGGCAATGACAGAAATCAGCCTATAAAATCATGTCACACTAGGGTCTGTAATCCTTTCAACTGTGACAGTTCATTGTCACTTAGCAGAAATTGCTGGTTATGAATATTTAACAAATTTGCAATTAGCTCATCTACCAACATGATTACTGAAATGGAATAAGCCATTGAATAAAGCTGCTAGGATTATGTACATAATGCCCTTCTGATTATATGCGCTTACACATCTGTTTTTGTTTTTCCTTCTCCTCTGGCACCGTTTTTACTAATTTTTATAAAACCACCTGTCACACCTCACTGCCTTCTGTAGTCTCATGCTGTGCTAAGCAGGTAGATGGGGCATTTTTCATATTCTGGGTAGAAAATTCAGTTTTAAGCTTCTGAGGTGACACCATCTAATGCAGGGTTATCCAACAGCTAGAATACCTGGAATCTTTCCTTAATTTCTCACCAAATCCACCTGTGGTCTAATTACCAAATTGTCCAAAAAGGCATTACATGTTATCTGCTTAGTTCATCCTAATTGGGTTGTAATGCAGATTAATTAAAAACAAACCCACAGAGGAGGGGAACATCCCTTGATTTCAGGTTGGGATTTTTTTTTTTTTTTTTGCAATATGGGGATTTTATTTGAAAAACTTCATAAATGAAGTATTTTCTATCAACAAATAAGTTAAATCGATTTGGGAGAACATTTTCTGGGTGTACTTATTTTCCTCTGTGACATTCACTATTTTCTGTTCTTAATTTACCCACTTGGTCATAATGAAGAAAGTTTATAAAATTGGAAAATCTTGCAGCTCACTGGCCATGTGACCTTGTGTTTAATCTCTTCACCTCTCTGGACTCTAGATTCTCATCTGTAAACTGAAGACAATAGCCACTATTTCCTGTTATTTAATTATTAAGATCATAGGTTGTTCTCCTCATTCTGTTAGAATTAGCTTCTTGCCACTCCTTTGCAGAAAGAAAAACAAGAGAGAAAAATAGAGGAGATACTACATAACAGTAAGTGGTGATGTGGAGAAGACAATCATCTTTCTGACTTCTACTGGGGGAAGATTTTTCCTTTTCCTCTGTTGGTGAGAACAACTGTAGCAGCAACATGAAAATACTTGTGCTTGATCTGGAAAACAAAAAGAAAATATTGCACCACTCAAAACAGACATGATCTATATGCTTTGACTATTAATCAGTTCTGCTGTTAAAGGGTTTTTATTTTTTGTAAGTGCATTTCAAACTGTCATCGAGGCAGGGCAGGTCATATTATCTTTCAGCTCTTTGCTGAATTGTGTTGTCTGCATTGTTGATAGATCCTGTACCCTGTTTTTCTTTGTGTTTTCAGAAAATGATCTTACTTATTTCTTGCATGCAGTTTGGATTTCTAAAAAGCTACTGTTTCGGAAGTGCAAAAGACACTCAGGAATATTATAAGAGTTACCAGAAGCTGCTGATCATAATAGTTATGCTATTTTACTTTGTACAGGAGTGTAGAGCTTTTATGTTTGCAAAAATGCCCCTGCATGCATTATGTAAGATTCCATTGATATTCCCAGACACACTCTGCTTTTTAAGATGGGCTTTTCCTAGCCCTTCTGCAGAGGGAGTCTGGGTCTGAGCATTTGGAATCATCCCAGCACTGATAACACTCTAAGGGCCAAGTTAATGAGTCAGTGACCTGCTTGTTTCCCCACTTCTTTTGTATCTTGCTCATCCTTAGTCCTAAAAGAATACCTGAGCATTTACTCACTTATTCACTCATTCAGTTAGTCTTTTATCCAATAGTCATAAGGTACCCCCTATCTGCAATTTGCTCGATTATGGGGAAACAGAAATAAATGTGACACTGTTCCTACTCTCAGGGCCTCAGCACGTGCTGGGGTAAGAGCCCTGCTGGAGAAAGGCGTGGACAGAGGCCACCCAGCCAGGGCAGCCTGAGGGTGGTCAGCAAAGGCTTCCAGTGGGTACGTCCTTAGGAATGAGCGTTGTTAGCCAGGAGAATGGGTGGTAGATGGGAAGACGGGTGTTTCAAAGAGGACAGAAAAACAAAGATGGGGAGGCCCCAAACATCATGGCCTATAGGCAACTGCAATGTAGCAATGCATTTGGTGCTCTACAAAGGTATAGTTATCTGTTTAGCCCTTTATTACAAAAATGAACAGGTATACGCACAAGTTGGGGGGTGGTATAATGAGGTCTTGCAGGCCCATCGTCCAGCTTCCATGATTTTCTATTATTAAGGAAAAATAAAATTCACATCTGCTGTCAGCTTTATGGCTCCAGGAGACCACACAATGGAACACAAGAGAGGACCCGGAAACAGGTCCATGCAGACATGGAAACTTCACAAATGGCAGGATTGGCATTACAAATCTATGGGAAAGGGGTGAAAGATTCAATAGAGATGTAGTAATGACTGAACTATACAGAAAAAAAATAAATTCTGATCTCTCCTTCACAATTTAGGTAAATATAAATTCCAGGTTGGATTAAAGACCTGTCTATACAGAACAAATCATTAAATCTTTTTGAAGAAACTGTAGGATATCTTTATGGGCTTGGAGGGTGGGGAAGAATTTCTTAGTGTTAAAAATCACAAATGATAAATTCAAATTGACCATAACAACAACAATAACAACAACAACATCAATAACAACAACAAAAAACCCTTATGTTTCTTAGAGGCCAAAACAAGAAATGAACAACACAAGCCATAGTCTGGAAAAAAATATCTGAAATGTGTATAACCAATGTATATGATCAGGATTCAAGATTCCAGATTATAAAAAGAATTCTTGCAAAGATGGTCGATCCAATAGAAAACTGGCTAATTATATAAGCAATTTTAGAAGAAGAAACACAAATGGTCAATGAACATATAAAAATACATTCAACCTTAAGAATAATCAGGAAATTCAAATAAAACCACAATGCTGTAGGGTGAGTTACATAGGAGGAGTCACTAGTTTAATGTTATGTGTCTTAAGATGGATGGTAGGTACATGGTGTTTATTGCGTTATTCTGTATGGTTTATATATCTGAAGCTTCACAGATATATATTCATCTATGTATATATAAACATATACATATATACACATACATTTACATACATATATAATGCATAAGTTGGATTTCATTAAATAAATTAGTACAAAACTCTTTTCTGAGTTTAATTATCTACCTTGAGTAGCTTACTTAAGAATTGCATTATGTGGGAACAATGCAATTGAATTTCTTCTCCAGAAAACAAAATTGGCGTAACTCAATGGTTAGCCTGGGTTAGTAAAAAAAGCCTGAGACCTCGAGGGTGCTCTGCTGTAACAGGATGGGTGATTCTGAGGCTTGTCATTAAAGCTCTCTAGACGTCAGTGCCCCTCCCTGGTAAATTGAGGGCATCCTTGGTAGGACCCGCCGTAGCGCCTCTTGCTTTGCAATTCTGTATTATGCCAGCATTTCTCAAAGTGCGTTGGAAAGAATCCATGAGATGCTAATCAGGATCCCTTGAGAATAGAGCTCTGTTATCAAACAAGTTGGAAATCATTTATCACTGTAACACGCTGTCCTTGTGGGAGCACAGATGTATAGAAGGGAGTGGGGAAACGAGAGAGAAAGACTTGCTGGTGGGAGAAAGAAACCAGGCACGAGGATTTAAGCACCTCAGGCAGGTTCCTGTGCTGTCCCACTTCTGGCTCCAGGGGCATCGGGCTGTTTATTTGGCAGATATTTATTCAATCCCTCTGTGCAGCCAAAGATAATGAGAGACAGGAGGAGGGGCCGGGAGACCTTCTGTTCTACGCTACCTCAGTCCCTCCTTTGGAAATACGCTTAGGTCAAGGCCATATATTGCTTTGGCCTGTGAGACAACAAAGCCAGCTGGCTGCACCTGCTTCCTGTTCAGAGCTTTCCAGATGCGATTGAAATCAGGAGAGCCTCACACGCAGCATGGGTGCCTTCCTTTGTGAGGCTGGTAAACAGCTTCAGCCAGGGCCTTTTATTTTCTGCCAAAAGCAATGGTGCAATGAATAGCTGTGTGTTCTTGGGCACTTTACTCAACCCACCCAGGGTTTAAGATTCTCATCTTTAAAAAGAAGAGCTTTTATAAGATTATTACTGAAGCTTGTTTTTGTTCATTCATTACCTAAGACATGTATAAATGTAGCTGTTCAGAAGTTCTTAAGACTGGTTGAAGACATCAGTATAGAAATATCCAACAAGAGATTGGTTTAGTAAGACATTCATTCCACATAATAGTTGTTGTGCCCCTACACTGCTTTCAGTGAGGTGGAAATAGCAGTGAGCAAAGCAGACAAAGTTTCTGCCTTTGTAAAGGTTAATTTTTAACGGTGGGATCCAGATAATAAACAACAACAACAAAAACCCTACCTGAATATTAGGTAATGTTAAGTGCTAAACAGAATTAAAAACCAACAAACAAACGAACGAACAAAAAAACAACAGAGTACATGCACAGAGAGAGCCAGCAAAGGATTATTTTATATCAGAAGTTTAGGGAAGGCCTCTCTATTAAGGTGTCATCTGAACAGAAACTTACATGAGAAGGGTAGGGAGCCATTCTTGATAAGAAGAATGTTCTAGGCAGAGGAAATGGGATGTACAAAGGCCCTGAGGTCAGAGCATACCTGACATGCAGAAGGAACATCAAAGTAGCAGGAGGAGAGGGGAAATGAAGTGAGGGAGCTTGAGGGAGATGTCAAAAATTCTGCATTTCATCCAGAACGATATGGTAAGTCAAAAGAGACAACCGAGAAGATAATGGACACAACCTAAATAAAGCTTTTGGAGGAACTGGCTGAGAGTAGTCTGTGAGAGGCAGGAGGGGAGGGTGGGAAGCAGGGAACCCAATTGGAGGCTATACAACAGCCCATGTGAGAGACCACGGTGGCTTGCAGTAGGCTTTGGGGTAAGATTTTTAAAAATCCCAGGGAAGGACTCCAATTAGCTCAGCTATAGTCAAAAGGACAGGATTCTATGACCGCAGCTCCTCCTTGAAACCCGCAGCCGAGAGAGGAGAAGCAGTGACCCAGAGGAAGAGGATGGGGCATGAACTACACTGTTGCCAAGATGAAATGTGACAACTCTAAAACAAAACCAAAAAACACCATGGGAACAAAAAGTAGAGGAGAAGACATGAAAATTAATAGAGTTGTGCTCAAAAGTACTTCCTGACATAGTTGTTGTAGTGTTCTAACAAAGAACATGGGGTTACAATACATTCTCTTTTTGGTACATGATCAATTAGTGGATGTGCATTGATTACTGATGTCCTCAGTGCTGCGTGAGGGAGGGAGTGTTCCCAGCCTGTTAAGACAGAATGATTTAATAGTGCCACACTGCTTTTATTCTTCTTCTTTTTTTTTTTTTTAACCAGGCAGACATTTATTTTTCTATCATGTAAAAGAGATGCAGAGTTAGGACATTTCAGCCTGTTACTGCATTTCATGATTGTCAGGGACTCAGGATTTCTACTATTTTTGCTCAGCAATTATTATTATGTTGCCTCATTTCTCATTTGTGAAGAACATATATGATAAAGAACTGTTTTAAAAATATACAAAGAACTTTTAAAACAAAGCAATTAGAAAATGAATAACCCCATTTAAAAATGGGCAAAAGACCTGAATGGATACCTCACCGATACACAGACGGATACACAGACGGAAAACAAGCACATGAAAAGATGCTCAACAACATATATTGTCATGGAAATGCATATTAAGGCAACATGAGATACGTTGACTACATAATGCCTATTAGAATGGCCCAAATCCTGAACACTGACAGCACACCAAATGCTGGTGAGGATGTGGAGCACCAGAAACTCTGGTTCAGTGCTGGTGGGAATGCAAAATGGGACACTTTTGCAAGTCTGTTTGGCAGTTTCTTGAAAAACTAAACACACTCTTACCATGTCCAACAATCAAATACTCCTTGTATCCAAACAAATGTTGTTTGTATCCAAATAAATACCCATTGACTTTTACCCAAAGAAGTGGAAAGCTTGTGTCCACACAAAAACCTGCTCACAGCAGCCTCATTCATAATTGCCAAGACTTGGAAGCAATGAAGATCCCCTTCAGTAGGTTAATGAATAAACAAACTGTGGTACACCCAGACTATTCAGTACTATGAGAAATGAGCTATCAGGCCACGAAAAGGTGCGAGAGAACCTTAAATACATGTTCCTAAGTGAAAGAGTCCAATATGAAAAGGCTGCATATTTTATGATTCCTAGTGTATGACATTCTAGAGAAGGAAAAACTATGGAGCAAAGACTGTGATGGCCATGAGCGTGATTTGTGGCCCAGGGTAGACCTTTACCTGTACACGTGTTGAGTTATGTAAGACTCTAAGAGATGCTGAGTACAGTTTGTTTGGCAGAAATGCCAGCCCACTCATATTTAGATTCAAAACACCTGCATTCTGAGAAGCACAAATAAATAGCAGGAACTTTCCTGTTTCCTGAAAACAAAGTGCAAACTTTGCCTTCATTAGACATTTGTGTAGGTTTTCACCTCTATGCCTGCTTAGACTAGCGGGGGTGCCCTCCCACCCAAATTTGCTATTTGGTTGAACCTCTGGGTATCTCTGAAGTGTTTATCATTCCTGTCATTTCTCCAGATCCACCAAAAACTCAGAATTCATATTACTGGAATTCAAAGAGATTTGAGTCTGGTCTTAGAAGCAAAATTAAGAGAAGAAAAATAAGACTCACTCCACTCCCTGTATTTCCCTGACAAGCTAGCTTTTAAGCTGGGTAGCTTGCTTCAGAGGAAAATTCTATAAGTAAAAAGATAAATTTTTAAGTGATCTAAATTTCATGTTCTCGTTCTTATAAACCTATTAGCACAGCTGGAATGGTACTACTCAACAAAGTGACCCTGGGAATGTTTGCTTCTTCCCATCTCCTGCAGCCCTTCTAGAAGGCAGCAAAGACTCCCTCATCCTAAACAGGTCCTCAGTCCTATTTGTGTATTAGAATAACCCTTAAGGCCTTAAGAGCCCTTCACTCGGATCCTGCCCCAGCCCCATTTAATCTGCATCTTGGTTAGTGGGGTCCCAGTAGTTGAAATCAAACACCCCCAGGTGATTGGACACCGTGATGGGTGAGCATTGCTGTCTGTCTAATGACCTGTTGGAAGAGGAGGCCCTTCACTAATGGCTGAGCTTCCCCCTTGATCCATATTTTGCTTTTTCATTTGATTAATTCTATTGAACATGTCTTTGTTATTGAGCCACATAAAATCCCATTCTCCCTCTTCTTCTTTTTTAAAAGACAGGATTTTAATATATTTAATAATTTTAATGAAGGAAGAAGAATTACTTTTATATATTAGGTTTGACTTTGTGACATCTGGCAAATCTGAAAACAAAAAACAAGGTACAGAAGCAAGTGAGCATTCTTTCCCAGAAATGTTAATAAACAAAATTACTTTTGAGGGCTTTGAGGGCATGAGGTATTTGTAAAAGTGGCAGGAAGACTGTGAATATTTACATCTTCAAAAAGCTTTATATTTTGTTTGTAAATTCTTGGAACAGTAGATTTTAGACACCAAACTGAGAAGCAAGCTGATGAAAAGATTGTTTTCCTTAATATTAATTGAATATTAGAAAACCAAAAAGAGGGAGTACAAAGAGAACTGCACTTTCGCATTGCCTTGGGAGCCACCAATACTATGGCTTTAAAAGTACACTAAAAACCCAGACATCACCACTATGCAATTCATCCATGTAACTCAAGACCACTTATACCCTGAAATAAAAAAATACATATATAAAAAATATAAATACTACAAAATAATGAAAGGAGAGGTGGATAAAAGAGAAGCTGACTGCTATGATACCTTTTCCTTCTTTAACCCACTTATCTCAAGGTTCATGCTCCTCTATCTGTGAGCAGAAAAGAGCACTAAATGAGAAAGTTACCTGGTAGGCATCTTGCAACACAGTAATGAGGAATTGATTGGTTTGTTTCATTATTGTATGTGTGTTACATTTATAGGCTACCATTAGATTTGCGGTTTTCTGAAACCAGAAATGTTAGAAGCTCATTAAATTTTTGAAGCAGCTAAAACTCACACACTGAGCTAATATATATACATCTCTAAACCAATTTTTCCCAATTTCAACTCTTGTAATTTTTGCATTTCCCATATTAATGAGAAGGGAAAATAAGTAGAACAACATTACATGCATGAACAAATAATATGAAAATGAAATCCATTTCTAATTAGTGTATCTATCAGTCTGCATTTTGCTTAAATACAATGTAATTAGGTATTTTGTCATTTGACAATTAAGCTTCAGCTATAATTGTGCTTGTGGTGTCCCTAAGTAGGTCATTAAAAAAAGATATTTTCTCTATTTTTCTATGTAATACTCAGTTTGAATTACATTTTAATTTTCACAATTTCTTTGCCCTTTATTATTTGCATGGCCATTCAATAATGTGTAGTTAGCAATTACACACTGTTTTTTTAAGAGTTTTTTCACCTTTTATTTAAACACACCTATCATTTTAATTTCACTATAGTGACTATAACCTATTAAGTCAGGACTTCAAACATCCTTAAGTCACATGTTACATCCTCATATTTAATGGTTCAATTATCCTGAAAGTCTGATATTAAAGTCATGATGAATGATAGAAAAATTCATCATCTTGTATCAGTTATCTATTGCTGCATAACAAACTGCCCCACAATGTAGTGACAAGAAACAGCCATTTTATTACAATTATGGGTTCTGTGAGTCAGGGGTTTGGCAGGGCATAGTGGGGATGGCTTCTGTCCACTCCAGGATGTCAGGAGGCTCAGCTGAAAAGATGAGAGGCTGAGGTGTGGAATCCTCAGAGACTGGGGGTGGAATCCTCCAGAGGTATTTGCACTTAACATCTGATGGCTGATGCTGCTGTTGGCTGCAACACCTACACAGAGCTCATCTATGGGATTTCTCTGATCCGGCGAGTTTGATGGTTGGATTTCAATAGCAGAATCCCAAGAAGCTGTTATTACCTTTCATGACCTAGCTTTGTAAGTCATGTGGCACTTCTGGTATAGTCATAAAACCTACCCATGGTCAAAGAGAGGGACATGGACCCCACCCACCTCTCCTTAGGAGTGATGAGTTACCTTATAGGAGGAGAGTATGAGAAAGAATTATTGATGTAGCTGTATTTGGGAAATGCAACCTACCACACACCTATAGTTCATTCTGAGATATATATATATATATATATATATATATATTTTTCTCACTAATCTTCAGGGACAGAATAGTTTTTTAAGCTTTTATATTTCTTGTTTGTTTCAAAGATAGTCTTCCCTACAGACAAGTAGAGTGGACCACTAGGTCAGCCACAGAGTCAATGTTTTCACAATCCACAGAAGGCTGGAACCCAGAAAATCAGGAATAAACAGGACTTTTAAAAGGATAACATTGTTTCTTATTTATAGCCTCTAAAACAATTGCTTTTTGAGAAGCCCTGAGCACATTCATGGCAGGAAGACACTGGGTGCCTGGTGAGAGAAGAAAAAAAAAATGATGAGTTTAGCCTTATAAATTTGCCTGAACAGACACAAATGATGTGGTCACTCCAAGTGAGTCCACTGTCACCACAGTGTGAAGGAAAAAGAGCACTCAGCCAGGTCTGGGATCTGAACTCTCACTTCCCAGCTGTGTGACCTTGAGCAAGTTACTTAACTTTCTCTGAGTCTTGGTTTGGTTATGTGTAAAAGGAGAATAATTGCAATCTACCCCATAGGCTGTTGTGAGTATCAAATAAGATAATTTGTGGGAATATATTTGGAAACCTATAGACTGCTAGGCAGAATAGTGAAGGAATCATTGCAGTATCTAATAGAGCTGTTGGGAGGTTTAAATTGTTGAATCCCAAAGCATGGATTTTTATACTACAGGAATAAACAAACATTTCTTGTTGGCAAAAATGCGTTTGATAGTAATGGTTCTTATTTTGATTAATAAAGATGTGTCTGAGCCTAGTTATAATGATTTAAAATTCACGGTCTGAAACCACAATTATTTTTGCACCAACTAACAGAACAAATGTAAAATACTCTGTACAAGATAAATATACTTGTTAAGCAAAGGTGAGATGTTATTCTTTTTATAGGTTATAGGCTGGTGGTGGCACCTCTGGTTCATATTTGCAATTCTCGTGTGAATAGCCCAGGATTTTATATATAACAAATGTCCAACAAATTCTTTCCAAATTTTCAATGTCTCAAAGATTTCTGCTCTTGATCTGTTCAACGTATCCCATCTTTGTGCAAATCTTTGCTGGTTTGAAACTTGTTAATAATCTGTCATTCCAGAGCTATCTCAAATTCAACATTTCTAATCTTTAGTGTGGAATTCCATTTTAAGTTGCTCTTTGCATTCCCAAAGATCCTCTCTAGAGAGAATTAGTCTTCCTCCAGCGCTCCTCTGCACCAGGACTCTCAGCTTATCAAGTCATTGAACATTCACAGATGAAACCTGTCACCAAATCAGCTTTCTGCAGAGTACGACATCTGGCTCTCAATCCATGTGCTATTTTTACAGTTCTAGGAGCTGAATTTGGAGAATTGGAGTAAGAATAACACATGGTCTGTGTTCTCAAATAAATGGTTTGTTTTATGCTTTTGAAGTCTCCAGAGTTGATTGAGTGTGTAGGGCAAGTCTTGCGGGAATAATTGTGTCACTGACATGGGCTGTTCAAGAGGATCCTCAACAAACAGACCAACTTTTTAAGTGTAGGGAACAGAAGGAGAAGAAGAACTGGGGAACCATTCGAAAGGCAGAAAATAAACTACATATTTTAGCAGAAGTTTACAGACAGAGTGTCGCAACATATGTTCTTTGTCAAGTGCACATTTTAATATATAACTTTCCAGGGAAGGGGCTCTCAGCCTTGGGTGTACAGTGGAATTACCTAGAAATCACCCCAAATGGACAATCCAATCAGAATCCCTGTGGGTGAGACTCAGGCCTCAGTATTTTCAAGCTGTTCAGGTGGTTGCAGTGCAGCCAGCATTGAGCAGCAGTGCTAAAAGTGTCTCCTCTTCCTATTTGTTAAGATCTGGCTGCTGAAAGTGTGCTCCCTGGGCCAGCAGCAGCAGCATCCCCTGAGACCTTGTTAGAAATGTAGAACCTTGGACCTCAAGCTGCAGACCTACTGAATTAGAATTTGCATTTCACAATATCCTCAGGTGATCATGTGTGCAATACATTTTGAGAAGTACTGTTCTAGTGCAGTAGTTCTCAAGCTTGGCTCTGTGTTAGAGTTATTTGTTAAATTAAAAAAAATCTAGATGTTCATATCTCACTGTGCCTAGACCACCTAAATCATAATATCTGGGCATAGGATCCAAGAAGAATCTGTTAACAATCTCCAGTGCTCAGAAATACTTAGTACTTCTTATATAAACTGTACTCTGACTCACCTATGAGTTCCGATTTTTTATTTCTTTAAAAAGAAACAAGAATTAAATTATTATAACAACAATAGCAACGATATGGAAATAATCTGACTGATTATTTGATATCAGATTATTAATCTGAATTTTTTCTACTTTTAACATTTTTCTTCCCAATCTTTTAGATTCATGCCATTTTTAATTCATAGCAAATTCTAAGTTATATACTTTTATTTAGATTTTCCAAAGTATTCAACTGAGTTTTATTTAAAAAAGAGAAATATCTTTGCACTCATATTTCATTGTCTTCACATGATACTTAAAAAGCTTGCATAATTTCAGAAATTTGGAAACTAACATAAGCAAGTTTAGAAATGAACACAATTGGCTCTTCATAAGGACAGGGCTTATCACTTAGGAGCGAAAGGAGACAGTCTGCTTAGAAAATAGAAATATAATTCCCTAGGCTAACCATGTTCAGCATTTTCCATTTCCATTTGTGAACTACCTCCAAAATGGAAATAGAGGTAGTTCATACCTTCTTTACCTCATCTAAAGACAGATGAGAATTGTCAGAAGTTTCGCCATCTATTATGCAAGGACAAAGTTGCCTGCTCACATTTATGTACTAATGGATTGATGTTTTTGGTCATTAGCTCCCAAAAAACACAAGGGCTCCTAGTTTCCCATCTCCTCATATGCTATTTGCAGGAAATTAACCTTCGGCTAGAAGTGGAAGGAATAGAGAAAAGAGTTTTGGAGGACTCACCAAGTGTTGGTTGGATGCAAACACTCCCCAGGAATCTGGTTTAAATGTAGTTAGCTATTTTCAGAGCTAATTTGTTCCCCAAGAAAAATCTAGGCAAAATCCTAAATTCCTCTCCAAGTCTCTTTGGAAATAAAACACTTGCATGTGTCCTGTTTTCTACAGTCCAAACTGACAATGATGCTTCTGCCAATTGCTGCAGTTTAAGCTATTATGGTGAGCAAATGAAACAGTGACAGAAATAGAAACTCCAATTAAAAGATAATGCTATATAAGATCACTCTTGCTCCACATTTGCTCTAAATCCATAAGCTCCATGATTCCCAAGGAAGACTGAATAAGAATGCATTGCACACATGAAGCCCTGCTGTGTCTCTCTCCTCTCTCTTCAAGATATTATATTAGCAGATAAATTTCCTCCTTATGGGATTTAGGAAGAATTGATATAAGTGAAGCCTATAGTTATATTATAGTGACTATGGAATATATATTTAAGTGAACTTGCAGAATAGAAATCTGTATGTATTATTGGAAATTACAGACACATTGTTATGTTTCAAATATTGATAAACAATCTATTTAATTGGAACTTAAGCCACCCAATTCTTAAGGATATTTTCCTATTGTGTGAATGAGAAAATGTTCACAAATTTTAATTTTATAGCTATAGCTTTACCTACAATTGGTTTCCAACAACTGAATAAAAGAAATATGTATTAAATTGTGAGAAGGCTGTGCATAGTGGCTTATGCCTGTAATCCTAGCACTCTGGGAGGCCAAGGCAGGATTATTGCTTGAGCTCAGGAGTTGGAGACCAGCTTGAGCAAGAGTAAGAAAAAATTAGCCTGATGTCGTGGTATGTGTCTGTAATCCCAGCTACTCAGCCTGAGGCAAGAGGATCACTGGAGCCCAGGAGTTTGAGATTGCAGTGAGCTATGATGTCACTGCACTCTCACTGGGGCAAAAGAATGAGACTCTGTCTCAAAAAAAAAAAATAGTGAGAATATAAATAGACCCATTTGCAAGTAGCCTGGCTCATTAATATTTTAAGAAATTGTCATGGACATCTTCTCATGTAAAACTGCCCAATTAAGAATTAAAGCAAAATTACAGTTAATATAAAAATATTCTTACTGCATTTAAAAATGGTAAACTTAAGCATAATTATGTTAATTAAAAGATCTCACATTTGTGAAAGAAATACATTTAATTTCAATTAAAACCTCTTTTTTGGTTTTTCCTCTACTATAATATAAAAGATAAAAAAATTCAATGTAAAAAATCAGAGAATGCAGATAAATGTTAAGTGAAACTGAAAATTACCTGTAATCCTACCATTCAGAAATGACTCCTCTTAATATACAGGTGTTTATTATTTAAGACTTTTTTATGAGTTCACATACACACACACACAAACACACTTATTAGAAGTTATCATGCCATAAAAAATGTTCAGTTAATTTTTTATTTTAAGAGTACAGCATGAACAAAATTTCTTAATAAATAAGAGGAGGAAATTTGCTCTAAGTCATTTTAGGAGGCCAGCATTACCCTGATACCAGAATCAGACAAGGACACAACAAAAAAAGAAAATTGCAGGACAATATCCCTGATGAACATAGATGTAAAAATCCTCAGAAAATACTAGCAAGCCAAATCCAACAGCATATCAAACAGATAGGACACCATGATCAAGTGGGATTTATCCCAGGGATGCAAGGATGGTTCAACATATGCAAATCAATAAATGTCATATATCACAGAATGAAGGACAAAAACTATATGATCATCTCAATAAATGCAGAAAAGCATTTGAAAAAATTCAACCCCACTTCATGATAAAACCTCTCAACAAACTACACATAGAAGGACCATTCCTCAAAATAGAAAGGCCATGTATGACAAATCTATAGCTAACAACATCTTAAATGGGAAAAAAATTGAAAGCCTTTCCTCTAGGAACTGGAACAAGACAAGATGCTCATTTTCACCAATTGTATTCAACATAGAATAGAAATCCTAGCCAGGGCAATCAGACAAGAAAAAACAAAGGCATCCAAATTGGAAGAAAGGAAATAAAATCATCCCTCTTTGCAGATAATATGATCTTATATCTAGAAAAGCCAAAGAACACCACCAGGAAACTCTTAGAATTGATAGAAAATTCAATAAAGTTTTGTATGTATAAAATGAACTTACAAAAATCTATAGTTTTTCTATAAATCAATAAGGAAATAGCCAAAAAGAAAATCAAGAAGGCAATCCCATTTAAATTAGCTAAAAAAAAGCAAACCCAAAAGCCCTCTATGGATAAATTTAACCAAGAAGGTGAAAGATATCTACAAGCAAAACTGCAAAACACTAATGAAAGAAATTAAAGAGGACACAAACAAATGGGAAGTCATCTTATGCTCATGAATCAAAATAATTAGAATTGTTAAAATGATCATACTGTCCAAAGCAATGTATAGATTCAATGTTATCCCTGTCAAAATACCAACATAATTTTTCATGGAAATAGAAAAAAAACCCTAAAATTCATATAGAATCCCCCCCCAAAAAGCCCAATAGCCAAAGTAATCCTGAGGAAAAAGAACAAAGCTGGAGGCATTATTTTAGCTGGAGGCACTGTCTGAGTGCCTCAAAGCATATTACAAACCTATCATAACCAAAACATCATCATATTAGTATAAAAATAGACATACAGACCAATGGAACAGAATAGAGAATCCAGAAATAAATCCATGTATTTATAGCCAATTGATCTTTGACAAAGCCACCAAGAACATACATTGGGAAAATGACACCCTTTTCAACAAATAGTGCTGGGAAAACTGGATAACCATATGCAGAAGAATGAAACTGGACCCCTATCTCTCACCACATACAAAAGTTAACTCAAGATAGTTTAATGACTTAAATGTAAGACCCAAAACTATCAAACTACTAAAAGAAAGCATAGGGAAAGCTCTTCAAGACATTGGTCTTGGTAAAGAATTTATGACTAAGGCCTCAAAAGAACAGGCAACAAAAACAGAAATAGACAAATGGAACTATATTAAACTAAAAATCTTCTGCACAAAGAAAGAAATAATCAACAGAGTGAAGAGCTAACCTCTTGAATGGGAGAAAATATTTGCAAATTACTCATCTGACAGTAGACTAATATCCAGAATATACAAGAAACTCAAACAAGTCAACAATTAAAAACCAAATAATCCTATTTAAAACTGGGCAAAAGACATGAATAGACATTTCTCAAAAGAAGACATACAAATGGCCAAAAAGTACATGAAAAAATGCTCAATATCACTATCAGGGAAATGCAAATCAAAACCACAATGAAGTATCATCTCACCCCAGTTAAAATGGCTTCTATTAAAAAGAGAAAAAAATAACTGATGTTGGCAAGGATGTGGAGAAAGAGGAACTCATACACTGTTGGTGGGAATGTAATTTAGTACAACCATGATGGAAAACAGTATGGAGATTTCTCAAAAAACTTTTGAACTACCACATGATCCAGCAATCTCACTACTAGGTATCTACCCAAAGGAAAATAAATCAGTATATTAAAGGTATAACTGCACTCAGATGCTTGTCACTGCACTATTCACAATAGCAAAGATGTGGAATAAACCTAAGTGCCCATCAACAAGAATGTGGTATATATGCACACATGTATACATGTACCTACATATGTGATATGGAATACTATTTGGCCATAAAAAAGAGTCATTTGTAGCAACATGGTTGGAACTGAAGGTCATTATACTAAGTGAAATAAGCCAGGTACAGAAAGAGAAATATTACATGGTCTTACTCCTATGTGAGAGAAAAATACTTGATCTCATGGTTGTAGAGAGTAGAATGATAGAAACCAGAGACCGGGAAGGGTGCATAGGGGGAAGGAGGGATGAAAAGAGGTTGATAATGAGTATATACATACAGTTAGATAGAATAAATATGTTCTAATGTTTGATAGCAGACTAGAGTGACTATATTTAGCAACCATATTATATATATTTCAAAGTTACTAGAAGAGAGGACTTGAAATAATACCAACACATAAAAATAATAAATACTCAGGTGATGGATATGCTCAGTACCCTGACTTGATCATTACACATTCTATGCATGGAACAAATATTCACATATACCTCATAAGTATGTAAATTATTATACATCAATAAAAGAGAAAAAATAAAAAATTAGATCTATATTGTTATTTGTAATTGATGTTTAGTTATCCAAAATATAAACCACATTTATCTGCATTTATCTGCTTACTAAGCCACTCATTTTTGGACATCTGGATTTTTTCTCAAAGTATTTAAAAATTATTTTAAATGTTTTATCTTAAAATTATTTTGGAATTTAGGATGCACTGTTTAAAACTTCAAAGAGGTACTTAAAATTTAACTTTGATTTTTTTGATATTTTTTCATATTTGCATAGGTCTTTTTTCCTAATATATATATATATATATATATATATATATATATATATATATATATATGAGAGAGAGAGAGAGAATCAGGTCAGAATAGCAACAAAGAAAAGGATCACACAGTTCTAGGCTTGTCTAATATCTGGCATTCTTTCTTACAGAAAGGATATGCTAGCATTTTTACAGTTTGACATGTCTTAACAGGATCTTAAAACTGAAGTTTCTAACGAGAACAAAGGTATAATACAAATGCAATTCCAAAGTGAGGTACCAGCTCATCATATGCAGCATTTACAAAGAAAATCAGTTTCAAAACTTTTGGGCTCCTAATCTAGAGAGAGGCTTAAGAGAGTGCAGATGTAGAAAGAGGATTTTGTGGTGAGTATTTTTAGAGAAAGTTGTGCTGCTAGGAGGTGTAGAAACAGTGCCTGTTCCCCCATCTCAACCTTAGCTTTTTGGGGGAACAGCTCAATGAGGCCACTCAGAACTTGAGATACATCCCCTGAGCTTTAGAGACCCAGGAGATAGAAGTCTGTCTCCTAACCCAGGACATTCTAGAGGTCAGGGAAGGGTTGCTGAGATTCTTTGGTGGTTGTCTGTGTGGCTGTTGCTTATGGAAAGCGAGTGTGTTTCCTGTCTACCATAGGTCACAGCATGTGTAAGTGTCTCCTGTGGACCAGCTGTTGACCCTAGAAGAAAGAAAGCTCCCCTGGAGCCATTTCACACACTGGGCAGATGGACTCCCTCAACTGGGTGATGAGACCCTCAACAGTGAGCATCTGAACCATGGGCTGGATGCAGAGTGACAAGCCAAAGGAGAATCACGGGCTACATTGTGGGATCTGCATCTGGAAGAGCCCACAAAGGTATTCCTAAGAGAAAGGGTTGGCAACTGTTCACTTGGCACTGGAGAGTCCTGACACAAGGTGAAAATCATACCTATTACGTCAGGAGGGGGCCTTTCCACAGCCCACACTCTGCCCGGGCCAGCCCTGGGAGGGGCAGTCCCTGCAGTCAGCAAGTGAAGAAGGAGGGAGATTGTAGAGGAACAATGAAGAAGAGCCACCCCTGCCCCCACCATCTGACACCAACAGGCCACAGCAGGCCTAGCTAGAGGATGGAAGATGTGGCACTCCCCCACGTCCAAATATTGCATTGCCATCAAGGACTGGTCCTTCCAACTTCCAAATCAAGACTTTATGTGCTATTTAAAGTGGCCATAATACTGTCTTTTGCCTAATTCATTGGATCTATCCAAGATTTCACCCAGGAACAGGGAAGTTACATTAGAGGGAAGATGGTAGAAAAAATTAAATTGTGCTTTGAGTATATCCTGTGCACGGTAGTTTTTCATTGGGCTGCTTGCCTACCTTTTAGTGGCTTCCAGTTCAAAACACTGGGGTCTGCTGCAAATCTGGCTGGTAGCAACACTGGCAAATTGTGTGTGTATGTGTGCGTGTTAGCATTTGAGGCCTCCTATGTGTTACTAAAAAGGCTCTTAAAGGCGAGTGTAAGAAAAGCTAGAGTACATGGTATACCCCACCTCGACAGTCATTGTGAAGAACTTTTTATGTGACAGGGACAAAAAGAAATAATGTTTCTTAACAAAGAACAATTCAGAGACATCTGTTAGTTATTTTTGCATCATGTTTATTGGTTTATTTTGTAGGCATGTTGTTTACTCACATGAGAAGGAGTCTGTTGGTAGAATGAGCCAAGAAAAAAAGGCAAAAACAGGCATTCTAAGACAGAGGGGAGAAAAGGAAACTGTTGACAGTCTGAGAACAGTTAATCTCGTTTGCACGATTTTTGCATAAACTGATTATCTGGATGCTAGCTGAGGGAGGTCCACCCAGGCAGTCTGTTTTTAAGTAGAACAACCAGAGGTATCAGAATCAACAATCTCCATTAATTAGGAATTTTCCAGAAAGCCTTGGAGATTGGGCTTGGAACAAATGGTAGTGCCAGGTTCCTGGAGCCTGCCATTGTCCTCCATCACCCCTTCCGTTGTTCAGCCACGCCCGCAACACTTAGTTCCGTAGACTTTCTCAGAATGGACCAACGCCCTCCACCCCTCCTTTGTCCATTCTCAGTCAGTTTCAGTGTGTTTGGGTTAGGGAGGAAAACCAGAGAGCTCCTAGAGCCTGGATTTTTCTACATTAGAAAGGGCAGGAGCTTTCCATTTTCCTAAAAAAAAAAAAATGATGAATTTGGGAAGGTGGCAGGGGAGGAAGGGGCAAAAGAGACAAGGTCAGCTCAGATTAAATTTTGGGAGAAAGGTTTGAGCAGGCTTTGTAAGGGGATGACTCTACAATTTAGGGGCAGCTGCTGTCAGGTGATCAGCTGGCTTTGCAGAAATGGGTAAGGATTTGGGAGTATTTTTTTTACTGTATATAATGTAGTATGTTTCCCCTCTGGTGTTTTTTTAAGAGTTCTGCAATAAAGATTTAAATTGCTTTTCAATTCTTTTGTAGCTCTTCTGAAAGCAGTGCTGTGCTGAGAAAGGCAATGAAAAGAGCCAAGTTTATTCTAGTTATGCATGTTAAAGATTTGACAAGCCTTCAATAAAGACACTTTTTAAAAAATCCAGCATTCACCAAACTTATTTGACCATACCATCCTATTTTAAGAGAATGTAATTTCATATGTGATTATTTGGAACACAGTTTGGGAAATGTGATTCCCAGCTCACATTATCTCAAGATAGGTCAAAAATTAAAGAAAAATATCACTCTCTCTGTTCTTAATTTAATTTAATAGAAACGTATAACGTTTAAAGGGGAAGGATGACTGTAGCAGGTGGGGGAGTTTCCTCCCTACCCTAAATTCATGTTCTTCCCCAAATCACAACATGTGAACTTACTTGGAAATAGGATCATTTTAGATGTAATTAGTTAAGATGAAGTCATATTGGAATAGGATGGATACTGAATGCAATATACCTGGTGTCTTTTTAAGAAGAGAAGAAAAGACAGGGAGACAGTGACAGCCAGGGGAGAACTCCATGAAGGACGATGAAGGCAGAGATGGAAGTGATGTGCCCACATGCCAAGGAATGCCCAGGATTGCCAGCAACACCACAAGCTCGGAGAAGGGCATGAGGCAGATTCTTTCCGAGGGAACATGGTCCTGCTGACACTATGGTGTTGGATTCTTGCCTCCAGAACCATGAGAGAATAAATTTCTGCTGTTTAAAGCCACCCAAGTTGGTGGTAATTTGTTAAGGCAGCCCTAGGAAAATGATATAATGACCATGTCTCAAAATTAAAGAAATATCTGATTTTGCAATCTTGAAAACCCGAAGACCATTCAACAATGAAAAATACTGGATTACTTATAAAGAAAAAAATCACAGACGAATCTCAGGATAATTTTGGTGAGTGAAAGAAGCTAGATAAAAAAGGATACATGCTGTAGGGTTCCATTTATATAAAACTCTAACAATGTAAACCAACCTATAGTGACGGAAAGCAGGTGGTTGTCTGGAGCAGGGTGCCAGCAGGGGCTATTGGGGCTGGAGGGGGGTTTTACAAAAAGCACAAAAAACCTTTTGGAATGATGGATGTGTTCACACTATCTTGATTGCAGTAGTGGTTTCATCATGTATGTGTGTGTCAAAGCTTAGCAAAAGTGTATACTTTAAGTATGTGCAACTTATTGTATGTTAATTATACCTTAATAAAACTGCTTAAAATGAAACAACTTGGGGACTCATTAGTTTAAAATAACCAGGAAAATATTGTGCAAATTTGCATGGAGGCATGGCGGGAACATAAAAAAAAAGTACTTCCACTGTTGTGCATGTGCTCACTCTCTCACTTTATTCTTGTCCTTAATTGAAAGTGGTAAAGCAAACACATTATCCAAGCAACTCTAATTATTTTCTCTGGACTAGTCTCTAGCAAATTAGGAAAAGGGAGCTGAGAAAGCCATTTCAGCCTTGAAATACCGCTGAGGGATCTTTCCTTCTGAGACAATCTCAGTACACAGCAAACCCAAGCTCTTCAGCAGCGTTCATCCTGTGCTCAGGGGACACCCCCTTGGTCGTGCTTAGAATGAACCTTGGGAGACGCCTCTTCCCTTCACGCTGTTGACACGTTCATTTGCTCTCTCACTTTCCCCCTGGCTTTAATTAAATGTCACAGCTGAGAGAGGTTAGCAAAACAAATGATGCGAAGAGTTCTGCTCACGCTGATCCATCCTTGGAGACACGGTCATAGTCGTTCTCCATAAAAGCTTCGCTCACTTCTTCTGTCTATTTCATTCCCCGCAGCTCTCGCTCTCATTTTTATGCCACACAAATCAGATTTCAGTACACGCTGGTTTGTACTGCTGTCGTTGTGTGTACTCGTTTTGTCTCTCCTGACATGATGATACTCTTGGCCTCTTGAACCCTGTATCTCTCTACTTGGAAACCCTCTTTTCCATTCTAGATTCATCCCTATCCAGATTTTGAGATATATTCTACCCCTAAAGGACTTAGTGCGTAACAATAGCATGCACACTCTCCTCTTAGGCTTCCCTTTCATTTCGCTCCGAGCCCAGATGCCTCATTTGTTTGCCTAGAACTCTGCTTTGTCCATGTGCCGCTGATGGCTTTAGATGCCTGCCTCTGCGTCTCTGTGACTGGCCACACAGGCCAGAGGCCTTTGGGCATTGACCATTCCCCAGGAGGATGCTCGGCCAGTGGGTGATGGGAGAGGGTATGCGAATACCCCAGCTCCCCGGCCCCTCGGGTGAGCTAGCTCTGAAGTGTGTTCCACACCGTTTCCTCAGGCTCTCCCGTGGGATGAAGTTTCAGTTGTCCCTCACTTAGGTGACATCAACACACAACCTTTATAGGCTGCCTTCCCTTCCTCATATAACACCCCCATCTTCCTGCCAGTGTTGCAGGAAGCTTGTGGATAAACTGCTTGCCTTCAAATTCTCCCAGTGTCTGCTTCGGGGGAAGCCCACTTGAGACGGAGACCCTGTGCTAGAGTCCATTGGGTGCTTGAGCCTCTGACCAGTCCCTGACTAGCTCCCCACTCTTTACGGAGCCCCATTTCATAAGGCTGAGTCCCCAGGGGGGCCTCCATCTCTCGCCACCTGCTGGAGCCCTTCAGGCTGACTTCTTGCACTTCTTTCCGGACTGCATTTACATCCTGAATAGAGATGCTTCTCTGCTCTGGAGCTGTAGAAGGGAAATGCCCTGTAGGGAGCCTCTGGAGAAACCACAAAAGGGTCATTTAACCACTGGCCATGCCCATGAGTGCAAAGCATCACACCATAATAAGGACTTCTCTGCCTTCTTGACTTTCCTCAACTCATGGCTTGACTCAACTCAACTCTTGACTCTCCTCCTCTTCCCTACTGCAGTTTTCTGCAGCTTGAAGTGCTCTCTTGGTTCCCAAACTGTGAGACTGAAACTGTGGTGAAACCAACCCTTATCCCACTATGGTTGGCAGAACAAAGATCACCCACTGATGATCATGCTTTCATCCCTAGAACTTGAACATATGTCACCTTATGTAGATTTCAAAGGGGATTTTGCAGATGTGATTAAGGCTACAGAACTTGAGATGGGGAAAAGTAGCCTGGGTTATCCAGAGGAGCCCAATTTAATCACACAAGCTCTTAAAAGTGGAGAACCTTTCCTAGCTAGGAGAGAAGTCAGATGGTAAAAAAGGAGGAGGAGAAATTAGATGCATGAAGGGAACTCGACCTGCCATTGGTGGCTTTGAATATGCAGAAAGGAGGTCACAAGCCAAGGCATGCGGGTGGCCTCAAGAAGGTGGGCATAGCCCTCACCTGACAGGTCACAAGGAATCTTGGTCCTACAATCAAAACTAACTGAATTTTGTCAACAACCAAACGAGCAAGGAAATGCATGGTCCCCTAAAGCTACCAGAAAGGAAGACAGCCCTGCTGACACCATGATAAGCCCAGGGGACACATGTTGCACTTTTGACTTAAGGAATTTAAGACATTCGTGTTACATAAGCCACTCAGTCTGCAGTAACTTGTTATGGAAGCAACAGAAAACTCATACACTCACCATCTAGTTTCTCTGCATGCTTGGGAATCCTCCAAAAGAGGAAAGCAAATCTTTTGAAAGTGCCTCCCTGTCAGGTTGGGAAATAGTAAGCACTTAGGCAAGTTTCATCTTGTGCTTCTGCCTATCAGGGGGAAAGGGAAGAGCTCAAGGCACATGATCTGAAGCCAGGGCATCTATTTTCACTGTCGCCTCTCAACAGACAGCCCTAGCACATACACTCCACTCTCCATCTTATCTCATTTTTCTCTTTGCTTAAGCTCTCGTCTCCAAAACTGCATGTACACCTAGAGTATTGCTCAGGGAGGGTCTGTGGAAAGTTCCAATCAATTGAAACAGTATTTGTTAAGTTTTACCCTGCTATTCAATCTACCCTTTCATTGTACAGAAAAAGCCACATGTTTGTTGGAGACTAACCTCAATTAATAAATACCTTGGTCTGGGTTTTTTTCTCCATAATTTCAAACCAGTTATTATCCAGGCATCAAAGCAAAGCAGAAAGGCCTAATTAATTGATAGGACTGCAGTCACCTGTCATGGATTTGACAAAGTATGTGACTTTGAGAACACAGCCTCATTAAAAACACTTCCTATCTCACAATCAACTTTAAGAAGATCTAAGGAAGACCAAACACCTAACAGTGCATTTATTTATCTGAGGAGGGTCATCAGCCTTGATACAAGTGAGGGTCCTATCATACCTGAGACCTTGCAATTTTATTTGGACATTTTATATGGTTTTTGGAATCAGAAAAAAAAATCCATAAGGTTTTGTTTTTGTTTAAAGAAGCATGCTAAATGAACTCATCCAGAGATATGGTAGATGTTTTGTTATGATATTTTAGGTCATGTTTTAAAATGGTTTTTTTTCTCCCAAGGATGATAATTTTTAATAGGAAGTTTTGATTCCTGCTGTTGTTCAACTCTTTATCCTGTGCTTTTTTTTTTTTTGTCTTCTCAATCATTCAATTACAGAGAAGAGAGAATTAAATGTCTCCCACTAGGTGGGAGACATTTATCAATTTTTTTCTAGTCTTATGATAAATACACTTATTTTAGAAGCTGTGTTATCAGTATCATACAAATTTAGAATTCCCGTATTGCTTTTGTGAATTGAAAATTTCATCAAGTTTTAGTGACCCATTTTAGCACTGACAATACTTTGTCTAGAAATTCTATTTTGCTTACTGTCTACACTAACTCTTCTTTAGCTATTATTTATAGAATATCTCATGTCATTTGTTTCAGGTATTTATAAATACCATTTGCTTGGCACTTGAAAAGATCTAGACTGTGAATTTTTGTCTTTTAACAAAATTTACATTGATTGTGATCACAGATATATTTGGATTCATTTTTATTTTATACATTTTTTTAATTTTACCCTTTTAAATTTTAAAAATTTTATTTGACCCTTTAACTCTTTTATCTTCTTTTGAATTATGTGTATGTTTCTCTACTTCACTTTTTTCTTCTCCTGGTTTGGAAATTATATATCCTATTTATATACCCTAGTTCTGTTACTTCAATGGTCACTCTAGTGATTTCCCTTTTTTATTTTAAATTTTTACAAAAATATAATTTACATATAGAAAAATGTACATGTCAAAAGTGCACCATTTGCAGGGTTTTCACAAAATGAATACCTTCACGTAGCCAACACCTAGATTAAAGAACAGATCATCCATTTGTGGAAGACCTTTGCATGTCCCCTAGAAAATTATACACTTACCTCATGTAAGTTTAACACAGTCTAAGATTCTGCATAATCTTTATGCTTCTCTAGGATGTTTTACCTCAAATCACTACCTCCTGATTTCTATACTATTGTCGGCAAAGATTTCAATTTAGCTTTACTTTTGAACTTCACACATTTACTATGTCATACTTATGTTCTTTCTTTTTTTTTTTTTATTTTGGCACATGATGGGGGTACAGATTTTAAGGTTTCAATAAATGCCCTTTACTCCTTCCCCCCACAAGTCTGAGTCTCCAGCATGACCATCCCCTGACGGTGCAGATCTTACTCATTATGTATGTATATACCCAGCCCCCGCCCCCCTGCCCAATACCCTATTACTGTAGTACCTATGTGTCCACTTAGGTGCTGCTCATTTAATACCAGTTTTCTGGTGAGTATATCTGGTGCTTGTTTTTCCATTCTTGGGATACTTCACTTAGTAGTATGGGTTCCAGCTCTAACCAGGAAAATACAAGATGTGCTATATCACCGTTGTTTCTTAGAGCTGAATAGTACAGACTTAAACCTAAGCTACGAAACTATTAGAATTCTAGAGGAAAATGTCTGGAACACTCTCCTAGACATCAGCCTAGGCAAAGAGTTTATGAAGAAGTCCCCAAAGGCAATCACAGCAGCAACAAAAATAAATAAATGGGACATGATCAAACTAAAAAGCTCTACACAGCCAAAGAAACAGTCATGAGAGTAAACAGACAACTTACAGAGTGGGAGAAAATTTTTGCATCCTACGCATTCGATAAGGGGTTGATAACTAGAATATACTTAGAACTCACGAAAATCAGCAAGAAAAAATCAAATAACCCTATTAAAAATGGGCAAAGGACTTGAACATACTTATTTTCTTTGTTTGTCATTCCTTCTTACATCTTAGATTTTCTGGGCACCATTTTTTTTTTCTTTTTGAAATTTCCATAGTTAGAGTCTGTTGGCAAAAAGTCTCTATTTTGTTTGTCTGAAAATATCTCTATTTAACCTTTTCTTTTATATCCCAAATTTATCTTTTCTAGCTGTATAATTCTATGCTGACAGTTATTTTTCTCTTAGCCCATTGATATTTTATTCCAAATTGATAATTTATGTGCCTTCTCTTGTCATTGATACAGCAGCTCTCTTTATAATTGACATATCTTTGTCTTTTTTCTGGCTTTTTTAAAAAATATATGATATTGTGTAGTTTTACTAGGATATATCTACATATGAGTTTCTTTTTATTTATTTTTTTCATTGGGGTCAATGTGCTTTCTGCCTTTCTGCAGGTGAGGATGAATGTAATTCTTTCAGCAAATAGTTCTGGAAATTTCTCAGTCATTATCTCTTCAGGTAATTCAGAAGCATTACCACTGCTTCTGATTTTTTCCTGGAACCTTGATTACACATGTTGGACCTTGTCACCCTATGCTTCACACACTGCCTCTCTGTGCTGCATTCTTCCGCACATCTCTTGGTACATTTTTCAGATCCGTTTTCCCACTTGTGAGCTCTCATCTCACTGTATCTAATCTGCTGGTTCTCCCACCCATGGAGTCTCTAACTTTAATTATAGACAGTTTTCTTCAGAATTTATCTTTGGTTCTTTTCTAAAAAATACCTGGCCAACTTTGAGTGTCTTTTATTCCTTCATCGTATTTCCAACTCTTTTGTATCTGTTCATTTATTAAACCTATGTATCTTATATTCTGTGTCTGTTTAATTCCAATACCTGCAGTTATTGCCAGTCTGGCTATCTTAGTTATTATTTTTCCTGGCTGTCACTCATGGCACCTTGTTTCTCATGTGTTTGATGATGTTTGATTGTGAGCTCATTTTTCTGAGAACTTTGTCTTTGGAAATGCTTTGGAGTTTTGAGTCAAGATGATAATCCTCCAGAAAGGATGTGCCATTGTTTCTGCCAGTTGTTTAGGTTACTACTAACCTAGGAACACTTTAATTTATAGTCAGGGTTTGGATTATTTCAGGAGGCATAGGTTAAGTAAATTAGGTTCCCAACTTGGTGATGATGGTTATAGTCAAAGATGTTTAAGGAAGTTTCTTTAAAAATTATTATTATCATTAATGTACCTCCCATGCCCAAGATCTGAGTATACCACCATCATCTTTCCCCTTGGAAGGGTATTTTCCTTATCTACACCTAAGAACATTGCCTTGTGAAGGGCCCAGCCTTAAGCTGGATGTTTCATCAGACTCCACTCAGTTTGGACCCACATTTTCACTCCTGTTCCCTATCAAAAATTCATGATTTAGAGTACCTGAAATCAGAAGTACACAGAGAAAATGGAGAAAATGCTAGTTCTGGCATTGCTTGCTTCTTCAAATTTGGCTTTTTTGTTGTTATTTCTACTCTTCAAGGAATTCCCTTATTTTTTCACCTGTCAGCTCATCTATGAATTTTACAAAAATATCTGCTTTTTAAATAAATTCAGTATTGGATGGTACATGTATTATTAACTAGGATTTCTCTTGATATCTCATTATATAATATTACTAGAAGTGAAACTCTTGCTACCTCATTTATCTCTGATGCATTTGTAACTCTATGTATGATCTGGCAGGTTCCCACTTTGTGCAACTGGAGTAATATCCACCTGGGGAACTCTGGGAGACTGTGCAGAACATGCCTAAGTTATCACAATAAAAGAATGAGAAAACCGAGATCATTAGGGACCAACTCCCTGTTCATCATTGGTTGAGGGCTGCTTCTGGAGATCTCTGGCTCTTTTTGCTTGCCCTGTATGCAGGCAAGAAGAATCACTTGGGCAGAGAATCACTAGCATTTGGCTTTTAGTATGTAGAAGTGAGTGCTGAAAGGTTGTGGAGGGAATCTTAATACTATCTCTCACAGGAATATCAGGTGGCACAAAAAACAATAGAAATCTTTATCTTGGAGAACCTGGACTTTGAGTTTCTTGCCCTCAGCAATTCATGGACACACAGAAGAAGAAAAATATATTTTTAATTAAACAGAATAGACTTCAAGATTGCTAAAGCTCTGCAAAACTGGCTAAGCCATGTAATGGGAGGATCTGTTTTTATTCATACTTACAGCAGAAGGTATGAACGTGTGAAAGACATCAACTTCTGTGCCACAGGAAGGCTGATTTAAAGGGAGAAGACAAAGCCACAATAACTGGAGAAGGACAGCGACAGCCCTGGTGCCCTGACTCACGGGCCATCCTTTTGCCGAACAGAGCGGATAGTCACTGGCTGCAGCCTGTCGGACTCTTTCTTGTAATAGGAGACTTATTGCTTTACCCTTTAAAGGTCGGAGCCAGCTTGGAAAACATCTGTGTGTGGCTGAGAGAGGCATTAGGAAAAATGACTTCCTTATGCCAGAATATAATAAGGCTCTAAGTCCAGGCTTTCTTGTCGCAGTTGCTCAGCCACTATTTGTAGGAGAACTTCTTTGCCCAAATCACTGGTGTCCAGTCGTGAACAGCAATTGAGAAGATTATGACCATAATCTTCCCTTTATTTTCAGCCTCCTTGTTTGATTGTGGGCTAATTTAGGGCTCATGTCAAATGGTTTGTTTATAAAAGGCCAAACACAAGTGTTCATCTAGAGAATCAAGTCCTATCCTAACACAGAAGTTACCATTTTCTATAGCCTTTATTAAACACTACTGAATTTTCTCAATCTCCTTGATGAGGAGAGCAGCCACCCACAGGGGAAAGAAAATGAAAGATAAAAAAGAAAAAGCAAACTTGTATGAACACTAGAAGTGACATGAATAGGACAACCTGGGAGCTGTTAGTGAGTAGCCGTTTGTCAGAACTTGAACCCAAGTTGCTACCTGTTCAAGGATATCAGTTTCCATGGTACCCAAGATTCTAAATGACATGAGTCTCTTGTGCATTCTTGAGAGATTTAATGCTTTTCTTATCTTCCATAAATGGCAACACACTGTATGCATCATCCTATGCTTTGGCTTTTCCCACTTAACATTAGCTCTTGGAACTTGCCCCACATCAGTATGCAAAAGGCCACATTCTTTGTAGCTACAGGGTTTTGCATTCTATGGATAAGCCACTGATTCCCTATTTATGGGCATTTAAGGCATTTCCAGTCTTTCTCACAGCAAAGTGACTATAATCAACAATAAGTTAGGGCATACTTCAACTAAAAGAGTAGAATTAGAATGTTCCTAACACAAAGAAATGTTAAATGCTGGAGGTGATGGATACCCAATTGCCCTGATTTGATTAATTCACATTGCATACCTGTATCAAAATGTCACATGTACCCTATAATGATATATAGCTATTATGTACCCATAATAATTAAAAATAAAAATAAAAATTTAAAAAGACTATGACATAATCATTAATCTCAAGCTCATACCATTTTGCACTTGGGAAAATAAATATGAATGATATTTCCCAGCATTGGAAAGATATTGTTCAATTGAAAGATATATGTATTATAATTTTAATAGATTTTGCTCAATTTGTCTTCACAGAAGCTGTACTGATTTCCCTTCCCACTAGCAACACACAAGAGTGCTGGTTTCCCCACATGTTGCATGCTCTCCAATGGAGTGTACTGTCAGACTTGTTGAACTTTTTTCAATTTAATAAGAGAAAAACAATAATTGCATTTTTGATATATATTTCTCTTATCATAAACAACACTGAACAACTTTCCTGCTGTCTAAAAGGTGTGGGTTTGACTTCTTTTCCTTAGGCCATGACTAAGATGGTTTTTCTTTTTTTGGATTGTAGGACTCATTAGAGTTGTATCTGGAGAAAATTGAGGGTGACCTTTGAGGAATAAGAAATTCACTGTAGGCCCAATTTGAGAGTGAAGTTCATCAAGTCCACATGAGTAAAAGCTACTGTGATGGGAGATAAACTGTGTCAGTAAGATGCTCCTGCCAATGCAAATTTAATTACACAGAACACATACTTATAATAAAACATTACAGGAAAAAAAAGGAGACCAAACTATAGTACACCGTGGTCTCTCTCTTTAAATATTACAGAAACGAGATTGGAAGGATATATATTAATATATGTATGAAAAATTAACTGGTTATTTTTGGATGGCAGGACTATATGACATTTTACTATAATTTGTGCTCCTCTATATTTTTGAATTATTGTCAATTACTAATTGCTACTCTCAAGAATTAAAAATACTATTATATTTTAAGAATCCATTCTGCTTCCTTAGAAGATAGTCATAAAAAATACACAAATGATGAGAGGAGTACGAGACTAAGAGTCAAGAAATCCAATTTTTAATCTGACATCTGCAGTTAACATACTCTGAGACATTGGGCTGATAGTTTAATTTTTCTAGGCCCCAGTTTCATCATTTGTAAAATGGGGAAATTGGGCATGTTTATTGTTTTAAATCCTTATAGTTCTAAAATTGTATCTTATATATTAAGACAAGACACATAAACTAAAGCCGATTAAGTCCTTTTATAGACAGATGTTTATACTTTGAATAGTTGCACTTCATAAAATCAAGGCGATCCTGCCTGTGTCTGTCGTTTCGTATGGAAATGTATTGTCTCTGAACTGTATTGGTGCGCCATGCAAAGCAGAAAAGTCTTCACACAGAGTAATTATCTTTTCAAGGCTTATTGAAAGAGGTTACCTTGGTAACAAGGAATCAAACCCACCCACTTCATCTTAGGGGTCAGAACAAGGTTCTCCATGTAATCATCATTTCTGTTCTCCAGGTACAAACTGTGAAGAAACCTCAGTGAGAATATTCAAATATTAGTAACAAGGAGCTTTGCACCCAGAGACACAGTGCTTTGAATCGTTCCAGTCTAGGCCTGTTGTCCTGGTAGAAATACCCAGAGAATGCTTTTTCATTTTCTGAAGTTGCCTAGTTTGCATGATAAATGATTTTGTTCCCTCTAGCTCCTTAGCACCTTGGACAGCTCTCACTCAAGCATGCAGGTAGAAAGACCCAAGGGCACTCGTGTTTCTCCCTTGGCTTCTAGGTATCAATCTCACTGAACAAGAACAACAGATATTAACAACTAGGGTATGTTTCCAGGAATCTCAGACCTGCAAGAGGCAGCAGAGATTATGTAACAGCTCTGTGTGATTTTGTAGATGAAGGAGCTGTGAAGCTGGACCAAAGCTTCTGAGCCCAGCACTTCCACCCAGGGAAATTCCAGCCCTGAGAGCTCACTTATATGTGAGCCCTGCCTCCCTCCACACAGTCGGCAAGGGTTAGCTTTGAAATCCCTGCAGAACTATACAGAACCTCTCCTTTCTTTCTCTTTTAAGCCAGGAGCACACAGTGTTCACCATATAACCTCCTACTCACTTCACGGAATTGACAAGGGGAAGCGGGTGCCGGTGAGCCGAGGTATAAAACGGAAAAGTGATTCAAGCAAGGGTGAAGTCTGGGACAAGACTGCCCTGGGAACCTTCCTGTCCTCCTTTTAGGTTCTTTGCATGTAAGATCCCAAAGGCTCAAGGCCAGAGCTAGGGACACCTGTCTGGAGAGACCCAGCCACAGGCTCCCACCTGCACCAGGGCAGCCCTGATGAAGCAGTCAAGAGAATGTTATCAGTGAAACACTCACAGGCTGTTGTTGAAGAGCTTTTAATCAGTAGTCGAGGGATCCCCTCTCAGGCTTGGGGAAAACAAAGCCAGGAGAAGCAGGTGGTATTGAAAGCACTGAGTAGGTATCAAAGGCAGCATAAATTCAGCCAACTGGAAATTCACTTTAAATAAAAACACAATTTTACACCACCAGTGAGCTTACCTTGGAAACACAGCCTCCCCCTTCCCCCGCAACAGGGCTCATTTTTATTTCCTCTACTAAAGGGAATTGCAGAAATGACTGTTTCAGTGCCTGTGAATAACACAATCAATCAATGCAGCTCTCCTTGGTTAGCCCTGGCTTTGGAGGGGGCCACGGGGAGGTTCTCTTCCAGCCTGATCATCCCCCAAGACTTCTGCCAACATCCCCCAAAAGGCAGCTGGCAGCTCAGACTCCTGCGCACTGGCTGCCTTGGAGTATTTGAGCTGGAGGCAATCAACAGAGATCCTGGTTCAGCCCCCTCATTTTATAAATGCAGAAACAGAGATTCAGAAAATTTATGAGACCCACCGAAGTGACATTATTTGCTGTTTCATCATTTTACGGCTGGTGAGGGCTTTCTACAGAAGAAGGGCTGAGATGAGAGATGAATATCAGATCAATTGAGTCAGCAAGTAATTAGGGAGCACTCAGAATATACCCAACACTCATTCCAGAGGTAAGGACAGGCTGCAGGAGATTGGCCCTTTGGGTTCCCGCCACAGTGCCATCTGCACTTACAATGACGTCACCTCCAAAACCCTTTCTCCCACCAGTTCTATTCAACCATGTGACTGTGACCCACCCTCTTCTCCCATCCTGTATTCTGGCACTTTCCTCTGGGCTGTCACACCACAACAGCGCTATCCAGTCTTCCTGCCTCCAATAATGTCCCATCAATTCATCATCCACCCCTGCTGCCCCCAGGAGCTTTCTGCAAACCTCATGGGATCGTGTCTCTCCCCTGACTGAAGCCCTGTGATACCTACTTAAATCCAGGCTCTTGTTCAGCATACGGATTTCTCCTTGAGCTGGACTTGGCCTGCCTGTTCTTCCTCGTCTTCTAGAGCTGAGCCGTAATGAACTAATCATAGTTCCCCAACATGTGGCTCCAGTTCCAGCCCCTGCGACTTTTTATTGCTGTTGCTTTGGCTGGGTATCCTGATGGTTGACTCTAGCTAGTGAACTTCTACTTCACTTCACAGAAAGGGGTCTCATCTCCTGTGAAGCCTTGGTCCAGAAGTCAAGGTCAGGGAAGGCCAAGAGGCCAAATTTGGGATGGGAAGGAAACTTGGCCAGAGGGTGAGGCATGTGGTGGAAGATGAGGGGCAGTGGTTTTGGCTATCTTCTGGCCACTTACTTTGATGTGTGAAATGCTCATTGAGTCACCCATGGCTCCTCTTTTGTTCTCCTTTCTCGTAGTATGTCGGCATTCCCCGTGAGAAACTCCAGGCATTAGATTTTTAAAGAGCAATAGCTCTGTGAGTGTGAGCGTGTGCATGTGTGTGTGCTCATGTGCTCCAAGTTCTGCAGCTTACGAGGACCCAGATTCATCAACCAGCAGAAAATCCCTTGAGATGCCTTGGCTTCAAGAACACTGTGCAACCGTTTTCTCAAGGGCTTTCTTTGACCGTGTTTATCATCAGGCTCTTTAAAGGACTGTGTTTCCCACTCTCCTGGGTACCTACTTGCAATGAACAGACCAGAAAGGTAATTACAGTAAGCTCATATACCTGAGTGAAGAAAAGGAATATTTCACTCATTGACATGGGTTTCTGGCTCCCAGTTCTCTTCAGGGAAAGCTCAGCAACACCGCAGGTTAAGTCATTTCAAGAAATGTGAGGCTTCCATATCATGAGCAGAGCTGAGCCGTTTCAGTAATTACCTTTTGCAGTCACCGAGGGCTCCGGGAGGGAAGGCATACCTCACCAGCAACCTGCAGTTATGAAATAGATCAGCATGTGTGTAAATTAAATGCTAACTGGATCTTGTCATTATCAGAGCTGGCTTCCTCCTGGTGTTCTCATTTCACAGCAAAGCATACAATTTAGCAAACAGCAGTCTCCCCCTAATTCTCCTTCTGGGTGGTTTGAGGGAAAGGGGTTCTCTGCCAGAGGACATTCTAGCGAGATTGAATGTGCCCATAGAAGACCAGGGCTAGAGGTATATGCTTATTCCAGAGCTCACACCTTCCTAGCTTGGAGGTTTGCTTCTTAGTGATTCCGAACAGAAAGGATGCTTTTACTTGACCATTTGATGACGCAAAAGCTTTAGAAAACTTTAGATCATCTCCTTAAACTCCGGTGGGGCTCAACTTCAGGAAGAAAGTGACAGCAGCCAACAAGGTACTATGAGAAAGGCTGTTTTCTCAGGCCAGTTTCCCTAAGAAGCAGAACCTGAGATAAGAATTTATGTGCAAGTATTTTATGAAAGAATTGATCCTGGAAAGACCCAGTAAGGGATTGAAGGAAGTCCTAACTTGAACCCAAATTGAAGTAATGACACTGGGCCTTCCTACTCCGGCATCATCTGTTAGTCAGTCAACAACCTAGGGCTACCCTGGGGGAAGATAATTTCCTAAGAACATCCAGGTCTCTGTGCTCGCTGCCTGTCTGCTCCGTGTGGGCAGTGTGGCTCCAGTAGCCCCAGGGTGTCCTCTGAAAAGAGGCGCAGATTCAGGCCATCAGAAGCCAAGGGAAGGGCTCTCTGACCTGGTAAAAGTGGATCCCAGGAGTATGCTACACTTGCCCTCTGTGATGGTTAACTTCATGTGCCAATTCAACTGGACCATACAACCCAAGTATTTGGTGAAACAGTAGTCTGGTGGTTCTGGAAGGGTGTTTTTGGAGGAGATTAACATTTAAATTGGCAGATTGAGTAAGACAGATTGTCCTCCCTAATGTGGGTGGGCCTCATGCAATCAGTTGAAGGCCTGACTAGAGCAAAAGGCTGATCCTCTTCCAAGTAACAGAGAATTATTCCTGCTTTTGGAATTGGACTGAAACATCAGCTACCATGAGTCTAGAGCCTGCTGGCATTCAGACCGGAACTAAACCATTGGCTTTTCTGGGTCTCTAGCTTGCCAATTCACCCTGCAAATCTGGGGAATTTGCCTGTGTCCACAATCACATGAACCAATTCCTTATAATAAATGCATGTGTGTATAATACATATATATGTACATATATATATACATACATATATATATGTATATATATATATATATATATATATGAAATGACCTTCCAACTTGATTCTAAGTGAACATTTTATTCTAAGGATTCAGATGCAATGAGTTTCTTCCATTGACAAAACCTTCTGTGATTCTTTGGATGCAAACTGCATGGTGCGATGCAAGTGCTCTTTAAACAAATGGAAAGTGGAAACAGAACAAGGTTACAAGTGGGGCTGGCGAGGTAGAATTGGTGGTCAAAAAATGAAGAGTTCAATGCATATTGTTAAGTTTAAGATGCCTATTGGGACATCTGACGAGGACATCATGCAGCTGGATGTCGGAGTGGAGAATACAAAGGACAGGTCTGGGCTACAGACTTGAGGATCAAATCAAAGTATATAATTTAGACTGGAGGGTCAGGGCATGCTTTTCTGGAGAGTTGCTATTCCTTCATGACTTGAAGTCTGAGCAAGAAATAACGAGGCCATGACTAGGAGAAAGAGCCTTCCTTGCAGAAGAAACAACAGGTGTGAAGTGTGAGTCATTTCTTATTGATGTTAGAGGCAGGGAAGTTCTTAAGTCATTGATTCCAGATGCATCATTTAACCATTGTCAGAGTGGGCAAAATTTCTTTGAAGCTGAGGAATTTGGGGAGTATTTGTTGCTAAGTGACATCCTCATCTTATTTTCCTAGTGTTTTTCAGGCAGACTCTATTTTCACCAATAGACAAAATTTATGCTTTTGTTTTGTTTTGTTTTCACTGTGCACCAAAACTTTTATTAACATTTTGAACAGGTTCAGCTATTACCAATAATGATAATTTCTAAACTTAAATTGGGGCAATGGCTATAGTGCAGAGTAATACCATCATTGGGCACTGTGAATGCAAGATTGAAGAATTAACAGCCACCCCTCAGATGGAAGACCAGGTGCAGGGCTGACTCTTTCTGGATGCTGTAGTCAGAAAGAGTGCAGCCATTTGCTAGCTGCTTACCTGCAAAGGTGAGCCTCTGCAGGTTGGGGAAACACCTTCTTTAGCCTGGATCTTGGCCTTCACATTTTCAATGGCATCACTGGGCTCCCCTCCAGGGTTATGATCTCGCTGGTCAGGGTCTTCATGAAAATATACATACCATTTCTCAGATGGATGATCAGATAAAAAAATACTTGAGTGTCTAAGAGTTTATTATTTTGTGCTATATGGTGACATGGGGATAGACAGAGCTGTTGTTCACAGGAACAAGGAGGATTCAGAGTCAGGGGTCAGCTGAAGGGACCCAAGGAGAAATCAAAGGTCATTTTGAGTATAAAATTTTAAAAGAAATTTAACAGTGAGAGAATTAAAAGGGAGTGAAAGTGAGCCAGAAAGGTAAAAAGTAAGATAAACACCTAGCAAGGGAAGAGCGGTGACACAGAAAGCAAATATTGACTGAGTTGGAGAGAGGATTGGATGCAGAAAGCAAACATCCCCAAGATAAAAGCTGGACAAATCCAAACCCATAAGGAGAAAGATTCCAAATGCCATAAACAGGACGAGCCAGCCCCTGAATTGGAGCCACAGCACACAAGCCCAGCCAGGAGCTGGGAGCATCATGACAAAGTGGCTGTCTGACTGTGTCCCCAGTCCAGGAGCAGTGAGCATGGCCAACTGTCTTGCCACAGAGCCCAAGAGCTCATTTGGTCTGCAGAGGAAAGGGGGCTTGTTATATAAGCAGGATGTTCACACTTGGTCCATCGCCAAGGGAGGAGCTAACTCCCCATGCAAACAAGAAAAGCCCCCCAGGGAGGCTGGGGGGGCTGAGCACAGGGCTGTGGCCTTTGCAGATAGGACTGATGGAGAGAGTTATAATCAAGTGTTCTTGCTGCAAATGTGCACATTAAGAACTTGGGTTATTTTTATTTGCAGTGCAATGGCAGCTAAAGGCCAAAGGAAAAACAACATGTGATTCAAAGGAGAGCTTAACGGAAGGGAGTACACTGAAATAAGTGACTCAAACTTCCCTCAAAACCCTCCCTTTGCCAACAAGATAAAACTAGAGAATCAGGCAGGTCCACACAGGAGTCACTCAGTGTTTCCGTTGGTTGGTTTGCTCCTCTCAAGGAAAGATGGCCGCAGGGAGAAGTGGCATCAGGCCTGTGTCTGCTCTGGCCGTGTGGGTTTGGGCAGGTGATTTACCTCCTACAGGGCTTCAGCTTCTCTTTCGAGAAATGAGTAAGGAATATTTAACTCTGACACCTTTTCTAGATCTAAAATAGTTGGATTCCAGAAATCATTTGGTAATGTCACATGCCCCAGAGTCCAACCAGGAAAATCAGGAGGTCTGTGATTAGTGGAAGGCACAGAAAGAAAGGACTCTCACAGAGAGGGAACACTTTCTCTGGTGATCTTCCCAGCACTGTTCCCGAAAGAGTACCTTGCGCTGTTTTGATTTCTATTTCTGCTGAGACATAGATTGAAAAAAGTTTCTCTGCATGTAACTTTCTCAATTGTCAGTGGCCCAAAGCCAATAAATGGAATAGAAAATAAATAGTAATTTCAATTCTTTGTTCTTTCCTTGATGTCTTGGGAAGTTAAATTAACAAGATGTTCATGGTTTGTTCACAGAGAAGATTTCCAGATTCTGCTTTCATGTGCATATGTGGAATAATTCCAAAGGCCCTACTCATAAGTAGGTTCAAAGAAAAGGAAAATTTTCTGAAATGAAAAATGTTACTGTTTACCATCTTTTGTACTATGTTATCATCTTTTCCTAGTATTCAGTGCAATGGCAATTAAAGGCACAATAAACTTAAACAAAGCTACTTAAAGGAGGGAGGCATCTTCCATACATGCAAGTGTATTATTTCTTCTTTTGTAATTCAACTTTAAAAGTAATTTGGTAAGCTCATGGGATGTCATTCGATTTATAAGATTCCTGTGGTTTTTCTGAAGTGAAACTGTATCCAGGCTTCGATGAATAACAAAACTTTTCTTTAAAGAATATTCCTCCTGAGCATATTATGCTTTAATTTGGAAACATATACATAGCTTTTTATAGAAATTATGATTTTCTTACTAAGTTTCTAAAATAGTCTCTGAATAATATCTGCTTTAGCAAATAGAAAAGAGCATTATTACAGTTTGCTGGTTAAGTTCACTGTATTTGTTGACATTGTAGACTTATTTATTGACTCAGTCTCACTGCAAAATGACTTCACAGGGCAAATGTGCTACCCCAAATCTGGAGAGAAAGGTGAATGCGGAGGGTCCCAGCTGATATCTGCCTACCTGGAGCAGAAACTGGAAGACATACTCTGGTTAAAGGTTAAGAAGCACTCAAAAGGTAATGAATTTCTGGAGGCTGAGTATAGACTTGCATGAGGAGAAACACCCAGAAGCCCTTTCATTTTTGTGAGCTTTACCTGGAGGAATCCCACCAGGTTTTCATGGTGAAGAACTGAGATAGATCCTCTATAGCTCTGGCAGGGGGAGGGTAATAGAAATCATGAGAATCTAGAAGAATTGGAAGCTTCTTTTATAGCTATAGAAAACATTGAACAAAGCCCACCTGCTAATCAGAGTGGCATACAGCTTCACGCTCCAGGACTATTTGCCTCAGTTCCTATTACCTGATACAACCTGTTCATCATCCAACAAAAGATTCCAAAGCATTCCAAGAAGATAGAAAAACAGAGCTTGAAAAGATAAAGCAAGCACCATAGCTGGACTCAGATAGGAGATAGATTTTGAATTATTAGACAGGGAACTTAAGATTACTATGATTAATATGTAATGGAATCGAAGGGAAAAAGTAGACAAGATCAAATTCAAGAATGGATTAATAGTAAAAGCAGATAGTTGGAAATTCTAAGAAAAAACTGAAAGGAAATGCTAGAAGTAAAATCATTACAACATACATGAAGAGTTCCTTTGATGGGCTCATAAGGAAACTTGACAAGGTTGAGGAAAGAATCAGTGAGCTTGAAGATAGGCTGATACAAACTTCCAGACTCAAATGCAAAGAAAAAAAGAGAATAATAAAAAACACAACATCCAAGGACTATGTGGCAATTTCAAAAGATGTAGTATTAATTGAAATACAAGAAGAAGAAAGAGATGGCAGAGCAGAATATTTGAAGTAATAAAATCTGAGAACTTCACAAAATTAATGACAGACTTCAATCTACAGATCTAGGAAGTACAGAGATCATTAAGCAGAATAAATACACACACACAAAAACACAAAAACCAAAAACTCAAAGCAAAAACCGTACATCTAGTTGCATCATATTTAAACTACATCATATTTAAACTATTTAAATCAAAAACAAAGAAAGCAAAACTCTTGAAAGAAGCCGTAGAAAAACATTACCTTATCTATAGAAGAATAAGGATAGGTATTACATCAGATTTCTCATCAGAAATCATGCAAGCAAGAAAAGAGTGGCATAAAATATTCAAATTGTTTATTGTTGATAGGAAAAACCCAAACAAAATATTAATCTATATCCAGTGAAAATATCCTTTAAAATTGAAGGAGAAATCAAAACTTCCTCAGACAAATAAATGTTGATGGAAATTATCCCCAGCCAGACCTGTGCTTCAGTAAATGTTAAAACAAATTCTTCAGGGGAAAAAAAAAACTGATATAGGTCAGAATCCTGGATCTATAGTTATGTATATACATGAGGATGTATCAGTTGATGACAGACTGCATATACAGTGGTGGTCCCACAACATTGTAATGAAGCTGAATAATTTCTATCCTCTAGTGATGTCTAATGATATCTTTGCCATGGTAACATTGTAACGTCATAGCGTGCTCACCTGTTTGAGATGATGCTGATGTAAACAAACCTACCATGCTGCCAGTCCTGTAAAAGTCTAGCACATACAATTTGCACAATGCATAGTACTTGAAAATAATAATAAATGACCATGTTACTGGTTTATGTATTTACTCTACTATATGTTTTATTATTTATATTGAGAGTATATTCCTTCTACTTATAAAAAAAAGTTAACTGTAAAACAGCCTCAGGCAGGTCCTACAAGAGATATTCTAGAAGAAGGCATTGTTTCATATAAGATGACAGCTCCATGTCTGATATTGTCCTCTGAAGACCTTACAGTGGAACAAGATGTGGAGGTGGAAGACAATGATATTGATGATTCTGACCCTGTATGGGCCTAGACTAATGTGTGTGTTTGTGTCTTTGGTTTTTTTTTTTTTTTTTTTTTTAATTTTTTTTTTTTATTTTGGCATATTATGGGGGTACAGATTTTAAGGTTTCAATAAATGCCCATTTCCCCCCCTCCCCCCAAAAGTCTGAGTCTCCATCATGACCATCCCCCAGATGGTGCACATCTCACTCACTATGTATGTATATACCCGCCCCCTCCCCCCTCCCACCTGCCCAATACCCTATTACTGTAGCACCTATGTGTCCACTTAGGTGCTACTCAGTTAATACCAGTTTGCTGGAGAATATATCTGGTGCTTGTTTTTCCAATCTTGGGATACTTCACTTAGTAGTATGGGTTCCAGCTCTAACCAGGAAAATATAAGATGTGCTATATCACCATTGTTTCTTAGAGCTGAATAGTACTCCATGGTATACATATACCACATTTTATTAATCCATTCTTGGATTGATGGGCACTTGGGCTGTTTCCACAGCCTTGCGATTATGAATTGTGCTGCTATAAACATGCATGATGTGTTTTAAGCTATTTGTAAGTATTATTATTTTAGAGTCAAAAACTAAAAAAAGCTTATAAATTTATAGTAAGCTAGGGTTAGTTTACTACTAAAGAAAGAAAATTTTAATACATTTAGTATAGCTTAAATGCACAGTGTTTATAAGGTCTACAGTAATGTATAGTAATATCCTAGGCTTCACTTTCACTTACCACTCACTTATTGACCCACTTAGACAACTTCCAGTCCTTTAAGATCCATTCATGGCAAGTGCCCTTATAGATGTAGCATTTTTTGTCTTTTGTACTATATTTTCCTGTACCTTTTCTATGTTTAGATACACAAATACTTAACATTGCATTAAAATTACCTACACTATTCAGTATAGTAACATACTGTACAGGTTTGTAGCCTAAGAGCAATAGGGTATACTGTATAGCCCAGGTGTGTAGTAGGCTCTACCATCTAGGAGTTGTGTAAGTACATTCTGTGATGTTCTCACAATGATGAAATTGCCTCAGAATGTATCTCTGTCACTAAGCAACACATGGCTACATATTTATATGTAAAGAAATGAATAATCTTGGAAAAGTAATTAATTAAAGTAAAATAAATATTGTATCTTTATTATTCTTAATTTATCTAAAAGATAACTGTATAATTTAATACTAGTATGAATGTATTAGGTGATTATAGCACATGGATAAGTGAAATGAATAGCAGTGATGTCACAGGGATGAGAGGGAGGAAAAGGGAATATTCTTATAAGGTACCTGCACTACCTGTGAAGCAGAATAGTGTCATTTGAAGGTGGATTTAGATTAGTTAAAAATGTACATTGTAGTATGGGCATGGTGGCTCACACCTGTAATCCTAGCACTCTGGTAGGCCGAGGTGGGAGGATCACTTGAGCTCAGGAGTTCCAGCCTGAGCAAGAGTGAGACCCTGTCTCTACTAGAAATAGAAAAATTTGCCAGGCGTGGTGGCCCCTGCCTGTAGTCCTAACTACTCAGGAGGCTGAGGCAGGAAAAACCCTTGAACCCAGGAGTCTGAGGTTGTTGTGAGCTAGGCTGACACCATAGCACTCTAGCCCAGGTGACAGAGTTAGACTCTGACTCAAAAAATATATATATACATCATAAGCTTTAGGGCAACCACAATGTTTTTATAAAAAGAAGTATATAAAAGAACAGATAAAATTGAACCATGCAAATAATTAAACCAGGGAAAGCATAAAGCAGTTATGAACATGGTCGGTGTTAAAGCAAATATATCAACAATTGCTTTAAATGAGTGGTCTAAATATACCAACTAAAAGACAGAGCTTGTCACATAAAAAACAAGACCCAAGTATATGTTGTTTACATAAAACCCACGTTAAATATAAAGACTCTGACAATTTAAAATTAAAGAGATGGAAAAAGAGACCAGGTTGACACTAATCAAAAGAAAACTGGAATAGATGTATTAATTTCAGACAAAGCAGACTTCAGAACAAGGAAAATTGTCAAAGATAAACAATGGCACTACATAATAATTAATGGGTAAATTTTCAAAGAAGACATAACAATCCTAACCTTGTATGTATCTCACAACAGAGCATCAAAAACATGAAGCAATAACTCATATAACTGAAGGAGGAGTAGACAAATCCACTATTATGCCTGAAGAATTTAACATGCCTCTGTTGTATTTGATAGATTAAGCAGGCAGAGAAATTAATAAATATGTAGTTTATTTGAATAGCAGTACAGTCAATTTTCTCTAACTGAAATTTATAGAATACTGCAACCAACAATAGCAGAATACACATTCTTCTCAAGCTCACATGGAACATTTTCAAACATAGGCAACATTTTAAGCCATAAAAACCAACTTAATACGTTTAAATCACACAAAGTATATTCTCAGACCTCAGTGGAATTAAACTAGAAATCAATAATAGAAATATACTTGGGAAATTCAGAAATATTTGGAAATTAAACAACACATGTCTACATAACAGACAAATCAAAGAAGTCTCAAGAGAAATTTTTAAATATTTTGAACTAAATGAAAATGAAAATACAACTTGTCAAAATTTGTGGGATGCACTCAAAGCAGTGTTGTCCATCATGACAATAGATTAAAGAAGAAACATCCTATGATCATATCAATTACACAAAAGACATTTTATAAAATCTAGTACTTATTCATGTTAATAACTCTCAGCAAACTAGGATTAGAAGGGAACTCTTAATTTAACAGAGGATATCCACAAAAAATCTACAGCTAATATCATATTAGCTGAACACTTGTCCTCTAAAATCAACAGCAAAGGAAGGATATCTTCTCTTATTGTTCTCATTCAACATGTACTGGAAGTTCTAGCTGGTGCAATAAGATAAACCAAGGAAATAAAAGGATACACATTGGGAAGCAAAAAATAAAATTGTTTCAGTTTGTATATGACATAATTGTCTATGTAGAAAATCCCGTAGAATTGACAAAAGAGGCTCATGTAATTAATAAAATAAGTATAGCAAGGTTGCAGAATATAATGATAATATATAAAAATAGTAACATTATGTAATATAATATACCAAAATCAATTATTTTCCTATATGCCAGCAAAGAACAGTTGGAATTTAAAGTTTAAAATAAATACCATCCACAATAACACTCTCACAGAGGAAATACTTGGGCATAAACCTAAGAAAATATATACAAGACTTATATGCAGAAAACTACAAAACAGTGATGGAAAAAATTAAATCAGGTTCACGTTCATGGATTAAAAGATTCAATACTGCTAAAATGTTAATTCTTACCAACTTGATCTACAGATTTAATTCAAGCCCAATCAAAATTCCAGTAAGTTATTTTGTGGATATTGACAAACTGATTATAAAGTTTATATGGAAAGACAAAGGACCTAGAACAACCCAAACAATCCTGAAGAAGAAGAAAAAAAGTTGAAGCACTAACTACCTGGTTTCAAGTTTTACTAAAGGCTACATTAATCAAGAGAGCATGGTATAGGTAAGTGAATAGACACACAGATAAATGAAAAGGATAGAAAGCCTAGAAACATATCCACACAGCTATCTTTTTGCAAAGGAGCAAGCCACTAATAGTACTAGAACAACAGGACACCCATGTGTCAAAAAATGGACTTAGATACAAACATTACACCTTATACAAAAATTAACTCAAAATGGAAAATAGACCTAAGTGTACAAGGCAAAATTATGAAACATATTAAAGGAAACATAGGAAAAAACTACATGACCTTAGGTTGGGAAATGAGGTTCAAATGCAATACTAATAATAAGAAGAGAAAAATCAATATTTTGGACTTCAGTAACTTAAGTAGGGAGAAGAGGAGGTTGGACAAGTGAAGCACAGGGAAATTTATAGAGCAGTGAAACTACCCTGTATGGTACTATAACGATAAATATAAGACATTAAACATTCAACAAAAACCATAGAACTTCATAGCACAAACTTTAAAGTATATAAATTTAAAAAATCATTTAGGAGCTCAAGGGATCTCAGGATAGAATGTAAAATGTAATAAAAGTATCTAAGTATAAATGTATGAAATCTCACTGAAGGGGTAGGGAATATGATGCTGAGCTAAGCAATATTTTGGAAATGATGAGTCTGTAAAACTGAAGACAAAAGCGACTGCACAGAAGAACTGTACTCTAGTTCATAAGGTTCTTTCCCACAGACGTATACGTTAACGATTCTGAAACCTCCATAGATGTACACTAGAAATGAACAATTAAGTAATGGATAGCAGATAGTGGACTCATGTTTCTCATTATTGGTATAGATAAACAAGAAGGAAGAGACTAGAATGATCTATATGGTAATGGATTAGTGTTGGATATCAGTGTGAAGTTATGTTTAGCTTAATATATATATATATACGGATGGTTACATGTAGAATTATTTATAGATATGCATATATACATGGTTTAATAAGCACACATATCTCTGTCCACTGAGAGCACCTAGAAACAATGACATTCCAGAAGCAATGGTCAGCTTAGTGTCTGGAGTTTGGTTTCTAAAATCATTCTCCTGTAAAAGGAACCAGGGCTTCTTGGATAAATGGCTGATTCTAGGACTGGGGAAGTAAATACACAAGATAAGTCTGGAGTATCTTGTAGTGCACAAAGTAAGGAAGAGCAAGAAAAACAAAAGAAAGAAAGAAACCAAACCAAACCACAACAAAAAAACCAAACCTACAATGATGGGGTATGTCAAAACATTCAAGCCAAATGAAAGAGCCCCTAATGGTGAAAGTTGGAAAAATTTAAACAATTAATTAAGTAGCATTGGATTATAACCCAAAGTATAAAATAAATATCTAGGAGCCCATTTGCATGTAAATAAATGAATAAACAAATAAATAGGGAGAAAATATACAAAGGTACTGTGCAAAAGAATTCTAAATAATTTGTGTAGATTTTCTGCCCTTAAGAGCATGTTCACTAGTCCTTAAACATGGGCTCTGCATAGTGACTTTCTTCTAAAGAGCACAGTATGGAAAGGCAGAAAAATAAGGTAGAGTAAGTTTACAATAGAGAGACCTGACAAAGGTATCTCAAGCTAGATGATCAAGGTTGACATCAGCAGCGATGTATCACAACGATAGTATGCATCCTTGATAGGATGTGATGAGAATGGCACTTTACTTCTGTGGTTTTCTTCCCCACAAACACATTCCCCTAGTTTACTGATGAGAAAAACATCAGAAAAATCCCAAGGGAGACACATTTTACAAAATACCTAAAAACTTTCAAGGTCATCAATAATAAGGAAAATCTGAGAAACTGTTCCAGCCAAGAAGAGCCAAAGGAGACGTGAAGACTAGATGTAATGTGGTATCCTGGAACAACAACCACAACAAAAGACGTTAGATAAAAACTAAGAAAATCAATAAAGTATAGATTTCAGATAGGAAGTATCAATATTGGTTCATTAATGGTGACAAATGCACTGTAATAATGTAAGATGTATATAATGAGGAAAACTAGGTATAGTTTTATTATATACATTATAACTGGGAACTCTCTGTACTATCTTTGCAAAAATTTTGTAAATCTAAAACTGTACGATACTGTAATGGTGGATACATGTACATTTGTTAAAACCCATAGAATGTGCGACACAGGGAGTGAACCATAATGTGAACTTGGACTTCAGTTAATAATAATGTATCAATATTGGCTAGTCAGTTCTAAGACACGTACCACATTAATGCAAAATGTTAAAAATAGGAGAAATTGATGGAAGTTGAGGGGTATATGCAAAGTCTGTACTTCTTATTCAATTTTTTTCTATAAGCCTAAAACTATACTTAAAAAGTATATTAGTTTTTTTAAAAAAACTTAAAAAGCAGAAAAAAGTTAATAAATGTAAAATTTAAAAAGCTCCCCCCAAACTTGCAGCTAGAAGGATTTACTGCTGCAAATTGAGTAGAGAGAAAAAAGTCATATAGAAAAAACTGTAAAAACAACTATGGAAAAGGCTCACGCTTGCCAAAGTTTCTCTAGCTCCAAGACAAAGTCTAGCAATGAGTTTCTGCACAGCAAAACAGAGTGTATCAAGGGGCATCTCAGGACAGAAGGTTACCTATGGCCATCTGTGATGCTGTATCAATTATTTCTACTCCCCAAATCTTGTTCTCCAGTGAAGTGGTGTTCTGCTGACTCATGCTTTTGCAACATCATGCAAATAGAGGTTGCTCACATTTCTGTCCAAACACACATCACCTGGAATTTTAGATCCATTAAGCTCTTCCAAACAATTGGTAATGGAAAGCCTCCATAGCCTCATTAGCAGAGGCAAATATTTGACTTTATGAAGGAACAACGTCCTATTGATTCCAACCGAAAGTGGATTTGAGTCATAGGGCCAGCTGTTGTTGCTCGCAGGAGAAGATCATGGACTCACACTTACCATTCCATCATTTTTGCCTATAAAAGATAAATGTTTTCTTTTTCAGAAGTCCTGATGGCTCAGGTACCTGTTTCAGGTACCTGTTTCTGCATACCAAACTACCCCATACTTAACGGTTGCAGCAAACACCTCATTTTGCTCATGGTTTTGAGAGTTGGAAATTCGGGAAGGGCTTGGTTAGAATATTATTCTCTGATTCATGTGGCATCAGCTGGAATGGCAGGAGCTGGAGGATCTGTATCCAAGATAGCTTCTTCATTCATGTGTCTGGCATGTCAGTTCTCCTTGACCTCCTTCTCTTTTCACATCGTACTTCATCTTGCAAGCCCACTTTATGTGGCTTGGGCTTCTCACGGCATGGTGGTCTCAGGGCAGTTGCACTTCTACTTTTCCATGGAAGCCGGCTTTCTTCAGGAAGAGCAATCTCATAGTGGGTGTTCTGAGAGACAGGAAGTGGAAGCTGCTGGTATCCTATGGGCTGGGCCTGGAGACTTCTTGTATCACTTCTGCCATATTCCGTTAGTCAAAGGAGTCCAAGGGCCTGCACAGGTCAGGGAGAGGGGAGCAAAAGACCCCATCATGGAAGGAATGTCAGAGAATGAGTTGTCATCGTAATCGTCCACACAGCTTCCAGCATCCTATGTAGCTGTGAAGATGGCAATGTCTGGTCTAAGTTGACATATATCTTATAAACTGAAATAAATATCACCAGAACCCAAACTTCTAGGGAGACACTATTTTATCTTAGGAACATCTTCCCAAGGAATCAAGAAAATGTGGACCAAATTGAATAACAGTTAAAGTGATCTAAACCAAAAAGAAGGTGGAAAAAAATCACTATACCATAACGAGAACCATATTCCATGTCTGTTTTTGTTGTTTGTATTTTGTCATATTTATATATTATTTAGTGTGAAACAAATAGGATTCCTTTCTGATAAGAAATCTCCAGAATGAGTTGCCTTGTCATTAGTTGTGTTATCATCTCTATGTCAAGGTGTGGGAAATTTTTGAAATGTTCTAGAAACTCTCATTCATAACTATGTGATATTTTAGAGTTGTAGTCAATGTGTATAGCATGTAATATACATTCCCTTCTTTTACACTTGAGAGAACTGTAGCCAGAGTGGTAAATGACTTTGTCTAGGGTCTCACAGTGATTTACTGCATTAGCCAGAACCAATATTTGGACAGCTGGTTCTCTGCTCTGTCATCATGTCAAGCACTGTGGGAAAAGGTAGGACCAGATTTATTTGAAAATATGTGAAAAAGCTTCTAAACCTTCATTCCTTAAAAACAACCATTGATTCCCACAATTCTTCCCATAGGGAGCGATTCTGTTAAGGGGTGCCATTGTATTTGAGGGGAATTGGGAAAGAATTCAAACATGAAATTAATGAAGTTTGGTGTAGACCTGTTTGTCAAATCATCCCTCTTGTATGTAACAGCCTAGAATACCATGAAGACCACGGTAGGTTTTGAGATGGAGATAATGATGGGGAATGTCAAAAAGAGGAAATTTCCAGAATAAATGGGAAGACTGGGAGAAGGATGGGCCCTGATGACTCGCTTTGGCTTTTTTGCATGGATGAGGGCCATATTAAAAGGCTGTGCCCCTTGAAGAAACAAGAGGAAAATACCCATCACTTTGCCCTCAGATCAGAGCTGCAGAGATCCAGGTTAGCATAAAGGTGTTAAAAGAAAAGAAAATAAAGCAGCAAGATGAGAAACTGGTAGTTGTCAAATAGAGTTGAAATAATTCAAGCCTAGATACAGCATAACTGTTACTGTATATGTCACTGTATCATGTGATTAAAAAAATTAGCAGTGTCTTGTCTGCTTTCTCGCCAATATGAAGAGAAATGCTGCATGCCACAGATGTTCTCCACAGAAAGATGTCAAACCTGAAACGACAGTGCTAGCAATCAAAGACATTGTACATCAGAGAATGCAAAATGTAACAAATCGCCATCTACCAGCAGTCAATTCCATCTGATTGCTGTGCCCAACCCGCTCCCTCCCAACTGCTAAATCTTAAAGATGTGACATCGTATTGTAGGCGACCCAGTTTCCTAGAAGCTGGCTGCTGGACCCTCTCTCAGCCTGGGCCATCTGAAAGACACATATCTGAGAAAGGCAGGTGATTTAGCCTATCATAGCCATAAAACAAATGATCATCCATAAAAAAATAAACCTCTTTGCATGAAAGATCAACTTTGCCTCATTAAAAGGAGTTATCCTTTGTGCTTTGCCAAGTTACTGGTCTGTGGAGATGACATATCTCTTGGTGTCTTGGTGACTCGGCTGTATTGTGAGTACAATTTGGATACCTCCATTTGCCTTACTTTTCCTTATGTCAAGACACCTGGGGACAAATGTCCAAAATGCCGTCTAGAGATCCCCTGGGACAAAGGATTTGAGAATTGTGGAGCCAAGGAAGACTTTAGAAATATGTTGATTCAAATGCCACATTTAACACATTCGATTTGATTTGGTTTAAGACACTACCATCTTAGGTGTCTCTGTCATGCTCCAAGTACACAAAGGTAGATAAAATACAGCCCAATGCCCTTAAGAAACTTCCAGTTTATTTAAAGAGAGTGAATAAACAAGGAAATAAGCAATTCAGATTTCATTTGATAATCTCCATATTAGCCCCCACATTAGATGCTAAGAAGGCTTGATGAGTACAGATAATCAAGGAGACTTACCCCAGAAAGGATCATTGGTTGGTCTTAAAGAACAAGAGGGGGAAGGCCAGGTGGATGGGATGCCAGGAAGGTGAGGAGTGCAGTAGCCCAGGCATTTCATGATATGCATATGGAATTGCCAATATACAAACAGAGTTGTGCCTGAGGACTGTGTCTGTGAGTAGAGCTGAAAGGCAATCCAGAGGGGTACCCTGGCTACAAAGTGAAAATCTAAAACTAAGAAGTTGGATGTTATTCTGAAAGACAGAGTAACCTCCCAAAGAGGTTAGTTGACCAAGGCATCGTCAGCCAATTGAGGAAAGGCTGTGTATCTGAGCCTTCAATGTGGGTAAAACTTTATTAAATGAGGGAGTGCATTCTAGGGGTCACCACCCCCTAAAATACATTGCCTTTCCTCTTTTGGCAAAATCGATGGAGCCTGTAGAAAGTGACTTTAGTTTTGTTTTATTTTCTAATTCCTCTTCCTCTGGCTGGCTCTGACCATGCAAATGTCCTGTATTTACTTGGATATTTGCTCTTTTTCTGCCTACATAATCAATTCCCCCCTACCTGTTTTTTCCATTACACACTTCTGCAGCTAAAAATATCCATTTCACACTTTTAAGCATTCAGCTTTATTTTTTATCTTGAGAACTTTAAAAATATGACACTTTAACATGTGATTCTGTTCTGGGGAATCTAAGAAGAATGGCTTCTCTCTGGTCATATTTTCCTTTAACATTTTAAATGTATTTTTATTACCATATGAAATGAGAAATTTCATTTTTATAGCAAAGATTCAAGAGGAGTTTGTTCATTATATCCACTGCTTAATTTTGACTCTTTTGAAAATCAATTTCAGTTACTACCACAGTAGGATTGAAAAAAGCTGAATCTATGACCTTTGGATTCTATGACTTCTTACTCACCAGTGGGATTTTGTCAGTTCTATGGGGGTGACAGAGAGCAGAGTGGAGGGAAATAGTAGCCAAGGCACAGGGAAGACACTCAGCACACCATGTGAAGAATGTTATGATAATAATATGAAAGTGCAGTCACTTTAATTGGGCAACTATGGATGTATCACTCACAAAGGCCCAACCAAACTTATTAATACTTTGTTATAAATGAGACAGAAATAAGAATATGCCCTATGAACATATAAAAACTAGAATACCAGTTTAGTAAGAAAGAACTTGAAGATTCTAGATGTTTGTGTTCCCAAAGACATGTCTATGTATGAGTTCCATGGAAAATTAGTTCTTCCAATTTTATAAGGCAGCGTGGCACAATGGGAACATTTAGGTGTATGTGGGATTGAATTTAGTTTTCCTACTTATTAGTGTTATGACTTGAACAAGTTAATCACTCTGGTCTTAGACCATTCAAGCTGCTATAACAAAATACCATAAACTGGGTAATTTATAAACAACAGAAATCTGTTACAGTTATGGAAGCTGGAAGTTCAAGATCCTTGGGCAGGTTCAGTGTCTCATTTTCTGGTTTATAGACATCTGTCTTCTTGCTGTGCCTGTACATGGCAGAATAGGGTGAGGGAGCCGTCTGGGGTCTCTTTTTATAAGGACACTAACCCCATTCATGAGGGCTTCACCCTCATGACCTAATCACTTCCCAAGGACCCACTCACTCTCTAATGCCACAGCACCTGGGGATTAGGATTTCAACATATGAATCTGAGAGGGCCACAAGCATTCAGTTCATAGCACTGAATCTGAGTCTCCTTGTCTACAAACTGGGAATTAAAATAGCTTATCAAAAGTACGTGAGGATTGTCTTATTTATCTTCTTTTAGAAGCTAATCCTGAGTCAAAGATTATCTGCAGGGTGATCCCAGGAAACTGTTAGGTGAGTAAGAAGTGAGATGGGAATAGGGAGGAAGTCAACACAGACAGCATCAGTGATACTGGCAGGGTGATACTGGCAGGGTGATACTGGCTTCATAGAATGAGTTGGGGAGAGTTCCCTCCTTCTTGATGTTATGGAATAATTTCTGCAGTGTGGGTACCAGCTTTTCTTTGTAGCTCTGAAAAAATTTAGCTGTGGATCCATCTGGTTCAAGGATTTTTTTTATTGGAAGATTTTTTAATTGATGCTTCAATCTTATTGCTGGTTATTGGTCTGTTCAGGAGTTCTATTTCTTCCTGATTGAGTCTTGGGATGTTGTGTGTTTCCAGGAATTTGGCCATTTCTCTATGTTTTTGAGTTTATGTGCATAGATAGTTTTATAGTATTCACAGATGATATTTTGTATTTCTCTTATATCAGCCGTAATAGCTCCTTTTTAATTTCTGATAGAGCTTATTTGGGTCCTTTCTCTGCTATTCCTGGTTAATCTAGTGAGAGGTCTATCAATTTTGTTTATCTTTCAAAGAACAAACTTTTTGTTTCATTGATCTTTTGTATTTTTGTTGTTGTTGTCATTGCTTTCTATTTCGTTTGGTTCTGCTCTGACTTTAGTCATTAATTTTCTTCTGCTGGCTTTGGGTTTGGTTTGCTCTTCATTTTCTAGTTTCTTGAGATGTCTCATTAATTTGTTATCTTTCTGTCTTTTTTGATATGGGCATTTAAGGCTATAAATTTTCCCCTAGGACTGCTTTTGCTAAATCTCATAGATTTTGATAGCTGTGTGCCCTTTAGCATTCAGTTGGAGGAATGTTTTGATTTCTGTCTTAATTTCATTATTGATGCAATAATCATTCAGCAGGATGTTTTTAATTTCTATGACTTTGTGTAGAATTGAATGTTTCTCTTGTGGTCTGAGAAGACACATGGTATGATTTCTAATTTTTTGAATTTGTTGAGAGATGTTTTGTGGCCTAAAATATGATCAGTCTTGGAGGGAATGTCCCATGTACTGATGAAAAGAATGCATATTCAGTAGCTTTGGGGTAAAATCTTCTGTAAATGTCTGTCAGCCCCATTTGTTCTAGAGCCTGTTTAAGTCCATTGTTTCTTCGTTTATTTTCTTCTTGGAGGATCTGTACCATTCTCTAAGTGGGGTGTTGAAGTCTCCAGCTATTACGATGCTGATGTTTATTATTTTATTTAGACAAGTAGGGTTTGTTTTATGAATCTGAGCACACCTGTGTTAGATGCATAAATATTTAGGATTGTTATGTCTTCTTGTTGAATTGCTCCATTTACCATTATATAATGACCGTCTTTGTATTTCATTACTATTGTTGATTTAAAGTCAATTTTATCTGATATCAGAATGGCTACACCTGCTCTCTTTTGGTTTCCATTTGCATGGAATACTTTTTCCATCCTTTCACATTGAGTCTGTGTGCATTCTTGTGGTTTAGATGTGTCTCCTGGAGGTAGCAGATAGTTGGTATGTTTTTTCATCCATTCAGCCAGCCTATGTCATTTGAGTGGTGGATTTGAACTGTCAACATTAAGAGATAGAATTGATATGTGGGATGCTGTTCTGTTCATAATGTTGGGTAGTGGGTAGTACCTTATTGTTTTGTTTCCCTTCTGGTGCTATTTATTGTCTTATAAAAACTTTGCATCTGTGGCCTTTACATTGCCCCCACGGGCTGGGGAGGTAGTAGAACTGTGGAAAGCTCCTCTAAGTTTTACCTGGTGACTGGAAGCCAAGCTCCCCTCCCCCCAATAGCATGACAGAATCTGAGCACATGGACTTTGACCTGAGAGGCTTTGGGTGACTGCTTGGTGGGTCCTGGGTGGTGCAGAGAGAACTCCATGGTCTCTTGGCCACTGGAATGGACCTCCACCCATGTGACTTGGCATCTGGTCCCCAAGTCTACAGAATAGTCCACCACCCGCTTGACCCTGAGTCTATCCTCAGGTCCCAACTTCCTGCTGCCTGCTCAGCTCTGACCCCATCCTCCAGGTTGGATCAGCACTGTCACCCCCAAGGCCCTGCTCCTGGTTCTGAAGCCCTGCTCAGAAGCCTTGTTTCTGGCTCCTCCTCAATCTTGACTCTGAGGCTCATACACCAGAGCCCAAGACTCTACCTCTGTGTCTCTAGAGCTTCTATCAGGCCTGGGTCACCACTCCTGAGGTTCTAGGGCTACACCTGGGCCCCAAGACCCCACCTTGGATCCTCCTATGCTATGACAAAAACTGCTCCAATGTCTAACATCCTAGCAGGGGTCCCCCAGCCTCAAGCCACCAGTACACTGTGACCAGGTTTAAGCAAATGCCCATAGCATGGGAACTCATGACCACTGCATGGATAGCTTCACCCAGCTTCCACTGTTACCTCTGCAGGGAGATCCTGGGCAGAGAAATCCCCACAACACCAGCCTCAGTGAAGATGGTCTTGCCTAGCTCTCAACTCAAACATCCTACAACTATCTGGTGAACAGCCCAACACCTAAAACAAACAGCATCCAGCACAGGCTTGAGCAGAGGCAATTGCCGGTGAACAGATCAAATCAGAACAGCTGCATTACAGGCTTCTAGTGCATACGCCCCTCCCCTGCCATGTCAACATCCCAGCGTAGGGGGGGGAAAGCACCATTTAGGGACCTCCCCCTTTTCTAACTAGGCAGGAGTATTCCCAGCAAAGAACAGGTGCCCTACAAACCTATTGGCCTTAGTCTAGAAAAGAGATTTTGTATGAGAAGAAACCAGCAAAAGAACCCTGGCAACATGAAAAATCAAAACATATTGACACCCCCAAAGGATCACAATGGAGCCATAGTAGCAAACTCAAACTACAAGGAAATTGTTGAAATGACAGAAGTGGAATTCAGAATATGGACAGCAAGTAAGATGAATGGAATTGAAAAGAAAGTTGAAAACCAAAAAATATTTTAGAAAATTAATGAAAATATCACTAAAGAACTAGACAACATAAGGAAGAATATAATAGAACTCAAAGAAATGAAAGAATCATTCAGGAAATTTCAAAACACAGCAGAGAGCATCAGCAACAGACTACACTATGGCAAAGAAAGAATCTCAGAGGTTGAAGACAAGGCTCTCGGGCTAACCCAGTCACGCAAAGAGACAGAGAAGAGAAGAAAAAAGATGGAACTTGGAGAGATATGGGACTATGCAAAGGGAACCAAAATATGAATTATAGGTATTCCTGAGGGAGAAGAAGAAAGAGTTGAAATCATGAAAACCTATTCGAGGGGATTATTAGGAAATCTTCTCCAGTATTGCAAGAGATACAGACAACCAGATACAAAATGGCCATTGAACACTGGGAAGATTCATAGTAAATAGGACAGCTCCAGACACACAGTAATCAGCCTGGCCAAAGTCAAAATGAAACAGAAGATTCTATACGCAGCTAAGCACAAGCAACAACTGACCTACAAAGGAAAACTCATCAGGCTAATAGCAGACTTCTCAGTGGAAACCTTACAAGTCAGAAGAGAGTGGGTCCCATCTTCAATCTTAAACAGAACAACTGAGCCTAGAATTTTGTATCCTGCAAAACTAAGTTTCACAATTGATGGAGAAATTAAGTCTTTTCCAAACAAGCAAACACTCAGGGAATTTGTCGTGACCAGGCCTGCCTTGCAGGAAATACTCAGACCTGAATTATACATGAATCAGCACAATAGATACCCACCAGTGTAAAACCACTGAAAAAAGCTGAACTGCTAATTTAATCACTTGGCCTTCGGGAAGCAGAATCAAGTTCTGAGAAAACCAGTTCCAATTCTATTGTATATTTTGAGCTTCATTGATAACTGAATCTAGAAGGCTGTACATCTAGACTAGCAAAATATTTTTTTTCCTAACAGAAATAAGGGCTCATGTTAATTATTTCAATACACAGGTTGTTGTTTTAGGCAGACACTCTCCTGAATTCAATCAGCCCAGATCCAACAGTTTCTTAGGTAGCAAGATAACGGCTTTATTATTATCATTCACCATTGTTATTATTTATTATTATAACATTTAGACCTACCTTCAATCTTAACATCAATACATGTGGCTCCTATCAAAGAATAAAACCTTGAGCCTCCCATTAGTCATTTCTTATTGAAAAGACAACTGAAAGAAGTAACATTTAGGGGAAAAAAGTTTAAGGGACAAAGTCCCAATCCTCCTCCATGCTATCTGAATTCTGTTTCTATATTAAATTTGATCACTGTCCATTCTTTAACTACATGTGCTAATTCCCTACAGAATTACCTTGACTTTGTTGGATTTTAACGTTAGACTTCCAGCTGGTCTGAGATATATATAAGAAACAGTCATATGGAGACTCTTCTGCACTTTTTAAAACTAATCTCAGGAAATTGTATGTAAAATTTCACACTAAAAAATATGTTTTAAAATTTAATGCCAAGGTAAGTTCATTTCTATTGAAAAAATCATATATTTGGGGAAAAATTTTCTGTGTTTCCATTGTTTCCTTGCATCCAGGGAACCCAGAGTCAAATATCAGGCATTAGAACAAAAGTAGCTTTCATAGTGAACATACTCACTTCTGCTTCCCTCTCATGCATCTTATCATTTGCTTTAGTATACATTCTTTGCGTTAAGGTATGGCAAATTTCTGTCCCTTGAAAGCAGCCAAACTGGGATGGAGAGTTGACAGTACACAGGTTTAGTCAATGCCTTCTATGTTGCAAGTTCTGTGGCAGCTCTTAATCTCCATTTCTTCACTGTGATATTGGTTCTATTTTCCTCCCCTTTTACAAGTGAAGAGATTTCCCCCACATTACTCTTATCATTAGTATCAGAGTCTAGATTTGACCCTTGGGAAGAGGGATCTGAACAGTGGGTCCTGTGACCCATGCAAAGGGTCTGTGTCAGGTTGAAAGCAGCATGACATAAACAATAAGCCATGGTTAAATCTACGTCTTTACCTGACTCGTGGATGAAGACCTTAGCTCATGTTCCTTCTATGTTGTTTCAGCAAGTTGGCAGAATAAATGAGAACACAGAGCAGAAATGCCATGACATGGATGACAATGAAGTAGGAGAGGAGGATGATAAGGATGATTGTTGTGGCGAATGAAAATAATGATGTTAATGAAGATGATAGTATGGATGGAGTTGGTGATGATGGTAATTATGATGTGGAGGATGGTGATGGTGAAGTTGATGAGGATGATGGTATGGATGAAGATAGAGATCCTACAACACCACTCTTAGCACAAAAGGAATTTATGATGGGTTCCCATCACTTTCTCCCACCCCCCCTCCATTGTGTTTAAGTTTGTTTCCAAGACAAGAAGCATAAGGGCAACTACAGTTCATTTCCAGGTGTGGATCCAGGCTCTGTAGGGCCAAAACCTTATACAATTTGGAGGGTTATAATAACATATTACTAATATAAGTTCTCTGAAAGCTGCACAGATGATACAATAGAGGCTGGGATTCAAACCCAGGCGTATTGACTGCAGGTTGTGAACTCTCAACCATCACTCTATTCTACTTCTCAAACAGGGGAAGGAGAACAGGAGAGCTGCATGGATATAGGTCCCTGAGAAAGGACTGTGTGCCCTGCCCCTTGCCACCTTTTCTCTTTCCCTGATTTTGATAGGCTTAGCAAGAGTGTAGGGTAAAAGAGAATTATGCCCCATTTTGTGGGTGGGACTCAGGGAACAGAAAGCTTGTACCATTCCTTGTGCCCAGCACAGCACAGGGGAGAGAGAAGGAATTACTGGGCTTTGTGCTATGCCCAGGTCCAGAGGACACTGTTCCAAAGCTGAGGATAGGGGGCCTCCCAGAGAGACGGGAGATATGGCCCTGTAGTGGGCACAAATCCTTTTTGACCCCTTTACCTTTTTGGATAAATCCTTCCTACAGCTTCAGTGTGATTGGGAGTCTCACAGGGGTTCCTTTTCAGAGGACTGTTCTTGAACCAGTGGGGCTGCTTGGGCTACACAAAAAGTCACAGTGCCTGATAGTTTGTGTTTCCCAGGAGGGGCGGGGGTATAGTCAATGACTGACCGTGTTGGGGTACTGAAGCCCAGCTGTCTTGGGAAACTCTGAACTCTAAGGCATAATTTACACAGCCGTGCTCCAGTGGGATCAGGCCAAAGATACCCTCTGCAGGACTTGCCTGGAATCACACTGCTGCTTGGCCTCCTCCACTTCCCTGTCTGCTTTCCTCACTCCCTTCTCCATTTCTCCCAGGAATATCTCCTTAATAAATCACTGTCACAGGCATCTTCACCCCAGTGTCTGTTTCTAGGTAACTTAGCCTAAGGAGGCCCTGATGCTTAAATGTTTAAAAATACTTAAGATCTACACAGGCTAGCATACCCATATGGAAGTGAGTTTGGGACTCTCATAAAACAACACATAAACAGATAGTTGTGATGAAGAAAATACAAACTAAATATGACAACATCAGCACTAGGACAATACAGTCCACTCTATCACATGTAGCTGCAAGCAAGGGGGACTCCCTGGAGGAGGTGAGTTTATGGGCCTGTATAGTGAATGTCATGAACAGATTGGGGAATATAAACAGATCATGCCAACTCTCTTTTATAGGGTCATGTTTGAATGCCTTCAAAGAAGAGTTCACACTTGAGGGATTTTTATACTATTTAGATGTGAACATGGAAAACCTATATAACTGTATTGTAACAGTCCCTGAACATGTGAATTTAGCTAGGTCTGTATGCAACAATTCTGCCTTAAATTTACAAAGTGCTCCCTATATAAATACCGTAGCCAATCATCTTATTTCTATACTAGTTCAAAGCATATTGTAAACCCTGATGAATGTTCTCTGCTTATAAGACACAATATTTAATTCTGTGAATCATGTTTTAAGATTAAAAACATAGTTTTATAAAACTTTTTAAAGATGAACATACATATAATAAAGTGTACACATTTTAAGTATACAACTCAATGTATTTCTACAAAATAAACACTCTTGTAATCCCCATCCAGATCATGAATTAGCATACTTAGAACACCCCAGTGGGCCCCCTTGTGCCCACTCTTAGTCAATACCCCTTGTCAAAAGTAACTCCAATTCTGACATCTTTCGCAGGATAACACTTGCCCTGCCTTTGAACTTGACACGAATTGTGCATTATGCATTTCAAGTCTAGCTTCCTTATTTTAATATTACGTTCATAAACTTCATCCACATTGTTCATTTTTTTTTTCATTGCTGTATTCTATTGTGTGACTACACTACCTGTTACGTATCCATGCTACTAAGGATGAACACGTGGGTGGTTTCCGGTGTGGGACTTGTATTAGTTTCCCCGGGCTACTGTAACAAATCACCACAAACTTGGTGGCTTCAAACAACAGAAATTTGTTGTCTCGCAATACTGGGGGCCAGAAGTCTGAAATTAAGGTGTTGACAGGGCTGCACTGCCTCTGACGGCTCTAGAGAGAAGCCTCTCTTACCTCTTCCAGAGTCTGGTAGTTCCAGGCATTCCTTGGCTATGGCTGTACTATGCCAGTCTCTGCTCTGTCTTGACATGGTCTTATGCTCTTTTCTTTTAGTCCTTGTTCTCTTCTGTCTCTCCTAAGGATAGTCGTCATGAGATTCAGAGTTCATCTAGGTAATCCAGGATGACCTCATCTCAAGATCCTTAACTTAATGATATCTCCAAAGACCCTCTTCTCAAATTAGGTCACATTCACAGGTTCTGGGGTTTAAGATGCAGATGTATCTTTAAGGGGGGCATCATTCAATCCACGAGTGAACTATAATGAATAATGCTGCTATGATTATTCTCATATGTGCCTTTTGGTGGTCATGTGTATGCATTTCTGCTGGGTTCATACCTAGGAGTAGAAGTGCAAGTCATAGGGTATTGATTTATCCTTAGTATATCTCACCAGTTGACCAAAGTGGTTGTAGTGTACCTTAGAGATAACTAAGACTAATTGCAGTATGCTACAAATGCACATTTTTTTAAAAAATGAAGCTTAGATACATTAACTAATTAACTGAAGTTTCACAAATGATTAGTGGCAGAACAAGAATGAACATGTTTTTTAAAATAGCACAGGACTTTGTTTAGCAATGCTAATATCCACTAGTGTTTTCTTTGAATTTCACATTTCACATAAAACACAATTAGCAGATCTGTTCATTAGCCCAGATGCCAATATGCTGATATTTCTTTTCCACATGTACAATGTTGGCTTCTCACTGGACTCAAGGAGAATGCCAAAGTGGGAAATCACAGTCCAACCTGGCGTTTTAAATATGAAAATCTCTAAAGCACCAAGATGGGAAGTGTCTTTCTTACTGCTACTGCACAGGGGCAAGTCTTGGATTAACTTACTAGTTGCCATCATGCTTTCGGCTAGGTACAGAACTTTCTTTAGGAACTCGTGCTTGCTAGAGCTTGGCACAATGAAGGGAATGATTAAAATGCTGTGTAGGAGAAAATGGTGGTGAGGAGAGCTCAGTCATTGCTCTTTAGAAAAGAGAGAGAACAAAAGAGAGAAGAGAGGAGGGAAAAATGAACAGAGGGCCTAACCCATAGTGGAAGGTGATGACGGAGGGTCAGGAAGACTCTTGAGGTGGTAGAATTATCAGAAAGACTTTACAGAGTAGGAATGCCTGACTTGTGTTTCAATGCTGCTTGCTATGTGATGCATGGTGGTCTTCTTCCCCAAAAATGATTGATGAGAGTATTTTATGTGCATGTTGGGGAAGAGGCTGGATTTTATCTCTGGGTTGGAAGAATTTAGAAGAGAAAACTTGAATTGAAAGATGAACCCAGGTTCATCTCACAGGTACCATGAGAACATTTTTCCCATTCCAGGAATTCACAGAAACCCTGGGAGACTGTGACTTCTCTAGCATGTGGAAAAGGGAGATTGAGGCAATTGCAAAGAGGTCTCAGTGGGCCAGGAATGACCAGTGGATACCAGAGTTTCATTATATAGATTCTTTCCAACAGAGCTAGCTTAGTACCAGAATTATCTTTCTTGAAATTAATTTGCTTTTTATTTTATTTTTACATTGACAGATAAAACTGCATGTATTTACTGTGTACAACATGATATACAAATGAGTTTGAAAGGACTCTTTCCTCTTCAATTTTTTGGAAGAATTTGAAGAAAATTGATATTACTTTTTCTTTAAATGTTTGCTGGAATTCAGTGGTGAAACCATCAGATCTTGGAATTTTCTTTTATGAGAAACTTTTTTATTGCTGATCCATCAATCTCCATACTTGTTATTGGTCTGTTAATATTTTCTGCTTCTTCGTAATCCAATCTTGGCAGGTCATATGCATCAAAGAATTTATCTGTTTCTCCTAGGTTATCCAATTTGTTGATATATGATTGTTCATAACAATTTCTTATGATCCTTTGTATTTCTGTTATATCAGTTGTAATGTCTACATTTTCATTTCTGATTTGAATCTTCTATTTTTCCTCAGTTAATCTAAGAAAAAAACATTTTTGGATTTTGTTTATCTTTTCAAAAAATCAACTGTTCGTTTTATTGATCTTTTCTATTGTTTTTCTAGCCTCTGTTTTGTTTATTTCTGCTCTGATATTTGTTATTTCCTTTCTTCTACTAACTTTGGGTTTAGTTTGTTCTTATTTTTCTAGGTTCTTGTGATGCAATATTAGGTTGCTTATTTGAAATCTTTCTTAATTTTTGATGTACATGTTTATTGATATAAACTCCCCTCTTAAAACTGCTTTTGCTGTATTGCATAGATTTTTGGTATGTTGTGTTTCCAGAATTTTAAAAATTTCCCCTTTAATTTCTTTATTGATTCAGTGATTCTTCAGGAGCATGTTGTTTAATTTCCATGTGTCTGTGAATTTTCTGAAGTTCCTCCTGTTATTGATTTCTAGCTTTATATCATTGTGGTCAGAAAAGATACTTGATATGATTTAAATCTTTTTAAATTTGTTAAGATTTGTTTTGTGGCCTAAGATATCCTGGAGAATGCTCCATGTGCAGTTTAGAAAACATGTATTCTTCAGCTGTTGAATGAAATATTCTGTATATATCCATTAGGTCCATTTGCTCTAGAACGTAGTTTAGGTCCAATGTTTACTTATCGATTTTCTGTCTGGGTGATCTGTCTATTGCTGAAAGTGAGGTGTTGAAATCTCTAATTATTATTATATTACAATCTATCTTTTCCTTTAAGTCTCTTAATATTGCTTTATGTATTTAGGTGCTCCAATGTTGGGTGCATATATGTTTATAATTGTTATATCCTCTTGCTGAATTGACCCCTTTATCATTATATTATGACCTACTTTGTCTCTTTTTACAGTTTTTAACTTAAAGTCTACTTTTTCTGATATAAGTATAGCTACTCCTTGTGTCTTTTGATTTCTATTTGCATTAAATATGTTTTTCCATTCCTTCACTTTCAGCCTATCTATGTGTGTCCTTACAGGTGAAAGGAGTCCCCTGTAGGCAGCAATTGGGTCTTGCTTTTTATCCACTCGGGCTTATGTCTTTTGATTGGAAAATTTAATCCACTTACATTACAGGTAATTATTGATAGGCAAGGACTTACTCTTGCCATTTTGTTTATTGTTTTCTATATCCTTTGTTCCCTTCTTCCATCTCTTGCTTTATTATTTTGCAAGTGATTTTCTTGGCTAAGAAAATCACTGGCTAAGTGATTTTCTCTGGTGATATGTCTTGATTCTTTGCTTTCTTGCATACCTACTACAGGTTCTCTTTTTATGGTTACCATGAAACTTACAAAAAAGTCTCATAGTTGTAACAGGTTATTTTAAGCTGATTAACCGATGATGATGTAACTTCGATTGCAAGGAAAAAAAAAACCTGCTATGCTTTTACTACACTTCCACCTCATTTTGAATTTCTGATGTCACAATTTACATCTTTTTATATTACATATGTCTTAAAAAATTACTGTGGCTATTATTATTTTTAATAGTTTTGTCTTTTAACCTTCATACTAAAGAAATAAGTAATTTATACATCACCATCACAGTATTAGAAAATCCTAAATTTGTGTGCCGAGTTCAATCGGGAGCGGGAGCGGAGAGCGGACCCCAGAGCGCCCTGTGCAGCCCCACCGCCGCGCCGGCCTAGTTACCATCACACGTCGGGAGGAGCCGCAGCCCAGCGGGCCGCAGTCAGCATCCCCAGCGGGCCGCAGTCAGCATCCCCGCAACTATGAGCAGCGAGGCCGAGACCTAGCAGCCGCCCGCCGCCCCCGCCCTCAGCGCTGCGGACACCAAGCCCGGAGACACGCAGCCGCACAGGGAGCGGTGGCCCGGGCGCCGCCTGCCGGCGGGGACAAGAAGGTCATGGTCATCACAACGAAGGTTTTGGGGACAGTAAAATGGTTCGATGTAAGAAACGGATATGGTTCATCAACAGGAATGACGCCAAGGAAGATGCGTTTGTGCACCAGACTGCCATAAAGAAGAATAACCCCAGGAAGGACCTTCGCAGTGCAGGAGATGGGGAGACTGTGGGGTTTGATGTTGTTAGAGGAGAAAAGGGCGCGGAGGCAGCAAATGTCGCAGGCCCTGGTGGAGTTCCAGTCCAAGGCAGTACATATGCAGCAGACCGTAACCATTACAGACGCTGTCCACGCCGCAGGGGTCCTCCACGCAATCACCAGCAGAATCATCAGAACCGTGAGAGTGGGGAAAGAATGGGGGATCGGAGGGTGCTCCTGAGGGCCAGGCCCAACGACGCTGGTCCTGCAGCAGGCGGAGGTCCCCACCTTACTACACGCGGAGGCCCCGTGGGTGTGGACCACAGCATTCCAACCCTCCTGTACCGGGAGAAGCGGTGGAGGGCGCCGACAACCAGGGTGCAGGAGAACCAGGTAGACCACCAGTAAGACAGAACATGTATGGGGTTACAGACCACGATTCCGCAGGGCCCCTCCTCGCCAAAGACAGCCCAGAGAGGACGGCTATGAAGAGGATGAAGAGAATCAAGGAGATGAGACCCAAGGTCAGCAGCCGCCTCAACATCGGTACCCCCACAACCTCAATTACCAACTACCAAGACGCCCAGAAAACCCTAAACCACAAGATGGCAAAGAGACAAAAGCAGCCCATCCACCAACTGAGAATCCCTCCGCTCTGGAGGCTGAGCAGGGGGGGGGGGGCTGAGTAAATGCCGGCTTACCATCTCTGCCATCGTCTGGTTTAGTCATCCAACAAGGAATGAATATGAAATTCCAGCAATAAGAAGTAAAGAAAAGATTGGAACTGAAGACCTTAAGTGCTTGCTTTTTGCCCGTTGACCAGATAACTAGAACTATCTGCATTATCTATGAAGCATGGAGTTTTTATTATTTTTACCTAAAGATGTCTTTTTTGGTAATAACAAACGTGTTTTTTAAAAAAGCCTGGTTTTTCTCTATGCCTTTAAAGGTTTTTAAATTGTTTCATATCTGGTCAAGTTGAGATTTTTAAGAACTTCATTTTTAATTTGTAATAAACGTTCACAAACTTGATTTTTTGAAAAAAGTCAACAAACTGCAAGCACCTGTTAATAAAGGTCTTAAATAATTAAAAATCTGTGTACTTATATTTACTAGTAAGTTTTATACTTTTAGATATTTTTGTGTTACTCATTAGTGTTATTTTCATTTAGCTTTAAGAACTGCCTTTAACATTTCTTGTAAGACAGGTCTGATGGTGATGAATTCTCTTAGCTTTTGTTTGTCTGATATTAGTCATTTCTGAAGAACAGCTTCATGGGCATAGTATTCTTGTCTGAGTGTTGAAATCACATTGTAAGGAGACCATGTGGAATGGAGGATATTGTAGTCATCTTTGGAAAATACAATCTGCTGCAGTCACTAATGATTTTTGGAATAACGAGGGAGATAGATTGGTGATGGGTAGAAGGATAGACAGAGCAGCCTAACTGTACACTGCAGAGCTAGCTATGGTTGAGTTAGGCCAAAGATCACATCTGTAGGCTCAAGGCCTATGGCCAGTCTCTACTATGAACGTGTGTACACATGTGTATGGCTGGTCACAATTGGGATGGAGGAGGGAAATTCAGGTAGTATCTTAGTTAAGGTTGCTACAACAAAGTACCATAGATTAGTGGCTTATAAATAACAGAGATTTATTTTTCACAGTTTTGGAGACTGGAAGTCTAAGGCCAGGGTGGCAGTGGGGTCAGGTTCTGGTGAAGACCCTTGGCAAGGTTGCAGACTGCTGCCTTCTTACTGTATCCTCACATGGTGGAAGGAGAGGGAGCTAGCTCTCTGGCCTCTTCTTATTAGAGCACTAATAACATTCATGAGGGCTCCAACCCCATGACCTAATTATCTCCCAAAGACTCCACACCTCCAAATACTATCACATTGGGATTAGGGTTTCAACCTAGGAATTTTAGAGGAGAGACAAATATTCAGTTAGTCACAGGTAGCTTAATGAAACTGATCTTCACTGACAGGTGAACAACCCAGCAACATGCTTTTCTGCCTATGAGTTGGCAGTGTGCCCATCTTTATACAGAAAGGCAAAGGTGGTGCTAAATGTCTCAAGGTCAAAAGGTGTCAAGTCCTCTTTGCTTATTGGTCAGTCATCTAGAGCAGATGTTTGATTAACCCATGGGATGCTGCATAAAAAGTGCATAGCTTACTTGGAAGTACAATCCTACATTGCATCTATTTGCTTAGAGCATTGGCTAGATGCTATCATATTTTTAGAATAATTAATTTTGGGCCTGGTTCTCTGAGAAATACAACTCACAGGTTGCATCTTGTATGGCAATTACAGAGGAGCATTATCACCTTTGAAAAATAAAAGAACATTTAATTATTCTTATTTTTTCTTAACATTCTATATCATTTCATATCTATATAGTCTCTTTAGATTGGTTTAAAAGTCAGATGATTTAGTTCAGGCACTCAAAAAGGGCTTGTTCAATTAGCTTAGTACTTACTAAAATCATTAGGAGGTACAAAAGATCTGCTTCTCAACAGCAGTGATGGTTTTCAAAGTGACAAAAGGCTCTTTCATGTCCTAGGGTCTCTCCCTTTCCTAAGAACTACACTTGTGGGACTGACGATGGTAGCTCCTTCACTTCCAAGTGTGTTTGGAGACCTGTTGGTGTGATCCCAAGGCTGAGATGCTCTGCTTTCCAAAGTACTAGAGACCTAGCTCTGGCCACTGACGTTCAGATCCCATCTTCTCTTCGTGTATGAAAGTATCAGTCTGGAATTCTAATTTTCTTGTAAACAGTTAACTCTCAAACAAAGAAGGTACATATGTACTGAAATGAATCGAGGCTTGCTGCCAGCCCACTTGGCATTTGCATTTGTGTTCTGGGAACAGTTGGCATGAGATATCAACCAAGTGGCTCTTGAAGATTTAACATGATCTTAAACATTTTCAACATGCCTTAAAAACACAATAATGGTGATTCTGGGCAAGGAGAAGACGGGAGAGAGAGCTAGGGGACTCACAGTGCCACAATACCACCAGTCTCAATGCAGTTTTACAAGCCTCTGACTGGAGAACCTTAAGAATGAAACAGACAATATCGTCAACATTCCCTGGTTGCCGGGAAAGTGACATGGAAGTGCCATACCTGTGAATCCACTGTTTTCCATAGGTACTTTTGTAACAAAGACAGTCAAGTAGGAAAAGAGAGGAAGGGTCTGACCAAGAGGGACATGTATAAGAGACCCTGGAATTGAGCCAATCAAATGACTGAAATATTTGGGTTCTTCTTAGAAGGTATCTATTATTATTGTTATTATTATTTCCTGTTGAATGTTTCCGAAGAAGGTATTTCTAGCCATATTTATTATCTTCCCTTTGAGAAAAGTAGATTTATGGAGTAACGCTAGTTTTACACAGACACATTTATATACACACATGTTCACATATAGTCCTTAAATGTTTCTGTGACATTTGTCCTTGCAGTAGGAAGATAAAAAAACAACATCAGAAAAAGAAAAGAGACTTCTAATGGAAAACAAGCAGGATCCACTCACAGCCTCAACCCGTGCTGTACGAGAAGCCTTGGGTTTTGCCATCTGCTTTCAAGTCCAGGAGTTAGCGATGATGATTAACGTCAGTGTCAGCTTGCCTGCATACAGAATGCTTCATTGAGTTTCCCCAGGTGCACAGCAAACATGACATTTTGCAGCAAGCATAGCACTCCTCAAGTGGTGTGAAAATCCAGAGACACATTGCCTGCCACTGTGTGCATATCTAGTCTTCAGGCTGGAAAGACCCTAAAGAACTCGTGGAACTTGGATCCTGGACATTTGAATGCGTAGGGTCAGTTTACTCATATTTTTTACAAAACAAATGCATTTCAAAAAATGACCTTTCCTAAGATGAGACTAGTTCTTACAACAAATAAGCTAAAAGATATAAGATTCCTTTCCTTCAAACAGTTCCTAGGACAGTTTATCATTCCTCCTTTGTAAGATTCTGGAAAGTGGCATAGTCTATTATTCCCCAAAGCTGGATGGACACTGAAAATTCCCAAGTCTATGGCTTCAAACTAGCCTCTGAGCACTGTCAAAGTGGAGATAATAATACCTTATCATGTAGTTGAAAGAGTTATAAGAAGTTACATATGTAAAGGATCTTTATGTAAATTGATCATCATTGATCATTGCTACTTAAATATGAGGCAGTTCTAACACAGACTTCATAATCAGTATTGTTAGTTTGTTATCTGCATTTGTGGAGAATATAGAAAGAATATAGAATATAGAAGAATGTAGAAGGAATATCAATAATTTTTGCCTTACAGAATGGGAAGATAAAGCTCACAAATATTCCAGAACGATTTCACACATTAGTGGTTTTGAAGGTACTATACAGCGGCCTGAGCGTTTTTCAGCCACATGCATTTGCTTATTATGCCATCAATTCCATAATTTTCAAATGTACACCCCATAAAAATAATTATTAAGAACCCTAGTTTATCTATTACTATTTAAATAATTGGTCCATTTTAAAAGCCATGGTTTTAAATCATGGGCCTGGAAGGAAGAGTACTTAATGTTCTCCTTTTGGAAAGGATACAACCTGCAAAACAATTTTTAAAAATATATTGGATCAGTCTGGCTTGTTGCCTCTGTAAAATCCAAAGCATCCATTACCTACGAACAGGACAAGTAGTGCCTTAATTGCTATGCTGCCAAAATGTCGGTGGTGAGTACAGGGACACTGACCGACTGAACAGAACTGGGATACAAAGCAATGAACTTAACCATCCCATGACAATTAATTAAATTTTTCCTATTATCTGGTGGTGGAATGCCAAATATGAAAACAAAGAACCAACCAGACTCCATCAACCATAAAGCAGTCCCATGACAACTCAACACTTACAGAATTGACTCAACTCTACAGACATATTTCTAATTTAATAATAAGTCAGAACTGAATGAGCCAGGCTTCCTGCTTCCTTCATGTTACCTCTGGGTGTGAGGAACAGAGGGTAGACAGAGAGGATTGGAGAGAAGAGTTAAGAAGAGAAACTGGAAAGTCCAGATTAACGCAGGCTCTACATTTCAGAATATTGATGTGGTCAGAGCCAAGGGTCCTGCAGTAGCCATGACTACTCTATTGACCAGCTCCTGCCCACAGACATCATGTGATTAGACATCTCGACACCACAGTGCAACATCCTTTACCATTATCCTCTAAGTGAGTTTCACTCCATCACCACCACAACCCACACCCCATACTAAGCAGGGGGCAGTAATAAAAAATGGGGGGAATTAAGCCCATTTCTGACTTGCCTTTGCATGAAGCTAATGGATATTTATGATGGGGAAGTTGTTTTATTTTATGACCTCATGAGCTGTTTACATACATGGGCCAAAAAGTACTTTGAAGTCATTGTCTGGGTCCAGGTAATCAAGACTTCTTGGCACCAGCATGACGAAGCTACAGTGTCTGTATCATTTAACATCAACGCCAGGACCCTTTGGTAGGGAAAGGTGATGCTATTAATAGTTACTTCAGGACAATAGGAATAAAGAGAACCACTTTGTGCCAAGTAGACGTAGAGGTGAGATCCCAGGTAAGTTCTAACTAGCAAATGATGGGAAGGTAAAGATTTCCCACTGTAACTAACACTACCCCACTCATGAAAGAAGATGTAGAACGTCCTAAGACTGAAAAGTCATCAATTAGATAAAGAGCATCGAGTATGTCATCTAGAGAGATGGATGACAATAGGACACAGTCTAAAAGAGGCAAATTGCTTGTATGTGTGTGAACATGCATGGAAAATTATTTCATTTTCTCACATAAAAACTCACTCTCACTCCTTATAAGAATCTTCCTTTCCAACTTTCTCCCTCCATTTCTTCCCAAACCCTAGTCATAGTGTGAGGACTTACAATGCAATAATGATGGGATCACGTCTTGATCATAAATGATATCAATGAGTAGATAGTCCAGGCAAGGCAAGGGGATTGAATGACCCTGCCCTAGACTCCAGTGCTTCTGGTTGCAAGATTATTTCCACCCACCAAACTAACAAGGTAAGTATCTCAAGAGCGTCGAATATTTTCAAATGTCTTGCAGACCTGTGGCTGGCTGCACCGTATCACATATCAATCCAACCTCAAGCAGGAGCAAGAAGGGCTCAAGAGAAGAAACTGATTCCTTCCCGTGAACCTGACATGACATTCACTAGCTCCAGGCTAACACTCTACCAAGACAGTGTTTCCTTTTGAAGGCTTCAAAGCAAGAGAATAAAAATATCAGAAGATGAAGTCAGACACTTTACTTGCAGAGGCCAGGAGTCCCATGTTCTTCCATTTTTAAGAGAGAGAACGCTTTTGGGGAAGACAAAAGGGAAGTGTATCCAATTAGAAAGGACACTGAAAGAAAGGGAGAGAGATGAGCTAAGAATTTTAGAAGGAAAGGGCTTTATCACTCAGGTTTATGATACCCATAGGCATCCCACCATTCTGTAGAGTCGACTATGGCAGGGTTTCACATAGGCCCTCATAGTTTTCTGGGAAAATACAGGAATCTGTACATATATTGAGTAAGAAATATGAGTGATTTCAGGGCGTGCTAAAGAGATAAAACAAAAATTTCTAGCAAATTGGTATTAACTGATCAACACCTAAATGGACATATAGGAATAACATTTATGGAGTGTCAGGCAGGTGGGAGGGGAGAGGAGGAGATGGGTACATACATACATAATGAGTGAGATGTGCACTGACTGGGGGATGGTCACACTTGAACCTCTCACTTGAGGGGGGGGGCATGGGCAATTTGCCTTAACATTTGTACCCCCATAATATGCTGAAATAATAAAAACAAAATTAAATTAAATTTAAAAAAATTCTATAGAAGGCCACAAGGTAGATTCACAGAAATCATAATACCTTTGTCAACTATTAATGCAATTAGTCCCATTAAAAATATACCCTATTCAACCATTAATGGAGTCGATTTGTATACCCTAGAAGGCCTTCTCAGCCTTGAAATACTGATTCAGAATTCCAGCAAAGGGCCCACCATGGTGGTGCAGTCCAGCCTTGGCTGCACTGGAGCAGTTCTGCACCTTCACCTCCTCCAGCTCTCTGCACTCTCCCTCCACTTCAGAAGTAGGGGAACTAACCAGATGGTAGAACGTGACCTTCCCCTGTCTATATGCTGAAGGTTTCTAGATTTTCATAATGCAAGGAAAGAGAAACTCAGGCTCAGAATTCAGTTCTTCCATTTTACTGGCATCTTAGAATCATAGCATTATTGTCTATCAAAATTGGAGGAGGCCGGGCTTGGTGGCTCACACCTGTAATCCTAGCACTTTGGGAGGCCGAGGCGGGCGGATTGCTCAAGGTCAGGAGTTCGAAACCAGCCTGAGCGAGACCCTCTCTCTACCAAAAATAGAAAGAAATTAATTGACCAACTAAAAATATATATACAAAAAATTAGCCGGGCATGGTGGTGCATGCCTGTAGTCCCAGCTACTCGGGAGGCTGAGGCAGTAGGATCGCTGAGCCCCGGAGATTGAGGTTGCTGTGAGCCAGGCTGACGCCATGGCACTCACTCTAGCCTGGGCAACAAAGTGAGACTCTGTCTCAAAAAAAAAAAAAAAAAAAAAAAAAAAAAAATTGGAGGAGATAATTTTCTTCATTTAACCTCTCATTCCACAAATATAGGAGCCAAGCAATGGGAAAGAGACAAGACCAGTCAAAGTTCAAATGCCTAGGCTGAGGGTGAGTCAGGGACTAGAATCCAGGTTTCCTAATGCCCCACCCAGTGTTCTTTCTATTTTAGCACATTTTTCTCTGTATCATTACTTATATTCTTCCCTGGTGTTTTATTTAAGAAGTAGGAAAATTGACTGAAACCTTTTTTACTATTTCCATGAAGGTCCCAGAGGTAGCTATAATGCTTTCTCTCTTGTTAGTGTTTTTTGATGGTGCACAGTTTAAGTACTTAGGTGGCCCACTGACACACCTTCCTAGAACCCATAGATTGATGTGAAAGCCCCTGATCAAGAGACCTCTTTTTTTCTAATTTGATGCTTACATTTTTTTTCCTACTATAAAGCCTATTGCTATCAGTAAACAAAATTTAGATATCAGTGCCTTGAAGCCTGGCAAGGTTACAGTTCTATTCATCATTTAGGGCTTCCCGCTAGTAGGAAATGTATTCAGGAGACAACAAGAACAGATGAGTAAGAATCTCAAAGGGAAAAGAAATAAATAGTGCAATTAATGTGTTCTGAAACCAAAATAAGAAAATCTACTTTGAATAAGCAACATCACAAGGATATAGGACATTTTTTTTTGGCTGAAAGGAGAACATTTTACATCTGATTTCTCTGACAATGAAGTTTTCAAGTCAAAAAATGCTAAGGGGTTAAGAGATAAAGCCTGCTTCGCAGAACCTTATGTTTATGCATGTTTTTAGGTATTTTTAGGAATCTGAAGGTAGACAAAGATTATGAGGAACAAATTTAGATGTTTTGTTTCGCACAAAGAATAAAGTGATTAGAACTGAAATTAATTAGTATGGAGGTGGAAGAGGGGGTGTTTATCAAGCCATGGAAGTTTCCTGATAGATTTTACTACTGTATAATCTTTTTATTAACTTTAGAAAAATGACTGATATGCTGGCAGGCACAGAGGGATAAAAACAAGACAAAAAGACCAAAGTTGGAATGCACTGGGATGGGACTGGCTCAAAGAAGCCTGCCCCAGGCATGTAGATTAGAAACCAAAAATGTTTTCAGAATGGTTGCTGTGTTTTCATTGCACAGTGAAAGAATTTCTTTGCACTTGAGGAAAAAAATCCCTCTAAAATGAACCACATGTACTGTATCTCTCCAAATGTGTATGTTCCAAGGAACTCCTGTGTACACAAGCAAAGAGAACCCAAATGTTGAACAAGCATACATGGATTAAATGAAACTATCCTGTTTTCCTCCACTCACTCCTTCACCCACCATTGTCCCTTGACAACTTTCTTGGATGTTATCATTCTGATAATTGCCTCTCTTTCTCCTGACATGTGTCTGGGTAGAGACTATTCATGCTTCCAGAGAATCAGCTTGACTGAGGGCTTTAATATCTCTCATAACACTCAGCATAGCACAAGGTTTCAGAGAAATGGATTTTATTATAAGTTCTGCCAAATGAACACAAACACATGGATCTGTTTGCATTGTTTTAGGTGGTTCAGCTTTATAAATGAGAGATTTCTGTACTTTTTGCCAGCTAGATATTATTCATAGGGTTCAAAGAAGACTTTTTCTATACTAAGTCTTATGTTGGAGCAGGCCGTTTTAGCAAAGACCTTAGTATAATTAAAAAAATCAAAAGATGGCTAAATCACAAAGCAATAGAATGTTCTAGTTACTGGATATTCTATGGCTGTAAAATTTACCATGCAGTTAAGGTAGAAGAACATGCAAAGCAGGAGCTTCTACAGCTCAAACTGGTACCCCAGCATTGGTAGAACACTGACCCTCATTTCCTTTATCTGATGATACTAATTCAAGTGTTTGCATTTTATCATTGATCATTGTCTTCATGAATGAGTTTGAAACAGATAACCATCATGAGAAATGCATAATCAACATGCCTCTTGGAATAGTTTTGGTGTGATTTCTGCCAATCACATTTCTTCCCTTCAAGGTCAACTCCTTTCTTCTCAGAACACACAGGCCCCAATGGGAAACGCCCTTCTCCGAACTCTCAGCTCCTTCAGCTTTAACCTTCATGAAATTATTGTTCAAAGGGCTGCCTTGTGACTTTTTTCTGCATTCTTGCCTTGTAGAATTAGTCAACTTTCTCTATCTCTTTGTCTCATCTTCCCAGCTAAATATTAAATCAAGTTCTCTATCAAAGAGTAGTAGTTATTTTCCTTTCATCTTTCAGGCCAGTTTTTGGACAAACCTTAGTGGAATTATGTATTTTAAAAGCATATAAGAAGCAAGGTAAACATACAGAAAACTTGCAAAACTCACATAAGCTCTGTCCTACTCAAGGCTCAGTGAGTCCACAAGGAGAAAAACACCCTAAATCGACATGATTCACTGGGTTCACACAGCAGGAGAACCTATTTATCCTCTGTGATTGCTTCAAAAGAACTTGCTTAAGATAGGTGTTATATAAATCTAAGAGATTCCTGGTATTGCAATGCAGAGTGCAGCCTAATGAAATTCTTAACTGTTAAATACCTTTATTGATTCCAAAGAATTCATCAGAGAGAACTAGGGTAATAAGGTACATTAACACTTTCCATGATGCATAATCTTTTTCAGGAAGCTTCGATACCCTGAAGGCCTAAAGCCGAGAAAAATAATTTGTTCTCCAGTCTCCTGTGACTTTTCTCCAAGAAAGAAGGCAATTTTTCTCAGCCAGGTTTGCATTTCACTGACTGTTTGTTTTTCATATCCAAGATGTTATTATTGTATTAATCTTCTGCTTGCAAACGAATGTGCAATATTTAGAAGAGTTTATTTTTGTTGTTGTTCTTTAAATAATGCATGTTGTTTCTTCACAAAGCCTGAAATAAAAAGAAACTGCTTAGTTCTGATTGCATTAGACAAAATAGGAAAATTGATAAGCCCTAAATTAATCCAATCCACACCAGTTCTCCCAGCACTGGGTCTAACCAGTTGCTCTTTACATAGAAGTTTAAGCCATAGAGATCAGGGGGTACCAAAGAGGTTGATAAGCTTGGAATTCCCTGGGACATGATAAGGTTCCTGGATTGAAGATTGATAGGGGAGGCTATTTATCCAGGTACTTACTCAATCATACAAATTTTATTTTTTTGTTGTCTACCATTTGCCAACCACATTGCCATAGCTATGGACATAGACAGCAATAACCCAGATCTGGTTCTTGCCTTCATGGCGTTTACACTCTATTTGGGAAGCAGTCATAAATTCATACATTATGCATGAATAGTACACCAGAGGTTGAGGCAGAAGCAGGGTCTAAGAGGGTGTGCTCTTATCCCTGTGTTCTCTCTTTAGGCCCTCCAACTTAATCCATAGGTACTTCGGTCTTCTAAACCATCATGGTGGAAATCATGTTGAAAGTTATGCAGGAATAATCTTGGAAAGAACACTTTGGTGTTACTAAGTGGCAGGAAGAGATACTGAGTTCTGAAAGCTAGATTTTTTTACCCTAGCTCTGCCATCCTGGATAATTCATCTCTGTCTTGGGGACTTGTATAATCAGGAGATCTGGCTGGGTGATTAGGGAGGTTTCTTCCAGGGCTAAGATTCTCTGTATCAAACCACAATTTTTATATTTTATATTTTCTCTTGGTATCCACCTTCCTAGCAGAGATAATGGGTGACAGACCTTGAACAAGGAAGCTTTCTTTAGGCATCACCATGAGCTCCAGTTGACAGGTACTAGGGGCCATGCCAAGTGCTGGGGAAACAAGCCCTGATTAAGATATGATATACTCCTTGCCTTCAGCAAACTTCAGCCTAGCTGGGAAGACTGAGACAGATAGAAAGGTGTGTCAGGACTAGGTGGTGCAAAGCATCATGAAGGAGGAATGTTCAAGGTCTGTGGAGCACAGAGGAGGCTCACCTGCTGCTTATTGGACCATCTGTCTGGGCTTCCACATCTCAGCTAGGGGACCACCTGGGGCATCCACTAAGGCTCACCTTCATCTTGACGTGAAAAGAATAACAGAATGATCAGGCCCACCCTGTGGGGTGAAAACATGCTGTCTGGGATACAGATGCCTAGTCTGCTATCCAAGCAGCACCATTAATACCAGGGCTGCAGACCTCTGGGCTTGTGTTGGTTAATCTCCCACCTGGGTCCATGACCTTCTGCTCCACTCTCACTATATAGATGAACTGCCTTCTCCTTTGACTTATTTCTTTTCACTATGTTTGTCTCTCTTGGTCAATTACTCAGGCTCAGCCTCTTGGAGACAGCAAAGATCTATCACTCCCCTTGGAGATAGCCAAAATTTGTCCCTCTTCTTGAAGATTGTCCATACTTATCACTCTCCCTGGAGATAACCAAGATCTGTCACCCTCCTTGGAGATAGATGAGACCTGTCACCTTCTTTGGCCTCACCCCATACAGCAAATTGCCAAGTTCCAGCCAAGCTCACAGTCCCCCTACCCTTCACTTTTTTTTTTAGCATTCCCACTTGTCCCAGTCCTGCACTATCATAGTAGCCTACTGTGTCCCCTCCAGTTTTCTCCCTTCTCAGTACACCTTTTGTGATGCACGTGGAATTCTTCTTGGGCTGTAGTGTTGGCACATTTGCCCTAGTGCATTACTAAAGGAATCTTGGGGTCCTATGTCTCTCCAGATGGTCACACAGCACTAAACATGTAGCCTTGGGTCAATGGATGTCCATTAAAGGTCTGGAAGAGACCTCAGTGAGCCCATCTGTGCCACCAACATTTCTCTATTACATACCTCCTCCTCTCCAAAAGGAAACTTGAGTTCTCTGCAGAGCCTTGAGGCATCTGTGAGCACTAAAATAGAAGCAGGATAGAGGATAATTCAATTAAATGAGATAATGTTGAGAAGGGCTTTACATGGAGACTGATCTGAAATTGGTGCTCAGTGACTTGGTCACTCTACTTGAGAGGTCTGACCTTCTTTGAGATCCTTTAGTGTCCTTCCTGTTTCCTGGCCTTGTCACAAGCCATTCCTCCTGCCTGGAATGATCCCCTTCTCTTCTGCCGCACTAACTCTAATCCATTATTCAAGTCTCCTCTTAAGAGCCACTCTTCTGACTTCTTCATTTTCACTTATGTCATCCTATTACATGCCATCATAGCTGCCCTCATACCCACTGCCTCCTCGTAATAATTTTGTGTTTACCTATTTGTCTAATGACTACCTCTCCAACAAAGCTGCAAGATCCACAAAGGCAGGGACCATGGCTATGGACCTTATCACTGTCTTTCTGGAACTCAGTGCCTAGTAAGTGCTCAGTAAATGCTTGGTGTCAGAATGGATGCATAAATTAAAAGGACAAATCTTTTCATGAGCATGCTATGTTCTAAACTTAACTTTCAATTTTTCACATATAATATATTTCATTGTAAACTGAAATTCTTTGTTTCAGAAAACTCCAGGAAACCTTTTCCATTCTTCAGTCTTTCCCCCATTTGTTAGTGTTCTGCTGGTGTTTGGAGCAGTATTTTTCACAGCATCTCTCTCTCGACCTTGATCCATTACCAGTCACTTAGGAAGCTCTTCTCTATGCTTTCCCCCAAGTACTTTATCAAAGGTTAAAACAACCTTTTTTAAAAATATGAGCTTTTATTGGCAATTTATTTCTCTAATTGACAGAAATTAAAATATGAGCCGCAAATTAGCTGAGTTTGATCCCAGGTACAGAGATTGACATGAGTAATCCCTGTAATGCTGTCTTAATTGCTATCTGCTCGACTCTGTGATTAGGAACATTACATTATTTATTTACCCATTGATGCTAATGTCAGAACCAGAACCAACCAACAGCTCTTTACATTTCCACTCCCAGATGCTCTCTGCTGCTCCTCTAGATTCAGACTTTAGGCCAGGATGCCTTACGTGGGGTTTCCAAAGCCTATTGGGGGGCAGCATTTCTCCTTCAGAGTAGGCTGGGAAGGAGGAGGGGCCCTGGGTTCTGAAATGGTGGGGAAAGTGCAGCTCATTTAGAGCAGCAATGAGGGTCAATGTGACTTTAAACAGCAGGTCCACAAGGTTTTGGAAGAAGAATGGCTTGGCAAGTCTGAGAGATTAGCTGGCTTGACAATAGGACCAGCCATAGATCGAATCGTGAGGTGGGCACGCATCACCTGTGGCATCCCCTCAACAGGAGCCTAGACCTGTGGAAGAATCTACCCAAGTCCACAATTGGAGGGGACCCTAGTTTTTTCTGTTCTTTACTCTTTATCAAAATTTTCTCTTAGGTGCTAATTTCAGGGCCCACGCAGTCCTCTATTATCTGATAAGAAAGCAGCGGGCAATGGTGAAAAGTGCAAGGAATTTGTTGTTCCAGGGACCTGGATTTATATTCCAGCTGACAACCACGAGGCCTTTAGCAATATCTAATTACCTTTTTGCTGAACCACAGTTTCCTCATATGATACCTGGGGCAAGCAAGAACTACCTCATAGGGTTTTATGCGGTACAGACTAGACTCAATAAAGCATTACTTTCCTTTTATTTATAACTATTGAAGGCTTCATCAGTTAGCTTCAATATTTGCATTTTAACAAGAGTTTTTTTTTTATAAGAAATGATATTTCAGTAAAAGCAGTTACTAAGTGCTGGTGAAATTTCAGATGCTAGAAACCTCTGTGTGTGTGTGTGTGTGCATGTGTGTGCATGTGTGTGTGATTGTGTTTATGTTGAGGAACAGGGTACTTGGGTCCGATATGCTAAATTGAGTTACTGGTCTATGATCTTCATTCCTCTGTGATCGACTTTTTCATCCACTTTCTTGTCATGCCTGATGGAGCCAGCAACTGGGCTTTTGGCATTTTTTTCTTAGAAACTGAGCATCTCTACCCCTGTACCTACAACTCCATCAAATGATCTCATCTCTTGGTTGCCCCAGGCCAGGGTCTATGTGTAGAGTCCTGGTGCCCATGCACACTTCTTGCTTGGACCACTTTGATTATTTTCAAACACATCATCTCACCAATTGAGATATGCTTGTTTCTTGAATCTTCATTATTGATGATCTGGTTCTCTCTATCGTTCCTTGACGACAAGGTGTGACAAGTTATCAGTTGTCTTTATCTTTCTATACACCTCTTATCGTGCAAAACTGTGTGATCAGCACAGACATTCAGTAGGTGGCCCATTATGGCACTGCATTTCAAGTCAACTATGTTTCCAGTAGACTTATCTGCACAAAGGACCTATTACTATTTTTCTGCTGTGAAGACTGGTGAATGCTTTGTAATTAATTTTTAAACCACTGAGAGGAGACTTAGAAAGGGAACAAATATTCAGGATTTTTAAAAGGTGGGTTAATTCAAAAATGGCATCTTTGTCAGAAAGATTACATCTACATGTTTAGAACAGTTACAAAGTTTCTAAACATTCAAGAGGTCATTCGACAGAACTCACTACACTCCAGTTAGCCCCATTAAGGTAGCTGAATATTTAGTTTGCAATTAAAGTTTTGTTGGTGAGGTCAGGCGCGGTGGCTCATGCCTATCATCCTAGCACTTTGGGAGGTTGAGGCGGGCCGATCCCTCAAGGTCAGGAGTTCGAAACCAGCCTGAGCAAGAGCGAGATCCTGTCTCTACTAAAAATAGAAAGAAATTAATTGGCCAACTAAAAATATATATATAGAAAAAATTAGCCAGGCATGGTGGCGCATGCCTGTAGTCCCAGCTACTCGGGAGGCTGAGGCAGGAGGATGGCTTGAGCCCAGGAGTTGGAGATTACTGTGAGCTAAGTTGAGGCCATGGCACTCTAGTCTGGGCAGCAGAGTGAGACTCTGTCTCAAAAAAAAAAAAAAAAAAAAAAAGTTTTGTTGGTGAGAAGAAACTATGAGACATCTCAATGCAAAGCTATTCTAGGATTACAGTGGGAAATCAACCAACAACTTCCAGGAGGTTTCCTCTGCCACTTCTTATTATGACTTGGAGTGTTACCTATTTTTCAATAGCATTGAAACAAGGATGCTCACTGCGCATCATCTGTGAGTGCAGCACTGTGCTAAGGACTTCAGGAGAAGCAAAAGTATATGATATGGTTCCTGCCATGTAGGTGATTACCACTTATGGGAAAGTAAATGTCTACAATGAAACAAGCAGGGATGAAATAAATTGAGAGCAATAATTGATTATGAAATTACATGATGGCACAACTAACATATCACTCATATTTAACAAGTATCAGCATAGTTTGTTTCTCCTTTTGTTCTTGAGAAATAAAATACTACCCATGGTATTGAAGCCCTCACTCATCACATTCCTCTCTGACCCCAGAGGTGGCCATGGTTCTGAAATGGGTGTGCATTTCTCCCAGCCATAGTTTTGTACTTTTACTATATAAAAACACATATTAATTAAAAAGTATAAAGTCTTATTTTAAGTTTTTACACACCACCATACTCTCTATATTTCTTCACTATCTCCATTTCTGAATCAACATTGTTTTAAATTCACACATACTGATATATATTTTTAAATGTCACATATTTCTCATTTTATTTAAGTACTATAATAAATTATGTGTGTGTGTATATTCATCTCTTGTATTGATTGACAATAAAGCTATGTGATTTTTATTTTTCTATTGTAAACAGTTTTATAATGAATATATACTAGAATATATCTCAGTGTTCATTTCTGAGAATTTCTCTAAGGTATAGGCCTGGAAATGAAATTGCTGAATCACAGAACAGTTGCAATTTCAACATCCTATTTATGGATATGTTGTATCTTTCTTTTTATCTAGATTCTCATCTATTTCACTAAAGTCTTACATTCTTCTTTACATTTTCCCTACTGTGTTTCCTGGGGCCACCTCAAAAGTCAACCACTTGCAATTGATTTTGTCTGAACTCATGCTCTGCTTCTCAGAATCCCAAGTGTTGCCCATAGCTTCATTGTCAGGAGGGAAAACTTCAAGTCCATCAGGATTTGGTCAAGAATTGTCCAGATCTCTAAGTTTAATTTCAACACATTGACCTTGTAGGACGTGGCTGATGCCCTGGAGTAGGCACTATGGTTCCTGTTCGGGCTTCAGACCTAGAACTCAGGAGGAGCAGGTGCCCCCTGAAGACACTGCTGCCAGAGGAGCTGCAGAGGCTGGCTCTAACTCCCCAGAGCTGGATGGAGCCCCTCCACACAGCTCAGACCCTGGCAGAAGTCAGAGGTACCTCCTTAGTGACATCAGATTATAAAACAAGAGTCACAGTAGAAAGGAATTTAGAGAAAGTTCTTGTTAGACCCCAATCTACTTCAGAGTTCCTTTGTTACCCTCATTCTGTTCCCAACATATCACATGGAAAACAGTGACTTCTACTGTGATTTGGCAATTGTCAGATAAGTGAGTTGTTTGTGTGTACACAAACCATGGTGGAAAAGATGAATGGCATTTATTGGATATTGGGAAGAGAGAGGGATTCAAAAGGTCCACTTCTAGAGCCACCTCTCAACCAGATTTACCAGATACAGAGGCTGAGGTCTGTAACTTTCCTTAATTATTTTCTTTGTAACAGAACTGAAATAGAATCCCTCATCTCCTCCCATTAGAGCCAGGGTTCCTCTCAGTTCACCATTTTATCTTTCCTCTCCCCCAAGCTATCCTCTGTAGTCTCCAATCTGAGTACCTGTAATCTGTAACCAGCATCTCTTTTGTTTGGCACCTCTTCCTGTGTTACCACTCTGGGTGTCCACCTTGCATATTTTGGGCATTGAATCTTGAGATTCAATCCTGGTGGTCTTTCATGCATTGCATATAAGATGGTTGTTAGATTTTAAGCCACTCTGCCAATCCTGTCCTACTGCTTCTCTGGGCAGTCTTTCAGCACTAAACCAGTAGGAATTGGAATGGTGAATACATAACACCAGGAGGAGGAAACAATGAACCAACCCAGTTTATTTATTCATTAGTGACAAAGTGCTAAGAAGGATGCTGAGGATGATAGCGAGACCAGAGTCAGGCCTCTGAGGAAACTGGATGGGGGAAGAGAGACCACACTTTCTCAGTGTCAGCTCAGGGTCCTCCCTAGGAAGTGGATTACAATGCTTCTCATGGGCATTTTGGCATGCAGAATCTTGGTTAAAGGCAAGTCTACTCCTGATACTGCCTGTGGTTTCCTTCAGAGCTCAAGTGCTTTTTCATCCAAGAATTCTCCCCAGATGACACCCTGGTTTTATGCACTGAATGTCTATTTCTCTCATTTGTCAAAATTTCATACTCTGTCTCTAGACCTCATGCAATATTATTGGTTGGTATTATATTCTCACTGGTATGCTCTCAATCTTTTTTTGTAATTATTTATGCCTTGATAACCAAATAAGAATACTCTTTCTTCTAAAGCAGGTTACTCTATTCTATACTTGTACTAGTGGGGTCTTCAGTTGCAAAGCATAGAAATGGACTTTGGCTAATGTAAGCAGAGACAGAATAGTAGTAGAAGGATATCAGGAACTCCCCAGAATCAAAGGAAAGACCAAAGAACCATGCCCAGGTGGTGGAAAAGATCAACAGAGGCGGGGTTGTGGGGAGTCCAGGAGCAGGCTGTTTAGGGCACCACAGTCACGATGGGCCCAGTACTTGAGCCAATCTCTGCAGACACAAGTTAGTTCTCAATAGGATTCCAAGAGCTGTGAGCATCTGATTGGCTGACTCTCCTCCAGGTACCCCAGATTCTGGCCTTCTGCCAACCAGCCATGCACAGTCTGCTTTTGCTTAGGTACTTCTAGTTCCTTCTGCAGCAAGGACACTCACTCTATCAAAGACTGTCGGAGCCCTGCCTGTGTCTCCCTATCCTTGCCATTTCCATGTACCAAGTAGATGGTCAACCGCCAGCCCCTGCATTTCTATCTCAAGGACGTCCTCTCCTTGCTGTGCCTGCCATGCAGCAGCCAAAAGTGCTGCTGGAGCAGCCCTCAGCCCATGGCCGATGAGAGCAGGTGCATAAATACCCCAGCTCCCTTGCCCTTCAACTGGGATGATGCTGAAGTGCATGTCTTACACCAGCTCCTAGCTTTCCGTGGAGACATCGGGTCCCAGCTGCCACAGAGGTGAGCGGTGCCGGAGCACACCCTGTGTGAGCCACTGCCCTTCCCTGGCTCACTCTTCCACGCCCCACTGTGCCTCCCCCACCTCCCAAATAATCCACTTGCAACCAAATCCTTGCTTCATGGTCTGTTTCTGGGGTAACCCAGACTAAGAAACCCATCCCAACTGTGCCTTCTCCATTAACAGTCTCCTCAGTCTTCAAGGCCAGGGATGAGAATCCACCTAATGTGTCCAAATCAAGCTAGCAGAGCCATGGCAATGTTTACAATTTCTGGTTTTGAGTACCCCTGGGAAAGGCATGGACACCAGAGCTTGGAAGAGTCTATACCACGTCCCACTGCCTTTCTGCTGACAAGCACATTTACACTACTCTCCTGGATGGTGAAGCTCTTGTGTTTGTGACCTTTGCTAAGGCTTAGCTCAAATAGAAACCCTTAGTGAAAACTTCCATGACCACTGAGGCTGAGTAAATCCTTGCCTCCCCTGGGTCTCCACAGTGATATACAAGATACAACGCAAAATATGTGCCTCCTTCTGCATTTTTCCCCATTGAGATGAAACTCACAAAGCATAAACTCATTAACCATTTTAAGGTGAACAATTCAATGGCATTGAGCATATTTGCTGTGTTGTGCAACTGCCACCTCTACCGAGGTCCAAAACATTTCCAGCTCCCCAGCAGAAAACCCTGTGTATTTAGGCAGTTACTCTCCATTCCCCACTCCAGGGCCTCACTCACTGGCAGTTACCAATCTGCCTTCTGTCTCTGTATTCTTAGCACTAGGCATGTAGTCAGCACTCAATCAATCCTTTTGGGTGAGTAAATGATAGTTTGTTGTGAGAAGGGGTGGGAGGTAGGACAGCAGCATCTTCACGTCAAGGCACCCTCTGGTGGAGAGGATCCCTCTTGATTTATCGTCTCCGTAGCTCAGCAATATTCCTAAGCTTTTGTGCCTCAGTTTTCTCACCTACAAGTTGAGAACAATACTAGTATCTCCCTTAAGAAGTTGTTATGACAATTAATTGAATTAATATGCAGAAAACCCTCAGAACAGTGCCTGGCCTGGAGAAAGCCAGTGGAGTGTGTGTTAAATATGACTAAAATAATATTGTTTTGATGTTGGAGTCTCCATCAAGTTCATCTTCCAAGAGAGAATCGGAACAAAACTCCAAGGCTAGAAAACTGCCAAGCTGAGATGGAATGGCTCTCCAGAAAAAAATGACATTCTGGTTGTGTTTGCTTTTGAATAATTGTCTGCTTTCTTATTCTACTCCCACTACCCTGGACACTTCACTCCACCACCCTCTGCTACCCCAACACCCAGTCTCAGCTTTGACCTTGAATTCAACCAGAATGCAAGTTCCAGGAGGGCAGAGGTCACATCTGCTTTGTGCATCTCCCTGTTCCCTACCCCTAGCATGTAATCAGACTCAGTGATTGTCTGTGGAATAAATAAATACATTCACACACAAAATGATCTATCCTTCCAGCCATGGAATTTCAAAATGCTTTACCTCCCTGCCCCTTCACTGCTCTTTCTGCTTCAAAAGGAAGCTTTTCAGAGCGTAAGAGCTCATGGAAGGCCTGCTCCTCCCTTGGCTTCTGTCTGTACCTGTTCAGGCCTCCTCTTGCCACACCTGCCCTTGGTGTGGAATAAAGGCAGTGGGGACCCAACTCTGATCCCTGGTGTTATCTGCTGTGAGCCAATCTCTCCGCACTGCTTTATGTCCCAGCCAGGCCTCAGCCTTGACATAAAACTCTCCAGTTCTATATAATAATGGTCATAATTAATAATAAATGAACAGGCTAGGGAATTGCAGAGCAGAATTTAGTGGCTGGAGATTTACACAGCTGCATTCGGTGCCAATGTAAGATGTGGATATGGAAAAAACCCACAGAGCTATCATTTCAGAGCCAGGACTCTGCTAATAAGCACCATGCACCCAGCAGCTCACAGCCTTGTAGAAAAATCACATTTGGAACCACACATTTTCCTGGGTGCAAAGGAGAGCAGGGTATTTTTATCTTCTTGGTCTCTTTTCCTCTAGATCAGGGTTAGGCTCCCAGAGTCCAGGTGATTTATGTGGGGAAAGGGAGAAATGTGAACATGAAGGAAAGGCTGGAGAAGGAATTTGGACATACAGAAGGAAAATGAAATGAGGACATCATGTACTTTTGAGAGAATTGTTGGAACCAGTGGGCCTCAAAGAGACGATAAAGACCTCTTTCCACAGAAAGCAAACACAAATGCACTGTAGATGCATGATTGGGGCAAGAACCCTGGAAGCTGCTTAGCTCAGATGCTCTAAATTGGCCCCCACTGAGTGCAGTGGGTGAGTTTTTTCATACCATCCAATCCTTCCAGACCATGCTCTGCTATAATTTTAGTCCAATTCCTCCAACTTCTCCCAAATCTTGATTTTTTGACTTGGCTGATCAACTGCCCATAGGTGAGAGGAGGCAGAAGATGAATAACATAATGTTGCTTATAGGATTCCCAGACAACACAGACAAAGAGTTAGGCACAGTGGCTGACAAGTAGCAAGCACTTAATGACTGAGAGTCATCACCTTGGCATCCCAGCTCAGGGATGCCTCCTAGGCATGGGTTGTCCCATTGGCTCTACCTGAAACAAATTTCAGATTCAGGACTCTACCAAAACGTGCCAGGTAACCAGCAGCTCACAGCCTTGTAGGAAATCACAGTTGTCACCATACAGTTTTCTGGGAATAAAGGAGACTATCCTTGTCCTTCAGGTATCATTGTCCTTAATTTATAGAAGGTGAACTGAGGCTTCAAGATGTTAATAAGCATGACCAAGATAACAGCTTACAAATGGCAGAGCCATGGTTTGAACACAGATGGGTCATTTCCAAAGGCCAAATTTACTTTCCCCTACCCTACTCCTTCCCTGAACTTCAGCCTCAGCTCTCCTGGGGCTCCAGGCTAACATGTTCTTCATATGAAAAAAGGGAAGGTGGTCACTAGAAACCCTTAGGGGCTCACCAGGTCAAAATCCATCAGACCAAATACAATTCTTTCTAGTAAGTGATGGATGAAGGAGGCACCATAGATGTATGCATATCTTATATGATCCTAGATGAGGAACCATAATGTCTGTGTGGTCAAGAAGAAATAAACACTTCAGATGACTGAGGCTATTGAGTAGGCTTTGAGGAAGCTGCTGGTGTCCATCCTGAGTAAGGAAATTCTAAGTTTTTATTCATCCCATGCATAGTTAGTTTGAGAAAGTGCAGGGTAGGGGAGGTGCTAAAAGAGGTACCAAAAGGTAGGCACTGTCTTAGATCAGGTTCCCTAGAAGCAGAGCTGAGAAAAGGACTTGGGTTCATGTGAGTTTTTGAGGACATTTAGGAGAAAACTACAGGGAATAAAAGAAGCAGGATAGGGAAGGAGATAATCAAGAATGATGTCAAAGAAAATTTAGCCTTGCCCTGGTTCACAGGGAGGTCTAAGAGCATAAATTATACTGGCAAATCATCTTTCCAGGGAGGCAAGGGGGCTGGCTTTTGTAATGTGTATAAATTCATATAAATGTCTGGGGACTTTCCCCTCCAAGGGTAGGATGGTGTATCAGCTGCGGGATGTCCCATGTGCCAATGGCTCCAGAGCAGGGGACAAGCATGCACTATTAGCAGCCAACGCTCACTCACAGCAGCTGGGGAATGGATTCATGGCAGTGCACCAAAATCATCTGCTCCAGCATTTTCTCTACAGAAGTGGAAATGCCATGGCAAGTGAGAATAAGCCCGAGTTGACAGACCTACCCAGGTACTAGAGTTTGAATACGTCCCCAAAGTTCATGTGTTGGAACCTTGATCCCCAATGCGACAGTGAGAGGTGGGATCTTCAAGAGGTGATTAGGCCATGAAGTATGTGCTCTTATGAATGGTTATTGAGGGGGTAGGTTAGTTATCATGAAAGTGGGTTCCTGATAAAAGGATGAATTAGGTCCCCTTCCTTCCCCTTTTCTTGCCTTCTCTTGCCCTTCTGCCTTCCACCATTGGATGATGCAGCCAAAAGTACCCTTCGCAGGTGTGAGGCCCTCAATCTTGGACTTCCCAGACTCCAGAACTACAAGAAATAAATTTCTTTTCACTTTAAATTACTCAGTCTATGAAATTCTGTTACTGCAACACAAAATAACTAAGACACCAGGCAATGCCACAAATGTTAAGAAGAGGCCAACAGAGTGGTTATGATTAATTTTCACAAGGAAGATGACTTTGAGCATGAGAATGGTGTGGTGGGTAGGATTATTGCTCTCAATTTTTTACTCTCTCCCAGTTATGGAATTAGATGTCCCTTCAGTTGCCATCGTTTTGTGGTGGGATGAACGTACTTCTTCACTCCTCAGTTTGGACCTGACTCAATTGTGTTGGCCAATGGGATATTAATGAACACCATTGGAACAGAGGCCCTCAATGTGCTCATGCACTTTGGTTTTTTCTCCCAATCCTGTGAATCTCCATGAGAAGAGCATTTTCCCAGTAGCTGGTCAAAGAGAAACATGGGGAGTAGACATAAACCCAACTTGCAGCCGTGAGCCAAGTCCAGCTGATTCCAGCCAAGCCCAGCTGAGACACAGCCGGTCCACAGACTATAAACAAGAAGACAAATGTTGCTGTAAACCAACCGTTTGGTATGCAGCAAAATCTGACTAATAGTAGTGGGAATGTTTACAGGAAAAGAGAAAAAAATTTTATTATTTCACTTTTGCAATGATAAATGGAACTACAATTTTACTAGGGCAGCCATGCTAAAGACACAATTCTACAAGGGGAAAGGAGCTCATGTTTCTCCACCTCCTGATAACGTCATCTCTCCTTATAGGCTTTTTGTCTAGTAGACCTTTCCTCAGCCTAGAAAAATAGTCCAGTGACTTCATTTCCCAGATGGAAATACTGAGTCTTAGTGAACACAGGCGATTTGCCACCTTTGCATAGCTCATGGTCGAGTCACAGAGCAGGAGTCAAAACCCATGTTTGCTGATCCTCTGTCCTGTGTTTATTCATTAGAACATGTTCTATGATGCTGTTGATGTTATACTCCACATCCCTCAGCCTACCTGGGTTCACCTGCAGCTCTACCTGTTTCCAGAGGACTCTCTCTAGCACTGTTGGAGCATGTGTAGCAGCAAGTAGGATCATATAAGGAGTGTGAGGGATTTGTCACCTTTGGGGCAACCCTCACCCCACAGAGTATGGGAGCAAGTGGAAGAATGTCCAACCTTTCTGCTTACTAGGTGTTGACTCTGAGGTTGACAGCTCAGCCGTGTTGAGCCCCAGGTGCTTCCAGGGGTAACATCCATCACCACGCCCTTTATTGGCTCTGATTTCTTCCCTGTCTCACCCTCCTTACTCCTTTATAATGCTTCTTGGGACTCTCCCCCCACCCCCATAAACTATCTACTCCTGAGTCCTTATCTCAAAATCTGCTTCTAGAGAGACCCTAAGTAAGGCCAAGTGCACCTCTCCCCAGAGCTTGAAGCAACAGGTGTTGGAAAGACTTAAGAGAGCAAAGGGAAAAGCATCTGCATTAGTAATGGTTTGATCAGAGAAGCAGGACTATGTGGGATATAAAATGTGGGCTTATTATGGGGATTAGACTTTATGCAGCCCTAGGAGCTGATTGAGCAGTCTGTGCAAGTCTGTCACCTCTGGGTCTTCTTTTCAAGTCAATCTTTTAGGCTGCTATTTTGGCCTTCTCTTTCAAAAGATCTAAAATTTGATATAGCTCCTCCAAAAAAAAAAAGGTCTGAATAATTTTTCTGAAGTGCAATACATTTCTCCAAAAAGGGTCATTAAATGGAGTGAGAAAAATTTATATAACCACTGGTCAAAATAGTTGAAGTACTGTTTGTTGACCTGGAATGTGAGTTGATGCATGTGGGCCCTCTCTGGCAGGGGTGGGTGACACACATGAAGATGAATGGCCACATGGCTGGCTGCCGAATGGGAAGTCTCAGAGACCACAGCTCTTTGCCACCATTATAGCATCATTGCCACAAGATGGTTTTCCAGAATGCACTGCAAATGTACAGTGCCCCCTGCAAAAGGGGGCACAGGACTTATACATTCTGAGCAATGAATGCCCTGCCCAACCAGTCTTGGTATCATTGGTTTTCCTAGCACAGAACCTTGAGAAAATTACACATGTAAAAATTATGTAATCAGTTTGTTCCCATTCTTACTTGAATTGTGCCTAAAGAATGTGACTTTGGCTTATAGGACATTAAAACTTCACAAAAGAGAAATAGTTCCCTTTTTTCATACATATACACATGTGTGTACATGTATCTACATGCGTGTACACATGTGCATACACACAAGCCTATGGTGCAGGATCCAACTTCATCGTGATAAACATACTCCAACCATTCAATGAAAGATCAAGTGAGACCAAAATGAGAAAATGAGAGGGAGAGACAAAGAGAGAAACAGAGCAAGTAGAGTGTAAAAAGGGCCAATTAAAAAATAGAAAATGGCTACAGAGGGAAAACATTTCAAGATAATCATCTCTACTGATCTTTTTAAGAGCTAGATTTTTAAAAGAAACTATACAATTTAAGAAGATATATGCTTTTAGATAATTTAGGATATTCCATATGTAATAGATTCCAAAAATGGACAAAAGTTCTTCCCCTCCCTAAGCCTTTGCCCTTGCCTTTTTTCTCCTCTTACACTAACTTTCATCTTGGCCATGTGACTTGCTTTGGTTCAGTAGCAAATATGGCAGGAGCAGAAACATAAAAAGTGCTTGCACATGGGAGCTTTCCTCTCTCACTGTTCTTGGAAATCTGCTATTGATATATAAATAAACCCAGGCTGGCTTGCTGGGTGATGAGAGATGTGCACTCAAGCACCCCTGCACTCCAGTCAATAACCAGCCAACTCCCAGGAGCAGAGCTGCCGAGATGGCAAGAAACATGAACACAAGCGCATGAGTGAGCCCAAACAAGGCCAGCAGAACAGTCCAGTGGAGCCTACCTCACATCATCCATTCGAAGAAGTATAAGCTTAAAAAAATGGTTGTTAATTTAACCTAGTAAACTTGGGGATAGTTTGCTATGCAGCAAAACTTAACTGATACACTTGTAGTTATGATGTACAGGAGAAGAAGTATAAAATAGGATTCTTGCCAATGGGACTACAATCCTATTTTTTTTTCTAGTTAGGAAACAAAGACCATAAATAAAATATCTAGTTAGTGAGATAGCATGATGTCTGTCACCATCATAGTCTAGACTAATGAATTATAGAAAAGGTGCTAATTAAAAGGTATAAGCTGGAAGTGAGAAAGAAGTAAAGGCTAATATTGTATCTTTAGAGAAGGAAAGGTAGGGCAGCTTGAATTAGGACAATCCAGGGAGATACGTGGCCGGGAAAGACACAAACAAGGACCAAGGGCAAGAAATAGGCAGGCTAGTAAGGTGGAAGCAGGAGGGCTTGAGATGGTGGCCCAGGAACTTATCATTAAAAGAGAAAGAATAGGCAGCTATTCTGAAGTCCAGAAATATTAATAATTTAATACTAAGTAAATTCTATAATGTACTTGCCTTGGAGGCTGTGCTGAGATGATGATGAAAGATGATGAAAGCATCATAAATATCTGGGGCTCCATCCTCCCTGGCAGCTGTCTTTTCTTAAGAACAGGATCAAGTGTGACTGAACCCCATGATCCAACTGGTGACTTTGGGCTGCCGTGATATTACTTCGGACTTTTGATTGGCCCAAGGTAGGCCAATGAATCCTTCTTCCAGATGGAGAAAAAAGGGGAAATTCTAAAGCTTTCTGAGAAGCTGTGCTATACGAAACTTGGGAGCTGCCATCAGCCATAGTTTTCTCCTCGTGGGAGAGAAAATCAAGCTATCACAGAGACACAGACGGGAAACAGAAGCTCAGAGCATAGCACTACTCAGGGCTTCTGAGTCCTGGGAGCATCCTTGTCCTTGTCCAGGTTTATACAACCCACCTGGGATATGGTGTAGGCTGGGTTTGTGACCAAAGCGGGGTACTGTGAGAACCGAGGTGCATAGTCAACATGAAGATGAACATCCCACATGGAATGTGGGCTTTTCTGCCTTCCTTCCAGGGACTCTCTCAGAAGAGAGAGTGCTACTGGGATGGGAACTTGTATCCAAAGGCAGGGATGAGCATCAGTTTGGGTTTGGTAGGACCAGAAGGAGGAGAAGGATGCTCTTTGAGTGAGAAGGTTGAAGGACACACCAGAAGGGGAAGAAAAAAAGCTAATGATTGAAAACCTGGAGAGAGAAAATCCTTGCAACCCTCCCTGCACACTGCTGTGTGTGCACAAATTAAGTCAATTATTCCGGATCAATTGACCCCTGGCGTCCCTCATGCATTGCCCCCTCTGCGCATTTGCACATGCTGAGCTTGCCTTCCAGGGGCTCTTACTGCCTCCCTGCATCCTTCAAGACCTGTCTTTCCCATGATGCATCCTCAGATCCTCTCATCGGAATAACTCCCCCATGTCCTGTGGCCTCATGGCAATCTGGGTCACACCTGAAGTGCTTACTACATCCTGCCTTGTGTGTCCATCATTGTTAAATGTGTGATCTCCCCAGCAGATGCTAACTCCAAGAGTGCAGGGAATGAAGGCAGTGGAGTTGATGATATGACCAACTTTGTGTAGTTTATACACATGATCCCGTGACTGAGGGTGGTCCTGGTTTTGTCGTCTCCTAGGTGTGGGTCAATTAAGGCTCTAATCTTCCTGAATCAGGGATTGGAGGACATTAATTTTAGGAATGTAGACTTTACCATGGCCACTCCCAGTTGCAAAGGGATGTGGGGAGCTGATACCTAGTTCCCAAGCCCGTTGACACTTTGAGCAAATCCAGGCTCTGTTAGGAAAGGAAGAAGAGAACAGATAGTAGATGCCAGCTAGCAGCATTCTGAAGAGTAACTTCATTTCTCACACTAACTCAGGGATCCAGCAAGGAAAGCATTTCCTTCTATCTGTCTGGACTCCAGATGTGATTTGGGGTCAGCTTCTTCCTCTGTCAAATGCAGATGGCAATCATTGCTAGCTGATAGAGTGGCCACGAGGATTACACCAGATAGCTCATAAGACAACCCAGAAGAGTGCTTAGAACAGCACTCAGAGTGCTCAGTCAGTGTAAGTTACTCCTATGAATGATTAAACACCAAAGACACCGAGGCTCTGACTTATAAACCAGAGCACGAGGAAGAGCCGACTGCTGTGTGTGTGTTCTGTGGCTCAGAGTCGGCCACCACCACCAGGAAGGCCTGGCACAACGTCAGCCTCGTCATGGGTCCCCAGCTGCCTTCTAGATTCCCTCAAGGACAAAGAACTCAGACCCCAGGGACACTCTCCCACAGTCTGAGTGTGAGTTGTCCAGGGGGCATTGTGATAAGACAGTTCAGTGGCTTCATAGAGTCTCCTTTCCTGCTGTTCCCCAAAGCCTGCCAGGCACACCAGGCCACCAGTTCATTTCTGGGCATTTTTGTCATGTAAGTGAGACCTCCAGCCAAGCACATTTGGAGATGCTTGTCCAGAGACATTTGCTCTTCTTTCTTTGGTGTCTGCACGAAGCAGTGAACGCAAGGAAAGATCAGCTTCCTTGGAGTCCAGGCAAAAAAGCAGCAGAGATAAAAGGCAAAGAAATTCTGTCTGTGGTCAACTCGAGCCTGCTGCTATGGTAGACCATGGTGAGGAAGAACTGAACAGGGAAATGCCACGAAGGGCAGCCAAGCTGACAGGCCACGTGTAGGAGACAGGGTATGCCTGCTCCTGGGCCCTCCCTTCCTCTCTTTCCTCCTTCCTCATCCTCACGTCTTTTCTTTCTGACTTTGTTCCCTTAGCACAAACTTCCAGAGTGCTCACTGCACTCCAGGCACCATGGCAGGTGCAGGGACAGGAATGGTGACAGAAAAGCACTTACTCCCTCTCCAACGGGGCAAGCAGCTTTGCCTGGAGCAGTATATATGGTGGATGACAGCACAGGTCAGCAGCTGGTGGGAATGCGCCCGGAGTAGAAGACCTGTGGTCAGGTGACACACTATTGACATGATCAGAGGGTCTAAGCCCCTCAGAGGGCTGCGTCTATGTCAAAAGTACCAAGAATAGGGTGATTTTCTTCTCACAAGATGAACTAAAATAACTATAGCATCTCAACTCTGTAGGTAACGTTGGTTTATATTCTTGTATGGTCTATATTCTTGTCACGGGAAAACCCTCCAAGGGGCTCTTAGAATGATGTTTGGGACCCTGCCTGACTCTCAGCCCCACCCAGCATGCCTTCTGATGCTTGACCCCATTGGCCTCCTGGGACACACCACGCCTGTTCCCACCTGGGACGCTTTGCCCTGAGACCCTCCCTTGGCCAGCACATCTCTTCACACCTCCTCCTGGCCGGTCATGCTCATTGCTCCATGTCAGTGCAACTCTGCAAACGTGCTCCTGAGAAATCACCACCGACCTCCCCCATCGATGTCCACTTTCATTTCTTCATGGCACTTACCATGCCTTCACTTGATGGCACTGCCATTCTCTGAAATTGTCTTTTGTATGCTTACTTGTTTGCCTGTTTCTTCTCTTTTAAAGAGGTAGTAGCACAGATGAATTGTTGAGAGGTTCGATTCTGCAAGCAGACACCCTGGTTCTACTTCCAGCCCTGCTGCATTCCAGCTGTGGGGTCCTGGACAGGTTTCGTTCTCTCCCTGTGCCTCAGTGTCCCCTCTGTTAGATCTGTGTGTGACAGTTTCTCAGGAGAATGAGTGGCAAACAGTGGGTGCCGTGCAGCTACTTGCATTAGGATGGCTCCATGTTGCCCACTGCAATGTGGGTTTCATGCAGGCTGACCTGGTCCAGCTCTTTACTTATTCATCTGTGCAGTGTCTAGAGCATAGCAGGTGCACAATAAGTGCCTGCTGAATGGTGAACATGTATCACTGGTTAAAACCAGTGCGGGATCACAACCACCTGACCAGTCGTTCAGATAGGTATGAAAGTTTTGTCAGGCTACCCTTTTCTGAGAAATTTATTATTCAGTAATAAAAAAATCAATAAATGTATTATTCAGTAAACATGCATAAAGTTTCCTAAATGAATCCCCCAAAACCCAGAATGATTTTAGAGGAGAAAAATCTAAAAATGAACCTAATGCTGTGACAGTTCTTTGGGGAAAGAATTTTCTGTCCTTAGCACTAGATTGTAATGCCTTTGAGGGGCACGGATACTAGAGTTGCTGTCCTGCCTTGAAGATTATGTGCTCTTTCTGATTAAGTGTACTTTCTGAATGTATGAGGGAAAAAAGATTATTATGGAATTTATGAAAATTCTTTTGTTTAGACATTTTATTTTACATTTACTATAATAAACTAGTCAATAAAATACTTAATGAGAAAATGTATTGATATTTTGAATTAACTTGACTTGGGTGGATTTAACACATTTTGACATTTTGTGTATTAGTCTAACTCTTGTAAGCTTTGTTTTGTTTGTGTAAACTCTAACTTTGTTTTGTTCTTCTAACCCTGTTCCTCTTCATTCCATGAAGCCCAGGGTGGGGAACCTAGGCTGGGAGGCATAATAATAATAACATATATCGTTAATAAATTAGAGCACTTACAGTATGCTAGGAACTCTGCCATGTTCCTTATGTATGTTTCCTAGTTAAACCTCATGAAACTCTCTGTAGTAGGAAGTATTATAATCCTGTTTTATAATGAGGAAATTAAGGATCAGAGAACAGAGATTTGAACACAGTTCTTCCAACTCATTTGAACACAGTTCTTGCAACTCTAAAGCCCAAACCAAACTCTGTGGTTATCCTGCAGGGCCCTTGATGCCTCCAGACCTGAAGCATGACCTTGGGTTCAAAGGTTCCTCTTTTTAGCCAACTTCCTCGTTGACTCAAAAAAGCTTCCCAAAATGGTGTTAGTATCTGCTGCCCTTAGCTTAGAATTCTCAGCCATCCGACACCCTTTATTGGTTTCAATTTGCTAGTTGGAATGACATGTTTATTCTCTCTCCCCATCACAATGATGTTTCACCAGCACCAGTATTTCAGAAATGACACCATGGTTTTTTAAGCTCATGACCTTTTGTTCATTAATTCGGAGAGGTTCTCTCTGTAGATAAAATCTTCCTGTCTAACTTGGAAATATTTTTACAACCATTGCTGTCATAAACTGGCAGGTTCTTTAACTCTTTTCTGTAACATATTTATCTGGAAGAATACTCACAACAAATTTGCACAACTATAAAAAAACATCGTAGGCTTTTAAACATAATGTGGATTTCATGGTTCCTCCTCTCTGAAGATATCTGTGTGATTATTTTCTTAGGGAAAGGTAATGTGGATTACTTTGGAAGGAAATTTCTAATTTCTAACCAGGTCAGGGCTTAGAGTGCCAAGTTCTTGAAGACAGAAGCAGTACTCATGTTCCTGTGGCTTGGTGCTAAATTAAAAAGAAAGAAAGAAAGAAAGAAACCTCATAAAGAATTCACAAATGTCTGTAAAATGGGACCAGTAATATCTAATTCCTAAGAATACAGCAAGGATTAAAGGAGGTAATACAGCATGTAAAGCATTTAGTTCAATGGTCTGGCACATGGCAGGTGTTCAAAATCCCTTTCCATTCAGTCGTTCAGGAGGTCTTCAAAGGGAATCTAAGATACATTTGTCTCATTTTTAATTCTGTCCATTAGAGAAAACTCATAGCTATTGTATAAGGCAGTATGGTATGCATACAAGATTGCTAAGAGCCTAGAAAAGCCCTAAACCTCTTTTCATACCCAAATAAAATTACCAGGAGCTTCTCCAAACGCCTCCTTCAAGATCTCCAAATGAGATGTTTCCAAACCCTCCGAGAACATTTACATTCAATTATGCATTTAAGCCTCCCCTGCTGCCATTCTGAATCCTGACTCTGCCTGAACACGGCTAGCTCTCCCAGATGCTAACAGCCCTTACAGCGGCATCCTCAAAATATTTAACTGGCCAAACACAGGCAAAATTCTGCGGCATCCCTGCCTTGGAAGCCTGAGTGGGGGTGCTTACTCTCAGTGAGGAAGGGACATAAATGTCCCCATGTCTCTTGACAGTAGCGATTTAACATTGCACTACTTCTGTACACTTTGACCAAACCATAATTCACTGTGGCAAGGGCAAACAGCTTGTACTTTTTCATTAAGTTTTATTATTTAATAGATTATTTCTACAAAACCATTTTAGCAAGGAATAGAGCAAACCTATGTTTCCATTTTGAGCCACTGAAGTGTACTCCAGTAGGGTTGCATTTTCTCTTTAGATCAGAAGAGGAGAAGAGAAGGAAGTAGCTTTGGTTTCCAGATGCCCATCCCTTATTGGGGGCAGAATTTGTGGCTATCTTTAGAGTAGATTGTGATAGGGCTCGGAAAACAGTACCCTAAAATGAAGGCCTCAGATGCAAAAGTTCTTCCCTGACCTTCCCTGGTCCCCCCTGCCCTTCCCTGGTCCCCCCTGCCCCTCATTCCCAGTCTTCCCTGAGGCTAGCCTAGAAACTGGAATCCCAGAGACAGCTCATAAAAGCCAAAACCTCTTCCTCCTCAACCAGTCTGCCAAAGCCAGCCATAAAACCTAAAATTATTCTATGTAAAAGCTGGCCATAAAGTAATCGCTTGACCTCCCTTGTTTGACTGTAGGCCATAAAACCTCCATTCCAGAGAGGTTGCTGCCCCACACCCAGAAGGAAGGAATGCAAGCTTGAAGAGGCCAAGAGAAATCTGTACCGAGAGGATTTGCTGGGTCTGTTACCATTAGATCCTACTGTTTTGGTCCAATCATATTTCTACACAGCCATTCATGCTTTGTTGAACCTAAGCATAAACATGCACAATTTCTCCTGTATCTTTGAGTTTTCATTCTGAAGGCTCCCACGTATACATGTTCAAATAAGTAGGCTTGCCTCTTATTAATCTGCTTCATTTTGAATTGATTTTTCAGCAAACCTTTCATGGGCGAAAGGGAAGTTTTCCTTTCACCCGAACAATCTAGAGATATAGCCAAATCCCTCATCTCACCCTTCTTTCTGGGCATTCCTCTTTTCTCCTCTCTGCCTCTTGCATTATGTAGTTATGTGGATAAATGTCTATTCCTAAAAGCATCTCAGTATGTTGCCTCCAATGAGATTCTTCTGTTGATTTGGCTCTGTCACCAGCACCTGCAGAGGTGGCCAGTAACATCCACAGGGTTGTTTTTTGCATAATTGCCTGGCAGAAGGATAAAGCCTATGTGTGCGTGTTAAGGTGGTTTGGAAATTGATCTGAGAAACAAATGTCCCAGGGAGTGATTAATACTTAAAACCCTGACCCAAGCTCAAAACAAATGTGCTAGGATAGAGAAAGACGAGCCCCCTGCACCGTTGTGTGGGGAGAGTAGCAGGATGCTAGTGTACTGTGCGTGGAATACGTGGCTCAGGGCCAGGAGCTCTCAGTGGGTTGGTCTCACCTGTCATTGTAAGTTGGCTTCCCCCCACGCCACGTCTGTAGAGTAGCACTGAAGGATGCTAAAGAAAAGGAACTTGGATTCAGGCCAACTCATTTAAAGCTAAGGCCAGAGAGGAGACGTTCCCTGGCCACGCATTCCTCATAGATCTTAATCCAGCAACTTTGGCATCTGGCATCAGCAACTTTCAATTGCCTTCAATCAGTGATTCTTCATCTTTATCTGCCCTGGTGCCCTTGGCGGTTTGAGGAAGCCTACGGGCCCCTTCTCAGCATAATATTTTTAAATCATAAAATGCAAAAGATTTCAAGGGAAAAGAATTATATTGGAATACCTTTATCAAAATATTATACCAACAAGTCATCATAGGGTAATATACGCAGTTCCTTACTTTAGCTTCAGCTTCCAAACGCAATTCTTTAACATTTTATTCTGAAATAACTTTAGACTTACAGAAATGCTGCAGGGTGTTTCAGTCTACCTTTTACCCAGATTCTACTAAGGTTAATGGTGTAGATATTCATGCACATTTATCAAGACTAGGAAATTAATATTGGTGCAATACTCTGAATTAATAATACTAATAATTATTAATAATTAATACTCTGGACACTGTATTTGCAAGATTTCACACATTTTTCTACCAATGTTCTTTCTCTGTCCCAGGATTTGATCCAGGGTCCCACATTGTATGTGTCTCCTTAGTCTTTCATGACCTTGACACTTTTGGAGAATACTGGTCTTAGAATGTCCCTCAATTTGGGTTTATCTGGTGTTTTCTTATGATTAGGTTGTGGTTATGCATTTCTTTCAAGAATATATCTTTTCTTATGAATACACTTAATAACTAGCTTCCCTAATAAATGCAGTAAATAACTACCCATTTGATGAATTAAATAACCAACTGCTTCAATAAATAACTACCATAATTTTGAAGTTATGATGGATGAAAATGATATTTTGTGAGCTGCAACAACTGAAACATGGTATGAAAATATCTGTGACTTCTGTTGGTAACAAGGCACAGATACTGCTAAGAGTGCTGTAGATTATTGCCTAGATTTAAATTGGAAGAAAATGGTACATATCATCAGTTAGGAAACAAAGATTTTTAACACTGTTTTTTTCACCCAAATTCACAGATTCCCCTTCTCCATGGATTTCTATCTGTGGATGCTTTAGGGATCTGGGGACCCCTGGTTAAGAACCCCTCTCTGTAACTACTGATAATTACAAAGGATTGAGAAAAACAAATCATACGTTAAAAGTTGTTACCACAATTGATCTCATTTTTCCGTAGAGACTTTGGAAAAGTGACTCTAGCTAAACAGATGATCTTTCATAGACTGTCTCCAAATTGTTCATGTATAAATCTTAGGTCTCAAAAGGCTGCAACTGAAGTGACAGCCAGGACCGTGGTGCTCAGGGTTCTCTTCCAAGATCATTCAGTTTATTGGCTGAATTCCGCTCCTTTCACTTATAGAACTGCTGGAAGAGTTCATCTTCTTCAAGGCCAGCAAAAGCATGTCTCTCTGGCTTCATCTGCCTCTGACCCCTAACCTTGTTTTTAAGAGATCACCTGAATACGTCTGGTCCATCCTGGATCATCTCCCTTAGATTAACCCAAAATCAGCTGATTGGTGACCTTAATTATATCTTCAAAATGTCTTCACCTTTTCCATATAATGTAACTTATTCATAGGAGTAATATTCCACCATATTTACAAGTCCTGTCCACACTTGCCGGGTGGAGATTACATGGGATTTTTATTCCAGGAGTCAGGACTATTGCAGCATATCTTAGAATCCTGCCTACTATGGAAGAACAGAAAATTAAGAAATAAAAGGAACAGAAAATTTTTTAACTTCCTAATAAAAGAAATTGTTGAGTTCCAAGGGGTATATTTAAATACAATTAACATCTCCGGAGCATAACCTTGTCACGTGACATTGTGATGTCTGCTAGGGGGTATGTTATAAATGGGTCATCCCCATGTGACTCCTGAGACCAGATCATAAGAAGCCTTGCAGTTCTTACCCCGCTCCCTTGGGACATGTTCTCTGGGAGCAGCCAGCCACCAGTTAAGGTATCTGACTACCTCGAGACCATGTTGAGAAGAACAAACTAACCACATGGAGAAGCAGCAGGGAGACAGATGCCCAGTCGACTCCAGCTGTTCCAGCCTCCCAGACGAGGAGCCTGGGATATAGATGAAGAAACCATCTTGGAGACCTTGTCTAATTGAGCAAACTGTAGCTCCATGAGTTTTCTGCCTTCTCACAGCAAACACACGGCAGACCACAGATGAGAAATGCCCAGCTCAACCCACATAACCATGAGAGACGATAACACATTTTTGCTTTAGATCACTTTGTTTTGTCACAGCAATCATTAACCAGAGCACATGGCAATGACAAATTGCAGTAACAATTTCTAAAACACTCTCAGTTTTTGTATTTCTTGCACTGTGGGCCGTTAACAAGCACTGACTTCCACTTTGAGGGAGGTCCGCTTACCCATTCACCCAGAATCCAGACAGGACTTAGATAAGGAGGGAGGGGGGAATGAGCCCAACCTTTAACAGCTTGCTGGGAGCCTCTTTAAGCTGAGGTTTGCATTTTCTAGAAATGACCACAAATGATCTGCAGGGGGCATACCCTGTACTCTCAACCAAATTTTTCGAAGGAGACTTCCATTCTGTGTTTTCTGAAGTTTCATCTAAGATTTGTTTCTTGGGGAAAATTTGGGAAAATTTTGGTCTGTTTCAGTCTCTTTTGAAGTGACCATGCAGGATCCTTTTCAAACCCAGGTAAGACCAAGGGGATTTTGATTAGGAAAACTGTGCCTAAGCCTTACTCTTTCTGGAGAGCCTAGGGACAGGGCTTTAGTTCCCAGGATGGACTCAGGTTTTCCCTCCAATATGTTTTAACCTTTACAACTAAGATCTCATGATTATGAGTTCCCTAAGCTCTGGGACTTAACTTATCCTGAGTTGGTGGGGATTCGAGGATTCCCAGGCCAGATCTCATCCATTTGACATCAAGTCACCTTGTAGATATTCCTGTTTAACTCATATTTTGGGTCTGGAAACTGGACTCTTATGTTATTCTCCAAGTAAATTCTTTGAGCAACATTCCATTAAAAGTTCTAAAATTACCAAAGTTCTGAGTTCAAATTCTTCATTTATGGGAGTCGTGAGACCTTAGACATGCAATCAAGTCTCTTTGTGGATCACTTTCTTTGTCTTACAGAGGGCAATTGAATATTTTACCCTTGGCTTTGGGGAGGGTTATAGTAAGTTTGTGTATGCAAGACTCTGCGGAGCACCCAGCCCATAGCAACAGTTGAACAAATGGTAGCTGCTATTGTTAGCAGGAGTGGTAGTAGTACTCCTGGGAGGATGGAGATGCTAAAAACATAACCATTACAGAAACAAGAATCCTGCCTCTGAGCCAAGCCTTGTTGGCAGTGCTTTGCTGATACCAGACTCGTCTGATTTTCTGTTTTCCCCTTCTTAGGGGATGAGCCAGTGTCCTTTTTCTGGACCCCGAAGGAGGGCCCCAACCTACTGTCTTCTCCTGGGACCTACTCTGATTGCCTGCTCTAGTCCCAGGGGTCATTTCCACCTTTTCTGCCACTGATCAAGCCCTATATATAGCACCGGCACAATGTTCTCCAGAAGAAATTTTGCAAAATTGACCTGCTTTTGGTGATCTTGTTTTAAAATCCTGAGCAGGTTGTAAACCCTTTATTCACAAGAAGAAAGATAGGAATTAATTTATGGTTCCACTGATGGAAAGGAAGATTTTCATTTTAATAAATAGCACATTGAAGCAAGGCTCATCACTTAATCAGTGGACCAAGTTTTGCATTCATCGCTGTTCTTAAGGCCTATTGAGTTTCACAGCATTGCTGGCACTAAAAGGGTTCTGCCTCACCACTCCATTGTTCCTTTTTCCACGTGGTCAATCTTTGATGCATATTATTACCACATACCCAATAGTTTAAGGTAAAATGGGAGATTGAAATCATTTGGAATTTTAGTATAATATTGTTTTTTATCATAATCTTCTGAATACTTTTCCTCAGACCATGCTCTCTTCCTTTCAAAATATAACAGCTGTGTTTTATAAAAGTATACTGCTTGGTTCATCAATAGTGCAAGTTTTATTCTTTCTTTGCCTCTCGCATTCTCATTTCTAGTCTTTTAAAATGATTTCGCCAAGTTAAATGAGTTGGTGTGGTTTATTCAATGTGCTGTGGTTCCTGATGTAGAAAGGTAAATCTACTTCTCAGAACTGAGTCTCCATCTGCTTTCTCCAGTGGGTGGAGATGCTTTTAGATTGATGTGGAACCTAAGAAACGTTGTATTTGACTCAAGATTAACTGTGTGATCTATTACTGGGGACATGTCAATTGGCAGGTTTCTGAATAGCTATGTGGCAATGGATATCAAGAGCCTTCAAATGCTGATTCTTTCTGGGCCAACAGTTCTATTTCTAGAAAGCTATCCTAATGAAGATCAGAGATGTAGACTAAAAATTACGTCAAGTTCATTGCTACCCCCAGGCCTCCCGTAGAGCCTGGAATACAGTAGGTGCTCAATAAATAGTTACTGAAGAAATGAAGGAATAAGAGATGTTCTCACCACATCATTCACAACATCAAAATATCAGAATCCATAAAATATCCAATAGCAGATAATAGTTACATATATCACAATGCAATCATGCAATGGACTATTTTGCAGATATTAATATTAAGAACATTAATATTGAGATACTAATGTTAGTTAAGAATTAACACCATCAGCATTACAGAAAAAGTCTCCCTGGTAAGGGCTTATTATAATATTAAATAAAAGATTAAGAGTCAAATCACATTTTTGTCAAGATATCACAAATGTAAAGATACATAAATGTCAACTCTCATCTTTTTATCCTAATCCTTTAGCCAGAAAAAATAATAAAATACATTTTCTGAAAAGCAGAAAATGTCACCAAGACAGAAAAAGCCTTCCCCCTCGTGAGTAATCCGAGCCGTTTCCTAACACCCACCAGGAGATCCACTTGCTCACGTTTTAACCCTCAGGTTTTTTCCACGCCGCAGCAGTGGGTGAGGAGTGTCGATCCAGTGTCTCAACTCTCCCACGCTGAGCATGACCAAGTCATCGTGGGATGATGACAGCTAATGTTTACCGAGTTCCTTTACTATGGGCAAAGTGAAGCGCTGTTTTAAGCATTTTACATCCTTTAATTCTCACGATCTTCACCACGAACATTCCTATTCCCATTTCACTGCCAAGGCAACTAAGAGGCTAGGTTACTTGCCCAGCCAGGATTTGAACCCAGGGCATCTGAACTCAGCCCACACCTTTAAACACTGTCCCAATCTGGCTCTTGCACCTGTGGGCCCGGTAAATTTTTTTCTTCTTAGAATTCCAGTCCACAAATCCCCTCACGATCTCTTTTTTCCCCCACTGAGCAAATCCCTCTTAAACTCTTTCCCTGGCCTTCCTCGGTGGAGCTTTCTAGAACACACATAACTTTGCTCCGGATTACTATTTCACTTGCACGTGGCATCTCTCATTGAAATATCAATGTCCTAAGGAGAAGCTCCCATACTTGAGACTAAAAGGAGTTGCACCTACTTGGTTTTGTCTTAGCCAGACCCCTTCTTCATTTGGTTGAACTCCAGGATGAGTTCTCGGCTCTCCCCTGTATTGTCCCAAAGCTGTGCATAGTGTGCAGTCTCTTCCTGCTTATCTGTTTCTCCCAATGTGCCCCTTTCTTGCCACACATCACTTCAGTCCTGTCACACAGAGAACGTATCCAAACATACCTGAACCCAATTCCACCTGCCAGTTATGTTTTATGTTTATCCTCAACCAAAATACATCACCCTCCTCTAATTCAATAGAGTTCACATCTAATCAATACAACCAAGCTCTATGGAAAATCAAAATGTTATCAGTGTTATTTCTGGAAGGATGGATATGCGAGTGATTTTTACTCAAAATTTGTTTCCTCAATACTAATAAATATTTTAAATAAAACAAATAAACCATTTAGTTGAAAATGGAAGATTCCCTTTTATTTCAAAAATGGTGAGCTCATAAATGGTAGTAAAAAGAACCAATAAATAAGTAATATATTTTAAAGCCTGAATCAGGTTTATCTTTTTCTTTATGAAGCTCTCTACTGCTGAGCTGTACACAAGCTGGCATGTGCCAACGGGCCGGCCTCTGCCAATGGGCCATAAACCTGTCCAGTCATATGCGGTTCATCTGATCTAATGATAATACAATTGACAAATTTACAAAGGAAAATACGAATTATAACAAAGAATTCACAAATATTTTTGGAGCCAAAGCTTCTGCAGCTAAAGACTCGATCTTGTAAACACAATGGCTTTCTTAGAGAATAAAAATTCAAACCCAGTGCAAAGAATCTACAATGTGTGAAATAGACACAAATTATTTTGATGCATACAAATCAGTCTCATGTTTTTCTTTAGAAAATAATTGGCATATTAAAATTATAGCTCTGAGTCATTTTGACTGATCATGTATGAGCCAAATGCAAGTGGATGCATCTGGCTTCATTAAGGGAATACATATTGCAAGAACTCTAGTGTAGAAGCAAAAGTCTTTACTCCTTTTTTTATGATGAGCTGCCTTGAAAAAATGCTTGCCTTTTATATAGGAAAAGCTTTGAAAATACATCTTCAGTTAAATACCACACAGGATGGTCAGTGAGGGGGGCAATAAAATGGCCCATCAGGTCCAAATGTTCTGGAGAATTCAGCAGATCAAATGACAATGTGTATAAATACATGAGCTGGTGGTGGGATAATGAGCCAGTGACTCACCAAGGAAGGTTGCTCAAGAGTGGTTTCCATCTGGTACCTTAAGGAAAGCCAGGAACATCAGCCCCATGCAACAGAAGGGTGGGAGAGAGCTTGGCTCTTGTTTGCTTGCTATCTGCAAATTTAATCCCAGTTGTGTTGGAAGAATCTCTCCTCTTATCAGCTTTTATATCCTAAAGGTTGCCTTTATTTAATGATAGCATAAAAAGGTAAACACCCTCAACCATGTAGATCCATCTAATTGATGCCCTTTCTTCTCACCTTCACAGCCGAATTTCCAAGAAGAGCATTCCTGTTTGACAATGGGGTTAGTATAGTGCAGTTATTTGCATACTGCAGGAAGTCAGCCCACTCAAAAAGAAATCACTGTTTCTTATTACCTGGAAATGCACGTGAAGGATGTCCTGCAATACTACTCCCTGCCGGTCTCGTACTTCAATCTTTACTCCAAATCCAAGTATAATGACCTTTATCTTTTTCATTTCTGGTTTGTTTAAATGATTTACAAGTTTGTAATTTTTATGATTAAAAAATAAAGATCTGCCCTGGAGCTGAGAATAAGAGATCACACTCAGCTATCTCCTCCAATGCTTCAACAGTCAAAAAATATGGGCCAGATAAGGTCGGCATAACCAGGAAGCTTCTAAAAGGAATGTGATGTTCACTCAGAAAACTTCAAATGGAAAATGGAATAAGTTCCATTAAGAATAAGCAGCTAAATCTATTTATTAGCCTAAATTAAATAAAGACGCCTATTGTAGTTTCAAGAGAGATATGGATTAGTCAGGATTCTGTGACTGCTCAGAGAATGAACAGACATGGCACTTGAGGACCATTCCTGAGACTAGCTAGTGTGGTAAACATATGACTCCGTATCACATGCTTTTTAAGGTGCTACCTCCTTCCAACCTATATAGGAACTTTACTCCAATCCCTGTACTAAATCTGTAGCAACCTCATCTCTGAGATTGTACAACTTTAACCCTAACACAAATCCAGGAGATTGTGATTAGTAATAGTAAAAGGTTAAGAGTGGTGGGGACAGTTTATTTAGCACATGACTTTGCATAATAGGATATTTCAAAGTATTCGCTGATGCTCAATTTCTTCACCTGCATGGTGTAGCTTCAGATTCTCTCCTACTTGTCTGCTGGAGAGAGTAAGGGGTAGCTGTAGGTAACAATTTTTAGCTAATGCACAGATACTACATCCATTAGTTTTTAAGTTTAATGACTCATCACTCCCCCATGTTGGTTTGTGCAGATTTGCATGGTGATTTGAAAGCCCTTCTACTGTAGGGCACAGACTACTAGATAAAAAGGAGTTTGAAAGGTAAAAGGAGAAGAAAGGCTTGGAAGAAGGAAGTGGGCAAAGTAAGGTCACACCTTGATGTTGGGGGAAGCGAGAGTGGAAGAGAACCACTGCTCTGCTTGTTGCCTGAGCTTTTGGGGGATGGAAACACTGCATTTTCCACCCATTTCATCCTCGTGAGGGAGGATATTAGAGAGTCGGCATAATCGTGCCTCCCGGTGTGAAATATACCCCCACCTCCCTTGAATCTGAGTGGTGTGCAAGAGGATCCTGCAGTTTATCATGCCCCTAAGCCTGGTATGGCAGAGATGAGAGAGAGAAAGAGAGAGAGAGAGAGAGAGAGAGTACTGGAGATGCTATGTGTTTGTTCCTGGGGTCATGTGGTTAAGCAGCAAGTTATGTATTATTGCATCGAAAGGTGATACTGGATGTATCATGATAGGAGCTAGGGGGAGATGCAGTTACAACCCTAAGACTTAGTAAAGCCAGGAAATAAGAGTGGGACTCTGTTTGAGAAAGACACATGCAACATTGGCTTCAAGGTGACCACTTCAGCCAAAGAGTAGTGGACACAGTCCAGTCCCTACTAATGTGTATATTATTTTTGTATATATAATAATATATATAATGTATATAATAATATATATTGTGTATATATAATATATATATCCTCAACCAAATATATATTATATTATATATAACATATATATAATGTGTATATTAATTTTCCTGGGGTATTGGAGCCATCTGGGTGGCTATAGCTTCTGAGTTCTTGTCTGGAACTTGGACATAAAAGCCTTAACTGACTGAGAAATCGCTGGATTTGACAAGGAAAAAAATCAGAAACAGGCTAAGTCAAATGTTACTAGAGGGATGAGTGCAGAGGCATAATTTTTTTTATTTATGAAATCAAAGCATGCTACCTATCTGGCATACCTGGGGTTGAGACACTACATTTCAAACCTTCTGCATTGTGTTTTAAGCTGAGAGTTTGTTTGTAAGTCTTTTAAACGTATCCCACAATGTCCTCATGTTAAAAACAAAACAAAACAAAACAACAACAACAACAACAAAAAAAAACCTTTGACCTGATTGTGTGTCCAATTTACCCATGTCAATATGTCATGTACCCAGGATTTGAAAGTCAAAGGTGCAGTTTGAAAACAGATTGTCTAAACTCTTTTCTTTTTTGCCACACGAAATAATAATAATATCACCAAAAATAAAATAGTAGACATTAACAAAAAGGACATTATCATAAGTTAAAGGGAAGGCCAAAACTATAGCATAGTTTTGAGGGAAAAAAATTCAGTGCATGCAAGAACCAGAAATATCTAAGAATTGGTACAACTTATTATACTTAAAGCTTAATTCGTAACAAACTTTAAAGCATTAAATACTATATAATTATTAGGAAACGCATTATTAAATAAATTAAGCATCTAAATAAAAAAAGACAAAGAAGAATAAAATAAGCTAAAGAAAACAGAAAGGAGAAAATAATGAGAAAATAAATTAAGGAGTTAGAAGACTGAGGTAAAAAGGCAAAGATTATACAAAAGCCAAAAACAAATCCAAATATAAAACAAAAACCATATTAAAATACTGATAATAATAAACTATAAAAATGACTAACTTAACTAAGAAGAAAAGGGGAGAGAATGTAGAAATACAAAAGAAGCAAAAATATGAAAAGGGAAACATTAATTGATAGAGAACAAATTAAAATAATCACAAAAAAGAATATTTACAAAACCTTCAAAAATAAAATTAACAGCCTAGATTAACTATTAAGAAAATAGTTACTAAAATCAATTCTAGAATAATTAGAAACTGTAAAGAACTCCAGAAGAAATTAAGAAAGTTTTTAAAGAATTATGTCTTCAAGAAGCACCAGGTTTAGGCAGTTTACTATTTTAACCCTCCCAAGACATAGAAAAAAATTAAAAGTGTTCAAATTATTTTTTTCTAAAACATATATCTAAAATCTATTGAATGGTGGCTCATGTCTGTGGTCCCAGCTACTTGGGAGGCTGAGGCAGGAGGATCACTTGAGTCTAGGACTTTGAGGTTGATTGAGCTATCATGACACCACTGGACTCTAGCCTGGGCAACAAAGCAAGACTCTGTCTCAAAAATAAACAAACAAACAAACAAAATCTACTCAAAACAATATAATAAACTACAATCTCATCTGTGAAGATCATTGTGAAGTTCTTAATAAAATATTAGCAAAGATAGCTCAGGAACATATTTTTAATAATATTACATAATCAAATATTTATTCTAGAAACACAAAATTGGAATTAGCTATTTATCTAATCTAATAAATCTAATTATATTAATCTAATATATTATATAGCTTGCTAACATAATATAATGTAAATCAAATGACATAAAATATTAAATTAGCTCATTTAAAAAAGGAATTTGTAAAATCCTACATTTCTTGCTCATTTGAAAGAAAAAATAATGTAATAAGAATAGATGGCATATGAGTCATGAAATGGAATAATCCTATATAAAATATGAATTACCATGTTTCAAAGTTAAAAGTAGAAATAATTCTATTTTATGAATAAGACAGGGATGTTATTAAAACTTATTTAACTTTATTCTGGAAGTGCTAGCCAAAGAAGTTAAATAAGAAAAATATACCAAGTATATATGTTGAAAAGAAGCATGTAAAATTGATATTATTTGCTCTGATATAAAAAATATAACTTGAGTACGCCTGTCGAACTATAATTATAAACAATAAGCAAATTCAGTAAGATGACTAGTAACTAAGTTAATATACAAACATTAAAGGTTTCCTTATCTAAAAACTAAAAATCTAGCTTAAAAATAAGTGGGGAAAAAATACAATTTGAATTATCAACCGAAAATATAAATTACCTACAAATAAACTTAACCAGAAAATGTAGCACTTGTATTTAAAACTTAAGTCTCTATTAAATTTTTCAGTTAAACTAAGTTGTTTGACCTCATGCTTTTTAATCCTCTCCTTTCCAAGACCTTACTAAAATGACATTAAAAAAAAAATGATAACACTTAAAACCCACAAATTCAAAGACAATGAGAGCAATAATAATCATTGGATGAGAAATGGAGGAAGGAAAGCGGATGTGAGAGGGCGTGGCTTAGTGGAGCAGCGGAAGTGCAGTTCCCCCAGTAGGGCACAGCCAATAGGGCTCCAGGAGCTGCTCAGACACAGCTAGTGGAGAAATATGGTGCTGCAGGGAACAGGGCCTGGCTGGGGCTGAACACATTCAGATTGGTGGACCAGCTCTGTAGAGAGAGCTGGGAATTCCTGGTCCTCCTCATGATCTTGGGGCTGATTCTTCTCCACTTGCCAATCCCCTTCCCCACGCATTCCTTCCTTTTCTCCATCTCCTCAAGCCCGTATGAGACTGACGTCCTTGGGCACCATCTCCTGCACTTCTTTGCTCTCTGGTCCCTAGTAGAGTTAGCCAGTTGGAAGGGCCAACTGGAAAGGTGGGAGCAGAGAGGGAAGTCAGGATATTTATTCCTTGTCTCTCTGTGGTTTCTTTGCAGTTTGGCTGCATCTGTGTGTAGCCACTGCTCTTTCCAGAGACTTTCTTCCTTGGACCTTGCTCTCAAGAGGCCCCAATAGCATGCTCTCTCCCTTTCCTTCTTCAAGTCTTGGGGTAGTGACAGATTGGTCATCAGCAAATCTGGCTTGAACTCATTATTTCGCCCTCTACTTGCTGTGGGGCACTAGGTAAATCACTACCCCTTTCTGACCGTCAGTTTTGTTCTGACGGTTAAAGTAGATACTCTCTTAATTTCTTCCCTGCTCTGAAAGTTTCTCTCATTCAACGGGAGGCCAGGTACACCCAATCTGAGGATCAAAACACACAGGAGTGTCTGAGCAGAGACATGGAAGGGGACATCACTGCCACTTTGGCCTCTTCCTTGGACACAAAATTCTTCTAAAGATAATCAATGAAACATGCTGAGTTATTTCATTTGCCAAAGATGGGTGCCAAATCACGAAGGGGAAAAAAAAATCCTTCCTTTTGACAACTTGGTCGAGATTCCTTCTAATGCTCATCTGGGGCTCTGAAATCCACACCCCTTTGCACGTGGGCCCAGGAAAGGCAGAGAGAAGAGATTTAGTCCCCTCCTTTGTTCATATTTGTCTTCAGGCTATACATTTATCAGACTGCATAGCCCATTTGGCATCTCCAGAGAAATCAGTGGTAAGCAAGAAAGCTCTGTTAATTTATTGCCAGGGAATTGATGAAGTAGCTTTGCCTGCCTCAAGGCTTATTTTTCCAGTCCTCTCTGGCTCTCATTTTTGTCTTCACCTTCTTTCTGCTTGGGTGATGTTAGCCACATGAATAATTAGCAATTGGCAGCATACAACTTGCTGTATGCTAATGGCAGTGGATTTATTTGGCTCAAAAATCTACTACTTTATTTTTGGACCATTTAAATTTCATGGTTAGATATTAAAAACTGTGAGTTACAAATTATAAAAAGCAAATGGAAGCCCAAGGAATGAGGAAATTGGGGAATATATATACACTTAAGATTAATTCATTCTACCTCCACAAAATAAACTTACTGTCTGCTTCTTAATGTTTGCCCTCGTTTACCATCGTAGAACCCAAAACTAAAAACTCTCTTATATACTTTCCCCTTTCTATGGCCAAATTTAAATTACCCATGGGATGGAACAAGTGCTAATAATTTAAATATGCTAACAAAATAAATAGCACAGCCACCTCATTTTGACAATATTTGAGCTTCCCATCAAATCAGGCTTTGAGTAGCTTTGCCAAGGATATCACCAAATTCCAATGCATTCTCACTCCTCTGCCTCCTTTGGCCATTGTGGGCCCTCCAGCAGAAAGAAACACAGTTGTAAAAATAATGAAGGCCTGAAGAAGTTCAAGAGAGGAGAAGTTGAGCATGACCATACGTGGATTGCTCATTTCTGATGAGTTTACTGTTGGTTTATTTGGGGTGATGTATTTAGAGTCCTAATTTGGGGCTACAAAGTGACTTATACAGATGTCTCCATTCAAGGAAAATGGTAAGAGGGGCCCTGGCCAGGACACTAGGCAGATGGGGTATCTTCCAAGGCAGCCAGAAAGACTGCAAAAGAACAGGACAGAACATTTATTTTTATTTATCTTGTTCTAATGCCATATTTTCTTCTTGTTGTCCAACTCTTACTCTCAACCAACCAATATGGAGGATAAGTAGCCAATGTAAGGGTTCTTCCAGATGAATACACCTTCCTTCTCTGTTTGAACACTGTCCTATCTCATGTTCTCTGGGATCAGAAGCCATGTATCTTTCCACACAGGTGCCAAGCACAAAGGAACTTTAGTGATAACAAAGTCAAAACCCTGTATAATTCCAGACCTGCCTGTCTCATGGGATTATTGTGACGATAGAAGGAAACAGTTGGGTAGAAGACCTGCTATGTTTTTGGCATAGAGATCAAAGTTGGAAAGACATGGTCTTTGCCTTCAAAGAGCAAATGGTTTCAGCAGAAAGATTTGAGAATAGATGACTGTGATTTCATGAGGGGAATACTCCTTTATAATCTACAAAATGAAATACAAATGTTACTGTACATGGCCTCAAGTCTAGCCTTCAAAGTACATTCTTGCTTTTTTTAGCTCCACCAGTGCTGTTCATAATCTTTGGGGTCCAATCCTACACCTAATAGTGCATTCACAGAGTTCTGTTCTCAGCTGTCACAGCCTGGGTACTGTACATCAGTTCAGTTATTACTTCTTTGCATAGTAAAGCTATAGATTTCTCTCTGCCTCTCTTATTCAGCTTTTCTCCCTAAAGATTTTTGCCTTTCATATATTTATAAATTCCTTGTCCTTATGTAGCTCTTTTTAATTTGGCTGTTTTATTTTTCTTGATGTTTGTCTAATGTTGTGTGCATGTGTCTGCACACACACGTATGTGTTGGAAGGTGGTAGATTATGTTAAAAATGTTAGAAAGTTGGAGAAGTTTTGCTTTTTGTTTTTTTTTTTTTAACCTAGGATCAGAGCTCCTAAACTGTAGGAGTAAAGAAATCAGGGAGTGAACTTATCTCTATAGTAACTTGATTTTTTTTCTACCCATGGTGTAGGCAGAGGTGGGCTAAAGCAGGTGGATGTGGAAGGCTCAGGGCAGAGGGCATGAGGACATGCAGGCTGGAAAAGGCCACTCAGGAAGCGAAGTTCTGAGCCCAGGACAGCAGCACAGTGAAGCAAAGGAAACGTGTGAAATTGCACAGAGTTGAGACATCCTGCTAAGGACCCGGAGTCTGGGCACAGAAACTTGGGTCCTCAGGAACTGAATAGTGGAGTCAGTGCCCAGACACTGCAGGGTCAAGACCTAGGAGGCCTGAGCAATGGGGTCAGGACCCACCTACAAAGTGTTTCACAGCAGCTGACCAAACTTTCCACTCTGGCTGGGGTGCCAGGCAGGTGGGTACATTTCTAGGGCAGCCAGAATCATTACAAAGTAAAAAAACAAAAGCCATATATCAGAGGTTACAGGTGCCTCATAGATCTAAATGAGTCCACGGGCTTAATAACAACAGCTGGCACTGGTGTCATGCTTTTGGTGCACCAGGCATGCCCCTAAGTGACATACACATATTGCATAGGAATGTATTCCACCTTTACCATATCCTTGAAGGGTGGAGATGATTACTCTCCCCGTTTTACAGATGAGGGAACTGGAGCACAGAGAGGTTAAGCCATTTGGCCAAGTTCATTCAGCAAGGAAGTGAAGGACTCAGAAATTGAACCTAAAAGTCTCTGAAGCCTGGTGTCCTACATTCTATGCCACACCTTCTCGTTTTATTTTACTTGGCATAAGCACTGATTTGCAATAATCCTGAATGAGCCAGCATTTAAAGATTGAGAAATTTTATATGAAATTCACAATTCTGATTTCTCTTGAATAATTGGAAGACCTGTCAACCTGGGTCCACATTCCTCCCTGGCGACACATTGCTGGATCTGGTACCCACTGCCTGTTAGATGGTGTATGAGCAGTCTGGTTTGCCACTGTCCCTGCTATTACCTGTTGTTTACACCTGACTTGCTTCACTTATCTGTATGTAGATAATACAGATGAGAGAGTGAGTTTGTGAGCCCCTGGCTCAGAAGATCAAAGTGAGAAAGGTACATAAACAGGAAAGGAATCCAGAGGCCAGAAGCCACTGGAAATAGACTGAAGAGGGTCCAACACAGTTATCTCTGGATATTCATGACTTGCTTTTATGGATCCTTGGGATCAAGAGCTTATGGACTGTGTTGAAGTTTCAAGGTCAAGACAGGAGGATGTAAAGAGATTTTGAAAACAAGTTCTGATTACACTAAGCCCAGATCTTCTTTATGTGTGCTCTCTGCTCATGGATTGAGTTAGGGCCACAGTGGATTTGACTAAGTTCTTAGGGACAAGACAGCAGAAATACTGACCCAGAGGAGAGAAGTCTAGGGTGGCTGAGAAGATGGTTGTTCCTCTCATTTGTCAAGAATTATAGCTAGAGCATTTTGGAGTAATGCAATCGATATGTCTTATTCTGAATGAGTAACAGGATACAGCAGCTTGAAAGAAGGTCTACCATTCTCTACCTGTTCTGTCTGACATGGTAGCTACATGGGGCTCTTTACATTTAAATTAAATTAAATGAGTCCCTTAGTCACAGTAGCCACATTTCAAGTGTGCAGTAGCCACCTATGGTTAGTAGCTAGTTGATTGACAGTGCAGATATAGAACATTTCCATCATTCATAAAACACTATTGAACAGCAATAGTCTAAAGAGAAGACCATCATTTTCATTATCTTCTGCACCATATTCTAGCAATTTGAAGAAGGCAATTCTCCCTGCACATGGCAATGTGAAATTTATTCCTGGAATGATAAGTGTGCACAAATACCATGACTAATAAATGCAAGTTTGCCATCCACTGAGGTCTCTTTGTCTTAGAAACTTAAATACGCTCAGTCAAACCCTCCTTCCACATTCTGTGGAAGTTTAAAGTCCTGCCTGAGATTACTGGACATGTCATGACATATTTGTTCTTGTGGTGACCTCTGTCCCCTGACTGTCATTTCCTTAACCACACTGACCCAAACATCCAGCCAACCCTTCCTTTAGTTTTCCACACACAAAATATCCTGCGTGTATAAAACGTGTACAAGTAGGGGTAGGAGGCGAAAGGAGCATTTCTTGTGCAGTAACACAAGTGTTTTCAATTTAATATTAGGATATTGGTCATTTCCATCTGGAAATTTCCTTCAGCCACCAAACCACAGAGGATTCTCCACTAGCCAGTTTCTCAAGGTAAGCTCCAACATCACCCGGTGTCATTGTCTCTTCTCTCCCTAACCTTTCTCTACTATTTCTCTTCTCCTTTCTTCCCTCTCAGGCACACCAGGCTTTCCTCCTCTGGAATCATGCAAAGCCCTTTGGTACTTTTATAGTCTCACCTCCTTCACATAGTACTTATTTCTCTCAGGAGCTCAGCTGCCCAAAGCAAAGGGTAATTTTCCAAGTAAGAAATACTCTAGCAGTGGTGGCGAAGAGAATGAAAATTTTGCCTCCATACAAGAGCACAATTCCTACTTTCTTTGAACCTCTGAGAATCTGTGTCCCTGTGCAGAGTCTTCCCACTGCTGTGGTGTGCGAACCAGACAGACCGAGCATGGGAGGGGCCAAGGAGCGGCTGTCCTCTGATTCATAGGATGGGCATGCAGGGGACGGGAGCCCACGGTTCTATTCAGTGCAAGACTTAGAATCTCAGAGTATGGGGTTGAAAACGATTCATGTAAGCTTGTCAGATTATAGCTTATGTTTTCCTCTTGAAGTCAACTAAACAAGAATGTGATCCTAATTTCTATATGAAAATAAACATCAGAGTCCTCATTCCCCAAGGCACAACGATTAACTATCATGCCAAGGTTACTTTCATTTCTTGGATAACTAGAACAAAAGTGGGAAATCCTTTTGGGGATTGACTCCTATCATTTAATGTGTCTTTAATAGAATGATTCCCCAACTGAGTGCACATCAGAATCCCCTGGAGTTCTCATGAAAACACGGAGGGCGGGGCCCCACCCTGGACTTTCTGATTTAGTAGATCTGTGATGAAGCTTGAGAATTTATATTTCCAAATGCGCAGTTAGAGAATTTAAATCTAAAGAAGGCTGAACCGTGTGTGTGTGTGTGTGTGTGTGTGTGTGTGTGTGTGTGTGTGTCTGTTCTGACCCTACATTGTCTTCTGTAAATAGGCTTACTTTTTAGTTTCCATCATCACAGCCTTGGCTCTTTCCAATTTTCTAGGCAAATTGGGGATCATATATGATAGCACACCCAATCATGCCACCTTATTTAATTAATCAGACACAAAAATATGGATTTAATCCATCCAGAACTCAATTTAATTCAGAATCCATTTAATCCAATCCAGAAATATAGAACCTCTAACTGGCTTTAAATCCTCCCAGTAGACAGGACCCCTCTATTGGACAATGTTTTCAAAACTTTCTAGGCAAAGGAAAAAAGATTACTCCAGACTCTTGATGGTAAGCCCAATCAAATTGGGACTTCATCTTTAACTGTTGAGGAACTTGGTGCAGGAACAAATTAAAAGGTAATTCTGAGACAGGGAGAGCCAGTCCATTTGGATGTCTACATCCCTGAACCTCCTAAGACTCCGAATTGCCTCACTCTGAGCTTTCTGCATAACCCTAGTGACTATCAACTCACCCTGATGATTGGCAGCTGCCAATCTAGGCCAATCTCACCACAACAACCACTTTTTCCATTGGCTGCTGAGTGTTGCATTCAATATAGCTTCCTGCCAAAAATGAATGCTCCCTTTATGTATTACATGGCTCTGTTTTAACTGATTATGCTATATTTCAATAACCAGAATTTTTCTGTATTTAATTATATGATTCCACCAGATATGACTCTCAGATGAAGAGTTTTTGTAATACAGTGTCATTCCGAATAATTTAAGCTTTCTTCTTGTCATTTGGCTTTTTCATCTAAAAATGGAGTGCCAAATATATATATATACACACACACACACGCATATATATATATATATATAGTTAATTGAGTTAGCCTGAGGTTAGCCCAGTTAGGTTTTACAGTGAAGAATAATTTGTTATTAAATCTCTTTTTAAGAAAAAGAGATTTGTGCTTAAAAGAGTCCATCTTAAACCATTGGAAGCTGGGTTGTCCCGCAGCCTAGAGGCAAAGCTTGGCTGAGCGTGCGTTATTGGATCCCACTTGCCAAGTGTCCTGCAAACACGAATACATTGAAATTTCTCTAGTAATTGAAGAAGAGGATGGTAAGATAGAAAAAATGCTTTATCTTTTACCCTTACCTGATTGGATATCCAGATGCATTTTAGCATCTTTTATGTAACACTTAAATCATTAAAAAATAAAATTGTTTATGCTGTAATTTTATTTATTATTGAATGAAATATAAGTCCCAACAGTGACCTCAACCCCATCTCACTTTTCTGACATTCTACATCTTCCTTCTGTTCACTCAAAAATATCACTACTTCTAGCCATGTTTTTCCTAGGGCAAAGAAGTCTTTCTAAAGTACAATTTCTGTTCATCCCATTAAAGAAATAATTTATTGTGCATAAGATCATAAAAGTTTAAAATCCTCCACTCTATATTTACCAGTCCTAACATCTAGTATTATTAAGTGCTATAATACGTTGATGACTTTGCCAAGTTGCCTTACACATGTTACTTCTGGAATCCTCACAGAATCCCTAGAAGTAATTAATCTCTAATGAGAAAACTGAGGTGGACAAGGTTAGGCAAATTGTTCAATGGCACATGGCCATCAATGTCAGGTCAATGTAAGAACAGAATCCATGCTATCTTCCAAAGATGGGAACCCATGGCTTGCTTCCCAGTAAAGGAAAAATCCGATGATCCAGGGGAGAAGGACAGCTCTCATAATAGACCTTGCTGGCTGTGAAATAGACTATTTTACAGAGCGATATAAAAAGCAGGCAGAAAGGTGATGTTAATGACACTTGAGACTCCTTTTCGGTATCTTCGCATTTCCAGATGCTGAGCAGGAAAATCTCTCTGTCCCTAATTACTTTTGACAGTCTCAAAAAAATGAAGTCAGGTCAGAGCTACAGTCAGAACACTCAGTCAGAATATTCAGGGTGCAACTGAATTTGTTATAAAAGGACAGAGAAGAATTTGATTTTGGTATATACAACTCAGTCATTGTTAGAAAAGAATTAGCAGTGGCAAAGCTGAAAATACAGATAATTAGAGAAAAATAATAATTATTATTATAGAAATGCAAGGTACATTCCTATAGAACCAGATAATACCCAAGTCAGCATTTAAATCGTAGCTTCTAAATTTATCTGTCCCCTGAGATGCTGAAGCAATGTTCTAAACAATTTTCAGAAAAATGATTCAACTGAATAATGGAAAGAATAAAACAGAACATTGTCCTTGCAACCTCAATGGCCCTTAAGTCTGTTCTTCAAAAGAACTAATCATCTCTCCTGGTAAGATCCTGAAGCTCTTAAGAAACAAGCTCCTTCCTCATCTTTTGACCCCTCCATGTTGCTCATAAGTTTCCACCTATCATTGCCCCTGACCGGCAGGCCCCTGACATTGTCCTCTGCCTATTTGGATCTTGTATTTATCCACAATATGAATCAATTTTCCTTCTCCAGATGTCCTTCCCTGACCACCTGACACAGCACAAATGGTCCAGTCAATAGACAGTTATCACATATGGCCATGTGGTCATTCTTGCATTATTGTCTTCAATGACAATTGAAATCTTGAATCCTATTTTAATGTCCAGTATGTAGTGGCCTTATCTCTTTATCCAGCTTCAGAAGTTCCTCAAGGGGAATTTTGCATTCAATGTGACCAGGGGCAGAGTGGAGCCATCAGCTCTGGCAGGGAGGGTAGTGGGGCTGCTGGACCGAGTGGAAGGTGGAGGGGAAGAGGTGACAGCCAGAGGGGCCAGACAGAGGCGGGCTATACAGCAAGAAGGTTATGGAAGCATGGAGCTCAAAGGAGAGGTCTGGCCAATCTAGACAAGGAAACTGGAGAAAGAAAACTATTGAGGGCAACAGTTTTAGAGGTTTGGAAGCAAAGGAAGAGAGAAACTTAGATGCTGCCCTTTAAAGTTGAAGAAGAAGATGACAAACCAGGAAAATGAGGCAGAATGACGTAAAAGAAAGAGCACAAGCTTAGGGGTCAGACAGCTGTACTCAGACCCTGGGTCCACTTTCCTATTTGAGTCAAATCAGGCCAGTTCCTCCAGCTCTCTGTGGTTTCCTCATCTGTAAAAAGATGATAAGGCGCCTTATCTCCAAGCACCAGCTGGGGTGATAAAATGCGATAGTGTACATAAAGAGCCCTGTCGCTGTGGGTCTGTGTCTCCCTCCTTCTCCTACAGGGGAACTCTGAGATGATCATGGAACAACAGGGTTAGAAGTGGGGCTGGCAGGAAGGTGTAGAAGACATTTTGGAATCAAGGACCAGCCTAACACACCTGAAGTAAATCTTGGAGTTCCAGGAGACAAAAAAGAAAAAGAAACAAGTACTAATTATGCATCCACTATATCTCAAGCCCTTTGCTGATCAACAAGACAAGATCCTTGAGCCTTTAATCTTAAATAACCAAACATATCTCATAACAGATTAAATATCTGAGGTCTGAAAATTTTGAAATACCATTATTTCAACCAGGATACAAACTGGAGTAACTGATCACATGCTAGCCAGCTCAACATCATTCATGGGAAAATACCAGAAACAGTTTGTGAGAGGAACAACTTGACAAGCGTAAGGTAATTTGATTAGGAACAGGCAATATGCTTTTAATGGGAAAGAGTATCATAACAGCCCACTGACTGGCTTCTTTTGAAGTCATTTACTGCCACAGTGTCTGATTTGAGACCAACATCCCTCCTAATAACTACAATAGATTTGGAGCACTCACTATAATACAGCTAATAGCTCAAGATGTTTTCTTAAGGATGGAAGCAGAACTAAGAATAAAAACAATGGAAGCAAATTTCAAGATATCTAAATGTTTAGGTGAAAGAGATGGTGTGGGAAAAATATATAGTTCAAACCTGAGAAAATCTCAGGTAAATTTATATGTATTTAAATTTCCATAGAGTTTGCAGTTGAAATAAGTATCTTCAACCTTTCAAGAACATTGTATAAAACCCAAAAGATCTATGGTAACAAAAATTTTAGTTAGTGGAAAATATGGAGTAATATTGGGCAACTTCACACATTATATTACTAAGACTGCAGTTATTCTTGCCATGTCTACCAAGGGATTCAAAAATAGTGAGACCCAGTGAATGAATAAATAAATGAATGAATAAGTAAATAAATGAGTGAATTAATAAAATAAATAATAATATAATGGAAATGGGTAACTGATGATACCTGAAATAAGAACTCTGGAGATGAACCTACTCCAATGTCTTAAATAATTCATGGCACAATTAACTCCTTTGAATTTCCATTGGCCCTGGCTGAGTGCTCTGTCCAGCAACATCCTGCCTGAGAGCCAAAAGCTAAAGGGTGGCTGAGTATGATTTCTGTCCACCTTGAGAGCCAGTCTGGGCAGTAAGAATGTTCAGCTTTCTCTCCCGGCACTCTCAGAAGATGGAATGTGGTGAGGGCATGACTGGCCATTATTGGTTGGTTTCATGCATATTCACTTGACTGTGGGTGTAGGGTTGGCTCCTCTCATGCTGGTTCAAGGCCACTATTCTTTGAATGTCCACATTCCATCTCTTCCAGAGCAGCCTATTCATATCAATATTTTGCGTCATTTCCAGTGATAAATTCGTGCTTTCCTCTAACACTAACCTGCTGTGTGATCCTGGGAAGACCATATTGTTTATCTTTGTCATGTGGAGACAATCATGGCTATCTCATGGTGCTGTAGAACTGTAAGGTGCAATCCTTCCAACCAGTATTACAAACGTATCATTCTCTCTATCCCTTCAGAGACCTTTCTAACATGCCTACTGGATTGGAATTATAACTCCTGCACTACCTATTCTCACCAGGTTATCTGGAGGTTGACATGAGCTAATTAATGCTAAAGCCTGTTGAAAAAGTTGAAATTACTATACAACATCAAAATAAAACATATTTTTTGACAAAATGATTTTCAAAGGGATCAGCTTTTTCGGACTTTCTAGAGGAGATATTTAAATGATATTACTTTAAACAATCTCTAAACATTTGACTCTGTTGCAAAAGAAAACATGACAAGTGAAACTTACTCTTTATTCATTTTTCTCTATAAAACTAAAAACTTTAAATTTTGAGATAAAAATTAATAATGTAAAGATGTTGGAGTCTTAAATCCTTGATAGCTAGGTCTATGCTTTTATTATTTCTGTCTCCCCAGATCTAGCAAAGTGATGATCCCACAGCAAAAGGCCCATAGATAATTCTTGAATTAATTAAGGAAAATTCTCCAGGCCACATCTGAAGCTCATCAAAATGGTACAGGTCCTCCACTTCTTGTTTCTCTACAAAGAAAGGGAGGACGCAAAATCAATTCTCTTTACATAAATGGCTGTGAAATGCTAAGCATATTTTTGAAAAATTCAGTGAATTATCTCCTATTGCTTTACTATTTCTAATAATGATAAACATTCCCCAGTCCCTCAAATATACATGGAAGCCTTATATTTCTCTTCCATAGGTCAGAGTGTTGATAAACTACCTGTTATAGTAGTGACAGGCAGAATGAGGGCTCTCATGGCAAATTCATTTACATGGCTACTGCAATGTCTGGGTTATACACTATTTTGTGTTAGTAAAATTGAAAGGACAATGAGGGATAAAAAGACCAGGAAATTAATTCCTGGAAATTAATGGAAAAAGCTTCTTAATATGATTAGAAAATAACTGTGGAACTATGTGACATTTCACCATTCCCATGAGTAATCTTCAACTTGGTTGGAAGTTAGACTACTCACTTTAAAACTGAAATGCAGATGCGAACACAGCAACACTGTGGAATAGGAGTTTCTAGTGCTTGTTCCCTCACAGAAACATAAATTTAAACAACTATCTACATATGAAAATACCTTCAGGAGAGCTAAGGAGTGCAAGTGAGAGATCATAACACCTCGTAGAGCACAGAAATAAGGAAGGATCCGTTGAAGTAGGTAGGAAGAACAGTTTCACATTACCTGCATCATCTCTCTCCCAAGCCTATACACCACCTTCCTCCTGGGGGAAGGAGAGTTAGGTGAGCACCTGACTTTGTCATGGACTCTAGCACTATGCCATCCTCCAGTCAGACTGCCCCCACAATCCCAGGCTCCAGGCCCACCACTTGTATTCAACATTTACTGAAAGTTTTAGCCAGAGCATTTAGGGAAGGAAAAAAAAATAAAAATCATCCAAATCAGAAAGGAAGAAATAAAATTGTCTCTGTTTGCAGATGACATGATCTTATATAGAACACCCTAAACATTTCACCAAAAAACTGTTAGAACTAATAAATGAATTCAGTAAAGTTGCAGGATGCAAATCTAGCATACAAAAATCAATCAAAGCCTTTCTCTACACTAATGAGTTTTCTATATACAACAAAGTTTGTATACACACCATAAAAATATATGTATGCAATGAACTTACTATATACAATGAATTGCCTGAAAAAGTAATTAAGAAATCAATCCTATTTACAATAGCAGCAAAACAAACAAACAAACAAAAATCAAACACACAACAAAACACTCTAGAAATAAATTTAACCAAGAAAGTAAAAGGCCTGTACATTAAAAACTATAAAAACGTTGATGAAAGAAATTGAAGAAAACACAAATAAATGGAAATATATCTCTTGTTCATGGATCAGAAGAATCAATATTGTCAAAATGTCTATAATGCATAAAGTAATCTATAGAATCAATGTAATCTCTATCAAAATTCCAATGGCATTTTTCACAGAAATAGAAGAACAATACTAAAATTTATTTGGAAACAGAAAAGACCTAAAATAGCTAAAAGAATCAAGAACAAGAAGAACAAAACTGAAGACATCACACTACCTGATTTCAAAATATACTTCAAAAACTATAGTAATCAAAACAGCATTGTAATTGCATACAGACCATATAGACCAATAGAACAGAATCGAAAGCCCAGAAACAAATATATGCATTTACAGTCAATTGATCTTTGTTTGATAAAGATGCCAAGAACACACTATTGGGGAAGCACAGTCTCTTTAATAAAAGTTGTTGAGTAAACTGGATATCCACATACAGAAGAATAAAATTAAACCCTTATCTCACACCATATACAAAAATCAACTCAAAACGATTTAAATGTAGGACCTGAAACTATAAAACTACTAGCAGAAAAAATAGGATAAAAGCTTCTTGGCATTGGTCTAGGCAATCCTTTTTTTTTTTTTTGATATGACTCCAAAAGCACAGGCAACAAATGCAAAAATAAGACAAATAGATTTCAGTGAACTAACATGCTGTGCACATCTAAAGAAACAATAGAGTGAAGAGACAACTTGTAGAATGAAAGAAAATATTTGCAAACTATATATCTAATAAAGGGTTAATATTCAAAATATATAAGAAACTCAACTCAATAACAAGAAAACAAATTATCCATTTTTTAAAAATGAGCAAAGGATCTGAACAGACATTTCTCAAAGAAAAAAGACATATAAATGACCAATAGGTATATGAAAATAGGCTCAGCATAACTAATCATCAGAGAAATGTAAATCAAAACTATAATGAGCTGTCACTTACCTCACACCTGTTAGAATGGCTATTATCAAAAAGTTAAAAAATAACAAGTGTTGGGGAGGATGTGGAGAAAACGGAACTCTTGGACACTGTTAGTAAAAATATATATTTCTATAGCCATTATGGAAAACAGTATAAAGGTTCCTCAAAAAATTAAAAAGAGAACTACTATATAATCAAGCAATCCCACTTCTGGCTATGTTTCCAAAGGAAATATTAAAATCAATATGTCTAAGATATATATACACATTCCTCTGTTCATTGCAGTTCATTATTCACAATAGCCGAAGATATGGAAATAACACAAGTATCCATTGGCAGATGAATGGATAAGGAAACCATGTGTAATTATGTATGTGTATCTATATAAAATTATATGATATGTAAAAATATAGTATATATAATGGAATATTATTCATCCTTTTATAAAAGGAAAATCTTGTCATTTGTAACAACATGGGTGAATCTTGAGGACATTATTCTGATGAAAGAAGCCAGACACAGAAACATAAATACTGCATGATCTTACTTTTATGTAGAATCTAAAAAAGTCAAACTCAGAAACAGAGAGTAGAAGGGTGGTTACAAGGGCTTGGGGTGGGGGTGGGTGAAATGGGAAGATTTGGGTCACAGGGTATAAAATTTCAATTATGTAAGGCATATAAGTTCTAGAGTTCTAATGTACAGCATGGAGACTACAGTTAATATGATTGTATTGTATTCTTGAAATCTGGTAAGAAAGTAGACCTTAAAATTTCTCATCACAAAAAAACATGGTGGCTATGTGAAGTGTTAATCACTTCACAATGTATATTGTACATATATAAAAACCTGTTACATACTTTAATATGCACAACTTTCATTTGTTAATTATACCCCAATAAAGCTGGGGGGAAAAGTGGAAAGACAAGTGGTTTTCTGAGGATGGGTGGAAGAGAGGGATGGATTGCCCAGGTACACAAGAAAGGAACAATGATTGATATACTCATTGTAGCAATAGTTTCACAGTTGTATATATCCATCAAAACTCAGCCAATTGTAAACTTTAAATATGTGCAGTTTATTGCAGATAAATTATACCTGAATAGAGTTGTCAAAAAAAAGGTGAGGGGGGAAGGACAGAGAAAGTTTGACAAATATAGCAAGAATTACAAGAATTAGTAGAGAAATAACCTTTCATTTAAGAGTAGGGCTCTTAAAAATCATCAAATGCTATATTTCCTAACGTGGGTTTTGTTCAACAATAGTCCTACAAATGAGAAGAACCTATGCTCCAAGGTGAAATAGATGTGGGAAATGGATGAATGTTTTATCAGTACATGTTAGCATAATAAATAGGCTTTCAGAAGGACTGTAAAAATGTTTAATTTCACTTGGCATACCCCAGAATTATTTCAAGTCATATCTATTCTAAGATGTCCTTGTCATATCCAACCCTTTCATGTAGACATAAGAAAAGCTGTGTGGCTAATTAGGAAACAGTGTTTGTTAAGAGCACACTGGTAGACATATGCCTGGGCCTGTTCTATCACATACCTAGCAGCAAGATCTTGGACAAGTCATAGGAACCCTCCAAATCTTAGCTTTCCTGTCTGTAAAATGGGATAAACAATGGGACCTAAATGCAAGGGTTGCTCTAAGTGAGGACTAAGCAAGTAATTCATGTAAAATGCTCAGGGCAGCATTCAGTACACAGTGGGCTGTAAGAAACACTGGGCTTTATGGGTTAGTAGGAAAGCTCTGACTACAGTTCACATTTCAGACATCCCCCAGCCTGTCATCTTGGAGAGCTGAGCCATAAGCAAGGGAACAGTCTCTCAGTGGGTCAGGCTCTCCCATGGATGGATGTCCTTGTCCACAGTCAGCGTTCCACAGCTGGCCTCCTCCCTCCCTGCCATTCCCACCATCCTGCAAGGAGCATGAAGAGAAAGCCAATGAGGCAGAAGTACCCACCCAAAATCAGAGAGGGGTATCTCCTGGAGCCAACTATGAGTTAAGCATGTGTTATTTTTGTCGTTCCTACAAATAGAGATACAATGAACTTCCGTGAGGTGGGTGCTTGGGGTGGGGAGAAGCATAAAAGTAGCAAACTCAGAAAAGTCTCTGAAAAACAAAAACGAGACAGAAAACAGGGCTCCAGAGTTTATCTGCAATGGATATGAACCAAACACCCAAACACGTAAGATTACTGAGAAATGCTGTTTGATTCTTAACGTTCAGACACACTTTTATTTAATTATCTTGCTCTATTCACAAGTCCTCATCTCCAAATTGATGACATGAATAATCGTCACTCCATCAGACTTGAAACTGCCCTCCCCACACCCAATACACACATGCACAGCACGGGCAGCGTTTCAGAACACACGCTGGGAAAAGATGGGGTTGCCATAGCAACAGCATCTAGCACTGTGGAGTCCTCCCTCCCCTTAGCACCCTCCTTGCCAGACCCTCATCTTCCCTGGCATATTTCTTTATTTGTTTCCCTCATGATTTACATGCAGGGGGTAATGACTGCAGCCCCATGCCAAGCCCCCGATCTCTGTGTAGGTGAAGCATCAGGATCAATATGATAATGATGTCCAGTTATGCTCAAACTGGGACGCACATGAAAACCATCTGTTATTGAAGCCTGGGTGCCTGTGTCTGACTCTAGACCTGTGGTTCGGACTTCCTAGGAATTCAGTCTAGGAATCTAGACATATTTAATAAGCTCTGCTGATTTGGAGAGCCACTAATTTACTCCAATGCTTTTATTTTATACACAAAAGAAATAAGATCCTAAATCTTATAGAATGTGAACAAACCAAACCTCCTGACCCCCTGGCAATTTATTTATATTTGATGAGTGTTCCTGAGTTCCAGGAGAATTCTCTGCATGTGCCTGCTATGTGCCCAGTTTTATAACATATCCTTTTCCCAAATTCCCTGCTACTAATTTGCTTGATTGATTGGCTGCTTGGCTTGTCTCTAAGTGTGGCTGATTATGAACAATCTCTAGAAATACTCAGCGATGTCTTCCAGCTGCCACATGTCTTTATCTGCTTCTATATAGATTTTCCATCAAATAAATATCTCTGGTCTACATAATGGTTAGAAGTCCCTTCCCCCACTTTGTAAATATTTTATGATCCTGTGAAATTGGATTTAGAAATAACACAGACACAACGAATTCTGATTATTGCTAAACTAAGGCAAATTTATTTTCCAGTCTTTAGAAATAAAGGACCAATAACTTCTCTTTGGTCTGTGAGAGTTTGTGAAAGATAAACATGGAACATGCTGATTCAAGCAAATTAATGATATGCTGTTTTCTATTTACTTCTGACTTTCCAGCTCTGTGGAACTGATCAATTGTCAGTGAATTTCTACCAAACCAAACCCTGGGTGGCAAGCAACTCTGAGAATCAGACTGTAAACTGTGACACTGTGAAATTCTAAGTATAAATGATGCTGTTAGGTGACAACTTCCTATGTCTACTGAACACAGACTCTTTTGGCAGGGTGAGTGTGCAAAGAACAACCTTATAAAGCAGGTACTATGCTTGTCTGACTCCCTTCAGGTAAAGCAAGTCTCCTCAACTTCACTATTGACATTTTGGGCTCTTTGTTGTCCTGTGTGCATTGTAGGATACTTAACAACATCCTTGGCCTCCACACTCTAGATGCCAGCAGCATCCCTCTCTGTTGTGATAACAAAGATGTCTCCAGATGTTGCCAAATGTCTCCTGGGGGGCGAAATCACTCCTGATCAGGGAGCCCCGCTCTAGAGTTTATGGTCTATAATATTTTATCTTCAATTCATCCCCATAGAATTTTTACAGTAACATTTCCCTCCCAAGCCTCAGCCAAACTGCCTACTTAATTATTTCTTTTTTAGTGTCTTTATTGAGATATAATTCACATATCACAAAATTCACCCAAAGTGTACGATTCAATGGTTTTAGTATATTCACAGAGTTGAATGTACAAGCATCACCACAATGAAAGTTTAGAACATTTTCATCACTTCAAATAGGAACTCCCTACCCGTTAGCAGTCACTCCCCACTCTACCCTCCCCCCAGCCCTAAGCATCCACTACTCCTATCCCTATAGATTTGCCAATTTTGGAATTTCAAATCATATAAAAGTGGTCTTTTGTGATTCCCTTTATTCACTTAACATAATGCTTTCAAGGCTCATCCATTTTGTGGCATGTATCAGTACTTCATATCTTTTTATTATTAAATAATATTCCATTGTATGGCTATGTCACATTTTGTTTATCTATTCATCAGTTCATGGACATTCAGTCATTTCCAGTATTTTGGGCTATAATGAATAATGGTGCTGTGAACATTAGATTAACAAATTTTTTTGTGTGTATGTATGTTTTCATTTCTCTTGGGCATAGGCCTTGGAGTGGAATTGTTGTGTCATATGGTAACTCTATGTTTAAATTCTTAAAGAACTGCCAAACTGTTTTCCAATGACTGTACTATTTTATATTTTCAACAGCAGCATGCAAGGGTTCCAATTTCTCCACATGTCTACTTCATTCTTAGGATCCACCTATATATACCATATATCTCCTATGGGCTTATTCAATGTAGTGTTGTTACATAAGTATTTGGCTAAGTTAGGCACATGCCCTTTGATGATAATATAAATATAGAAAGATAAGCATTCCATTATCTGACTATGGTGAGGTTTTATATCATCATCCATCCCAGTTATTGTCAGGAAGAAGGGCTAGAGAGCTATCATTTAAAGCCAATATCTTTGCCTTGTCAAACCACTCCATCTCTACCCACCTTCTTTCAAGCTCTGTATATTTAACGTCTCTACAAAACAAGTCAGCTCATTCAAGTGTCCACTCTGAGGTTAGCTTCTTTGGGAAGAGGTTGTCTTGACCTTCCAAAATTGGACCTTCTATTCATGCATTTGCTGAGCTTTATGTTACTTTTTATATGGCCAAAATGACTGTTGGTTAGAGCAGCTTTAGAATTTTCCTGCAACCATGCTTGGAAAGTATAATCTGCCCAATTGTCCATGCAGTTAAACCAACCAAAGATTATTTTCTGGAGAAAGTTGTGGACCAGCTACCAAAGCTTCCTCTGCTCACCTGTAAGGGGAAATGAGAAAGATGTCCATTCAGGAACTCATTGGCTTTTAAACAGCACCAGTCCTACCCTCAAGCTCGAGTCTTTGAAACGATGGCTACACCACAGGTAAGCAGCACACATGGGCAACAGTAACACAATCAAATGTGTGTTAGGCACCTGCTATTTGTTAGGAGCTGTGCTCACTTAAAATTTTTTTCATGCCACTATTATAGTAACCCTGTAAGGTAGGTAATATTTCACCTATTTTACCCACAGAAGAAACTTTAGAGAGCTTAAATAACTTTCACCAGATATTACAGTTAAGAAATATCAGAGTTGGGTTTTTAACTAGGCTGATCTGTGGTCATATTCACTCTCCTACTGACTCCCTGGTACTTGTTAGGGTACGCAGTTTGAATTGCTCCACTGTTCAATATCTTCAAATGCTCAGCAGAAAGAAACAGGCTTTAACTAGAAATGCATGATGGATATGAAATCCTTTCATTTCTCTAGAAACTTTGCAATATCCCTGGATTAAGCTAGGTTTGTAAACAGCCACACACCTGATCCACATCATTTTGTTCCCCCCAGAGAGTGCTTGTTCTGAACTGTGCTTAGGATGCCTTCAGCCTGTGCTGAGGGATTTTACCAGAAAGAGCCTGATGACACTGCTCTTGGTTCGTACGATGGAAACACAGTGGTCAAGGTCATGGGTGAACTATCTTATTTGTAACGCTTGCTCTCTAGCTTGTAGTTGGGTGAACTTGGATAATTTTTAAAACTTTCTGTGCTTCAGTTTCCTCATCTGTAAAATGTGGATGTTGGTTGTACCGCAGGGGTGAAGGATACTTTCATTCTACCCTCTGATATCTTGATAAATTGAATTTCCCTGTAATACACTGGACAGTAGACAGGTTAACAGGAGAAAAAGCATATGCATTTAAAATGCATATGCACAGGCACCTTAAAAATATAAGACTTAAAGATGGGCCAGATGGTTGAAGCATAAATAGCATTTTAAGCTACAGAAAGAAATAGGGGCTCAGGGGGTTCTGGTGAGGATGTAGTGACACAAATCTTGGGAGGGTAGAGGAGGAATTGCATGATGAACAAAGGCTGTCTTATCATATAGGTAGTCTCTCAGGTAGCAGTCCCCAGAAGTCTCCTTTCCTGAGAGTTAATCTCCTCTGTATTTATTCATTCATTCATTCATTCATTTCAAAATATTAAGGTGGTACAAATGTTTTTCTTACATGGATACACTGCAGAATGCAGAAGTCAGGACATTCAGTGAAGGATAAAATCTCCCTTGTTTGATGAGATTATAGGGAGGGGCCTCATGAAAGTTTCCTCCCTCCCTCCCAGAGGAAAAGGGATCTTCAGAGAAACCCTCTCCCTGTGCTTGGGGAGGCAAAGAGGAGTGAGAAGCAGGGCCATGAAAAGGTCAGAGTGACTTTCTTCTTTAGTTCGAGCACTCAGCATATTTTGGGACATTGTTTTCTAGGCCCCAATAGTACGTACTTTACATAATTGTGGGGGTTAGAACAGTTAACACTCGTCAGTTAGCCAGATCAGTATGCTTGCTCCATAAGAGTATTTGGATCACAGAGAGATCTTTGGTTCCAGACAAGAGAAATCTATTTTGCCTAAATTGAGCAAAAAAGGGAAATTTAATGCAAGGAAGCTCCTAGGGAAAGACAGGAAACCAGCAGCTCCTAGAACCCTGGCAGCAGAAGGAAACAGAGAACCTGTTGTATGGTCTGTTTTGAGCATCCACGAAATACAATGTTGTCCTTTTAAAAATCATAAATATATGTGCCTCTTCTAAGCATCTGGTTGGTTTTGACCTTGTAGACAACTGTGAAATTTTTAACTGCTCATGTTTATTTCATTGTGAAGGTTCCTAGATAGTTTAAAACCATGTAAGTGGCTCATCTCTGGCAAATGGATAAACTGTATGGCTAGAAGTTATTATACTCTCCTGGCCCTGTCATTTTCACATGTAATTGTCAGTTGTCTCAGATTTTTCTTACTTGTTATAAATGTATTCAATCTTAGGTGCTATAGTGGCTACCGTTTATTTAGTGGTTTCTATATGTCAAGCAGTGTACTTAGCACCTTAAATGCATTATTTTATTTAATCCATGCACTCAATTCCTGCAAAAGCCTGAAATGAAGCTGCTACTGTTATCACATAATAGCACTAAGAAGACACAGAGCTGCAGAAAGACAAGGTAATTTGTACAAGTTCACAAAGCTGTTAAGGGGCAGAGCTGAGTTTCAGACATTTAAAAATAACATAAATTTTTCAAGTCATACCTAACTTCTTAGCTCACTTTTCACACGCCCCTCCATTGTACTCTTAAACAATAGTATTAGTATAATAGCCATTGATAGCATTAATGACTATAAAATGTGTACCAGCCCTGCGATAAGTGAATGACACTCATTATCTTATAGAGCTTTGAAGTCAATGTTAGGGACTAAGTTGTGTACCCTCAAAATTTATAGGTTAAAGCCCTAACCCCAAATTTGACAGTATTTGGAGATAGAGCCTTTATGGAGGTAATTATGATTAAATCAAGTCATAAGTAAGAGGCCCTAATCCAGTAGGATTGGTGTCCTATTGAAGAGGGAGAGATATCAGGAGGTGCATACACAGAGAAAAAGGCCACGTCAGGACACAATGATAAGGTGGCCATCTGCAAGCCAAAGAGAGAGGCCTCTGTAGAAACTAACCCTGTAGGCACCTTGACCTTGAACTTCCAGCCTCCAGAACTGTGAGAAAATAAAATTCTGTTGCTTAAGCCAACTAGTCTGCGGTGTTTTGTTATGGCAGCCCTAGCAGACTAACACAGGCAAGTATTGTTACTGTCTCCTCTTTAAGGAGAGAAAAGCCTCAGACTTTGGTTTTGGCGATAATTTTTTTTTTTTTTGGGGGGATATAACATCAAAAGCATGAGCAAGAGACCCGCCTGAGCAAGAGCGAGACCCTGTCTCTACTAAAAATAGAAAGAAATCAGCTGGACAACTAAAAATATATAGAAAAAATTAACCAGGCATGGTGGCACATGCCTGTAATCCCAGCTACTTGGGAGGCTGAGGCAGGAGGATGGCTTGAGCCCAGGAGTTTGAGGTTACCGTGAGCTAGGCTGATGCCACGGCACTCTAGCCCGGGTGACAGAATGAGTGAGACTCGTCTCAAAAAAAAAAAAAAAAGGATATATTAGTGGCCAATAAACACATTAGAAGATGCTCAACATCACTAATCATTAGAGAAATACAAATCAAAAGCACAATGAGATACCACTTCACACCCATTAGGATAGCTATTATTTAAAAAAATAGAAATTAGAAGTGTTAGTGAAGATGTGGAGAAATTGGAACCCTTGTGCACTGCTGATGGGAATGCAAAAAGGTGTAGCCACTGTGGAAAATGGTATGGCAGTTCCTCAAAACAATTAAAATGACCATAGATAATCCAGCAATTTCACCTGTAGGCACATGCCCCCAAAAATTGAAAACAGGGACTCAAACAGCTATCCATACACCCATGTTCGTAGCAGCATTAATCACATCAGCCAAAAGGTGGAAGCAACACAACTGTCCATTAACAGATGAATGGACAAACCAAACATAGTATATATGTGCAATGGAATATTATTTAGTTTTAAAAAGGAAGAAAATGCTGACACATTTTATCACATGGATGAATATTGATGACAACTATGCTATGTGAAATAAGCCAGTCACAAAAGTACAAATATTGTAGATTCCACTCACGTGAGGTATCTAGAGTAGTCAAATTCATAGAGATAGATAGTAGAATGGAGCTTGCTAGTGGATAGGAGGGGGCAATGGGGAGTTGTTGTTTAATGAGAACAGAGTTTTGGTTTTGCGAGATAAAAAGAGGTGATGGTTATACAACAATGTGAATGTACTTGATGCCAATGAACTGTACACTTAAAATGGTGAAGATGATAAATTTCATGTTTATTTTACCACAATAAAATATTTTTAAAATTAAGCTATGTATAAAGTCCCATATGTTTGTAAATTTTTTAAAATTCTCAATTTCTTAGAAGTAAAAGAATAAATTAAATTTTAGAGCTAAATAAACAAAACTTCCCATATCAAAACAGATAAGATACAGATAATGTGGTGTCTTAAATCCTGAACATTTTAGAGGGAAAAGACATAAAAGAATACTCTTTCAACCTCCAAGTAGGAAATAATTTCTCAGGAAAAAGAGTGCAACCCTTAAAAAGAGAACATGGATATACCAGGATCTGTAATTTCTGTTCATCAATAACCCCATGAAAATGCAAAAGGGAAAACCACAGCCAGACAGAATATGTCTGCAGCTCATGTAACAAAGAACTACTGTCCAGAATATATAAATAACTTCCTCAAATCAATAAGACAAACCACCTAAGAGAAAAACAGACAAACTTATAAAAGGAAAAGTTACAGAAGAGAGAACAACAAAGAAAGCTAAAAAAAGACACTCAGTCTTACTACGAATCAGGGAAGTGGAAATTCAAACAAAGTACAACAGCATTTCATAAGCATCAAATGGCTAAAATGAGAATTCTGAGGCTACCACGTGCTGGAAAAGATGCAGAACGACATTAACTCTCCTTCACAGCTGCTGGGTGGGTAAATTCGCACCACCATTTTGGAGAAAAAGTCGGAGACATTTATTAAAGCTGAAAATGCATATATCTGATGACCTAGCAATTCCATTATTAGGAATATATCTAGAGAAATTCTTGCACATGTGATCAAGAAGATATACACAAAATGTTGATAAGATAATGTCGCAAGAGCAAACATTTGGAAATAGCACAACTCTATCAGCAAGGGCACGGGCAAATCGACTATGGCATATTTAGACAATGGAATACAATCCAGCAATAAAAATACATAAACCAAAGCTGCACAGGACAATATGGATCAATCTTACAAACATAATATTGAGAAAATAGTCAGGTTGTAGGAGAATATATAATTGTACTGTTTTCATGTACGTTTGCAAAACATGCAAAATTGCCCATGCTGAAGAACAAAATTGCTGAGTCGTAGGGTATGCTAATCTTCAACTTTACTAGATAATGCCAAATGCTTCCTAGGGATACATGTATATACTTAATTTTTATATAAATACATGGATATTATAAACATTAGTTTATAATATAGTATAGTTTATAATATCAGTATATAATGTGTTATTGAGGGTTATTTTATAAGCCGAATAATATGCAGTATGCAATTATATTTTTCTTCATATCTTTGGATCTGATGTAAATTTTTTATATTAGTTATACAGAAGTATTAATATAATTGTATAGTTGGCTCATATTTCTGGTGGCTACCATTGGTTGCCTATCTGACATCCATTCTTTACTAACAAGTAACAGAGTCCTAATTTGCTTAGCTACCCAACCTTCATCCAGATGTAACTTTATCCGGTTCTTCCTATGCAGCTTCTATCACCACCCTTGCTCCAGACATTGTAGGAATAATCCATTCTTTTCAACAATAAGTTCATGGAATGTGACCCGATTCTGGTCAATGTAAAGATACCTTGCTTCTATGAAAAAAACACACCTTTGTCTCTTTCTTTGTGTGGACATGATAATTTCTGAATATGATGCTTGGAAGTGCACCCAGGCACCATGTTGAGGTTGAGGCTGATAATGAGGATGGCAAGATAAGGAGAGTAAAAGAACTTGGAACCATCTTGACATAATCTAGCCAATGAGTTGAGCAACCTTCTGGGCATCTGAGTTTCTTGTTATGTGCGAGGATCGTGTTGCTCATTGCTTAGGGTAGTTTGAGTGAGGATTTCTCTTACTTGCAGCTGAATATACTGATTTGTATGTTGTAATTGCTCCAGAGAGTTGGAAATAGATGTTTTCTTAGAGCTGAAAGAGTCAGGGCAACCTTCGATATGGAGGTCAGTTTTCAGTAAAACTCTTGTTGGGATGAAATATGTCGGCGAGGAAACAACAAAAAGACCTGCAGGCAAAAAAAAAAAAAAAAAAAAAAGTATTAATAGAATAAAGACATATGAGTTAGGATTGGTTGTGAATGGCAGAAAATACAACATAACAGTGACTTAAACAAAATAGAATTTGTTTCTATTCCACATAAATAGAGTCTGGAGAAAATCATTTCAGGTCTAGCAGCTTTGTGACTTTGTCAAGGACTCAGTCTTCTATGTTCTGTGCTGCCATCAGCAGCAATCTGAGTCCAACTCATGTTCCAAGATGGCTGCTGGAGCTCCAGCCATCATATGTGAACAGCAGGTGGAGAAAGGAACAAATAAGTGCTTGTCCTTTCCATTAAAGATACTTCACAAAAGTCACAAAACATTTCTGGTTAGATTGTTGCATTTTCCAGAAAACAGTCACATAGTAACACCCAGCTCTAAGGGAGACCGGAAATTTTTTTTATTCTTGGTAGCTAAGCCCAGCTAAAATGTGGGCTTCTACTAAATATTTCTGAGAAAGAATGAAAAAATGATATTGATTTCAATGGATAGTGAAACCAAATAAATATTTGGTATCAACTAATTGTATTTGAAACCAAAACTGATTATTATTATTCTACGTCCTAAGAATTTGTAGCAAAAATTCTTACTTGTGGTCAAAATGTACTTTTATCCCTCTCCCTTCAGGGAATAGAGAATACGGTTGAAGGGTGTGGGCCAGGACATAATGGAAAGCAATCTTTTGAAGACATCTCCAGTTTTACTTCCTATGTTGCTAAAAGCTAGCAACTGGGCTTTTTAAAAATAAAAAGCATAATAATAAGTAGAGACATCACCAGGTTTGAGGTGTACAAAAGTCAGCTTTTAGTTGAGAAGGAGACCCATCCATAATGCACTGCACATCAAGTTGAGTTTCAGGGAAATTCAGAGGGTGAAGGCCTAAAACAAGGGGTTTTTTTTGGGGGGGGGGTGGCTTTTCAAGTTTTGGTATTAGAACAAATTAATTCTTTGGGCATTTTAAATTCCTCTGCTCTCCAAACCTTCAGTAAAGCCTGGCCTATCCAGAAATAACAAGAGAATATAAGCTTCTCCAGAATTCTGAGAAACCTTTGGGGAAGCATTAAACGTATCCCAAAATCAGGGATGGAGAGAGTGCATTCTTAGCGGCCATTTTCATGTTCACAGTGTAACTTTGAAGTAAGAAAGTGGTATTAGAATTATAATTGACTTAACTATGCAGGCCCCCAGGATGTCTGTCCCTGGAAGGCTGCAAAATCCTGGATGTCAGCTACTTGGTCTTGTCTCTGAAAACACAGGGCACTTGCTCATGCAGCCCAGCTGACCTAGAGCCTATGATGGACAAGCATCTCTAGCTCCAGGCTGCCTTTTCCTACCACCTGCCCAAAGCGAGACCCTCTCCCTCTTTCTGAATGAGGGGCAACAGTAACTTCCCTTATTTGGTGATGATCAGAACAGAGAGCTTTTCCAAAAGGCCTGCCGTAAGTAAATGCAATGCAGTGAAAACTCCTAGCACCACCAAATTTGGGTAATCATGTCTCATTTTCCCAATGGCAACAGTGGCACCAGTTCCCACTGAGGAAATGTCAAATACACAGTGACTTTTAAGTCTCTCTTGCTGTTCAGTTATAGAAACACAAGGTATGATTTCATTATCTGTAGGCTAATCTTTTGTGGTTTCATTTTTTTTTAAAGATTGACGTCATCTAGAATGTATTTGAAATAAGGAATAAGAGATCCACATTTGCATTTTTATAAACAGTGATTTGATCTACAGCGATTTATTACATAATCCATCCTCCCCCCACCACTGTTTAATGCCACCTTTAAATATAAACAATTTCCACATGTATTTGAATCTATTTTTGAGCTCCCTATTTTATTCTGTTAAATTGCCTATTTTCTCCTATATCAAACTGCTTTAAAATAGTTTGGATTTATATAATGGTTTAATAGCTCATGTGGTTAGTCTCCACTTTCATTCTTCATTTTCATTTGTAGAATTCCTCTGGCTATTCTCACATGTTTATGTCTCCAGCTAACCCCTAGTAGCATTAGCTCAAGTCCCAAAATAGTGCTGCTAATATTCTCACTGGGATGACATTGGAAGTATACATAATTTCTATAAAACTGATATCTCCATATTATAGTTTCCTCCTATGTGCCCTATTAACTTCAGTGATCTCTTGAGTACCTTAGTATCTCTGCAAACCTTGTTTAATGAAAATTTTTGAAGCCACAGAAAAGATGAAACAATAGTACAATGGTAAGCTATATATCCACCACTTAAAGCCAAGTATTGTCCTCTGCCATGTTTTATTTATATTTATGAATTTTTAGTTATTTTATTTATATTTTTTGTGAGCTATCTGAGAACAAATTATAGATATTGTGATACTTTATTCTTAGACATATCAGCATGTATCTCCTAAAAAATGATATTGTCCTACTCACCACAATATCATTGTCATACCTATGTAATTCCCTTAATATCATTTAATATCCAATCTATATTCAAATTTTTTCAATTGTTCCCAAAATGCCTTTTATAGGTTTTGGGTTTTGTTGTTGTTTACAGCTTGGCTACATTTTTTAAAAATTGTATTTTGAAGTATAATTCACATAATATAAATGTCATCCTTTTAAACTGTACGATTTAGTGGTTTTTAGTATGTGCACTAAGTTGTATAACCAGCCCTGCTATCTAATTCTAATTTAGAATATTTTCAATAGACCAAAAAGAATTCCTGTACCGATTAGCATGAATATATATTATACCACATTTTATTTAGGCATTCACTAACTGATGAACATTTGGGCTTGTTTTAAAACCCAAATCCAATCAAGACCTACTTGTTTTGTTTCTGTTGTATTTTGTGAGTCTTTAGTCTCTTTAATATAGAACCGTCCTTTCACTCTTTATTTTTAATTTTCATGTATGACATTGACTTTTTGAATAGACCAGGCCAATTGTCCTGTAGAATAAATGACTGTTTCCTCGAGGAATTGTTTCACTTTCTCTTCCATATTTCCAGTAAACCCAATGTGGAGTGGAAAGGCTTGAGTGGGGCTACCCATGTTTAGTGCAAGTGTTTTATAGGAGATGCTGTCTCCTTTAGACTCTCACACCAGGGAGCTTACAGTATCAGGTTATGACAATGCTAGGGATATGGTTTCATCACTTGGTCCAGGTGATCTTGCCACTATAAAGGTTCATGTTTCACTTCTCTGTCAAGTGTTCTATAGGATGGTAACTTACCACCATGAAAATTACTTTCTAACAACTTTCCACCATTATTTCTGCATTTTCCCAGAATAAAATTTTTGTGTAAGAATACTATACAGAATGGAAAATTTTATGCATCATATTAAGTTTTTTCAGAGTTTTAAAAAATTATTTTGAGTGGCTCTGTTACATAAGATCTGTACTTCAATTGTATTTCCAAGCTTGCTATAACGGAATGTCCCCCAATGTGTCATCTTGTTTATTCCTTATCAATAGAACCTTCCCTGATAAGAAGGAGCAAGGTAATGCCTGATTACCTGCCTCTGGACTTGATGAGGGAGAGAAATACATTTCTATCTTGTTCAGGCCAGTATTATATTTGTTTTGCTGTCCTAAATATGCTGGCTAGTAGTTGTAGCTAGAAAACTTGATTTTTTTTTAAATTTTAAATTTGTAGCCAGCAACCTCTCTGAATTATCTTATTGTTTACAATAATTTTTGTTTATTGCTCTCTTTTTCCTAGATTTTCTGCATAAACAATATATTCTACAAATAACAATAAATTGTTGCCTTCTTTCCAATGTGTAAACCAAACGTATTCTTCTTGTCTAATTACATTGGCTGTTACTTCCAGAACAATGCTAAAAATAGTAATGGTGATATACAATCTTGTATTTTTCCTGACTTCAATGGGGATTTTTCTATTTTTTCCACCATTAAACAATATGTCATAGTGCCAACCAAGAGTCTAGGTGCAAGAAACAAAAGCTGACCTTGGTTACCTTAAGCAGTAAATAATTTTTGGAAGATTATCAAGTAGTTCCAACAGCCAGCAGAGACTAGAAAACCAGACTTGGAGGATGCAAAACCAAGATATTTATACCATTTCTGAGATATACCACCACTGGGCACTGGTACCTTTGCCACTAGCTATCAACTCAGATGTTTGTTCCAAAATGAATAATTGTTTACTCTTTTTTTTCTCCTGCTCATGATTTAAATTCCTAGATAAAAGCATAGAAAATGCTAAGCCAAGACTAGATACCTCTCCACCTGATGACAAGAGGAAAAAACGTCTCATCCCTTAGATTTTGGATGTGGGAGAAAAGAGGGAACTTTTCTCAGACTAACTCAATGGAAGGGGGAAAGTCTAGACATGCAGAAGCTCCCCGAATTAATAAATATTGCCTTACAAAATCTTGGCTTTGGTTGGATAAATTTAAAATTCATATTGAGTAATATGCAAGTATGTTATAAGGCAATTTTGTTTGGTTTGGTTATCATAGGAATAGGTATTGAATTTCCTTAATTTTCTCCTTTAATCAATTGACATTATTTTATGTTACTATTTAATATTGACTCATATCATGTTTATTTATAGTATATTATGGATACAATACATAATATATTTTTCCCTATTATATATTAACATATTTATTAATTCTGAGCCATTCTTATATTTGAGGGATGAACTTCTTGATTTTATGGTGCTATTAGACTTTATTTGCTTATCTTTTTACTTATGATATTTTTCATGATTTTTGTGAGATCAAATTCAACAGTTCAACCTATATCAAAATAAACTTTCAATTTATTCTTAAATGATGTTGGTGAATTTTCCTTGAATCCCTGAGGCCTGTTACTCTTGCCCTCAGACCTTCAGTTGAGGACTTTTCTATAGCTTAGTGGGTTGGGGGTTGAAGACTGTGGCTTCTATTCTCTCTTTTGAAATTTTAACTTTCATGAACCAAGGTTCATTCCATCTGGTCTAGGAGATATATATAGATATCTTCACATTTCAGATCATTTTCCCAATTCAAACTGGGCCTTAGGGCCTTTGCTTTCATCAAAGACCTCCAGTTGTTCCCTTCCCCAGTATCACCTGCTCTTCTCTAAGTCAATTTCACATCCTTCCAACAAATGTAGGGAAAATGTAGGTAGGAAAATATAGGTAAGACCTATGAGTTTTCAAGAGGAAGAGAGAAACTTGGCCTGGAGTTCTCATTCCCCTTTCCCTCCTCCCTGACTCCTTCAAAGAATCTTGGCACATTTATTTTCTCTTTAGTCCTCTACTCTGCTAAATTCCTATTCATCCTTGGAGATAATCAGTTCAGAGTCATTGTGATATTTTGTCTTCTCTTTCACCTTTTCTCCCAGCAGGGAAAAAAAAATGGCAAAGACTGATAGAATTTTTGTCTCTGTAGGGACCTCAAGGTGATTGGTTGGAGCATTTATTTTCACAGATGTTTCATTTATTCCTGGACTGCCTACACATCTTTTGAAATTCACCCTTCTCAAAATTTGAGCACACTTCTAAAGATTTTTTTTCTGCACAACTTCTTTCCTCCACATTGCATTGGGGTGGGTTAGGGGCACTGAACCATGGCAGGACCTCCCATCTCTCACTTCTAGCATGGCCATTTTTCAAATAATAGAGGATGGAGTTTTGCCCTGTTTTCTCATTTAACTTCTGCTGGTCACCTAGCTTGATGATTTTAAATCTCTGTCCAACTTTCAGGTTTATAAAAGAGTGCAGCATCATTTTGTCATTTTACCCAGAAATGCAAGATTAGTCATTTTAAACTATCAACACATAACCAAGTATAGCTTATCATTACGAAAGGTTGTGATATATACCAAGCACGATTCACACTCACAGCTTATTATTTTCATTCAGTTGTGCCACTTACATGATGCAATATTATGCCACCACAATTATACTTCATGCAGTGTACCCAAAACAACCCAATAATATTATTTTGAACAACCCTTTAAAAAATATTTGGTGACAACAGGCTGTGAGAATACTGATTTAGTATAAACTTTGAAGCTCAATTTCAAAAGAAATAGACAGTGTAGACTCATTAAAAGTATTAATACTTTTAAATTAGATCAATACATCCAGAAACTAGATCAACCTGATCATGTGTAAACTCATAAAAGTCTGCTGTTTTTGGTTTCTCATGTACAGAATAAGAAGAATAACTATACTGCCCAAATTCCTTTGATTGAAAATATTTCTTTTAGCTCAGCCAGAATTTGCAAGGATTACTTATGAGTGGAAAATGCAAGTTGGAAAGGAAAACACAGGATTCTAGATAATAAGAATCCACTACTTCAACTCATGCAGGCTGCTTGATTGTGCAGAACTCAGAGGAGAAAGGTCCAACCTTGTCAGCAGCCACAGATATCCAGAAGGTAGCCAGACACTCAGAAAGCAATCCCCCTCCTCACAATCTCTTCCCTCAGGTCATATCACCTCCTCATGGTTTGATCCAGGGCTCTAGGCTGGGATCTTCACTGCTCCTATGAACTTACTCTTAAGAGTTATTACCTGGGACTATGCTGTATTGGGCATCTAGGTACCCTTAGACCTGCCCTGTATGTGGACTTTCTCCCTGGGCATAGTGGAATCCTATGGTCTAACAACACTGCCCCCTCAGCCCCAGCCATCCAAACTTTACACCTGTTCTACGTTTTGGAAGTATCTCAAGATTCATTTAATGCACACAGATTTGGCAACCACTGAGAGCTTTAAGTTAGAGAGTCTCAAATTTTACTATTTATATGCATCATCTGGGACTCTTGTTAAAATGCAGGTTTTGATTCCAGACTGGGTGGGGTGTGAGATTCTGCATTTCTAACAAGCTTCCAGGTGATGCTGACATTACTGGTCCCTGGAATATACTTTAAGTAGCAACTACCAAGTGAGAAGGGAAATTTACCCTTCATGTGTTGGTACTGAGGAATAGTTAGGCTTGAATGATACCCCCTACACTTCAGTTGTTCAATATCTTTGGAAGCATTTCTAAATTTGTGAGTTTCAGAGAAACCTCAAGCATAGTTTTAGGACTATCCACAAAGCTTATTATGATTCCATTTAGACAATTAACAATTTAGATTTGGAATTGTTTCTCCAGTAGTGAAACATTATATGTTGATCTGATTAACAAGGCAGCTAGAAATGGACCCAGGACCGAGGCAGAAAAACAGAACTTTGAACTTTAGAGCCCCTTCCACTGGATCCCTATGCCCCATCATCTCACCAACTTCATCAATGGATAGAAAGTCAGAACAGAAAGAAATGAAAGGGGAGAAAAAGGAGGAAAAGGAGGAGGATAGAGGGAAGGAAGGAAGGGAAAAGATGGAGGGAGGAAGGGAATAACAGACCACTAACAGGAGATAATATCAAAATCTTTAAAAATGTTCATGAACTTGGACCATTTAAATTCCTGACTATGAATCTATCTTTAGGAAATATTCATGCAGGCAGACAAGTGCTTATGCCTTAATGTTCCTTTACTTTAGGGTCATTTTTAGTTGTGGAAACCTGGAAGTTACCAAAACATCTCTCAATACAGACAGCACAGTCTATATTGTTATTTTCCCCTTGCTTTTGTGTTGTCTTGTTGGTGTATCATTTATATAATGTGAATACACAGATCTTAAATATACAATTTGATATATTTTAACAATATGTACACCTCTGTAACCACGACTCAAATCAAGATACTTCCCTCCTAAAAGTTACCTGGGCCCCTTACCTCTCATGAAATTTCCCCTCAACCTCATAGAAGCAATTACTATTCTGACAGTGACCACTGTTGATTAATTACACCTGTTCTTGACTTCATGTACATGGATTCATACATTATGTGTTTTTTGTGTCTAGCTCCTTTCAGCGTAATATTTTAAAGCTCCTTTATATTGCTATGTGTATCAGTAGACCACTTGTTGCTGAGTAGCATTCCATTCTTGAAAAAAGCTACAATTTGTTGAGGCTGATGTTAGCAAGATGGCAGAATAGGACTTTCTAGTGCTTGTCACCCTGTAGAAACACTAATTTGAACAGCAATTCATACACAAAAATACCTCCACAAGAGCTAAGACAACCAGGTGAGAGATTATGGCACCTGAGCAGAGTGCAAAACAAGAAAAGATGTATCAAAGAAAGTATGAAGGACAGTTTTACATTATCCACATCACCCCTCCCACAATCCCAGGCTATAGCAAAAATACCTGAGATTGAGTAATTTATAAAGTAGAGAAATTTATTTTCTCACAATTCTGGAAGCTGAGAAGTCCAAGATCAAGGCACCAGCAGATTTAGTATCTGGTGAGGGCTGCTCTCTGCTTCCAAAATGGAACCTTCTTGCTGTGTCTTCGCATAGCAGCAGAGATGACAGAACCAGGCAGCTCTCTGAAGACTCTTTTATAAGAACGCTAATTCCTTTATTATGAGGTTGGAACCCTCATGACTTAATCACTTCCCCCAAAGGCCCCACCTCTTAATGCCATCACCTTGAGGTTAAGCTCCAATATATGAATTTTGGAAGGACATACATGTTTGAGCCTTAGCAGACCCTAACACTGGGCTGACTCCAGTAAAACCCAGTGCCAGGCAGGGCCTCATGGCCCCAAACTCCAGATTGGTACCTGTGGACTGAGCCTCTAGACCTGCCCTGCTTCCAGGACAGATCCCGCAGCCCCAAGCTCCAGGCCTGCCTGGTAGACTCAGTCTCTTGACCACCCTATTGCCAAGCCCACCCCAGCTGCCCCAGACCTCAGACAAGCCCAAGGACCAGGCTAGCACCCACAGAGTCAGGATCCAAGATGCATAAAAACAGACACGCAGGCCAATGTCGCAGAACAAATAGTCCAGAAACAAACCCATGAATCTGTGGTCAGTTGATTGTCAACAACAGTGCCAAGAATACACAGTGGGGAAAGGATGGTCTCTTCCTTAAGTGGTATTGGAAAAACTGGATATCCACATACAGAAGAATAAAATTAGATCCTTATCTCATACCATATACAAAAATCAACTAAAAATGGATTAAAGACTTAAATGTAAGACCCCAAGCTATGAAACTACTAGAAGAAAACATGGGAGAAAATCTCCATGATTTTCCAAATATCATTGCATGATATCTCCAAAATATCATGCAATGATATTTTGAATATGACTCCAAAAGCACAGGCAGCAAAAGCAAAGGTAGACAAATGAGATTGCATCAAACTAAAAACCTTCTGCACGGCATAGGAAACAATCAACAGAGTGAAGAGACAACCTATGGAATGGGAGAAAAAAAATTGGAAATCATTTATCTGGTAGAGGGTTAATATACAAAATATACAAGGAACTCAAAAACTCAACTGCAAACTAATAGCCCGATTGAAAAATGGGCAAAGGACCTAAATAGACATTTTTAAAAAGGAGATATGCAAATGGCCAACTGGCATAAAAAAAAAAATGTTCAGCATTGCTAATCATCAGGGATATACAAATTCAAACCACAATGAGATATTGCCTCACACCTGTTAAGATGACTATTATCAAAAAGTCAAAAGATAACAAGTGTGGAAAAAAAGAGAACCCTTGTACACTGTTGATGGGAATGTAAATTAGTAAGGTCATTACAGAAATCAGTATGAAGTTTCCTCCAAAATTAAAAATGGAACTACCATGTGATTTAACAATCCTACTGGGTATATATCCAAAGAAAATGAAATTACTATGCTGAAGAGATACCTGCACACTCATGTTCATTACAGCATTATCCACAACAGCTAATATCTGGAATCAACCTAAGTGTCCGTCGGTGGGATGAATGGATGAAGAAAATGTGGTCTATACACAATGGAATGTTATTCAGTCTTCAAAAAGAAGGAAATCTTGTCATTTGTAGCAACATGCATAAACCTGGAGGACATCATGTTTTGTAAAATAAGTTAGGCACAGAAAGATAAACGCCACATGATCTCACTTATACCTAGACTCTTGAAAAGTTTATCTTATAGAAGTAGAGAGCAGAATGCTATTTTCCAGAGGCTGGGGTTGGTGGGAAGCATTGGGGAGATGCTGATCAAAAGATACAAAATTTCAGTTAGACAGGAGGAATAAGTTCTAGAGATCTATTGCACAACATGGTGACTATAGTAAATAAAAGTGTGTTATGCTTTAAAATTTTCTGAGAGTAGATTTTAAGTATTCTCACAACAACAAAAAAATGATAATGTGAGGTAATGCATATGTTAATTAGCTCAATTTAGCCATTCCACAATGCATACATATTTCAGAGCATCATGTCGTACACAATAAATAGATACAGTTTTAATTTGTCTATTCAAAAAACCTACAAATTTTTTGGTGCATTTTCCTCTCTTGGTTTTTAACCCTACAACTCTGCTTCATACTCTCTTTGTGGAATAGTATTTTTTTAGATGCCTTTGTTTCTCAGGCTTTGATCTTCTGTCTTCTCACTCTTCGAACAACCACGGCCAATTTGTGACTTCAGCAGCTACTTACGAACCGATGGGCCCCTTGTTAGTGCTGACCTTTCCCGTGTGCCCTGAAGCGTACATTATATTGCTTATATTCCCACACTTAGCTCCAAGTCTAATACTAAAACTTCCCTTCTTCGTCCCCCAATTTCCTGTCATCTCCTGGAGGACAGGAGTGCCTCAGAACTTGGCATGACACCTGCCTGGTGCATGTGATGAGCAAAGGTCCATCACATTAGTGTTCATAATGAAGGGTGCTTCCAGGTCTTCCTGCTTGTGTGTGTTTCCTCCCCTAGTATCCGGTCTGTGCCTGTGACCTGCTTAAACAATAAAATGGAGCTCTGTGACAGTGTGCCACAACAGTGCACCCTTAGGTTGGTAACCAAGCCTTCTTTGAGTAGACCATTGTCTACCTTCCAAAATTCGACTGTCTTTGCACATGATGTTCCATTTGCATGGAATGACCTTATAACATAAGACTTTATAACATAAGGCTCAGAAAGGCAGGTCTTATTTATAGTAAATAAGGTAGGTCTTATTTATTGCTGTTTTTATAGTGCTTAAAGTTGTATAGCTTGTATGGTGGTTACTCAATTAATATTAATTAGATGAATACATGAATAAATTATCCTTCATGTCTCTCCCAGTTCCTAGAGTCTAATCAGCTTTAAGTCCCAAAAAGGAAAATGGGCCAGTAAGATTCATAGAATATAAAAGAATTATGAAAGGAAATTGTGAAAAGTGGCAGAAATATTTAAAAGAGAAACAAATCCCTGGGAGCTTACAAAGATATTAAAAATATAAAAAGAAGAATCTAGTAGAAAAAAATAGATTCCCTTTGAAGAAAGTGGTGGGGTATGATTAAAATAAAAGGTGCTAAACTTCCTAGAAAATGAATAAAACAAATGGTGTTGATGACCATAATGAGTACTCTGTATTCCAGCTAAAAAAGTTCTAATTAGAGTGCATAAACACATGCACACACACACACACACACGCTGCTCACACACATACATATACATAAACACATACAGTACATAAACATACACATTCACACTCCTACACACACTCACAGGCAAACACTGAAAATCACAATCACATTCATGCACATATGGAGGTCATGTGCACATATGTACACACACACGCACACTCATACTCACATATTCACATATGTATGTGGATACACAGCCACATGTTCACAAACACACATACATATATATAAACTAAGCAGTCCATGTGCTTTCACGCACATGCACACACGTGCTCTCACACACACCGGACACTGCAACAATGCCTTACAAAGAGTAATTCAATCGTTTCAGGAAGCTCTGGTGTAAAATGAGAACACGCTTTCAGGAGGCTACCTCTAACTGCTGACTGTCCATAAAATGCCAGAACTTGAGAAAATCCACTGACTCTAAGGCAGACAGAACTGCATGGAAAAGGTCACTGAAACTTTCGGCTTCACGGCCCTGTAGCATGGCCTCATGAAACAGAACCTGCCTGGAAGGTGGAGGGTGGCCCTTTGAACTGGATCCACTGACCCTCCCCGAATATGAGATCCACATATGGGCCAGGAGGATGCCACCAGTCCCAGGGCCTGTGGGGGGTGCTGAACTTGCAGGAGTCCAGAGTGCTGCCCCTTCCTCTCTCTTACCCTTTGGCCATCCCAGGAGACAGCCAGGCTGCAGGTGTGGGGACAGGTCCACGGCACATACTTGATGAACTCCTGCAGAAATGCCCCACAGTGGTCTAGATCCTCCCATCACAGCTTCTGTATTGAGAGTATTTTTCTGTGGTCCTTATTTATATACCCAAACTCATTTTCCCAGGGATATCTTTTACCACTAATATTTTCTTGAGAAGGTTTGATTCTTTGGTCAAATTTTACTCAATTAGTCATTATTATATTTTCTATTGATTATGCCTGTCGAGTCTAATTTTTCTCCATCATTGCAGTTTTCAACACTTCCTACATGATTTTCAAAAATTTTTCTTCCACAACAGATTTTATCATGTGAAGTTGCCACCTGTGTCCACTGTATTTTGTGTTGATAATTTCTCCCAGTAACACCCACTGTCAATTGAATGGTTTGAATTTATTTCTTGTCTAATTCACTTAAAAAATGTGATCAACACCCTAAGCTATGACATAATTGTTCTTCTGCCTAGGATTTAACTATTTTATTCCCAATTCAACTCTTTGTTATAATTCTGATCATTTTGCTATTTATTCATAATGTACAATATTAGCAGAACACATATAGCAAACAGCGGAAGTCAGAATAGTGGGATGAAAATTAAAACAGGTGGCTGAAAAGGTTCTTCTTCCTAAGGGTGAAGCAGCTTTGGTTGAGGCCCACACACAGAGTGACATGAGGTCCCCTTACAACCTATATTAACTCATGTTGCCATGACTTTACATAACAAATGGGCCTAAAACCCAGTGATCTGGGATGGATAGATAGATAGATAGATAGATAGATAGATAGATAGATAGATAGATAGATAGATAGATATTTTTTGTGGTCCATGGATCAGCTGCATTGAAAACAATTATTCTCTGTTGGTTTTACTTGTCGCCAGAGTCCTGTGCTTCTCTGTACTTTTCTCTCCATTATCCAAGAATCTCCCAAAGCCACCTGGGTTTCCATTGAGCACTCCCTCAGCCTGGGGCCAGAGAGCAGGTTGTTGGAGCAATTCAGGTGGCCAGTGATGGGGGCATGTCACTTGAGGTGAAAGAAGAGGCATATAGAAGAAATTATAAGGATTCAGTTGTAGGCTGAGCTTAGTAACAAGGGAGGCAGGGATCAACGAAGACGCCAAGATACCAAACTTGGAAGAGTAGAAGATTAGAGGTCACAATTTTTAAAAGAAGGAGAATTATTGGGAAAGGAAAAGAAAATTTTAACATTGGAACAATTTGTAGCCAAGTTTGTATATTAACTCATCATTGGGGAGAAACCTTCTGGTGATATGGCATTACGAATCATAAGTAATTTTCACATTATAGAAATAGTTGGCTTTACAATCAGTTTTGGTAAAGTGGTTCCTTAAAGTGGTTCCTTCTCATTGTCTTTCATTGAAAAGTAAGAAATATGTTCCTATAGAAATGAAGGGTCAGAATCTCTTTGTTGAACTGATTTCCTGGGTATTTGTGAAATAGCAATGTTGTAAATGCCTGGAACACCTTGGAACCACTTCTCCCTCCAGGGCCACCACTCTGTCCCCTACCCCAAGTCCTAGTCCTCTGGTTCCCCAGAGTACAACCTAACTCATCCCTTTTTAGCCTGGCTGTTGAATAGACTTCAATTGAACTCTTTTCTAATACCTATGTTTCAACTGAGCTAGCCAAAATAGATGTCCACCCCAGCTTTCAACTCACAGTTAATTCCTTAACATTAATCCTCTCAGTAGAATTATCCTAAACCCCCAAACCACTGCAGTTCTGAAAAATCATTTATGCCACTGTTTAATGAGACATTCTTATATTTTACATATGAGTGTAAGACAGCAGTCACATCCTGGAGAAAGGTACAAAAAGTTACCATAAGCATGTGTACACATTGGATTCCTGCCTTCCTCCCTTCCTCTTGCTCTCCTTAACTCTTTCCTTTCCACAGTTGTATCCTGAGCATCTGGGGATACAGCAGCAAGCAAAATGAATTCTTTAAACTTTGGAACCTATATTCTAGAGGAAAGAGATAATTGATATATAGTAGTATGCAGGCCTGTCTAGGAGATATTGCAGGTTGGGTTCCAGATCACTGCAATAAAGTGAATATCAAAATAGAATGAGTCACACAAATTTTTTGCTTTCCTAGAGCATATAAAAGTTACATTTACACCTGGCCTCTCACTTTGAGAAACTGAAGCAGGAGGATAGCTTGAGGCCAGGAGTTTGAGACCAGCCTGGACAACATAGTAAGAACTTATCTCTAAACAAAAAAAAAGTTATATTTACACTATACAGTAGTCTAATAAGTGTGCAATAGTATTATGTCTAAATATATATATATATATGTATACCTTAATTTAAAAGTACTTTATTGTTAAAAAATGCTAATGATCATCTGAGCCTTCAGAGAGTTGTAATCCTTTTGCTCATAGAAGGTTTTGCCTCAATGTTGATGGCTGCTGACTGATCAAGATGGTAATCGCCAAATATTGGAGGGACTGTGATAATTTCTTAAAAGAAGATAACACTGAAGTTTGCTGCATCAATAGATTCTTCCTTTCATAAAAGCTTTCTCTGGAGCATGCAATGCTGTTTGATAGCATTTTACCCACAGTAGAACTTCTTTCACACTCTAAGTCAATCCTCTTAAACCCTGCTGCTGCTTTATCAACTGAGTTTATGGAATATTCTAAATCCTTTGTTGTCATTTCAGCAATGTCCACTGTATCTTTATCATATATAGAATTTATCTCAAGAAGCTGCTTTCTTTGCTGATCTATAAGAAACAACTCCTTGTCTGTTAAGTTTTACCATGAAATGGCAACAGTTCAGTCACATCTTCTGAGTCCACTCCTAATTCTAGTTCTCTTGCTATTTCCACCACCTCTGCAGTGAATTCCTCCACTGAAGTCTTGAACCCCTCAAAATCACCCATGAGAGTTGGAACCAACTTCTTCCAAACTCCTGTTAATGTTGACATTTTGACCTCCTCTTATGAATCACACACATGTACTTAATTTCATCTAGAAAAGTGAATTCTTTCCAGAAAGTTTTTCATTTACTTTGCCAAGATCCATCAGAGAAATCACTATCTATGGCAGTTATACCCATGCAAAATGTATTTCTTAAATAGGATTTGACAGTCAAAATTACTTTCTGATCCATGAGCTACAGAATGAAGGTTGTGTTAGCATGCAAGAAAACAGTATTTGCTTCCCTGTTCACATCCATCAGAGCTCTTGGGTGACCAGGTGCATTGTCAATGAGCAATAAAATATTTTTAAAAGAATAATTTTTGATGAGCAGCAAGTCTCAACAGTTGGCTTAAAATATTCAGCAAACCATGCTGTCAACAGATATGCTGTCATCCAAGCTTTGTTGTTCCATTTATAGAACACAGACAGAGTATATTTAGCATAATTCTCAAAGGCCTTAGGATTTTCAGATTTCTTTTAGCATTGGCTTCAACTTAAAAGCTGCATTAGCCCCTTGCAAGAGAGTCAGCCTGTCTTTTGGAGATTTGAAGCCAGCCAGGCATAGACGTCTTATCTCCAGCTATGAAATTCCTAGGCGGGAGGATGTTTTGTCTACATCGAAAATCTATTGTTTAGTGTAGCTGCCTTCATCAATGATATTAGCTAGATCTTCGGAATGACTTTCTGCATCTTCTATATCAGCACTTGCTATTTCACCTTGCATTTTTATGTTATGAAGGTTGCTTTTTTATTTAAACATCATGAACAAACATCTGTAGCTTCAAACTTTTCTTCTGCAGCTTCCTCACCTCTCCCTCTCTCAGCCTTCATAGAATTGAAGAGAGGTGGGGCCTTGCTCTGGAATAGGCTTTGGCTTGAAGGAATGTTATGGCTGGTTTGGCCTATCCAGACCACCAAAACTTTCTTCATATCAGCAATAATGCTGTTTTGTTTTTTTTTTTCTTTTATCATTGGTGTGTTCACTGGAGTTACAATTTTAATTTTTTCAAGAACTTTTTCTTTACATTCACAACTTGGCTAGCTGCTTGGCACAAGAGGCCTAGCTATCAGCCTACCTGGGCTTTCGATATGCCTTCTTCACTTAGCTTAATCATTTCTAGTTGTGATTTAAAGTGAGACATATGTGACTCTTCCTTTCACTTGAACACTTAGAAACCATTGTTGGGTTATTCATTGGCCTAATGTCAACATTGTTATGTCTCAAGGAATAGGGAGGCCCAAGGAGAGGGAGAGAGACAAAGAAATGGCCAGTTGGTCGAACAGTCAGAACACATACAACACTTATTAAGTTTGGGGCGCTCCAAAACAATTACAATAGTAACATCAAAGATCACTGATCACAGGTCAGCGTAACAGATATAAAAATAATGGCCAAGAAACTGACTCAACTGGAATTGTGAACCCAGGGACTGGAGCAGCACAGGAAGATGAATTCTACACCCCTATAATTCTGCCCCAATTAACGAATCTAATTATCTAATCCCCTGCCTGCTAAAATATCCTTAAAAACCCTGTCACCCAAATTCTTGGGGAGGTCAATTTGAGAAATATCCCATATCTCCCCAGTTATCACTAAAAATTCTCTTTCTTTGTTGCAATCCCAACTGTCTCAGTACATTGGCTCTTCTCTGTGCAGCTGACAATACAACCCGGTTGGGCAGCAACAAAGCTTCATCTGTATTTAGAGCTGCTCCCCATCACTTTCATCACCACCTGAGCTCCACCTCCTGGCAGATCAGCAGCAGCATGAGATTCTCATAAGAGCACGAACCCTACTGTAAACTGTGCATGCGCATGTGAAGGATCTAAGTTGCACGATCCTTATGAGAATCTAATGCCTGATGGTCTGAGGTGGAGCTGAGGGGGTGATGCTAGTGCTGGGGAGTGGCTGCCAATAAAGATTATTGTTAGCAGAGAGGTTTGGACTGCACAGTAAATGTAATGGCTTGAATCATCCCGAAACCATCCCTCCCTCCCACTCTGACCATCCATGGGAAAATTGCCTTCTATAAAACTAGTCTCTGGTGCCAAAAACATTGGGGACCACTGCTTTAGAGTGTCTGATAGAAAGACTGTGTAGAAACCCGAGTGGAACCAGCCAAGTTAATAACCATTGCATCTAGCCCATGGTGATCTAGCTCAGTTTCCCTCCTCTTTCTTTCACTTTCAATAATATCCATCTCTTTCCTATGCAAATGAATTCAGTATAACCAAAGGTAACTCTTCTCTCCCTTAAAAGGGCAAATGCTTTTAGTATAGCTGCTTTGCTTTTTGTTATAGTTCCTTTTCTTTGAATGTGGCTGTGATAGTGTCTTTGCAACAATTCACCTCTACATTGTATTTCTATCTAATCATATGTTTGCATTGTGCATAGATGGGGAAGGGCTTCTCTAGAGAGTCCAGCTCATGGCACTGAACATGAGGTGTGAAGCTAGCTGCCTGAGTGCCAATGAACTCTGTGTCACTTGCTCTGCATCCAAGTGGATTTCTACAGAAATGAGTAAATTTCACTTTCCTCCAGTAGAAGTGCCATCTGTTAGTACTCCAAAAAGTAGCACTGATATATGATTCATTAGCTTATATATATTCTAATATGATCTGTGAGTTAAAAATCATTTTTTTCAGACCTTTGTGGATCTTATGACTCATATTATAATATTTTCCCCTTATTTCCATTTTATTATTTGGCTCTAGAATCAGAATTAGAAGCTGACATGAATATTTTATGGCCCACATTGTCTCTTGGTTCTCTTATGCATAATACCAAGTATTTGCAATTAAATGAAGGCAAATGAAGGATTTCAAAAAGTAATACCATTCAAAACTAAAAAAGCTTGGGAAAAGTTGAATTTCCAAGTCCATGGAGTCTTTTTACTCACATATAACTCTCATTTTCCTTTACAACCAGGAATAACATTTACTTCACTGGCTTTCACTATGATATTGCAGACCCTCCATAACCAGGCTTGCTTACAAATGAATGTTATTAGAAGTTGAACAGCTGCCTCCATTTCCTTTCTTTTCCATTCCAGTTCTCCTCAGTGATGTCCACTAAGGCTTCACATGTTGCGGAAGCTCCAGAAAAGTGTCACCGTCATTTCTAGAACCCCTTTCAGATACACTCCTGTTGAATACTGTGTTGCTTGTGGCTAATATTCAAGAATCCTCCCCAAAATTGAACACGAGAGGCAGTGAGTTAGTGCTAGAAATTCTGAAGCCCTCAAATCTCTGAAGCTATCTTTTATTTCAAGGAGAAGTAAGGAAATAACATCTCTCCACATGCTGTTACCCAAGTAACATTAAGTATTGGATCTTCAGTATTTATTTTAGTTATGAATCTCCTCTCTCTAGGAAAAAAAAAAAAAACACATCAGGAGGATTTGGATATAGACCAGAAAAGATAGAAGAGCAGTTCATGAAATTTTTACAAAGTGACAGGCAATATGACTCCACTCTCTGCTTCACCAGTAAAATCTTCACTAAGTCTCAATACTTTTAGGGTTACCTTAGAGGTTTTATGGAGGAAAGGAGGGAAGAAAAAGGGAATACTCCAATGGGCTAAAGGCATGAATAAACTCTGCAAAGGGAATCCCACCACTATGTATATGCCTCATGAGTAAGTCCATTCATGGAAAACAGGAAGTCTACTTCTGAATATATTTATTAAAATGATTTGGGGGGAAAATGAGCTGTCACACTTCAGACTCAAGTGCCAAGTTCTATAAAAACTATAGATGTATCCCTTCGCATAAAAATATATTAACAATGTCTCTGCCAATCAGCTTCTTTTCACCCATTGTGTGTGTTTCTCCAGTTCCCACACTAACTTGGAGAATGTCAAAGAAGATTTATTTTAAACTGTCAGAGTAATAAAATACTTTTGCTGCTGCCAGCTATATTATAATGAATCTAGTTATAAAGTATGAAAGGGGGAAGGAAACTTACTGAAGGGTTATAAGATTGAACCATTTGCTTCCATATTTGGCTAATGGTAAAGAGAGTATCTGACTCCTAACAGGATAGGAAGAGAGATGAAGTCAAGAGAAGAAAAATGTTTAAAGCCTTAGAATTCTTGAGTCAGGAGGAAAATCTTGGCAATGAGTCAGTGAGATGATGCCAGAAGGTCTGAGAGTATCATCAATATTGATAAGATGAGATTAAAAAAAAAAAAACTAGATAAATCAATACCACAGCAGAAGTGTCTGGTAGGTTTGATCATGTTTGAGGTACAATTATGTAGTACCATAATAGCATTACCTAACATAGTTCCCCAAGGCTCAGCCACTTAAAATAATAAGCATATATATGAGTCTTAGGGTTGGGAATTTGTGCTAGGCTCAGCTGGGTGGTTCTTCTGTTCTCACCTGAGCTCTACACATGTCAGGGGGATGGCTTGCTGTTGGCTGATCATGACTGCTTTCACCTGGGTGAGTAGGCAACTTGGCTGTGTTGTACAGGTCTGCCATTCTTCAGCAAACTAACCCAGGTGTCCACAACAATGATGGAGCTACAAGAGAGAACAAGCTCCAATATATAAGCCCACTTCAAGCCTATGCTTGCACAGTGTGTGCTAATATCCTAGTGCCCAAGTAACTGACATGGCTGAGCCCAGAGTCAGGGGCAGAGCAGGTTTCCCATGATGGGAAATTACCATATTGCAAAGTCATGTGACAAAGGAGTGGGAACAAGGTGGGGAAGGAACTGGGTTATCTTTCCATACTACAACATTAGTCATTCTAGACTGATATTGATTTGTCATTTCTGTGTATCAGAACTTCATAAGCAAAACATTGATCAGGATCTGTTCATGCTCAGAATAAAGTTGAGTGACCAGGGAATCCATTGAGCAAAAGATGGCTTTAACCAGCGGTGTACAGAAGGACAATAATACCAACTCTAAACATGAATACACTTCAATCTGTTTTCTTGGGGGTACCCTTAAATAGAGTATTCCGTGTTTGTTATTTAACATTTGCTTAACACTTTCATATGTGCCATGTGCCTCACAACAATATTTAGGCATTATCCTCACAAAAGCCTGGGGAGAGTGGTGCTATTATTTCCACTTGTTATGCAGGTGGTTGAGATGGCAGATGTGGCCCAGCAACACCAAACTAAGTCACTGAAATGTGGAAAGTTTCAACAGTCCCCTGAGTATTCAGTTTGTACAAGCAAACATGTTTCTGGCTGAGCTTACTGTTTATTGGACTGAAGTAAATAAACCAAACAGATGTTTAAGCTACATGTTTTCACAGCTTTAACACATATTAAGAATTTTGAAAACACTAATTTATTTGCCTCAGATTGTAATAGATGAGTCAGTATTATGGCTGATGACCCATAGGTGAATCATTCTGGACATAAAATACATAACCCCAATGAGCTTTGGGAATCACATTGTCTTAAACCAGGTTTCTCCAGAAGCAGATCCTGAGACAAGAATTCCAGTGAATATATTTTATTCGGAAGGTGATCCCAGGAAACACTGTAAGTGAGAAAGGGAAGGGAAAGTTAAACTGCAATTTAACCCCATGGAGAACTCTGGGAACTATGGAATAACCCTGAGAGTAACCCTTCCTGAGGGCAAGGAAGCTAGGGTGTTTGTACCTTGAGCCCTGTGAGTCATTGCCTGACACCTACTCTTGGGTATATTAATTCCTTGGCACTTATGTCCTGCTATGTGCTTGGGCAGAGAAACTTTCTACAGCTCTAGAGAAAGCCCTCAGTAAGATATTCTGATGTGGGCAGTTGGAAGTAGACAGTTGTTCCAAAGTGCTAAGGCCCACGGGATATGAGCAGAGTACAGCAAAGTTTGGTGCACATACTTAGCAAGACCAGAACAAGTTTGCCCCATTGTGGCATAGAGGCATGTTTTCCTAAGCCACCTTTCTTAAATCAAATAAAAACAACAAGGAGAACAGAAGTAATAGGAAGAGAGACAGAAAGGTAATATATCAGGCAATGTTCAATCAGGAGTCAGAAGCCATCCAGTTATTTGAACAAGGAAAAGTTAATCTAAAGAATTTCTAACTAGTAGAAAGTGGTTAACTACCAAAATGGGTAAATGAGAACTCAAAGGCATTGGTCCCCAACCAATGGTGAGCTGTATAATTATTTCACTGTATATTACAATGTAATAATAATAGAAATAAAATGCACAATAAATGTAATGTGCTTGAATCATCCTGAAACCATTCTGCCCTTCCCAGTCCCTGGAAAAATTGTCTTCCATGACAATGGTCCCTAGTGCCAAAAAGGTTGGGGACTGCTACTCTAATGAATTCAACAATATAAATACGAAAATCATGTCCTATCTCTAAGCTGAGGGAGAGTGGCCAGTGAAGCCCTCCATCTTGAAGGCAAATTCAGATGAGGCCATCTGTGATACAGTGACATTGTGATTTATAATAATAATTATATATATATAGTCTTAGTCCACCTTTCCTGGCACAGAGCTCCTAAAACTCTTGGACTCTCCAGAGTGAGAATAGTGTCTTTTGTATGCTAATGAGATGACTGGTGACTTGGGACCCCCAGGCAGCTTCAGGATGGGGCTGGTCACCAGGAAGACCAAGGCATGAGTGGAGGGTTGAGACTCTCAGCCCTACCCCTCAACCTCTGGGGAGAGGAGAAGGGTTGGAGATTAAGTTGATCACCAGTGGCCAATGATTTAATCAATCATGCATGCCTACGTAATGAAGCTTCCATAAAAGCCCCAAAGGACTGAGTTTAGGGATCTTCTGGAGAGCTGAACACATGGAGGTGCCCAGAGCGTGGCATGCCAAGGAGAAGGCATGGAACCTGCATGCCCCTTCTCATGTCCCTGTCTCCATGTATCTCTTCCATCTTGCTGGCCATTTGTGTCCCTTATTCTATCCTTCATTAATAAACCAGTAAACATAAGTAAAGTGTTTACCTGGGCTCTGGGAGCCACTCTAGCAAATTCATCCAACCTGAGGGGTCAGTCGTGGGAACCTCCAATTTAGAGCCAGCCCCTCAGCAGTATATGTGACAACCTACTGCCTGTGACTGGCTTCTGAGGTGGGGCAGTCTTGTGGGCCTGAGCCCTTAACTGCGGATCTGACATACCTCTGGGCAGATCGTGTCAGAATGGAATTGGATTGGAGGACACCCCACTGGTGTCCAGTGGAGAATTGCTTGGTGTGAGTGAGTGTGTGACAGGAGAGTAGGAAAGATACTTTGTTTTTTTCTGTATCTTGCAGACCACCACAAAGAGGGGAGATGAAAACCACATTTCAGCCATACTATCCGGGAGAAGTTTCCCTAAGTGACCCTCGGATGCAAGGCAGTGGTCGGAGCTTGGAAGGACAGAGGGCTGGGCCCCTCAGGCCGTGTGTTCAGGTTGCAACTCAATCAACACTGAAGCCATCCAATTAATCCTCCTATATAGAACACCCTTTCCCTTCTTCCTCCCGTGGTTCATCTTTCAAGACCTACCCCAAGAGCTCCCCACCTCCTTAAAACCTGATGAACAAATGCCCGTGGGCACACTTACTTTCACAAAGCAGGGTTTACTCCCTCTGTTTGTAGACTTATCCTTTTTTATTGCCTTGAATGGTAATAATGTGTTCTACTTATTTACCTACTTTCTATGGCTAAAGATTATGTATTTTTTAACCTTGTAACTCCTTAGAACAATCCCAGGACAATAGCTACAAGCCTCGTGGGGCTATTTGAACACTTGAAAGGTGGCTAGTGCAAATTGAGATGTCTGCCAAGTATAAAATCCAAACCAGATTTCAGTGACTTGGTAAGAAAAGAAAAGAGTATAAAATGTAATGACTTCTTTACATTGATTATATGTCAAAATAATATTTTGAATGCAATGTGTTAAATAAAATATATACTGCATGAAAATTAAGCACCTATTTCTTTCTACCTTTTCTTTAACATGACTACTAGAAAATTTAAAATTACATGGTGGCTCACATTTGTTGTTCACTCACATTATATTTCTCCGAGATGGGGCTGCCTTAGAAAAACCACATTAAATAGATAATAAATAGTTAATGAGTAAATGCAGTAAGCATCTTTTCAAGAGATATAACATGTTTCAATTTCATTGTCCATTTTTTTAAATTTGGGAACTGATATATGATCATCAACTTTTTAAATTTACCCAAAGTTAATGTAAAACCAAAAAAGTCACCTCCTATAAACACTACTCCTTAAAAAAACCCAAAACAACATTTTAATGCACAAAAGCAGGAAGAAGTAAGTGATCTCAAATTAAAGGGAACAGTGGTCAACATTGTACAATTATTTTAAAACAAACACAAGAAATAGAACATATATTTAAATCTTCACTTGTAGAACAAGTACAGTATAAAAAGCTACTCTGATTATGACATTGTGAGCCATTGTTTTCTTGACACAATTGTCAGTTTTAGGGCAGCTATGTCATAGGTCAACAGGAAATGGAGCTGCTGGTGCCAGCTTGTTCCAGCTCTTTGTTTTGACAATCCTTCCTGAAAATCCATTTGGCCTAAGAACAGCCGTGGAAATGGAATAGACACAGGTAGCACTATTTTAGTCCCTTTGACATATTCTGGGGTGACTAATTGCTGCCAGGACTAACAAGGCCAAGCCCTCACGCTTGTCACCTGCGTTAGTCTCACCGAACACATGGATGTTCTCTGTACAGTTGGAGCAGAGCAAGCATCCAGCTTTTCAGGCCCATAGGAAGGGGGCTGCAGGACTGACCAGTGAGTGCCCCCCCCCCACAGAGCAGACTGTGGTAGCCCAACATGGAAGAGCAGAAATTTATCCAAGAAAAATGCTATTCCTGTGAACATCACAGAGTTGGTGTCTAACTTGATGAAAATCTTGCCTGCAGAGTCTTAGTGTCTCATCAATAAACTGACATGATTACTGTTTTATCTCCATCCACAACAAGGAGATTTAGAACCATGTTGTTTTCTATCTACCCAAGGGTTAACATAATCACTGCCTTCAGATCCTCTCAGTCTCTGGTGGGAGGCTTACATACCCCCCAGCATCTGAACGTCAGCTGCTCCTAAGGGAACCAGCATGGAGGGAGGGAAAAAGAGACAGAGGAGGTAGATATTTGGCTGCAGCTCTTTGGGCTCCTCAGCTGTCAATTTCCCTGAAATATCATCACCAGCAAATTGAGAGGATCTTAGGCTGGATTAAACAAACATTATCCTCCAGATAGGAAACTGTGCTTTCATATCAGAGCTTCTGTTTTCATCACATCTCTCCAGAACACAAAGACATTTTCTCAAAGCCTCCTTCCAATGAAAGAAGACAAAAGTAATGGAAAATAATAATAATTAAAAAAAACTATTTTCCAGGAAAGTGTTTGCCATTGATGATACCTTTTCTTACTCACTATTTCTTGCACTGCTTCTGGAAAGTTCCTTATTGACAAGCATCTGAAAAGTAGAAAGATTTTTTTAAAAGAAGAAAAGACCTCTCTTTGCTGCATTGGTCATCGTGGAAATCCAGTGATGGAATCTAGCAGAGTGACAGGTACAATGGATCTATCCACTGAGATCCAGATTTACAATAACAGCCTCACAAGCTTTTGTCTTCTCTTAAACTCTGTGGTAGTCCTCCTGGACAGGTGAGGGTGGTACCTGCTGGCTGCATGGGCCAATCCCAACCTAGAAGTATTTCTTAGACAATGAAAGAGAAGCTGGATGGAAGACAGCCTGCCATCTTGTCACCTGTGTATTTCCTTTAGGTGTATAATTACTTATTAACATAATCAGCACCACATTTTTACTATGTTTAATTGCCATGCATAAATATGCAAATACACAGATAAAAATATAGTTCAGACCAATACTACAATTTTTTATCTTTGTTATATCAGACTGTTCTTATGTCCAATCACTCTGGGGCCCACCGTGGTAATTTTTTTACAGTCTTTGTAGTGTCCTAAAAAGACGAGGACTTAGAAACATGATTCAGTTACTCCATCAGCTGCAGATGTGATTCTGACTTAACCTCCATCTGTTTCCACTGTCTGCATCAGAGAAGGGTCTCCCCAATGCTCCCTGTTAGCATTTTCTTCTGACTATGCCAGAACTGTATTTTTCTTCCTTTTCTTTCTTACTTTTAGTTTATTTTTTTTTTAAGAAAAATATTTCACTCCGAGTGATTTGGCCATAGCCAAAAAAAAATCACCCTGGAATACATGGGAGTCCTCAAGTTTTCTGTCCTTTGAAGCTTAAATGGATTAAATTTCTTTGCTCTGAATGCGGAAGATTAACCTTTACCCGTGTCAGAATCCTCCAGCCCATCCTAAACCTGTTTTGAAAAGATGTTTCTCTGAGTTTTTTTCTTTCCTTCTATTTTTTAATATGCTCAAGCAATCTAGGTTTCATACCGAGCTTGCTGGCTGTCTCACGAACATTCATTTTGAGGTACTAAATAGAAATTCCTCTCTTTTGTAGATTTCTAAAACAGTCAACTTTCCTGTCCTGCTTGATAGGAATCTGTTATGCATTTGTACAGCAGAATTCAGGCCAGACTTGGCTGTTTAGAAACCACTCAAATTTTCTTCCATCCCTGAGAGTTTAAGTCTGTCAAAAATACTACAATTTTAGTTACGAGGAGGAAAATGCAGACAGACGTCATGTGCGCCTCCCACAGTCTCTGGCTGGAAACCCACTCATGCTCCAAAATAATCTTCTCCCACACGATCTCACTGATTTGTACGAACACAAAGCAAGCTACACCAAGTTACTGCAAAACTAAGAGTAGACTCAAGAACATCATGAGTGCCCTTTTCTCAAAATTCTGACATTTACTCAAAGAAGCTCATCATACGGTACTTATAAACAATTTGCAAATATCTGAGCTTCAGCTGAATGTCCTGCCTCTTTTGCCAGTTCTTTTCCTCAACCGGCTCTTCATGCAGGGATTTAAAAAGAAGCCCTAAGAACATAAGGATGACTATCAACCAAACATGGTATACACTTAGTTGAATCTTGGGAAAAAAGCAGTGAAACAATTTCTAATCTCAGACATTATATCTCCATAGGAGGAGAAAGAGATTGAAATACATGAATTCCAAATTACGTTCTTACTCAAAGTATGAATTGTTTTCACCCCATATTGAAATAATGGTCTATATGAACCAAGAGACCACTTAAGAGGCTGGCTTGGCATGCATGTGGCTGATAGTTCAATCTGGGAATAAAGAATCAGCATGTGTGAGGTAGCCAGAAGGCTAAACCTGCAGATTGAGGATGGTAGCGACTAGGTCAGTAGAAGCGGTCCAACTGAGCCAAATGTTGAGGAACAAAATAGAGTGAGAAATGTCAGAAATGAAGGGGCATGATGTGTGTACAGATTTATATAGATACAATCCAAGAAACCATTCCTTCCTGGGTCTGCAAGGAGATGAGATAATGGAGAAGAGAGTGGGGAGTCAAAATTTTTAGTGACAATCAAATTTATCATCCAAACCAGGACCACTCTGAAAAGTAAGGATAGACTTTTAATAATTTTCCAGGTTGTAGTGACTATAAATTATGGCCCTCTCAAAAGATAAATTCAAGTCCTAATCCCCAGGACCTGTGAATGTAACCTTATTGGGAAACAGGGTCTTTACAGATAGATATGATCAAGTTAAAATGAGGTCATACTGAATGAGGGTGGGCTCTAAACCAAATGACCCTATATCCTTATAAGGAAAGGAACAAGACAGAGAGACCCATGGAGAGAACACCTTGTGAAGAGGGAGGCAAAAATGAGAGTGATGTGTCTACAAGTGCCAAGGATTTCTGGCAATCACTAGAAGCTAAGACAGAAGAACAGGAAAGACTCTCCCTTGGGACCTCCCAAAGGAACCGGCCCTATCAACATCTAGATTTCAAACTTCTAACCCCCAGAACTATAGGAACATACATTTTTGTTGTGGTATTTGGAAACAAATATGCACGAACAGTAGTTGTAAGCCAGCATGATACTACCCATACTGGGACATAGCCATCCAAGTCAAAACTGGTTTCACTGTCTCAGGTCTGGGCAAGAAAGATGGTGACACTATTAGCCATGCTATAGACCAAGTAAAGTTACAGCTTCTGCAGAAAGAAGCTGAGTTTCGTTTTGGACACTGGGAACTGAAGCATTAAGGGGAATTCACCTGATTAGAGTTATAGGTAGAAGCTCAGAAAATTTCTATACAAACCAGCTCTGCTGGGGAAAGGGCAACACTTGAGGCTTTCTCATGCATGACTACATTGCTAATCTTGGCTTAGTATAGAACTCTTTATTTTTCCAAAGCATTTTCACATCAATTATCCCCATTTGATTTTAACAGCAACCCTGGGAGGTATAGTTATCTTCAATTTATAGATAAGTAAAGTGAGGTTTTGAGAGGCTTAGAAACTTGTCCATAGTTACATAAATAGCTAAGTTATCAGCAGTGCAAGAAGAGGGACCCAGAACATTTCCTTCCCAATCAATTTTAATTTCCACCATTGTCATGCTGCCTTTGTGATGTTCAAACTCAGAATAAAATAAATTTTTGCTGAATTGGCCAGTAAGCAGTGAAAAAAAAAAAACAACTAACATTAAGTCTTTGAAGAACAAATAAAGCAGTTATCTAAATTAATGTACTTAAAAATTTTAAAAGGACCTTGTATTAAATTATCAAAATTTCTCTGAGAAGCAATTTCAAAAGGATCATGAATGATAAAACCAGGAATTGAAAAAGAGGCCAAAATAAAGAAATACTTGACCAGGACTTTATGTATGACAAAGGTGATGGTGGCAACTCAAACACGAGTGAGTAAGGCAGGAGAGTGTCAGGGCTTGTTACCGAAAATTCTGCACTTGCCCTTGAGACTGCATCACAAAAGTGAGGACAAATGGTTAAGGAGAAGGAAAGAGAAGTTTATTACTTTGCTGGCAAAGGAAGAAAAAGGCAGACTATCATCTCACTATCCAAATTCTTGTACAAAGGCAGAAATACAGAGCTTTTAAAGGGAGGGCCCTCAGTTCTAGGCTATTGTCATTGAACTATAGTTAATGATTCTAATCATCCCATCTCTGCCAAAGACAAAGCCTGTGACCTCCACCTGCCTGGGAGGCCCACCTAGGCCTCCGCTGCCTAGTCCCCTGTCCTGGGATGGAGCGACAGTTCAGCTGAGCTATCTCCTGTAACACGAAGAACAAAAAGCATTACCCTGACCCTCCTGACCACCTTGCCAAGACAGGGATACAGGCCTCAGTTCCCAAAAAAAGTGGGGGAAGTTTTAAAGAGACAGAAAACATCTTTTGCCATTTTTTTTCCCCTGGGCCATTCCTTCTGTTACAGGCTGAGGGTTTCTAGTGTTGGAAAGCAAAGAATCTATGAAGGAAATTATAAAACTGTTGTCACCAAATGAACTGGGGTCTGCTCACCTGGTGCAGTAAAGCTAGACACTGCTGCTGAGATTTTGCAGCAAGAGAAAAAGGTGTTTATTGCCAACCAAGAATAATGGGAAGCTAACACTTAAGACCCTAACTCTGATGGGTCTTGCTTAAAAACAAGCAAGGGCTTTTAAAGGTGAAGGACATTTTAAGGAAAGAAGAAGTTACAAGCAAAATCATAAATCAATACATGGAGCTTATACATTGGTTTGGTCTAAAAAGTTGAGATTATCTTGAAGCAGAGGCTTATGGGTCATCAATAGATTCAGATTCCTTAATTAGCAATTGGTTAAGGAAGTGAGGCCTTGTCTAAACACTTGAAGTCAGCAAAAAGGAATGTAAAGCTTTGGCCTGTGGGTGTGACCCTCTCCAGGCCCCTCAGGAAGAAATTTGGAACAAAGAAAAACAATTCGAGAACATATGTTAAGATATTATCTTTTAGTATATAGGAAACCAAAATACCTTGTGACTCTGGCTTGCTTGGGAGACTACAGTTACCATCTTTTTATTTAATAGGATGTTCATCTATTTTTCAAGGCTAGTTAGGTACCCGGAATTTCCCTTGAAGGGACTCAAGATTTTTCATTTAAAGGCTATTCTGACATGGGTAAGGTGGTATCTCTCTGTGGTTTTAATTTACATTTCCCTGATGATTAGTGATATTGAGCATTTTTTCATATGTTTGTTGTCCATTTGTCTGTCTTCTATTGAAAAAAATCTGTTTATGCCTTTTGCCCACTTTTTGATGGGGTTATGTGTTTTGTTTTGGTTTTTCTTGCTGATTTGTTTGAGTTCTTTGTAGATTCTGGATCTAATCTGGTAACAGGTATACTGAAAGCTCTGACTTCAGCATTATACAATTCATCCATGTAACAAAACACACCTGTAACCCCTAAATCTATTGAAATTAAAAAGAAGATTTTTCCCTTTATTTCCATGCTTGAGGGCCCCGGCAGGCCTCTGAGAGGGGTCCCTGCTCCATCTCACTGTTAACTCTCTGAGAACATAAAATGAGAACCACAACAAAAAGTAACAAACATGATTTAATAAGTTATCTACAGTTTCTGTAAATACACTTAATTCCACATAAAGGTCTTCTAATTCTATATTTAACTTAATTCAACAATTGAAATTCAATTTTATTTTGATGTAAAAATGTGTGTTAATCATAACGTGCATCTAGGCATCATGGGGATAGACGTGAGAGACATAAGACAATGTTTCTACCCCAGAACTTGCTTTTATTGTGCAGTCAAGACTTATATGTTGGCCAAATTGTTTAACCTGATAAGACAGCATGGCTTGCCCAAGATCCTTGAGCTGAGAACAGAGATGGCATCTGAAACCCACTGGTTTTCCAGCACAGTTAGTTTGGAGGACAGGGAGGAAAAAACAAACAGCCTCTGTAGGTCCTACTGAAAAGCCATTTTCCATGTGACCTGAGATATAGTTAACAAAGATAAATGGCTCACATCAGATGAACAATTTTATATCATCAAATTATGTCTATTAAACTACATTTTATGCTTCCTAATTGTAGAATTAAAGAGGTCTGTTAGTATAGCAATAACATACTCAAACTGGTCATGATTCCTGCTTCAATACCTATTTTATCATCGATAACTCATGAGGCTGAACTAATCGCCCATTAATTAATACTTAAAACTCTTTTTGACATGGAACAAGCAAGGTGTTCTCAGAGCAGTTGTAATGCTGTTTGTGGAACCTGTACCCAAGGCAGCACCCTGCTGGGTTACTTCTCTCAAATCAATTCAGCATTTCTGTGTATTTATTTGATAGTGTTTGTCCCCACTGGTGGACTTCTCCCTTTTAACTACTTGCCTATTAGCAGAGTTTTAGTAGAGAATCGCAGAGCAATGAATTCCCAGAAAATGGGATTTGTGGTCATGAACATATTCCTTTCTTTTCTGAGGCCTAGAAAGAGCAGGGGAGAAAATACCAGGGAAGTAAGTGAAGAGCATGGGGAAAAAACATGAAAAAAAGGACAGAAAAGGAGTTAGAAAGTAAGAAGAAAATAAAAACCAAAGCTAATACTGGAAAAGAAATCTGGACAGTTCATGGCCATGTTTATTCAGCCCTATGTGTACAGGACCCTGGCATACAAGGTCTGGAAGCGCATCCCGATGGGCCAGGAGGTGGAAGAAGCAAAAGTGCAAATATGGGGTTTGGGATCCTCCATAAACAGGGGCTGTTCTATGCCCAGGTAGATGAGGATGGATAGCAGTTAGGGAATCCTGACTGTGTTATTTTTAAACTAGTCACAAGCTGAGAAATGATGTGTTTCCAGTGAGGCCGAGTGTTTATACAACAGTATTTACTAAGATTGTCTAGTGGAAGCCAACCAGCAAGTATTAACACAAAAGAATCCCTTCCATCGGTGGCTTTCAAACTATTTTCTGCTAAGCAGAGGTGCCGTAGCGTGTTACCAAAAGCTCAGCACTAACTTCTCTTCAAGGCCACATTAGAAGAAGGAGGACAAGTGGTTGGGGAAAAGGAAAGAGAGATTTATTGATTTGCCAGCAAATGAGGAAAATGGCAGACTCCCATCTTAAAGTATCAATTTTTCCTAATCGTAAGCAGAAATACAGAGCTTTTAAAGGGAGGCCACTCAGCTTCAGGCAACCGCTGTTCAACTACAGTTGATGATTCTGACCTGTCCTGTCCCATTTCCTGTGAAGACAATTTCGTGACCTCCACCCAGTCCTCTGCCTGGACTGGACAGTTCCGTCAAGACAGATCCGTTGAACCATCTCCTGCAGCACAAAAAACAAAAAGACATGCCCAAGCCCCTCCCAACCAGTGCCCTGAGACAGGGATACAGATTTGAGTTCCCAAAAAGAATGAATGAGACTTTAAAAAGACAGAAAACCTTTTTGCCATTTTTTTCAGGCCATTCCTTCTGTTGCAAGTGTCTACCAACTGAAAGAGAAAGGGAGAGAAGGAAAGAGGGACGCTCCTGCCCACCCCTTGTCCTGCCTCTGCCTCAACCAAAGCAACCTACTCCCGTCTGTGGGTTCCATGTCAGATTCTGTGCTGCTCAGAAAAAAAAAATAATAATTTGAAAACACTTTAAAAAAAGTTTTGTAGAGAAGTGCACCTTTCACATACACAGTATTATTATTATGGGTAGCATTTGTATTGTTAATCTTTACCACAACACCCTTAGGCAGTCCAATTTGCACAAAGATGTGATTAAAGCAACACAGAGGCACCAGCTTCCTAATCCAGAATTTTTTCCTACTCTACCAGGTTTTCTGAATCCTTGTAAAAATGATTTCATTAAGCTTAGGGGGGTGAGAGGGAGAAGTAGAGATTTTATTTAATTGATATGTGTTTTATGTTCATTGAAATGTACAGATTTTGAGTGTGCTGTTTAGGTTTTGGAAAATATAAACACTTCTGCAACCATTACCCAAATCAAGATAGAGAACATTTCTATCATCTCTGGAAGTTTTCTCATTACCATTTCTAGTCAGTGACCCACACAGTCAACTGTGGTTCTGATTTGTATCATTATAAATTAGTTGTGTCTGTTCTTGACCTTTACCCAATCGGAATCGAACACTACATACCCATAGGGTCTGACTGCTTTCATTCAACATGTTTTGTACATGTTGAATGTACATCGTGTTGTTTATATCAGTAATTCACTCATTTTCATCTCTGAGTAGTTTTCCATTCATTAATATGCCACAGTTTGTCTATACATTTACCTGTTGATGGCTATTTGGGTTGTTTCCAGTTTGGGGCCACTACAAATAAAGTTGCTCGAATATTCTTGTGGTTTGTGTGTATGCATGTATGTGGGTTTCCATTTCTCTTGTGTAAATACTAAGGAACAGAATTTCTAGTTCATTTGATAACTATATGTTTAACTTATACAAAAATTGCAAGATGGTTTTCCAAGATAGTAGTTGCATTTTAAAGTCCCACTACAGAATTGAATGAGAGCTCCAGTTGTTTCACAGTCTTGCCAAGACTTGCTATTAATATTTTAAAAAATTTTTATTTAGCCATTACAATGGATGGAGTGGTATTTCAGTGAGGTTTTAATTTCTATTTCCCTAATGACTAATGACATTTAGACCTTTTTCATGTGCTTATTGGCCACTCTTTTATCTTCTTTTAAAAAGTGACTATTTAAGTCTTTGACCATTTTTATTGGGTTGTTGTCTTTATATTATTGATTTTCAGGTGTTCTTTAAAAAATTCTTTGCCTTTTTCCACAATTTATGGTTTGCTTATTCATTTTCTCAATGACATCTTTGTTGAAGAAGTTTGTAATTTTGCTAAAGTTCAATTTATCACTTTTTTATTTTATACTTAGTACTATTTACAAAAGTTTTTGGCTATTGAAGGATAGGAAAATGTTATCCTATTTTCCATTTTAGAAGATGTATAGTTTTTAGCTTTTACATTTAGGTCTATGATTAATCTCCCATTATTTTGGGGCTATGGTATGAGATACAGATCAAAGTCTTTTTTATATAGATACCCAGTTAATCAATCACCATTTATTGAAATGAGATTCCTTTCTTTATTAAAACTCACTGGGTTCTTTGTTTAGCATCATTTTGCCAGATATATGCCATCCTATGTCTAGGCTCTCTATTCTGTTCCATTTAGCTATGCTTCAATCATCACATTGGTACTTCACTGTTTTGATTACTGTAGATTTATAATAAGTCTTGAAATTAAGTATGTAAGTTCTCTAATTAGTTCTCTTTTCCAAAATTGTAGGTTTTTCATTTCTATAAAATTTTTTAATTAGTTTGTCAATTCCTATAAAAATTCTGTTTGGATTTTCACTAGTATTGCCTCAAAGCCATAGACCAATTTATGGAGAATTGTCATTTTCAACAACATTCAGTCTTCTAATTCATAAACATGGTATATCACTCCATTTATTTGGGACTTCTTTAATTTGCCTCAAGCAATTTTTGTAGTTTTCAGCATAGCAGTCTTGTGCATTTTTCGGTAGATTTATTTTAATGTAATTAATATTTTTGATGATAATGTAAATAATATTGTTATTCTTACTATCACTTTCCCAATCGACATGCCTGGTACAGAAATATATTTGATATTTTTATATTAAATTTATATCCTGTGACCTTGATAAATTAACATATTTGTTCTAGGAGTTTATCAATTCCTTTAGATTTCCTACATATATAATACATTGTTTATAGATAAAGATAGTTTTACTTCTACTTTTCTAATATCTATCTTTTTTTTCTCTTTCTTGCCTTAAAGCATTGGCTAGGACTTACAACACAATGTTGAATAGAAGGGATAACGAATTGTCTCATTGGCATTCTTTTATTGTCCCTGGAGAAAGTAGGGGTTGGTTGGAACAATGCCCTTTCCTACTGTGTGTGGTCTGCTCTGCCATGGTGTCTACACTCCCAGGTCCGTTCCCTCTCCAAAAGACAGTCCTCTGTAAGAACCTCTTTCTCATCCTTTATACTTCAACTTAAATAGCATCTTTCCAGAGAGTCCTAACTTGACAACCCTATCTAAGTGGTATCCCTCTCTGCCCTGACACAGCGCAACACATCACCTGATTAATTTCCACCCACAATTATAATTTTTATTTAGTTAGTTGTTTGTCATCTGCATCTCCCACTAAAATTTAAGCTTCCCACAAGCAGGTATCTTGCTTGTCTTCTTTACTAATGTATCCTGGGAGCATAGCAGAGAATCTGTTGTTTAAACATGTCTAGCTGATGAATAAATAAACCTCTCTCACAAGACACTTGTCCTTTTCAGAGGAGAAATCATGGACACTCCCTTTGTTCCACCAAGAACAAGGCAACAAGGGGTGGGGACACACTGTGTGAGCCCTGGTCACGTGGCTGATAATCCTCAGGTATAACAAGTATAGTATGACAAGTGTAGCTTTATGCCACTTCTTTCCTCTGAAGTTTCACAGCACCCAGATAAAGAACAAGAACAAGGAGACAGGACCTGCTTCAAAATTAGAGCAGGAGGGGGACAATCAGCGAGGTCACTAAGGGCTTGAGGGTCAAGATATCAGAGGGTTTTGAATGAGGGATGCATAGAAGTAAATTCAACCTGGGCTTGAGAAAGTTGTCTCTGGGGGCCACATGGGCCAATTGTAGGGGGCCGAGAATGGTGGCTCCATGCCAGGGAGAAGCCAATGTCTTAGTCCCTTCAGGCTGCTATAATAAAATGTCATAAATTGGGTGGCTTATCAACAACAGAAATTTGTTTCTCATAGTTCCAGAGGCTGGGAAGTCCAAGATCAAGGTGCCAATAGATTCTAGTCTTGCTTTCTGGTTCATAGAGGGAACCGTCTCACTGGACATGGTAGGAGGGGCAAGGGAGCTCTCTGGTATTTTTTTAAGGGCTCTAACCATGGCCTAATCACCTCCCAAAGGCCTCATCTCCTAACAGCATCACATTGGCAATTAGGTGCTAACATATGAATTTGGGGGCGTAAAAATGTTTAGACACTAGCAGCCAACACTGAGAATAAAAGGCAAGCCATGTGGTGTAGTGAAGGGGGAGGTGGAATCAAAGAGACCAGGATATGTGATCAATACAAGACAACATGGGGGCCCAGAGTAAGTAAGGGTGGTGCTTTAGGGTTAACGCTAAAAAAATAGCAAAGGGCCCAAACTCTCCTGATCTAACCTGCTCTCTTGACTTCCAGCAGAAACCCCAGCACAACTTGTCAGAAACTTAGGGCTGCCTTTTTCCAACTGTCCTTTGCTTCCTCATTGCTGGAAGTTCTCACAGAAGTCTAACTGAATCCCCTATACTACAAAACAAAAGGAACAAATAGCTTGCTTAAAACTCATATTGCTTGTTAGATACTACCTTGTTTTTCTTTCTTAGGAAAAGAGAAAAAACTTCAATGGTTTCTAGCACTTTATTCTTTTTTTAAATTTTTTTTATTTCATCATATTATGGGGGTACAAATATAGTCAAGGTTATATATATTGCCCTTGTCACACACCCCCCCCCAAGTCAGAGCTTCAAGCGTGTCCATTCTCCAGGTGGTGCACATTGCACTCATTATGTAAGTATACACCCATCCCCTCCTCCCACCTCCTACCTGCCCACCACCTAATAAAAGTGTTTTTGGTTTTTTTTTTGACATTTTGGTTACATTTTATATCTTTGCCTCTCCCTGAGAAGGGTAAGAGGTATGTCTCTCCCCTCTACAATGCTAACCACATCTCTAAGATGCGGATCTACCCAACCCCCAAATCCCTGGTGAACACCACCACCCTTTGAGTACCATAATTTTAATCAGTCAGTACCAATTTGATGGCGAGTACATGTGGAGCCCATTTTCCAGAACTTGTGTCGCCTCACTTTGGATAATGGGCTTAAGCTTAATCCAGGATAATATAAGCGGTGCTAGCTCGCTGTTGTTTCTTAGAATTGAGTAATACTCCATTGTGAACATATACCAAATTTTGATTATCCACTCATGAATTGACAGGCATTTGGGTTGTTTCCATGTCCTTGCAATGGTGAATTGTGCTGCCATAAACATTCGGGTGCAGATGTCTTTATAATAGAATGTCTTATGCTCTTTTGGGTAGATACCTAACAATGCTATTGCTGGGTCGAATGGTATTTCTATCTCTAGCTGTTTGAGATATCTCCAAATTCTTTTCCACAGAGGTTGCACTAATTTGCAGTCCCACCAGCAGTGTAAGAGTGTTCTTGTCTCACGGAACTCCTGGGAGACTCAACATGAAAAGGCAATCACCTCGTCACGTGGTCATTAGGTTGACCAAAGTAAACGTGAAAGGAGCAATCCTCCGTGCAGCAAGGATAGCACTTTATTCTTTTTCTCTTCACCACACTTGGGCTTTCTTTGGGGAAAAAGCTGAGGATAAAATCAGATCTGCGTTAAGCACCTGTCCCTCAGCAAAGCCACAGACACAGCTCTCTGCTTCAGCAGCATTTTTTAGTTCCCTCAAGAGCATTTGGATAATAAAAGCAGTTGAATAATAAAAGAAAAGGCCATTCCCCTCCACACACACCCACTCCCAGCTGCATTGAGATCGCAAATGTGGATTCTGTCAAGCAGTTAGCAAAGGAAGCCCAGCCCCCAGCTCTAAGCAGCCACACCACAAATGGCACCACATTCAGGCTGTATTTTGTGGCTTCTCTGGGGTGACTAGTTTGCTTTCAAGCCATGCAGAAGAGGCCAGTATTCAGGGTGGTTTTTCTGCAGGAGCTGAAGTTGCAAGAATGAGGCAGGGGGGACTCTCCTTCTGAAGGTAGAGAATGCCATGCAGGACATTCAGAGTCCTGGTGGCTGACCTGGCACCCAGGGGCACAGCAGGACTGAAGCACAGGGTCCCTGTGCCTAAGATGCCCACCTGGGAGAATTCTAAGAACAAAAAGTTTGACTTCAAACTTTCCAACCTCATTAGCCTCCCACAGTATCTGGTATCCTTGAGTTTTTTTCAGCTCACACTAAATGACTTTGCTTCTTTAAAGGGATGTAAAAATAAAGTTTCAAGGATAGAATGTTACTCCCCGAAGAAGCTAAAATGAATTCCAGGCATGCAGAATAATGCAGTGGGGAACAGGGAGGAGGTGTCTTGTGTCCTCCCAGTTCTGCCAGGGATTTGCTGTGTGACCTTGGGAAATCCACATAACCTCTCTGGCCTTCTGTTTCCTCATCTGTAAAACGTGAGGATCTGTGTAAGTGATCTGTACCACCCTTTTCAGCTATGAAATTCTGGGAAAAAAATAGCCAAATGAAGAAAAATCTTATTCTGTCATCCTGTCACACTGACCTCTAGTTTCCACTTGAATGCTCCCAGTGACAGGGAGCTTGCTATCTTTAAAAATAGCTCGGTTTGAGTGCTGGAAGTTTCTTGCTCGCATCCTTTTTACTCATGTTATGTCAATGCAAAAGAAAACATAAGTTTCTGAAGGAGCCATGTTTCTAGGATCAACACTAATATTTTGGAGTTCTAAAAACAACACATCATTTTGGTAAGAGCTGCCCAGCACTTATTTACTTACTGCCAAATCTCGTGGAATTTTCCTAGCTTGGATCTTAAAATACCCATGCAAACCAGGCCGAAAAGGAAGAGAAGAAAAAGCAAAACATAGTACTGTTTTATTTTTATTTGTCTACCTGAGTAATGACCGTTTTTAAGGACATCATTTCTCACAGAATAAAAAAAAAATGTCAGAGCTGAAAAAACTTACCAATGGTCTTCCATTTCTTCCTTTGATCGGCAAGAAAACCGAAAACCAGGTAGATGTTGTGACTTACAGAAGGTCACACAGCTGAGATTAGGCCCATATTTCTGGACTTCTAGTCCTCAAATTATAATTCCTTAGGTGTTTTCCAAATGGTGTACCATGGAGCAAGGATTTTTCAAGATATCGGAAGTGTTTGAGATTTTTTGGTTTTGTTGTTGTTGTTGCTTTTGTTTGGGTAGGGTGAAGATGTGAAATAGGGAGACAGGTTTTGTTGTCAAATATATTTGAGAAATGCTAGTTTAAACTATTTTATTTTGTTTCACAGCACTGCTTCTCAGAAGCTTAACTATGCTATCCTGTGGGGACCCAGTCAGGAGAGCAACAAGCACTTTATGAGTCTCAGAAAAGAACTGAGTGCAAGAGATTAGGGGCTTACAACTCTATTGGAAAGGCTGGAGCTGCAAAGATCAGCTAAAACCACCAATAGATCCAAAGAGCACCAGAACTGGAAAGTTGCAGGAGCTCTCACCACTGCCTCTAGCTCTGAAGTGGCCAATGTTCAGGGGACTATCTGGAAAGGACCACAAAACATCACAACCGCCAAAGCTCAGAAGTGCTCCTGCCACTTGCCGGAAGAACAACAGTAGATCTGTCCCTTCTGCCTTTTGTTTCTTACGTGAGTGCTTCTCCATGGCACTGTCTAATCAGTCCCTGTATTCTAGAGAATCTTAGCGATGTAGTTAGCAGGCCTCACCGTGCAGCGGAGATCACAGAAGAGAGGGACCTGTTTTGTCTGTTGTTGTTTGGAGATATGCTATCTTGGCTCAGTTTTGAGGCCCCGGATGAGCTGGGTCAGTTCCCCTTCTTGAGCAACTGATGAAGTCCAAGCCTCAACTATTTCTCTTCCTGGGCTCTCACGCTCCAGGCCACTGTGCACTCGCCCAAAGAGCCTGGGGCCAGACACCAGACCATAAGAGACAGTCCTCATGTGCCGGAGCCCACAAAATGATTCATATTAGCCAATTCCCAGATGGCCTGAGAAACCCTGCACATCACCTGCCATACATAAGCTGCCCCCTGTGTCTCTAGCTTGCTGTGATCCTGTCCCCAGACATGCCCCTCTGCATGGCCCTGCATGGAGGCCTTCTCTCCTTCCTACCTGTAAGTAGCAGAGAGTTCTGCCCTTTCATCTAGTTGAGTGTCTTTGTATTGTGTCCTGCTAAAAAACACAGGGTAGGAATGGGGTTGAGTTACCATAATCAGTCTGGTGCATCTACTTATATGCATTGAAACTCTTCAGTGGGGATATGGTATGGAGTGTTTCCTATATCTTTTTAACATCTATATTTTTAGGGCAAGACTTATTGGTATATGCCGAAAGATATCAAGTTGCCATGGAACTTATTTGGGGCACCATTGTTTTAAATTATAATTCCAAGAGTTCCTGCACTTTGAAGGCCCTGTGACCCAGAAGGAAGAAGGAATGGTGATCTTTTGGCCTGGGCTGTGTTATCAGCATTTTCGTGATCGTGGTCTGAGCCCAGTTGCCATGTACCACGGATTTCAATGTACACAAAGACCATTACTCTGCCTAGATTGTCCCAGTGGGTTGAATTGTGTGTGACTTCCTGAACTCCTATTTCCACTATCAAAGCCATCCTGATCTTTTCCTACCCAAATCCTAGTCTGTCATCAGTGCTCAACTCAGGGCCCTTCTTTTCAACAGGAAACTTAACGATTTTCTCTCATCTCTTCCTTCTCTGAAATCTTGACATCCTGTCAGCACTTGTCACAAATCTGCCTGTGACTTCTCTTGCACTACTTCCCTGCTCCATTTAGCAGCTCTTAAGTGTCATTTTCTTATCCCCAACTGTATTGTTATCTTCTCAAGGGGAGATTGGACCTATGCTGCTGGGTGCCTCCTCAGACATCTAGAACAACACTAAGCACATAATGGGCACACAGGTATTTGTGGACAGGATAAATTAATGAATTCGCCACTTCAGTTTCCAGTACAGGATTTGTTGTTGTTTTGTGTTGTTTTGTTTTCAGAATTTTAGTTGGAGCAAGACCTAGCTTACATATGGGTGTATCTGTTCACACTGATGAGAGCAAAAATGGAGTTTCATAAAAACTATTATCAAGTGGTAGGGATGATTTTCCTCATGTCACATTTCTTAGCTATTTGGGGGTTCTTAAACCATGAAGAGCAATGTGACACTTACGAAGTCCTAAGTGACTTTCTTCCTTCCAAGAAATTATTTCAGGCTTGGATTCCCAAAAATTCAGAGACAATTTCTATTTCTGCTATGTTCATACTTTGCATCTTTATAGCCTTTAAACTCTTTTTAAACATATATGGCCTATTTATCTTCCAGCAATGACCCTATAAGTAGAGCTGACACAATATTATTTTCCTCATTTAACCACTGGGGAAACCGAGGTGCAGAGATGCCGTTTAGTTGCTGGCAAAACTGGGGCTTGGACTCAAATCTCTTGCCTCCATGGCTCTTTCTAATGTGTTCCAAAGTAGAGAGAAGTGTATGAATGTATTATTCATATATATGTGTGTGTATGTATGCATGCATGAAGTGCACATATATGTGTGTTTAATTAATCATATAAAGGAAGGATTTTGAATTAGAAAATAACCAAATGTTTTCCTTCTCATCATGCATTTTCTGGTAGAAAGATAACCATACATCCAATCCCCAAACCGATTTTTAGCCCCACAAAACACAAAAAATAAAAAAATCTCCCTACTGTGTATCCAAAATCATCTTTAGAAATTTAGAGTTTGTATACTGTCTTAGTCTGCTAAGCTGCCATAACAAACTACCATATTCTGGGTGGCTGAACAGAAATTCATTGCTTCACAGTTATGGGTGCTAGAAAGCCAAGACTGAGGTGCCAGCCTGGTTGGTCTCTGGTGAGAACTGTCTTCCTGGCTTGTAGACGGCAACCTTTCCCTGTGTCCTCACATGGCAGAAGTTGGAGGGGGAGAAAGAGGGAGAACAAGCTCTCTGGTATCTCTTCTTATAACCCTACTACAATCATAAAGGGATTATGCCTACCCACTCTCATGACTCCATCTAAACCTAATTGTCTCCCAAAGACCCCATCACCAAACACTATCACACTGGGATTAGGGCTTCAACATGAGAATTCAGGGGAGACACAATTCAGTCCGTTGCATTCTAGCCCTGCTCCTCCAAAATCCATGTCCTTCACACATGCAAAATAAATTTATCCCATCTCAACAGCCCCAAGAGTCTTCACTCATTCCAAGATCAATTTCAAAGTCTAAAGTCCAAAATCTCATCTGCATATCATCTAAATCAGACGTGGATGTGACTCAAGGCAAAATTCGTCCTGAGGCAAAATCCTTCTCCAGCTATGAACCTGTGAAACCAGACAAGTTATGTGCTTCTGAAAAACAATGGCAGGACAGGTGTAGGATACACATTCACATTCAAAAACGAAGATATCAGATGGAAGAAAGGGCTGGCAGTTCCCAAGCAAAACCAGAACCTAGCAAGTCAAATTCTGTTAGATCTTAAGACTCAAGAATAATCCTCTTTGACTCAATGTCCCACCTTCCAAGCCCACTGGGGTTTAGAAGTAGATGACACACCTATACGTCTTGTACGGCTGGCTGATGTAGGTAAAAGAATCCTGGGGCTTGTTTTAATCCAGTCTCCACTTGACAAAACCCTTCTTCCAACCCCTCCTTCTCACAAGCATCAAAATATTAATATGAAAATCTAATCATGTTATACTCTCCAGCAACAAGACAAGGACCAGTCCTGCATCCCTCCAGCCTCATTCACTACTTCCAGACTTGACCTGTATTTTATGCCAAATGCAGTCAATTCTCCTCATTTGCTGTAGTGGTGTTCTATAAAGTCACTGCAAACAATGAAGTAGTGAATACCCAACCATTGTGCCTAGAGGAAATATAGGATTAAGTGCCTGAGAGCCACTGGTCACATTTTTATCAACTGATCGATACATATCCTTATCTTACGTGTGTTTCTGTCTAAAAACACCTTATGTAATGTCTGCTGGTGATGCATTAACATTGAACTCACAGCCAGTAGCACCAGAACTCACACCTGGCTGCAGCTTGTCTAGCTCATGTACTTTTCCCATCAGCCTCTTACCCTTGAGAATATTAGACAGAACTTCAGAACTATGTGTGGGATCTGTCTTAGCAAAATCACCAACAAAAAACACAAACATGTGGGACGTGGCACCTGATAGGCCACGAAAAGGATACCCGTTTGCAGTGTGAGAGCTGAAATGGGGAGGCAGAGCATCCCCTGCCCCACTTCGGCTGCGAACAAGGCTTTCAGGTGACTACAGTGTTTTGCTGCTCTGCACACGTGTGCAAATGACTGTGAAAGTGTCATAAGTATTGATTTGGGGGTTATAAACAAATTTCAGCAAATAGGTGAATTTGCAAATACAAAATATGCTATTAATGAGGATCAACGGGTACTTGTGATTTCTCGCTGTCGGGTTCATAGCCCTTTGCCTGTGCTTCTGCCTGCACTCAAAATGCACGAAGGGGAAAAACTATATTCTGCAGAGCCCTGGGAAGTAGCACATGTTAAGTATCTGTTAAACGGAACCAAACTTCACATGTGCTATGCCCTCGTGGCATGCCAGCCAGGTGGCAGTATAAGAGCTCGTGCCCTTTGGGGCACACAATGAAGTCCAAGGGTAGAATGTGGAGCTCTCATATCCGACCGGTTAGCTGGAAAGCCCGAGAATCTCTTCTGACCCCTGTGTTCTCAGTACACATGACGTAGGGAGGGGTAGAGGAGCTGGTTGTTTACCCGGTGTGGACAGTACGTGGGCCCCTCAGACAGTGAGGGCTTCCTACAGAGAAGGCTGGCCCAGCCAGTGGTCTCTAATGTTTAAAATACTCCCGTTAGAACTTTGTTTCTTTAGGTTAAGCATATGCAGACAATTATCAAGGAGAGGAGAACTAATACGCTTGAGGGGCTAGTATGTGTAGGAGCTCTGCGTATGTTACCTTCTCTAATCCATACAACAATCCTATGAAGTAGGAAGAAATGTCCCTTTTAGAAATGGCCAAAAGGCAGTGAAGTGAAGGGGCATGCAGAAAAACAGTATGTGGTGGTCTAGCCAATATCTGTAGTCAGATTTGTTTGATCACAAAGACCTGGTTATTTTCATTACCCTACACCACCTTTTAAAACACATTTAAACACAAATATTCCCGGGCAGGGGATCATACAGCTATTATCAGTCACGAATTATTTCTTACAGTCATTCAACAAATATTGGTAGAGAGCTTACAATGTGCAAAGCAGCATGCCAAGGACTAGAAGAAATACTATGTTGAATCAGGCATGGCTCCTAGGTGCACAGGAGAATATGTACAAAATTAAGTAGAATAGGAGTGGAAATTATATGTGCCACAAAAGAGGAGCAGAAAAGAGGGCTGTCTCCTTAACCAGGAGAGTGAGGCAGGCTCTACGGAGAAGGGGACCCATATTTGACTTGAGCTACAGAGTTTGGGAAAGAGCGATGTGAGCATGGGGACAGCCAGGCATGGGCCCCAAGAAGGGAAAGTGTGGGAGCTGAATGCAAATGTGAGTAGCACACAGTAAGGCACGATGGGGGGATCATTGTAAAAATAATGTCATTGCCAGCATCAGACCTTTGCACTTTATCCGCTGGGTAGCAGAAGGTACTGCCAGTGCCGGAGAGAGGGAGTGCAATGATTTGTCGGTGGCAGTATGCTAGTTTGCTAGGACTCCAGCACAAAGTGCCACAGACTGGGTGGCTTAAACAACAGAAATTTATTTCTCCCAGTGCTGGAGACTAGACGTCTGAGATCAAGGTGCCGGCAGGGTTGGTTTCCTCTGAGGCCTTGGCTTGCAGATGGCCCCCCTCTCCCTGTGTCTTCACGTGGCCTTCCTTCTGTGTGTGTCTGTGTCCCAATCTCCTCTGTGTATAAGGACACCAAGTCATCTTGGATTAGGGCCCTCACGTAACCTCATTTGAACTCAGTTACCTCTGTGAAGACCCTATTTCCAAATACAGTCACATTGTAAAGTGCTGGATGTTAAGACTTCAATACATGAACTCTTGTGGGATGCAACTCAGCCCATAACGCAGGGAGATGGATCACGAGAAGGAGAAAGTGGAGAGTTATGGCAGCAGTTGTGAACAGGCAGTGGCCATGGAAGAGAGACAAGGAGAGACAGTCTGATGGTTCTTTTCTTTGTAAGGAAGACGACAACAAAAGCAAAAGTTCTGGAACAGGCACCATAAGAGAAAAGGAAAGGCAGCTAGAATTCACCTGGCAAGTTTTCTTCAACCCATAGAGACATCCCTACAGCCATCACTCCTCACTGCTTCCCTGTGACAGGAGCGTTGTTTCTGGTTCCCTACCCACGCAGGACAAAATGTCTCATTACTCTGTAGTCTCGGCGTTTCTATCACATTCTCTCATGCCTGGAGTCTGAACCACATCCAGGACATTCCTGAGTGACAGCTCTCAGGAACTAATTATTAATGTCCCTGGCACAAAGGCTGGGTGGGCATTTATTCCCATTACCCGAGCCTGGTGATGAATGGAGCTTTGCACAGGCTGCATAATTTCTTCGTTTCTCCATAAGTCTGTGCCTTCTGCTGGCATTTTAAGGAAAGTATTTTTATGGAGTTTGGAGCTATTCAGTAATTTTCCAGGAGGGCACATTGCCCAGGCCAGATGGACAGATTTTTTTTTTCTGGTTCCAGCTGGTGAAGTCCTGTTTGATAAGATTCTAACCCATCCTACTTGAACAGTGATGCACAGTTTGCTTGCGAGGTGGGTGGTAGAAAATGACTCTACTGGCAGCTTGTTATGGTGGGCTGAAGTGAGGGGGCCACCCTAGTACCAAAACCTCCCCAGTGTGCAAGGGAACTGGAGCTGAGGGACTCTGCAGTCACACACTCAAGCGATGCCAAGGAAGGACATTATTTGTTTTTAGATGCACCAAGATCATAACATGGGACGTGAAGGGGCAGGATGTCAAGGAGCTGTTCTATCTGAGAGAGGGTTAGTCACTACATTGAGAGCTTTGTGTTTCTCTCCAAATCCATCTGTCTTTAGAAAGAGAAGCTGGATGCAGTGCAGAATGGTAGAGAGGAATGAACTTTGGCTTTCTAAAGAGGGTCACTTAAATTTTCAGTTAAGCTGCATTATGAGGTCATTTTTAATCTACTGTACTCTGCAGTTATTGGACCAGAGCCTTCTTGCATGCTAAGCCCTCAGCAAGGTGGTGTACACGCCAAATGAGAGGGGTATGTAAGGTTCCGGGCACAAGATCTGACACCTGGCAGGTGTTCCTTGTATGAAACTCCTTGGGTTGGTGTATGGGTGTATGAGATCCCCTTTTATTGTTGTTTTTCTGAGATAGGGTCTCACTCTGTCACCCAAGTTGAAGTGCAGTGATGCTATCATAGCTCACTATTACCTCAACCTCCTGGACTCAACTGATCCTTACAGTTCAGTTTCCTGAGTAGCCGTGACTATAGGCCCACACCACCATGTCTCACTAATTTTTTAAAATTTTTGTAGAGATGATATCTTGCTATATTGCCCAGGCTGGCCTCAAACTCCTGGCCTCAAGTGATCCTCTCACCTTGGCCTCCCAAAGTACTGGGATTACAGGCCTGATCCACTGTTTTTGGCCCCTTTTTCATTTTTATTTTTTCTAACTAACATTCTAAAGAGAACTGAGGCTAGAAAATATTTTCAAAGAAAACTACCCTTCCATGGGAAGTGGTAATGACATCATCAATGGCCTTTTTTCCCTTTTCTTTTTAGCTTTGGATATCTTCTGAAACTTTCTTCTTCCTGCCTTGAGGGTACGGCTGTGTCAGTGGGAAGGTAGACCCTCTCTGAATTCTCTCTGCTACGGCTTCTCCTGGTCTTCCTGCAGGCAAGAAATCTTTGATATCATTTTATTCTATCAGATCTTTTGCTTCACATTCTCACTTTCCTCTTGCAATCTTCCACCTGCTTCTGCTAACATAAAACTCTCAAAGACCAATCATTTTCTCAATCTCACTGCATACAAATACCTTGGCTCTGACCAGAAGGCAACACAAAAATTTTCCAAGAAAAATTCCATTTAATGGATAAGAAAATTAAGTTACTCAAAGCCTAAGTGACTTGTCCTAGATATGGCCCTAGAAACCAAGACTTGTATTTTTTTCCATAAAACCTACCAGAATAAAGAAAAGAATTAGGACAAGGAGGTTTAACAAATAACCAATCAACCAAAACAAAATTAAAATGTTAGCACAAACCATAAAACAAAAAAAAATAGTAAATTGGACTTCATCCAAATTTAGATGATCTCCTCTAACTAGAATGTATAGAGAGCTCTCAGAACTCAATAATAGGAAAACAAACAGAATAAGAAATGGGCAAAATATTTGAATAGATACTTTGGTAGAGAAGACATGCAGGTGGTGAATAAGCACATGAAAGGATCATTAACATCATTAGTTTAAAATAGCAGGGGCAAAACACATACCATAGTTGTCTTTGTGTTCTAGTGAGAATGAGGAGTAACTCCCATATATTACTGGTCAGAATGCAAAAAGGTACAGCCACTTGGGAAAGTGGTTTGGCAGCTTCTCCCATAATCACTGTACATTTACCATAGGACCTAGCAATTCCACTCCTAGGTATGAACCCAAGAGAAATGAAGATGTAAGTCCACACAAAAAACATTTCATGAATGCTTGCACCAGCTGTATTCACAATCCTCAAGACTGTAAACAACCCAATGTACAGTGGCTGGTGAATGGAGAAATTGTGGCAAATCCATAAAATGGAATATTACTCAACAAAAAAAGGACCAACATAATGATAAGAATAGCAATATAGATAAATTTCACAAGCATTATGGTAAGTGAAAAAAAAATCAAATTCTAAAGGCTACATATTTTATAATTCCAGTTAAATGACATTCTGCAAAAGGCAAAACTAAAATCTCAAAGACTAGATCAGTGATTGCCAGGAGCAAGGGAGAAGGTTGGGGTGGATGACCACAAAGGACACAAGGGAACTTCTTAGGGTGATGCAGAATTTCTTGGGGTGATGCAAAATTCCTATATCTTGATGTGATGATGATTATCTGAGAGTATACATTTGTCAAAAGTCATGCAACCACATACCAAAAAAGTAAATTTTACTCTATATGAATTTTACCTTAATAAATATGTTTAAAGGTTAAATGGGAAATGGAAGCTTGTGACAAATCCTCTATTTTACACCCAGTCATTCTTCATCCAACCCTTCCCAGGGAGGTTTCCGATGCCAGATGTTGCCCGATAGCTCAGAAACGTAGAGGTAAGTAATGTGGTCTTTCCTCATGGTGTGGTGGGAGTTGCAAAAGAAAATTTGGCCGTTTTGTGATAGCATCTTCTTTGCTGTGACAGAGAGAGCACGGAGAAGTGCTGAGGTTGTGGAGGAAGAAGGATAGGAAGGCTCCCCGCTAAGGATTTGCAGGAGCTGAGGCTTGAAGGACAATTAGATGGTGAGGGGAAGGCATTCGGGGTGTAAGGAACAGCAGGAGAAGAAACACAGGGGCAGCAGAGAGCCAGGGGGGTGGGTCTTCTCCTCCTCACTCAGCAGCTGCTGTGGAGGGCATCAAACAGCCAGCCAGAGCTTTTATGACCAGCACTGACCCCCTAGAAGAACAGAAGGAAGGCTGGTCCCCTGACCCATAGCTCTCACAGCGTAGGCATTTAGAAAATCCTTGCTCAATTCTGCCTCACAGTTGAATTGCAATGGTGAACGTAGGAAACATAGAAAGACTGACAAAAATAGGAAACCTCCTTTAGGTGACTGCCACAGTTGCAATTATCGAAGCAAGAATCTTTGATGGGTGCTAAACTTAACGGGTAAAAGGATAAGAAGCAGGGTATTTGCATAGTCACAAAGGATCTTATAACATTTTATCAAAGGGAAAATAGAAACTACAGTGAGGAAACCTCGTAGACACCACCTTAATCAAGGGACCCGAGTAAGCCTCACCAGAAATGAGACCGGTTGTTACCAGGTGTCCTCAATAGGACACTCTGAAAAGGGCACAGTGCCCCTTCTGTGGTATTCCTGCCAGAAATGCTATCTCAGATCAGGCTGCTGTAACAAATTATCATAGGAGACGGGGCGGCTTAAACAACAAATATTAGTACTTATTTCTCACGGTCATGGAGGCTGGAAAGTCTATGATCAAGGTGCCAGAAGATCGGGTGTCTGGTGAGGTCCTGCTTCCTGGTTTGCAGGTGGACATCTTCCTGTTGTGTCTTCATAGGATGGAGAACAGGGAGCGAGAGGGAGCAAGCTCCAGGTCTCTCTTTAGAAGGGCACTAATCCCATTCTTGAGGTCTCCACCCCCATGAACTAATTTCTTCCCAAAAGGCCCCCCCTCCTCACACTATCACATTGAAGGCTAGGATTTCAACATATGAATTTTGGGGAGACACAAACTTTCAGTTCAAATGCACAGCCTCACTCTAATCCTAAGAGAGACATTTGACCAACCCAAATTGAAGGCTGCTCCACAAAATAACTGATCTGTATACTTCAAAAGTCCCCAGGCCATGAAGGAGAAAGGAAAACTGTCATGGGTGGGAAGAAATCAAAGAGACAGAACAACGAATTGCAATATGTGAACATGAATTAGATCCCAGACCACAAGAAGGACATTAATGGGAAAACAGGCAAAATTCAAATAATGTCTATAGATTAGTTAATAGTAATGTGTTGATGCTAATTTCTTGATTTTGATTGTATCAAATTATGTACAACATGAACATTAGGGAAATCTGAGTGAAGGGTATATGAGAACTCTCTACAGTATGTTTGCAACTATGCTGTGAGTCTAAAATTATTTTTTTGAAAACTTAAAAAGAAAATGTTTTCTGAAGAGGGCAAGATATGATAGAACTTTAAATATCTGCTTTACAGATGGGTCAGGTTATGGTAGAACTTTCTACATTCCTTCTTCTGCTGGCTATTTTTATTTATTTACATTTTTCCTCAAACTGAACAAAGCATAATTATGAGCTTCTATAACTAGGGGCAACAAAAATCATCTTGTAGGACAGAAACATGCTCTTAACTTTATCTTTCTGTCTTTAAACATTATAGGATCATATATTTAACACATTAACTGCCACACCAGAAAAAAAAATATCTTGGGTTCACAGTGTTTTATTAGGAAAATAGAATAAAAACTTTGAAAATAAAATGATCCTTTCTAATTTAATGAAAAATCTGTTATGTTTTATTGTTTTTATGTGTGTAAGTTATATGCAACTTGAAAAATAGTTCAGGCAGCTCCCAAGGTAAAGAGACTTGTGAGTTATATATGTTTCACAAGGCCTGGGGCTCAAAACTAGCATGAGTTAAATACAACTCACATGGCAGTTAATGTGTTAAAAGTCATCTCATCCATATCCAATTCTCAGGGGTCTCAAACCTAAACTCTTTCCTAGCATAAGAAAACCTATCCTGTTGCATTACATTCCACATGCTATCAACATTATGAAATTTTCACAAGTCTAAGTTCAATCCCACATGCTGCAGAATAGAAGATACCTGTGATTTGCTTAAAAATTGGAGATTATCTTTCTCAGTTAAGGGTTTTTAACTGAAGAGTGGGGAACTGGCACTTTGAGTTGGGATTTCATACAACAGCCTGCTGTTGTCTGGTGCTGCTATCAGTGCCAAGTGCTGCACAGGGTCAGTCTTCCGTAAAAATGATAAGCCACATTTCCTCATGTGTATCTGAGTTCTATTTAGCTCCCTCAGACACTCTGGTTTTGTATTCCGTTTGAAGAACTGAAGGTCAAGCAGAAAGAACACATTTTTCTTGATAACTTTTTGATTTAAAGTTAAAGTGGGTTTTTTTTCTTAAATTAATTTTATTTATTTATTTATTTTTTATTTCAGCATATTATGGGGGTACAGATTTTAAGGTTTCAATAAATGCCCATTTCCCCCCTCCCCCCACAAGTCTGAGTCTCCATCATGACCATCCCCCAGATGGTGCACATCTCACTCATTATGTATGTATATACCCACCCCTCTACCCCCTCCCACCTGCCCAATACCCTATTACTGTAGTACCTATGTGACCACTTAGGTGCTGTTCAGTTAATACCAATTTGCTGGTGAGTGTATGTGGTGCTTGTTTTTCCATTCTTGGGAAACTTCACTTAATAGTATGGGTTCCAGCTCTAACCAGGAAAATATAAGATGTGCTATGTCACCATTGTTTCTTAGAGCTGAATAGTACTCCATAGTATACATATACCACATTTTATTAATCCATTCTTGGATTGATGGACACTTGGGCTGTTTCCACAGCCTTGCAATTATGAATTGTGCTGCTATAAACATTCGAGTGCAGATGTCTTTTTTGTAGAATGTCAAAGTGGGTTTTAAGATCCAATTGCACTGGAAAAGGATAGAATGAATCCTTTCTAACACCACTTGCCAATGCAAGGGATTGTCAGGATTTAGGCGGACCAATATCCATTTTCCTTTTCTGACTGCCTCAGTTTCCTGGGGGTAATTAACTCTCCTTCACTCTGTGCAGTCCTGGTGGGATGGGAAACCCAACTGCTTGCACACAACAATAACATCTCATGGTGACTTCGAAGGCTACTTCTGCTAGATCCTTCCTTTTGCTCTCCGGGTATATCCAAGTGCATAGCACGAGTTCTGATGTTGGCAGATTGGTCACTTCATTCTCAGACTTTTGAAACTTGAGTTGAGTAATGCAAGGAGGTAAGAAAATTCTAAGTTCAATTCCTCCAGTGCTGTGGCCCCCTGAAGCTACGGAGATGGTCCCAGTGAAGAGTTGCTCTAGTTCTCTGAGTCTCGCATTTCAAACCCAGTTCGTCACCTTTCTTCATTCTAGCAGCTGGTCTACACCATGCCAACAAATTCCCTTTTTATGAAAAGCCAGCCAGAGTTGCTACCTGTTGTTTGCCACCAGAGAACTCTAGCTGGTTGAGTTTTCCAAAATCATGAGAAAACCCTTAAGTGGCTCCCAACTCAAAGAAAAGGGTTCAAAGAAAAGGGAAGAAAGGAGATACTCTGTAGTCCCGGAACCTCTGAGGTGAGCCTGGCCTCTGGAAATGTAGAATGCAGATTTCAACCTTTTAAGCTTTGGAATCACTGAAGTAGCTGCTAAGAAGAATGAGAATATTTGAAATATATGATCACTTACTAAGTACCTTAAATTAGAATTAAGTAATTTCAGAGTATCAATTGAAAATGGTTGCAACATGCACTTTATATCAGTTTCTATATACATGCATCATGTTTATTAATATAAATTATCAGAGTTTATAGATTTGTCAGTAGGTATAATTTTCCATCTTGGCACTTGAAAAATAAAATGTTAATGAGACATAACCCAATGACCGAGACTTGTGAGTGTAAAGTCATTACAAAATTTGTTTAAGACTTGCCCCATTTCTTAAAAGTTTAACATACACCTATCATATGATCCAAACCATTCACCCCTGGGTATTTACTTAAGAAAAATAAAAGCATATATCCATACAAATGACTTATACACAAATGTTTATAGGAGCTTTATTTGTAGTGACATAAAACTGAAACAACCCAATGTCCATCAACAAGTGACTGAACAAACAAATTGCAGTATATCCCTGCAATGGAATACTACTCAGCAATAAAAAGAGATGTGTAGGGGCCAAGGGAAAACTTTGCCTTTGCCCTCTGAAGATTTGTTGAAAAATCAACTGACAAAAGGCAGAGGACTAGGAGAAATGACATACACATTTATTAACATGTATGGAGGAAAACCATGGAGTGATTACTACAACTCCCCCCCCAATGGGGTATAGAAGCTTATTTACCCTTTTTCAGAGGGAACAGTACAGATGGAGAATGTAGACAATTCTTTTGAGGGGCAGAAAGTGAGTGTTACTGAGAATGAAGGGACCAGGAAGATGGAAATTAATCTGTAAATGATTGTCTCTGGAATTTGTTTTTCTTTTTTTGGAGACAGAGTCTCACTCTGTCACCACCTGAGTAGAGTGCAGTGGCATCATCATAGTTCACTGCAACTTCAAACTTCTGGGCTCAAGCAATTTTCCCACCTAGGCTTCCCAAAAGTGCTAGGATTACAGGTGTGAGCCATCGCACCAGCCTCTCTCTGAAATTTGAATGACACTGAGAGGCAGCCATTATCTTGAGGAACAAAATATAAGATGTCAAAAAAGGGCAAGATGGTTGAGCTTTTAAACTATCTTGAAGTTACAGAAAGAATAGGGGCTTGGACGGTGGCACACAGGTTATGATGGTAAACCAAGCTTTGGGAGAAAAAGAAGAGGAGTCCTGGCTAGCAAAGGTTATCTTGCTATGCAGATGAAACCTCACAGGTAGTAGTTCTCCAAGAGAATAAATGGCAAGTGTTTCTTCCAGACCGTTAATGGTATCAGACTCTCAGTTAATCTTTCTTAGATGGAACAAGGGAGGGCCTCAGAGAAGTCCTGGCTATATCAACACAGATTTTTTCCTACCGATTCAAATCTCTACCCATGAAAGAAAGCTTTCAGCTTTTCTTGTATTTTCAGCCCTTCTGAATAGCCATCTTGAAATATATCAAAGAAGTATATTTGAGGTGAAATATGTTGGTTTCCTTCACATGCAAGAACACAGGTAAATCTCAATTATGCAGAATGAAAGAAGACAAACAAAAGAAGAACATATACTATCTGTGCTCCTTTTATATGCAATTCTAGAAGATGCAAACTGATCTATTGTGACAGGAAGTAGATCAATGGTCCCCTGGAAAAGGGGGAAGAGATCCAAAGGGATGTAAGGAAACTTATGTGGGTGACAGATACATTCAATATATTGACTATGGTGATGATTTGACAGATGTACACATATGTCCAACTTATCAAGTTATTCACTTTAAATATGTGAAGCTTATTGTATGCCAAGTATTCCACAATAAAGCTATTATAAGGACCAAATCCACATACTTGCCTGCCAGATTTGGTGCTAGATCATCTGTCAGGAAAATGCAAAATATAATTCTAGCCTCAGAAATATCTGAAATCATATAGTTCAGGTGTTGGCCAGAAAGTAAATACTTCTGGCTTTGTGGGTCTTGTAGTCTCTGTTACAATTCTCAACTCTGTCAATGTGGAATGAAAACAGTTCTAGAAATAATAATATGTAAATGAATGGCAGTGGCTGTGTCGTAATAAACCTTTATTTACAAAAAATATGTTATAGTTTTTTGACTGTGATCTAGTTGCACACATTTATTATACAGAAACTGAGAGATGAATGCTATATAGTTAGTGGCAGCTTGTAGAAATCAGAAGTTACTGTAATACTTTTTATCAACCTTTAGTTACAGAAATGTAAGTTAAAAATGTATTTGAACCAATGCCAGAATCTCACTCCACAGATTGCCAGTGGCAATGGGAGATGCATCTTTATGGTAGAGAAATCTGCAAGTCACCATCTTAACTAATAACAACATTTATCACAACGAGTGGGATCATCTGACTTTATATGCTTCCTGATGTAATGCAAAATGAAGGAGGCAGCATCATTTATGAAGAATTATTGCCAACAGGGTTTAATATCATTGTAATTGAATCAAGCCTTTGGATCTCATCTCCAGCCTGTAGGACATACGTGGGAAACAGGAACAAATTAAACACCTTGAGGAAAGAATCAGAGAAACCTATAATAGGGGACATGCTACAAGACAGCTGGCCTGCTCTCTTGGAGAAGTAAATACTACAGGAAAAAAATATCTGTGAGGAATATTGCTCTAGATTTAAAAATGTGTTGACATCTGGTTTGGGGAAAAAAAAAAACTGCTGTAAAAATATTGCAAGTAATGCCATGGTTTCAAAGTGTCCTCCAAATTTCATCTGTTGGAAGTTTAGTCCCTAGATTCACATGTTGATAATATTTGGAAGTGGAGCCTCTAGGAAGTAATTAGGGTTAGAGAAGGTCATCAGGGTGGGAACCCACGATGGGGCAGGTGGCTTTCTAAGAAGAGGAAGAGAGACTTAAGTTGGCATGCTCTTGCCCTCTGAACATGGGATCTCCTTGCCACAGTATGACGCAGCAACCAGCCATCATCAGATGCCAGAGCTATGCTCTTGGACTTCCCAGCTTCCAGAGATGTAAGGTGAATAAACTTATTTTCTTTATGAATGACTCAGTTTGCGGTATTCTGATATAACAACAGAAAACAGACTGAGACAGGTAACAATGGAGAAATTTGATTATAGTTTAGCTATATTATTAAATTTGACTTTAGTTATATATTATCTAGTCTAGATAATATTATAAAATGGTTGTGGATTTTCTTAGGTAGAATAATAATATTGTGGTTTTGTAGGAGAATATTTTTATTTTAGGAATCAAATGACAAAATATTTAGAGGTAATGTATCATAATGTCAGTGACTAGAAAAATGTGAACATATAAAGAGAAATAAAACAAATATGGAAATAGGTTACAATTGTTGAATTCAGGTGGTGAGTATTTACATGTGCTCATCGTACTTTTCTTTCAAATTCCTGTATATTTAAAAGTTTTCATTAAAAAAATTGAGGAAATTATTTTATTTGATGATAGACCTTGAGAGGAAAATATTCTTATAAAGATATATTTAAATTCTGTTAAATTATCCTTTTTGATCAAGACAGTAACAAGAAGGTGAGAGAATAACTATTCCATCACAGGATAAAATAAGAGCCTTTTAACATTAAACTCTATGGCATATGTTTTCAAATAGTTAATTAAAAGAAGAAAAATAATTTCTGAAAAGGAAAACAGATGTCACCTGGCCTTTTAATTAAGAGATACAAATTTGAATGACCACGGAATCTCTAAGAACACTTATTGTGATTTTACCTCAATGTTTGACACAAGAACAGAATTTATCAAAAAAAACTTATTTTCCATAATTGTGGAACTTTTATAGGACAGGAAAAAAACTATAAGATCTCCAGGCTCAGACAAGGAATAAACTATAGTGTTTTCAGATAACTAATGCAAGACATGACACAATGTTTGAAGGAGAAAAAAATTCTCTCAGAATTAGGGCAATTAGAGGATCAATGTGAACCAGTCAGGTGGCCTGGGCTGCCTCTTACCATTTTAGGCCCTTTGTGCTTTGTGCCTAATGACCACAGTTTCTTAGGCTTCATACCTTTTCCCTATTTTCTCACTGTGTATCAGTTAATCATTGAGTAAGGAATGAGATGAGTCTCTGGCTATTGTGTCTGTCTGAGCCTGACTCTGGGAGAGAAGCACCTACCAAAACGTCATTTTGACCCTGCAGACAGAGGAAGACAATGGGCCTCATGACCCAGTACAGTGGTGCTATTGGCATCCCACCTGTATCCCTTTTGCAGGCCCCATGCCTGAGCAGACCACCTGTGTCTGCCTGCATGCAGGCTCTCTGCAGCCCTGAGAGTCCATTTAGCTCAAGTGTGGGGTGTGCTGGGAGTGCCAGGGAGCTAATGCTCTCTAGGAGCAGCTTCCAACCAACACCTGACACAAATCAGTGGATAAACAGCCCAGATCCTTTGCCTCTGGGATGCCAGAACTCTAAGGCAGGTTCTACACTGCCTCCCAGAGGTCCCCACAGGACTGAGCCCCAGTTGCTCACTGCCATAATCTGCTCATTAGATATTCTTTATTGGCTTCTTTCTCTTCCTTTTCTCACTTCCTTACTCTCTTACCAATTCTTCCTGGGATCATTTCCCAAATAAACTACTTGAGTTCACTTTTATGTATGCAAGTTTCTTTTTAAGGGGACTATGCAAGATAAGACACACAGGCACTAGGACCACTGATAACATGGGCACCCACGTGGACCAAAGACACAGCCCATGTATGTGACGCAGGTACTCTGGAGGTTAAATTTGGATTAAAGGGGTCATCCAGACTTAGCCTCTATTACCAGACAGACCCTCCTTTAACTAACCAGCTCAACAATGGAAGGTTGTGGTAGTAGAAATGGTTATTTAGGTAGGAATGGGACCACACTACTCTTGTTTTTAAGACTTAAAACACTTTCCCCCCCAAGGAACTATCCAAGGTCCTGAATTATCTCTAACCAAGCAAACAAGTACCCTTGTCTCCACTCATAATCTACAGTATCTATCTGCCTGGGACCCTGTCCTTCTTATGGCACCTCCTGATTGACATCAGCTGCCTCATCTCACTGCTATCCTATCTGGCTATGACCAGCCTGTATAATCAGCCTCCTGTCCTCTGCTAAATGGGACCAACGTCTACACCTGCACTGCCTGGCTCCTCACCTGATGACCCAGCTCTATCTGCTTTTGTGTGAACACCTAAATTGTTGTTTTTAAAAATCAATATATCCTAAATAGAGGATCCTTCTTTCTAGAGGATTTCTTTTAGTGCCTTCAATGTTTATCTAAAATTATCATTCATACTTAATTCAAAAGCAGTAAGATGCTGACATAAATATTTTATTTCAGAAGAGAATTGAAGCGTCTGGAATTATAGAAATATGTCAGTATTTCTGAAGCTTCTTGTTTTGGTTCCCTCTACTCCTCTTTTCTCTAATCATCACAATAAGATATTCACTGCATTTTTTTTCTTTTCTTTTTAGTCACATCTGGTAACACTTTAGCTTTTAAACACATCTCAGAGCATAATGAGGACATGTTTAAAAGATACACTGGGCCATTTGAAGATTCCTTGTGAATGGAATGTCTTTGCATAGTCCTAAAATTGGATTTGATACGATAAGGCAATATTTTAACATTTTCTTTGAACTATGTCTGTTATTAAAATTTTGAAGAGAGGAACAAAAACAGAATCACTAAAAAATATTCCTTTTCTATAATCTAACAATAGAATAAACTTAGTAAATAGCCAAAATTTAATAAATAGCCAAATGACAAAATAGTTATAAAATAAGAAAAAAGAGTTCAACATAAGCCTTAAACTTTTAAACATGATGGCCAAACCACCCTGTCCCAACAAAAAAGCAGGAAGGAAGGGAGGGGAGGGGAGGGAAATGAGGAAGGAATTGCTGGTATTGTACATCACAACTTCTAATCTCATCAATGACCCCTGAGTACTGGGGACTGATGGTGAGATGAAAGAATACTGCATATTTTCACTAATATCTTCCAAGGTGAATAAAATAGACTGAGGAGTTAATGAGCTAGCCCTAGGAATGGTAAAAGAAACAAACTTCCAAAACAGAAAGCCGCTATATTCTGTGCAAGGCCTCTGAAGACGTGCAAAGAGCAACCCGGGCTTGCCATGCTTTAGGGCACTGTGCTAAGTTGGGTGAAGGAATGAAGTTCACAGGGGTTGCATATGGTTTGTTAGTAAAGGGGGCAAAGGATGAGGGAGGAAAATTTATCCACTAGCTCTCATCTCTCACTGACCAAAGGTCTAACCCACTGGGCATTAACTCCTCTCCATGCACCTGTACCTTTGCTGTGTACCCATGTGAGCACCAAGCAGTTCCTCATGCATCTCAAGCCTCAGTGACGACAAGGAAGCCAGACCTGTATTGAAGAAAAGAGGTTCAAGATGTGGGCTTGCGGCAAGGCACTGTGAGGTAATTCTGATACAATGTCCTTCTGGCCATGGCAGTTATGAGAACCTACATGAAGTTTGTCGTCAAAGTGAAGGCCAAGGAGGAACAAGTGGACAAGAGTCCTGGAGGCAGGTGAGGCTGTGATGATCTGAAGTGGGGCTAAAAGCTTCTAGCACACCTAAGGTTTGAAAACTCCTTGTGAATATTATATAGAGAATTATATTTTTCTACTCAAATATTCCAGGAGATGGAAATATAGCTCCAGCCTCCAGGAGTTCCTAATATTCAAGCTTTCTTTTACTTGGTAGGTGTCCTAAACTCTATCCAATAGCTGTTGGTACAAAAATCAAGAGTTAAGTACTAGAGGGGTACTTAACAAATCAAACATTTTGTAAGAAAAAAAAATCTCTGTACTATGAATAATTGCCCTTTAACATTTTGTTTTGATATGTTGAATTTTCTACTGAGAAAACACTCTTATGCAATGTCTTTCTTTTTTGATTCGGTTTGCTATGAGATTCTGTGACACTGGGAATTCTTAGCATTTTCTGCTGAAATGTGAAGGCTATCTGTTACACAATGTATCTGACTCACATATTCAGCCTCAAACTACTTGAGAGGAGAGGCAGCACCTTATATAGCTGTGTTCCTCCACAGTAGCCCTAGAGGACAACAAACTCTCGATTAATATTTGTTCAGTGGGAAACATGCTAAATAAATGATGGAATAGCCTTGCAATTTCATACAGCACAGTTCTAAAAATAACAATAGTTTTATTCTAATGCAACATGAGGAGATGGGAAACAATTATTTAGATGCAATAAAAAATTACAGAATATGTATAGATTCATCCTATCTCGATTACATATGCTTATACACATGTATGTGGATATGCACATTTAGAAATCTAGGAGGAAAGATTACACACTAAACTGTTAAAGGCTACTACCTGCAGGAATGAGATTAGTAGAAGGGGAAAATGTTTTTTCTTTTTACCTATATTGTTTTGTGTTTTTTTACAACAAACACTTATTACTGGTATAATCTAAAAATGAACAAATAAAATAAATAATGCTTTGAATGAATCATGGGTATTGGATGACACAGTAGAAAAACACCAGGCACTGGGTACAGATAAATACTTAGTTTTGACACTGAATTAGTCAGGTACCATCTCTCATTTAATACTACATGGAGAAATTGATAGTTCCATTTTTGTTTTAATCCCTATGAGAGCCGTTGGAACCTCTGCATTCTCAACAGCCCCCAAAATAACAGTGTTCTTGGCTGACTTGTTTGGCTATATATCATTGTATTTACAGCATCATTCTTACTTCTGCAGAGAGCTCTGTTTACAATTCTAATGAAAAGATGAGAAACTTTGTAGCCAATGTAGGTCACTCAGCTATGCATTACTGGAGTGGTTGTCTTTGCTTGTCTTAAGTCTCAGATTTTCACTACCTGAGTCTTCTCCAAACAGAAATATTTTTGTGCAATGTGAACACTGAATCCTATAGTAGTCAGGTGTTCTGAAATAAGTGGTCTCTACACCCTAATCAATCCCACCTACCAAAGCATGATAAATACATAAAGTCCTTGGAAATGAGGGATCAGTTATTTCAGATTATGTTCATTTCTCGGATCGTTTTGTGACTTCTCTCACAATTCTTAGAGAATTACTCAGCAAGGACAGAGGCACGGATTTCCCCAGGAAGGGCAGCAGAATGTCATACAGCAGAGTTCTAAAAAAAAAAATAATAATAATAGTTTCTTCTAATGCAACATGAAGAGAAACATAGCTGCTTTCTGGGTTTGCATTAGCAACCTTGACATTCAGCCCCTCCAACATTTCCTAAGCACTGACAAAAACCATTCCGCCAGCCCAGAAGAGCTGGGATCTCATTTCATCATGCTTCATTCCTCTTTATTTATTTACTTGATACCACTTCTTCCCACCCCACAACCTTCATTCTCAGGCCATCAATTAATTACGTGTAATAAGTAAAGTTGTTAGAGTAGCAGAATACTCACCTTAGGCATCAGAAAATCCTTTGGAATTATTTAGGAAATTGATAACATCAAGGAAGGCACAAGAACCTCAGACCTCAGTTAGGGGGAACATCTTCTTACACTAAACACTACTGAACAACACATAGCCCATTAAAAAAATCCCAAGCAGTAAAAGCCAACAAGAACTTAAAGGACTAAATACTCATCAAGATGGCACCATTTTATCCCCAGATCCTTGACACTCATACCTTTGCTTTTCTGAAGGAAAAGACAATTCAAAGAACGTGGCCATGACCCATGAGCATATTCCCCCCTTATGTAGAGGAGATCTATAAACTTAAAAAGACAGAGGTTTTTTTTTTTAACTATCTTCTGAATGAAATATAACATTTATTTCTATTATAAATGTAGGCAATAAATGACAGTTATCTTATTAGAACCCATGACTTTAGCACCAGTGGAAATAACAGATATTTTTATGCCACATAACAGTTGTTGCAGAGATCTTGAAATACAGATTACATTCACCACCATCCAAAATTATGACAATTAGTTGAATTGCCACTACATCTCATTATTTAATGCATTAATAAGGAATTAATATATTGCAATATGACAAATTTTATAATAATTTTGATACCTGTATTTCAGTATAATTCATTTCCTTTGCAATTCTACATGTTTTACTTTATGGCTGTAAACATGCTATTCTGAGAGGGATCTATGGGGCTCAGCTGATTGCAAATGCATGAGAGAGGCAGTTAAAACCAGAAGAACCACCCAACTGAGTCCAGCCAAAATTACCCACCCATGGAATAGTAATCTAAATAAATAGGGTGATTTTGAGCCATTAACTTTGGGAGTGGTTTGTTATATAGCAATAAATAACTGATACATGTCCCTACTGTCATTTATTCAATATTTTTTACTATAAATCAACTTTATTTTTATTTTTTATTTTATTAAAATCAACTTTCTTATTTAAGTAAATAAATGTTAAAACAGTCGTTATAGCATCACTGCAAAAAAGAAAAAATCCTTTTCACTTGAGACAAATAGAAGCAAACTAAAAACAAATGCAAGGAAAACATTAAGCATTGTTATTAATTTTGGGCTAGATATGTTGTCGGATAAGGCACTTTTTGTTCTCTTTTCAAAATTTTTTTAATATATATTTAATTTCAGAATATTATAGGGGTACAAATGTTTTAGTTATCTGGATTGTTTTTGTACTGCTTGAGACAAAGTTGTAAGTGTGCCTATCACCCAGATATTGCATTATTTGGGTTTGATTTCACCCATCCTTCTTCCCTCCTTCCCTTCTTCCCTCCTCCCACATGTTTGACTTCTGTTGAGTTTTAGGGAAGGTGTTTTATTAAATAACAAAAGAGGTAAGTGCTAGAGAACGATAAAGACACATCACCTAATGCAAAGTGAAACTTTCACCTTGATAAAGGTAGAAGGACCAAAGAAGAAGTATGTGATTCAATGTTGTTTAATCTCCTGTCCTTTCCCTTTTATAATCAGGACTCCCACTGTGTGGTCTTGGCCCCCATTTTGGGAAGCACTGATCTTACTGAACTTACAGAAAAATTGAATCTTTGTGTAAATGAATGCTTTATATCTTAATATTGGAATGAAATGGCATAAATATGAAAGTATTTGGGCCACACTGCAGACATTTACCTAGGCTGTGACTGTGAGGGGTCTGGGATACCACAGACCAACAACTTCATCACATGGATAAGAAAACTGAGGCCCAGTAGGATTGGATACTTTGGCCAGGGTAGTGCAGGGAGTCAGAGGCAAAGTCTCTAGTATAGGAAAATAATTTGGAGTATTGACACTCCAGAGAATGCAACTTTCATAATTTTATGGCCAATTCACATCTCATCTGTTAAATTGAGAAAATTATTTCTTTTTCACTCTCTTCTGTCCTTCTGTCTTGGTGAAGGTAAAGTGTTTTGCATTAAATGTGGCACATATGTCAATAAATGTTATCTATAATTAATAGTGATAATGCTAATATTAATAAATACTAGAGCATTTAAGAACCTGGAGCCAGGCCCAGTGGCTCACGCCTATAATCCTAGCACTCTGGGAGGCCAAGGAGGATCACTTGAGCCCCAGGAGTTTGAGGTTGCAGTGAGCTATGATGACATCACTGCACTCTAGTTAGCCAGGACAGCAGAGTAACACTCCATCTCAAGGATATAAAAAAAAAAAGAACTTGGGCTCTCAGTGTGTGAATTTTGTCATCCTGCACATCCTAATCCTAAATTTCCTAGCCTAGCAACCGAATTTAATTCTCTATGCCTCAATTTCTTCAACTGTAAAATGTGCATTAAAAGTATTTGTATCATAGGGTCATTCTGAGAATTAAGGTGAGTAATACATGAAAAATATTTGGAATGCTATCTGATGCACAGTAAACATATTACATAGCAAGAATATTAAGTAATCAACAAATAGTAACCCATGATGATAATGACAATGATGATGGTGGTGATTAGGTAAATCCATGTGTCAACAGCAAACCGTTGTTAAAGCAAAGACAAGTAATAAACTTCAAATAATAAACTTCCCTTTCTGAACAAATTCTCATTGTTCCTTTATGCATCAAAGTAGAACCCTGATATTGTCTTTCAGATTTGTATTATGATTGATTCTGAAGAAACATATCCAGGGAAAACGTAACTTTTGCTGTTGTTGACCATCTTCACTTTATGACATTATTTTAACCCATGATGATGTATATTATCAACCAGTGCAGAGAAAATTTATATGGGAATTTGGAGAATGTGAAAATATTTTTACATCGAGACTCTCCCCACCCTCACCACACTCCCCTCCCTTTCCCCTCAATATCACGCTGAAAATATGCAATCTATCTACATTCTGGTTCCAAGAGCAACTCTGGCATTTGAATAAGATTCATACATGGCATGCTATTTTGGTAAAAATCATTTTCCAAAAGCAGCATTATGAGAAAGTAAAGCCAAAAAGAACTCACTGTTCTCTCTCACACCGGCACAGCGAGGCGGCTGCTTAACCTGCTTGTGGGCTCAGGTGTTTAAAATCACGGTACTTTTTTTTTTCTTCTTTGCTTTAAATGGCATCACAACTTTAGCCTGTTGTCAAGTCTGACTTAAATGAAACTGAGACATGCAAAAGGATGGTGCTGTTTCTCCAGGTCCTTGTGTGAGATTAGGTAGGTTAATGGGTTGCTATGGTGATCACTTTTAGCAATGGAATTGAATAATGGTGAAGAGAACAGGTTTGGGAGTCATATTTTAAGTTCAAACTCATATGATGTCACTTGTTTATATGTTTGACTGACTTTGAACAATTTATGTGACCTTTCCTGGTACATGTTCTCATGAGTAAAATTAGCCAAATAATACCTACCTTGGAGAATTATTATCTTAATTAATTCCCAGAACAACCCTCTAGTGTATTATTAGCACCAATTATCAACAAATCAAAAAATCTCCCCAAAGTCACACAGCTAGTTCATGGCAGAGCTTAGAGGCCCACTCATGATTTCTGGGGGTTCACTGGGCTCAGATAGGTAGTTTTCATGTAGGATCTCTCCTGTAGTTGCATTCAGATGGTGCCTGGGCTATTGTCACCTCAAAGACTTCTTACATGCCTGGTTGTCGATGCTGTCTGTTGGCTGGGACTTCAGTTTGGTGCTATCAGCTAAAACAATGTGATCTCGTCATGTGGTCTTGGCTTCCTCATAGCAGAGTGGCAGGATCCCAAGAGCAAGTAAACCCAAGAGACATCAGATATATGCTGTAATGCCTTTTATGACTGTCATTTTCTCTTCCTCAGTGGTCCCTGTGGCTCAAAAGTTAGCAGCATCACTTCCTATATTCACTAAGTCTGGTTCATACTGAGACAAACATCCTGTGTGCAAGATGACAGTAGACTAACATCTTCAAAGGGTTGTTGGAAGATATTTAAATCTTAGAATTATATACATAGCTCAGATAACATCAAATCAGTTTCTTTTCTTTCTTTTTGAGACAGGGTCTTTCTCTATTACCCCAGATAGAGTGCAGTAGCATTATCATAGCTCACTGCAACCTCAAACTCCTGGGCTCAAGTGATTTTCCTGTCTCAGCCTCCCAAGTAGCTACAGATGGGACTACAGATGCATGTCACCATGCCCAGCTTATTTTTTATTTTTTGTAGAGACAAGGTCTCAAACTCCTGGCCTCAAGCAATCCTGCCATCCTGACCTCCCAAAGTGCTAGGATTAAAGGCATAAGCCACCACTTCTGGCTCCAATCAGTTTCTTCATAAACAGATCCCATCTAAGACATTTTAAACTGGTCATGTAATTTATTCAGTAAAGCCTTAAAATCTCTTAGTTTATTGATTTTTTTTAGTTAGGTTTTGTGATGTGGTATGAAATATTGTTTATCAACACTAAAAGGTAGAAGAAAAGAACAACAGAGAATAGAGATCTAAAAATAATACAGATAAAAGCAGAAAGTAATAAGATATAAAACAAAACAAAAATGCAACATAGTCAAGATAACTAAAAATGCATATTTTGAAGACTGATAAAATAGTATGAATCTTTGGCAAATATGACCTTGGAAATAACACAAGAGGCACCCAAAGAAGGACTCTGAAACGTAGAAGGGCAAAGCAGACTTGCTAGGGACCCCAGGACTGAAGGAAAAACACAGAAGCAGAATAATTTATTACCCTTACACCCTCCAATGCATAGGGCAGCCCAGTTTAGCCACAGAGGGAGACCCAGGTGGTCTCATTCCTTCCCCAGGTCCCATGAGAGTATGCTGACAACATCAGGTGAGCACGGGAGCATGGGCAAGGGCAATCAATAGGGAGCCCTGCTGAAATTAAGTGGACAATCTCTGTTCCCCTTGGACCTGAGACTTCTTTCCTCCACTGGGAGACAGCAGGTGGCTGGACAGCACAGACAATGGAGGCACCACTATCACAAGCATTTGACCCAGGACACCCATTTGTCTTCCTGGACCTGAGACTCCCTTTCCCCAGCTAGAGACACTGGGCATCCGGGCAGCACCCATGAGGACATCCAGGACCAGTGCCCAGCCCAGGAAGCTCATCAGCAGCATCAGCCAGAAATCCCACTCCTTTACTGAGGCCCCAGGTGGCCTGGCCTAGGGAAACTCCTTCAGCCCATCACGTAGCACTAGTAGGGGTTACTAGTGTTACCTCCTGGGGAGCCCCCAAATCATTGAAAAAAACCAAATAGACCAAAATCACACCACCACAACTCTGAAAATTAAATTGTCATTGAAACTGACAGCCCAGAAAAGTAAACCAGGACCTGCTTGCCAAACCTAAATGGAATGTCTTAATCCATTCAGGCTGCTTGCTATGATTTGGAGGCTGCCCCACCAAGTCTCAGCGTTGGAGGTGCGGCCTGGTGGAGGTGTCAGGGTCATGGCGGTGGATCCCTGGTGAATGGCTTGGTGCTGTCCTAGCAGTAATGAGTGAGTTCTCACTCTATTAGTTCCTAGAAGAACTGATTGTTACAAAGAGCCTTGCACCTCCCTTCTCTCTCTCTTGCTTTCTTCCTCTTGCTATGCCAGCTCCCCTTCGCCTCCTGCCACGAGTAGAAGCTTTCTGAGGCCCATACCAGGAGCAGATGCTGGCTCCATGCTTCTTGGCCTGCAGAACCATGAGCCAAATAAACTTCTTTTTTAAATAAATTATTCAGCTTTATAAATTATAGCAACACAAACAGACCACTATAACGAAATACTGTAAACCAAATAGCTTACAATGGAGATACTTGAAGCTCTAACTCAGGTGGGGCAGAGGCAATGTATGTAACCTAAACATCTGTATCCCCATAATATGCTATAAAAAGCAAAACATAAATTTATTTCCCATAGTTCTGGAGGCTGAGACATACAAGATCAAGATTCCAGCAGATTCAGTGTCTGGTGTGGGCTCACTTTCTGCTTCATAGACCTTCTGGGTATGTCCTCACATGGTGACAGAAGCCATGGTGTCTCTGGGGCCTCTTTTATAAGGGCACTAATCCCATTCATGAGGGATGACCTCATCACCTCTCAAAGGCCCCACTGCTTAAAATCATCATTTTGGGGATTAGGATTTCAACATACGAATGGAGGGGAGGGGCAAAAATATTTCAGACAATGTTGAAATTTTCTGACAAGAATATAACAGTGTCCATCATAAAAATGTTCCAACAAGGAATTACAAAGTCCTGTGAAACAAATTAGAAAAAAAGAAAATCTTAGTGAAGACATAGCTGTTATTTCAAAAGGTAAACCAGCCGGGCGTGGTGGCTCACGCCTGTAATCCTAGCACTTTGGGAGGCCGAGGCAGGCGGATTGCTCAAGGTCAGGAGTTCCAAAAGGTAAACCAAATGAAAATTATAAAACTAAAAGAAACAAAACAGAAATTAAAAACTTGCTGGATAGGCTCAATAGTAGAGTAGATATAACAAAGAATAGAATCAGCAATGTTGAGGACAGAACAGTACAATTTATTCATTATGAAAAACAGAGAAAAAAATAGACCAGAAAAAAATGAACAGAGCCTCATGGACCTGTAAAACAAATAACAAAATATCCAACAGTCATATCGTTAGAGTTACAGAATAAGAAGAGAAAAAGAATAGAAATAAAAGACTGTTGGAAGAAATACTGGCTGAAAACTCCCAACATTGGGTAAAAGATAAAAACCTACAGATTAAACAAGATGCGTTATCCCAAACAGTATAAACCCAAAGAAATCCACATCAAAACACACCACAATTAAACTTCAAAAAGGCAAAAGCCAAAGAAAAAATCCGGAAGGCAATCAAAAAGAAACAGCTCATTGCCTACAGGAGAACACTAATAATTCAAAGGAGAGGATATTTCTCATCTAAGACTGTGGACACCAGAAGGAGGTGGCACAACATTTTTCAAGTACAGAACAATTATCAACCACAAATTCTATATCCAGGGAAACTATCCTTCAGGAATGAAAGGGAAAGAAAGACATTTTCAGACAAAAGAAAACTAGGAGAATTTGTAGCTAACAGACTTTAAAGGATGGCTAAAAGAAGTTCTTCAAACAGAAAGGAAATGATAAAAAAAAAAAAAAAAAAAAAGAAAAAGAAAAAGGAAAGCATCTTGGAGCATCAGGAAAACAGAAACAATAATGGAAAGACCAGAAATATAGATATCAATCTTAAATAAGGAGATTCAGGAAATGTGGAGTTTATTCAACCACTAAGCTTGAGGACAGTCACCCAGGAACACAGATTCCAAAGAATGGAAGTCAGGGGTCTGAAGTGGAGAAGTTTTAGGGGTCACTTATATAGATAAGGTTTGGGAATCTTAACAGGGTTTTAACATATTCCACACATGGATAGCACATAATGACAGTAATATTTTTAGTAACATTATTAGTAAATGTAATATGATTGGTGGAGGTGGCATTCTTTTCGGGAAAGATATATTTAACATTTCACACTGAAGATGTAACAGTCACCAGGTCTTTTGTGCCTGTTGGTCTGAGCTGGGTACAAGACAATAAAGGAGGCAGTTAATTTATAACAAAGATCAGTGATTCGGTGAGGAAGAGGTCTGGTCTCTGGTCCCCCCTAGTCATTTACAGAACAACAAAAAAAAAAAGAGAGAGAGAGAGAGAAAGAGAATTAATCTGTAATCTAAGAAGCAGAAGTTGCAACTACATGCCATGTGTCTCAGATCACAATCACATCTCTCTCAAGGTTTAAAGTGAGTAGGTGTTCCGACAGCTTTTAAATTGTATTTATTTTCACATAGATAAATACAATAGTTCATAATAAAAATATCTCCCTTGGTATGGGTAATTTTTTATTGTATACTACTGTATTTACCTATATTTCTTCTCTCTCCACTATTCGAAAGATAGAATGGCTTTCTCCTCATAAATTTTCTAAATTATATTTGTGATTAAAGTAAAAATAATAACACTGTCTGATACTCAAGATAATAATATTTCAAAAATGTGGAGGGTAAAGGGATCCAAATGGAGATGGGGTCTGACACTTCCCTCAGAGTAGTCAATCCATGCTATCAGTAGACTGTGAGAAGTCACAGATGTGTATTGTCATACCCAGAGCAACTGCTAAGAAAACTCTATAGAGTGATATACTCAAAAACACCAGAAAAAAATATTAAGATGGAATCCTTAAAACAGGTTCAAGTAATCCATAGGAAAATAATAAAAGACAAAGACAGGAAAGAAGCAGAGGGGAAACAAACAGAAAACAAATAATAAACTGGCAGACTTAAACCCTAGCACATCAATAATCACTGCAAACGTTCTCAACCTATTGCACGGGTCTGGTCTGGTGAGACAGACACTCACACAAGTTGAGCAAAGTGGATTCATTACTACTCACAAGTAGGCAATAAGGAGAAACAGAAGCCCAACATTCATGCTGAGCTGGTCCCCCAAGGCTCAGGAAAGCTGCCCAGAGTAGATGGGGTCCCGTGTGCATGGGCACCACATTGCACTGAAGCCGGGGACCCCGAGAGCACTCTGCCCTAAGTTTATATACCCTGGGCACCACTTGGCATCCTGAGCTCAAGCACTGCAGTATATTCCATTGTAGGAAGAATGAGGACACAGCCTGGTTGTTTCAGACATTACCTCCTGATAGCAAGATATTGCATTCTTGTTAGCCTGAGAACCACAAGCAAGAGGGAAATGGCTGGATCACGGCCCATGACCATCGACCATCCAGGGACCTGTCCTCCTGCAATTACCTTAAATATAAATCCTCTCAGTAAACGAATTAAAAGACAGAGATTGACAAAATGGATAGAAAACATGACGATGCTTTGTGCTGTTCATGAGAAACTGACTTCAAAATCAACAACATAGGTAAACTGAATGTGAAATAATAGAAAAAAATGTATTATGCAAACACTAATCAAAAAAAATGAGGTCAGCCTACATGTATTACCATAGTTATTTTTCTAGAATATAATATTGTGTGAAATAAAATCAAATTGTAGAATAATACATAAATTTGAATTCAAATATGATAACAAATATGTAAAATAACACTCATTTCTGCAGGTACATTTTCATATGCTCAAATGAACTGGAAAATATTTGGGAGTTTATACTCCACACTGTTTTTAAAAAATTGGTTGCTTTGGGGAGGGTTGAACTGGTTTGAGATTGGGGAAGACTGTGATTAAAGGGAAATTGGACTTTATCCGGAAATATTTTAACAGTGTAAGGAGAATGTATTCACATATTTCTTGGGTGATTTTTTTTTTTTAAATGAACCCACCCCAGTGACGACAGCTTGGACTAGTCCTAACACCTTCTGTCACTGCAGTCTTCAGTCATGTCACTGCCTGTGTCAATGTCCTCTTGAACCAGGGCCAGCAAATGCCAGATCTGTGTGAATACATCAAATCCCCAAAAGTTTAATGAATAAATAATGAGATTTGCTGAGTAGCATATAAAGAAATGACAGCGTTTGCTGCTGACACTGGGGAAAGACCCCAGCAATGAGGATTACAGACCCATTCACTGAACACATATTTATTCAGCACTCAGCTGTCTTCCAGGAGCCAGAGCATCAACCGTCTCATGTTTTAATGGGAGGAGGCAATGAATAGCTAAACGTACAAACAAAGAACTAACATTCCATGCAGTAATATGTACTCTTAGGAAAACGGAGGCAGGATCATGAAAGGTATTATTTTATAGGATGATTAGAGAAGACCTCTCTAAGTAGGTAACATCCAAGACACATTTGAGCAACGGGCAGAAGCACTGCAGGGATATCAGGAAGAGCTCTCTAGGCAGAGAGGACAGCAAGTGCAAAGGTCCTGAGGTGGAATAGTCCTTGGTGTGTTGTAAAACAGCAATGAGGCCATGGCTGAAGAAGCTTGGGAGGGTGGGATCAGAGAGGTAGAAGAAGGCTGTAGCACACAGGGATTTGGGGACCATGAGAGGATTTCAGGGTTTGTTTTGATATGAGAAGCTATTGGAAGATTTGGGGCAGAGAAGTGTCTTGATCGGGCTCATATCAATCTAGAATGGTCAGTAGGGTTTCTTGTTGAAATAATTTAAGGGACATAAAAACTGAACTCTACCATTTACTGTGGATCTCAGCAATCTTTCTAAGGGCCTACCATTAACTGATCCAGTTAAATTACCCTACAATTAAATCCCCACAATACCGGTTGTCAGAAAAATCTTTCCTAGACATGCTTTCTTAATCCTCCAAAAATACAAAGTATTCCTAACTTCTCAGCATTGGGCAAATTCCCAATTGGCTCAACATGAATTCACCCTCATTAGGAAACTTGATGGAATTATTTAACCAAATATTAGCAATAATAATAACTCAGGTTATCAAACACCTACTACCTGCCACACATTTTTATCAGGTCCTTTATATTTCATTTAATATTTCTAATCCTAACAACACACAAAAGTGGGTATTATGTCCTTTTAAATTCAGCAAAGTGAGCCTGTAATAGGTAAAGAAACTTAATAAAGATCACAGAACTAATATGATTCATATTAAATTCTTAAAACTTACTCTGTGCCAATATCACATGTCACCCTCACTCACAAACCCCCTACCACCCCAGTCTCCACTCCATCAAATAGACCAAGGGCTTGCCTTGGTCTTGCTATACAATCTATGTGAAATGCACATCCCTTGGGCTGGCTGCTTTGCCTTCAGGTCTCAGGCCAGAGTCAACTCCTCAGGGAAGCCTTCCCTACTGCCCTCTCCAAAACTCCTCACTCTTCCCAGCCACTCCGAATCCTATCACCTCACTTTACTGTCTTCACAGCACTCACCACACTGCTACCAAGCAAATGGGCTTACTGCCTGAGGCATGTAGAAGCCAATACTATGGCACCAGCTTTTGCGAAAATAAGGGTTTTACGGTGAGGCCAACCAACAAGGAGACGGGAGATATAGCTCAAACCCATCTCCCCGATTTGGGGTATGGGGTAAGTTTTAAGAGGTCAGAAGGCAAGAGAAAGGATTTAGGAATGTTGGCTTGGCAGGATCTTATTGGAAGGCTTCAAATTTGACCATTTATGGTAAGGCACATTAAGGCAAATTTTAGACCCAGATCTCCCAGGCCAACAGACTTCTAATTTTTGAAAGGGTTCTGATGTTCAGGTTCCAGTCATGGTCAGTCTTCATAGTTCCACAGGGAGGAATTATTGTTGGTTCTGGATGTTATTAGAGCTCAAACTTTTTTTTTTATTGTACACGCCCAGGCTACACAACTTGCCGCTTTGGCTCTGTTATGCCTACAAGGTCACTTGGCACGCTATTCGCTATTATCAACACAGTCGGCCCAATTTGGGCTGGTCCTGAGGTTACAACATATTTAAATCATCTTGCCATTCATTTCCTAATTCCTGTTTTCCTCCTCTAGAATATAAATGCTGCAAGTCCAACACATAGTGCATATTCTATAAATATTTGTTGAATGAATGAATGAATAAATAAATGAGTGTGCTTGGGTATGTCTGATATCAAATCCATGCTTTTTGCACCATATCAAGCTGCCTCCTGATTTATATCCCACAAACTTTCCCTTTGTCATCCACTGTGGCTAAAAGCATCAGTAATAAAAATGGTTATTTAAATGGTGAATTATGCGTCAAAATGGTACCATGTAGCTTTACTATTTTTTTAAGTGTTCATGGCCATAAAGGGCAAGACTCAGAGAGTATGGAAATTGAATCACTGGCAGAATTAGCATTATTGATGACCTTTGATTTTTCCAGTTACAGGGAGCTCTATAACCTTTTACTGAAGATTCATTTATGGTGTTAGGGTCTCCTTACTACGTTAGTTCCCTGATGGATAGATTGATCCCATCTTTCTGCAGAATGAACACTTTCTGTACAGTTCACCTCTAAGTCACAGGCTAGATTAGGAGACTCAGGGGTGTACCCCTACCCTCAGGGTGGAGCTACCATGTGAGTGAGCTCCCATTTCTCCTCACTGTGCTTTGTTACCAAGCTTTTTCAACCTTGGCATCAGTTGGCCTCACTCAGCCTTCGTTTTTATCTACATACCCCTTTGGGGGTGGCTCAGATACTCTCGGTCCTTCTTGCAGCTCCTCCCTTTGCCATCTGCCACCCTTTCTCTCCTGAACCTCTCCTTCCCTTAGCTTTGCTGAGCTACTCACCCCTTACCCAAATCCTAACTTTGTTCTCCCTCCCTCAGGGGTATGGAGGGATGAGTTTCCTAACCCTCCTCCCTGCACTGTATGCACGAAGCTCTGATAAATTCCAAGGTAGGGAAAGATGTGCTGGGTTTCAGAGCCATACCAGAAAGATTCTGTTTGATATTTTATTTTTGGTGTGTTGAATGCACCTATTGATTTAGAGGCGTGAAATTCCACTGGGTGCTCTGACTCCTGCAGAAACCATCCTTTAGCCTGGCAAGTGATTGATTTTTTTTTCCTCGCTGAAGTCTGTCACATATAAGCTTTAAATATAAATTAGGTGTCATAACGCTGGGTATTATGCTTACCAAGTGCCATGTTTTGTGTTTATTTACTTCTCACAGCAAGCTGGTAAAATAGGATTTATTATTTCTATCTCACAGCTAAGAAAATGGTCCGGGAAAGATTAAGCAACCTGTCTGTGCTGTCGCGCTCTAAGTCTCTCTCTTCCTCCAGATCATGTAAGAATGCACAATGTAAACCAGTCTCCAGGCTCCTTCCACCCTGCCCTCACTCTCCAGGCACACAACCCCAGTGTGACACTATCCCAGGCCCCAAATCCTCATTAAAAATTCACATTTCAGATGGGTATCACGCTTCAACTTCTTTTGCATATCAAAAAAGGAGGTTCGAATAGCCCAGTGGAATACAAATGAGGAAGGCAGCCTTCTAGTTATCAGATGGAAGTTTTTATAATGTAATTTTCCAAAATTTTTACTTACATAAGGTTTCAAGCATACAGACTATCTCTGCTCAGTGAACATGCATGTGTACGTACATACATGTCACACAGACACACACATCGTTACCATTACCACGAAAGGTAATTGCTATCTGGAAAATAGTACATATATTTTCTGTACATGTTTTTGTACTTTCTAACTTGCATGCATTCATACACATACATGCAATACAAACACATAAAAGCACAAATCTATGTATGTATATGCATAAGCAGTATATCATATTACTTTTTATATAAGATGCATATTCATATTATATATTGAAATATGTGCATTACCAGTATATCATATTACTTTGTGTTTTAAATGTTATATAAATTGGATCATGCTACATTCACGGATCCTGTTGCAACTTTCTCTTAATTTTTTCGCCTATTATGTTTTGGGGATTTACTTTTATTGTACATACAGATTTACTATTCATTCACTTTACTTTTGCATGGTAATGGTGATTACTGCCATTTATGAAGTGCTTTCTGTGTATTGGGCACTATTGAAGCATTTTATGCATATTTCTTCATTTAATCCTTGAAACAGTGCTACATGGGAAGCATCAACACTACATTTTCTGATGGGGGAATCTGAGGAGGGGGATGATGAAATGACACCCCTGAAGCCATAGAGCTAATGATCAGCTCAACAGGAGTCTGACCCCAGACCCCAACTCGGAGGCTACACTGCCCACTCCATAGGCTATTTGCTTGTCAATCCCCTGTGTAGACACACTGCTATTTAGGTAGAACTTCAGAGGAAGCAGGAAACAGTGATTGGTAGCCTGAGTTCTTCACTATCACCTCCATGCACCTAATAGACAGCCATACTCAGCCTTCAGAATTTTTTTTTTAGTTTGAAATTAGGTGTAAGGTGTATACTGGGATCAGGGGATCCAGTAGGTATCAGGACAGATGGGGCCTTGCTCTCCAGGAGACTACATCCCCTGGTCATGGAGCTCATGGGATGATCAGGATTGCACAAAGAGGGGTGTACCATGCTCGGGCTGCCTGCCTCAGAGGAGGGCAAAATGAAGAGACTTCTGACCTCCACCTCTGCTGTCTCAGTGTCTTCACTGAACTCTGAGCCACTTCCTGAGGGCTGGAGCTATGTCCTTGTCAGCTAATCCTTGTCATTTCATCAACGTTCATCCTTGCCAGACACATAGAAGTCATTCAATAAACCCTGAAGAGTTTCCATGGTGTCTTGGCAATTTTGGGTTACAGGTGAAAGAAATTCAATTTGTAAGTTAAAGGATAGAGAAAAACATATTAATATTAACTCGTGAAATTAAGAAAAAGCTGAACAACATAAGCAATTGTAAGCACTAAAACAGAACTGGGCATTAGGAAGATCTGGAAACATTAAAAGTCTCCGCCCTTCATCTCTCTATAGTTTTCACCATTGCCTCTCACTGAAATGAGAGCTTTCTCCCTATGGGATTAATCCTAAAATTCACTTCCTTGAGTGGTTATGAAGATTAAATGAGTTAAAACACATAAGGCCATTAGTGTTGTGCTTCATACACAGTAAGTGCTTAATAGAAATGCATTATTATGTTTGTCATTCTTGTTATGATTAAAACAATTTTTTATAATTATCATGATTGTTGACCAATTCTGGGCTTCATGCACTTTATATTTATTGTTTTATTATCTGTCTCCCTACCTCTAGCAGACTGTAACTGTTCACCATGAAAGAAGTCACATCACCTGCACTATTCAGTGCTGTAGCCTCAGAATCTACAGAATCTACATCAGTTCCTGACCCAGAGGAGTATTCAGCTTCAGAAAGTAGGGCAAGACTGTCTCACCTCCCTTGGTAACAAATCCAAAAATCACAAGAAGGATTTGATTGGCCCAGCCTGGATCAGATGCCCACCCTTAGATCAATCAACTGAGGCCAGAAGGACAGAGGTATGTTGTGCCAAACAACCGCTTCTCATTAGCTGTGATGAGAGAAGAAAGAAGAACTTGAGCCAGACAATCTAATAGATGTCTACTGTGGTTCATGAGAACCCCTTTCAACACCAAACTGGAAACTGATCGTTTATCTATAGTGACCATCTTGGGGTTACCAACAGTCTCAATATGCCCATAATAACATCATCTCAAAGTTGAGGCATCCCTTATGTCACTTATAAAATTGTTATACATAATTTTGGCCGACAAAAGGGAACATTGAGGAATAAATGTGAAAAATTAGTTTTCGATAAAAGTGCCACCTGAGACTATTTTGGCCCCCTCAGATCTCAGTGCATCAGGCCCCTGGCATTTTCTTGCCCTCTGTCCTTGTTGTGGCATAACACCTACCTCCCTGCCCCCGGATGGCTTTAAGAGATGATTCCACATCTCATTTTCCATATAACTTCCCTAGTACCCAGGGCAATATGCTTCACAGTGGCCACTCAATATTAAGGAATTAGCTAAGGAATACATAAAGAGTGGACATGAGTAAGTAGTCACCAGTGGCTTGTCCCACCTGGGGAATAGAGGAGAGGAACAGGATTGCACTATCTCCCAAGACAAGAGGACCCCCCAGCAACCTCTCTACCTATTTGGGATACCCTGTAGATAGTTCTAACAAGAGAAATTCTTTGGCCTCAAGAGACTGGCCAAAGTCTTATATCTTCTCCCTTTACTGCCCTTTGTGGATAGACTTGAGGGTAAGAGAGTGTGGCTTTCAAACCCAGTTTCATTTCAGTACCACTAGAGAATTTTTGGAAAATACAGATTCCTGAGCTTTTACTAGACCTATTCAACCCAAAAACCTCAGGTAGAGGGGTCATGTTTCTCATTAGCTCCTAAGAACTATTCCTATTAGACAATGGGGGGTTCTAGGCAAGGAATCAAGGTGCCATGTTCTATAATAGCGCAGCTCTGTCACTCACCTTATTTTTCCTCTTGTTGCCTCAACTCTTCTCTCATACAATGAAGGGTTGAATGAACCACTTGGAAGGGCCCTTTGGTGCCAGTAAATAACGTGACCCACTTGTTGATTTTCCAGTAGCTGAGAGCATGAGAATTCTCCTCTTGCCTAAAGATCCCAAATCCACCAGGAGGCATAGAGAGAAAAAGGCACTAAATCTAGTGCTGTCAAAACAGATTCAGCCATGAGGTCTTCAGGAGCCATAGCTGACTTTTATGTACCAAAACAACATGCTGCTCAACTGGACCTGAGCCCACAGATGCCACAATCTCTGTGTGTTGACCCAGCCCTGGAAGGCACATCAGAAGGGTGCCTGGGAACTGTCACTTGTTCTGTGGTTTCTTGTCCTTATCTCTCTATCTTGCTTTTCTTTCCTCCTTCCTTCCCTTCCTCTATTCCTTCCTCCTTGCCTCCCTCCCTCCCTCCCTCCCTTCCTTCCTTCCCTCCTTCCTTCCTCCCTCCCTCCCTCCCTCCCTCCCTCCCTTCCTTCCTTCCTTCCTTCCCTCCTTCCTTCCTCCCTCCCTTCCTTCCTTCCTTCCCTACTTCCTTCCTTCCTTCCCTCCTTCCTCCCTTCCTTCCTTCCCTCCCTCCCTCCTTCCTTCCTTTCTTTTACTAACCTCAGATGCAGAGGACATGGCTAATAAGCCTCATTTCGTGGCACACTCTCTGTATTGATGGGGCAAAGCCCTTCTCCCGTTTCATTAAATCCTTTTTCATCCTACTTCCCCAGTGTCATTTTCCCACCCCCACCACATAGGTGAACATCCTAATGGTTTGATATTAATCTTTTTGTTTGTATGTGTTCTCATAAAGTGTTTATTTTTCAATGTGCTTGCATAAATGGAGTTGTACTTAGACATCTCAGCATTCTATCTGCAAGCTCGTCTGTGTTTCTGTGAACACTTCCAGATCTTTGCTCCCCAAAGTGGCCATCATCATTTTTGTGATCCATACCATGGTGACAGGCATTCAGGTCGTCCCCAACCCCTGCCCCACCAACACCACAGACAGTGTTGCAGGATCATCCTTCCTGTTTCCTGTGGACCTGGGTGAGTTTCTTTGGAAACCATCCCCCAGAGTGGAATTGCTGAGTCATATGACGGGAATGTACTTCCCTTCTCTTTTTCCAGGTCCTGACAGATCGCCCTTCAGAAGTGCTGTCCTCTTACCACACCTGCCATCTCTCCATAAAAATATCTCTCTCACCCCCGTAAAGTGCATGAAATTCCACCAATAGAAATCCTTCAGGTTGTGAAGTCTTTTAGACATTCAAGTGCTCCTCTAACAAAATTCGAACATCCCTCTGTATGAAATATGGGACATGCTTTTCTTCTCTTTGGGTTTTTGTGAAGACCACATAAATAACTCATCAAAAGTGCCAAGCCCAAGTGTCTGGCACATTCATGGACGCTCAATAGATTTTGATTTCTTTCTTAGAATACAGGAACTGTCAAAAAGACCACATATTAACAACACCTGGGAAGGGAGCGGAATTGTGAGGGGGTGGGGACTAGTTACCTACCAGGCATAGCTGGGGGAGGGGGAAGGAGCCCCAGCTAGCACAGTCATTCTCACCCTCAAGATTGTTCCCTGGGGCAGGCCCCACTGAAACCCCGGCCACGCTTGAGTGTTATGAGAATCCTTGGAAGGGCTTGTGAAAACGTGCAGGGCTGGGCCCCACCCCTAAGAGTTTCTGATCCAGCAGGTCAGGGTGGGGCTGACAATTTGCCTTTCTAGCAAGTTCCCAAGTGATGCTGCTGCTGCTGCTGCTGCTGCTGCTGCTGCTGCTGCTGCTGCAGCTGATTAGAGACCACACTGCACTGCCTAAATCTCCTTCACAGAACTCAGAGACTCTGTTTACGCTTTCTCTGGATTTTCCTTAGAAATAATTCACGCTGACAGGACAGGCATCATTCCAGGCATCCTGAGTAAGTCAGATGCAAACCTCAATGATATGATGAACAAGCCAGGATACACCCTAGGATTTCATTTGATATATTCTTTTAATATGAAACCTTGACAAAGAGATTTTTATTTTTAGATTTTAGGCTGTATGGGCAAATTCACCTCCCTTACCTCTGCTGAGCCTATAATCTCCTTTTATGTTTATATTCCTACAGGGATGTTTTCTGACAAGACAGTTCACCTTTGGAGAACCTCAGGTGTCCAAATGTCTGGGCTTTTTGTGACACAGCTATTTGAGGCAGTGACCTGGAGCTTTGGGGCCTCTCCGTACCATCCCCACAGTGGAGGGAACATTCGGAGAACATTCTACCCTGAGGCCAGCCTATCTTTGGGAGGGACCCTTGAGGAGAGGCTGTACGTTGGCTCAAGCTGGGGCTGGACCAAAGTCCAGGGACCTCGGGGTAAATGAGAAGCTTAATTGAAGTTTGGTTAAGATGCATTTAGTTCTGATCAATCGGTGTGGACAAGCAGCTCAGCTAATCATTTTTGAGGCAAAGAAAGGAAATGTGGAGGGTCTGTGTCTGGGCTTGTCACAGGAAAAGAAGGGGTCTCATCCATGAGTCTCACCTACGTCCTATGGGGAAAGCTTCCTTGCAGGAACCTATTTTTAGAACACAGAAGAGTAAGGTGATTTCTTAACCTTCAGGTAAAATTCAACATCGCCACAGCCTACCTGTTTCATTGGACTGACAAGAAAATAAAGGAAGGAGGCTGGGCGCGGTGGCTCACGCCTGTAATCCTAGCACTCTGGGAGCGTGAGGCGGGCAGATTGCTCAAGGTCAGGAGTTCAAAACCAGCCTGAGCAAGAGCGAGACCCTGTCTCTACTATAAATAGAAAGAAATTAATTGGCCAACTAATATAGAAAAAATTAGCTGGGCATGGTAGCGCATACCTGTAGTCCCAGCTACTCAGGAGGCTGAAGCAGAAGGACTGCTTGAGGCCAGGAGTTTGAGGTTGCTGTGAGTTAGGCTGATGCCATGACACTCACTCTAGCCTGGGCAACAAAGCAAGACTCTGTCTCAAAAATAAAAGAAAATAAAGGAAGGTGACTGTGCATGGAAGCACATTATGAAGTGTCCACCAGTGGAAGGTTGCCTAAGGCTGAACCAGTAGAGGAACCTGGATCTCCTAAGTTCTTGCTTGCCTGGATTTCCTGGGCACCTCCAATTCTCTCCTCCCTTCACGAAGAAAAACTCAACTTCCATCTCTTTTACAGAATCAAATTCTGGGTAAGATTTTAATGGTAAATTCCTCTCCAACTAAACCGAGAGAAAGAGAGAGGTTGAAAATCACAGAATTGCAACTGCCACTTTCCAAGTCTTCAATGATTCTCTAAAAGCTATTTGAGAGAGAACTCTATAAGCCACACCAGGGTGGTGATGTGATCAGGGTGTGATCACATGACAAACCTATGACACCAAATTTCAGCTCCTTTGGGAAGATTCTCTGCAACACCAGTGCCAGCCAGTGCCTCACAGGGGTCAAAGTGGGAGAAAGGTGGTTTGAGACACCAACTCTCAGGTAGCCCATCCTGCCGGTTTTCAGAGCTGGGATTCCCAGCTGGTGTAGCTACTTTCCAAAGCAGGACCATGCACACACCCCACAGCAGCCCTTCTGCCCTGGGGCAGCTCCTTGAGGTTCCCTTCTCGTCCCTTCTGGTCCCAGTTGTGCCCAAGCTGGATTTGCTGGTTCTTGCAAACTGCCTTCTTACCCCTTCCTCAGCATCTGCATTTCCCATTTCTTTTTGTCTTCTTACCTCTTGACGAAAATCTCTCCCGGAAACAAAAGTGCTCTCTAGCCCCAGTTTCTGTCACTCTGGCAGAAACTGGATTAAAATATTAATTTCAGTCACAGTAAAATAAATCAAGTATATATATTATACACTTGAGTTTGAAGACTAAGATCCATGTCTCCTATGTTTCTTTTCTTAATTCTACATCTATCACTTCTTTTGGTTTTACAGTATAACTAGACCCTTGGGAATATGATTAAAATGTGTAGTCTTTCCCTGTGCTTGCCCTGCACGAACATCAAGCTGCATTCACTCTGGTATATCTTACTGCCAATTGAGGCTAATAAATAAAACTTGTCATTTGCACTTCATAACCCAGAATTACTCAAATATGTCTTTGTCAAAATAACCTATGTTGAATAAGCACCAGTTAAAAATCTGGTAGTTTTTTCCCCCCCTCTAATCAAGAAAAATTTCACTTCCTGGAGCACTGAATATCAACAATACAATCAGAACCAGCTCACAGAAGCACTTACTCTCATTGCGTACAGCTCCTTGTGCTGCTCTCAAATTTCCACTCCTGGAGCCTCATCATCTCTCTGTGGTCAGATCAGAATTTTTGTGAGTTTAACTAAAGTCTCAGGAGATCCAAAGTTCAAAGAGGAAGGACAAAGTGACCTTGTTGAAAAGTCACAGATTGAAACAGATGTGAGGGTGAGTTTCCAGTGATTCCACTTGGTAGTATTTGAGAGTGGGCTTCATGAAGTCCTGTTGCCAGTAAATCATGTGCATTTTAACTCAGAGTATGAAATACATGCGATTCTGATTTTTGCTAGTTGAACATTGAAAACAGAGCTGTTCTCAAAGTTAAGTAGGTTACATCACAGGTAACATGACTTTAATGGAAAGTGGGCAAGGTATTATAAGTTAAGATCTATGTGTGTGGGCACACTTTATAGATACTATATTTATCAATATATAAATATCATGTTTCTTGTCCTGATTGCATGTACTAGGTCTATATTTTAAAAGGGGGAATATGGAGAGATGTCATTGTTTACTTTCATCTTCCTTCACCCCACTGCTCTGTCACCCCTGGGAAAAAAAGGAGATCCAAGAATAGACTTTGATACGTGTTGTTCATTTTGAGAGGTGATCACGGGAAGCATGGTAAGAAACTATGAAAGTGAGGCAGGAAAGGGAGAAGAGTTAATTGAAAATAATAATTAGCAGGTTACCACTATGGGCAACTGGGGTCAAGTTTTGTTTTGTTTTGTTTGTTTATATTTCAGAGATAGGGTCTTGCTCTGTTGCCCAGGATAGAGTGCAGTGATATCATAATCACTCACTGCAACTTCAAACTCCTGGGCTCAGGGGATCCTCCTGCCTCAGCCTCCCAAGTAGCTAGGACTACAGGTGTGTGCCCAGCTGATTTTTTTGTTTTTTGTAGAGACCGAGTCTTGCTATATTGCCCATGCTGGTCTCACACTCCTGGCTTCAAGTGATCCTCTTGCCTTAGCCTTCCAAAGCACTGGGATTATAGGTGTGAGCTGCTATGCCTGGTCAGGGACCAATTTTATTGAAGACAGTCTGAGAGTCTATGTGAAACAAAGTTGAGGGGGAGAAAATGGGTATTCAGCAACTGCGGTCTTCATTGGCTAAGGGTTGCTCCTTGGGCATTTTCTTTCTGGAGCATCCTATCAAATAAAAAAGTAATCACTACATGCCAATAAGGATTTGACAGACACATTAGACTTATTTGACAAAGATTTTAAACAAATAATCATTAAAAATAACTTTGATGAGCAATTATGAATAGACTTGAAACAAAAGAAAATGTAGAAATTTTTATCAAATAAGTAGAAGATACAGAGAAGAACCAAATGAAAATTTTAAAACAGAAAAACATAACAACTGAAATTTAAAAAGCCAATATATGAGGCCAGGCACTATGGCTCACACCTGCTATCCTATCCCTCTGGGAGGCCGAGGTGGGAATATTACTTGAGCTCAGGAGTTTGAGACCAGCCTGAGCAAGAGCAAGACCCTGTCTCTACTAAAAATAGAAAGATTAGCCAGGAGTTTTGGAGCACACCTATAGTCCCAGCTACTCGAGAGGCTGAGACAAGAAGTTCACTTGAGCTCAGAAGTTTGAGGTTGCATTTAGCTACCAATGATGCCACTGCACTCTACCCAGGGCAACAGAGTGAGACTCTGTCTCAAAAAAAGAAAACAAGAAAAAGTCCATGTATGGGCTCAACACCAGATTGGAGGAGAGAAGAAGGAACAGGGAAACTGAAAGACAGAGCAATAGAAATTACTCAATATAAACAACAGAGAGAAAATAGACTCAAAAGTTTGATTTACCCACAGAGGTTTTTGAAATTATAAAATAGATAACATTCATATCATCAGAGTTCCAGGATGATAAGACAAAGAGGGCAGGCCTGAAAATGTACTTGAAGGAATAATGGCTAAAAACATCTTATAATCGCCCAAAGATCTACAGATTCATTTCTAGAAGCCAAGTGAAACTCAAATAGGATAAATTCAAAGAAATCCACATCAAGAAACATCTTAGTCAACCTTCTAAATGCAGTGGAAGAGAAATGGCAATTTACCTTTAAAGGAAACACAATTAGAATGACAGCAGATTTCTGATCCAAAAACCATAGAGACCCAAAGAAAGGGAGACAACATTATTTTTTTAAGTGTCTAAAGAAAAGAACTCTCCACCCAGAATTTTGTGTCCAGTGCAAATATCCTTAGGAAATGAAGAAGAAATCTAGATATTCTTGTATAAAAAAAAAAAAAAAACAACTAAAAAATTTGTCACAAGCATACATATTCTGAAAAGAATATCTAAAGAATGTTCTCTAAATAAAAAGCAAACACAGCCAGAGACTGCTGCAGGCCCAGGGGTGGGCCTCCTGTGGCCACTCCAACAGTGGCTGCTGTTCACATGAAGACAAAAAGTGGCTTCCTTCTGGTCTCCCTTTGCTGCAATGGTGGGTCTGGTCATCATCTGTGCCATATGTACTATGCTCTGTAAATGCTCTAGAATCCTCTCTTTCTTTCTTCAATAAACCTCATTTTCGTGCTTGCCATACTTTGGCACGTCTGGTCATTCTTCATCCACGAGTATGCCAAGAACCGACATTTCAGACTAAAACCTGACATGTCTATCATTTATATGGCTTCTCTTGGTTGTTATGCTCCTGCTATTTAAATAGAATACTTGCACAGTATTCATTAAGGATAACAGTTGATACAGATTTTAAAAACTTCAGTCTGCCTTCAATAAAGAATTTCTCTCTGATTCTTAGCTGAAAGTTTTAAAAACCATAATTGAGGTTTAATGCTATCAAATATTAATCCTTCTTCTATTGACATAATTCACGTGATTTTCTTTTCCATTAGCCTATTCATTTAGTTGACACTCTATTAAGAAGACACCTGCACTCGTATGTTTATAGCAGCACAATTCACAATTGCAAAGATGTGGAAACAACCCAAGTGTCCATCAATACATGAGTGGATTAATAAAATATGGTATATGTATACCATGGAATACTACTCAGCTTTAAGAAACAATGGTGATATAGCACCTCTTGTATTTTCCTGGATAGAGCTGAAACCCATTCTACTAAGTGAAGTATCCCAAGAATGGAAAAATAAGCACCACATGTACTCATCAGCAAATTGGTTTCACTGATCAACACGTAAGTGGACATATAGGAATAACATTTATTGGGTGCCAGGTAGGTGGGAGGGGGAGGAGAGGATGGGTATATACATACATAATGAATGCCATGTGCACAGTCTGGGGGATGGATACTCTGACTCGAGGGGGGAGAGGAAGCAAGGGCAATAAATGTAACCTTAACATTTGCACCCCCATAATATGTTAAAATAAAAAAAAGAATTATTTTAATATATCACTAGATTCAGTTAGCTAATAGTTTATTGAGCATGTTCACTTCTAGTAATAACTGAAATAGGCTTTTCTACTGCTTTTTTTCTAGTTTTACAACCAAGTGTCTATTTTATTTTAAAATGAAATAAAGAGCTTTCTTATTTATATTTTCATGAAAAAAATAAATAAAAATAAAAAGAGAACAATGATAGAATAAATCTAGAAATATAAGAAGGCAGAAATAACAAATATGAGTAAATGCAAGAGACTTTTCTTCTCTTGAGTTTTCTAACAGCTGAAGCAAAAAATATAACACTGTCTGACATAGTTCTAAATGTATGCACAGAAAATATTTAAATAATTATATTTTAAATTGGGATAAGGTAAAAGTATATAAAGAAAGATAAGGTTTGTATAATTCACTAGAACTAGTGTAATGATGACACCAGTAGAATGTGAGAAGTAAATATTTATAATGTAATATCTAGAGCAACCACCAAAAAACTTATATAAACTGATACTCAGGAATACTGATGAAATTCTAAAAAATATTAGAATAACCCATGGGAAGATAGAGAAAAAAGAACATAGAAAACAAAAACAGAGAAGAAATAGAAAACAAACCCAAAACAAAGACAGCCTTAACCTTAACATACCAACAACTATGTTACATGTAAGTGGTCTAAATACAATAATTGAAATACAGAAATTGCCAGAGTGGATTAAAATATATGACCCAATTATATGTTGCCTGTAAGAACTCATTTCAAACATAATGATATAGGCAGATAGAAAGTAAATGGATAAAACAAAATCGTGCAAACATAGATTAATCAAAGGAAAGCAAAGGTGGCCATATTAATACCATATGAAGTAGAATTCAAAGCAGAGAAAATCATCAGAGAGAGAAAAGCTATATTATATAATCATAAGAAGGCCACTCCATAAGACACAGCAATTCTAAAGATGTATGCAATAAGCAGTAGAATTGAAAATATGTGGCATAGAAACAGACAGAACTAAAGGGGGAAATACAAAAATCCACAACTAGAGTTGGAGACTTTTAACACTTCTCTTTCAATAATTGATACAACTAAAGAGAAAAATCTTCAAGAACATAGACGATCTCAAAAACATCATCAACCAATAGCATTTAATCAATACTGTTATAGAGTTTTTTACCCAGTGATAGCAGAATACACATTATTTTAAAGCGCCCATGGAACATACAACAAAGTAAATTATATCCTGGGCTATAAAACAAATCTTAACATATTTAAAAGAATTGAAATCATATAGCATGTGTTCTCTATCCACAATGGAATTAAACTAGAAAATCAATTATAGAAAATTAACGAAAAAATTTCCAAAAACTTGGAAACTCAATGACAATTCTTTTAAATAATCCATGGATAAAAGAGAAACTCTCAAAGGAAATAAAAAGACATTAAACTGAATGAAAAACAATATATAAAAAATTGTGATGTCCAGATAAAACAGAGCTGAAAGGGAAATTAAAGGAAATTAATAACACCAGATTCATATATTAGAAAGAACAAAAGTTTCAAATCAATTATCTAAGCTCCCATCTCAAGAACTCAGAAAAAGAAGAGTAAAATAAACCCAAAGAAAGTAGAAGGAAGAAAAAATAAAGACAGCAGAAAACAACCACATGTACTCACCAGCAAATTGGTATTAATGGATGAAAACCTAAGTGGACATATAGGAGTAACATTTATCAGGAGTTGGGAGGGTATGAGGGGGGAGGAGAGGATGGGTATATACAACCACAACGAGTAAGATGTGCAATGTTTGGGGGATGGACACGCTTGAAGCTCTTACTCGAGGGGGGAGGAGAGCATGGGCAATATATGTAACCTTAACACTTGTACCCCCATAATACACTAAAATAAATAAATACAGCAGAAAACAATGAAAAGAAAAACATAAAAGCAATAGAGAAAATAAAACAAGGAACTGATTCTTTAAATCAATTAAAATAAATAAATAAATAAATAAATAAATAAATAAATAAATAAATAAATAAAATTGCAAAACTCTAACAAAATAAAATAAATAAATGCAAAACTAAATAAAATTGCAAAACTCTAATAAAATAGACATAAAGCAAATACAAACTACAAATATAAATATACAAATTAGTTATCATCAGGGGTTATCACTATAGAAATTACTGACATAAAAAGGATAATAAAGGAATTTACCATAAACAACTCTAAACACATAAATTCAATAACTTGTGTAAAATAGACCAATTCCTCAAATAACATAAACTACAACAACTCACTCTTATGAAATAGATACTTTGAATATTCTTATAACAATTAAGAAAATTGAATTCATAACTTTAAGAAACTACCAAAAAACAATCTTCATGCCCAGATAGTTTTAGTGGAGAATGTGCCAAATGTTTAAAGAACTAATGCTAATTCTACAAAATCTCTTCCAAAAAATGGAAGAGGAGGGAATACTTCTCTATTAATTTTGTAAAGCTAATACTACCTTGATAACAAATCCACATAAAGATAGTACAACAAAGAAAGCTATAGTCCAATATTCATCATGAATATAAATGTAAAAATCCTTAACTAAATATTAGCCAAAAATATAAAATACCTAGACATTAATTTAACCAAAGAAGTGAAAGTTTTATACAAAGAAAATTATAAAACACTGATGAAAGATATTGAAGAGGACACACACAAAATAGAAAGATATGCCATGCTCATGGATTGGAAGAACTAAGATCATTAAGATGTCAATATAACCAAAAGCAATTTACAGATTCAATGCAATCCCTATCACTATACCAATGACATTTTTTCATAAACATAAAAAAAACAAAAATTCATATGGTATGGATTCACAAAAGACTCTGAATAGCCAAAAAAATCCTGAGCAAAAAGCACAAAATTGAAGGTATCACACTACCTGACTTCAAATCTACTACACCACTATGGTTCAAATCAGCATAGTACTGGTGTAAAAACAGACACAGATCTATATCAAGGAAACAGAATCGAGAATACAGACATAAATTCACACATTTAGAGCCAACTTATTTTTTAAAAAGGAGCCAAAGACTTACAATGGGGAAATGACAATAAGTGGTGCTGGGAAAACTGAATAACCATATGCAAAAAGAATAAAACTCAACTCTTACCTCTCACCATATGCAAAAATCATACCAAAATGAATTAAAGACTTAAATTTAAGATCTGAAGCTATGAAATTGGAGAAATGCTCCAGGACATGGTTCTGAGCAAAAATTTGTTTCTGTAAGACCTCAAAAACACAGGGAACAAATGCAAAAATAGACAAATGGGATTACATCCACCTAGAAACCTTCTGCACAGCAAACGAAGTGATCAACAAAGTGAAAAGAAAACCCACAGAATGGGAGAAAATATTTGCAAACTATCCATCTAACAAGGGATAATATATCCAAAATATATAAGTAACTCTAGCATCTCGATAGCAAAAAAAACAATCTGATTTAAAAAATGGAGAGAAGATCTGAATAGGTGTTTCTCAAAAGAAGACATATAAATGGCCAGCAGGTATTCGAAAAGATGTCCAACATTACCAATCATCAGAGAAATGCAAATCAAAACTACAATGAGATATCATCATACCACAGTTAAAATGGCTTTTATCAAAAATCCAAAAGAATAAAAGTCAATATATCAAAGATATCTGCACTCCCATGTTTATTGCAGCACTATTCACAGTAGCCAAAATATAGAATCAATGAAAGTACTCATAAACAGGTAAATGAATAAAGAAAATGTGGTATATATACATAGTAGAATATGATTCAACCATAACAAAGAATAAAATCCTGACAATTGCAGGAACATGGATGAAACAGGAGGTCATTATGTAAAGTGAAATAGACCCAGCACAAAAAGACAAGTATTTCATGTTCTCACTCATAAGTGGGAGCTAAAAAAGTGGATCTCATGAAGATAGAGAGTAGATTGGTGGTTACCAAAGGCTTGGAAGGAGAAGAATAAAAGAGGTTGATTAATATGTACAAATATACCACTAGATAGAATGAAATAAAACCTAATGTTTAATAGATCAGTAGAGTGACTCTAGTTAGCAATAATCTATTTTACATTTCAAAATAGCTAGAATAAAATATTAATAATAAAATTCCTAACATAATGAAAAGATTAGTTAAAGTGATCAATATCTCAATTACCCTGATTTTGATCTTTATACTTCATATAAATGTATCAAAATATCAGATGTACCCCAAAAGTATTTACATCATATATTGATAAAAACTAATTAATTAAAAAATAATAATAAATAAAAGTAAGAAAAAAGAAAGCTAAAAAGACAATCAAATTACTAAAAGGAAATATTTATTTGGACAATACAGAACTAGTCTTGAGAATACAGAAAGTACTCACAAAACTCAACAATAAATAAACTCTCAAAAGAAAATGAGCAAAAGACATGAAAAATAGCTTGGGAAGAACTGTAAATTTTATGGCATTTTAATTCACTCTATAAGCTGTTGTTCTTTCTCCAGGTCAATGCTATCCTTGAAAAACAGCAATCTCACAGTCATGGTGAGATGGAGCAGGGACCTGCTAAGCACTCCCAAGCATGGAAATAAAAGAAAAATCTTGAGTCCCTTCAAAGGAACTTCTAGGCACCTAGCTAGCCTTGAGGAATAAATGAATAACCTACCAAGCAAGAAGAATAATAAGTTTAAACAATAGCCACTCAAGTAAGTTAGAGTCACAGGATGTTTTGCCACTTACAGAAACTAAAGATAACATTTTGACATATATCCCTGAATTGTTTTTCAAAAACCACATGGAAAATGCCAACTACTATCACATTGACCTCGGATGTGGGAGAACTGAGGACTAAGCTCTGACTGCCATCCTTTTTGTTCTACTTTGTTCTAAATTTCTTCCTGAGGGGCCTGGAAGGGGTCACACTCACAGGTCAAAGAGTGTTAATAACATTCTTGCCACTGGCCCCAAGATTTTAGGCAGGGCCTTGCTTCCTTAACCAATTGCAAATCAAAGCATTTCTGAATCCACCTATGACCTGTAAGCCTCTGCTTCAAGATATACCATCTTTTCGGGCCAAACCAATGTATAACCCCCATAATTGACTTATGATTTTGCCTATAACTTCTACTTTCCTGAAATGTACTCCTCCCCCACCTTTAAAAATCCTTGCTTTTAAGTCATTCAGGAGGTTGGGTCTTAAGCATGAGCTGCCCAATCCTCCTTGCTTGGTGCCCTGCAAATAAATGCCCTCCTTTCTCTCACTACAAACCTCAGTATGAGGTTTAGCTTTACTGTGGACAGTAAGCAGACTGAGGTTTGGTTTGGTTACAATTGTGTTTGTGAAAACCAGCAGCCTAGAAGCTATTGAAGAGGGAAGACACAGTCTGGAAGATCTTAAGCTTCATTCACAGAAAATATCACTATTTGACCTGTCTGGCAGCTACCTGGACTATAAAACTACGATTAGCAGCTTCCACTTTTGACATGGCAATATGAAGAACTCCACATACCTACTTCTCAGAGAAACCAGTGAAAATTATTTTTAAAAACAATCACTTAAAGTCTCTGTAAATGGTCCTAAGAACATCTAGCAAATAAAGAAACATTTACCAAGAGCCATTTCTTTGTCTTCCTACTCCCTGTTCAGCTGGACAGAAACTCCACTCTGGACTGGCACAACCAAATACACAGGGTACCCCTTACCCAAGCTTTCAGTAGGAGAGATATCTTCCAGAGGAGGGCAAGATATCAGCATTTCCTATCCTGCCTCTAGTTGTTACTGACACTACTTCACCTGTAACTGAGGTTACATCCTAGATAAGTGTGATTGAAAATTGGGGCTCCCTTCTTCCACCCAGCCCCAATTGTTTGGATGGAGGCTCTGCCTTGAATATGCTGCTGTTGAGAATATTAGGCCCCCAAATTCCCTTGCCCCAGCTTATAAGGCAGAAGTTTCAAGATAAGAGAGGAAAGTCTATCTTCTACTGAGTGTTTAGCTCCTGAAATGAGGATATCATTCAAAAAAAAAGGCATCACTTTCCCTACTCCAATTTCTAGGGCCTTGGCTCATAGAATTTTGCCTAGGGAGAGAAGCAGGACATAAAACAGAGAGCTCTTACTCTCTTTGGGAACATTTAATTTCCTAAATGAACTGACAACAACATGCAACAGAATGTGGGAAGTTCAAGCCAAGGGAAAATTTATTGGACATGGTGGTGAAAGGCAATTGGGAAGATATTGGAGATCTTGGCTAAATTGTAATCTGGCTACTTTGCAGGAGTTAACTGAGAAAGGAAACAGTGGAGAGGGGCCTTTCTTGGATCAGAGCAAATGAAAAACACTGACCCCAGAAACCAACCTTTCAAAGAAGACCCAATTTGATTGGATAAGTCTCTAGAGCAACTTATGCCTAGAGCATTGTTGAAAACAATAGATGAAATAACCAGCATTAATAGAATTTATTTCCCTCAATACACCACCTGAGGAGCAACATTAGAAACCTTCCTACTTGAGGGAGAAATAGACTTCACTAAAATAATCTACCTAGTCATTAAATAGAAAACAAGAAAATAACAATAACAAACACTTTTGGGGGGAGTACCCAGAGTTACTATAATATATTCAATATATTATCTAAAATGTCCAGTTTTCAACAAAAAATTATAAAACATGCAATGAAACAGAAATATGTGATCTATACATGAAAATTCAGGAACTGGAAAGAGCCTGTGAGAGTGACCAGATATCATATTTAAAAGACAGAGCCTTCAAAGTAGTTATTATAAACATGTTCAAAGAACTGAAGAGAATTGTGATTAAAGAAGTAAAACAAGGTATGATGACAATGTTGCATCAAATAAAGAATATCAATAAAGTAACAAATTATAGAAAAGAGCAAAATGAATTCTGGAATTGGGAAGTACAATAACTGAAATGAAAAATTTACTAGAGGGGATCAATTTCCTATCCAATTTAAAAGATCAGCAGTAGATTTTAACTGTTAGAAAAAAAGAATTAATAAACTTCAAGGTAGATTGATAGAGATTATAAAATCTGAAGAAAAGAGAGAAAAAAGGATGGAGGAAAATGAAGAATCTCAGAAAAATGTGGGATACTATTAATTGCACCAACATATGCAAAATAGAACTGCCAGAAAGTGAAGAGTACTTCAAAAATAATTAAGCATCCATGAAGGTCAATAAACTCCAAGTAAGAAAAAAATCAAAGAATTCACACCTATGCACTTCATAGTCAAATTATTGAAAGAATAAAGGCAAAGAAGGATTCTTCAAAGCAGCAAGAGAAAAATTGGTCATCACAAGTGGTCTTCAATAAGACTAACAACTAACTATTCATCAGACACTATGAAAGCCAGAATGCAGTGGGATAGCTTATTCAAAGTGCTGAAAGAAATAAGGTTGTCAAACAATAATTCTATATCCAGCAAAACTATTCATGACTATGTGAAAGAAAAATTAAGACATCCCAAGATAAACAAAAAGAGAGAATTTATTGCTAGCAAACATGCACTACAAATATTCAAGGGAGTCCTACAAGCAGAAATTAAGACCTTAGACAGTAACTGAAATCCACACAAAGAAATAAAATGCACTGGTGATGGTAATTACATGGGTAAATGTAAAAAATAGTATAATGTGTTTTGTTTGTAAGTTTTCATTTTACTATCCAATTTAAAAGATTACTGAATGAAGTAATAATTATATTTATTAATATATATAATTATAGTATTGATGTGCTGATAATATATGAAGATGTAATTGTATGACAATAATAGCTTAAGTGGGGAGAGGAAATGGAACTATTAAATATATTTGTATCTGTTGAGATTAAGTTGGTATTAACCATAACTAGATTGTTTTAGATTAAGATATTAATTGTAATTCCTAGAACAACAACTAAGAAAATGACCTCCACCCCAACATTTTAAAAGAAGCAAGAGAATTAAAATGATATGCTAGAAAATATACATTTTAACTTAAAAGAAGAAAGTAATGGAAAAATAGAGAAGCACAAAAGACATGATATATAGAGAGCAACTAGGAAAATGACAGACATAAATCCTACCTTATCAGTATTCAATTTAAATGTAAATGAACTAAACAATCCAATGAAAAAGGCAGAGATTGGAAAAATGCATTAAAATAAAAAGTGATCCAAATAATGCTGTCTATAAGGGATACTCAGTAGATTCAAGGACACAAATAGATTAGAAGTAAAAAAGTGGAACACTTTTCAGTGTACAAACAATAACCAAAAGAGATCTTTATATTGGTTACACCAATATAAAATAAAATTGAGTTCAAGATAAAAATTGTTACTAGAAACAAAGAAGATATTTTGTGACAATAAAAGGATTAGTCCATCAGGAAGATACAAAAATTATAAACATACATGCATCTCACAACAGTTCCCCAGAATACATGAAGCAGTACAACAGATTTGAAGTTAGAAATAGACAATTCAATAATAGCTGGAGACTTCAATATTCCACTTTCAATAATGGTTAGAACAACTAGGCAGAAGGTGAATACAGAAATAGAAGACTCGAACACCACTATAAACTATCTAGATCATAGTGATTCTTTCAAAGGAGAACAGTATGGAAATTCGGAGGAAAAGAATAACTACAGTGGAAAAATCTGACATCACCTCAGCCAGATGATCAAGGTTTATATCAACAGTGAGAAATCATGTTGATTGTGCATACCATCGATACAATGTGATGAAAACGGTACTTTTCTTCTGTGGTCATTTTCCCCAAAACTTATAACCATAGTCTAACCATGAGCGAAACACCAGAAAAATTTCAATACAGGGGTAGTTTATAAAATACCAGTAATCCTCAAAATTATCAAGGTTATCAAGAACAAAAGAAACGTGTAAGAAACTGTCACAAACAAAAGGAGCCTAAGGAGACATAGCAACTGTAGGTAATGTAGTATCCACTATAGGATTCTGAACAGGAAAAGGCCATTATTAGGTTAAAAACTCAGGAAATCTGAATAAAGTATGAATTTTAGTTAATAATAATATATAAATATTGGTTTATTAATTGTAACATATGTACCATCCTAATGTAGGCTATTACTAATAAGGGAAGCTGGATGCAGAGTATATGGGAACTCTTCATGCTAATGTCTCAATTTTTCTGTAAATTTATTGTGAGTGTGATACCAGCCCAAGAATAGACATATAAGTCAAATGAATAGAAATAAGAGTCCAGAAATAAATCCTTCAAGGATGTCAAGACCATTCAATGGTAAAAGTATAATCTTTTCAACAAATAATGTTGGAATAACTGGATATCCACATTCAAAAGAATGAATTTGGACTCCTGCATTTCATCATATACAAAAATTTAAATCAAACCATAGTCTCAAATGTAAGAGTTAGATCTATAAAATTCTTACAAGAATGCATAGAAGCAAGTCTTTGTGACATTAGGTCACACAATGTTTTCTTAAATGTGACATCAAAAGCACAAGCAACAAATAAATAAATCATATGTTAGCAAAACTGAAAAGTTGTGTGCTTCAAAGGATACCATATGGAAAATGAAAATACAACTTACAGAATCACAGAAAATATTTACAAATTATACATCTGAGAAAGGACTTGTACCCAGAATATATTTAATAAAAAAACAACTCAATATACCCGCCCCCCCTCCCCCTCCCCAATACCCTATTACTGTAGTACCTATGTGTCCACTTAGGTGCTACTCAGTTAATACCAGTTTGCTGGAGAATATATCTGGTGCTTCATAACGAGTGATATGCGCACCATCTGGGGGATGGTCATGCTGGAGACTCAGACTTGTGGGGGGAGGGGGGGAAGGGCATTTATTGAAACCTTAATATCTGTACCCCCATAATATGCTGAAATAAAAAAAATTTTTCAAAAAAAATAAATAAAATAAAACAACTCAATAATAAAAAGGTGAATAATCAAAAATGGCCAAGTGATTTGCAGACTTTTCTTCAAAGAAGATACACAAGTGTCCAATAACTACAAGAAAATATACTCAACAGCATTAGTTAAAAGAGAAATGCAAATCAAAACCAAAGTGAGTTACCACTTTTACCCTCCACTAAGATGGCTAAAATGAAAAAGACCAACAATAACAGTGTAAAAGATATTGAGAAATTAGAACCTTCATTCATTGCTGGTAAGAATGCAAAATGGTCCAGTCACTTTGGAAACTAGTTTGGCAGTTCTTCCAAAAGTCAAACATAGAGTTACCATATGACCTAATAATTCATTCTTAGATACATACACAAGAAAATTGAAAACGTGTGCACACAAAAACATGTACATGCATGTTTATAGCAGTACTGTTCTTTATAATAGCCAAAAAGTAAAAAAAATCCAAATACCCATCAAGTAATGAAAAGATAAACTAAATGTAGTATATCTATACAATGGAATATTATTTGCCAAAAAAAATGAAGTAATGATAGATGCTATTAAAATAACATAAATAAACCTTGACTGTATCATGGTAAGTGAGAGACCAGTCATAAAGAACTACATATTGTCTGATTCTGTTTATATGAAAGGCCCAGGATAGGCAGATCTATAGAACCAGAAAGTACACTATTGGTTACCTAGGGCTGGGGGTAGAAAGGAAAAGGTAGTGACTACAAATGGGTGTGGTGTGTCTTTTTGGAGTGATGAAAATGTTCTAAAACTAGATAGTAGTGGAGGTTGCACAATTCTGTGACCATACTAAGATCTATTGAATTGCATGCTTAATGGGTAAATTATATCTTAATGAAGCTGTTACATATAAAATTTATATTAATTTAAAGAAAATGAATTGCAGAGCCTTAGCCAATATTATCACATTTGTGTAAAAAGGGAGAGAGTAATAGAATTAAGTGCTTGAGTGCATATGTGTAAAATATGCTCTTTTAGCATAAAAAATGCTAAAAACTTTGATTGCCTTCAGGGAGAAAAACTGGGTTTAAGTTAGACAGGAGTGAGAGGGAGATTTTTAATCTATATCTTTTTGCACTTTTGAATACTGAGCCATGTAAAAAGATGACAGATTCAAAATTAAATTTAAGAAGGTAAAAATAAAACCATGAACACTCAGAGGAGCCACTGACTGACTGGAGACTTCAAATTCTTGCATCCATCTGCCTTCGGTTAAAGACAGACCTGGGGCAGAGGTGGGGGGCTATTCAATCCCAGGCACATCTAGCTGTCTTTGAAGTGGCTACCGCAGCTCATAGGTAGTCCTTTGATGGAGAGTCACAGGGGCCTTAAAAGCAAAAGCATGGAGAAGTGTAGGGATGGTGCCATGACATGGTGATGAGTGAAGCACCAGAGTGTTGGCTGCACATACCCCAGAGGATTAAGTCCAATAACTTAGGAAGAAATTCACTCCCTTTCACCAGCTGACTACAAACTCCTATTCATCCTGTCTCCAGCTAGAATACCCTGCTGTACAGCTTCTCCAAGCTCCTAAATGTTCTCTTAACACACCATGCCCTCTCCAATCACTGACTATTCCTTCTTTGTTATTAATATTAGCTTAATCGCCCAGCTGAAACATTACCTCCTTCATGAGCCTTTTCTAACTCTTGCCCCAATTATTGCAGTAAATCATTCCTCTATCAATATATTTATTTTTCTATTAGAGCTCCTAAATACTATGTTATCGTAGATGTTCATGTGGCTGCCTGTCTCTTTCCTTAGACTTTTTGAAAGCAGAATATGTAGCATTCACTGTTATATCCAAAGTTAGATATAGAAAGCTGTGGATAGGGGACTTTGGTCAGTTCAGTTGATTTGAACTGAAAAGGGTGGAATGACAGTGTGTATGTGATGTCTTGGGCAGAGGGTCTCATGAGTCCAGGGCTGTACTGAGTTCACTTTGATATGTAGAAAGCAATTTGTCTCCTCCTGTTGCACTCTCAACTGTCAGGAAGGTATCCTTATATATTGCAATGGAAAAGCCAACTTGTCCTAATTTAGACATTGAATTTATATCCTCAGAGGGAGACCTCTCCTAAAGTCTGAGTTTGTGCTAAGAAAGCTAAGGAAGGAGGGTTCCTAGCAAAGCAACTCAAATCTATCCCCCAAATTATGACTGTTATCCAAAGCTTTGCATATGGAAATGTTAGACACCTTCAAATACAAAACACTGATGAGAGAAAGGAAGTCAGAACTCAACTCTAATGAGATGATGCATTTGCAAAATAAAACTGAGTAATCTCAATGGTGTAGGGCTAAAGAAGGAACTGTAGAGAGAGGGTACAAAACATGGAGACCAAATTTGAGACTATGAATATACCTAACCCATAAGTAGCACTTACTCTAAGACTCATGGCACCACTGAATTTTAGAGCTAAATGTACCTTAAAGAAAATATGCATGTAATGGTTAATTTCACATGTCAACTTGGGTAGGCCATCGTACTCAGTTTTTGGTGAAACACCACTCCTGATGTTGCTGTGAAGGTATTTTTAAGATGCTATTAACATTTAAACCAGTAGCCTTCGAGTAAAGCAGAGTATCCTCTGCAATATAGGTGGGCCTCATCCAATTGGTTGAAGACTTTAAGAGAAAAAAAACTGAGTTCTCCTGAGGAGAAAGGAATTCCGCTTCCAGACTGCCTTTGAATTTGAGCTTCAATGTCAACTCTTTCCCTAGTCTCCAGCCTACCAGACATTCTTGCACATTTTGGACTTGGCAGCCCCTACAATGGCATGAGCCAATTCCTTAAAATAAATCTCTCTCTCTTTCTCATATATATGCACATGCACATATCTTATTGGTTCTTTTTCTCTGGAGAGCCCTGACTAATATAATGCCAAATCTCAAAATTGTATGGATAAGGGAAATGAGAATTAAAACAATGATGTCAACAGCAAATATTTACTGTCAGCAAATAAAGCTGATAGTACCCTATGCTGAACTCTTTAACATTACCTAAGTTAAGTCCAACAACCAGGAGGTCAGTATGATCATGTCCATTTAGCAGATGAGAAAACTGGGGCCATGGGAGTTCAGAGGCATCTCAGGAACCACCCATCACTGGGCAACAGACTTGAGGAGCAGTTCTCTGAATCATTTGCTCACTTTTCACTCTGCCACTCTGTATGCCACATACCGGGATAAAATTTAGCTGTGTGTTTTTTAAAAATATATGATGTATTACTCAGGAGGCTGAGGCAGAAGAATCACTTGATCCCAGGAGTTCAAGGCCAGCCTGGACAACACAGTGAGACTCTGTCTCTTTAAAAAGTTACAGCTCCTTTCAAAATGGGCAAAATTATGAACAGATAATTTGCAGAAGAAATATGTGGTCAAAAGCACATGGAAAAATAAACTAAAATTCAGAAAAAATGAAAATTAAAGCAAAGCTATTATTTTCCACCTAAAAATAGTCAAAGATTAAAAAGTAAATTGCAATACAAAATTCTGATGACTGTGTCATGAAAACCATTTTCATATTGGTGGGAGCGTAAATGAACATAACTTGTCTAGAAAGCAATTTGACACGGTGAACCAGAGCTTTAAAATATGCATACCCACTTAACAAATATTTACTGAGCACTTGCTATGTGCCAGTTTTCAAGGACTCATGAAAGAGCTCATTTCTTAAAAAAATATAAACATGGCAGATTTTCTGACCCAATAATCCTTTTTCTAAAGTTCTAGTCTAATAAAATAATCAGAGGTATATTAAAGAGTAACAGAAAATATGTTTATGGTAGCATTATATATAATGCCAAATTATATACAAATGTCAAAAAGTTAGCAACAACTTAAATATCTACTAATAAAAAATGATTAGTTTAATAAACTATAACACCACAATGAAACCCATTTTGACCCTCAACTGATTGATGTGTTGTTTTTTTTAACATTTTAAATGGCATGGAAAAATGGTGATGCTATAAGCCTCAAGTAAAGAAAAACAAGATGTAGAGAAATTAATTCTATATTTCATAGGGAACCAGAGAAGACCCCATATAACAAAAGCAATCTTAATCAAAAATAACAAATTTGGAGGCATCAATTTACCAGACTTCAAGCTATGCTACAAGGCTATAGTAACTAAAATAGCACAAGAACAGGGACATAGACCAATGGAACAGGACTGAGAACCCACATATAAAACCATACACCTATAGCCATCTCTTCTTTAACAAAGCAGACAAAAACAAACACTGGGGAAAACTCCTTATTCAATAAATGGTGCTGGGAAAACTGGATAGCCATATGTAAAAGACTGATATAGGATCCACACCTTTCACCTCTCACAAAAATCAGCTCATGGTAAGTAACAGTCTTAAACCTAAGGCATGAAACTATAAGAATACTAGAAGAAAATGTTGGAAAAACCCTTAGAGACATTGGCCTAGGCAAGGAATTTATGAAGAAGACCCCAAAGGCAATCACAGCAATAACAAAAATAAATAAATGGGACCTTATCAAATTTAAAAACTTCTACATAGCCAAGGAAATGATCACAAGAGCAAAGAAGCAACCTATAGAATGTGAGAGAATATTTGTATGTTATACATCTGATCAAGGGCTGATAGCTAGAATCTATATAGAACTCAGGAAAATCAGCAAAAAAAAAAAATCAACTCTATCAAAAAGTGGGCAAAGGACATGAACAGAAACTTTTCAAAAGATAGACTAATGGCTAACAAACACTTGAAAAAATGCTCAACATCTCTAATCATCAGGGAAATGCAAATCAAAACCACAATGAGATACCACTTATCTCCAATGAGAATGACCTTTATCAAAAAGTCCCCAAACAATAAATGTTGGCATGGATGTGGAGAGATAGGAACACTCATACACTACTGGTGGGACTGCAAACTAGTACGACCTCTGTGGAAAGTAATATGGAGATACCACAAAGAGAAACAAGTAGAACTACCATTTGATCCGGCAATTCCATTACTGGGCATCTACTCAAAGGAACAAAAGACATTCTATAAAAAAGACATCTGCTAGAATTGTTTATAGCAGCACAATTCACAATTACAAAGTGCCCATCAATACATGAGTGGATTAATAAAGTGTGGTATATGTACATCATGTAGTTCTACTCAGCCACAAAAAACAATGGCAATCTAGCACCTCTTGTATTATCCTGGATAGAGCTGGAGCCCATTCTACTAAGTGAAATATCACAAGAATGGAAAAACAAGCACCACATGTACTCACCATCAAACTGGTATTAACCGATTAGCACCTAAGTATGTATATAGTAATAACATTCATCGAGTGTTGGGCAGATGGGAGGGAGAGAAGAAGGGGTATATTCTCACCTAATGGGTGTAGTGCACACTGTCTGGGGGATGGACACACTTGAATCTCTGACTCAGGTGGGTCAATGGCAATATATGTAACCTAAACATTGTACCCCTGTAATATGCTGAAATTTAAAAAAAAAGAAAAACAAGATGTAAATTATTTAATTGAGTTCATAATTTATATGTAGTATTCTATCTTGCTTTTGATATCTGCATTTATTAAACTGTGGTTATCTCTGGGTAACAGGATAATTCATGATTTTGAATTTGCTCTTTTGTATTTTTCTGATTTTTCTAAATTTTCTGTGCTGAGCATGTATGTATCACTTTTATAACTTAAAAAATGCTAAATACAGGTAACATGTTTCTGTAAGGTTTTGAGAGGAAAAAATCATGTAGGATTGAATTTATGTATCTATAAATGTATAGTGTGCATGTGCATGCGTGTGCACATTCTAGCTAACATTGACTGCAGCCAATTGCCAAACTTGTCACACACTGACATTTTAATATAGGTGCACACTTGGAGTTGAGTTTTGTGCTTCTATTTGCCAGTTTATTTCTACTAAAAATCTGGGCAGGCAATCTAAGGCAAACCCCCAAGAAATACAAAGCAAATTACTTCCACATTAGGCCACTTCACCTGCATCTTAATAACAAGAAACAATACCATATCCTACATACAAGTATTACTTCAAATGTTATCCAAAGATATATGTTCACATGTCCTTTAGCAATGTTCCAAGCATGCTCTGTGCTCAGAAATGGAACAACATCTCATTGATTTGAAGAACTTGATTCTGTTGTTAATGCCAATTCCACACTACAATTCTGTAAAGCTTTGGAGAAAATTCAATAGGAAAAACAGGGTCTTCTTGAGTCCAGCGTTTCCAAGTTTGGATAGAGGAATTAAGGCTATGTGCAATACTACCCTGAATCTTTTGCTGGAATATTCAGCTATAACTCAGAAATAAACTTGGCTTTTCAGGTAACTTTGTAAGTTAGCAGTTTAGAGAATCTGGCTTTCAAAAGTGACAGATGGAGTATTTGGGAAATTTCCTTTCCTTTAATCATGTGAAGTTGACAGTGCAGGTGAAGTGGTTTGGAAGAACTGCTTCACTCTCTGGATCCTTTAAAGCTTAAAAATATTATGGGGCCAGGTGCCCCCTTTGCTCCTACACATGGCAATACAAGAGGGGTCTGCACACGACAGCAGGAAACATAGGAGAAAGTCTCCTGTTTCCAACAGTAGCAACCACGTGACAATTTTTCCTGGGAGGCCAATAGGCAGGTGTTTTCTTTGTGACATAGAACAATTCATTGAGTTCTTTTGGTCAATGAAATCTTTAGTAAGCAGCTCTTATTTTTAACCCATTTGAAACTGAATAAAAGAGAAAGGTGGAGAAGATTAGGACGTGTCTTCCTTTCGGTTTATGAAAGGGAGAGTCAAAATTCAGTTTTTTCAGTTGAACGTGAGAAAGTTTGAAAGGAAATAACAGCTCTAAGAATAATGCTCTATGGTTGGAACCCTGGGCTTCTGGGGTTGCTTAGGAGTCTAGTAGTAGTTTGGGGTCCTTTAAGAGTCTGATAGTTTTTCTACAGTTTATCTTGAATATTCTTCCCAGCCTCTATATTCTGTCTTTTAAGTCTTGTGTTAGTATCAAAATGTCATAGTTTGTAATGCCTTATATTTTGTTATTAAATAAGTTATTATTCAATAAATTAAAAAAAATTTAATGGCTTGTGTTAGTATCAAAATGTCATAGTTTGTAATGCCTTATATTTTGTTATTAAATAAGTTATTATTCAATAAATTAAAAAAATTTAATGGCTATTTTTCTATTCAGATTTTCTTTTTGAATTAACTGTGGACATTCAGAGAAATTCTCATAGAACATTGTTGTGATGGTTAATTTTAGGCAACACCATATGTCAAGTTATAAATAAGTTTTTTTGGAAAAAGCAACAAGCTGTTGATATGTATACACATATACATATTTTTTGCAAAGGACAAACATCCTTAATATATAAAGAATTTATTCGAGTAAATATGAAAATTTCTTTTAGAGTCTTCACTAGAAAAAAGAAGAGAGAATATGAATGGGCAATCCACAACAAGAGAGATTCTAGTGCTCAATGAGTATATTTTTAAGTGTTCAACACTACTATACATCAGTAAAATGCAATTTAAACAAATGATATCTTATTTTCTACCTTGAAAAGATGAAAAGAAATAGTAATATATTGGCTTATGAAAAATAGACATTCTCATACACTGTTGGTGAGTGTGTCAATTGGTACAACTTTCTGCCAGAAAATTTGACAAAATGTATCAACATTTTCTGACTCAGCATTTCAGGTTTGCAATTTATTCTTGGAAAATCAGTTATGCTTGCAAAGATGAGTGCACATGGATGCTTCAAAATACTGTTTTCAAGAGTAAAAAAGAAAAATGGGAATGAACTAAATGCCAAACACTAGGAAAATGGTTGAATGAATTATGGCATATCCTCATGACAGCAGCCACGAAGAGTCACACTATAGAAGCATCCATACTGATCCTGGAAATGTGTGTTCTTCTCCGAGCCCCACTCCATTCCTGGGACTCACTGCCCCAGGGAAACTCTCTGTTCACAAGCCCTTGTTGCAGGCTCTGCTTGGGTAAGTCGCCCAAGCTAAGACAAGGGTGTGTCATTTCCTACTTCACAACCATGAGCTCAACTCTCACTGAGAAGATGACAAATTCTCTTGTCATCTTCAAAAAGTCCAAAGTTAAAGAATCATCCTTATTTCAGGCAAGAGGCTTATTTCTGAGTATTTATACAGCATTGGTCCATCTTGTCTTCCCTGCCACAAACTTCCTTGTTATTATTCCACATGACATCTGATACTTTCTTAATCACATAGATATTCAATCACCTCTCCGACTAACCCAGTCCATTCATTAGCAGGGCTGACAGCTGAGATGCCAGAGAAAGCCTTTTAGGTTCTGTGCAAGTAGGAAATTGCCTTTCAGAAAAATAATCCATTGTGACCTAGGAGATGAGGCAACAGGAACTTGTCAGATTAAAGCATCAAACGTCCATTCTCCCATTCACAGAGGAGTTGCAGCGAAGCCCTGAAGACATTAGAAGTCTCTCCTAATGGATCTACCTTGCGAGCAGAGTGCAGAGTGTGAGGGGCCGGTGCAGCGTCCGCCTAGCTGTGTTCTCAAGAGACTGCAGTTGCCAATCCGACGTCAGCAGAACACTAGCTCTGAGTTTATTTTCACTGGCATGGTGATGGGTGATGGCCTTTCTTGCCAGCTGCCCTTATTATTAAGAGCACAAACCACGTTTGAGGGAAGGAGCAAAGCTTTGAACTCAGAATAGTGACCTTGGACACAACGCAACTTCTCTTAATGAGAAATTTCCTTGACCTTACCCTGAAGCACACCTTTGTCTGCCCAACTGAACCACTCCTTATACCTCTCCTTTCCTCTCCAGGTCTGGTCTGTTCCAATATTGACTGGTAAATTGTCCCGCCCTAGAGGTACCACCCAGCTTAGCACATATTTATTTAACAAACACTTATTAATATATAGTGAGTCTTGTATTGTTCTAAGCCCTTTACAATTGTTAACTCATTTAATCCTAACAACTCCCCTAGGAGGTAGTATTATTATCCCTATTTTATTAGTCCCGCCTCCCAGGGGTTAAAGAGTACTTCTTGTACAAATATCACAGCAAGCTTTAGATTTGTCTCCCTCTTGCTAGTCTCTCCATTTTATCCATTCTTCATTCTGCTTCCAGAATGCTCATCCTGCCCTAAAACCCTCAGTGGCTCCCAATTACCTACACAGCAAAGTCAAAGTTGTATCTCCTTAGCCTGGATAAGAAGGCTTTCTCTCTCCCCTCCCACCACTTCTCTGCCACATGTTGGTCTTGGCACCACACTCAACAACGCTAAATTATTCAGCACCCCTCAGATAAAGCAAGCCCTTTGAACTCTATAGTACATGCTTTGCTTTCTCTCTTAGGTTGGGTTTTCCAGAAAACAGACTCTGAGATGGAGTTTTGCGGGTAGGAAGTTCATTAGAGAGGTTCATCAAGGACAACATTTGTTAGGAGTATTTTAGCTATCTATTGTTATGTTAAAAATTACTCCCCAGAATCTGCAGCTTAAAGCAGTAAACATTCATTATCTCACATGGTTTCTGTGGGTCGGGCACCCAGGAGCAGCTTGGCCGTGTGGTTCAGGGCTCAGTGTCCCTCAGGAGAATGCGGTCAAACCATCAGTCAGGGGAGAACCTCACCGGAGCTCGGGGCCTGGTGCTGACAGCATGCAGTACTTCCTTTTGTCCCTGTGACACCACAGCTGGCTTTCCCCATGAGTGACAGATAGAGCGAGGAAGGAAGGGAGCACACCCAAGACAGAAGCCACCGTCTTTCCATCAACTCACCTAGGAAGTGGCATCTCATCACGCCTGCCATAGTAATCTAGTCACTAAAATGAGTCACTAAGTTCAGCCCACGCACAAGAGGAGGGAAATTAAACTCCATCTCTAGAGGGAAGCGGCACTGAAGGATGTGTGGACATATTCTAAAAGCCACCACAGAGAGGAAGGTAAGCTGGGATGGGTGGAGGAAAAAGGTGAACAGTGGCCCAGCTTCCACAGTGCCCTGGTGACCCCAGGAAAGATTTGGAACTTGGATGGTGCCTTCAGAAATGTCCCAGATTGAGGTACAGGGGCCAGACTTTTTATACAGATTGACCCCTGGAAGGGATGTAACTCTGGGGTGGGCAGCAGCATGTCACCAAGGACACTTTCTGGGCGGGTTTCAGCTGCGAGGCTCAGCCGTCAGCACACCTGACAGGTATCAGCGCCTGGACTCTGAAGAAGGATTTGGGGCCACATCACAGTCGCTACTAAATCCACTCTTTGCCTCTTGGATCCACTCCCTTCAAATAATAAGTTAACCCTTTCTGGAAGCAGCTCCTCTAGAATCCTGGTTGGGCTCTTTTCTTGGGGAAAACTTGCAAGATAAAGATTAGCACTGATCTCAGGGCACAACTGATATTCATTATCTCCCTGCTGTATCACCTATTTTATCGCCTACCCTCAGCTGGCATGGCTGATGGTCTAGGTGGCTTCGCTGGTGGAATACCCAACTCTCATCCCCGAAGGGTATGAGCCCTTCTGAGGTCAGGGTTGCTATACACATCCACTCACGGTCACAGTTGGGTAGGATGTGCCAAGAGACACCCCACTGGACCACCTGGCTTCCAAACATACTTCTCTCTATCCTGTAACAGCGGCCCTACCTCCTGTCAGGGCCACTTACTCTTGCCAAGGTGGTGACTCCTTTCTTTGCCTGCTGTTTAATACAAGGAGCCAGAATTGATCAGATGACAGTAGCACCTGAACATTTAAAGGAAGGAAGCATTCCCACTCTGGAAACCAGGACCTCAAAAACTGCAGAACCCAGGGTTGTAGGGACAGAAAGCACAAATCCCCCAAGTGGGTCATTCAGCATCATGAGAAGTGGGACCACTCTTATATCTTCCTTTTAGTTTCCAGCCCATGTATTCTATGCACAAGGGACACAGCACCATAGAATGGTGATTGAGGTTGGATACAACTTGCATCTTGGAAGCTGATGCCTTCCCTGTAGATTGTCATCTCTAAGCTGGTTCCTCAGCTAGAGAAGCCTGGGACCCTCTGGATACTGTGATATGTGACAGGATCAGTGGATCCCATGGTCATGGACTCACTGCTGCAGCTCTCCCAGTGGGCTGCCATGCAGGACTCCATGCCATTGGCTCCAGCCACACCTGCCATCCTGGCTGCTCCATTCATGAGCCCACTGTGACAACAGCAGCCTGGCCAACGTCAGAGGCTGGCCGACTTAAACTGACTGAGTCATTCTGTCCACTTGGTTGTTTTATATCTCTTCCATAGAGAGTGTTCTCTATACAAAACAAAAATTTCACATTAGTGCCTATTCCATCTGTCTACTGACATACTTTTACCCAGAACTTCTGGTCCTTGGTCTTGCAATCCTTCTCCTCCCTGATCCTGGACCAACCAGAAAAGTCATTCCCATAGCCGATGAATTGTATGTATCTTATGTTGGGGCATTTCACCTTCCACAGACAGTAGATGACCAGGGCACTACCCAAATTTGTGCCCATTGGGAAGATTTCACCCTCACAGCTATCTTTCAGGGCCACTAGCTCCACAATTATCTTCCTCTGTCCACTGGTCATATGTGAGTCTCACATACACACACACACACACACACACACACACCCCACACAGCCATAGGTGTGAACTGTGGGAGAGGATCTGGTGCCACAGTGCTAAGTGACATGGGTCCCTTGCTCATCTGGCTTGCTGATGCCTCTGTCCCTGCTTGAGTCCACCCCTGATGGTATGGCTTCCATCTTACAGTGGATTGTTTCTGGGCCCACCCACATTGGTAGACTTGGTAGAAATGGATAGAGATGGCCCTGTGGTTGGATGATGTTCCATTGTCAGGTATTCCATCCCTACCAAGTCCAGTAACAGGCAAGGAACTGTTTTTCATATGCATAATCCTCAGTGGAAGATAGCACAGCCTTGCCTCAGAAACTTAGGGGTCTTAATTAATTTTCTTAATAAGGTTTGCCAAGGTCTGTGTGGTGTCTTTTGCTCTCAGAAATTCCCCTAATGCCTTAGGGTCTGATGGAGACTATGGGCCAAGCAGCGGGGCTATTTACACCGTGCTACAGTCTCTTTCCTACTCTGGAACCCACTCAAAACTGGCAGCCTTCCATGTTACCTCAAAAGTGTCCCAGAGAAGTATGTGAAAGTGTTGGATAAGCTGCCTTAGAATCTAAAAAGTCTTACCAGGAATTGTGCTTCCTTCCTAGTGGTCAAAGAGAGGAGACCCAATACTTTCAATGGAATGTCCTGCATGTAGTCAGACCACTGGGTACCCCACAAAATAATTTCATTGATATAGGATGTCCCTGAATCTTTAGAGTTAACTTCCATTCTCTGGAACACATGTCTCTTACCAAGACCTCTAGTGCATTTGCTAATTTTTGTTAATTTCATCTAACCAGCATGACATCATCAATATTGTCGACCAATGTGCTACAGGATGTCCAGGTAGCTGATAATTTAGTCACCTCATCTGGAGCCCTGCTACCCTTTTAATTAAGTCCTAGGCCTGGTTCTCATATTTTTACTACTTCCAGTTGCAGGATATGAGAGTTCTTTTACATAATGGCAAGGAGGTCCTCTGACTTTCATATTTTGCCTTAAATTGATGATTAATCGCTCTTGACCTTTCATTGAATTTCTCCCATGCATCATTTGGACTTAGCAAGCAACATTCAGTTCCATGGTCATCATAATTACTACTTCCTCTGTGCCTCTCAAACACCTGACATTTTGCACCTGCCTGAGCATTCTGTTCTGCAAGAACCACACCCCAGATTGATTGGGCACAGTGGCTCAAGCCTGTCATCCCAGCATTTTAGGAGGCAGAGATAGGAAGATGGTTTGAGGCCAGGAGTCGAGACCAGCCTGAGCAACATAGCAAGACCTTGTCTTTAGGGATCTCTACAAAAAGCAGAAAACTTAGCAGGGCATAGTGGCAGGCATCTGTAGTCCCAGCTACTTGGGAGGCTGAGATAGGAGGATCCCTTGAACCCAGGAGTTTGAGGTTGAAGTGATCATGCCACCATACTCCAGCCTGGGCAGCAACAGAGTGAGACCCTGTCTCAAAAAAATAAATAAAAGAATCACACCCCAGATTATCAAAGATACAATGTTGACAATTGCATTGCTACAGCAGATATTCTGGGGCCTCTCAGTGCTCTATCCAACTCCGACAATATTTTCCCTTTGCCAAGCGGTGGGTGGAGGACTTAACCCTTCCACTAATAAATGGACTAATCAATGAATTGAACCCATGGGGTGGATGCAATAAACAATAAAAGGTAATATAAATAGCCAGATGGGGTCAAAAAATGATTTCTTATTTTATTTAACTTTATAATTTCAGACTTATAACACAGTTGCAAAAATAATGCAAATGTTTGTATCTTACATAACACAGTACAATAATCAAAACCAGCAAATTAACACTGATAGCATTTTACGAAATAATCCAACATCCTTATTCAGTTTTTGCCATTTGTCTCATGGATGTCCCTTTTCTGTTTCAAGATCCAGCCCAAAATCCCACATTGCATTCATTTGTCATGTCACTTTGTTCTCCTTTATTCTGGAACAGTCCCTCAGCTAGTTAACATATCCATCACCTCAAATACTTAACATTATTCATGATGAGAACATTTGAAATTTGCTCTCTTAGCAATTTGCAAATGTGCAGTACTCTATAATTAATATTAACTATATTCACCATGCTGTGCAATGGAACTTAACAAAAAAAAATTCCTCCTGTCTACCTGAAATTTTGTACCCTTGGAACTAAATTTTAAATTAAATTAAATTAAATTTTAATTAAAATAGCTTTATGTAGCTAGTAGCTACTGTATTGGACAGGACAGCTGTCAAATGTCCCACATTTGAGGTTTGGTTAATGTTTTCTCATGTTTAGTTTCAGACTATGAACCTTTGATAAGAATACCATAGGTGTGATGTTGTGCTTTCCTTTGTATAAATTTTTAACAGCTTACTGACAGGTGACAGGGAACAACCTAGGCCAGGAAACTGGGATGTTTTCATGCCCTTAGAAGTTCAGTAAAGACAGAGATGACAACCACATCTGAGCCACTCCCCACACCCTCGATGTTCTTCCTGCAAGATTAGATATGAGGTCATGAGAGCAAGGGGAGGTAACTAATTAACGTTCACCCCCTCTTACCTGTTCATTATCTCTCTCTTTTGCCCACCTTAGACTACAGACTTATGTGAGAGACTGTGAGAGTCTGTGTGTCTTTTCCCCAGACTATGAGAGTCTGTGTGTCTTTTCCCCACTGCAGCCTAGCAGGAAGAGCAATGCCAGGCGTTCAGTATGCCCTCAACAAACCCACGTTAGTTAATCTGTGAATAACTTCATTAACTCTTGGCACACGCTCTTGCTACCATCCCATCCAGCTTGGGCGTTTCCACCTTTCTGGAATATGGAATATTCTATGCAGCCACTAAGATATAGCTAATAGCTAAATCACCCCCCTCCTTTTCCCTCCCAGCCTTCTAATACTTCGAGTCATTCTAAGTACTTTTCTCTTTCTCCTTTCAGCCAGTATCTACCTGCATCCTTCTCTGACAATAAAACACCACATGATATCACTCTCCAGTGGTTTCCTGTAGGACACCTTGACTTTCTCTGACATCAGACACCCAGACAGGACTGGTCGCTGCGAGTTCATATGGGGAGGGGTGTGATTCCAGACGCAGGAGTGAAGGGAGAAGGGAGCAAGAAACAGAGAAGGGGAAAGCCAAGCAAGACTGTGTTAGTGAGTGGGACACTTCTGTGGGAAGCTGGGGCCCCGCTGCCGGGCACTTTCTGTGCTACTGTGTGGATGGAACACACCTCAGAACCCACTTGGTGAAGGCTGGCGAGGCTGAGGCATTATCCACCAACTTCTGTTCACCACGGTCTGAAAGTTGCCCCCGAGGGCATTCACTCCCTCACCTTTTGGGGCTTCCTTGCACCGTTTGCTGAAGAAAACCCTCAAGCAGAAAAAGAGAAATGTAGACACTCTTGGGAGAGAAGTTCTCAGCTGTGGGCAGGGGCTGCACTTAGCTCAGGTGGATGGAGAAGGAGCAGGCAACAGCAGTGGGTTTGCGGCTCTGGTCTTCCAGGTTTTCGCTGAGCGCTGTGAGGTAGGGATTGCAGAATGTGTCCATCCCTCTCCACGGTGCACAGCAGAGTTCTAGGATGGCCTCATCTCCTGTGTGTGCTTTATCTCTGTTGGTGGTTCTGCCTGGATCCGTGCACCTTTCTTCTGAAAACTATATCCCATTTTTCCTCTGGGAAGTCGCTTCCTCCCCTGCTCTTTTCTTAGCTCATGAATTTTCAGTGGATTTGAACACTCTGTGAATTCAGTGAAATTGGCTCCCGAGGTGGGCAGGGAAATCATGTCTGGCCAATCAGAGTATTTCATTTTTCTGGCCACCGTAATCAGCTCAGAGATGGCAAGTGATACAATCACAGCCGATGAGACGCAAGGAGACTTTTACAAAGATTGCTGAGAAATAATCTTCTCTCCCCTCCTAGATTGAAACCTAGAGGTCATTCTGAAACCGCATGTCTCATGCATAGGAATTATAAACACAAAATTTAGAATAAGGTTACATCTGAGGAGGGAGAGGAAAAATGGGATTGGGGAAGGATATATACATTAAAAAATAGAATAGACTTTCTTTCCATATGTTCATGGAACTATCAAAATCTCAGTGAGATCCAAAAATAAATATAGATAACATTCTCAGAGTGCAGTGCAATATAACTAGTAATTAATTTTTTAAAAGTGAAAAAGCTATCCACCTAGAAGTTAAAAATACCTCCTCTGAAACAATTTTTGCATCAAAAATAAAATCAAAATTAATATTACTGTATATCTAGAAAAATGGTAGTAAAATAATTTAGGTCTGTTATATGAATAAATATGATATGATTACAAGGTTACATATGATATAAATACAAATGTAGCTATATATCAGAACCTACATATACAGCTAAAGCAGTGCTCAGGGAAAAATTTATAGTTAAATACCTAAACAAGAAAGAGAATAATTAAGAATCCTATTAACAAGTTAAAAAATACATAATACTAAGAAAATCAGAATGAAGAAATTAATAACATTAAAATAATGAATTCAAAAATTTAAAACAGAAATAAATAAATTTTAAAACTGATTTTTCTTTTGGAAGAGAACATAAAATAGATAAACCATTAGCTAACCCCATGCAGAAAGAGAATGTACAAATATTCAAAATAAAAAATAAGAGTAGGTGAATAATACAAATGCAAGGACATTTAAAGAATCCTAAGAGATTACTTTGTTCAACTCTAAAATATAGACAAAACTTATACTTCTCTAGAAAATATAAATTACTAAAAGTGACCCCAAAAGAGTAAAAAATCTAAACAGACCAAATACCATAGAAATAATTGAGAAAAAACATCAAAGAAATATGCCCCCCAAAACAAAAAACATAAAAGGTTCAAGGCTCTGGTTTTTTCACAGAGGAATTCTACCAAACCATTAAAGAATAGATACCTCAACATGTATATGAACTGTTTCAAATCATTAAAAAAATAGGGAAAATTCTAAATTCTACTTACAAACAACAGCGATGCCAAAACTCAATGCATAAACTCGAATAAAATATTATCGTATTGAAGCTGGGAGCACATTTAAAGAGCAATGCCATAAGGATAAATAGTGTTTACTCCAGTAATTCAAGGTTTTTTCGATATTTAAGAGATTTATTTTTATATCTCAACATATTAATAGATTAAAAGAAAGATATGACTATTTGTGATACTAAAAAGCATTTAACAAAGTTCAATATCTATTCTTATTAACAAGCAAACAACCTCATAAGTAAATGAGATTAGAAGACTACATCCTTAATATTATTATCCATCTCATACAAACATAGAAATTTCCTATTTAATGGGAAAATAATAAAAGTGAGACAAGGCAAGGATGTCCACAGTCACTGCTGCTATTTAACATTGCTCGGGAGGTCCTGGCCATTACACTGAGACAAGAGAAAGAAATAAGAAATTGATATAGTTTGCATATTTGTCCCTTCCAACTCTCATGTTGAAATTTGAACCCCGATGTTGGAGATGAGGCCCAGTGGGAGGCTTTTGGGTCATGGGGCAAATCTCTCAGGAATGGCTTGGTGCCATTCCACTGAAAAGAGCTTTGCATCTCCTACTCACTCTCTTGCTTCCTTCCTCTCTCTTCTTCCTCTATGAGTGGAGGCTCCCTGAACCCCTCACCTGGAGCAGATGCTGGCAACATGCTTCTTGTACAGCCTACAGAACCGTGAGCCAAATAAAGCTCTTTGTATTTCCTTTATAGCAATGCAAATGAACTAAGACAGAGATGTTTTAAAATTGGTGAGGAGGTGGTAAAACTATCATGAATTGTATATGATAGGGTCTGTATGCCTGGAAAACCCAAGAGAATAAACTGCAAAATTTTTAGAACCTGAACCAGAATTCGGTAAGCTGCCTGGGTGCACACTAATATACAAAAATCAACACTCTGCCCCTACACAAACAATACCAAATGGAAATAACGAGGAAGAAAACTATTCCAATTAAAATATTAATATATGTTAAGTATAGGCAGAATAATGTATACAAATAAACAACAAATGTACAATACTTATATGAAGAGAACATTAAAATGCTAGATGAGAATATGAAAAAAATTCACATCCTCTTTTGAGACAGAAAGGATCAATAACATATTTTAATTCATTAAAAAGTACCAAAAGGATTTTTTAAATGAATGAATTTTAAATTATTTAAAGCTTATTCCAAAGTTTATATAAAAAATAAGCAAAGTAACCAGAACATGAATGGAGAACTATTTGAGCCAGATATTAAAACGTATTTTGTGGGTATAATACATCCCTCAAACAAGACGCCAATGAAATGGAAAAGAGAGTTACAAAGTAAACCCAAACTGTACTGACAGCTGGTATATGATAAAGATAATTCTGCACGTCAATTGGGAAAGATGAATTATCTATTGAACGGTGCAGAAACAACTAAGCAGCTTCTGGGTGTAGATATGTATTTGCATTTCTGCCTGTGCTAAATAAATTTTGGAAAGATGAAAAATATAAATGAAGAAACAAAGCCCCCAAAGCACTAAACTAAAATGTGGGAGATTTTACATAATCTTGAAGTGTAGATAGTCCTTTTAAGCATAAAGAAATAAAGAAAAGAAAGAATAGAAAGAGAGAGTGTTAGGGGTCAGAGGGAAGGAGAGACCAGAGAAGGGGGAGGTCATAAAAATCACAATTTCAGCATCACAAGAATATTCTTTAAAAAGTCAAAATGCAAATGATGATCTCTTTAAAAAATGGCAGCACATATCACAGGTAGCGCTAACTTCCTTAATATATCAAAGGAGATCCTACAAATCAAGTGGATAAGGGAACAATAGCCCATAGAAAAAATGAAGGGATATGAACAAAAAGGTAAGGAAAGCCTAATCATAGGAAATGATGTTCAAACTCATTCACAGTAACAAAATTGCAAATTAACCTACAATGAAATTCCATTTTTTAGTTTATCAGATTGGTAAGGTCAACAACTTTGATAACAGGTTTGAGGAAGGCCTGGAGAAGCAGGTCAGTTGGTGAGCAAGCGAATGAGCACAACACCTATGGAGGGCATGCTGGCTGTGTCTGCTGAAACTAAAAATGTGCGTGCCCATTTGCTCAGAGAAATTAATGCTGACAATTCATCTTCAAATATTCCACAGGTACACAAAATGACAACAAGTGTGCAAGAATATGAATTGCAACATTGCTTGTAATTGTGAAACAACATAAATGTTTATCAATAGAGGCAGATCCAATAAATGAGCATTTATCTGCATAGTGGAAGACTATACCAGCATTATAGAAACAAACCAGGCCTGTATAAAAGGAGGTAATAGGACCTCCAAGATATATTGCTAATTGAAAAAGAGCAAGATGTATGATGATGTATGTATGCCATTTGGGTAAAAAATGTAGTGAATACACATACATGTATATTTAAAGTTTAGCTGGAAGAATACACACAAGAACCTACTAATAGTGGTTGTCTTTAGAGAAGAAAAATAGATTGACAGAAGACAGGGTGGGAAATAGTTTCACTGTCCCCTATATAACATTTTGCACTTTTTGTATTTGTTACTGACTAGGAACATTTTTTTTAATTATAAAAAAAAGCAAAAAAGCAAATTATATTCAAACTGTTTCACTATGTGCTTTTCTTCTAAGTAGAAAAGTGGCTGCTGGTGTCAAGTAGAAGGTGGAGGGTGGGAATAATTAATACTGCCATCCTCCTCCAGGCCAGACAAATGTTTTAAACAGAAAACACATTTCAAGCTGAGAAGACCCTTTTATTTACTTGCTTCTGAATTGAAAATGATGCCTTCAATTATCGCTCTAACTGTAAACACCATCAGCTGCTCTAAAAATATTTTCTGAGTAAATGCCACTTGTACCTTCTGGCATGTACTCAAAGCATTTTTTAAAGCAGCTGGGAATCTTGTTAGCAAAGCTCTGGATTAGGGAGTGATGGGAGAAAACAGCAAAAGAAGTAGAGGCTCGAATTCTGGAAATATCACAAAGAAGAGAAATCCGCTAACAAGAGAGGCTGTAATAAATTCTTCCCCTATAGCCAAAAAATTCTCACTGAGCCTCAAACACAGATGAGACAGGCGTCACATATTTCAGTGGGTTCAATGATGTGTATGAGTATTCTTGCCTTCAAGGAATATGGGGCTAAGACCAGAAGTAACTAGAATATTAGGTAGAATAGGAGAAGATGACATCATGATTTTAAATATTACAGAAGATATCTCAAAGAACTAAAAGTAGAACTACCATTTGATCCAGCAATCCTACTACTAGGTATTTACCCAAAGGAAAAAAAGACATTCTATAAAAAATACAACTGCACTCAAATGTTTATAGCAGCACAATTCACAATTGCAAAAGTGTGGAAACAACCGAAGTGCCCATCAATACACGAGTAGATTAATAAAATGTGGTATATGTGCAACATGGAGTACTACTCAGCCATAAAAAATGGTGAACTAGTACCTCTTATATTGTTTTGGATGGAACTGGAGAGAATTCTTCTAAGTGAAGTATCATGGGAATGGATAAACAAACACTACATGTACTCACCACTAAATTGGAACTAACCAATCAACGCTTACGTGCCTATATGGAAAAACATTCATTGGGAATCAAGAAGAAGGAAAGGGGAAGAGGAGATACATAAATTCACACCGAACAGATATAATGTACACCATCTGGCCACACTTATAACTATAACTCAAATGGTACAAAAGCAATTTATGTAACCATAACGTTTGTACCTCCATAATATTCTGATGTTAAAAGAAAAAGAAGTCCATTTTTAGACATGTCGTGTTGAGATTTCTCTTGCACATCCCAGTGGAGTAAAGTTGGCAATTGGATGTATCAATATGAGTCTGGGGTTCAAGGAAGAGATCCAAGTGGACATATAAATTTGGGAGTTATAGTATCAAAGAGATAATATTTAAAACCATGAGACCAAGTGAGATGACAAAGGTATTGAGGACAAATGGGGATGAGAAGAGGACCAAGGACTGAGTCCTGGAGCTCTACAACGCTAGAGGTCTCCCTGCTGCTGCCCATGACATCCACGGCACTTTGTCCAGTGTCTGGTACAGTGGAGGCAGCCAGTGTCCAGGCTCGGTGACAGCAGCCCCCCCCCCAACAGATGTGCTGGGGACAGGACCTCAGCTATGGGTCTACTACCTCGTTTCCCTGTTCCTATCTGCTTTCCTTTACTGGTTTTCCAGACTTTCCATCTGTCATCCTTCCAATTAATTCCTTCTATGCCTAAGTAAGCCAGAGTCTTAGCTGCTTATAACTCCAAACCCTAAGCCAAGCCAAGTAATTCATCCAAGTTTATGCGGTTAGTAAATAAAGAGGCTAGAACTGGAACAAATTGTCTAGCATCAAAAGAAAACCTTGCTTTTAACCACTAGATGTGTACTTATCCTGTCATATGTAGATCTCCTTACTTGTAAACACCTAAATTTTAGAGTAAAATTCCCCAAATAAGTGTTTATTATTACAATATTATTTTCATAATAAGCTAATGCACTTTTTAAACTTCAGCACAAATGTACTAATTTGGCTTTAGAGATATAATGGGATGAATTGAAATATGATATGATAAAAGTTCCAGGCATATCTGTAGGTCTCAAATTATTTTATAGATAGGGCTATTATCTCTAAAATAGCATGGAACTTAAAAGAAATTCACATGAAATATTTGGGTTGCCTCTTTTTACATATGCAGTGATGTTGGAATTTGCAATTTAATGGATTTTATCTCAGACTTTCTTTTCTTATTCTGATGGCCTAATTATCTGTCCTATTTAGAGAGTGGCAGGATAATGCAAGGGAACAAGAAAGAAACCCAAGTTGATTGTTAAAATAATTGAAACGTGGCTTGAAAAGTTAGTTATCTTTCCTTCTTTATAGTTCCCATGAAATGTCCTATTAGCAAATCTCGAGAGACAGAAAAAGAAATCCCTGTACCTCTGCTACTCCCTTTAGTTAATCAAAACTCAATGCTATTTTTAAAAAAATAAATAAATGTTCACACGCACTGTGCAGAGGTGCTATTTCATTTGCATGCCTTCCCTCCATATCCAGATGAAAGAACTAGGGCTATCTTGGGCATCTCATTTTAGAATCAAGAACAGCAGAAACATTTAGACCATAATGCACAATGGTTCTAAATGATACATCAATAGCATTCATCTTAGGCTGGATAGAAGACTCTGCGAGGCAGGTGTGTTTTGATGGTGCTGTGCACTTTCCTCTGAGGTTGCTTTGTCCTGTTTGCAGAAGGAAAGCATTTATGTTCCGTAATTGAGAGGAAGGTCAAATCTTTGAGATCCTAGGATAATAAGGGGACCTTTGGATTTGCTAAACAAACAAACAAATAAATAAACAAAAACATCCCATCTGGGAACCACTTTCCCCCCTTGTGGATAAGATATTGCTCTAGGAAACTGATTTTGTTAATATACAGTTAGAAGCCTGTCAAGAGGAGCAGAGATCCTTAATCAATATGGGGCCTGTGCTTTCTTGGACTTTCCAACAAGAGAAAATGTGGGGTTGAGTTGATAGCATACATGTAAATGTATTTCTTTCTAATTGGATTTTCAAACTGGTATCCCAATGTCCCCTCAGCTAGAAACGAAACAGGGTGGCACTGGGCCACATAAGCCTTGACACACAAAACTTCCTTAGGCCGAGTTTAACAGAAGTGGGTGTTAGAAAAGACTTAAAAGTGAAAGAAATATCTTTTTGCAATGCTAAAACACTTCGGAATGCTGATCTTTGTGAGATTCTTCTCACAGCACATAAACACTGTCTTTAAATCCTTCAGCATCAGTTAAACCCTTTATTGAGATACACCACGTGGAAGCCCAACTGCAGGGCCTGCTCAGGGTATACAGAAGGTCAAGAAAGAGAGACCCTGCTCTCCAGGAGCCTACAGTGCCAAGGGGAGGCTGACAAGTAAGCACATATTTTTAGAAGGAAGAATAAAATAAGTAATACATTCAAGGTAAGGTAAATTAGTGCAGAGAAAGGAACAAGTCAGTATCATCGGGACATTAAAGAAGATTGCAGGAGAAAGAAAGCCTTGATCCCAAGTCTTGATATAAGTGGAGGAATTGTGAGGCTGTGTATTCATTCATGCACACATTCATTCATTCGACAAATATTTATTCAATGCCTACTAGGGACCGGGCACCATTATACTTGCAGGAATGCAGTGGTAACCAAGATAAAACCCTGCCCTCACAGGGGTCACATTCTAGTGAAGAGTGACCAAAAACAAACAAAGAAATATGGTTTCAGCCACCAGAAAGAGCTGTCTAAACAGTGAAGCAGGCCAAGGGGTGATAGGGTAAGTTGTGGGGGCTCAGAAAGCATCTCCCAGGAGCAGCCTTTGGGACGGGGACTGGATGGCACAAAGAAGCCGCTGTGCAGCTTTCTGGTTGACAGTGAGGAAGTCGGGTTTTACTCCAAGTGAAGTGGAATAAAAGCACTTGAGGGTTTTGAGAACTGAGAAATGACACAAAGGGCTTCATTTTTTTTAATGAATGCAATGGTGAATTGACCAGAGAGATGCAGGGAAGGAAGCGGAAGGACCAGATGGAAGGTGTGGATACAGTCCGGGCTGGAGACGCTGAGGTTGGTACGAGACTGATGTGGGTAGAGAGGGTGAGGGGCAGATCTGGGGATGTGTTCTGCAGAGACAGCAGACAGAACTTGCTCCCGAATTGCATGTGGAGGGTAGGATGTTAAGAGGACACAGAGGTGACACCTGAGTTGTGCCGCTGAGCAGATGGGAGGTGTCAGGGGAGCTGGAAGAAAGGCAGGAGGGAATGATTTGATCAAGAGCTGGCAATGCCTATTAGATATCTAAGTATTGACTCTGTGGTAATTCTATAACAAATTTCTATTTTCTACTAGAGAATTTCATCTGAAACGTTGAGAACTGGGAAATGGAATGCCAATATTTTAGGTTGAGAAAATACTTCCCCAAAATAGAACAGGCACAACTTGGGAACTGTCACTAATATAGTATGACTAAAAAACAAAATCTACATGAGAGTGTCGTGGTTGGTGGGAGTTTGGAGGATCCCTCAGAGCCAGATGTTGGGGGAACTTCTACACTGCCCTCTACCGTGAATACTGTGGAGAGCCTCCAGGTATTTGGGGGGTAGAAGAGTGGCACCCAAACACTATCAGTTTTAGGACAGTAACCATTAGGAGAGTGTAAACAGATGACCTGGAGCAGAGACCTACTTGAACCAGAAAGTTTTATAATGGCTCAGGAGAGATGCAATAAAAGCTCCAGAGGTGAGCAGAGGTCTTAGAGATGGAAATGGAAGGAAAATGCATTTCAAAAGAAGATTCAAGAGATTCTACTCCTCAGTAGATACCCAACAGAAATGCCTACATGTTTCCAAAAACCAGAAATCCACCCAAATGCCAATCAACATCTGAAAAGCAGAACTGAAAAATAAACTGTGGTATATGAAACAATGAAACACTATTTCAACAAAATGAACCAGCCACTACATGTACCAACTGTTTAAACCACCAATTAAACATAATGTTAAATGAAAAAAAGCCAGACACAGAAGACCAAATACCTTATAATTTCTCTTAGGAACCCATACTACTAAGTGAAGTATCCCAAGAATGGAAAAACAAGCACCAGATATATTCTCCAGCAAACTGGTATTAACTGAGCAGCACCTAAGTGGACACATAGGTGCTACAGTAATAGGGTATTGGGCAGGTGGGAGGGGGGAGGGGGGCGGGTATATACATACATAATGAGTGAGATGTGCACCATCTGGGGGATGGTCATGATGGAGACTCAGACTTTTGGGGGGAGGGGGAGAAATGGGCATTTATTGAAACCTTAAAATCTGTACCCCCATAATATGCCGAAATAAAAAAAATTAAAAAAAAAACAAAACAGATAAAACCAATCAATAGGATTAGACGTCAGGAGAGCAGCAAGCCTTGGGAGGGAGACAGTGTCTAGAGAAGGGACAGGGTTTTTCTGGAGTGATTGTTAAGGTTCCACTTCCCCATCCAGGAGCTGGTTACACAGACAGGCATGTTCATTAACACCACTTTTATTCAATGTTGTGTGCCAGGGGTTCTTAATGGCATAAGTGAGCTCAGCATGGTGCTATGTGCAATTTTCTGTATCTCAATTAAAATTCTACATTAGAGCAGTAAATTTCAAAGATGATTTTCACCCCTGAAAGGCATTTTAATCCTTTTCAACTATTCAACGTGGATTGGGAAGTGTCGTGTCATGGACGACTGAGAGCTCTCCAGGGAGAAGGCCTGTGTGGCAGGTTTCACGGAAATGTCATTGCCACCTCCCACTTTCTTAGGGCCTTAGAGATCTGGGCAAGTGGCCTCCCCTGGACTAGGCTGAGAAGTCCGAGGCTTGACCAACAGACTTGGGATGTGAGATGACACAGTTTGAACATGAGGAAGGGATATAAGAAGTACCAGTAAAGTGACAAATCATCAGGTTTCCGCAAAACAATTATGAACATGTAAACTGATTAAAGAACATGGAATTAACTTTTTCTCTTTGTTCATTGGCCCAATCTTGTTTCAAACAGCAGAAATCAGCAACCATCCCACAGAGCCAGAGAGGGCTTCCCGGGCCTGGATCCGGTCACACTTCCACCACCCCAACCTCTCTCCAGGGTTACACTCAATCCTCAATGACTGTGTCACAATTTCTTCCAAAGACTTCAAAGAAATCTAAGACCTTTGCATTGCATAAAATTAAAATATTTTCTTCAAGTGTCAGGGTTGATAGGAGCAGGCTCATCTGCTGCTGGCCTACTGAAGCTCACAGGTAATGAGAACACACATATGTAATGATAACCACCTCACAGATGTGATCCTCCCCACTGCTGAAATTCACACTGCAGCCTAAGCCCCTCTCCCTTCCCTTATGCAAAGAAAAGTGGCCTATCAGAGTCTCAAGCATTGGAAGGTCCAGAGAAGGACGGTGGGTGTGGTCTGCTCCAGGGGGAGACCTTGAGGGGTACATTACCTGTAGAAGGATTCAAAAACACTACTCACTTGCTTCCATTCATCGCCATGTGCCAGTGGTGCTCAGCAATGTCAGTAACACAATAGTCTTCCCAGAAAAAAAAATCTTTTTTGGTCTAAATTCTAAACAATGGTTGCAGTAACTGTTGGGCTTGGGTAACATGCATGTAAACTTTCAAACAGCACATTTTCAGATTACTTACCCTTTAATAAACATGATATCCTACGTGGAGGTTAATTCAAAGAACTACAGTTGTACCTACGGCTGCTTTCACACAAGGGCTGTCTTACATGTAGTTGCTTTGAGAACACGCTCATAATGTTAGAGAGGCTTTGCAGCTTCCTTTGCCTGCCTGCTTTGAGCACAGATCACAAATACGATTCCCACAGCAATATGCAAGCCTGAGTTAAACAAAATATTCAAAATAAACAAGAACAGCACAACCATGGTAAAGACAAAGAAACAATTCAAGTTACTTCAATTCTGTCAATTTGTCCTTGGAGTTTTTGTTTGTGTTTGAAGTTTAAAACAGCAAAACTTCAGTGCACAAACTTCAAAACACAATTGCTTTGTTTTGTAAGGGTGAATTTTAGTTGACGCAGGAAATGTTTTACTGGATTTGAAAACTATTTTTAAATTAAATGGTTTTTTTATTCTTTTAATTGTTAATTGTTTTAAAATTAAAGACTAACTCTAAGATCATAAATATTAAATCAAGAGAATAATTCTCTTAATGATTATTACATGGTTGTTTTTGAAAATAATTTTGTTGTGTAGATGAAGGGACATGTTAAAAAACATTTTGTTCCAGCTTCAAATAATCTGAGTATGCCACTGCTTATAAGATAAAAAGGTTCCCACTGTTTTTTTGAAAATAAAGCAAATTGACAAATCATCCAGTTTTCTTTAAAAAAATAGATGAATGTGTGTGAGATGGACAATTGTTGTTTTGTGGCTTTTAGAATATTCTCTAGCCCTTATCAGTGAATTGACTAAGGCAGGCTACTTACTGGTGGCAAAAGTGTGCACAGGTGTGTGTATGTATGTAGGTGTACACAAATGCATCTTCCTTGTGTCTTCCAGTCATGTTTGTGTACTTATGGGCAGTGTCAAGAGCTAAGCTAACCAGTTCAATACACCACAGCATTCTTCAGAGGCAAGAACAGTGACCCAGGAGTCAGAAGACCCAGAGTTCTAGTCCTGACACACCACCCCACCTACTGACCTTGAGCAAAAGCAAGTCTGAGCTGAATCACCATCAAGTCAACGACCCTTTACATTATGAATGCTCCAATTGGGTCCTAAAGAGATGCAGTATCATTTTAGAGCTGTGCCACCCAAGGGGTGAGAAGGTGGGGTATCTATCCTCCACTTCCTAGCCATAATTAGCTGAGACCTACTTAGGCAAGCATAAATACCTGACTTTTCCAGCCTGACCCTTAAATAAGCTGAGAAAAATACTTCGGCCAGAGTCTCTCAGGTGATTGCAGTCATGGGACACCAGGTATACAGTAATGTGCTTAGCCACAGCTAAACAATAGCATATAATGAGCAACTTTAGTTTGCAATGTCCCTAGCATTTATAACCCAGGCGTAAGTCAGTATGAAGAATCAAGATAGTCACAAACTCTTTGCTACTCCTCCCATTAACGAATCAAGTTTCATTCCCCTCCCTCTGAATCCAGGCTGCCCTTAGTGACTTGCCCAATAGAGTGTGGTGGGACTGATGTCCTGGGACTTGATGAGCTAAGTCATGAAAATCCATGCAGCTTCCACCCATCCTGTTAGGGTTCTGAGTCTGAGAGTCCTGAACCACCAAGGAAGAATCCTACTGCCCTGAGACCACTTTTCAGGATATGTCATGTGTATGTGCTCTATCCCAGGGTCCCAGCTGAGCTCAGCCTTTTGAAAGGCCAGATGCATGAGTGAAGCTATCTCAGACCCTCCAGACTAGCCCTTCTGCTAGATGAATTCTAGCAAGTGACTTGAGTCAATGCCATGTGGAACCGAGAATGGCCCAGCCAAGCCCTTGCTGAACTCCTGACCTAAGAAATCATGAGGTATGAGTTTGTTGTTTGAAGCCATCAATATCGGGGATTCATTCTTACCCAACAATAAATAATTAGAATCACCAAAACCGCAAATCAGGTGGGATGCTGGTCTCTGGCATTTATTTAGAGTCAACCGACTTCAGAAAACTTCCTTTGCAACCCCAATTCCATTCTTTATTATCTGAAAATAAAGACAGGTTGTAGTTCAATTTTTCTTACTTTCAAAAACAATGAATGTTAGTCCCAGCTGTGTCACTGAGCTCCCATTTGGGAGAATAATACACGGTACTTTTTTCTCTGTTATTAAGCTTAGGTTGGGTTTTCTGTTTAACAGCCTGGCCTCTGAAGAGTCAGTTTCATATTTCCTCTCTGTGACTCACTTAATAGACAAATAGGAAGAGGTACACAGAAACAGTTTGCCTGTCTCACAATCACTCATGTTACCCATTGCTTCCTGAGCTGACTCATTTAACTTCACATACAAACATTAATATAATAAAACTGTCTTAGTCTGCATCGGATGTGCTTGAATGTAAGGAAGACTGCTCTTTGCGTCTCAATCCACTAAAGAGAGTTAAGAGTTCTTTTTCTTTTCATTTATGCAGATTTCAGGTAATTTTTAATTTATAGACAAAAGTACATCCTTGGACATGAAGAGCGTTTCCAGTTCATTTTCCACTCTTCCTGCTATGCCTGAAGTAAAAGCAGTAGAAAGAACAACAACGACAACAACAAAATTAAGAGTGATCGACTCTTGCACAGAAATTCGTCTACATTATCCCCACGTGGCAGCCCAGACTTTCAGAGGTTTACTAGCTCATCCTGGATAACACATAAGTGACAAGACCAAGTATTAAACCCAGATCTCTCTGATTAACGTGCAGGCTTTTGTCACTACACCGTGATGGCTCTCAACCCCTGAAGAAAGATCAAGTGTCGGGATTTGAGGGGTATCTTTTCACCAGGCTGTCGGATAATGGTGTCTCCAACAGTGATTTTCAGATAAAACCCAAACTGCTTCACTCCCTCTCCTCTAGGTGACCAGATGAGAGACAGTTTTCCCGATTCTTGCCTCAGCGGTAGCATTGATTACTCTGTATTATAAATTTCAGCCTATTTCTACATCATCTTTTACATACACTTGTAAGCATCTCACCAGTTCATTGTTATATTAATTATTCTATCACCAGTGCATGTTATCAAAGAAGTGGCTTTGAGTGTGAGTGAATGCATAAATTGGTCAATGTTCCCTAAGACATCTGTCGGTGGGAAAGACATGAATCATGGATCAGCACTCTGGAAAAGAGTTCAATTCATACCTCTTCCCTACACAGGAAAACCTAAACATTAGAAATTTCAGGTTCAGGAAATTCTGGCTTTGTTTTCGATTCAACTCAATGGTCTATTATTGACACTTGCCCTGTGCCAGGCTTCCATGATCATATGAAGGTGACAGTCCCAGAGCCACATCCCTGGGCTTCTCATTGCCAGTGATTCCCCTGGCCCACTTCTCTTGTCTTTATACTTTGTCCTAAGTAATCTCATCCAATCCTGTGACCTAAATGCCATCTCTATGCTGACAGCTCTCAAATAAATATTCCCAGCAGAGGCTTCTTTTCTGGGTTCTTGACTGTAGCATCCAAGTTGGTAGAGGGGAGAATGCCCAAACAACTTGCAATGGGAGCATGAAGGAGGGAAAGATCACTTCCAAATCAGAGGGAGATACAGACCAAAGACAGCTTCCTGGAGGAAAACATAATAGTGAAGATAGGACTTGAAAAGGCAGGAAAGGGAGAGGATGATGCCCTGGGAGCAGAGCATCATGGGGGCAAATTAAGCAAACTCTGTAGAAATTCAGGCAACTCTGAGCACAGGAAAGAAAGTACTAGAACGTGATAGGATGAGGCTAGAGAGGCCAGTGGGGACAGAATGTCAGACAAAGGGGTTTCAAGTTTCTTCTGTAGGTTGTCAAGATCCACTACAGATTCTTTAGCACGAAAGCATCATTATCACATCTGGATTTGAGTATGTTATAGCAGATATTGGGAGGAAGGATGGAGTAAAGAGAAAGGTGGTCTGGGGTCAGTAGAAGGGTCCTGGTGACAGGACAGGAGGACTACGGTAAAGCAGCACAAGGGACGTCCTGAAGGAATGGCCACTGAAAGACAGGTGGCAACCACAGAGCCTGTCAGATGGCTTCTAAGTTTTGAGCCTCGATGACTAGGCAGACGTGTTGTGAAACCAGTGCTCAAGATATACAAGTAGCAAGATGTCCTTCAAAAGGAATGCCCTGCTAGAGATTACATTTTTGTGATCTTGATTGCTATTTTTTGTTCCTTCATGAGAAAAGTTGCCAGTTATATCTTAATATAGCTGTGGCAGAAAATCTTGAAACAGAGCTTTCTCTGTTACACTCTCACACGAACGGAGTTATAAAATTATAGCATTACATAATCTTGTAAATTCAAACCTCCCTCCAAAAGGCACTGCTGTGCCATGCTGGGAACCCAGGGCAAACACCCCCACATCCCTTTCGGATCAGTGCTCAGCCTAGCCCATCAGTCCTGTCTTGCTTTGATCTTTATCCCTGGGTCTCTGTTACAGTTCCTGACCCATGAGTTTGAGCCAGTCATTCTAGTCTACACTGACTGGTGCTGCAATAGGGAATTTGAGGAAGGAGAAGTTCCTCCTACCCCACACAGGAGGCCCTGCACTCTTTCTGCAAGCTCTGAACTTCCCCCTACTGAGCAGCTCTGCATACCAAGTGAGGCAAGTTTTTCTCAAAATTTATAAAAAAGAAAATTGTAAAAGTTCTTCAAGGATTATAAAATTCTTTCTAGCTTCCCTAAATGTAAAAAAAGCTCAAAAATTACTGGACTTCTCTGCCTATAGAAAGAGTAACAGTAGAAAATCAAGAACATGTTCACACTTCCAACTACTCCAGTGGACAAGGGCTATGACAGAATCCTATCAAGATCCCAGGGGCATTTTAAGAGGCCAGGTTAGATTCAGGTGGAAGACATCGAGCCAAGTAGGCCCCTGTAGAGCTCTTGGTGGACAGGAAATGACCTCAAGGGACAACCTCATTGGCACCAAAAGTCATTCCCCTTTGGAGGGCCAATGTTATCCAGCAGAACGACTCAAATCTGTTCTTTAATCCTCTAATCTCTGGGTGGTCCATTGCCATGCACCCCTTATTCTTCTCATCAAAAACATCCAAGCACCATCATGTTCTTAAGGTGAGATAGGGCAGACCATAACCTGCCCCCTCCATGGACTCAGATACTGTTAAATACATAAAGTGAGGCGTATGGAGCATCAAAGGGGAATAAACTAGATTTCTGGACTTTCTTCTTTCATTCTACACAGGTAAAGTAGTCAGGCAATGTTCCCAAGTTTATGGCTAATAAATGACAGAGCTGGGATTTAAGCCCCAATTTGTCTGACTGCCACACCATACTGCCTCACTATTGTGTCTTGTGCCTCTGTGTTCTGAGCACCTAGCATGTATTCCAATACAATGTAGGCATACAATTAAAGGTTACCAAGTGAACAAAGGGACGACAGCAAATCCAATGTCCTTGCTTTACTACTTAATGCAGTCCTGCTAAGTGAGTCAACAGCAAAACCATGAGTAAGGTCTGTGGATGTTTTGAATGATGCTCCATCAATTGCTCCTGGCTGTTTCAAAGAAAGACCCAAAAGAATGTGCCACAAAACTTTCAATATAACCATGAAGTAGGAGAAAGACCACTGGATAATGAATTATAACTCTAGAGTTTTGAGTCAAGTCCTAATCCTTGAAGGAAACTCATGACTCCTCTGGAATTTGAATTTATCACCTAGATGAACATCACAATCTCTATAAGTTCTGGAGTTCTGTGGACCTTAAATGCTAAAGTTCTCAGTTAACTGGAATTTTTGTGCCAATCCATCATGATGAGAAAGAGCAAATGGGCAGACCCAAATACGCAGATCTGGAATTTTTTTTAAAAGTCTTACATGCAAAGGGGTTTCTTGGATCCCATAGATAATTCTCAAGTTTCACAACATCAAGGCCACTCCACTCCAATTGCATAGACAATGGGACACCACCATGGCATTCGGAATGACACCAGCTAAGTCCATGAGGAACTTTTCCAAAGGGGTGGAATTTCAATGGGATGAAATCCTTGTGAGAGACAGTTTATGGCACTACCATGACACAAAGAGACAGATATTTCACATACATTGTTGGAACCAACATAAAGAATGAACGAGTTGGTTTTTTTTCTTTCTAACTAATCTTAAGGTACATGATGTAAAACATTGAATCATGAAAATTATTTTTCAATCTGTAACTTCCATATAAATATAAGCTAATAATAACAGCAGCAACAAATATCAGGAAATTCAATTAACTTGAATACTCTCTACTCAAATGTTCTAGTTAATCAAGGTCTTTTTGAACTTTCTTAAATTGCTTTTTCTAATGAACTTCATTTTCAGACACGAGAGGCACTCAGGGTGCAGTGTTTCAATTCTAGTTTCCCTGAAAGCCAATCAGTAGAAAGCATATGCCTTAAATGCATGCTGACTAATGGTGTTATAATTATTCAGAAAGGACACTAGCAAACAACCACACAGCTAGTGGTGTGCCCTCAGTAACCCATTAAGGAGTCAAGTGATAGTTTGGGTGTCTATTAAAATGTAAAGAGAGCCTTTCGTTACATCATTACCTAAACAGCTTGATCATTTTATGATCCCAAAATTCAATAGTAAGAGAAGGCTTAAGAAATTATGGTACATCACATCCTATAATATTATACAATCAAAAATAACCATTATAAATGTAAAAAGGGTGTTAATGACATAAAGTTAACTCAAAGTAGCAGAATACAAAATCTTAGACAGCCAGCTTATTCTATAAATATCTTTATAAAATAAATACGCTTCCCATGTTGTATCCATAATGGCCAGAAGGGATCATACCCAACAACATAAAAATGATTGATACTTTATGGTGATGTCATATTTCTTTGTTACAAAAAAAAATGATTTCTTCCTTTGTGTTGTAATACTGTCTTTGCAATGTATTATATGCAAAAGCAAAAAAAAAAAAAAAGGAAAACTAACCATGTGCAAAGACTTAGACATGCTAAAAGACTGCACTTTGAGTTCAGAACACTGGTTTGGGGCAATCAATGAACATAGTTAAAACTGTCATGGGCTTTGAAGCCTCACTGACCTGTGTGGTTAGTAGGTCCAGTGTAAAACTGGACACAGACGCCAACAAAATGATTATTTAACAAAAACTGTGTCATATTCCTCTCCTCACCTAAAGATAACGAAAAAGGCAAAGGAAACTTACAATGCAAAAAAAAAAAAAAAAAAAAAAAAAAACTCTCATTTGTTGAACTTTTCTTACGACATTTTTGCAGAACCTGTGTGGGGTTACTTAGGAAGAGATGCCCTTTCTGTGGACCACGTCCTGCACAGCAGTGGCCGCCGGCCTCCTCATTATTTTCCGACAGATTACTCAGAACAAGCAGAGAACCGCCCAAGATCCAAAGGACCTGCAGGTATGGAGCCAGCTAGCCCTTCAGGTCCTACCAACCTAACAAATCATCTAAGAGAAAAAAAATAATAGGAGGAATGTGAAGAAAATGTGCTCAGTATTTTGTGTCTTTTCTTTCATTTATGGGGCTTTATGAGCTGGTGTTTCTATTCACGGGGTTCCTTTCATTTCATAATGTGAAGCTTGAGTGACCCAGGAAATGGATGAAATCTCTTGGAAAGATCTCTCAGCTCATGTTTGCCCTGATGAGGATGCATTGCTTTGATCTGCTTTGATCTGCTACAAATAGCTTCTCTCTTTTCTATAGCAGAGCAAGGTGTTTGCTCCAGCCAGAGTGGCTGAAGTCAATGCCTCACTCTAATGGCTTCCCCATGGACAGGCACTGTGGTGGGGTCTTCCCTTTGCTTTTTAAACTTGGCTGGATAGGAAGATCATTACCACTTAAAATGTTTTCAGGGGGGACAGAAGAATAGACCAGATCTTTTAAGGAAAATATAGGTTACCCTTTATTTGCCAAATATTTTATTTACTCTATAGAAAAAAGAGTTAGCAATCTGCCATGGTAGGGCTGCTCACTTGGCTTGCCCTCAGGAATAATGAATCTGAGCTGCCAGGAGGAGGCAGGTCTGTTTGGGAGGCTGACAGTTACTAAGCAACCAGCCAACTCCTACACAAAACTTGGAACCTTTCTCATTTTGCTCCCTAGAAAATTAGGATCTTTTAAAATTTTACACTGGTTAAAAATATGCTAACATTTTAAGCAACCAGGAGCCCTGATTGAGTATTTACAATTGGGTTTGGAAAACATAGCCTATATTAGAAGTATTCCAAGTTCTAGAATGTCGGGACAGAGCTGGGAATTAGAGGCTGTCTTCTCCCACTGGCAACTCAATAGAAGGCTCTCCGTCTATGGAATTGCCATTGACCTTCTAACTTCTGCTCGTTAGGTCTGATGATGGGTGGTGTACTGCCTTATGACTCCCCACACCTTTGAACATCTCGGATTGTTAACAAGAAGTTCTTTTCACTTTCCTACATTATTATTTTTATGACACAAGAAATTCCAACTAGAATAAATATTACAAAACACAGGTAAGTAGAATGAAAGAAAAGCACATTATTGCCATTTTAAACTTAATCATTTTTACTGTTCATAGATACATTTGTTTCCTTTTAATAGAAATGGTTTCATACAATAAAGACTGCTGGGAAAACTGGGATTTTTTTTTTTTTTTTTTTTTTTTTTGAGACAGAGTCTCACTTTATTGCCCAGGCTAGAGTGAGTGCCGTGGCGTCAGTCTAGCTCACAGCAACCTCAAACTCCTGGCTCAAGCAATCCTCCTGCCTCAGCCTCCCAAGTAGCTGGGACTACAGGCATTCGCCACCATGCCCGGCTAATTTTTTGTATATATATATTAGTTGGCCAATTAATTTCTTTCTATTTATAGTAGAGACGGGGTCTCGCTCTTGCTCAGGCTAGTTTTGAACTCCTGACCTCGAGCAATCCGCCCGCCTCAGCCTCCCAGAGAGCTAGGATTACAGGCGTGAGCCACCGCGCCCGGCCAAAACTGGGATTTTTTAAATACACAATGTATTATGAATATGTAGTAGCTACACCACTTTTTTTTAAGAAAGTTCTTTCAAATATCTGGTTTAAGTCTACCTCCTGGAGTAATTTCTACTCATTCATCTAAGGTGTCTTCTGGATCAATACAGAATTATCTACCTCTCTCTTCGACACAACAAATTCCAAGATGGTGCAGGGTCTCAGAAGTTTTATTTAGACATCCTGCTATGAGACCCTAAGCAAATCATTTCACTATTTGGATGATTAGGGGTTTGTTTGGGCATGTGTGTGTTTAGTATATACGTGTACATATACACACATACATAGACATTTTTCATCTTAAGAATTACCCCAGCATTTTCCATAGGTCAAGGCTACATCTTACTACATTTTAGTTAAAGTGTACAAGGATTATCAAACTTCTTTTTCTTTCAGTTAAAAAATATTGCTTCCTGTTGATATATTTCTGCTCAAAAGTGGTTTCCTATTTTGCAGAGGTGATACTACTAACCTCACAGGACATGGAGAAGCTTAAATGAGCTCTTTTAATTACAGTCCTTTATACTTTGGGAACAATGGGTTTATAATGGGGAAGACAGCCCCTCAGGCATTTATACAAATACTCTCTGCATCTCAATTGATTCAACAGGAATGCCCTGAGTGTGTCAGAAACTACATAGATGATAAAGTATGAAATACACTTCTTGACTTAATGAAATTGGGTGCTGGTTTAAATATATGGAAGACACACAAAAGGGAAATTCTCAGAAGAGAATAATTTCCAATAGGAGCAGGGCACACTCAAATTTGATTCTTGTAACCCCTGATGCTCTTGGAGACAGCAAGTGGAAGGCATTCCTAAGATGAAGGACATGTGGCCAGTGCCCGCAGCATGAAGGTAAGCTAGAGTCACTCCTGTGTTTTGAGTGTTGTGTCCTGGGCTTGGCCATTCAGGTTTCACTGGATAATGTGTGATTGTTCAATTACCTGCACTTAGGCAATGGCTAGAAAAATGCTTCTGATTCACGTTTGGGTTTAACCCCATCTCAAATGCTTTCCAGTCCCTGGAACTGGCTCACTTTGAACTTCCCTAACATGGAAACTACACCAATAATTAGGAATGCCCAATTTTAATCTTCATCATGGTATAACAGGCATAAAATTATCATGGATGAGGCTCAAAAAGAGGCGCATACACCTTTAACGAGGGTCAAAAAAATAAAATAAAATAATCCACAACATTTCCCAGGCCACCAATAACACTGACAGTAGTGAATTTCTACTCTAGCATCAGCTAGTCCATGAAGCTGAGAGTTTCACAACAAGGTAAATCCAATTAAGTCAGCTATAGAAGACACCTCTGAAAAACTAACCCAATAAAAGTGCAGAACCCTGCATCTTAATCATTATAACAGATATTTATGGTTCACAATATTTGTTTAGATGAATCACTCCATTTCGTTATTTCTTTAAAACAAAGTAAGCCTGACTCCCAGCTTTCACCCGCCAACGCTCGTGAGATATCCAATATCAGTCCTAATTGGGGCGTCGCCGCCCCCTCTATTAGATCGTCAAGAACCCAGAGCTGTTTTACATGACATCAAGGAAACAAGGAAGGCTCAGGAAAACCACGAGGTTGTCCCTGACAAGTGTTCTCCCCACTGACCACAGGCAAGACAATGAGGACATTTGCCTCCACTCCCCAAGGCCACAGTGCTTAATTTCCAGCCTCCAAAGACATCCATGCTGACACCCTCTTCTCTCCTTGGTTCCTGCCATCCACGGAGAGCTTGGGGACCAGGGTTCAGGTCTTCTGTGACCTCTAAAGTACCTTCTTCCCATCCTAAAGGTGAGGAGGCCATCTTCTCTCTCTCAGATAATTCAACTAACCTTACAAAGTAAAACCAAATTCCATATTAATCAGGATATACTCAATATTAAAAGGCTGCCTGTTTTACTGATAATATAAAATAATTTTGTATAAAATTGGATTCTCAAACCAATTGCCTATAAGGGATATGTTCTATTGGATGTGGGAATGCTCAGGTTAGAGCAGGAAGAATATCAGGAAAGCAGGGACTAGAAGACACAAGTCATCAGAAAAGGCAGCAGAATTCCCTCTGGAGTTCTTCCTAACACTGTAAATAAACAGGTGTGGCAATCTTTTAATGAAGTCCTGATTCAGATCTGGATAGACAGACACATCACATTTCCAAAATACTTATGGCTCCTTCTATTGTCCCCTCCCACGTGGAATTGCCATGTCCTGGACACACTACTTCTTAAATGTCTCTCAGACACATTGCTTCATGTCTATTACTACTGTGGGGATTGCTGGGCTATCTCTTCTTGTTTCTTAACCAGTTGATTTTCAAAACCTTCCAGACTATTCTTTCTGCTTCTAATTACCAACCTCCACCACTACCAACTCTTAGACAATTAATCCATCCTTTACCAGGTTAAATTTCTTGAAAAGAAATGTTGATTTTACCAATCCTCTGTTCACAAACTTTCAGTGGCTCCTTTGGCTAACTGAATTAAATGCAAATATCTTAGCTCTGTGTTTAAGTATCTCTCTCTAATACCCACTCACCCTGTGTGTATGTGCACATACATGCATGCATGTATTTGACATTTGACATCTTGCTTACACACACACATATGCACATACACACAATGCATAACCAAGAGGTCATGCAATGAAATCTGAACATTAAAAGTATTTAGATAAGAAAAGACCTTTTCAAGGCCCCATTGGCACTGTGCAAAAAATGACGATGTGTCAGATAGGAATCCCGGACACGGGAGCCCATAGTCTACCGTGATGAAGGAAATAGCTGCCATGATCAATCAAAGAGAGAATTGATTCACTTCAGCTCCTGAGCTTTTAGTTGTCTGCATATCAAATTCTATTTGTCTATTTAAAATGGTCCCTGATCTCCCTGCCCCATGGTTATCTTCCATTGCTCTGCCAGGATCCAGAAAGATGACCCGCACTGCTCTGTGCCTGCTCTTTCGGACGAGACAGAGTGGAGGGATGGCATTCAGGATAAAAAGCCTGCTTCCACGTCCACAGCTCCAAGCTTCAAATTACACATCCAAAAGATGCTCTCCTTCAAATTGGAATTTCTAAAAAAATCACTGACTCTTAAAATTATTTTTAATTGCCAAAAGAATTGATTTGCCAGTCTAAATTGGTTTTGGTTTCTCTTGCATTCCCTGTTTTCTTCGTATTATCTATCTCTGTCTCGCTCTATTTCTGCCCTTCAGATGTATCTGCCTGCAGCAAATGTACTTAGAAATATATCCCCACAGACGCAGCCTGCATGAAACTCACACAAAGTGGGTCGAGCAGGAAGAGGCAACCCGTATTGATCTCTTCTCCCCATCAGTGGCGCTTGTTCGGATTCTATTTCGACATCTCATTATTGGCTGGGGAGGGCAGGGAGGTTTGCTGAGCAAAGAATTCTGAAACGAATTCAAAGATTTGTTTTTTTCTTTCTCTTCTGAATTTGCAGAATTAAACCATAAATAAATGGAGGCCCACATTCAAACACAGCCATCTCATTAATATTTCTGCTGTAAAATTATCAAGATGATTTAAAAAACAAAACCACTCCCTGAAATGAGATGGAGGGAGAAAAGCAAGAGGAACGTTGTCATGTTATCAACGAAGTAGTTCCCTCCACCCCAAACCTGACAGCTAAAATCAAATATATTTTGCAGAAGAAGGTGTTGCAGATGAAGATCGGTAAATTCTAGAACAGAAGCAGGACTTCTGGGCAGCATCTGGAGCCACATGGAATATTTGTACTGAGAGTCAGTCCAACTCCAAGATCGAGAGCTGCATTCCTGGGGGATGGAGACTTGGTCCTCCCACTCATCCAGCTCCCTGTGCCTGCAGCAAACCCCTTGCCTGCGTGTTCCATGGATCCGGCAAATTAATCCTTTCCTCTGCCTTGCAACTAGCCTCAAGAGGGAGGGAACTAACATGTCCTGGGACCTATACTGCTGTGCCAGGCTCTGGCCCAGGGTCCTTATCGAATATGATCTCAGTCCTTCTTCATACTGACTCTGGGAGACAGTACTGTCGCCCCACAAGGAAATGGAGCTCAAGAGATTTAATCCACTGCCCAGGGTCACCCAGAGGGTAAGTGGCGGGCTAAGATTTGAACACACATCTTATTAGATTGGGTTTTCTGAAAAGCAGTCCCTGAGGCAAGCACTTGAGAACAGGTGGTTTTATTTAGAAGCTCATTCCAGGAAGCAGGAGGAAGAGGTAAAGGAGAGAATGAAGCAAGGAAGGTAGAAACAAGATTAGTGAGTGGTCACTGCCATGGGCAACACTGTGTGGGAACCACATGGACCACACAGAGAACTAGGTCGGGAGTATCTCCAAGGACCCCATGGATTGACGGCTGTCACCAGGCTGTCACTTCAGAGGAGCAGACTGGGGAAAGTCCTCACACCCTGGGAAACGTCAGCATGCTGGGGGCTGACTGCCACGGCCGCCGGCAAACTCAGGTGGGACAGGGGTGTGGTGTAGGACACTCTTCACCTGCCATGACCCCTCTGTGTCCCCAGCACCCACACAGTCAGGGTCCCCGAACCTTCTCTCCCACGGTCCCCGAACCTTCTCTCCCACAGTCCCCTTGCCATGAAGTCACATACCAGCGCCTCTTCTTGCTTCACCCTGACTGCTTCAAACGCCTTCCAAGACAGTCACTTGGCCAATTCAAACTGTCATATGTCCGAGTGTCAAGCTCTGAGTAACGGAGTGGATCTCCAAGAGGATCCCACGCCAGCAACACGAGCAGCACCTGGGAGCCTGTCAGAAATGCAGACTTTCCACCTGCATCCCAAGCACTAGGAGTGAGCCGGGAACCTGGGTTCCAACAAGCCCTCCAGGTGATTCTGATGCACACTTAAGCATGAAAACTGCTGAGAGAGGTCTCAGATTTCCCATAGAAATTTGCATTCAAAGAGAGCAACTTAGAAACTTCTCTGAAGATTAAAAAAATAGTAGAAAGAGAAAGGAAGGGAGGGAGGGAGGGAAAAAGGGAGAGAGGGAGGGGAAAAAAGATAACTCCTTTGACCATTAAAGAAAAATCACATATTTGATGTATTTTTCTTGAAGATGGGTTCTTAACCTGGGGGACCACAACCCCATCCCCTGCCACTAGGAGTTTCTGGATAGAATTAAGAAAATTCATGAATATATATGGGAGAAAACTACACATTTATTTTCAAGAAACTACTGAAATGTAACATTTTGTTCAATGATGAATGCAAGTTGATAAAGCAGGGTAGTACTGGCAGTTCCTATGCCTTTGTCATCAATAAAATCACAGACACGTGCAGACCATGTTATAGTTGTTGCAAAGATCTAAAATATTACATTCATCACTACTTCAATCTTATTTCATATGTTCATAAAGAAGCACATGTATAAGAAAGACAAGGGAGGGAAAAGGAGAAGAGAGAAGAGGAAAGGAGAAGAGAGAAGAGGAAAGGAGAGGAGAACAGGGAGGGGAGGAGCATAAGGGAGTAATCACACCAAGTCATCTCTTTAGAGAAGGAAGAAAATGAGGAGGGAGGAGTGGGGGGAGGAGGAGGGAGAGAAGGAGAAGGAATCCACTTAGAGAAATGGGCTCAAAGATGCTCACGTTCCTGTACAAGTATTGACCATGGGTGCATACAATAATCGTCTATTAAGTGCCTGCTCTGTTCCAGGCAGGGTCGTATGCTCTAGGGAGAAAATGGTAAAATGTGGCTCTTTTCTCAAACTCACTTCAAGCCCATTTACCCATAACAAATATTTTCATCAAGCAAATATGAACCATCTACATGCATCTACAAGCAAATATGAACCATCTACGACCATCTACATGCAAGCAGATCAACAATAACTATTGGTGGTTATCCAATTAAAGACAGGCTCCCAGGACTCAAAAGCACATAATCTAGTCAATTAGTCAAGGTATAAAAATATTCAAAATTACAGGGGGCATATGATAAGCTAGGGCAATGCATGGCAAGTGCCTAATGAGCATCCAAGCACAAGGTGTTCAAGGATTCGGAGGAGGAAGGGCTGGAGAGGGTCAGAAGGCATCCTAGGGATGTGCAACTTGAGCTTCCCTGTCCAGGAAACCTAGGGGCAGTAGGACACGCCAAGTTGGGAAAAGGGTGATAAGGGCATTGTGGCTAAAACAAAAGGTGTATGTAGGAGTGTGGAAGAGCTTGCTTAGAAGGTTGCGTTAGAGCCAAATTTTATAAGTTTCCAAATGCCAGGCTAGGTCTAAAGTTCTGTTAGCCACAAAGATCATTTTACAATTTGGAAGTAATAAGCGTTCCTCACCAGAGGTACCATCAATCAACACAGAACCAAAAGCAAAGATGTTCTCAATCCTCACGAATGGTAAATAACATATATTTTAAAATACTACGAGCATTAGTGGCCATCAGTTTTGTAGTCTTTCTTTTTTTCCTTTACATTATATCTGAAAAAAAATAGCCTTCAGAATGTCTGATGACCATCAATTTAGATGCAAGTGACCGTCCTGTCAGTTATAGGCCTGGGGCGCCCTCTAGAGGTTGAATGAAATGTGTTGGTTTAAGAATCTTCTAAGAGTTTTTAACTTGGGCGGAAGGGAGGAATGGCCCAAAGAGCTGCCATATCCCACACTTACAGGTTGAGATCTAACCAGTCTGCAGTGTGACCTGGGCATTTAAAAATTACCCAGATTTATCATAATTCTTGAAATCAGGTAGTGTTAGCCCTCCAATTTTGTTGTTCTTTTTCGGAGTCGTTTTGGCTGTCCTAGGTCTTTTGCATTTCCATTATGATTTCAGAATGAGTTTATCAATTTCTAAAAAAAAAAAAAAAATGCCTTTTGAGGTTTCAATTAGGATTGCATTGCATATGTAGATTAGTTTGTGGAGAATTAACAACACTACTGAGTCTTATGGCTCATGGAAATAGTACATGATAGTACATGTCTCCTTTTATTTAGAGCGTCTTTCATTTCTCTCAGAGGTTCTTTGTATCTTTCAACATACAGATCTTAGAAGAATCAGACCAGACCCCTCACACATACAAGCTGGTGCAAATGTAAAAGGTTACAACCACTTTAGGAGATGTTGGCAGTTTCTTAAAAAGTTAAATATATTATACATCTATCATAGGACCCAGCCATCCTACTCCTGGGTATTTATCCTAGAGACAGGAAAACATGTGTGCACACGTGACATGTAGACTTGCCCGCGAATGTCCCCAGCACCTTCAGGGCACGGAAGCCTCCAGCTGCCCAGCCGTGCCCCTTCTTGTTTTTCCTCCCTCTGCCGTCTCCACACAAACAAACCACTCGTGAAAATTCTTGACTTGGGTTCTGCTTGCAAGAAAACCCAGTTTTAGAGAAACCGCAAGCTAAAATAATAAGGAGGTAGAAAAACACTGTCGGTCATTTATTAGCCAAAAGGAGCTTCCCTTGATTCTTTGAAAGTAACTTGATACGTACCAGGGTAGATGGTGAGACGGTAAAGGTCAGGTGCTGGTTCCAAGCTGCAGAAGGGAGGGCAAAGCAGTGTTCCTTCCTGGAGAAGGAAAAGTCCGTATGGATAACAGGACGACAGGGAGAGGTGACGGAAGAGACAAGAGCAGAGGGAGGATGGGAAATAAAGAACAGGCAAGGCGGAAGGTGGCTGGGACCAGGTGAGGGGAGGGCTGGCAAAGGAAAATGGTACTGCTTGCGGTGCCATTGCAACGGTGCCATTGCAACGGTGCCATTGCAACGGTGCCATTGCAACGGTGCCATTGCAACGGTGCCATTGCAACGGTGCCATTGCAACGGTGCCATTGCAAAGTTAATTCTGTTGTCTTTTCTAAACTCCCCTGAAATGCCCCATGTAGTGCATGATGCTCACCAGTGCTCTGGGCGGGTGGGCTTCCGGTAACGGCAAAGGAAGTGCTGTGTCTCGTACATCCGGGTGCAGAGCAGAGGCGGGGAGTATGGGAAGCCTGGAGAGAGAAAGCCCTGTGAACACAAGCCTCCAGGAATCCTTAGACAATCTTTCAGAGCGGGTCTTGGACACTGCCCAGCTATGGCCTTGATGGTCCAGCTGGTGTACCTGGATCTCTGGAAGGCGGAATAGAAGGGGCTGTGACAAATGGGCTACCCCAGGGCATTAATATCTACGTGAGATTCCTCTTCGGCAGATGCAGAAATAGCCCAGCCTTTCTCATCTGGTGGCGCGGGCGTGGGGAGTGTGACTCAGCCGGAGCAAGGCCGGGAGACAAAAGCAGCCCAAGGCGCAGGGATGCCCTGGAGGAAAGCAGGGGAATGAAAATCCGGAGGACAGAATAAGGGATTCACAGGCAGAACGGGAAACAAGGAAGGAAGGTCAGAAAAGAACGTGGCTCTGCTCCAGAACCGCGTCTTAGTACAGTGGCATCGTTACGTTTCGTATTTCACAGCAACTGTGAGTTAGAAGGGACCCGTTATCTTCAAATGCACTGATAGCCATAGAGAAGGGAAACATACACGTTTTAAAGCATTGCTAAGGGGCCTGAACGATTAGGAATGGATACGCAGCCCACAACAATCATAATAACATTCCAGGTGGTTGGGCACTGCGTTTTGAGGATGATATGTATGATTTCTCAGATTTCCCAAGAAACGAATGGCATGAATACATCACATAATTTTTCAGGATACTAGGGAATTGATGTTTCTACGTATAAGATGGCTGCAGGGTTGTGAAGTATTGCACAGAGAACTACTTCCGTGAATTAGATGAGAGAAAGCAAGTTTGTGAGCGAGGGAGTCAGGTTCAAGTCTCACAGTAACTTGAAGGTCACGGAAAGGGTTTTTTTTCTCGACATGTAAAGAGCAACCAGGGCAGTGGAAGGGTTTCCTTCCCAGGAAGGCCTGACCTCAGTGACAGCTGGGGATCCAGAGATGCTCTCCAGCCGGGATGCCTCCTGCAGAGGGGCCAGCACTCGCTGGTGTGGGCGATGCCTGTGAGCAGTGCCTGTTTCCTCTCTGCAGTTTGGGGACCATGCTCTCTTTTGTTTCTCCTCTTTCCCTCCCTGGGTCTGATCACAAGTTCTTCTTGTTCTTTATTAAGACTTAGAGATGGTCTTCCTCTGTCTGTTGTCTCCCTTGTCCCTGAGTGCTCAGCTAGAAAATTCTCCACTCATTAAAATGGTGTTAGACACCTGTGTGTGCCGCAGAAACTGAAGCCTCGCATTTAAGCCACATCCGGGACGTCTACAAGGTGTGTCAGTGGCGGCATCTCCTGGTGAAAGGTGGTATTGCATTATGTGTTCTCTAAAGCAGCGGTTCTCAAGCTTTTTGCTCATAGGGCCCCTTTACACTGTTAAAAATTATTGAAGACCCCAAAGAATTTTTTGCATGTGGACCCTGTCTATAAATATTTATAGCATTATAAATTGAAGCTGAGAAAATGTTAATGTTTGCTTTATGTATTAAAATAACAATAACAAACCTATTACATATTATGTGAATAGCATATTTTTATGAAAAGTAGCACAGCTTCCCAAACAATGAAACAGGTGAGAAAAATTTCATTGTTTTAAATTTTTGCATATCTATAAGGTTCAATAAAATACATCTGGATTCTCATACCTGCTTCTACATTCAATCTATTTAAATATGTTGTTTTGGTTGCATTATATGAAGAAAATCCAACCTCGTACAAATATATATGGCTTTTCAAATACTTGTGGACATTCCTCTTTGATACTACATCAACACTTGAGAAGTGATAGCTTCTTGAAGTATAGTTGCACTGCGACATCTGCAAATGTTTCAGTGAACTTTTCCTTCTCCATTATATTAAAATCTCTTGGTCTCTCTTCCACTTTGAATAGATCTTTATCAACAGGTGATTTGTAATATTACCCTGCAACCATATGGAAAATACTGGCTACTGAGTTATGTAGACCTCCCAAATTATGTAGACCTCCCAACATATGACATTACATTATATAATAGAAAAAAAATGCATTTAGAAATTTCACTACCAATCTCATCAGAAAAGTCTTTAAGTTGAGAAAATGCCTAGCTCACTGTGGTGAATAAAAGTCTCCTAAAATTCTAATTTTTGCTTGAAAGCTCAAATTTAATCATTGGCAAGTACCAAGTGGTTTTCCTTGGAATGACAGATTCATTTTGGTCATTTTTGAGGAAATGCCAATACCCAAACTGAAGAAACTTACTTTATATGTCAATTGTTATTTCAAGTAAAAATGATGTTTTATGAAAAAGTGACTAGTTCAGCTCATAACTCTAACAACTTTATGAGTTCTTTCCCTCTGAATGAACATTGTACTTTGGTGTACAGCAGATGTGTTCTATGCCACTTCCCATTTCTTCATGCAGAAAATTAAAAAGACATGTATTTAAGGGTCAATACTTAATAAAATGAATAACCTTTACTCCCTTTCCAAGGACATTTGTCAGTGAAACTGGTATTTTTTAAAACCCAATTAGGACATTTTAATGATGAACTCTCCACGCTCTTGATTATCCATTAGAGTCTGATATAAGAACAGAACCCACTGTGCATATTTTAAGCAGGAAAGGACTTAATACAGGTGCTTATAAAGTCAGTGCATGGCCTGAAGAAGCAAGTTCTAGGCTGGGCTTCCTGGATCATGCACTGTTGAACACTGCAGAACTGACCCACCAGGAGAACCACCTCCTCAGAGACCCGGCGTTCTCCCCAAATTGAGCAGCCACTGTTGACTACGCCGCTGGGAAACTTGGTAAAGTCTTCTGGAAAAATGCTTCAGAATCTCTTTGCTTACCCACAGAGCCAGTAGGAAGATGGCTAAAAATGACTAGGTGAGCTGGAGCAGGTGTTGATATCCAAGAACAAATATATTTCTGTTATAATTTACTAAATTACTGAATTAAAAACATAAAAGGCAATAGAAAGTTTTGAGCAGGGGATATCTAATTTATGGCCTTTTCTTTATTGCTTTCAAAAATGTCTTGTTTTAAGAAAACATTTAAGATATACAAAAGCGCAGAGATGAACCCTCATTCAATTTTGAACACCTGGCTGATCTTGTTTCATTCATACTTCCTTCTCATCCTCTAATTGGGTTGTTTTGAAGCCAATATAATCTCACACAGAATAAAACCCAAAATTCTTACTATAGTCTGTTGAGACTCTACGTGATCCGGTTCCCAAACTGCATCCTATCTCTTGCCTCTGACACCAGCATCCAGCCTCCTGTCACCCCACTCTGGGCTCACCCAGCAGGGATCCTTCTCCAGCTCTGCCCTGGCTTTGGCACCTGCCTTGAATGTTCTGCCTGCACACATTTGTGAGACTAATTCCAACACTTTTGTTCAAATAGCTCTGTTTCAGAGAATACTTCTCTGATCCCCCACCTCCGGCATTCTCTACAATCCCCTTGTCCTACTTCTTTTTCCCACAGTGTTTACCCATTGTCTTAGTCTGCTTTGTGTTGCTATAAAAGAATGCCTTAAGTGGACACATAGGTACTACAGTAATAGGGTATTGGGGAGGGGGGCAGGGGGTGGGTATATACATACATAACGAGTGACATGTGCACCATCTGAGGGATGGTCATGCTGGAAACTCAGACTTGTGGGGGGAGGGGGGAAAGGGCATTTATTGAAACCTTAAAATCTGTACCCCCATAATATGCCAAAAAAAAACAAACTGTAAGGAATGCCTCCTACCACCACACAGTTCAAAAACAATCACAAATATGGTAGGCTAACTGCCTTTGTACTGCATTGTTTATTGTCATGTATATGTATGATAATCATATCACTTATGAATGTTTATTTTATAATAATTCATATTCATTCATTTAAAAAAAAAAGCTAAATTCAAATAAAGGATGAAATTTATACATAGAAGTAAAAAAAAAAAAAAAAATGCCCGTGACTGGGAAATTTACAAAGAAAAGAGATTTATTTGACTCATGACTCTGGAGGGTGGGAAGGCTAAGAAGCATGGTGCTGGCATCTGCTCAACTTCTACATCACCACATGGAGGAGGAGGGAAAGGGAGATCAGTGTGTGAGGAAAAAGACCAAGTGTGAGAGACAACCTCACTTTATAACAATCCACTCTTGCAGGAACTGATCCATTCCCTTGAGAACTAACCCAGTCTGGCAGGAAAGACATCTTAATGACCTAATCGTCCCTTAAAGGCACCACCTCGCTATGCCACACCCTGGAGACCAACCTCAGCATGAGCTTGGGTAGGGGCAAACCATATCCAAACCATAGCCATCACGACCTGACTTGAAACCAAATGTTTGATATTTCTTAGTAATCCATCTCCATCACTGGAATGGAAGCTCCATGAGGGCAGGGGCTCTCTTTTTTGCTGTTTCATCCCTGAAGACTGAACAGTGTTTGGTATATAGTAGGTACTATGTTTTGTATTTGTTCAATGAGTATATTTTTGTAAGATTTTCGAATAAAAGAAAAGAGCATAAGACATTCTATTATAAAGACATCTGCATTCAAATATTTATGGCAGCACAATTCACTATTGCAAGGACATGGAAACAACCCAAGTGCCTGTCAATTCATGAGTGGATTATTAAAACTTGGTATATGTTTACAATGGAATGTTACTCAATTCTAAAAAATGACAGTGAGCTAGCACCGCTTATATTATCCTGGATTAAGCTTAAGCCCATTATCCAAAGTAAGGTGACACAAGATCAGAAAAATGGGCTCCACATGTACTCGCCATCAAATTGGTACTGACTGATTAACACTATGATGTTCAAATGGTGGTAGTGCTCACCAGGGATTAGGGGGTTAGGGGGATAGACCCACATCTGAGGGATGTGGTGAGCATTGTAGAATGGAAGGACATGCCTCTAATCCTTGCTAGGGAGAGGCAAAGATATAAAATGCAACCAAAATGTTCATATTTTCATATTATCTTGAAATAAAATAAAAATTAAAAACATGAAAGAAAATGTTTCCCATGGAAAAAAAAGATTTTCAAATAAGATCTCACTATTTAGTTAACTGAAGTACCTATTTATGTGAACATCTCAATTAGCTAAGACTATAGAAATAACAGCAGCAAAAACTTTATAAAGTAATGAAAAACACACATGACGATACCTCAGTTTCCCAGCAGAAACAATGTTAGAAAATAAAGTAATTTAAGAGGCACAGGGATGCATTTCAAGATAGCATAAAGGGGATCATAGAAATGAAAATCTTATTAAATGTTAAAATCATGTCAAATATGCTAGAAAATATAAAATAAGATCAGAATGTAATATTTAACAGTTAACTTTAAAAAACCTTCTACAGATGGAATAAAATTTGAAACAACGTATAAGTGCTATTGTTTCTTTTTTCTTAAAGACCTGCTGCTATATGTGAGAAAAATACTAGACAAATGCCCAGAAGTGCCCAAGCACAGGGTGGCAGAGGGTCTGGTATGCACCTTTGGTGGCTAGAGGCAGGTGGTGGTTGCAAAGGTGTTTCTCTTCCAGAAGATTCTGTTTTTCTCCATGATTTTCATCATTGATGCCCACAATGAAGCCCAAATTAATTTTTTCTTTAAGGCAAATAATAATGAAGATTAAGGAAAAACTTAAAAATGTAGTCCTTAAGAAAATGTGTTTATATGTTCACCCTTGTATTTAAAATGCAGTTTAAATTAAGAGCCAAAAGAGAATCAGTACATACCAATATATCTATCAAGAGCTCACTAATCTATATTTGAGGGGTGGTTGGAAGAGAAGGACTGTTCATCGCTTTCTCACTACTACTTCCTTCTTCTCTCACCACCCACCATCTTTCCAGTTTCTTTTTCCTCTCAGATCAGCCCAGGGCAGAGGAGCAGATCTGAAGCACGCCTAAACATGCAACTAGGGGGTGAGGTGGAATCAATGATGCAGCAGAGGATGGGACTGCTATAGCCCTCTCCACGTAGGCTGGGGACCCCCTTCTCTTGCAAGTCTCCACCAATGCTTCTAGACCAGCACTATCCGATAGAACTTCATGTGATGCTGGAACTAATCCTATGTTTGTGTTACCCAGTGCAATAGCTACTGAGCACTTGAAATGTAGTGCAACTGAGGAACTGAAAATTTTAAGTTGTATTTAATTGAAATGACTTTTCATTTAAACAGCTGCAGGTGGGTGGTAGCTACCATATTGGACAGCCCAGTTCCCAGGTAGGGGTGGGATGACAACCACCATATAAAGTTGACTTCGCCACCGCTTAGCAAGTTCTGCGGGGTCTGTTTGGTGGCTCCTGTTAAATACTCTTCAGACTTAGGCTTCTTGTTGTTATTGTTTTAAAATCAGAAGCAAGAAGAAAATTCCCCGTCAACAACCTGACATCCAACAGCTGAACTGTCTGTTCTCTGGCTTCAGACAATTCCCCACTTGAACTGGATCCTCTTCCCTCTCCTCTCACAATTATCCCTTCTCTGATGTTCCAACTCTATCAAGTTATCTTTACTATACTAAATGCTGAATAGTGCTTTGCCCTTTAAAATATCCTTCCTTGATTTCATGTTTTTCTGTAGCTCAAACCTATTCCTCTGCTCCCTGTTATGGTAATACTACTACTAAAGAATGGCCTATTTCTCTCCATTTCTTCAGCTTTCAGTTGCCCTTGAGCCCACCCTAATCAGGCTTTTACCCCCAGAAAAGCCTCCACGTTACCAAATCCAGTGATCAATTCTCAATTCTCGTCTTTCTTGTCCTCTTAACAGCACTTGACACGTTGATTGCACTTTTATTCTTGAAATATGTTATTCCTTTGTTTCTGATCCACTATCCATTCATTGAACAAATATTTGTTGAGTGTTACTTGAGAAAACCGTGAAAGACTTTGACATGGGACTAAAAAAGATTAATGAGTGTCCTTCCAGAGCCCACTTCTGAATTTTCCCTGCCTTTCATTGACTTTGAGCTGGTTTATAACTCTGTAAGTTGTAGAAAACTGACAACAGAGCAAATGATTCTTGTCCCTGGAAATGCAAGTGACTTATGTTCTGTAGGATGAAATTCGTTATTCCTTATGGATGGATCTATTTGGCATCCATTTGGAAATTCATTTCAGTATTCCTTATTGCTTATAAACATATGGTTCTTGTAGCTCTCTTTTGAACCAGATATGGTATCTTACTGGTTCTCCCATTAATAAATCAGTTAAATAAAAATCTTAGACCCATTCTCATTTTGTATTTCTTAGAGGGTCGTGATTTTACCGTCTATAAAATTTTTCCTTTAACAGTTTGGACTCCAGTTTTCTCACCATCATATTCTTAGAGCCTAGAAGAGTGCATGGCACACAGAGTAGGTACTCATGCAATATTTGTTGAGTAAATATTTGTTGGAAAAAGATCTTAAAGCCACTGTGGATTTATCTACCATCATGCTATATACATAGTTTTCTTCTCTAACCTCAAATAGAGTCAAATACATTATACCTAGTTCCTATATTAAAATAAAAGAAAAGAGAAGTACTTTTTTAAAAGAACTATAAATTTAATCTCTGATCTGCTTTTAAGGGTGTAAATTATAACATTAAAAACTATCAGCACCTCCTTTCTTTTCCCCTTCTCTCTCATCTTTACGTGTGGATCACCGATCCGCTTAGTAGTCAGTGGTTTGCTGTCTGCAGACCGGTGGGGCGGCACCTTTGCTGCTCACTGCTGTCCCCCGTGGCAGTGCCCTCCTAAAGGAGTGCCCAGCTCTTTTATGTTCCGGCGTCACATGAAGTTCTGTTGGATAGCGCTGGCCCAGAAGCGCTGGTGGAGGATTGCCAGCGCAGGGGGTCCCCGCCTAGGCGGAGAGGGCTATAGCACTCCCGTACTCTGCGGCATCATTTATTTTTTCTCTTCTGCTTGGGCAGCCAATTTACCAAAACAGTAGGACTTCATTCCAGGACTCCATTGTGTTATTTTGAAGGTTTCCCATGTACTCTGAGATTTCCGATATATACTTTCCTTCGCTCTTCAGGCATCCGCTCATCAAAACAGGAGAAGAAAGGGATCATCCATTTTTGAAGAAGTTTCTAACTCACAAAGCAAATGGACATGGTTGTTTGACAGTTGCTTGACATAAATGCTTGACCTTTTACAAGAGCCTCTGTACAACTAACACTGCCACACAATGACCATGATACTCAGTATTTCACTGGCCTGGAAATTGAAAGTATTTTGAAACTATTTTTTTGTGTGTGTGCAAATAAATGCTTCTCCCATTAGGAAAAATTCTAGTCTATAGTGCAGCTTAAAATGTTGGGCTCTTACAAAAAAATGAAACATTAGAAAAGGGGGAAAAAAGCAAACTGGAGAAATAAGGACATTTCAGAATGCCCCATTTTTTCTTTGCTAAAGAAATGTTATAAAATGGAATGACAAATACCCTTCCTATACCTATGTGATATTCCCAATTCTTGGAACACTTTTTCCTGCTGAGCCTGGGCCAAGTTCTTTTTCAACCTTGTGGCTATACGGACTATGCCTGTCTATCAGAGTTTTTACATGAGATGAAATCTACATGTTATCCTTGGCCCAGGACAGGTGCCATTCTGAGAAAGCCAATTGTGCACATCTCTCCCTAACTCTTCACTCGGTGACATCTAGTTGGTATCTTGAAATCAACCATGGTGGGAATATTTGCATCATGAAAATTGACAAATGCTACAAATCAGGGCTTTTTCTTTTTCTCTTGGAGAGCTGGTTGTTAAACATTCACCAACACACCATTGCCTAGAACATTCAGTTAAAAAAAATGAGCACATACTATGTCACAAGCATTCTTCTAAGGACTGAGGTTACATGCAGTGAGCAAAACAGATGGCAATCCCTGCCCTGGTGGAGCTTACATTCTACTGGGGAAATAGAGAGTAGATAATTAATACAATAAGTAAATAAATTATGCAGCACATAGAAGATAAATGTTATTGATAAAATTGGGCAGAATATGAGGGCTTAGAAATGTCGAGGAGGTGGTCAAATTTAAATGAAGTCAAAGGAGGCCTTGGTGAAAAGCGGAAAATTGAGCAAAGACTGGAGGGAAGTGAGTGACTTAGCCAGGTGGCTGTCAGGGGATGAGAGTTCTAAGCAGAGGCAGAGAGAGACTGTTACCCAGAATATTCAAAGAACAGTGGGGAGGACAGTAGAGTTAGAAAGGAGAGAGAGTAGACAAGACAGGGATGAGAGGAAATCAGAGGGGTGAGGAAACCAAAGTTTTAGTGCTTAAAAGCAATGATGGGGACTTTGGTTTAACTCTAAGAAAGATTGGATGCCACTATGCAAGAGTAACATGGTCCACTTTACATTTTAACAGGAGTATTTGACTGGAGCATTGAAAAGATATAGAAAAAGTATTTGACAAAATACCACACCCTTCCATTATAAAAATACTCAACAAATTAGTAATAGAAGGGGACTTTATTAACTTAATGAAGGACGTCAGTGAAAAATCCACAGCTAAGATCATACTTAATGGTGAAAAAATGGAATGTTTTCCCCCTAAGATCAGGAAAAAGATAAGAAAGTCTACTCTCACCACTTCTATTCCACATTGTACTGGACGTTCTAGCCAGGACCATTAGGCAAGCAAAAGAAATAAAAGGCATACCCAGATTGGAAATAAACAAGTAAAACTATCTCTTTTCTGTAAATGATGACATAATCTTACATATTAAAAAAACATAAAAATATCCATGAAAAAAACTATTAGAGCTAATAAATGAGTTTGGCAAAGTTTCAGGATACATAATCAATATAAAACTATTAATTTTATTTCTATATATTTGCAGTGAGCAAAGAGAAAATAAAATTAAGAAAATAATTGTATTTACAATAGTGTGAAAAGAATAAAATACTTAGGGATAAATTTACCAAAGTAATTGCAAGACCTTTAAATTGAAAACTATAAAATATTGTCAAAAGAAATTAAAGAAGGCCTAAATAAATGGATTGGAAGACTTAATATTCTTAAAATGATAATAATTCCCAAACACCTACATAATCCACTTCAATTTCTATCAAAATTCTAGCTGCCTTTTTTAAAGAAATGGACAAGTTGATCCTAAATATTACAAGAATTTGCAAGATAGTCCAAATAGCTAAAATAATCTTGTAAAAGAACAAATTCATATTTCCTGATTTTTGAAATTTACTACAAAGATACAGTAATGTGTTACTGGAATAAGGATGTATATCATATATATATATATATTATCATATATATATTATCATATATATATCATATATATATATGATATATATATAATAAAATTGAGACTCCAGGTCTATGGTCAGTTAGTTTCCAACAAGGGTGTCAAGGCCATTTAATGGGGACAGAATACTCTTTTCAACAAATGTTTCTAGAACAACTGAATATCTGCATGCAAAAGAATAAATTTTGACCCTTATCTCATATAGAAAAATTAACTAAAGTGGATCAAAGACCTCAATGTAAGCGGTAAAATTCTTAGAAGGAAAAATAGGTGCAAATCTTCATGACCTAATCAGCAATCGTTTTTTAAGTAAGAGATGAAAAGCACCAGCAATAACAAAGGAAAGAGAAATTTGACTCATTCAAATTAAAAATTTTGTGGATCAAAGGACACTAATAAAAAAGTTTAAGGACAATCCACATACTGGGTGAAAATATTTACAAGTTGTATATCTGATAAGGGTCTAGTAACAAGAATATATAAAGAACTCTTACAAAAAGACAAACTCACTTAAAATGAACTTTAATGACTTAAAAATACATTTCTCCAAAGAAGATACACAAATGGCCAATAAGCACATTTAAAAAATAGCCAACATCGTTAGCAGAAAAATACAAGTAAAAACCACAATGAAATACCACTTCACATCCACTATGACAGTTATGATAAAAAATATTAACAATAAGTGTTGAAAAAGATCTGGAGAAATTGGAACATTTATAAATTGCTGGTGGAGATGTAAACTGGTACAACCACCATGGAAAACATTTTGGTGGCTCCTCAAAAAATTAAACATAGTATCGTCAAATTATCCAGCAATTTCATTCCTACTTAGATACTCAAGAGAAACTAAAACATATAACTACAAAAAACCCGTACATAAATGTTCTTATAAGCATTATTTATAATGGCCAAAAAGTGGAAACAACCCAATGTCCATTAACTTATCAATGAATAAACAAATGTGACTGTACTATGGAATACTATAAAGTCGTAAGAATAAATGAAGTATCAATATACACTACAACATAAATAAACCTTGAAAATATTGTGGTAAGTGACAAAGTCAGACAAAAAGGCTGCATATTATATAGTTCCATTTATAGAGAATGTCCAAAGTAAGCAGATCCATAGAGACATAAAGTAGACTCGTGTTTGCCAGGGGCCGAGGAGAAGGTGGAATGGGGGGTGGGGGAGGTTACTGTTTAATAGGTACAGGGTTGGGGGCAGGGAGATGGTCTCTGGAACTAGATAATAGTGATGGCTGTATAACATTGTGAATGTACTAGGAACTGCTGAGTTGTACACTTTAAAATAGTTAAAATGGTGAATTTTAGGTTACATGAATTTTGTTTTAACTAGAAAAGGACAGAAAAAAATGAATAAGGCAAAGGAGAAAATAATTAGAAGACCATCTGTGTCTCTTAGGAATATAAATTTTTAAAAGTCCCAAATTCCAAATTTCAGATTTTTCAGGGAATATAATAGAAGGATTTCAACTTTGAGGCATGATTGTGTCATTGAAGAATAGTGGCTATGATAGTTGGCTTGTAACAAGACAATCTGAGGTCAAATCCCAGTTCTGCACTGTTGTTAAGTTACTTAATCTCTCTGTGCCTTGACACTCATCTGTGAAATGAGAATAATAAAATCGTCCATCTCATAGATCAATTTGAGACTCAATGAGGCAAGGCAGGACTGGCACTTAGTAAGTACTCTGTGATTGTTAGTTATCATTGTCAAAAGCATTAAAAAATAATGAATCCATGATTATTTTCACATGATAAAAACAATAGAGCCCCATTAACCTAAGTAATTAACTTTTTCCAGCTCTTGTCAAAAAGTAGCTTTGAGATGGAGATTTCTGGGTGACCCAAACTAGGAACACAGAGTAACTATCAGCTTTTGCCATGAAGTCTTGATTCATCTCTTGTGGCCTTCTCTGCAGCACTTTCAAACCATCTTCCACCTTTTAAAAAAGTTTTCTTTTCCAATCATGTTTCCAAGATGAAATGACTTATCCAATGTCAATTTCTTTTTCAAAGGATCCTAAACTGAGATTCTTGATGGATTAAATACAGAGACAAAATAAACTTCCTTGAAGTCAAGCTGACCGGGTGTGTCTCTGTACCTATAGACAAGGGATCAGGATCCCATGAGAAGCAAGAAAGAAACTGTATTTTCCATGTGGGTCACATCTGCTCACATTACACGGACATTACAAACCACACCAACATCAGAGCCAGCAGAGCCCAGCAGGAGGCTCCTGATTACATGGCTAACTGAGCAAGTCCCGAGGTGCCACATGGCCCCATCACCATGTGCTCCCCTGCCAACCTGTGCCCATTTCTGCAGGAACTGCATGAGGTTCAAGTCTTCAAAAGTCACTTTACCAACAGCGAGCTGTCCAGTCATCTTGCTGGCAATATCAGCACAGTTGCAATCAAGGCACTCTTCTGGTTTGATTGAAGAGCCAGAGGTCCTGCCTTGGTCTTCAAATTATTCACACCTTGGTGCATCTAAGAGGTAGGAGTGGAAATCAACCATTCTTTACTCATCAAGAAGTGGTTAGATTATATTAAGAATATATAACAATGCTTTTGTGATTTAGCATTATCTATGCTATGGTTTGCATGTGATTTGTCCCCACCAAAGCTCTTGTTGAAATTTGATCCCCAATGTGGCAGTGTTAGAAGGTGGGGCCAAGTGAGAGGTATTTGGGTCATGGATGGATCCCTCATCAATAGATTAACATCCTCCCTCCGTGGTGAGTTCTTTCTGGCTCTTGTGGGGTTCCTGAAAGAGCACGTTGTTAAAAAGAGTCTAGCTTCCTTGCTTTCCTCTCTCATCACGTGATCTCTCTGCATGCTCCCACCACCCTTCTGTTTTCTGCCATGAATGGAAGCAGTATGAGGCCCTCACCAGATGCAGCTGCCCAGTCTTAAACTTCCCAGTCTGCAGAACCATGAACTCAAAAAATCTCTTTTCTTTATAAATTACTCAGCCCCAGGTATTCTGCGATAGCAACAGAAAACAGATGACAATAACCCATCAGGCACTTTTATAACCACTTTACTTGTATCCTCACTTAACACCCACAATAAGATTACTGTTGTCATCATCATCGTCTTTTTCTTACTGATGAGGAAACTGAGACACACAGCAAGGTTAAGCTACCCTCAGGAGGTTATATGGCTGAAAAGTGGCTGAGCTAGGATTTGAACCTAGAAATCTGGCACTAGGACTCTGGAGTTCACAATCTTAACTATTCTAAGAAAGTTCAGACAACAGGCCATGCCCTAGCACTGTGAGCTAAGGGAAACAAAGAGACATCACAATTAGTAGAGTAAGAGTGCAGGCTAGACAGAATAGAGTTTGTGGCCATGCCTGTAAGGGAAGCTGGGAAATGTCATTGTGTTAGTTTGGGTTCCCTCAAAAGCAGATTGTGCAATAAGGATTTGGGCCCAAGTACTTTACAGGCAGATGCCCTGAAAATATATAAGTGAGTGAGTAGAAAACATGAGACAGGAGAAAGAGAAAAGCCACTGAAAGGAGTGTTATCAAGCTGCTTGCAGGGGCCTCTGAGAGACCTTGTAGGACCCAGTTGAGAATGATTGCATTTGAGGGAAGAGAGATTGTGGCATTTATCCACAAACTTCCATACCCCATTGGTTGAGAGCAGTTGCCCCCGCACATCCAGCTTGGACCCACACCTGTCCTTCCACAGCTGCAGATAAGAAAGAACAAAGGGACCCCAAATACACTTGGTTCAGGGACCCGTCCTCCATGGCTGCCGTGAGAGTAGATGGACAGTCAGGGGTTGGCACGGAGCATCATAGGCACCTGTGACTGGCATCCTTATTTTGGGTGGTCTGTGTGCTGCCAAAATTCAGGAAGAGAAAACAGACATATGGAATCAATTGGTAGTCCCTTAACTTTTATTTATAATTTTTTCCCAACAGGGACCCTAAAACCAGTACCTCCTGCCAATCATCTCCACAAGGAAAGTCCACATGTCAGATTTAGGCTTTATTAAGCCAGAGCTTCACCTTTAATGTTCACCTGGATCAGCTAATGCATCTGGTAGACTATGTGTCTCCAGGTTCCTTCTCTGTCGGGACTGATATCTGAGCAACTCTGATGACATTCAGAGATGAGGAAGGGGAATTTGCTATTGCTGCGTGACAAATTACTCCTAAACTTAGCAGTTTAAAACTGTTTTGTTTTGTTTTGTTTTTTTTACCCATGAACTTGCATATTGGGACCAATTCAGTGGGGACAGCTCATCTCTGTTCTACCTGGCATCCACAGGAGCAGCTCAAAGGATGGAGCTAGAATATCCTGAAGTCTCACTCACTCTCATGGCTGCTGCAGGTGATACTGATGATGGGGGTCAATGCTGCCTGTCATCTACTAGGTCCTCAGATAGAGCTTGTGGCCAGAAAACCTACAGTGGCTTTTCCATGGCTGGTGGAAGAATTCTAAGGTCCTAGGTTCCAAGAGGGCCATCCAAAGTTGCATTCCTCTTAGGACCTATCCCTGGAAGTCACATAGTATCACGCTCACTGCAGTCACAGGCCACCCAGTGCAGAGGGGAGGAATAGACCCCACTCCTTGACGGAGAGGAGTCTGTGCCCATTGCAGGAAGAGCATTTCCATCTTTGGAAAATACAATCTGTCACAGAAGGCATGAGATTTAGATATGTTATTCCTACCAGGTACCCATGTGTGTGTATGTGTGCACGCATGTGCGTTTTAATTGTGCTTCTCCTTTAATCTGCTCAAACTCATGGTCTCCCTGCTGCGTAGGCTCTGACCTTGGAAAAAGCGCCCCTTATCTCTCCAAATCTCAACCTATGGAGTACCTTGGGAGGTGTCAGGCTTTATTTAGTACTTTTTAATGAAATCTGCAGAGCTCTGAGTGTTATAAATCATGTGCGGGAAGTTCCGGCTTTGTGCTTAATGGCAAAGCTAAGACAAAATGCTTTCCTCTTGGGTTTCCAGCAAGTTATTAACTTGTGTTAGAAATATGACCACTTAGCAGTTTCCAAAGTTTTCTCTCAAATAACCCTTTCATCCTGCTAGTACACGTTATGGATCTCTTCCTTTTTTTTATCAAAATTAAGAAATCCAAATTAATCCTTCTCTGATTACTCTGAAGAGCTTGCTTTGTTCAAGAGTTGGCTTTGTATGGTTCTCTCCTCCAGCCAAGGCAGCCACCTCAGTCCCCTGCCCTGTAGCCCACACACCCAAGTTGTCACCCGTATCACCTGAGCATGAACCCCCACACAGTACATCCTGGCAATAACAAACTTACTAGTTAGGAATTCACTTGGCTGCAAGTAAGCAAACTCTCAGTGGATTAACCAATAGAGACACATCTGCCCCAGCAAGTACATAGCTGGTTCCTGTTACTCCTAGTGACAACCTTCTCACCAAGAAGAAAAGCTGGACAAAATATATGAAATATGTTGGAGCCATCAGAGAGCTACCAAAGCCAAAGCAGTGAGGACTTGAAGAGCCAGATCCCAGAAAGAAGGGAAGTGCAGACCGGCTCATTGAATTAGTATGACAGAGAGCACAGGAGCACCAGCCCATCAGGAGTACATTCGAGTCCTGGAGGGCAGATGCCATTCTGGGCATTCACCCTGTAACTGCTGGAGGTCCTGGTGATTCCAGGAGAGGGGTTTGTGAGGCAAGGATGGCAGTGAAGGGACACTTGGGAGGACTTCAGGGCAGTGACTATTTACCAACTAGTGAAGCAGTGTTTCAAATGTTTAATGAATGCTACCCATGACTCTAGGAGAAGTGAACTAGCTGCCATGAGTCTCACACAGGCAAAACCATGCATCATATCCAGGTATCTCACTATGTCATTTTTATACCCTGTAATGAGTACAAAGAAGCTTTGGAGAGGATTTGATTAACTCATATGAGGACGAGAAAAGGTACTGGAATTTAGAGAGCATGGCCAAAGCCTTCAGAAAAAAACAAAGATCATACCAACTCTTTATTTATTTGGCCATAATGTATGTACTTCCCAGAGCTTGCTTGAAATACCGGTGCCCTCCTACCCATGGAGCTTTAGGAAAATTGAGAAGCTTCCCAATGCTGGTTGTCATGCCCAGCTCCCTGACAGCTCTGCGATTCCTCCCTTTGGCAGAGAGTGCTACTGTGCTAGTAGCACCTGTGAAATGTAAATTTTCTGGCCTAGGAACAAGTTGAAGAACTGCTGCTCCATTCCCCAACCCTCCTGTTCAGGAGACGGGATCCCGATGGAAAGGGTGAATGGCAGGAAACAGAGCCAGGAGCTGCCTAGAGGAACCAGGTGCTATGAAGGAGCAGGGCACGTGGGTGGGTCTTGCTGGAAAGGAGGAAGCTGGCACCTGCAAATGCTTGAGAACTTTCCTTCTGTTTAAATTAGAGCCTGCACTGCAATTTACGGGCACTGTTTCAATTATGACAACTCTCAATTTGATTTTGAGAATAGCTGTGTTTCAAAACTAGCATATGAATTTTGAAACTTTGGAAGAAGAATCAACTCTCCACCTAGAACCAGTCTCCCTTAAAAAAAAAAAAAATTTCAAAGTATTTTTCTTTCCCATTGTATTTTGGTTTGACCTTTAAGTAAAAACCTTTCTTAACCTGGCAGCTATTTTGTTCAACTTCCTGACTTGAGAAAATATTCCCTCTCTGTTGAGCTCAAAGGCATTAAGCAAATGTTTGCCTAACCTTTGCTGCAAGCATAATCTCACCTTTTAATAAAATGTACCCCAAAGGCTGTACTACAAGGTTTTCACAGCTCTGAGTCCTGTTCCTACCAGGAAATGAGGGAATTAAAGAACTGTCTTGTTTGAATAGTAAGTCCTGCTGTGATAAATCTACAAGTGATGGGTGGCTGGGAATGGTAAGAAGCTTTGGGTATGAGATAGAGGCAAATACTATTTTATCTTCCTGCAGGGATGTGAGCTTGCAGAGAGCTCTGACCAGAGGCAGCTTGTAGTATTTGCCACTCTGAGTGGGAGTAGCCTGGGATAAACCTGAACTATTGACAGGAAAAACTATTTCAGCTTTTTTCTTTTATTTGGTGGGGGGTGGAATGTGGGACGGGAACCTGAGGGAAAAATCCCAACCCTTTTGCCACTGTGCCTTCCACCATGTCTTCCCCAATGGAGAAGGAATTACAAATCCTATCAGTCAGAATCTAAGATATTAACTGGGCCAGGTTCTAGTAGTGGGTGGTGTCTTTGTTTAGTGTTGCTATAAAGGACTACCTAACCCTAGGTAGTTTATAAAGAAAAAAAGTTTCATTTGGCTCACAATTCTAATGACTGGAAAGTTCAAGATTAGGCATCTACACCTGGTGAGGGCCTCAGGCTGCATCCACTTGTGATGGAAGGTGAAGGGGGCTTGTGTGTGCAGAGATTGCATGGTGAGAGAGGAAAAAGTGGGTGTAGGGGGGCAGGAAATGCCAGGCTCTTTTTAACAACCAGTTCTTGCTGAAACGAATAGAGTGAGAACTCACCCCCAAGAAAGGGCATTAATCTATTCATGAGGGATCTGCCCATCTGACCCAAACACCTTCCATTAAGCAACACCTCCAACAATGAAGATCAAATTTCAACATGGGGTTTTGAGGGAACAAACATCCAAACAATAGCAGGTGGGGACTAAACGGTTTAGAGGACATGCAGCTATGTCAACTCCTTCACTCCTGTACTGTTGAGCTCCAGGCATTCTTCCCAACTTCCATGGTTAGACAGAACCTGCCTGATAGTGACAGAACCAGTCATATGTTTGATCTCACTTCTGGTTTCCCCAAGAAGCAGACCCTTCTGTGGGAAGTGATTCCAGGAAACATAAGTAGGAAAGCGGGAAAATGAGTCAGGGAAGGAAAGAAAGCCACAAAGGGTGGATATGTTATCAAAAAAGCCATCCTTGTGGGACCCTGGAGATCCACTTCACTCCAGACCTCTGCAAGACAGTGGAGACCATGCACATAAGAGGTGTCTGTTCCCAGGGTGTGGCGTGCTGATACATCATTATATATCAACCCCTGTGGGTCATTGCTTACAGACTCCTTCCAAAGGGTCCCTAGCACTTCCAGACTGCTGTGAAAGAGTAAAGCAAACTCTGGTGACCACAAATGCCATCAAATAAAGTGATGCAGGTGGTATGGACCAGGGATCAGTAGCACCTGCTCTTCTCCCTCTCGGTTGTTTTAACCTCTCCGTCTGTAGTTGAGAGGATCGGTCATTGTTCTGCACAGCTAGCTGAATCCTGTTCCACAGATCAGGTGACCTAGATGTGAGGAAATAAGAAGTGGGAAATATCAGGTGGATTTCTCAGTCTAAGCCACATTCTCCAGCCCAACCCATGGCACAGAAGCCCTGTGTTGGGAGTTGGAGGCATCTTCAGGTGCTTGCCTACTGGCTAATTAAGGGGACATTTTTGCACCTCACTTGGTTCTTTCACCTGTGGATGCCCCTCCCTTGGCAGATCTCAGGAAGGGAAGAGGCACAGAAGTGCAAGGTTTGGAGTGCTCAAACCCAATTTCCAACCCCTAGTTTGTATTTTAGCCATCTTTTACTTTTTCCTGTTGCTCATCTTTTACTTTTTCCTGTTGCCATTTTGAAAAACTCAATACTATGTCACATGAGGACTGAAAGTTTTAGGAAGGAGGGCAGGAATGTTTTATTTCCTTTAAACTTAAATTCAATAGCAACTTCCAAAAAAAAGAAATGCAAGCCCTTCTCTAGCTTATGGACAATAACAAGCTGGAGTAGAGCAGGGGTTCAGTTTAGGTTTCATTTAAAATCCATATTCATAGATGCTTTGAATATGAGATAAAGTAATGCATTTCAACTGAGGCTTTAGGCCCTCAATTATAGAGCTCTTTTAAACAAACTCATAACTCTGATAGATAAGAACTGCGTGCAATCTTCCTGCCGGTCTCAGAATTGACAAATGCCCCAAAAAGTACTTCCCACATCTAGTTATTAATGTTTAAGTAAATTTTTTTGGAAGAAATGGGAAGTGTCAACATTGGGCTAAACGTGCAGTGTTTAAATTTTAATTGTATCCACACACACACAAGAGAGTCTATAGTTGTAATCGTGTGCCCAGGAAGCTCTCCTGGAAAAGATTAAATGGGATGACTATAGCGAAGGAGGGGAAATAAAGGAAAAAAAGAGGTCCACGTTGTGTCGAGACAGCTGGTGCTACTGAAGTTGACAGTGCATACATTACCAAGGGGCAAGGAAGCGCTATTTTTACTTGGAAAAATAATAGGACGTTGTAATCATCTTCGGGAAGAAGCTGTAAAGCTAGGAGGACATGATGGCTGTTTGAAAAGCAATTAAGCAATCTTCCAGAGGAGATGGAAAACAGACGCAAGAAGAAATGCAAATAAGCCTTGAGCCCCCATCATGTGTCAGCCCTTCACATGCCGGGAGCCCTCCTGGTGCTCATGAAGGGCATTGGGTGAGACGTTAAGTCGGGGCAAAGATGTGGGCACCTCGAGCGTGAAGCTAAAGGACCGAGTTCAACATCACGGACAAAGGGAATGGCCAGCGCTGGTTAGCAACAAGCCGGATGCAGAATGGAGGCTCTTCCGGTCCCTCTGTGCCGACAGCTCTGACCAGGGCCGTGGGGTGTGTGCCAGGAAAAGCCTGCACAGATCGTACCAGCTCTACCCAGTGGCTCACTGCAAAACAAATACACCCTCTACTGGACTCAGAAAACAAACACACAGCCAGATAATTGCTTCAGCCCTGCTAGCATTTGTCATTCTTTCAACATTCACCTATGATTACTATCACCGCTTAGAGTAAGGTTTCTCAGCCTTGGCACACTGATATTTGCGTCTGGATTATTCTTTGTGGGATGGTCAGCAACTACCAAAAATGTCTCTGGACATCACCCAAGGTCCCTGGGGCCAGGGGTTGCTGCAGGGATGAGGGGTTAAAATAGCCCCCTATAGAGAACCACCCAGTTAGATGAAGTAGGAAGTAGGTTTATTCGTCTTCAGTCACATTTCAGCAGGGTGCCATGGACAGCGTGTGCATCTTGAAGCCGGTTGTCTGGCATCAGATCCTGGCTCCCACAAAGTGAGTGGCTAGGGACATGGGTCCTGTGCCCTTCCGCCACCCCATCGTGCCCCTGGAGGGGACCGAGGGTTGTGTTAATTGCTTTCTAGAAAAGTTTCTACTCTGAGCTCAAGGTGCTATTTCTGCTTTTTCTATGAATGGATTAAATCAACTACAACAATCTATAAACTCTGTGGGGCTCCGTATGAAAAGCAAACGTACAAACGGGTCTGAAAATGAAATGTCAGTTTTCCCCTAATGTGTGAATTTTCACATCAGTCAAATTATTATAAGGTCAGCGATAGGGCATATTCACACCCCATCTGTGTGTGCTGGGAGGGAGGGGACAGTGTGGAGAGTCCATCTGAGAAGGCGGCCCTGGTAGTGAGGATTTTGAATGCTGCTGAGGACCTGGGTTGCAGATTCCCGTTTAGGAACATCTCTCCGTATGCCGGATCCCAAACTAACCACTGGAGGGCACCCTAGTCCCACCAAAGCTCCTCACTTAAGGCTAACTTGCACATGGGAAAGTGTCCCCTGTCCATAGAAGACAATCAAGAATGAAATTTGAGGCTAGATTAGCCACTCGATCCACTGAGGATGTGGCAGGGACTAGATTGTAACACGATGAAATGAAAAGCACCTTGTACAGAGCCAGCTGTAGCAGGCAAAGTCAATGCAACACCCAAACATCCTTGAATGCCATTTTAGTGTTTTCACGCACCTCCTTCTGTGGTTTTTGTTTCCAATAACCAGCACCTGCAGCTGCCTTGAGACCACTTTGCCTGTGAGCAAAACTGCCTGGCAAGAATGTGCCCCACCACTTCATCTGTGACCCTCGGGCCAGAAGAGAGCTCAGCTTCCCTGCCTTGGGTCCCTGCAACTCTGAGATGTGACTTACCACCTTCCAGAGTCCCCTGTGGGGTGAGGCAGGGGCTGGCACGTGGTAGGACCTTGCCTGAGATTGCAAGGTGCCTGGGCTCCCCCCATTCCCGGTCCTGCAGCCTCTGTCTCTTGTACCTGTTTCCCCTGGGAGCCCTTGTTTGATAAGTCCCTGCTCATAAATCCTCATCTCAGGCTCGGCTTCTGGGGAAACTGATCCCAGACACTGTTTACAACTAGTGCTCAAACACATTGATTTCTTTCCCCTGGCTGCTTCAGTTAACTAACGGTGGGGTTTGGGGACACGCATTCTCCAAAGTGACCTCAGCCTCGGCCTTTTCTTGCAGGACAGGCCACTTGACCTGTAAGTCTGTTCCAGGGTCCCAGCAGGCTCCCTGCCCCTGGTGTGGCATCCACTGTCCATGGAGCCTTGGCTCAAGCTCGTCCCCAGTAACCAATGTGTCTGCTTGTGGCTCCAGAAGTCAGGGCTTGAGCTTTGTTTGCTAAACCATTGGGGTGGCATCTCTAAGAATAGTAACTTAAAGCCCAGAAAAAGACCTAGGAGCAGATAAAAAGGCCCTTAAATCATTTCGGAGTCATGAGGGGCAAGGGAGAAGAAGGAGCCGGAAGAGAACTGACAAGCTGTGAGTGACCGAGGGTCCAGCGAGGGGGCCGTGTGGCCCCTGGGTGTGTCTTTCACTTGGCTGAAAAGCTGGCCGTGACTCGGGGTTTCTGCCTTTGGTTTGTAGAAATCTAAAAGCCAGCAATGGCATTTTTTTTCTCCAGCTTGACATAGCATTGCTGAAATAAATTAGCATCCCCATCTCAACTGATTCATTTGGCCAGAATAAATTCCCAGGCTGCAACAAACAAAAAGGAGGGGGTGTAGGAGGAGATGAGAGGTGTAGAAGGTGGGGGGCTAGGGTAGCGCCACCTCATCCTGCACCCCCGAAACTCGCTGACTCTAGCATAGCATGCACTTGAGGAAAATGATTAAAACAATTGCTCACATGTGACAGAAAAGTAATTTCCATTTAGAAAAATATTTAAATCTGGGTTTGAGGAGCATTCTCTGTCTTTGTTAATAATGGGCTAGGTTATATAGAGGGTAGATTATATAAAGCTTATAGATCACTGTATCATTTTCTGATTAAATTACTGATACACCGGTCTTTATAAGCAAGGCAGCTAAAAAGACATCGGAAGGCATTTATGTGGTGAAAATTTGTATTTCAAGAGTAGAACAAGGAATATTATTAGCTTGAGTCATTTCTTTTTCTCCTGTTTCCCCCCTCACCCCCCGCCACTTTCAGAGAGATGAGGCTTATTGTTTAAGAGATGAGATTTTCTTCCTAGCGCTTGCTCCTATTTCTTCTCTCATCTCATAGCTGGAATCCCCAACCCCTCCAGGGAAATGTTTAAATACTACATAAACGATGTTAATATTTCCCTGTGTGGAATCTGATCCATGGGGCACACATGTCCCCTCAGCCAATAAACATGAAGAGCAATGATGGGCCAGGTTGATCTAAGGTCAGGAGCGGGTGGCGCTCCTACAGTCTCCGTTCTTCTACCCTCATGAAATAAGCCAGGAGGCTCTCAAACTTCAATGCACCAAAACCGCCGGTGAATTTAGTGACATCGTGAACAACAAACTAAGTCATCTGTGACCCAAATACTTTTCACACAAGCTGTGTCTTCACAGAAGCAGTTTGGGAGTGGGAAGGAAGGGTCCAGAGGAAAAATTTTCCAGAAACCTGGATGTTTCTGGAAAAAGTCGACGCGAGGCCTGATGATTCTGACAATGACTTCAGTTATTCCATTTCACATAGCGAGTCTGAAAAACCCTTGCTAGGCCTGGCTCAGACAGGGCCTTACGCATTCATGGTCAGGAGTTGACAGGATTTGTTTCCAATCTTAATATCTGGTGGGGATTCTGTTTTCTGATTTACCTCTGACAGCTTTGCAGAAAGCAAAGGCAGCAATCTCAACCAGCTGCCCCTCGCAAAAGAGGCATAACTTTTAGCGAAAGGAATGCTATGACAGCAGGAATACGCTGCCTAATCTTCAGGGATGAGCTCACGGTGCTTCCAGCAGATAATGAAAGCCCTGCCTTCAATGGTCAGTTCCTGCCATTTGCTGAATGTCTGTTCACGGCAAGTAGCCAACGTAGAGAATGCAAGAGCCATACCCTAAAAATGAGGTGTCCTGCAGAAATCTGGGCCTATTAATTAGGTCACTGTTCATGGTTTCTGCAGGACTAAAGGTTTTATTCAGAAGGATCCCTGGCCACTTACTGATTAGTCACTCCAAGGACAAGCGCATGCAGGAATGGCTAAAGTCAAGTGAAGTCACTGTTGGCTGCACCTTGGACAACAGTGGGAGTGAGGATGGCCTCCTGCCATTTGCAACATTATTCCTTTGAGGATCAGGAGACTGAAAGAGAGAAAGACTTCAAGGAGGAACATTGGTGCTCATAAAGGAACAATATGTTCCTGGTGTATCCTCTTTTAACTAGGTTTTTAAAAAATATCTCTTTGACAGAGCACCAGAGACACTTTCCTGATAATGAAGGCAGGAAAGATGTGCCAGCCCAGACATTAAAAATAACATCTGTGAAGCTCCAGCATGGGTGTGTGTGTGTGTGCGTGTGTGTGCGTGTGTTTGCATCTTACTGCTAAGTATTTGCAACATGCCTTATAGACAACCTCAGAAATAACTACGGAGAAAAATAAGAGTGCTCTGGAAAGAAATGATGCTCAAGATATACTTTTAATTCACGACTCTAAAAAGTGTAGTTCTTCAAAGGTCTCCAAATGTTTTAAAAACCCTTCTCATTTTTAATTTAATTTCACTACCATTTATTACACAACTACTGTGTCCTATGTACTGTGCTGGGTGATTTTACATACAGTAAAATCCTCATAATTATCCCCAAAGTTAGTTATTATTATCCCCAAAGGCATTATTATCCCCATTTATAGATGAGTGAATTGAGAAGTAAGAGGTTAAGTGACATGACATTTTTGGAGGAAAAGCCACGGTATGTCAATCTCCAGTCGGGTGCCTGCTGTGGTCCATAGAGGTGTTTTCTCTTCCTGGTCGGCACCTAAGCTGTCACTGTGCCTTGGATTGTGTACAAGGCTCTCATCAGAGTGAGGTTCAAAATGTCCAGCCAGGGATCTGGATTTCCAGCATCAAGAGAGCCGAGGGACATTATAGATCTCTGCCCTTGAAGCAAGTGTCATCAAGCTATGGAGACCCAAGGTGCTTCACACTCTTGTGGGATGCTCCATTTTGAGACTGGTTTCCCCAGAGGCGTTGCTGTTTACATCCTGGCTAGGATGGCTGTATGCACATGAGATAACCCTACTTTGTCAAGCCTAGATCTGATTAGTTTATATGCTGCCACCCACCCATCTGGCTGCAGGTCTCAATGACAAGCAAATAATATAGAGAATCCAATATGCGGATCCTTATAAGGTGCAGTGGCCCTCAGTGGAATGTAGCCAACCCTCACATGTTGGTGTTGATAGAGGGCTATAACCAGGGCATCGAATATATAAGGGCTATAACTGGGGCATCGAATCAAAAGCACGCTTACACATTCCACACCATGTCACCAAATTGCTAGTGGAATGACTAGATATTTTAGATAATTTCAGGTAATTTAAAAAAAAAAAAAGAAAAGAAAAGAAAAGAAAGAAGAAAAAAAGAAAGTACAAAAATTGATAATGTTAGGAAAGTGTTGCAAATATCTTTGATTTAGAAATTTCAGATGGCCTGAATCATAACTACAATCTCTTACTGTGAAGTATCTGGCAGCAATTCCCTGGGGGAAGGAGGACATTTTCCACCCAGTCCCAGCAGGTCAGATAATGGTGGCTGCCATTTATAGACCCTACCATGTCCAGACTCTGTGCACACATTATATTTAATCCTCACAACAACCCAGAAAATAGGATGTTGTTAACCTCATTTATAGTCAAGAAAACGGAGGCCCACTGAGGTCAGAACATTATCCAAGCATGCACAGCTAGGAAACGGCAGCCCAGTTATTTCAAAGCTCCAAGATGTCCTAGGTTCTTTTCTCATCTCATAACTTTTCTGAGCCACCAATAACACCCAACACATTTCCTCTAGACATGACTTCATTTTATTGCCTACATGTTGCCCATGTTTGGACGCCTCTCGCCTCCAATCAGTTTCTCTGCTTATCTCACCCTGCTCCTCCTGCACTAGCTTTGCTCTGGGCAAAGTCTAGCACGTGCCCTCAGTTGGCTCAGGAAACCTACTTGCCTTCCCAGCCCACATCCTCTGCCCTGCATTGGTTCTTTGTTCTTCCGTAGGTGGAAATCTCATCCCCCATGTTCTGCGAGGTCAGAGACAGAGGACTGAATGTCTTATTTCTCTCCCACAAGGAGGCAGTCCAGTGGCACGGCAAAATTAAACTCTTCCTAAACTGAATTGACTATGTTAAAGAACAAAAGACAAATGGCAGCAGCTTCCCTGTTCTGTTTAACCTTTTTTACTCAGCCTTTGGTCATCTAAAGGCCAGCAAGATCTGAAGTATATAAAACTGGAAAAGATGTGTGAGAATCTTCAGGCCCCTCAGTGTGTCTTGGCTAAGACAGAATGAGTTTGAGTAGCCAGGGACTGTCCAGGATGGAGCTGGGTTACAGGTGCTCAGGTGACCAGGTCCAGCTACAGCAAAAAACTCAGGCAGCTTAAAATGTATATGTATTTAGTATAGATAGCAAGATAGAGGTAGAGACAGAGAGATACAGATCACTTAGCCTGGGCTATCGAGGAAGCCTGCAAGCTAGGATGCCTTCAAAAATCACCAGACTTTGACTTTTTGGGTCAGCAGTTGACAACCTCTTAGAGGCACTAACATACCCTTGGTCTTAGTGGGAAAGGAAGAAGAAAGATTCCTCAACTGGAAAGGGGTCCCAGAAGGCCTCATTGCCCCCCAAACTCTCAATCTGACACCACTCAGTGCTCCTTTTTCTCTGGGTAGAGGTGAGGGGAGAACCAAGACCGAGCCTGTGATATTGCAGAGAAAGTACTGATAGGAACATGCCATCCTGTTGTTCAACTTTGGGAGAGTTACTTCATCTCCCACGTTCTCTAGCTCTTGGTTTATTTCTTTACCTGTGAGATGAGAAGAGGGAACTAAAGTCAGTGTTTCTCCATATTTATTTAATGTGCACAGGAATCCCTCGGGATCTTGTTAAACTTGCAGGTTCTGACGCAGGAGATACGAGATGGGCAGAGACTCTACATTCTATCCAGCTCTCAGGTGAGGCCCAGGGATGATGGCCCTTTGCATTTTTAGAGAATAGATAGTATTCCAAGTCTTGCAAATGCTTTCTTTCTTTTAATGCAGATAAGCCACTAGGAGATTGAAAGGACCCCTTTAGTCCAGCATGAGATCAGTCCTGGTGGGTAGGAGCTGACTGGGATAAGCAGGACTTCTGCTGGGGAGCCCCCCGCATGAGGGGTGAGGCTGGATGCCTGAGGCCAGGGTGCAATGGGGGTGCTGGTGCAATGGGTGCAATGGGGGTGCTGGTGCAATGGGTGCAATGGGGGTGCTGGTGCAATGGGTGCAATGGGGGTGCTGGTGCAATGGGTGCAATGGGGGTGCTGGTGTCTCTGGAATGGGAAGGCCAGCAAATGGGAGAAATATAGAAGCAGGATAAATACCTCTTACCTTACATTTATTTTTGAGAGCCCTAGATGCTACCCGAAACCTTTTATGGAACAAAGTGATTTAGAAACAAATAAACTATGGGGTTTTTGTTTTATTTTGTTTCGCTTTGCTTTTTGGTGCTGTTTTACTTGACTGACTTCCATAAGAATTCGGTAAAAACATATTCACAATGGACACAGCTGAAACATGACCCTGGGTCCCAAGTCTCTGACTTGCCCTGATTGCCCTCTTCTGCTCTCTTCTTCATGCTTGGGGGATGTCCAGACCACAGGACAACCCTATTCCTGAGTCCCCCAAACCTTTATACCCTAAAATGAAAAAAATGTTTTTAAAAGCCTCAGAAACTGTAAAGTTATTTTGAGTACAGTACATTTTAATTACATGTAAACAAACAAAAACTCATGACTACATCAAAAGAATTACATCAATAACACAATCAAAGCAGATTTCCAGTTAAATATAGAAAAACTCATGGGCCCATCAGGACCACAATCCTGTATCCCCTCATCAGATTTCTTGATACATCACACTGAACTAGAGGAATTTGCACAGGAAGAGGAAATTCAAAGTTGAAAGAGAAGTAGAAAAAACAACCCACAGAACCTTTTTTGCTGTGTCTTTTGATTACTTGATGCTTGGAAAACATCTAAGGAGTGTATATATTAAGGGAAAACTATTCCATTAAATGTATTTCCATAAACTGCCTTCTCCCATTTATATATACACATGCGTATTTAAAATGGGGGTAGAAATGAACTGATCATTTAGAAGGTAAAGTTATTCAATTGGAATCATTTTTGAGGCTTTTCTAAAAGAGAAACGTGGAGACAGAATATATGGGTCCAAAAAGCTCTTTTCTTCCTCCAACAGCTCCACCTCCCAAAGGCATCAAATATTAAAAATAACAAACACTCTTTGATGATACAGACCCTTCAGATACATTATTAATACTCCAATTGGCCAGAGAGATGAATAAAAAGAAAACATTGTGTTTTAAAAGGAAGACCTATGAACCACCAAGTTTATAGGCAGGGAGTCAAAGAGCTGGGAAGAATTACTATTAGAAATAACCACAAATAAACCATCTTTTATATGCATCCCCATGGAAGGGAAGATTTGTCTGGGTTGAAAAATAATTCTCTGATCTCAATTTATCCATTTAAGCCAATGTCTCCTTCCTCTACCCTGTGGGAAGACCAGATAAGCAGGAAACAAGATTTGAGTTTAAAGTCCCTTTTACCTACCATCTCCAACTTTAAAAAGGTAACAAATTCTTGAAACAACAATCAGAAATTAAAGACATGCATTTTTTTTGGTTATTTTTTCTTTTTTCTTTATATTTGGTGTTTCTATCTGCAGTTTTAGCTGATTTCTTATTCACAGAAGAAGTCAATATCCTGGAAAAACAAGAACAAAAACAAAAACAAAATATTGAATTGAGCAGGCTGGGCCAGAAAACAGATTTAGATTCTTTATTTAAAATCAAAGAAAAATTTGGATTTAAGGTAAGTAAAGGTTGACCTCCAAAGAGAATGAGATAATTATCACTTTAAGTCAAAAGCTACTTAAAATGAAGGTCCTCACATAAACTTTTAATTTATGGTTATTTGACAGATTTAAGCTGAACGCTAAGAAGCAATGACAAGTGAGTCCCATTTATGTAGATTCGGCGGTCTGAAGCAGGGCAATTAGCTCCAGGAGAATCACTTCAAAGTAAGCTTCTTGCACAGTAGCTCAGAAAGGATCTTTTATTTCTGTCCTGAGCTTACAGAACCCCAGGGAATTTGGAAGAGAATGATTTCTTCCACACATAAGTAGAGTCTATCTACCACAAAATAAGACATTTAAAGATTTTTTTCTAGAATATTTTGATTTTATCAAAAACAGGTGCTAAGTTTTTTCCCCAAACCATGTTTAGCAAATAAGTGTAAACCATCAGTAAGAGTCAGTTAATACTATTTTGATTTCTTTTTTTGTGATACGAACTCCTTTTCAGGATAACTTGCATCTCAAACAAAAGGAGTACTGTATTGTATGCTTGAAATTTGCTGAGAAGGTAGATATTAAGTGCTTTCAACACACACACACACACACACACACACACACACACACGGGGAACTACATGAGGTGATGAGTATGTTAACTAGCTTGATTGTGATCATTTCACAATATTCAAGTATATCAAAACATCACCTTGGACACTTTAAATACATGCAATTTCTATTTGTCAATCATTTCTCAATGAAGCTGAGAAAATAAAGAAAAAATATAGTTGAAACAAAAAAAAATGTAAACTAAAATAAAACAAAAGGGGATTCTATCGAGAAAGTGCACTAATATTTCAGCATTGACAGTAGATACAAATTGTCGCCCAAACCTCACCATCTCAGAAAAGTCTCTCCATTGGATGTTGAGGCTTTGTTCTCTATATCTTGTAAGTTCTGCAATATATACCTTGTAAGCATGATGCATTTTTAACACCAGCCTACCTTACCCAAGATCTGAGTCCTTCTCTAGGCACCAGTGAGATGCTTACCGTGGTGGGGACTTCCCTGGTGGCTTCCTGATACACACGTTGCTCCTTGACCAAGTTGCTGGGGAAATAACCGACGATCCCCATCTCATCCTGGTCATCGCCATAAACCTGAGTGCCCAGAAGAGTAGCAGTCAGGGGGAGCATGATGTGAGTGTCTTCTGATAAACCCTCAGGCATCCTCTTTGCTGATAACGAGAATTACACAGTGGCCAGCACCTCCCTTTCACTCTGGGTTCCAGGGGCCTTAAAGCCAAGTTTGAAGTTCACTCATGGCACTAGGCTAAACCACAGGAATTGTGTATCTGTTCTTTTGCGGCCCAGTCTTACTCATCTTGCTAACTTTATTTGATGCAATCCTGTGAGTTACCTGAAATCTTTTTGGAATCCATAAATAAATAAGTAAAGTCAGCAATTTTTTTTAAAAAAGTAAATACTGTAGATGCTTTTAAAGAACACGTGTTTCTCAGATTTTAACAATTCAAATGCGCAGATACTTGAATGAATTTATCTTTAATCCTGCATTACTTTAGAACCCCACTTTGGGGCTGCAAATGAGAACAGAAAATCAACTTTGTTGATCCCTCCCCAGCATCCACCCCTGTGTGTTCTAACTAAAGAAAGCAGACTCTTTGGAATTAAAGAGGGTGCAAAAGTTTCCCAAAAGAATACTGAAGCTTAGACTGACTGCCAGCACACATGCCTTCTACTTGGCACATCTTCTCAAACGTTTTTGAATAAGATTTAAACTCTTTGGGACGTTCAAGCCTCCATGTGTTTGTTTTTTTTCTTCTTGCCAAAACATCATATTAACTTACATTTGGTTTTGTCATGAAGTTCTTTGTTTCTTTAAAACGAAATAGTAGCAAATATACCCAAATGTCTGCATTTCCATCTACAATCTCTGCATTGTTCTTAGTAGCTAGGTTTAAGCGCTAACATGGGTTGAAGGTAGGTAATCGAGGAACAATTAAGGGTAATGTGTCAATAGGTGTATATTTTAATTATTTATATTATAATTAATTAATTAATTATCATCTTACACTGCCAGCCCAAAATTCTCCAGCTTCATTTTCTTTTACCAGCTTTGAATACACATAGATCTGCTGCCCTTTTTTCACATTAATGAACCTACAGTCTGGGGCATTGTAGTCTTCTTGAGCTCTAGCCAGAGAAATAGTATCTGGAAGAAAGAAAAAAAAAATTGAAATGACTACATTTTAGGTTCCTGAATTTTATAACAGTAAAAAGGCAAAGTATATTAGAAAAACCAGGAAATCAGAGTAACTGATTCCTCCCAGTTTACAGCTGGAGTCAATTTAGGAAGAGTAAGGTATTAAAGCTACGACAAAATCTTAGCCAAGTGAATTCTCCCTAGTAAGACACCAAACGTGCAGACCAGGAGAAACCAGGCTAATAATGTCCACATTGGAGGAGATTCACTGCAAAGTACAATTTGATTTTGTGCTGTTAGTGGATATATTTTCGATTCTATATTTCAATTATATTTTCAATTATAATAGAAAGATAATGAAAAGCATGAAAAAGTCCTTACAGACACACTCGTCATCTGCACAGAGCTTCTTGGAAGAAAGTCTGTCCATAAACATTCCATGCACGGCACATACGGCCGCAAGACCCAGGAGGAAAAGAGACAGTATTCTTGCCATCTTCCTTTTTTGCTGTTTCGGCTGGCACCCTTTGACTGGAAGTGGGGACTGACTACAGTGAATCCTGCCTTTTATGTGAAAACCAGACTTCTGGGTAACTAGCCCTGGCCAATAAGAAGGGTCTCCCGCCCCTCTGCTCTCGTAACAAGCTACTGGGCTTCAGGGGCTATTCAGCTCAAACTCTTTGTTATACACAAACGATACCCCACATGGTCCAGCATTGTCAAAGCCACTTCAGTTGTGATTTATTGCACCCATCAGCAGGGCATTGTTGAGTGGACTATGAGAATTTTAAACCATGTTTTAGTTTTTAGGTCAACTGTCATATTCTTTCAGCTTATGTGTTAACTGTAGGCATCTGTTGAAAATGTGAGATCTGTATCTTTGGTACAAATAACTTTGTTTTAAACAAATCCAATTAATGAAAATCTGGATTCACATAGTTGATAAATAAAGGATTCTTATGTTTACAAATCCTTCATGATAGGAGTCTTAGAAGTCACGTCTGTCCTGGGCCAGAGATGGATTCTAACACATCCATCTCTGTTGCTGTCATATCCAGATCCTACCAGTGGGAAAAGATATAGGTGGGTTGGAGAAAATGGGACAATCTTTTCCCTACCTCCTCTAAGACTTTTGCAGTTCAGTCTCAAATGCTCATGGATCACAGATCATAGAAAAAGGAATAAAGTTAGAAGTTCATGTGCCCCCCGACCACCCTGATTCTGGGCATCTTTCCCATGGAGAGAGGGATACTGCTAGAATGCACCAAAGTTTTGAAGTGCCAGTACCTAGCTCCATCTATTCAACAAATATTTACTGAGCACCAACTATGTGCCAGGTGCTGCTCTAGGCACCAAATATATAGCAATAAGAAAAAGAAAGGTCCTGGCCCCAAGGGTTTACTTTCTATTAGAAGAGACAGACAATAAGTTGCTGGTTTTTGTAGGATGTTTGAGGCTGTCATCTCTCTCATAAGGTGGCCCATCCCCTGTCCCTACCCATTGTTCCTATAATAGAAATGCCCCGGTCAGGAGGCCCTCTCCACCTTGGTTGATGAAGAGGCTCCAGAGCAGTACCTCCCCTCACCCCCACCCCAAATGTGGTAACCACACAGAATGAGGGCAAGTATTCAACTTACTAAATAATTTTGTGCAAACAATTTTCCAAGGGGTAAACTGGTAAAGCAAAACTGTATACTTATGGTATAATAAAAAGGGTTTTTTTGCTTGTTGTGGGGGTATTGCATGTATGTATGTGTATATGTGTAATAGAGTTTTATTGTTTGTGTGTTTCTGTGTGCATGTAAAAGAGTTTTGTTTTATGTGTTTTATGCGTATGTGCGTGCATGTGTGTGTGTGTGTGTGTGTGTGTGTGTGTGTGTGTGTGTGTGTGTGTGTTAATTTTAGGGAGGATCTTTGTACATAGCTGGTCCTGATTTGGAAGCTTGTTTTATTCATTTCCTTTATTATAGACAAGGAAACTGAGGCCCAGCAAAAGCCAGAGCAACCTTTGTCAACCACTCTATCTAAGGGTCACCCAGAGGGATCCAGGTCCAGTGCCGTTTCCACTCATTGCTATCAAATTAGAATTGACAATCTAGAATAAATCGATTATTCGCTGCTTCACATCAAGGAAATAATGAATTAGAAATCATTCTTTGAAAGCAGAATGCCTGCCCATTTTTCCTTTCTATAATCTAGGAGCCTAAAAGTATTTCTGGGAAAACTAAAGCGTTGATTAAATCTTCTTAATCCTGATGGGGCATCTGTTTTACAGACTGCTCCACTCTCAAACCAGCCCTCCACCTGGGAGAGTTAAAAGACAATTGCCATTTAAGAGGCACTGTAAGAAATAGATTGCATAAACTCAGATTGCCACACCATATACAGGCCCTCCAAAGCAGAGTGCAATGGTAAATAAAGCCACATCCAAGCTTTCACCACTAAGCAAATAGGACGAATGCCAACTTGAAGCCATTATCGGGCATTTGAAGGTGGGAAGAAATAAAGTAATGAGATGCTAAGCCTTGGGAAAGCACCCTGGGAAGGCCTGGGAGGTTCTAGCATTCTGTGATGGGCAGAGATAGGATGGAGACTGCTTGGTAAAAATCTTGCTTGCAAATACGAATTTGAACTTGTAGTCGTTCAGCAAGCAGCTGGGCCTAGCAGCTGTGCTCAAGACACTAAGTCACTGGGGGTCCAGTGAGGGCTCTGTCCCCAGCTTGCTTACCTCCTCCCTCTGGATTTTCAGGTGTATTCTTTGAGCCTTCAATCCCTAAATGACAATTTTTCTCTTGAGTTCCTAAATTTGCTTCTTGGTCTGGAGTTGTTAAAATGCAGACTGTGGCTTCTTCAGCGTTCAAGGATAGGCTTGGGCAAGTGCAGCAGGTGGAAGCACAGCCTCTTGCTGGGGCCTACACCATCCTGTAGGATCTTGCCCCTCCAGGTCTTGAATTTCATCTCCTCTCTCTCCCTGGCTCCCTCTGTCCCTCTCGTACTGGTTCCTGTCTTTTGAAAACACTAAACTCTTCTGCTTCAGGCCCTCTGAGCTTATTGCCTATTATGCTTTTCCTCCAAGACAGACCAGTTTCACAGAGCCACTCCTGCACTCCTCCAACCTGAATCCTGTGTCAGGTGACCATGGTACACTGTCCTAAGGTACTTATCACTATCTGAAAGGCCTGCTTCATTTACTTGGTGGTGGTTTGCCTCCTGACACTACAATATAAGCTTTGAGAGGCAGGGTCCCTTGTTCACCACTCTATCATTAGCATCTAGAAAAAATACTTGGTATGCAATAAATAGGTATTCACTGAATGAATGCATGATCCCTCTGAAATTGTATGCTTAGGTGTGGATACATACACATGTGCTTTTTACCCCTGGGGAAAGCCCCTAGCTTTAAAAAGAGATTCATAAGATCCCCAAATTAAGACTCATTGAATAAATCATCAGGACAAAGACTCAGAGGTTTTGCCATTTGTCACCAAACCATGGTCCCCAGACCAGAAACGTTGGCATCACTTTATAGAAATAAAGTCTCTCAGACCCCACAACAGACATGCTAAATCTGAATCTGGAATTTATTAAGATCCTCAAGTGACTCCCATTAAAGTTTGAGAACTACTGCTCCAGGACAAATACAATAAATAATTTTAGCCAGGGCCTCATATTCTTCATTAGGTCTTTACCAGATACATTTTCAAGGGACAAAATGCTTGTTAAATACTCAAACAGAAGATAGTATTCTAAACTGTAAGTTTAGAATAGAGATTTGAACCTTTTGCAGCAGGTTCTAGTTTTATACTGTCTTCTATTTATCAATATACTGCCAATGAAAAATACCATTTGATCCAATGATCTAATCACTATAACTTTATAATGATTACTTATATACTTATTATATTAATATTATATATTCTTATTTATATACTTATAATCATTACTTCATAAAGATAGAAATCTGCTGTGTTAGTGCTTAAGCTTGACTCACATTTAAATCACCCAGCGAACTTAACAAAAAGTTGGGTTACACCCCTAGAGACTGATTTAATTGATCTGGGGTGTAGATTGGGCATGGGTATTTGAAAATGTCTCCCAGGTAATTCTGACATAGGGCCAAAGCTGAGAACCATTGTATGAGATAGAACATCTCCCTCCAAGCAATCACTGCTCAACACTCACACTCCCAATGACAGGTGAGATGGGAAAGGGCAAAAGATCCCAGTTTGATCAAATTTTCTTCAAAGTGTAGCTATCTCCCTTTTCTTTTCCCCTCCTCTCTCTTGAAGCCCTACTTTCTAGAGTTTGGTTACATAGGGGAGATTTGAGCAAAGAAGTAAATACACCTAGGCTAGTGGGACTGGTGAAGGGAGTTACACGTAAGGAAAGAGGGAGACTTGAATCAACGCAGTGCTGTTGGACTGCAATTAGAGACAGTCGTAAACTGTTTTTAACCTGATTATATAGACATATCCAAAGATAGATAGATAATCTCTATGCAAAATTAAGATCGTAAAAGACAAGGACAGACTGAGGAACCAACAGATTAATATAGAAACATGACAACTACCTACATGATATGGATTGGATTCTGGGGCCATTATTGAGACATCAGCAAAACTTGGATTGTATAACATGGGATTAATGTTATTTCTTGATTTTGATGGTCATATTGAAGTTTTGTGGGAGAGTGGTCTTGAATTTAGGAAATACACACTGAAGTATTAATAGGTAATAGGGAATCAGGTCAACAAACTCTCAAATGGCTCAGAAACATTAATGTTTGGGTATTCTGAAGTGTTTATAGGAGTTCTGTGTACTATTTCTGAACTTCCGTAACATATAAATTGGAAATTGTATAGAAATAAAAAATTAAAGTCAAATGGGACTCCTGTACTTGAAATCTAACCCAACATACATCCACGCAGACTTGTATGAGAATGTTCATAGCCACTTTCTTCATAGTAGCCCCATATTGGTAAGAACTCAAATGTCCATCCATTGGTAGAACAAACTGCTGATACAACCAACAATACAGATGAATCTCAAAAGCATTCCAGACAGAACAAAATTATTGTGATAAAAAGCAGACCAGTGGTTGCCTAGGGCTGAGGGTGGGGAGAATAGATTGACTACAAAGGAGCACAAGGGAACTTTTTTGGGGCAAGGGAATGTTCTGTATCTTATGATTACATAATTGCCCAAAGTCATCAAATGGAACACCAACATGGGTGGATTTTATTGTAAGTAAACTCTAGCTCAATATTTTAAGTGCTCTAAAATAGTTCCCCCTTTTCACTCAAGAGTATAAGCAAGTCCTTAAAAAGGCCTACACAAGCCCCTCCTCTTACTCTTACCCCACTTTGGCCACCCAGGCCTTTCTATTTCCTCTAATACAGACCCTTAAAGCGTGACTGGGCCCAGATCAGTTTGTGAAATATTTTCTGTTCTGAGACAAGTACAGAAACTGAGAATAAGAGCACAAATAGAAAATGTAATAGCAATTGACATTGCTGTAACATCTAAGAACATGATCCTTTTTCTAGTAATTCACTGTTATTTTACAAAAGTACATAAACTTGACAACTGGGTTTAAAAAGTTATTTAGAAAAGTCAGACTATAAATGTGATTAAGTTTTAGGAATAAAAACTCATTCTGCTCTTTTCCTCTTTATGTACACAGAAGAGTAACGTGTTAATAATCTGTCTACATGAGTCTAAAAGTGGTCTTTCCCTAGGAATATAATAAAAATTCTAAGTGATAATAAATCAAAAGTTAAAGAAAATGGGCTTTGGAAATATTTGAACATTCATGTTTAAGAATTACAAAGATGGGCCGGGCGCTGTGGCTCACGCCTGTAATCCTAGCTCTTGGGAGGCCGAGGCGGGCGGATTGCTCAAGGTCAGGAGTTCAAAACCAGCCTGAGCAAGAGCGAGACCCCGTCTCTACTATAAATAGAAAGAAATTAATTGGCCAACTGATATATATATAAAAAATTAGCCGGGCATGGTGGCGCATGCCTGTAGTCCCAGCTACTCGGGAGGCTGAGGCAGAAGGATCACTCAAGCCCAGGAGATTGAGGTTGCTATGAGCTAGGCTGACGCCACGGCACTCACTCCAGGCTTTGTTGCCTGGACAACAAAGTGAGACTCTGTCTCAAAAAAAAAAAAAAGAATTACAAAGATGTAGCAGGATTAGCACTGGCAACTCTTTGTCAATCGGTTTCATCTTAAAAGAAAAAAACATTATGGATTGCAAAACCTTTCCCTTGGAGGCTTTCATTAAAGAGGTTAGATATTAACCAAGCATATTCCTTAGGAACAGGCCTGCCTCATGAGGGAAAGGGCATAAAATGCAAAGTTTAAAGATAGCTTTTCCCTTTCCTTCTGTTTTCCTAGAAAATAGTTAAGTACAGTTATTTATAAATGGCCTTTACTCAATTAAATACTGAATGAAAAGATTCGTGGAATGACTATTACCAGCAAAATAACATGCTCATTTCTTTGAAGGATACAAAGAACAAATTTAGATCCTGCTTGGGTTTCATTTTCTTCTAATATCCAGAATGATCACTATTACCATTACTACAATGTCATCCACCACTTTCTGTGATCTAATTCCCCTTAACTTTTAAAACAGTTCAACGTTGCTGTATCATTAGCTGCTCTAAAATAACACTAAAAAAGCATCCTATTACAGAGTTTTATATACCTTAAGACATGTTCTAGACTAGAATAAGCATTTGATGATAGGGCAATGGACCAATAAGCAAAGCGTTATATATATGGAATACAAATAAAAGTTTATTGTACAAAATTAAGGCCTTCACATTTCATAGTTCACTAAGACTAAAAAAAGACTAATTTAAGTCCTTCACAAAAATTTCACTTTTACTACCCTCCCCCAGCTCCAACTATTAAAATGATATAACCAAATATTATCAAAACAAACACTATAAATAACACCAAGTCCTTTAAAGATAACTATCCTAAATGTTATTTCTTGGCATAGGTGATCTTCATGGCATGGGATGGTGTGATCTTAAATCCTTGCAAAGCATCCCTGGCAGCTCCAGCCTGCCCATCATTTTCAAATTCAACAAAAGCAATGTCATGCCTCCCAGGTACCAAACGTACTTCCTTGAAACCAGGGAACCTACAAAAAAGAAAAACAATTCATGTACACATGCAAATACATAAATGTCTGCTTGTACTAAAATTTGTTAAGCAACTTCCCGATATTGGTCAAGGAAAAGTAATCATATCCTAACCAAGAATCCTGAGTAGGGTGGAAAAGCCTAAAATATAATTACTTATACCATTTAAACAACTATAGGAATAATGTAAATGAATTCTGATTTGTATTATATAAAAGCTTTTTATGTTATTTCAACTAGAATTAATAATTCAAACATTAGAGAAAATTTAGCTTTTTATCTACTAAATCTGCAGATTGGCTTCAATTCATAATTAATCCCAGAGCAAATCAATGAACCTGTAAAAAATTACTGCTGTCTGATGACAAATGGATTCAACCCATGGAAGTGCTATTTGTTCTGCAGGATGCTCTCAGAAACAGACTGGTTTATGAAAGAACTTACTGATTAAACAGCATGGATAACATCATCTCATTAGTCTCTTCTGGTAAATTATTAAGGAATAAAATATAGTTTGGAGGGTAATCAGGGACCTATTAAAAAGAAAAAAGGGGCCAAGTTAGCTTCTAAGTATAAACAGCATCATAAGCCATCTGGTTCTTACATTCAAACCTCAGCTTCAGAGCACTACATTCCAGTTTGTACAGGCCTGTGAAATGTTACTACACCAAAGACTAAAGCTGAAAAACAATGACATTGGAGAAATAAATAAAAACCTAACAATAATAAAGCAAAGCAGACATTCAAGTCAAGACATTCCAAATTTGGAAGAGTACAAATCTTATTAAAGGTTTTAAGTATTTAACCAACAGTATGTAAAATAATATTTATGATTTAAGCATCTGGAGGTCAGTTATAATACAAGAATTTTGTCACCTGGATTACATAATTGAATGATCCTAACAAAATTAGAGAAGGCAGCAGTGTCACCCCTCCACAACTGGTTACCACACTCAGGTATCACTCAGATACTTGATTCCTCTACACTACTATTTACTACCTCCCTATGTAAGAAAACTTAGAAAGATTACCACTGAGAACCACTATGTGGGGACTTTTTTTTTTGCAAGTAAATGAGGCATGCACAATATCTAGTTACATGCAAATAAGTAGTAACAAACACTGTTATTAGATATTAAACTCTTTATTCGATACGCTACCCTGAGGTTATGGGGAACTACAGGGAAAGGGTCCCGTATATAAGAGCCTATCTTCAGGCTGGTTTCATGGAAGAGTATAAAGAACAATTAACGAACAACTCAAGGCTCGGAGAATTAAGTGCTGGCATTTGTGAAATGGACTATAAATGCTGAAGAGTTCAAAGAAGGCATGGAGATATTGTAAGAGATGCCAGGTAACTTAAAATCAGAGGAGAAAAACCTCAGTGGTACAGAGAATTCTACAGATTTAAGGATCTTGTCAGACTCTAGCATCCGAGGAAGCAAGTATGAAACCATCAGCACATAACTGAGGTTTTCTCTTTGAGGAATTTAGTGGGGAAATCTAGTAAGGAGTTTCTAAAACATTTATACGCAAATGTTTGAAAAAATTAGGCTGAAATATATTTGTGCTGAGGAAGTAAAAGCAAGGGTAACTATAAAACATCATGGCCCAAAGAGTGTATACGTCTATCAGCAAAGATGGTATAGAGCTTCAGTCAACTAGAATGGAAGAGAGCCCCTGACCTCACAATGAGCCATGAGTCTGTAAAGCCTTTTTGACTTGGACTCAGTGAAACTGCTACTATCTTCTTCCCGAAGCCCTGTAAGCATATCTTGTGACATACCAACTGCAGGTGAGAAAAATCTGTCAGACTGCCAACTGCCTACATTCCACTTTAACTGAAGATGCTTTGGGAATAACATCTAGACACTTCAACAAACAAAACTAAACATGTTTGCTCCTAGCCCTAACAGATTTTAAAATCTGTCATTTTGATTCTGGCATTGATTCATTATAGAAAGCAAGGAATAGTCAAGTTTTGTTTTCTCCCTCTTAAAGAAAATTAAAATGTTCTCAGGAGTGAGTTTCTATATTTAAGTGGCATACAATTTCATGTATTGTGTCTTATAGATGAAATTATTTTGTTTTTGGAGATATGCAAGTTACTTTATATTATTGTTATAATTTTTATTATTTTATTTTAAGGTAAGAAATATACATAAAAATTACCTGAGGATTTGGTGTTGAATTTCCTTGGGTATTAGCTGAATTTGGTGTTCCCTAAACAAAAGAAATAAGGAAACAGTTTAAATTTCTAATCCCTCCAAAAAGGCAGCAGGCATTTATAACTACTGCATAAAAAACATTAATTTCTACAGATTTTTCTCATTCCATTTAATTTTAAGAATTTACACCTTAACTCTGACTCAAACATTTCTTGTGTTTAATTTGTCAGTAATTTTTGAAAAGTCTAGCCTTCAACTTTAAAGATTATATCATAAAATTTAACCTCTAAGCTTTAAAATTATGAAGAATTATATAGGAGAAAAACCAAGGACTAGTTTTTCTTATTTTTTTTTCAAACAATTAGACATAAATCAAGCACTATATGACACTGATTTCTTATCACTTTCAGTCCAGAAGTAATTACTTTGCAGATGACAGTTTCACTTTTATGTGTTATTTCAAATTAGATTTTTGCATTCCTGAATTTTTCAAAGAAAGCAGCTTTAAGTAGAGTGCTCATGGTTAAAGATAATAGCTACAGTATTATTTATAAGTAGCAGAACTTGAGAAATAAGCCAACAGATATTAACATATTTTGCAGAATGATGGTATTAAATGCCATACAAATTCAAATAAGACTGCTTAATATAAATCTCCCTATGTTACGGTTTATGTTTCTTTTTTCTTTTTTTATTTCAGCATATTATGATGGTACAAATTTTAAGGTTTCAAATAATGCCCTTTCCCTCCTCCCCCCACAAGTCTGAGTTTCCAGTGTGACCATCCCCCAGATGGTGCACATCTCACGCATTATGTATGTATGTTTCTTAATACTGAAATTTTAGAACTCAGCCATTCCAGCTTCTAAAATTCCACTTTCTAAACAGACACTGGTGCACACATACACGCCTCAAAGGTCATCTGTCATGCGTAAGACAAGCATCTATCAAGATATTAACACCAAAAAAATTGGGAATTTTGTCTCTCTCACCTGACCAGGCTTTTTGTTTGTAGTTGTTGCAGTCTGTTCCACAGTTTTGGCTTTTTTCTTTTCTTTTTTCTTTTCTTTGTCAGCAAAAGTGCCACGCATTTTAGATATTATATCTGAATCTGTTTTTGCATACTGGATTCGCTGTTTTAATTATTTGAAAACAGGTTACTTCTCATTATGCTAAGGCTGTTTTTACATTAGTCATTAATATTTCAAATTTCATTAAGCAAATATGCTGAAGCTAATTTTAAACACATCCCTAAGGAAATGTGTCAAAATATACTGAGTGCCAAATGGAAATAAATTGTGGCTTATAATTCATAACTTAGACAAAGTCAGATTTAATTGTGTTTATCAGAAGAAAAACCACATATCTTCATATAGGAAAAGCAGGACTTTGAAATATCTGCATCACTGTTTCTCTCCATTTAATAAAAGAATAGAGAAAACTGCATTGGAAAGTTGTCAATCCCTTACCAGTGACTCTCAACAGAAGGGTCAACATGTGTCAATCAGCAGCAGAAGGTATCATATGGAATTTATTACTTCCAATGGTTATAGTACAAAAGACTAGAAATGACTTTCCTTTGAATCTCTTTATAGGAAATGACTTTAATAGTGGAATCAGCTTAAAATTTTAAAATGTTTTAAAAGGAAATAAAAGGATGGTGTCACAGCTAGTGCGACTGGGCTACTTGCTTATTACTGCTATGCCAGAGCCAGTAGGAGTGTTAGGTACCTATCAGAACAGGGAAGCATTCAGACGAGTCCAGGACAGCATTTCATCAACTACACAGTGTGCATTCCAATTGCATGGAAAGCATGTAAAAATTCTGATGCAGTAGGTGTGGGAGAGGACTGGGATTCTGCACTTGTAAAAAGCACAAAGGGTATGGGGATGCTATTGACTTGGGGACTACACTCTGAGTAGTGTAGCCTTAGCCTGAAGCATTATCACAGAGCTCGACTCAACACCAATAAACTGTCCAAATAGTTTTGCTCTGAATTAAATTGTTACCTAGGGTATCTATCTGCAAACTCTTAACTTCCATTTCAAGCACTTTCTTCCCTGGAACTGAAAAAATTACTGCCTTTCTGACCATTATCGACACACAATAGTTCTACAAACTACTATCTAAAATAGCAAGAATTTGATCTCTGTCTGAGACAAGAGACATTTTAAAGTAGTATGGATTAACAAAGCAGGAAAACCAGGAGCAATTTGTTCTTCTCCTTTACTTCAGCGACAGATGAATGTACTGGGGAAACAAGAGGAGAGGGAGCAGGCCTAAGTCCACACCTCAGAACCCCAGGCTTTTTCTGGGTGGCCTGGGTCCCTGTACTACAGTGGCTCTAAGTGCACTTATCCCTGCAAACAACTCTGCAAGTCTTGCCATCATCACCCAACCAAAAGGACAGCTTAGACAAACTTCTGACTTGTTCCCAAGGATTCCCTCCCAACTCCCTTGGGTGTTTAACCTTGTCCCTAACCTGAATTGATCCTGGGTGACCCAATTTATCTGTCCTTATAACCCAGTCACACGTAAAAATATCTGATCTCAGCAACAGTTCTTAGCTAACTGGTTTAAACCAGTAGTTCTCAACCAGAGGTGATTTTGCCTGCCACAGGACAGCTGGCACTATCTGAAGACATTGTTGGTTGTCATGTTATTGGCATGTAGAGGTAGAGGCCAAGGATGCTGTTAAATACCCCAAAATGAACAGGATAACTCCCCACAACAAAGAATTATTCAGTCCAAAATGTCAAAACTGCCAGGATTGATAAATCTGATCTAGACTAAATATTCATGAGAGATCAAAGTTGACCCACAACTTATCCTAAAAACAGAGAAGAGCAAGATGTACATTTATACAAAGGTTTCATGACAAAAGCCCTTAAGAAGGTTCTACTTAACTAAGGTATCCTTGGCCTAAAATAACTAAATGTCCTTGCATCACAGAGAATAACATTGTTCTGAGTTCCAAGCTATTGCAAATTTTGTTCATTTCTAATTTGATTATGTTGGAGTTAAAACATAAGAGCAATTAAAACCAACTAAATAAATATAAAGACAGCTCAAAGAATTTTATTCTCCCTCTTCCAAGATGCTGAAGATGTGACACTATTGTTACCCTTCTAAAGGGAGAGAATGGACCTCCTAAAATAACTTTGATATAAAATCCACTAATAGACCTTTTACATTGATTTTAAACAATAATTAGCTGGCAAGGTGAGGCTGATGCCAAAACACAGCCAACAATTTTCACTTTTCCTGTATTTAAGTAACAGGCACATGCAAACTTGTCATTTCCAATCAATCAGCAAAACAACCCTAAAACCCTCTAAGGGAAAAAACTACACCTTTTTGTTAAAGTAATTTTGGAGCTAAACTAAAACCTAGTCTTATGCTCCTACCAAATGAGATCTCAACTATGCTATTTCTTTATACTACTAAGAAAGATCAGCTGGTTTTATGAAATGCCAATTTACTGAAAAATTAGGGTATCAGGTGTCATCCCAGTTTCCCAGGACAGGCCTTTCCACACAAATGGTGTCCAGTCAGCTGAGAAGTAATGGAAAAATGAGAGGTGGATAAAGGATAAGAAGAAAACTTGCTATAATAAGAGAGAAAAGGTGCTCAGTCCTGAATTAAACATTGTGTCATAGAACAGGAGTAAAATAACACAAAACAAAAATTAAAAGTCAATAAGGAAATCCAGTTTTGTTTTAAATCTTCTAGGTCATTATTAATTCCTAATTTATGTATTTATTTATTTATTTTGAGTCTTGCTCTGCTGCCCAGGCTAGAGTGCTGTGGGGTCAGCCTAGCTCACAGCAACCTCAAACTACTGGGCTGAGCAATCCTCCAGCCTGAGCCTCCCAAGTAGCTGGGACCAGAGCCGGGCCACCACACCCAGCTAATTTTTTCTGTTTTTAGTAGAGACGGATGGGGTCTCACTCTTGTTCAGGCTGGTCTCAAACTCCTAACCTCAAATGATCCTCCCACCTCAGCCTCCCAGAGTGCTAGGATTACAGGCATTGAGCCACCACGCCCAGCCCAGTGTATTTTGTTTTTGCCTGTTTGAGCTGTCATAAATTAAGAGTGAATGAAACTCTACTACTATATTTCTATAAAAAGACATAATATAAGCACAAACCTCCTCTCACACACATAAAAGTAGAAAGCAATAGCTATAGTTTCAAATGTATATATACAAATCTATGGTACCATTAACGACCACCATTAATTTCTCAATTAAAGTGAATAATAAGACTGACTTACCATTGGTTTACCATAAAATGGAAATCCTTGTAATTGTCTCAAAGCATTTGTGGATGATCCCAGTTCCTTAAATATAACAAAGGCCTGCCCCCTCATCTTCATGGTCTTCAAAGCCACAATATCTACCACGTGACCAAACTGGGAAAACAGGGCATATAGGGATCTCTTCAATTCTGTACAAATTAGAGGAGAAACAAGTTATTGGTGAATGAAACAATAAAAAGTCTTCATAAAATTACACTGTACTGAGTGCCCCCACCATTCATTCATTCATTCATTTATACAGTAACGTATTTCTATGAGTAAAAACAGAGTGAAAACATTGTCAGCTCCTACTCATTTTTATTTTTAAAAAGCCTTAAAAATCTTTATATGAAATAGGATAAACCATTATTTCAGGCACTAAGAAAGATGACTAGATGAGAACTTTTGAAGCAGTACAGTTTTTAAGACAGTAGTGAATAAACACACTTTAGTTGTAAACAAACTCAATTACCTTCTTTTTTAATTTTGTCATTCATATTGTTGATATAAATTGTATGATTTGGTCTGATATCCATGTTTGGGTTAAACTCTTCAAATAGCCTAAAGAGAAAGTAAATAATCTGTTATAAACAAGGAGGATTAATTAAATCACACCAAAGTGTGGCACAGGGGCACAACACAAGGGTTATTATCTCTTCAATAGCCTTTTAATCCCAAATGTCAGAAAAATGTCAGTTTGGCTATAGCCTCTAATGCCTCTCCAGCACTTGCTAGCCCTCCTTTTTTAGATAAAAGAACAGTATCTCAGGCTCAAAATTTGGTGGAGCAACAGTACCTAGCCAGACTTTAATAACGTTTTAGTCGATACATTTATTTTTACACCTACATTTCACTTAAGTGATACTGCCTTTCCATCTGCCTAATGAAATAACTTTTCTTTTTTAATGAAATAATTTAAAAATTAAGATTTGAAGAAAAATGAAAAAGAAAGTAGCAAATGTACACCCAGTAAAAATCATTAAGATAGAACATCAATGAAGCTTGGCAACTACTTACTTCATTGGGTGCATTTAAACAAAGAACCTTCATATCTATTTCTTAATTTGTATAAACAGTTAGCAACTTGGAGCTCACAGAGAGCAGTGTGGCATGATGCTTAAGAGCTAGATTCTAGTACCAGCCAGATGGATCTGAACTCAAATCCTTCTTATTAACTGCTTATCTGAGGGCAAGTTCCTTCTTTGAGGTCCGCATCTATAATAAAATGGGATGGTAACAGCACCTACCCAGTAAAACTTAGAACACTAAATGAGGGTTCTATCACAGTTCTTGCAACAGCAAGATCTTAAAGTAGCTGCCATTATTATTATTTTAGTTGTTACTAACGGCTGTAACAAGTTAAAGGACCTGCCTATGGTCACACTGCTAATTAGCAGCAGCCCTGGGGATTCAGCCCTTGCCTTCTTATCCCCTCCACTTTTCTTTCACAGCACCCCACACTACTTCATTGTTTACATTGTCTTTAGTTGCAAATTGTGAACCTGCTTTATTTCCTTGGGTACCTCACATATTCCTTCATCTCACAAATATTTACAGAGCACCCACTGCGAACGGCTTTGCATCAATGACTGCCAAAGGAAGAGTCTGACAGGGGCTGTACTTGTGCAAGTAAGAGGTGAAAGGTAACACTTCTCAAAGTCTTGAGACTCCCTAAATTGAGATTTGGAGAAGGGTCAGGGGTCTCAAAGGAGACGAGAGGGAAATGATAAAAGAGGTCAAACTGAAGGCAGGGAGATCAGAGGGGAGGCTCTTTCAATAGCTCAAGCGAGGTTTGACGGTGGCCTGGATTAGTGCAGGGGCACCCAGAAATGCCCACCCTCGCCCCAATGCAAAAGGCAGCCGCAGGAAGGCACCTGGAAGTGCACAGTGAACTGTAAACGCCTCACACAAGCAAAGGGACATTAATTATTTACTTGCGCCAGCTTCCCGCCTCTCCAGACACAAGCACATTCACCCAGGGCCCCGGCCTGAAGCTCCAGGGAGCGGCTATGCGATTCCCCAGCCCAGCCAGTACCGTTAGGAAAGAAGCTCCGGAGTCCGTGGCCTCGCTGGGCCAGCGCGTCAGGCTCCATTCCTCCCTCCCCCCTGCCATGCGGACCCCTCCGCGAACCCCGAGCCGAATTCGAGCCGACCCTACCTTCGCGCCTCCTGCGCTCCGGGCTCTGACGGAAGAGAGCTGGGCCAAAGAGCCGAGAGAATCAAAACAGCGAAGTAGAAGCAGCTCGAACTCACTGGAGCAGACGCCGTCTTCAGTAAGAACCAAAGCCGGAAATGGAGCTAGGCACCGGAAGTAACCCTGCCACGCTCCTCAATCGAGCGCCGACAAGTCGAGAAGCGGAGCACGGAGTCGATCGAAACCTCCCGGTCTCCGGCGGCCGCGCCTGGGAGTCTCTCTGCGCGTGCGCTTAGCGGGCGGGCGGGAGGAAGCGTCGGGAAAGGGCTTGTGGCGACAGTGTGGGGTCAAACTGGAATCTTGGGGGCACGCTGTGAAGGGATAGGGAAGGGGAGTGAGTCATTTCCCCCACCACGACCTTGCGGGATTTTGCCCGACAAGGCCCTGGTTTCGCCCTCGTGTGGGCTCTGGGGGCCTCGGTTTGACATCAGCTTTAGGACAGCCGGAGCCCCCGCCCCCAAGTCTCCGGTTCCTGCGACTGTGAGGGAACTCGCCCCCGACACTCCGCGGACGGACTTGAATCTCAGAGGCAGCCCAGTTTGAGGCCCAGAATGGGCAGAATTGGTGTCCCTACCCGATTCTCTCAGCTCTCACCAGACACGCAACCGTGCTCAAGTAGTAGGACCCTATCACCAGAAAGATCATCTAGTTCAACTCACTCAAAAAAGCCCCACTAATTCCCTACCACCCTTCCCACTCTTTCCTCTCCCCACAAAATGCCTAGATTTTTCTAGGGTAATCCGAGAAGGTAGGGTTTATGCCAAGCTGAATGGGATTTCCAAAAAGTGCGGGCATTCATTCATCTATTCATCAAATGTGTGTAAAGCATCACCTAGAATATGAAATGGGTGTCAAGAGCCAAGAGGAATCTAATCTTATATCCTCCCTTTAACTGATCTCTCTGACCTTCACTTTCCTCATCTGTAAAATAGGATCATAGTTACTGTGAGGATTAAATGAGCTAAATATAAAATGATTAACACATTACCGAACACAAAATAAATAGTTCATAAATGTAATTTCTAAATGCTAGCTATGACTTTGACATATGGGTGAGAGGGGTAGGGGGCCAAATAGGTTGGTTTTATCAACTGGGGATTTTTATTTTAAAAGGGCACCTAAGGTTGCAACAAGTTGAAAATAATGTAAGTTTCTTAAGGGTGGGGATTTTTGTCTGTCTGTTCACTCAAGTATCCTCAGTAATTAGAAAAGTAACTGATACTCAATAAATATGTTTTGAATGAACGGAACGTCATTTAAAAAGTAGACAACAGTAAAACAAAGGCGATATGAAGATGCACACAAATGTAGAAAATAATAGCAAATGATCACAGAAAAGCATTCTTTTATTATGTATATATAAAAATTAGAAGAAATGTGAATAGTCCTAAAATTAGAAGAAATGTAAATAGTCCTATCTCAGTTAAAGAATTATGAGTGTATTTTTAACAAATTAAAAGAAAATGTAAAGTTAATATAAAATAATTTCTAAATAACAAAGGACAAGCTGCTCTGCACAGTATTATGGGTATCTGAGCAATTAATTCTGTTTGATGATAATGAAGATGGCTAAACTATTTTACTGAAAATAAACTATAATCTGGCTGTATTATACAATTGCATCTAGCCAAGAGCTCACAACTATTGAAAACAGGATAACACAAGACTGTGCAAAGACATTCCACCTGGGAAAAAGTTCTACAGGGAATGCAAATGCCTGAAGACAGACTGAACATCATGTTCCATTAACAACTAAATTATGGCTCCTGTACATTGCATTGTGAAAAGGAAATCATCTAATGCCAACTCAGCGGTAATGGTCTGCATGCTCTTTTACGGGTTCTTCTAAAAAGAGCCAGTGCATTTTCCTGTCCTTGGGCAGTCACGCTGGGCTTTCCAATAACCTGTTAATGGTCGTCAGTAGTTTCCTGAATTATTTTGATAAACCAGTAATTGAAAGCAGCGCTGGGAGGGAATGAAGGGGAGAGAGGAGCTTTTCTGGTATTGTGAGAAGCCTTTGATAGCCTGGTTATATAACCATATTAATAACATTATAGCCGCTAAACTTTGGTCACAGGTTCTGCAAAACAATCATCATTCCTCTATAACCAAATCCACTTCTTGAGGGGCAGATCATGTATCAGATGTCAAAAACTTCTGTTTTTAAAAACAATAGAAGAGAAAATGGGTTTTGTTGGTGTTCTGCTCAGTCTGGCCTCTCATATTTCAGTTAGGCACCATGATTTACTTTCCTGCGAAACAGATTTTTTATCAAACTGAACCCAGAGGCAGCGCTATAACCACCCTATCCAAGCTTCATGTATCTACTGATGATAAAACCTGCTTATTTTAGGGGTAGCAGAAAAATTACTACAAACAGTTGGGAATAAAACTGTGTCAAGACGTCTATATTATAAGGATGATAACTGAGGTGTTTTTTAGTTGACTCTGAATACAAATATATTTTCCTACCTTATCTGCACGTGTTTTATGTTTCTCATTAAATGTTTTCAGTATCTTGCTGCAGAAGTTTTGAGAAGGGGCCGTGTTTAAGGGAAAATGCACCATAAAACTGTGGGGGATAAATTTTGTCTTATTTATATTAGGTAGAGCCACAAAATGTATGGCAATTTGTTTGTATCTTCTTTCTCTCCCCAGGTAGTGATTACATTAAGAAATTTATGTAGAGTGAAATTATTTTAACAACAAGCATTAAACAAATCTAGACATTATTGTTGAGCACCAAATCAGGTTTATATTCTCCTAGGTGGTTAGGATTCTGGTAGCCAAAACTTCCTAAAAAGCACCTTTTCCCATTCAGGGAAGAAATAATCTTGTGCAATTAATTTTCTTTCATTTCACTTCAGTATTACTATTTTATTCTTTGTAAATACATTTTTGTTTTATGGATAAAAAAAACAGAAATAGCAATCACCTCTGATGCGTACTAGTGTGTTAATATTAGTGATAGTGTGTCATTCACGTACACCAAAATACCCTGTCCCTGGAATAGGTGGAATCTGAGATAGGCTATAAGAATGTATGCAGTCTATAAAATAGTAGTTTGCCTTTGAATACCTGATAACCAATCCAAAGACATATGGGAGGAATAACTAAACTTTTTACTGTTTAATATTTTGAAACATGTAGGTTGTGCTCAGTACACTATTGTCTGCCCTGAAGTCAGCTAAAGTAACATAATACAACTGCCATTCCCTTTGAGAGCAGAAAATTAATATGCCAGTCCTATGAGACCTCCCTCAACAAGCAAAGTATTATGCAGATAAAATTCTTAAATACAGCAGATTTTGCATCTCCTATAATTTCCCACTGTAAATGTTCTTGAGTCTTAAGTTCTATGACAATTTGAAAATACAAATTTTAAAAGGAAAAACTTTTTTTAAAATGTTGGACCCCAATTGTGTAATTTCAAAAATGATTTGTCATCATTGAATTCAGGGCCATTTCCCAGATAACCTAATCCAATGCTTTTTCAAATGCTAACATGCACATGGATCACCTAGGAATTTTGTTAAAATCAAATTTTGATTCAGTGAGGCTGGAAAATGACCTGAGAAGCTGCACTTGTAGCAAGGTCCCACATGATGCTGATGCTGTCTGCCCCTCACCACATTTTGGGTAGTAAGACCCTAAGCATTACCTCAAGAATGGTTGGTAGATTATCCCAGTATCACACAACAGTTAGCTCTGGAGCCCCAGAGATACTATCTGATACAGAATATTATCTTCTTATGCAAACATAAAACAACTATTTCTTTCAATGGATGTACTATTTATTTGAAATGTTCCTTTATTTTAACTGCCTTCTACTGGGCATTTGGAAATAAATCTGAATCGAGAGTGCAAATGTTTGGAATTTTTGTTCCCTTTTAACAAGTGATTAGTTGATTGTTTATGAAGCCCTGGGTCACTTTCTAATTTATGGCAGTCATTACAGCTGTGTACAAATATTGTGATTCTTGCTCCTTCCAGGCTCATGGGGCGGGGGTTGGGGGCAGGGGGGGGGAGTGGTGACTTGCACTACTCTACATCCTTTGAAAATTGTCACGGTCATGGAACTGCTTTGACTAATGAAGTATGGGAACATGAGATATATATAACATTGTTTCCAGGCAGATGCTTTAGGAGCCCATGCACAATTTGCCAGATGTCCTTTTTCCTGTCTTTGTGATTTTGGAAACATATCCCAAGAAGGAACCTCCATCAGGCTCATGTCTCTAAGTAACTACAATGACTACAGGATTTCCTCCTCCCACCCAACACACACACAAACACACACACACACACACACACGCACACACACACCACTTCAAAACAATCATGTAATATAAGCAATAAATGATTAACTGAGATGTAGGGGATATTTGTTAATAGAGCATAGCCTAGCCCATCCTGACTTTATACACTAATCAAGACCACCTCTCAGAAATAATTCTTAGAAAGTTTGAAAGAGTTTCACATAAGCTATTTCACAACTATAAACTGTTTTTGAGTTCATAAAAGGTTATATATTTGAGGTGACTCATACCTTTTAAAGAAGAAATCAAAGTAATCAATGTTTAACTGTATAATCCATCTTCTAAGTGACCTTTATTGAGTAATTTGACCCCACATTTATTTTTTTGAAGGATAACTTTTATTATTTTTGTGTACAGAAAACAACAGTGTACATTTAGCCCAGTTTAGTGGCAAGTTCTTTAGCCTTTGCCTTTTCCAGCTTGGCAAAGCGAGCCACAGATTTGGGGCCCAGGACATTGCCTCCCAGTGATGACGGATCTCATCATGTCTGTCATTGTAATCAGTCCTGATAGCTTCCACCAGCTTAACCAGAGCTCCTATGCCCTCCAAGTTACCCTTTGTGAAGGCAATGGTGGTGCATGTCTTCCTGTGGACTAGATACCCAGCCTGGCCTTCCCACTGATAATGCAGTAAGGGACCCCCATCTTCCAACACCTCTCAGGCAAGAAGGCAACAAGGTCAATGGGATCTACATCATATGCAAACACCACCAGCTGAGCCTTCTTGTTAGCCACCAAGGTGGGGACAGTGTGAACCCCTAGAACACACAACCACTCTGCATGAGCATTCATGGGTGCTGCTCTGGTGGGCAACAAAAAGTTGTAGCCAGGTGGGCACAGCTGTGACTCCATGTTAAAAAGGCCAGATTTTACTCTTCACAGTAATTTCAGGTGAAACCTCACATTTATTGAGCACCTACGTAAGATGATCAGATAAAAAAATATGTTAGGGCCAAGGTAACAGAGGAACTGGTGGCTGGTAACATTTTCACAAACATTCAGAGAAGGGTTCTAAAGAAATAAGGAGATACCATGTTTATGATCTAATTTTAGGTTGGTCAGAATCATCTTGCAACAAAAGACCAGGATATGTATAAAACATTTCAGGAAAGATTTAACCTGAAAAGACAGGTTAGTTTCTTATCATAAAGAAGTTGAAAGAAAAAACTCTGAAGCCTCTAGTTTGAATTGCAGATTATATTCGGACAAGACATCCCTGAAAATTATTTCTGTCTAGGGAATCCAAAACAATTATGTAAATGAGGCTGATATTTCCTATTCTATTTTGTTTAAGGTGAATGTGGGTCAGTTCAACTATTGTAAATTTCTCTAATATCCACTGGCAGAAATATCATCACATGAGTTAATGAGTTTGTTAAAATCAGTGGTGAAAAAATAAGAAATAGTGTTGTCTCTTATTGATGTTGGATAGCCTTTCTATAATCATAGTCTTTTTACAGCTTTAATATGAAGGTACTTCCTGACATTTAATGTTACCAAATTACTTCAGCTTTCAAAAGATATTAGTATAACTTATAATACATTTTGTCATCTCAGTAAAAGATTCTGAATAAGACTGCTCAGTTTAGAAGCCTGAAAGAAATTAGTTCTAAGTTATTTCCTTGTGACTGAAATTGCAAACGTCAGATTCCATAACAAGTGGCTAAGACTGGAAGTCTCATTCCTTCCTTCAGTCCACATCAAGTATACCAGTAGTCTTTATAAATGTGTTAAGCTTTCAATAGCCTAAAACCATACTAAGACTTTGGGACACTCTTATCTTTGTTGATCACCTACAACACAGCAAATCCCAGGTTAGCTATTAGAGGGACATTCTTATCTTTATGGAACACCAACAACATAGCAAATCCTAGGTTAGCTATTAGAGGGATGCTTTTATCTTTATCGAGCACCTACAATATAGAAAATCCTAGGGTAGCTATTAGAGGGACATTCTTATCTTTATAGAGAACCTACAACACAGAAAATCCTAGGTTAGCTGTTAGAGATACAATAGTAAGCAAGACAGGTGTGACAGACAGGAGCTTCCCATCTTATGGAGTTGTCAGACCAATTAGTAAATGTTTGGGAGTTATGGATAACTATTACAGAGTGTTACCATCCCTATTGATGTATAGCAAACTACCCTAAAACTTAATGGCTTAATAACAACTGTTTGATTATGTCTCATGGACCCTGTGGATCAGGAATTCAGTCAGGGTGTGGCTGAGTGATTCTTCTACTCCTTGCAGAGCAACTGAAGTCACTCAGTGGGACTCAGCAGGTAAATGTGCTGGCCTAAAGTATCCAACAGCCCCACTCCCATGCATGGTGAGAGGAGTGACTAAAAGATTAAGCTCAGATGGGACTGTCAACTGGAGCATCCACATATGGTGTTTCCATCCTAGTGGTCTTGGGGTGGTTGGATTTCTTACATAGGGGACAGATTCCACAAGACCAGGCATCCCAAGAAAATTAAATGAAAACCTCATGACATTTTGTACCTAACCTGGGAAGTCACACAACAAAATTTTTAGCAATTTCTGCTTGTTACAAGTGAGTTATAAGGTCAGCTTAGATTCAAAGGAAAGGGAATTCGACTCCATTTCTTGACATGGGGATAACAAATTTACACTGTAGACAGCTTGTGGAAAGGAGATACTACTATGGGAGACACTTTATAGACCTAAAGGTAAGAAGGAGTTGGTAGTAAGAAAAGTAGTAAGTAGGAGGAAGGCAATAGAGAGTTCCTCAAGCAGAGTAAATACTTTTGCAAAGGCCCTGAGATAGAAAGGAATTTGTCAAATTTGAGAAACTGAAAAATAAAAGATGAAGAGGAAGCATATAAATACCACTGGAACACAGAGGGGAAGGAGAAGGTTGACTGAGGTGAGGTTTCAAGAATCAGGTAGCATCTTGTAAGCCATGTTAAGACATTTGAGTTCCATGCAAAGAGCAATAGAAATCAGATTTTTATGCAGGGAATGACATGATCTGATGATTTGCATAGATCTTTCTTAATGGATCGGAATGGTCAAGTGTAGGCCAGTTAGGAAATGGTGGCAGTGTCCAAGCTAGAGAAGAGGGTGGCCTGAATTAATGTGGCAGCAGAGAAATAGGCAGATTGTAGTTCTATTTAGAGACATGATTGACAGACCTCACTGGTGGATTGAACATGGAAGAATGGGAGTTTTGAGCTGTCTTAGTTTCCTTGGGCTGTTGTAACTAACTACCACAGACCAGATGGTTTAAAACAATAGTAATCTATTCTCTCACAGTTCTGCAGGCTGAAAGTCTGAAATCAAGAGGTACAGGCAGGGCCGTTCTCTATCTGAAAGCCCTAGGGGAGAATCTGTTCAACACCTTTCTCTTGGCTCCTGGTGGTTGCTGGCAATCCTTGGCATCACTCAGCTTGTGAATATATAACTCCAATCTCCTCCTCTGTCTTTCCATGGCATTCTCCCAGTGTGTCTCTTTCTGTGTCTCTTTTCCTCTTATAAGGACAGCAGTCCTATTGGATTCGGAGCTCACCCTACTCCAGTATGACCTTAATTTATATCTTAATTGCTTATGTAAAGATCCCTAATAAGGTGGCATTCACAAGTACCTATCTTTGATGGGAGCACAATTCAACCCACAATGTGAGAAAAAGAGGAATAATCAAGGATACCTTCCAGATTTACAGGGAAAATACCTGGGAGAATAGTAGTGGATGATGTTGAGTCCAGGGCAGGCTAGAGGAGGCAGATGGGGAGCCACGTATTTTATCTTGGATGTGAAGTTTCAGTTGACTGTAAGGGACCCAGGTAGAGATATCAAGCAGGAAGTTGGATAGGCAAGTCTGGAGGTTCCAGAGGAAAAATCTGGAAGGTCTATGTTGTGCAAACTGTACCCTGTTGAGTGAAAAACAAGCAAGCACAGGATAACCAGCTAGTGAGAACAGAGTAAAAGGAGGTACAGAGGGACCTGCAATCAATCTCTCAAGACACAAGAAGAAAAAATCAAGGCCGATGATATGCTGATAAATGTTTAACAACCAGCTCTTCAGGGGTAGGGGAGGAGAGAAAGATACTGATATGTAATGTTTGCCAGTTCCCATTGCATAAATATTACCAGCATGGTCAGCTGGCTTAAAAATTTTGAAAATTGGTTCTCTCGGGCTGGTACAAGCTGGCTCCAGCACACCCCTCAACTAAAAGCCCTGTTTCATGCTACTAATTGTGTGAGCTTAGCAATTAACAATTAATTAACACTTAAGTTAATACCCTTTTTGGGCCTTGGTGCCTTTATCTATAAAATGAATGGCTGGTCTTAATGATCCCTTCAAGGTCCCTTCCAGCTCACACAAATCCCAGTAGCAAAGCTTTGGTTCTGTCCTGACAGTGACTGGACCCTTTAAACAGAGTATGTGATGCTTTATAATCAAACAGTTGAATGGGGAAGTATGGATAATAAAACACTCCTGGTCATTGACTATTAGCTCCTGGCTTATATATTTATGTACATATATATAAAGAAGGAATTTGTGCTTGAATGCTTAAAGAAAAATCACAAAAGATCCCTAAGGATGGATAGACACAAATAAGGCATTTATATGTCATATTCAGGGAACAATGAGTAAACTATACCAGAATACTGAAGTTGAAAGGAAATGTGAAATAAACTTGAATAAATAGTGGTGGTGGCTTCCGTCTTTGATGCTGTAAAATGGGGAGTCATTGAAGGTTCGCTTTTTTTTTTCAATACTAAAAAAAGACACAAAAATTATTGAGAGATTTTAAATTAGTTTTTGTATGCAGATTGACCCTTACAGGGGAGATGATCCATGGACTGTCAATGAACCAAGGCAAATACAGAATTTATGAGAGAAAAGAGAAAGGGGAGATAAAAACTGGATGGTCTGGGAATGGGGCCCCTTGATTTCCTTTTTTGGATAAACTGGGTGTAGAGTTGGTGCCAGTCATGACTCTTTTCAAGGTGTCTCAAGCCTTTTGTACTGTGGAAGCCTCTGGTAAAGAGGTGAGAATAGAGTCTGCAATTTTAACGCGAAGAGATGTACTTCTTATTTTCTCCGCAGTGTTGAGATCAACCCAGAACATAGGGAAGTGGGAATAAACAGGACTAGCCTGAGAGTGACATTCATAAAGAATACAGGAAGCCAAACACAGGGTGGAGTGCATATCCCTCTCCACTGGGAGGCCTGTGGAGAGGGAAACAACATGAAAATCCACCAGTCGGCCTTAATCTATAGATGGGGAAAGTATGGGTTATATATTTTTATCCATTTGCATTGGTGGGGACGTGTGTTCCACTGCTCATACCAGAGATTCATCTGCAGTGTCTGAAACTTACAAAGGTTTATTGTGCAAAGAAAACTGAAGATCAGCTGTCCAAGGCGGATCCACAGAGTCTCCGTGGACCGAGATTCCTTCAATTTTTCTGCTCTAGTTTCTTGCTCCGTTTTTCTGCTTTCATTCAAAAGATCGCTTCATGGTCCAGGAGGGCTACGGGAGTTCCAGCCACATTGCAGGCAGCAGCAGGGAGGAGAAAGGCTTTGCCCACTGTCTTTTAGGTAGGCTTCAAAACTGCACTTCCATTTGTACCACTTTAGCCAGAACTCAGTTATGTGGGCTCACCAAGTTACAAACAAGGCTGCGAAATATAGTTTCTTGGCAGGAGATGTTGTCTAAGGTTTTGTCTTCTAAAGATAAAAAGTAAAAATTAATATTTGGAGGTGAGAAGCCCTCTCTATGAAATTTCCTACTTAAGAGATTAAAAAAAAAAAAGGTGCCCACTAAGTTAAATGGATCATAAAGACCTTTCTGGTAATATATAACTATGGTAATATTTATTCTTTTTAAGTGCCCACAAGAAATGAGAGATTTACTTCAATATTTTAAAATCGGAGGTGGAATGTAGTTTTTGTTGAATCCATTTCCCCACTCTAAACAACTGACAGGAAAGTACCCACCCATTGTTAATCTAACAAGATGTTTAGGGCAACATCTATGTAACCTGGCGGCCAAGGTGCGTGGACTGGGATGCGCATGCGTGAACAATGACGCCTTCACTGTACTGGTCAGTGGGGCGCTAGATGCCACTGACTGAGCAGGTGTACTGCGTGGCCGTGGCATTCAAAATGACTGAGCGAGTAGAGCAATGAGTTTGCACCAAATTTTGCATTAAGCTTGAACATTCCTCTACAGAAATCATTCAGATGATTCAGAAGACTTTCGGGGATGATGCAACGAGTGCAGCGCAAATAAAAGTGTGGCACAAACGCTTCAAAGATGTTGGAGAATCTGTTGAAAGTGATCCACGTTCTGGAAGGCCTGCAACAAGCAGAACACCTGAGAATGTTGAACGAGTACCGGTTAGGTTAAGTGATGTTGGGAGAACTGTGTGAGGTCCCAAGGTGCCTACTTTGAAGGAGACTGAAGAGTCATTGTCCTGTGTGCAGTGTTTCTTGTATCTTGTGACGTCTTCGATAAATGTCTCTATTTTTCCTATTACATGGCTGGATACTTTCTGGAAAGACCTCATACAAATCATATTTTAAACTTCCCCTAATTTCAAAGCACATGTCACTCTTTTTGTCTAAATAACTGAAGTCACAGGTAATGCAAGAGATAAGAGGGCAATTTGACTTCAAGGAGTGGCACTAACTCTCTGAAACATTCAATGAGCTGGTCCTTGTGTTTCTGATCCCAAGTGACATAGCCAGCAATTTAGGTCATTTTCGATATTAAAGCATTTGCTCAGTGTTACATACGTATGAATGTGCATGACAAAAAATGTCACGAAATATCTTTCTAGTTTTCTCCACCTGCAAACATCTTACCCCTAAAGGCTGAGCAAAGACCCATTTCCTTCCTGAAGCTTTTCCCAGCACCAGTGTTCTGCCATCTCGTCCTTCCCTACTCAGGAACTGTGTCTACCGTTTGTCTTTAACCACTAGGACCAACGTTGAACAAACATTAAGCAAACATTTAACAATACTGCCAAACACTTCAGTATTTCGTTGTGGCCTGCTAGTGTCATAGGTAGAGTTCTTGTCTTTTCTAGTCAAGTGAGCTCTTTGAGGTCGGAGTGCTTGCTGCATATTTTTCAATAGATATTTTCAGGTTGATAGAGTCCTATAGGTTTCTCTAGCAGAAAGAGGAGCAAACCAACTGATTGAATGTTTCTACTCAGAGATAAAAATTTTCTCATTTCTTTGATCTCGAAAGCAAGCTGTTAACACATCTTCCAGAACGGTTAAAGTGAAAAAGACAATTTGGTGATGGGAATGTAAATTTATACAATCACTGTGTAAAACTGTTTGAATTTGTCTACTAAAGCTAAACAACTTCAAGATATATACTCACCAGAAATGCATATGTACATGGAAAAATAATAATGAGCATGCAGTAGACTGTTCAGAGCAATATATATGGTAGCAATATGTATAGTAGCCTTAACTGGAAACAACCCATATGTTCATCAACAGCATAATGGATAAACAATAAATAAAATATAGAATAGTTAAGTGATAGAGTATTATATGACAGCAAAATGAACAAACTATTCCTATATACAAACAACATGGGTGAGTCTTACAAACATAATGTTGACTGAAAGAAGCCAAATATAGTATAGACCTTACTGTACGGCTTTATGGAGACACATTTCAAAAACAGATGAAACTGATCTATCCTATTACAAATCAGGATAGTGGTTCCCTTGCTGGGAAGAAGAAAGAGGCACAATGAGGGCTTCTAGGGTCCTGGGAATGTTTATTTTCCCCCCTGGGTTCTGGTTACATGGGTGTGATGTATTCACTCTGTGAAACATGCAATGAGCTGCACACTTAGATTTGTGTATTTTACCTGAGTATTTATACTTCGATATAAAGCTTACTGGAAAATAAACAAAAATGGCAAGTTGTGGCTGGCATGTAGAATGTAACCACCCATCCTCATGTCCCTGTGTGCTGTTGGACACATAGAAGGAGGGGTTTAGACTCACAAGAAAATCTCCAAACTTGCAGCTCTAACATCTTATGGTTCTAAGATTCTATTAAAATCCCTTTGAAAAAAGACTAAAGAAAAATTCTTCAACTTTAAGCCACAGTAGGAAATTCCAGTTGCCAGGAGAGGGGCCCTGGGGCAAGCCAGCCCTCTGTGCTGGGGCCAACCATCGCCTGTGTGTCCCACTCCTTGGGGCAGCCAATGTGTGGCCAGGCAGAGTGTCCCTTACAGAAGAGTGAGAAGCTGGGAGGCTGGTGCTGCAGGCGCACTTTCTCGATTTCTTGCTCTTCTTCTCTTCCATCATCCCCTTTTCTCTGTTCCCTTGCCAGCACCATTTGCTTTCAGGGCTGACAGTTGGCTGGGAAAAGTGCCCGTATTTCCCTTCCCTCGCTGGCGTCTGTCTTAACCCTCCTGTTATGGCCGCTGCTGCAAGCTCAGGCATCCTTTGTGTGGTATGTCCCAAGCCCTGAATTGCTGAACCTGCCCTGTTTGCTGTTTCTGGTGGTGCTCAGCATTTGAAAATTAAAAATTCAAAACATCCTCTTTCTCCGCCTGCCTTCTCAATGGCATACTCGTCAATTTCAACGTGCCACACTACACTGCACAGAAAAAATAATCAAGGCAAGAAAATATAAGTGCAGACCGACGGAAGGTGGGAATGGATGTGCGGCCAGCTGCTCCCATCCCACCAGTCCATTACAAAGCACTCTCCTCTCATGTGTGGGGACAGGTTACAAGGAGCACGAGTGAGACCAGGCAAGCTCTTCACAAGCTCCTGACCTCCAGGGGAGGCAGGACGTGGGCAAATGCATCAATGCATATGTAATCAACAGTGAGGAACCTCAAATTAATAATAAACACAGTGATGAAATGGAAATGACACAAGGTACACCAAAGGGCCATGGGGCCCTCCGGCACAGTGTCAGTTTCATAAACAAAGCCTGGTGGAATGCAGACAGGTTAAAATTGGAAACACTTCCAGTGCAGAAGCCTGAGGCTGGTTTGAGAGATTAATGGAGCATGCAGCAGGCTGGCTCCATGGTCATGAAATATGGAGAGCACAAAAGTTAGCTCTGTGCACTTGGGGGCTTTCAAAATATCATGGAAGATTACTTCTATAGGACAGGAATAACTAAGGGTAATCAAAAGAAGCTAAGGAAATTTTTGAGCAAGGAGAAGAAGTAAAATCTCTAGTCCAGAGTGGAAGAATTGTTAAGACAAAAGTCTTGAAAGTTCTACCGCACATTACACTTAAAGCATTGTTGCAGAAACCTGGCCTTTCTCCCTCCCACCCTCCAAAGCACAGCCCAGGCCCAAGCCTTGCCTGCTTTGAGTCCAGTGCATTTGCCGGGACTCCAAAAGTGGGAACTACAACCCCATGCTGGAAGTACCCTGTTTATGTTTTAGAAAATAAGGACTTTCAGATTAATATCTGCAATTGATAAAAAAAAAAAAAAAAAAAAAGAAAAGCAAAAAGGAAATAAGGAAACTGCGAAGGAGAGGAATAGCCATTCATTCATTCAACAAATATTTCTGAACTCTTATTGCATGCAGGGACATAGAAAGTCAGCTCAATTCTAGATGAGTGCTGAGCAGCAGGCAGGACCAGGAGCTGGTCTGCTAGTTCTCTAGGGCAGCCTGAACAAAACACCAGAAGCTGGGGGGTTCACATCACAGAAATTACTTTCTCACAGTTCTGGAGATGGGAAGTGCAAGATCTAGGTGTTGGCTGGTTTGGTTTTTCCCTGCAGCTTCTCTCCTTGGTGTGCAGAGGGCCACCCCCTGACTGTGTCCTCACATGGCCTCTGCTCCGTGTGGCTGCACCCCTGTCTCTCTCTGATGTGTCTGCATTGCCTCTTCTTATGGCAACACCAGTCAGATTGCATTAGGGCCCACTCTAACGGCCGCATTTTAACTTAATTACCTCCTTAAACTTAGCCCCTGTCTTAATATACAGTCACATACAGTGGGAGTTAGGTCTTCCATATATGAATTTTAGGGGGACACAATTCAGTCGGTAACAGCTTGGAAGACAGTTTGATTCTTCTACCAAAATCATGGGACTTTGACTTCACCCTTTTAAACCGAGGCGAGAAGGTTTCTTTTCCCCAGTGACATTGACATAACGGGGAAACTCTCAAGGTCCAAGCCCTGCATATCCACGGACATTGGTCCACTGAGGCAATCTGCCCATGCGGTTTGTTGTCCAACAGCTACAATACAATGATGGCTTGTGTGGACCAACGGGAACAGCTGGGCCCAGTCGCCCAGAGTGCTTGTTAAAAAACACTGAAAAGGAAATATCTGCTTATACTGTATTTTTCTTTTTTCCCCCCTCCGAATGGTTCAAAAGCAAACAAACTAAAATTCAGCAGCACTGCCGCACAGAGCTGAATGCACGCATTCAGTCATTCCTTCTGTGCTTGTCGCGTTCAGACTTGCTCCCAACACTGCTGATTTATTCTTCCCTGAATTTGAATGAGGATAACACCGCAGAACCGTGTTGTTCCTGCTCTTCAGATGGGATTTCACCGTTTATCTGCCAACTTATTAAGAGCTCCTACTCTTTCCAGTTTTCAGAATTTATTCCGATTGTATTTTCTCTTTGTCTTCTTAATCATGAAATAACGAGCTTTAGCACCCAGAAGTGTAGTATATCCACCAAAACATTCATTTAGTTCAAGAGTGTTTGCAACAACTATTTTAAAATGTTTAAAAATATATATGTTTGTGAATGTGGTTGAGCCGCCACCATACGTTACCTGCACTATGCCTTGCAAATATGTTCCCAACTTAAAGTTTCTAGGTCCCTTTAGAAGGCAGGGAAACGAACTGTTCCGATGCAGCCAGTCATAAGAAGATAAAGATTATTCTATGTTTATATACAACCATATTTTTCTCTCCTTTTGAGATGCTTTGCAAATATTCACAATTTGGAAATCCAGGTACTGCATGGCATCATAGCTACTTGTTAGAGATTGGGTGCTGAGTCTAACTTTCTCCTGCTTTAAGTTAAAAAGGCTGACTTTGGTGGAAAACAAAGAGCAGCCACGTGCTCATGTGTGACAAGCCTCTCTCTGCACAAAAGAAACAGCTTCGCAGCTTCCTGCGCTCTCTCCTGAGTTCTAATATGGCCTCTCTCTGTGACTCAAGAGATCATTTCACATCTCATTGCTTTGTGTTCCTCCTCATTAAGACGGCGGTAACTTCATCAGTTTCCTCCATCACGGGAGCATTCTGTGGAACAATTAAGGGTTAATTAATTAATTGGCGGACAACCATGTAAGAGAGATAATGGGGACTTCTGCATTTCCATGCTTTTGGGCAAAGCCACCTCCAAATCAATTTTAATCAGAAGCTTAGGACCTCAATTTTTCATTCCTCGTCACACTTTGAGGTTTAAAATGAATATGAATTACTCATGTAATTTTTTCTAAATCAGATTTTTTTTTTCTCTCCTACAAGACTGATTACTAGTACCTACTTCACTGGGTTAATCAATAAAATGTCTTGTATGAAATTTAGTAGCTGTATTGTGAATCAATGAAAATGACAAGGACTTTTATCTTCGCTATTTAATATGTTTTGTTGTTGTTGTTATCGTTGCTTATTTAAGGTAAATGGAAGAAATCTCATAGTTCCATATAGATTTGCTTCTTTCCATCTTTTATCTCCAGAGATAATCTCAGCCAAAGCCCAGGACGAAATAATGACAGACCCGGAATGGAAAGTCAATGACTGAAAAAAAAAAAAAATTCTGATCACCTGCTGTTATCTAAGTGCGGGTTTTCTGGGGTGGATGTGATGGAGTTGTTTTCCTCCCTGTCTCCCTCCTGGTGCTCATTCTTTTCATGGGAGCTGGGCTGGCGCAGGCAAAGGGAGCCCAACAGCACTGCATGCATGGACTTGCCTCCTAGCTGCTGGGGAAGCCGGTCACAGTCCTAAGCTCGACCTTAGAGCATTGTGGGTCGAGCACCTTGAACACCTTAGATCACTGATGACCAGGTGATGGCTGAACTTTCATTTCCTTGCTGCCTTCTTCTATTTCAAACAGAATGGGACCTCTGATCTGCATCCTAGCCAATGCAAATCTTCCCACCACCTTACAGAGCACCTTGCTCTCCCTTCCTCGTGGTCAAAGCCAAGCAAATCATTTTGTTGAAGGTAGAAAACCTCTAACTCTGGCTACAGGTGCAGCCTCTACTATTTTCCAGTTTCCTAAAAATATGCTGTTACAGTTTCCAAAGAAACATATTTCTCTGCTGCTCTCCATGGAAAACTAGCTCAATTTTATTCCGTCCATTCAACTAATGTTTACTGACACTGATATGAGACACTCTATTAGCTACTAGGAACAAAAAGGAGGTATAAGACACAGTCTACCTCAATGAGGTCAAAGTCAGTTAATCTAAGGGGGAGAACAACATGGCAAAACAGGAGCCCAGATCCATTGGTTTCACTTCTTCACAGTAAGCTTGGGCATCTGATCACAGACTAAGTCAGCAAGTAGGAAAAGTTTGGAAGGAAAGATGAAAGTTCTTTGGGGATTAAATATCCAAAGTTCAAATCTGGGAATACTGAGCTATTCTTGGGCTAGAAATTTCTGTACTTTTTCTAGGTTCAAAAAATTTATTTATTTTTGACAAATTCTTTCATATAAAGCTGTTTGCTTTTATCCATCTTATGTCAAATTTCTTTCTACTAACAACGTAATGATAAAAAGGGCCTCGGAGATAATTCAATCCAACCTCTTCATTTTAATGATTAAGAGCTCTTAACTCCTAAGCTAAATGATTTGCCCAAAACCACATTGCTACAAAATGGTGTCTGTGGCTAGAACTTGGTTTCCTATTCAATCTCATGTTACTTTAGACTAAGAAATTACTATGTAATCTCTAATTTCCCCATGATATTTTTTCCTTAATACTTTCAAATATGTGCATAAATCTTTCTTAATGTGTATGGATATACCACATTAATAGAATTAATTAAAATATGATTTAGTAAATTATGAAATGGCCATAAATTCTTTCCCTCTTTCACTCCTTGAATATATTCTTTACCTTGTGACTGGCTTTGACCAAGGAGATATTAACAAGAATGAGCATAACCAAGGCCTCAATGGTATCCATACTTTGGGGCTTACCCTCTTGCTGCTATTGGAACCCAGCCACTATATGAAGGAGCCCAGACTGGCCTGTTGGGTGATGTGACCTGTGGTACAAGAGGACCAGTTACCCTTGTGACTTCAGCCAGTAGCCCAGGTAGCCCTCAGCCAAATCACCAACTGACTCCAGATGGCTGGATAAGCCCAGCTGAGCTCAGTCAATCCCAGCCCAGAGAGGAGAAATGCCCAGCCAACTTCTGAGTTAAATAAATGGCTATTCTTTTAAGTCCTTGCTAGTTGGGGTGGTTCATTGCAAAGCAAAAGTTAGCAAATCCAATGACTATAAGAATACAGTTGGGGTGGTAACACATCTATAGTGCCAGCTACTGGGGATGCTGAGGCAGGAGTTAAAGGCCAACCTGGGCAACATAGCAAGACCCTCATTTCTTAAAGTAAATGAATAACGAGCATAGAAAAAATAAGTTTAAGAGAAGAAAATACACTATTGTTAACCATAGTAAATGGTTAGAGGCTTTTTTGAAACCTAGACTTTATATACCATAGAGCAAAACCTTAATGTTGAATTTGCTATTTTCTGGAGTAAAGGCAGAAATTATATTTTATCTGTTTCTCCCCAGGAGAATCTTTCTAATGGGATGGATACAAGTTCTCATTACACTTGTTATTCCTAATTTTATGCCAAGTCTTGGCCAATAGCTGTTCACTAATTAACATGAGGTTGCAAATAAAGCTTTTCTATTAAAAGCAATACACGCACACACACACAAAAATGGTACCAGATGCAGAATTGTGCTTCCTCTTACAGAGTCATCTATCCAGTAGGCTGCATATTGTGATCTCTTAGAGCCACAGCTCTGTTTACTATGGATTCCTGCCAAGATAACCCTTGGCATCCTTCAAAAATTTCTCTTTTAAGAAGAACAACTCTATAATGCAACATGCTTTCAAGGAGTTGAAATATAACCCTGTTAGAATATAAAGATAACTCCTTGTAATAAGTAAATGCAACACTATTTCCTGTACTTTGGGGAACAAAACAACTTAAAAGAAAACAGTATTCAAGCCTATTCAGAAAGAGATAGGCTCCTAAGAATATTCTGTAACTTCTCCTTCCCAATGTAAAATCTTAGAAATTGCAAAACAAACATGTATTTGAAAACAAATCTGTAATCAAGTTGGAAAGCAAGAAAAGGTATTTTGGTATATGTCTTGGTCCATTTTGTGTTGCTATAACAGAATACCTGAGGCTGGGTAATTTATAAAGAAAAGAGGTTTATTCAGCTCATGGTTTTGCAGGCTGTACAAGAAGCATGGTGCCAGCATCTGCTTCTGTGAGGGCCTCAGGCTGCTTCCACTCATGGGGGAAGGCAAAGCCATCATGTGCAGAGAGCACATGGTGAGAGAGGACGCAAGAAAGGGGGTTAAGAACCAGCTCTCTCAGAAACTAATAGAGTGAGAGCCACTCACCATAAGGGAAGGCATTAATCTACTCATGAAGGATCTGCCCCTATGGCCCAAACATCCCCCCCCCCAAGGCTCTACCTCCAACATTGGGGATCAAATTCCAATATGAGGTTTTGTAGGGGACAAACATCCAAACTAAAGCAGTAGATAAGAAATAAAATGGGAACGTAGCATAGAAAGTGAAAACCCATGTAGAAGAGGACTGCTATAAAATGCAAGGTGCCTTCAGGTGTGCTTCCAGCCCAGAAGCAGCTAAAAATGGGAGCAGGAGAGGACCTGGGTACAGCAGCATCGAGGTCACTGGTGGGGATACTGCCAGCAAGACAAGCCCAGAGATGACTCCTCCTCCCCTTCCGCTCCACAGGGCTAGAGGGAGCTCACCTGGGCTGTCTTAGTCCATGCCGCAGAACTGAATCTGGCATCTGGGGGGAAGAGGCAGGAACATACTCAGGGGGTGGTGACCAAGAGGAGTAGACATTGCATATAGTTGACATTTCTATTTACTCCCCTTTAATCTGAGACAGTTCCTTGGCCTCTCATTATTTTTCCTGACCTTGTCGTTTTGAAGAATGTGGTTGTTCCTTGATTCGGGTTTGTCTGGTATTCTCTAGTGATGAGAGTCATTAAGTATTTACAGCAGGCACAGCGCAAAGTGAAGTTGTGTCCCAGTGAAATGGCTTTAATCACAATGTTTTTATATAATATTAATCCTGTCAAATAAGCGGTTTTGTGAGTTCAAGAACTATAATGCTAAATGACAACAAATTAGCCACAAAGGCGGCCTCAAGAGAAAACATAGAGATGGAGAGGTCATTTTATTCACAGTGTTCTCAACTGCCTGCACGTTCAGTACAGAAAGCAACTCCCTCTCAATCCAGGTCATAGCACACTGGTCTCACTATTTGCTTTTTATTTTTTATTTACTTATATATATTTTTTGCTATAATGGCATCACTGAGCAGCATTGCAGCATTAATTTCTCTAAAAAAAAATAGGAGAAAAAAAATCTACTTGAAAAATTATTTTCCTTTCATTCTGCCCATAATTAGAAAATTAGAAGACTGTCATTGTTACTAGGCACAGTGGCTCACACCTACACCCCAGCACTTTGGAAGGCCAAGGCAGGAGAATCACTTGAGGTCAAGTATTTGAGACCAGCCTGGGCAGCATAGCAAGACCCTGTCTCTATAAAAAAATAACTTTAAAAAATGCCCCCCCCCCACTGTCCCAGCTACTCAGGAAGCTGAGGCAAGAGGATCACTTCACTTGATCACCAGAAGTTCAAGGCTGCAGTGAGCTATGATTGTGCCACTGCATTCCAGCCTGGGTGACAGAGCAAGACCCCCATCTCTATAAATAGATAGATAGATAGATAGATAGATAGATAGATAGATAGATACGTAGATACATAGATACACAGATATTAATCTTTAAAAATACATTCATTGTCAAAAATAATGACTTCTCTTTGGAAACATCATAGTCTACAAAGAATGCTGAGCTTGAATGATTAAATCAACCACCCATTCCTCACCACTTCAGATTTTTTAAATGGTAAGATAAACATGCTGCCTTTATCAACATCTGTTTCTGACATCTATTCAGCCTGCTCCAGTCATGCTAACCTTTCTGTTCCTTGGACAGGTCTCTTTTCTCTCCTCAGGCCTTTGCATTTGCTGATATTTCTCCTTTGAACTATTTTCCTATGGCTTGATCCACAATGGTTCTTTCTTGCCATTTGGGTCACAGATCAAATGTCACCTACTCACACAGGCTTTCTCTGACCAAACCACTTAAAGTAATCTGTATCCCAACCCAGTCACAAACTCCTATTTTATCCTTCTTCTGAATTTCTTTCTGCATTTATCCTGTTGATATATCTGTTTATAATTCCATCCTGTAGCTCCACTGCAACACAGGTCCATGGGAACAAGCATCGGGTCTCCCTTGCTCCCTGCCAAACCTTGAGTGCCTAGCATGATTTCTGGCATGGAGTGGATGCTGTACAAGTATTTGTTGGATGAGTGAAAGAATGATTCCAGATTACAACTGACCATCACCCAAAGAGGTCGTTTATCTGGTGTTGAGATAAAAGCTGTTGCCTTAATCAGTTACCTACCAATGTTAGCCATATTAACCTCTAAATGTTTTGGCAGTTTTCAGAGATAACTCTAGCAATTAAGGGACGATGGATGGAAGTGGAGGTGGAAGCAAAAGAGAATAATGGCATAAAAAAGAGGGCCTCACACAAACATGCATTTCATGACCTGAGAATATGGTTAACTCAACCCACCAAACCCAAGGACCATCGTAAATAAACTGTCAATGACGAACCTTAAGATGCATGCAACTTGCTATCCATGATGCCATCTCTTCTTAGTCTGCAACACTCAAGTCTTCCTTCTTCTCCTGTCCCCAGTGTTGACATTCTCCAATACGGATGTGGTAGGTAGCCTTTTATCTATATGTGCTTCATCTCTCAGCATTCTCACTCCCTTCCATAGCTTTACACATCACTTCTCTGTTGGCCTTGTGCAACCTCAATGTCCTCATCTGCATAATGGGTAGAGTAATAGTCCTATTACATAGAACTGATCAGGACAAGAAATAACATTTTAAAACTGTAGACTAAAAGGTAATTAAAAGAAATATTAATTTTAAGGAATGGCCAAGGCCAAAACAAAAGGGCTTGGAAATGCACAATTGGGTGACAAAAGTATAAATAAAGTGCCGACTTACAACAATCACGACAGAAATTTGTGAACCCACGTTCATAGCAGCACTATTCGCAATAGTCAAAAGGCAGGAGTAACCTGAGCACCCATTGACAGAGGAATGGATAAACGAAATGTGACCTAAGCAGCCTTATAGAGGAAAGAAATTCCCACACATGCTGCAACATGGATGAACCTTAAAGACATTATGCTGAGTGAATAATCCAGTCATAAAAGGACAAACACTGTAGGGTTCCACTTAGCTGAGGTTCCTAGGGTAGTCAAATTCATAGAGACAGAAAGTAGAACACTGTTGCCAGGGGCTGCGGGGAGGAGGATTGGGAAGTTATTATGTAATGGGTATGGAGTTTCCATTTGGGATGACGAAAACATTGTGGCAATAGAGAGCAGTGATGGTTACCCAGCAACGCAAATCTGCTTAATGCCACCGAACTGTACACTTAGCAATGGTTAAGATGGTAAATTCTGTTATCTATTTTGCCACTTTTAAAAAGTCAAAATCATGGGTTTGTTTGGGGAAGAAGGGAAGTAGGGGGCTCTGATTAGGACGGGACATATGGGAAGTGTTCCAGGGTGGCTAGAGAGGTTCTGCTTCTCAATCTGGCTGGTGTCCACAAAGGTATTTATAATAATTCATGATTCGCTTTGTTTGATGTTCAGTATGGATGCTCTGTTTTACTGTAAAAAGTTTTTTAAAAATAAAGGAATAATATATAAAACACTCAGAATTGTGCCTGGCACATAGAAAGCCCGTGACACGTGTAGCTATTATTTATTATTATTGTATCCTATTCTGCCTCCCCACCCGGCTCTAGAACCACTACCACCTGGCATGGTGGCCTGCCCACAGGTGGCACCAGGACCCACCTGCTGGGTGTGACTATGACACCGAACCTAGAGAGACTGTAGGACCAAATTCAAGGGCCCTTGGTAAGATAGAAGAGGCAAAACCACCAGGTCTGCCCTCAGTGCTGGAAGCTAAAGGTGTTCGTGTGTGGTCATGGGGTGGCGTCACTTGGGATGCCTTTCCGGGGAAAGGGGAAAGTCCAGGCCTATTTTGAAGGGGAAGGGGCTGGGCTCATCTTCAGGCTATATTTAATCCTGTTTCAGAGCTTCATGCTCAGCTTGGTCCTAGGTGCATGAAAAGATAAGAAGATGTAAAGCTAATAATCAAGTGGTTCAGGTTGAAAGTGCTGGAGGCCCTCAGAGCGAAAGGAGTAGCTCTGAAGAATGGAGGAAACTTGGAGAGGCAGAGGGAACAATGAAAGGGCATGGCTTCCCAGGAACCAAGAGGGAGAGCACTAGGCTGGCATCTTGTGGCTTGGCGAAATGGCAGGCTGGAGCCAACAGACATGGGATTGGGGGAAGGAGGAGGGAAGCAGTGGGACATCAGGTTGGACAGGTCACCAGGAGCCAGGTGCAGGATGGCCTTGCAGTCGGACAGAGAAACGCACATTTGAGATGATGGGAAGTAGGGAGCCAGTGAAGGTTGTTGAGCAGATATAATGGAAGGATTTATTCCAGCAGCAAGGAAGACGGCAGGGGCTAGGGGCCTGCAGGCTGCTGCAGTAGCTGCCCTGACGTCGGGAGATTCTGGACAACATGGTTAGACATAAAGAGATTTGATTTGAAAGAAGAATCAACAGCTTGGTACCTGCCTAGACATGGGGAATGAGAAAGAAAAACCATCTTAACCTGAAGTAAGGAAGACAGTGTGGCATCTTTCAGGAGGACAGCTTCTCACTTTCTTTTTCTAAGCTCTAGACAGCCTCAGCCTTGGCTGCACAGTGGAATCACCCAGGGATCTTGTTAAAATGCAGATTGATTCAATGTGTCTGGGGTGAAATTCTGCATTTTTAACAAGCTCTCAGGAGATACTGATGCTGCTGACCCACGGATCAACCACATCTCCAGTAGCAAGGTTCTGCAATAGTGGTTTCCAACTTGGCGGTGTGTGAGTCACTGGGAGAGCCTGAATCCCAATACCCAGGCCAGACCATGTAAGTCTGAATCCCTAGGGTGGTGGACACAAGCCTCAGGACTTCCAAAACTCTCCAAGCGAGTCACATGCACAACCTCCGTTCAAATCAGCTTTTAGATTCTCTCAATTTCAGGAGTTAAAGAACATATTTTAGTCTTGAAAGGTTTCCTGGATATAATCTCTAGCGAAAATGACTTTTCTAAGATTCTTTTTAGAGTGGTTCAATATTTAGCCTTTTAAAATGTGTGTGTACCCAATAATCAACAACCAAAATCAAATTGTCTCTTAAGATGCAAGGTACCAAAGCAAAGTAAGCAGCAGTCGATCTTAAATGCTACTGCAGCAAGTACATTTTTTTTTAACTGCATGGCGGGAGACGTCTTGCAACGCCTGCAAATCCTGTTGATTTATAGGCACAAATGCCCGGTCCCGAAGCTGCTGAATTGACTCAGCTCATCAAAGAAGCTTCTCTGAGAGTTATTTTGAAGCCCTCCTGCTGTGTCTTCAGTTGTGTTTCTGCAAATCTATCTCTGAACGGTCAGGGCTTCTGCTCTCTTCACTCCAGCAAGTGCCTGGACTCAGCCTCCTCCTCTTGTAAGTCTTCACTATGCTGGAAAAACACACAGGAAAATCCTACACGGAGTTGCAATTAAAGTACTTTACAACACTGCAAATAGTGGTTGTAAAAGAGCATCCCTCCTGTGGCTTTTTCCCAGTGCCCTGGGATTTATAGCAAGTGGCCTTCATGCTATTGGCAATTAGAATTACACAATGCCTGCGCTAGACAGTTGAAATTTAAGAGGCAGGGCAGGACTCTCAGCAAATGCCAGGCCCCTTTTAATCTGATTTCTTCTGGGCAGCCTGGCTGAACTAGAAACAGAGCAGGGGCACTTCCAGCAGTTCCTCACGTGTGCATGGAGAGGCAGTGTGGGGTCATGTAAAGAGCCCTAGGCCAGGGTCCCAGGCTGTGTTTGAGTCTTGAGTTTTAGCTGGAATTTCCTCATTTGTAGATCTGGGATTACACTCTCTCCCTTGTGGGATTGTTACGGTCAGGGACGTGCTAGTAAGTGTTTAGCAACTAGCTCTCTGGAGAAAAACAAAACCTGATTTGTACTGTTTGTCCATTTCTGTGGTGTAAATGCTCCCTCCATGGCCTATTTCAAACTAGCAACAAGAGATTGTTGAGCACAGAGCTGGGCAGAGGTGCACGAGAGCACAGCATGATGTTGTATTGCCACCGTTTGGACACAATAGATGTAAACAACTTCAAAGATATAGATAATAGTAAAATGTAATAAAATAATTAGGAAGTGGTGAGTCTTAAGTATGTATTACCTTTGTTTCTAATACAACTTAATTGTAAATTTACATAGTTTAATTTTTAATAATGGCTATTTTAAAAACCAGCTCACAAAATTCCTAAAAAATTTTTTAAAAATCTGCTCTTACAAACCAGGAGAAGCTAATTCCAGCACACTCCTGGTTGTGATGATTTAAAGAATAACATGAGTAAAAGTATTTAGCACATTCATGAAGCATTTGCATTAGTTTACTCAGGTTGCAATAACAAAATACCAGAATGGATGACCTAAACAGCAGAAATTGGCTTCTCATAGTTCTGGAGGCTGGAGGTGCAAGATCAAGGTGCCGTCAGGGCTGGTTTGTTCTGAGGTCCATAATAGTACTTAATAACTATGAGCTGAGAATGTTCCATCTTCTTCTCTTACAGGAATTATGTCTTTTGCTAGATCCTACAGGTTAAGAAAAGACTTAGGCTGTGCCCAAGAAAACCTTGACTGGGGGTGGGTCCTCATTGTGCTGAGACTCAAATGCAGCCGGTTCAGTAAAGTAGAAAGGACCATACAAACAGAAGATGTTACTGTCGCAGTTGATATAGACGTATTAATATCATTTCCTTTTCTACCATGACTGGTGGTTGTGGTTGTTATTTTGGTACCAATTAAAATCTCTCCCTAACTCATGCCTGCCTTCAGGGATGTTGTGCATGTAATAGTTTCTCACTGGTTTGTAATAGTTTCTCACTGGTGTATTTTGTGCATTTCAATTTTTTATGCCTAGAGGCTATGGAGAATAGAGGTTAAGAGTTCAATCTCTAAAACCGGAATGTCTGGATTTTAATCCCAGCTCCACAATTATATTGTCATTTGTAGAAATCACAGGTATTTTCATGTCACATTAAGGTTGATGAAGAAGTGAAAGTCCACTATTTAAAGACCACCATGAACACAACCTAGTCCAGACATTTAGGTTTATTTAGCTGAGGATAGAATAACCCAGAGGGGCCATGAAATGTCTGAGTGAGGAGGAGTTAGGATGCGATGACTATAGAACTGGGCTTCTTATGAGTGTTTCTAGGAGGTTCTAAGGAAGTGGGAAGGGGGGATAGTTTTGGATTGAGTGCTGTAGATAGGAGTCTTTCAGTGACTGGGTGTCTAATAATTTTTATCTAGAGGGTCAAAGTGCTAAAGCAAGATGAGGGTTGTACCTGATAAAGCACCAGTAGTCAATTGCGTTAGTTCTAACAGGGAGGTGGTTAGTCATTTTGGGGGTTCTAGAGTGTCCTTGTCTTTATCTTATATAACTTGTCATACTGTGAACTTATCTGATCATGACTTATATTCTCTGAGCCTTGTTTATTTCATTGGAGCCATTACTACCTCGTTGCTTTCAGGGCTGCTTTCTCATAGGCATCTCAAAATATCATTTATTCTCATCACTACTTAGATATTCTAATAATTATTAATAGTTGGCTATTTAATACATGAGTAAAGAAGCACATGTATTATATATCAAAGATATTTCATGAGATAAACATACATACATATAATATTTTGACAAGTATATTTTGATGCATTTAAAAACATTCCAAAAGTTTAAGAATATCTGATAGTCCAGCCCTCTTATTCCATAGATAAAGAAATTAAGGATTAGGGAAGACCAATGACTTGCATGAGGTTACATTATAAGTCAGCAGCAAGGCAGAAGTTCTTCCACTTCTTCTTCCTAGAAAGGCAGTATAGAAGAGGGAAAAGGACATGGACTTTGGAGACTATTTTAGGGGAAAATAATACTTTCTTAGTCTGGGCCCCCTTGAAAATTAAACACGTGACAAATCTTACTCTTAACGTTTTACTGAAGAATCCAATCCCAGGGCAGCAAAAGTACGGAGAAAAGGAAAGTAAAGGACAAAAGGAAAGTAAAGGAATGGAAAGAGAGCAAATGCAAGGTAGTAAATTACTGAGCTGACCACAAGAAGATGCAGCCAGTTATTTAATCATGAGGGATGCTCCACAGCCACAAAGAGTCAAGGTCACAAGAGTGAACTAGAGCCAGTTGTAGTGGTGCATGCCTGTAATCCCAATCCAAAGCAGGAGGATCACTGGAGCCCAGGAGTTCAAGGCTGCAGCAAATTATGATGGTGCCACTGTACTCCAGCCTGGACCAGAGAGTGAGACCTTGTCTCAAAAGAAAAAGAAAAAGAGTGAAAATTAATTGAGGAGACTCTGAGCCCCAAGACTATGGCCTGGAACATGCCCCAGGGTAGGGCAACAGTCATAAGTTTGTCAGGGCACATTCCTGGATTAGCAAGAGATAACTTAATGAAGGCAGCAGCAGGATTCTCCATGGAGAGAAATTTGAAAGTGCGGAAATTTGAAAAGGTGTATAAATTGAACTTAATATTTATCTCATACCATTGTTGTAAGAATTAGAAATACAACACCAAGCCCAGGAGCAAATTCCATAATTAGCAGTGATTCCCACAACCTTCTGATAGTCTTTCCACCCTACCATAGAGTATAGTGACCTTTTCTCAAGGGACACATTCTGATGTGACAATCTTTCATTCAAAAGTTGTTCTCAGAATTGCCTGCACATTGGAATCCCCTGGGAAATTAAAAAAAGATACTGACGTCTGGGTCTCACCCCAGTAATTCTGGTTCATCTGGTTTGAGGTATAGCCTGGCCGTCTGCTGACCTCAGAGAAAGCTTTGTGCCATGATAACAAATGCTTAAACACCAAACTGAAGACCCATGGCCTCTTTAATGGGTCTTATTTTTTTCCTCTATTCAACTCCCAACATTCCTTGGATTCATTTTGTTTGCCAATTCCACTCTGATTGCTCCTTCTGCGTGGCCTGAGCCAAAGGTGCCCTGGCCAACTTCTCATTCCCTTACCCAAATCCATATTTATGTTCATAGACACTAGAGATTGGTCAAGAAGACCCAAGAAAATAGTTTTCACTTCTGCTGACTTCATGGCAGGCAATGCACGCAAGCTATATACATCTGTATGTGTGAATGACACACTTGCTCACTGTGGTCCTCTCCTAGGCATTGCCATGGGAATAAGTCCAAACTAAGGCTAAAGTTTTCAGGGTGATTGCTAACTGAAGATCACACAGGAATGAAAGGGAAAAGTATCTAAAATTATTTATGAGTAAAATATAGAATTAAAGGAGCCCTAGACTCACAGGATCACAGATGTTGGGGAGAGAGGAGTGAGTCATTTGGATCGATCCCTCTCCACCTTGCATGAATTCTCTTACAACATCCTTGTAGAAATGTAGCTGCAAGTATTTGATTCACATAAATTAGTTTACCTCCAGCTGTTGAAAACCACATCTATTGGGTAAAGTGCAGGCAACCTGAGGGCATCATGAACTTGGCCAGGTGATACTGATGTGAAATACGAACGGCGAAGTTGTCTGTCGTAATGAGAAACACTCACGACGTTGCTATTCTGCACACAGATGCAGAAGGAGATTGTTATTCAGGAGGTGTATAAAGAGCTATCTCATTGCTATTCAAAAGGCACTTTCTCATTTGAAGAAGTTGAGAAAATCAATATGCAGTGGTGACTGATGCATTCAGAGGCTCAAGACACAATAGAAAATGAGTCCCCCCTGCATCAAATCCACTGATCAAAATCAAAGCCCTGGCCCTGCTGTTAAGAGTAGAGGCTTGGAAAATCCACACAGCAAGAGCTTGGCCATGTTCCCCAGAGAGATAGAAGGTCGTGATTATTTCAAGGAGTCAAAAAGAGTATCAGAAAGTTTGAAAATAAGCATTTGAACTTCAGAATAGCTATCTTAAGTCAATGGAAGCTTTTAAGAATGGCCCATCATCTGAGAGTGCATGTATGTATGTGCAGACATTTGCGCACATATGTTATTACCAATGCCTGCTACATCCAGGAGCAGCAGTATGTGATTTCTCTTTATTCTGGAGTTTGAAATGACACTCAAACTAGATGTGGAAATATATAAGAGAGCTGTGCTGGCATCATATAGTTCCTAAAAACATCACTTCCTTAGTTTGTCATTTGGATATAAGAAAGCATTGTACAGAATTTATTACTCTTCATTTTTGTCATAAAAGTTAAGTATTTATGGGGTACCTGCAAGTCTCAGGTGACTATGATAAGGGCTGTGATTAAAAAACATCTTTTCTATTTTAATTTTCAATTCCGTGCAAACCAGGAACTCAACCTTGTGCTGGGCACCTGGGTGACCAACCGTCCCAGTTTGCCTGGGACTTTCCTGGCTTTGGTCCTGAACATCTTGCATCCTGGGAAATTCCTCAGTCTCAGGCAAACTGGGACAATGGGTCCTGCTGGGCACTGAAGAAGTTACCAAAGATAGAAAGTTTCTAAAACTTAAGGAGCTCACAACTTGATTGGAAAAAAAGAAACTCACACATTAAACTGACAGATCCAATTCAAGAAAGAATATGATTAACATAAGCTTAGTCTATGATTAATATGGAGTAATATTGAAAATAAGAATTATGGAAGTGCTTATGGAGATAAGTACTTCAAAGGAAAGAGACATGAGTTTGCTTTGATGTTCATGGAATTTTCAAGTGTTGGATCAAATATTGATTTACAGACAAGCATAGTGATGAACAGGGTGTATAATCCCAAATAGGCATACCTCTGCCTCTTCTAAATCTTGGTTTTCATATCTATAAAATGGGCATTACAATATTACTTCCCTTGTCTACCTCCTAGGCTTGTTGGGAGAATCATATGAGCGGTATATATAAAAGCATTTTGAAAACAACAGAATGCAATACAAATAAGGGGGTAGGTAATATTGTTATTCTTGCTGATGGACAAAATATAAATCCACAATGTGACTTCAGTGGTCTAGAACTGTGTTGGCCAATATGGTAGCCACTAGTGGCTATTTACATTTAATTTTAAATTAACTGAAGTTAAATAAAAATTTAAAAAATCAGTTCCTCTGTCACCCTAGCCACATTTCAAAGATTATATGTGGCTAGTGGCTACCATATTGAACAATGCAGATAACATTTTCATTACCAGAGAAAGTTGCACTGGATAGCACTGGTCTAGAAATAAGTGCTTGATGTTTTATACCTTGAATATGGTGATAATATGTCTTTGATGTGGGGGCATTTCTATGTAAAAGCAAAAAAGTGACAAAGACACTAAACTGTCCAGCCTTAACTCAAGTAGTGGTGGTCGTTCCCTTTGCACACCACATACCCCAGTTCTCTTTCTCTCCTGGGCACATGCTAGCTCTATACTTCCTAAAGCTCTGCTGGGTGATTGGAACACATGGCCAATCCTGGTCAATGAGCTATGACCACACATGATGTGTGTCACTTCGATGTTGAGCATTTAATCACCACTGGGAAGCTGCCCAATGTTTCATTTTTCCATAGCTACTGGAAATATCCCAGTTGATGGCTCTTAACCAGCCTGGGTCCTGAAGGGCGAGATACAGAGATACAGTTCAGTTCCAAGTGGACCTCTGATGGACACGTAGGAACAAGAAATCAACCTTTTTTCATGTAAGCCATAGAAATTTAGGGGTTATTTGTTGTTTTGGCATAGCCTATCCTATCCTGACTGATATATTAATTGTGAGGTAAGAACAAAAAGAGACATGATCAGCTAGGTATCTAATCCTAGTTATTCTCTAGCCATTCACCACACACACACACACGCTGACCCACATGCATATGTAATAAAAACAAAACAGAACAAAAAAGATACAGCACAGCCCCACCTACCCACAAATACATTCAAGCTGCTCTGCCTTACATCCTTGCTTGCTGGAAGATTCAAGGCCAAGTGCAATTCATTCATCATAGCCCAATTTTAGAACAGAGTACAGTGTTCTCATTTTCCTTTATGAGGCCCTGGATAGCACAATGTTCATGAGGACTAGAGTTGGTAAAGCTGGAATCTGGACTTTCCAGGCAAGGGTTCACACTCCATTTACCAGAATGGTCTTGGGCTCTCCAACTGTAAAGTGCAGGAAGCAAGAACAATAGCAGTGTCAAACCTTGATGAAATGTTTTCCCTTCCCAAAAGTATGGGATATGCTGAGTTAATGACAGAAAGAGCTTCATTTGTGAAGAATGGAAAATGATATATTGGTACAGATTATTCATGTTCTGCTGCCTAATCCCAAAGCAAAGATTGTATTTTAAAATGCCAGGCAGCAATTTCACTTTTGAATCACGTTGAATATTATACTAAAGGGGTGCCATTGGGAAAACTTTGGGAGGAAACTGCAGAAATCTTATCTTTGTGTGCAAATATATTGAAGTGTCCTCGTGGATGAATATACTGTATTATACCTGATGCTTTTATTACTATCCATCAACATTGCTCAGCCCAGTGCCTGCCCACTGTTCCCTCCTCATTTCCTCCTACCACCCAATCCTGTGCAACACAGAGCCTCTTTGCATGACTCTCTTCGGTTATACCTATGGAGTACCCATGTGAAAAAATGAAAGCAGGAAATACATGTGAAGTGCCTGCTTTGAGTGCCATATGCCAGGAATTTTCCCTTCACATTAGCGTCTTAATTCTCTTAAGAACCCTGAGAAGCTCATATTATCTCCATTTTTTTACATAAGGAAACCAAGGCTTAGGGATGTCGTATAACATGTCTGTAACACCAATACCATGCACTGATTCACCTACAGGGCAGGGGCTTCTCACCATAAGCGCTTGTTACCCTCTGCCTGGGGCTTTCTCTGGCTGCAGACACAGCTCAGCCCACGCACAGAGCAGAACAGAAAGGCTGGAGAGCAAAAGCACCTGGGAGCAGTGCTCAGCATCCCCTCCTCCCAATGGATGAGGGTCAGTGCATAAATGCCCCAGGTCCCTCTCCCTTGTGTGGGATAACACTGAGGCACAGCCCCTAAGGAAGGAACCCTTAGTTGCCCACAGCAGTAAGCTGCTCACTGACGTATCTAGCACAGGCTTCCTTCCCTTCCCCATTTCACTCCCACACTTCCACACATGTGCTCCCTAGTGTCACCTCCCAAGTGAACTACTTACCTGCAAAACTTTTTCTCATCGTCTGCTTCAGAAAGAACCCAACTTAAGACAATATTCCAGTCCATGTAATTAACAAATGCTGGAACCAATATTTAGATTTTTCTGGCTCTATGCTTTGGACATCAAGGATGAGAGAGAATTTTTCAGATGGTCTCTTGTCTCCATTCGGGTTCATTGTGTCGGCCACTGGACAGGTCATATAAACAAAAGGAGATTAGAGTCGGGGTCATCGTCTTCACCAATGACCCCATGGTGCTCTCCAGTGCTTGGAATTGATCCTTCTAAAGACACAGCCCCATGGGAAACCTGCCTTGGAAAGATTTGATCACAGAGGAAAGTGAGTGCCATGACAGATACCCTTCCTGAACATCCGAAAAGAGTTTGGAGGCAAGCTTTCTAGAAACTCAAAGCTTGACTCATCTTGATATCTCAGAATGCAGCCTGGGTGGCCACATTTATAAATAACTGGGGTAGTTAAGGAGAAGGAATTCTCTTCAGCTGTTACCACTTTAATCACAGTTATGACATGGCCAGAAATACCATCAACAGTGGCATCTCCATTCGTCCACTCTGGTCATGGGCCATGAACCCAATGACCTATACTTGGAAACTCCCGGCAAGGATGAAGTTCCCTGATAAATCATTCACAGCAAGCCATTTCAGGAAGAAAGCTCTACTCAAACTATTGAAGACTGATTACCTTTCACTGTAGCTTTCACTGTTGACACCTCGCCCAATTTAATCTGATGTATCGACTCCCATTTGGATGTTACAGTCTATGCTATGTCAAGACTGTCACTACTGTGACTGCCTGCACCAACAACGTAACACATCAGAAAACCAGAGTCAAAAGCCCCAGAAAAGGGAGCATTGCCCAGCACAGCCTGGGACCGTGGGAGGCACTTAATAAATACACATAAAGGAAGTTGAGTCCCGGGTTTCCTGTGAGTTGATAAGATGCTTGAACTAAGGCCAAGAGATCTAGTTTTGAAATAAGAGAGATGAAGAGAGGAAATAACCCAAAGAATTTCAGTTTACAGAAAAATAAGGCAACCCAAGTGTCTGCTACCTTGATAGCCTCAAGACTAGTCTTGTTAGTCGTCCTTTTTCTTTATATAAAAAATAGCACGTACAACTTGCAGAGGTTCCTTTGGATTGTCCCAGAGATGGGACAATCTGAGCACTAATAAATATACTAACTGCAAAGGATTGAAATGCAACAAATATGTTTAAATACATGAGTTCATAATAATTTTGAAAGGATTAAATAATTTATGAGTTTATGATGCTTCACTGGAATCTATTGAAAGATATGAGTGAACCAACTCTTCATTTTGAAAATTGGTTAATTAGAGGGAATGAATTAATAAAAGAAGGTATGAAAAAATCCCATGCCCCATCCTATGCACTGACAGATTGCGACCATTTCCCTCTTAGAGGTGCTGGGTAGGAGTCCTTTTTCCCGACGTGCACCTCTCTTCCATGGGCTTTTCCTTCTCTGTTGTTGCTCCTCCACCCAGCTCCTCCTGGTGCCCATGGTGGCCACCTTCCTTCCATGTGACTTCCGTCCCTGCTGGATACTCCAGTCTAAGCCTATTTCCTTTTTTGTCCCCCAAAACACCATTGTCACAAGCCAGTTCCATTTGAAAGACTTTAACTGGGCTCTTGGGAAAACAGTGACAGAAGAAAGAACAGAAAAATAAATAAATAAATAAAATTGAATAAGGGACATCTGCATGTTAAAGTTCTTTGACCATATTCCATGCTTGGGGAGGTCCTTCCGCCTTCTGCAGATTGTCACTGTCACCATCTGCAACTGTTTGGGTCTCCCCTTCTTTCATCTCCATTCAACTACCCTCCAAACTTCTCTCCCAGCCTCAGATGCCCCTACAAACCTCTTCAAACTTTCTAAAACTTTTTATTTTTTTCAGGAAAACAAGTTAGCCCTTCCTTGATTAAATCTCTCCCTGTCCAGATTATGCCCTGGAGAACTTGATTTATATAGTAGAATATGCCTGTTTAAGTTGCTTCTCTTAAACAAAAGAGATATTCCACATTAACTGGAATTCTGGCTTCTTGTTGGTCCCTCTGATTCAGACTCCAAGCAGGCTTTTTAAAATCTTCCCATTGGAATGAAAAGTCTCTAAACATTTTAAAGTTTTAAATTCAAGTGCTCATTGTTGCTATTAATCAAAGATGTATTACATATATTATATATTTCAAACAAACTCTATTAATCAGGCTGCCAATTATTTTTTATACTGTGTGGTCTATTTCCCCCACAGGCACCAGCCATCAGTTACTTTCCATCCAAAGTGCAGGTCTTTCAGCCTCGTTCAATGTAATATTAGTCTATGACCTTCGAAAACATACTGTTGCTTTGTTTGGGAAAAAATCTAATTACAGTAGTTAAATGAACTGGAATTAATTAAGTTGTGGATACTTGACATTTATAGTTAATTGGTCATATCTATCATAAAAGGAGAAATTGGGCCTTTTATCTCATTGTTTTATCGACCATGCTGAAAATCAATAGCATTTCCAGAAGGGGGGCATGCCAAGGCTGCCAGCAGCCTGTTTGTCCCAGAAGAAAACACAGGACGCCATTATTATGGCTAGAAATTTCTTTCTCAGCTGGGGAAAGTCCTCTATAAAAGAGTTATGGGTTTCTGCATTTTCAGATAAGGACTTTAGAAATAGCCTAATTGGGGGCCTCTGAACAGAAAACCTGCTAAACCAAGGCAAGGGGGGCGTTCCTCATTGCTTACTTGTGGGTCTCCATTCATTCCTGAACAGCACCTCCCTTTCATTTCAGCACACTGTGCCACCACCGGCGACATCCACTGCAGCCAGGAGATGAGGTTCTCAGGGCCCAGTGAGATCTGCTAAAGGCATGCAAGGTCCATGATTCTTCAGGCTTCCTACCCCACTCCCTGTGAGAGGAAGGAAACATCTAAGAGCAAGTGATTTCATGGTGTCCTTATGTACGTACTAGTGTGGCAGAAATGGAAAGAAATACTAAAAGATGAGGAACTTCTGTTTTATTTTTATGACCCTATAAATAAGCTATAAACTACCTTCTAGAAAGGCTGGTGCACTTCATATTTCTATCAGCAATGCATGGGAATATGCTTTTTCCCAGAGTTATATTGATGTTATAGCTCTTTCTTACAATTTTTCCATCTGATGGGTGTAATGTTTTGTTGTTGGGTTCATCTGCATCTCCCTGATGATTAGTGCACTTAGCATCTTTTCATATGTTTTTTTTTTTTGACCATTTGGCAGCATCTATTAGAGTTTAAATTATATATCCTTGATGTAGCAGTGCCACTCCTAAAAATGCACTCCATAGGAATAACAGCATGATATGTAAAGACATATTTATAGTAGCATTGTTCACAGCTGAAACTTAGATGCAAAGTCAATATCTATTAACAGAGAAATGGCTGGCTAAAGTATGATACATCCATATTGTCAAGGATCCCCAGAGAAACAGAAACAATAGGATAGATAGATAGACAGACAGACTGTAAGAAATTGGCTCATGCAGTTGTGGAGGCTGAGAAGTCCCACAATCTGTCCTCTGAAAGCTGAAGATCCAGGAAAGAAAGTCCTCTAGTTCCAGTCTTGAGTCTGAAGGCAAGAGAACTGGAAAACCAAGGAGGCAAGTTCCAGTCCAAATCTAAAGGTCTGGGATCAGGAAAGCTGTTGGTGCAAGTCCCAGTCCAAGGGCAGGAGAAGACCAAAGCTGCAGCTTGCAAACAACAGGCAGGGAGAGCAATGCCCCTTGACTACTCCTTGTTCTATTCAGGTCTCCAACAGATTGAGTGAGTGCCCCCTGCACCGGAGAAGGTGATCTGCTTTATGCACTACACCAAGTCCAATGTCAATCCCATCCAGAAACCCACACGCAGACAAACCCCAGAAAATGTTTAACCAAATATCTAGGCACCCTGTGACCCAGTCAAGTTGACACATAAAGTTAATGATCACATATACCATGACAGATTATAAAGACATAAAAAAAGAACAAATAAGAGCTGTACCAGATAATGGGGGAGGGATTTCATTGTGGTGTTATTGAATGTGTAAAGTAAAAAGCAGAAAATAGGTACCATATGGTCTCATTTGGGGCATGCAGTACTACCCTTGGGCAAGAGGATCACTTGCCTTGGGCCTTGTGCTTTAGAAGGTTCTGTTCTGGCCCTTTTGCAGAGATATCCCTTTCCACAGAGTAGAGATATGCAAAGCTCAGGGGACATGACCATCCGGAGGCTCTGTGTCTTCATTAAGGCCTTGGGACCCTGAAATTTCTTGCCCAAATGGTTCTGAACCCATTTCTGAGGTTTGCATGGACCTCTTCCTTTGGTCTTTCCTCTCAAGGGTGACCATTTTGGGTCACACACTTCTAGGCCCATAGGGAAGCCAACGGGTGGCTTTTTGTGGAGAATGTGGACAGAGCTTGAACTTGTGTATGTGCACAGTGTCCCTTGCTGTGAAGAATGGAGTCAGGGATAAGAATAGAAAGAGGTGGGCCATAGGCTGAGGGCCTCCACTTATATTCTCGCCCAGGTCCCACAGATACAAAGGGCAGGCCACCCATGGACAAGGTAGGCCACTGACAAGGGCATCCTAAGCAAACATTGCTGGAAAGGTATTTAACGTTGCTGCCCAGGAGGTGGCAGGCTCTGCACAAATGTACGGCTCTTTTTCTGTTCAGTCTTCAGGGAGAGGAGATTGTTCCCAGCAGGGGATCTTTTTGCATAGAAGGGATGTAGCCCCTTGAACAGAAGAGTTGTCCCTCCAAAGAGAAAGCAGACACAGAGTCATCAGCCTCTGCAGAGTTAGTCCTTCCTGGAGCCACATGCATGACCCCAGTGTAGACAATAAACAGCACAAATAGAGGCACACTCTGGGACACACCAGAACTGTGAGATCAAAGCATCATGGGAAATGCTTGAGAAAGTCCAGCTCTGCCCCAGAGTATGCTTCTTACCCACCCTGGTTAAAGACTGGAGATATGTATCAGGACACACTGGAAGATCTTTCTGTTTAGTCACCTGCAAGCTTGCCCAATGCAAGGGACATATTTCCCACTCCAGACAACAAATGCATGTGTGGGATCACTGTACACATATAGATACATGGATGAAGTGGTTCCTACATAAAGGTAAGAGTCCATATTTTGGCCAAAAGTGAGAAAATCCAGGTAAATAACAACTCCTTCCAGACTCAATTTTCATAAGATCTTTTCGGTCTGGATTTATTATACTTTGCATAAAAATCTGCTAAAGTTCCATGGGAAAAAAGATGCTCTCAATATCTTACATCTTACTCAAATGCTTCAAGGTATTTATTTCAGCTTATAGATGTTGAAACTATTTTAAAGTATCACATAATCATAAACTGTTTTAGTTGGAATGAATCTTTTACTTCAACGATTTTTCAAAAAATGTTTAAAAACCCGTATTCAAAGCAGAAGTAAAACAGATGAAAGCTGAGCTGATTTATCTGAATTAGAGCTGGGTGTTCCTATCTCCAGGGACCGGCTCCCCTTATCCCATCCTCCCCACCTCCCATGCCAATGCCTGGGGAAGGGGGAGAAGAGATGTTACCAATAAAGCCCTTGGCTTCCTTGAGCCAAGTTTAATACCACTGATCACGTTCTTTCTTCTTCTTTTAGACCAGAGAAGCTGAGTCCTTAAGAAGTTAACCCTTAGAAGAAAGTAAAGATTTATTTTTATTCAAATTATATAAAACAGTAGGTTATAATTATAATAATAGCAATAATGGTCAGCACTTCATGAGCACTTATTATATGGTGGGCACTGTGCTAAGCATCTTACCCCAATTACCTCACATCACTCTCTTAACATCCCTGTGAGGTAGATACTCACGTTATCCCTGTCTGCAGATGAGGAAACTGAGGCTTCATGATTTGGTAAGTGGAAGAGCCTGAGCTCAGCTCTGTATACCCTGATAACAGAGTTTCTCAACTGCAGCATCACTGACATTTGGAACCAGATGATTCTTTGCTGTTCGGGGCTGTCCTGTGCATTGTAGGGTGTTTAGCAGCATCCCTGGCCTCTGCCCAGTAGATGCCAGCAGCACCTTCTTAGTTATGATGATTCAAAATGTCTCCAGACATTGCCCTATGTCCCTTGGAGGGTGAAATTGCCCCCAGTTGGGAAAGACTTGTCAACAGACATATGAAGTACTCAAAAATTATTTTATGAAGTGCTTATCTCCACATGGCTGCCCAAATGGACCCATAACATGGAGCAGCTAAATAGCCCATAGAGGGCACAAGACTCACTTTGGGAAATCATTGATGAAAGACACTTGTCGCATGTATTCAAACAATGGGTTGATTTATTGAATATTTTCCTTTTCAAGCTGTCACTGGGGTGCCCCAGAGGCACTGATCTAAATGTTCCACAGGCTGCAGGGGCTTAAAATCACAGAAATTTATTTCCTCCCAGTTCTAGAGGCTGGAAGTCCAAGATTAAGGTGTCAGCAGGGTTGGTTTCATTCGGAGGCCTCTCTCCTTGGCTTGCAGATGGCCGTCTCTTCCCTGTGTCCTCACATGGTCTTTCTTCTGTGTGTCTGTGTCCATTTCCTCTTCTTGTAAGGATCCTGGCCATATTGGATTAGGACTCACCCCAATGACCGCATTTTATCTTAACTTTAATGTAGTAGTTAAGTTAAAATGAGGGTAGAGTTTTAAGATCCTGTCTCCATATGGGTCACATTCTAAGGTGCTAAGGGTTAGGATTTCAACAGGAGAATTGTTGAGGGGGTCAGTTCCACACCTGACAAGGACTGGCCTCTTCATTTTCATAGGAGAATGTCAGGTGTCCCGGGATTAAGTGGCCTTCTGAATACTCTGGCAAGGAAGGCAGCCAGAGCCTATAGTTGATAAACTGTACCACGGATCACTTTAAGTCATTCTTAGAAGAAAGAATTGTTCTGGTGCAGACCTTCTTGTAGTTTCAGAGTTGGCATTATAGAACTAACTTGATGAAGGTAACATTTTTATACTTTTTCCCTTTAATTAAAGATATAAATTATAGACATATGCTAACCCTATAAAATCGCCTGGGTATCCAGGTTCATTACCTCTTGAAAGAAGCTGTCTCCAAATATAGTCACAATGTGAGGTGCTGGGGTTAGGACTTCAATGTATAAATGAGGGGGACACAATTTAGCCCCTAACAAAAAGGCAGTGGCAACATGGGGTTCAAAAGGCTGGCCCTCTTGCCACAGCTAGTCTGTACCTGAAACCACACTCTTGCTGTGCTTTCCTTCCCTGCTCTCTCCTGCCTCTCTTTCCCATTCCCTTCTCCTGAGAGCTACTCCCCCACCAAGTCTCCTTCACAAGAATCCCGATCTCAGGCTCTGCTTCTAGGAAAACTTAGAAGCCTGTTCCTCTTTTACACTGGTCAGAATCTTAGAATCCAGGAGACCCACTTTCTAGCCATAGGTCCAGCTTGCTGTGTAACTGTGGGCAACCTGAGCATCATTTTCCTCACCTGTAAAATGACAGTGGTGGATTAGATGACCACTACAGTTCCCGGCAGCTCCTATGGGCACTGCAGCTCTGAGACCATCCAGCACAGTGCCCCTATATTTATGTCATAACTAATGCATCCACTGCAAACCCATCCTTATAGAATTGGAGTCCTGAGCTGACACCAAGCCCCATCCCTGTATTTTTTTTTTTTTTGCTATTTTAAGTGGCTAAATAAGAGAGAAGATAACACACAGCTGCAAAAAAGCTGCCCCCAAAGTTGCCATCCTCAGAACCTTTCCCACCCTTCCTTCTGCACCCTGACCAGACCTTAGGTGGGAGCATTATATAAACTCCAATCTGCAACTGGCAGAAGAATCCCTTAAAAACTGTTAAATTACCAACTAGACATAACACAGGAACATTTGTTAATTTATCCTGTAAAACCAATTTCTTTCCCCTATATTTGTATTTGAACAAATCACTGAGCCAACATGGCCACTAGATGAAGTTATATATGTTGTCATAACTAAAAAGTTAGCAATAATAAGACAGACCACTATTTTAAGTACCACACACGAAAATAAAAAACAAAAAACAACACAAAACCCACCAAGTCCCACTCAGGCATGACACATTCTTATCCATTAGAATTTTCAAGCTAATGAAAAAGCATTTTTTAATCCCCATTGAATTTTTTGTCCCTATTAAATGAACTAGATGCATGTGAGCATACTCTTATATCATCTGTCACTGTCGTATATTAGAGAAGGGAGATATACAGGGAAAATTGTTTAAGGTATTCTTAAAACTTCCTCACGTTTAGAGTTCAATTCCAAATCACTTTCAACTCCCTGTTACTGGTGACTGTGATGATATTATCTTTTCTGACAAAAACACGCCTAGTGAGGCACTTCTGAAAACGAGGGTGCTACTGCTGTCTACAGCAGCAGTCCCCAACCATTTTGGCACCAGGGACCGGTTTCATGTAAGACAATTTTTCCACAGAAAGAGGAGTGGGAGGGGATGGCTTCAGGATGATTTAAACCCATTACATTTATTGTGTACTTTATTTCTATTATTATTACATTATAATATATAAGGAAATAATTATACAACTCAGCATATTTCAGAATGGGTGGGAACCCTGAGCTTGTTTTCCTGCAATTAATGCCTCTGCTGATCTGACAGGAGGTGGAGCTCAGGCGGTGATGGGACGATGGGGAGCAGCTGTAAATACAGGTGAAGCTTCGCTTGCTAGCCTGCCACTCACCTCCTGCTGTGCAGGTAGGGGCTGATTTTGGGGTGGGAGGAGATTTTGAAGACAGGTCTACAGGATTTTCTTCCAAGCCATTGACACCATTATATAAACCATTTGAATTTTTGTTATTATGGAGAATTTTGAACAAATACAAACGCAACAGAATAGAATAACAAACTATACTTCTGTGTACCCATCACCCAACAACCATCAGCCACAGACATTCAATCCAGCCACATCCCCATCTGTTCTCTCCCCTCCCGCATAATTTCCAACCAAACGTCTTGCATATCATTTTGTATGACATGCCATTCTGACATATCATTCATCCATGAATCTTTCAGTATGTATCTTTCAAATATAGGATTATTTTTAATATCTTTTCAAATCTACAGAAAATTAATAATGCCTTAAGATCATCACATATCAAAGCAATGTTCAAAGTTCCAATTATCTCATACATATTTTTAATTTTTTTAAAATAAGGATTCCAATAAGGTCTACCTATGATGGTTTCTTAAAATGTCTTTTAATTTTCTTTTAATCTGCAGGTTCCCCCTTATTCTCTTTTTTTCCTTATAATTTATTTGAAGAAATTGGGTTGTTTGCCCATGCAGAGTCTGTTGCTGTCTGAACTTTGTTGATTTCATCCCTGTGGTGTAAGTTAAAATGTTCCCTTGTCCCATGTATTTCCTGTAAATTGGTTTTTTAGAACCTATTTGAACTGAGAGGCTTAATCTCAGTTAGGTTTGATTTTTTTGGCAGGAACATTTCATAGGTAGCGTTGGATTGCTGTATCAGGAGGCATGTCACGCACAGTTGTCTCTTCTCATGATGTTAGCAGCCATTGATGTTGAATGCCAAGATTCATTAGTTCATTAGCAGTTGCAAAAATGTGATATTCCAATTCTATAATTCCTTTTCACTTAGTGGCTGGAAAGTTTTTATAAAGAGAAACTTTCTCTCATCTACCAATTCTGCAAGCTTTAATACATGCACCAGGTGGTGATGCCCATATCCCTGCTGTCACCTGGCTGTCAGTGATTGAAATATAGTCCTTGGCATGCATTTAGGGGCTGTGTGCTATGAGAATAATTGTCGCTTTAAGGGGTGGAATTACACTTGTCACTGAGAGGTCTCACATGGAGAGCAGAGTGGGAGTTAAGAACTAATGATGCACATCTTCTAATTCATGCTCCCTTCCATAGGGGTGTGTGTGTGTGTGCACATGTGTGTGTATTTGCCGATATGTATCATTGATCACACATGAATTAAATGCATATGCTGTGTAGTATATTATAAATTTTGTTATATTATAGTGGCTATTTCTATGTACTGTATGTTTCTCTCTCCTTAAATTATAAGCACACTTACATAATTCTAATCAACCTTGAACTCCTCAAAGTCAAGGATCTTCAGAAGCAATTTACCTTAAAGATGGGTTTCTCAACTACCTTTCTGTCTAGCAGCCTCTAGCAGTGTTCTCCCAGCCAAAGCAAAGACAGGAGCCCTGTACAAACATGCCCTGGCTCCAGCAGCTGAGGACTGTCTTGTCTTCTGCATTCTAAACAGTGTTTTTAGGGCCCCGTGTTCCTAAAAAAATAAAAGGCCAAAGTAATCATTATTAACCTTTTTTTAAACATGAGAAAACTGAGTTTAAGAGGAATATAGTACCTTACCCTTGGAAAAAGAGTTAAAAAGGAATTTAGGGGTTAATTTTTCCCTTTATTTCCCGAATATTCTATCTAGTATCACTTTTTTAGAATAAAAATGTTAAATGAAGTTTAACATACAAACAGTTATATAAATAATAAGTGTACAGCCCAGTGAATTTTCACGAAATGAACATACTCATGTTCCCAGAGACCAGCTCAGGAAAACGAACATTAGAACCTCAGAAGCTCCCTCATATCCCTACCAGTTACTACTTCACCTAATCATAACCGCTACCTAAACTAGCAAAGCAGATTAGTTTTACTTATTTCTAAACTTTATATAAATGGAATCATACTAAATGTACTATTTTGTGTCTGACTTCTTGAATGTAATATTATAAGATTTATCCAGCCAGGAACTACGTTTCCCAAGCTCCCTTGCAGCTAGGTGGGGCCATGTGACTCGTTTTGGCCAATGGAAGGTGAGGGGAAGTGACCTGTGTCTCTACCTGGAGGAAGTGGTTAAGAATCTGGTGTGCCTGCTCCATGTTGTCCCCACACTTCCATGAAGACCCTTGAGGGCTTGTGTTGAGAGTGGTAGTGTTCAGGCTGGAAGGAGCCAGAATCCCTGAGACACTGCCTGGACAAGGAGGGCAACCTAACTGGAAACATCCACATTTGACTTGCATGAACAAAAAATAAATGTATATTGTGCTTAGCCTTGAAGATTAGAGGAATATTTGTTTTAGCAGCTAGCCTACCCTGATTGATACAGTTGAATTCCTAGGTCCCTTTATTATTCAGGACAAAGTTTCATAGGGAAAGACCCAAAGTGACAAAAGAGTACTTTTTCCTCCCCTCTTTTTTTCCCCCTTAAATAAATGATTTCTTCAGCATAGGAGAAGCAGACTGAACCCATGGAATTGAGGGAATGTCAGGAGAATAGGAGAGGACAAGCTGTGGCTATAAAATAGAGAAGTAAAAAAGTGAACCTATGAAAGAGCAGAAACACAAGATTGGATTATGATGAAAAGTGTTCATTTCTCACTTCCTCTGCATTTAAAGAATAAAAATTCTTCTGTCCTAGACCTCTATTTCTAGATCACTTGGAGATGATGTCTTTGTCTGTTCATGCCACTATAACAAAATGCTAGATAATTTATAAATAATAGACATTTATTTCTCACAGTTCTGATGGCTGGGAAGTCCAAGATCAAGGTGCTGGCAGGCTCAGTGTCTGGTGAGGGCTCTTTTTGCTTCTAAGCTTCCTTGTTGCTGAGTCCTCCAGCGGGGACAAATGCTATGTCCTCATGTAGCAGAAGGGACAGAAGGGCAAAGGGCATAATTTGTTCCCTTCAGCAGTTTTATAAGGTCACTAGTCCCACTCATAAGAGATTCAGGAACCCTCAAGACTTAATCACCTCCTAAAGGCCCGCCCCTTAATATTATTACATTAATGATTAAGTTACAACTTATACGTTTTGCAGGGATACATTCGGACCATAGTGGATGATGATATGTATGGGGATTATTCCAGATTCCTCTCTAGTCATCTTTAATCTACCTCACCAAGTAAAGCCAGATAGAAAAGAAACCGCATTCTCTTTTAGATCCTGAAAGTTCCAGAAACAAAGGGAATGAAGCCATGGTTCGATGCTACTGTTATCTCTTTTCTCTGCCTGGAAAAGTAACATTTTATTGTTTATCCCTAAGTCATAATTTTACCAGGATAGGCTGCAGTGTGTGTCTTCTCTCATTAATTACATTTGAAACTCCATGAGCACTTTTATCTGCAAACCAAGTCTTTTGTCAAACAAGCAAAGTTTTCAATTATGAGTGTGATTAACTCCCTTCCATCTGTTCTGTCTTCTCCATATGGAATGCCGATTAGTCTCACTTAGGTCGCCGAGATCTGGCCTCCACGTATTTTTTTCTCCTCATGGTTTCTATTTCTGAATTGTTCTCTCCGTTTTGAAAGAGATCTTTTTACTTTGTACCTCATCTTCTCAGCTGGTAATTCAATTGTCAGCAGTGACCATTTCTTCTCTCTCTCTCTCTGTCTACTCATTGGAGGGAGGAGTTGGAGAGGACTACACCGAACTTTTAAAAAAATTCCTAATTCTGGGAGGCCTTTGCCTATGATATGTTGGGGGTGTATGTGTGTGTGTGTGTGTGTGTGTGTGTGTGTGTGTGTGTGTGTGTGTGTGCACAGATATTTCCTCTTACACGTGGCACCAATGAAAGGTTGGATAAGTGGGCATCTTCTCTTTTTGCCAATATTAGGACATACCGTTCAAAACTAATGACAGCCTCTCAACATGCTTCTTAATATAATTAATATGAATGACTCATTATTTAATCTAAAATATAATCTCTTAAATATGCATACATCTAGTAAGAACAAAACAAATATCTTCCCACGTGTTATTATATGCACTCCTCAAAAAAGAGAAAAGCCTAATATTTTAACAGAAACACAAGATACAAAACAGATAAGATGACCAAAATTGTTATATACAGGCACCTTGAAGATTAATCCTACATGGGTTTTATCTGAGTCTCTGCCTATAGCTATTTGCTTGAAGAGTTGATCTGTGGTGTTTGTTGAATTGCTGAGAATGAAAAGACAAGATGGGGCCGGGGGTTCAAACTGTCTGTACAATGTTTGAAGTTCTTACTCCAGAGTAGTCATCAAAACTCCAAACTTAATTTAAAGTGGCCATTGCATTGAGGCATCGGGAAGTAGTTAAAACCTTTGTCCTGCATCACCCTCAAACCTCCAACACCCCTCACCCCCTGAGCCCACTGCCTTCCACCCCCCAAGTTCCCCCACCCCAGACCTGCCAGCCACTGAGATGTGGGCCAACAAAGGAGAGTCTGGGAAGGTAAAGGCCTTACTTAATGCACTGTCCTAAGACAGCATTCATGCTCTCTGGGCCTGGTGGATTCTCAGAGCTGACTGGGTTGCTGGTGCAGGGCTTCCATGGGTTTCTTTGAGGTTCCCCCACTTGGAACTTCAGACTGCAGCTCCCTGTATCTGAGCCATGCCTCTCCTACCATCTGGCCCCTCATGAAACTCTCCTTAGCTCCTGCATCCTAAGGTACACCCTCAACCACTTCTAGCTCTGGTCACTGGGCCTCTGCCAGAAAATACTTTTAGTAGTGTCCCTTATAAAATGACCCCAGGCCAGCCACTGCTATAGAATGCACTGCACCCACAGGAAGCATGCCTTCTTCCTCACTTTTGTTTGCTTCCTGATGTAGCCACTAGAGTAATCGTCCGCTTTCAGTCTTGGGTCTCCTCAGTGTGGGACACATGACCTGTTTGTCACAGCTGTGGAGGTTAAGAACTACAGTGAACCAGTAAGCAATCATTCCACTGACTTTGACATAGTGGGTGGAAACTGACCCAAGGTAAGCCTTTTCAAATGACTGACATTTATTATAGTAACATTCAACATATCAAAGAACTATTCGTTTTAGTCCATCTAGACTCAATCTTCCCTATTAATTCATACACGATGTATTTCTTTGGGGTGGAGTAGAGGCCACTGGGCCTTAATCTCTAGGGAGCCTTAGTAGGTGACTGATGGACCACCACAGTAGGTGAGCATCAGTAGATATGGAAGTTCCCTCCCTGGTGTCTGCTGAGGCCATCACTATGGTTTGCATCTCATGCAAGGGCGTTTGTATAAATGAGGTCCGGGGCTTCTGGCCAGCAACTTGGCCAACCAGCATTAGGCAAGCAAAGGTAAAACATGCTCCCCATGGAGGGAGAAAGTCCCATCAAGCTATGCATACCCATGGTTCTCTTTTTCTTTTTTAATTTTTTTTTTTTTTTTTTTTTTTTTTTTTTTTGTAGAGACAAGGTCTTGCTATGTCGCCCAGGCTGGTCTCCAACTCTTGGCCTCAAGCAGTCCTCCTGCCTCGGCTTCTCAAAGTGCTGGGATTACAGGTGTGAGCCACCATCCCTGGCCTGCATACCCATGGTTCTTATTCTCTGTAGGAGGAATTTCTTCTCTGTGATGGATTCCCTCAAGGGTCTTGCTGCTCACACCATTGCTAAGATTGGATATATTCAAATGAGCCAATCTGAATCTATAGTGACCCTAGATATGATTAGGGTACATGTTGGCTCTGCCTCTCACCTTCCCAAATTAGCCACAGGTTTTGTGGATTTGTAAACCAGGCAACCCTAACAGGTTGGTGATGATGATAAGTGGAGAGTGGGTAGCCTTTATGTATTGACAGAGAGATGTGGTCAGAACTGAGACTTTAAAGTCATAGTTCATATGTTTATTACCCTCAAACTCCACCAGACAAATGTACTGGGAATATCCCCTCAGTACACTTCTCACTTGGCTGGAGAGGAGGGTAAGCAACTGCTTGCCTTTCTCCAAGGTGTTGGTAAAATGTAGGGGGAAAAATGCTGTATCCTTTTTTCTTTCTTTTTTTTTTTTAGAGAGAGAGGGGCATCTCACTATGTCACCCAGGCTGGAGTGCAGGGCTATTCACAGATGCAATCATGGTACAGTACAGCCTCAAACCCCTGAACTCAAGTGATCCTCCTGCCTCAGCCTCCTGAATAGGTGGGACTACAGGGATGCGCCACTGCACCTGGCTATGTATCCTTTTTATACCTGAAATATGGGTGTTGGCTGGATCAACAAACAGTTCTTTTGAATGTATGACCTAGAACCTCACTATGAAATGTGGGAGAATTTGGCACCTGTCATCTTGTTTTAAGAGTGTGGAGGACTTGCTGGAAACTTGAGACCAGAGATTTTCATTTGAATAACCTTTTAAATATTGCTATTCTGTTTAAATAGAAAGATATCAAAGTTTGCAGAAAGAAAGCCTCTTCATGAAGCATTCACAAAATCAATAAAATATAAACAAGCAATAGATAGATTTTAAAACTGTAAAGAACGTATTTATCTCGACTTGGAGACACAGCTGATACTGTTATGAATAAGTCCACTGATATTGTTGTAATAAGACAACATCCCTGGGAGTCATTTTGAAAAGGAAGGAAAAGAGAAAATTGGCTCTTTTCTCTGTCTTTGTTTCTGAGATTACTAAAATAATAATAAAAAAAGCTCAGTCAATAGCTTGTATTATTTTTCAGTGAAATAAACTCATCTTCACAAATATCACCTTTTTATTTTAACCCTATATCTTATATAAATTTGAATATCTAAGTGATACTTGATAAACAGCCTTAAGTATGATAGTTTCAAATTGACCTTGGATGTCACTTAACCTTTAATGACTGATTTGAGATATACCACTGTCTCTGTTGCATCTTTACCACCTGGAGTAGCAATGATCAATAATCACATCACATGCTGTAACTGCATCTGAATTTGCTTTCCATATTTCCTAATTTCGTAAATGGTATTTGATTTGGTGATCCTGGGCACCTAATACATTGAAATATTTGTACATCAGAAAGCTAGATTCACTTAAACAATATAGCATGGTGTGTTTTACTTATTTTTAGCTCCATCATTAGTTAGTATTTAGCAAATTTCCAGCAAAAACAGGCTAAATTCAGAATGGATTTTTAGTCTACCAACCAACCAACCATTTAGATTAGTAAAGAAGTAAAAAGATTAAAAGCATATAGTTCTGGTGAGAGTATGGTGAAATAGGCACTATAATAAAAGTCTGATAAAATCATAAATTACCATTAACTTGGGAGAAAGGCAAAATAATGTAAGAACATTTATTAAAATGTAAAACTCTTTTACCCTTTGACCAGTTTTACAGAAATAAAAGCTCCACAACAGAAATATGTTACAAGTTACTTAATTATCCCCTTGCTTTTTTGTACAGATGCATCAAAAAAAATTTCCTACAAAAGAAACTGGGCAAGGATGTCAGTGGTGGGGCTGAGAAAGTTCATGGAACATCCTTCATGGTCTATTACACACAAAGAGAAATTGCTTTCATCCTAGAGATGTTGATTTTGTGTTGTCCAAACTTTGCATTTCCCTGGAGTATTGTAAATGAAAACATAATTTATTAAACAAATATTAACAGTTGTCATTTACCACCTGGGAAGTTTTCTGAAGTTAGCCCCTCTCCCCAATCTCCAACCATATAATTTCAATTTCCTTGATATCTTTTTACAAGGATTCTGGGGAAATGAGTAACATGGAATCGGAAGAAAGAGATGAAAATGCAAAAATAAATAAACAAATAAAACTGTTGGGCAGAGAAAAATTCTTAAAAATATCTTTATCTGCATATGTAACACTTCTCTCAAAACAATATCCAAAGACGTGTTAGTTTTCCATTTTCTTCTACTTTGCTAGCAATTCTGTCAAACTGCCACCAGGTGGACAGCTGCGGCTGGAGTCTGATTGAATAGGAACTGTGTCTGGTTTTTTGGTGCTTTGTTTTGTTTTCATTCATGATAGCCACTGCATTCCTCCCTATGCCTACTATTCTTTATTTTAAAAATAAAATTTTTAAATAGTTTCTAAAAATGTTTTCTTCTTTAAGAACACTTATTCTGTAACACTCTGCTAGGTACATGGAAATACAAACAAACAAACAAACAAACAAACAAAAACACTTCCTGCTCTCAAGAGCAAACCTCAGAAGGTATGAACTTGTAGTTCAGACAGTAGGGAATCCAATAACAAAGGCTGAGGGGAAAGCATGCCTGCCTACGTGGAAGGCAAGGCAAAGGAGAATAAGAGTAAGGTGCCATTTCATTTCATATCTGCTAAATGAATATCATCAACAAAAAGACGTAGTTAATGCCCACTGCTGTCAAATGTGTGGTAAAACAGATGTCATCGTATAGTACATTTAACATAAACTGGTAATCATTCAGGGAAAAAAATACGACAGGCTGCATCATGAAAGATGCTCAAATGTGCATAACCTTTGCTCCAATAATTCTACACAATAGAGAGATAACTAGGCAAACACTGGGGGGTATTAAAAATAATAGTCAAAATATGTGGAAATTATCTAAATTAAAGGAGGCTAAGGAAACATGAGAACTAAATCCAATATTTGACCATAGACTATATCCTATACTGGAGGGACAAATTAATCCTATAAAGAAAATTACTGGGTCAACTGACAGAATTTGGGCATTGACTGTAGATTAGATAAAGCATGGCATTAGTATAAGATTATAGGTTGATAACTCTACTGTGGATACTGGAGAGAATATATCCTTATTCTTAGAAAATACACCCTGAGGTATTTAGGAGTAATGGATCATAATGTATGTAATTGGCTTCAAATGGTTCAGAGAAAAGTTATCTAGCATCTGTCTACCTATCTATCTATCTACCTACCTACCTACAAACCTATAGGTAGGTAGGTTAAAGGATAAAGTAAACAAGGTAAAATGATAATAGCAGGTAAGTCTGGGTAAAGGGTATATGGATGCTGCTTGTAATACTTTTACATTTCAATGTTTTTAAGTTTGATATTATTTCCAAAATTGTTTTAAAAGTATCCCTCCTAGGGGAAAAAAAATAGTCAAGAATAATATATGTCTTACAGCACAGATGTAAAAACAAAGAAAAATTTTTTTTAAAAAAAATAGTATGTGAATAGAAGAAATAGGTGTATTTATATTTACCTATATAGCATTAAGAGAAAAATAAGCAAAATATAAAAATTGTCCCTGTGTCCAGCCAGGCAAGAAGTGGAGTCTTGCTGTCAAGTCTTTCTTCAGCACAAGTCCCCTTGCTTCTCGGGGATCCTCAGGGACCTGCCGTGTATGCCTCTTGGTGCCATCTTCTCTCTTCTGGGATGTGCTTCCCAAACCCACAGCCCAGGATCTTCCTGATCCAGAAGGAGATTCTTAGCAGCACCCCCCGGAGGCCGAGGCAAGCACAGCAAACACCCTGCCGTTCCAGCTCACTCCTTGAGCTATTTCATGGGGCATCGAGTCTACGGGCCAAGCATTGTCTCCTAGCAGCCTTCCCTGCGCTTCACTCCTGTCTTCATCCATGTCACAGCCCACAGCCCTTCATTGCAACAGTGGTCGTGCCCATAACTGAACTTTCTCTACCCCTTGATTTTTCCATCCAGCAAAATCCCAGAGCTGTTAGCATAAAGACCAGTCCTTATGACGCCTGAAAGGCCCTCCGTGGTGCAGCCCCACCTTCCTCTCTCTGGATGCACCAGCTGGTAGCATTTCCTCCAGCATCTTGAACAGCTGTGCCCACCCCTCCCCCGGGCAGGCTGTTCCTTCTGCTTGGCACTCTTTCCCTCCACGTTCCCTATTATCCCCTTCTTCTTTAACTTCAGATCTCAGTCAATTTCCACTTTTGCAAGAAAGCTTCCTCTGGCCTCCCTGAGCATATCCCTTCATTCTAGGCCCTTTTAGCACTGCATACCTCTCTTCTCAGCACAAGTTTTAGACAGACTTTACATCTATGAGCTCTAAGAGGGGAAGCATGTCTCCTTGACTCACTGGTGGGTCACTAGTGGACACCACTGGTGTGGAACAAAGCCCACCAAAGGAGGCACAGATGTGGCTCATGCCACAGGCACTGGGCTATCTCCCCAAGGAAGGGAAGCACCAGGCTACCTCTTTGGTTTGTTGCCAAGAGCAAAACCAATCACCTATTCCTGGTGCTGAACGAGTTGAGAACATGCTACCCCAAAACAGGGCACTTTGGCATATTGATTATTAATATTTTGAGCTGAAGGAATTTGAGAAACAGATGCAAGAACTGCTTTCTGATCTCCCTTTCCCTTTCTACCTAAAATCAGGTCATAAAATCTCCCGTGAGAAAGGTGCACACACTGTACCAGGAAGAGAAGAACATTCTCATCACCAGAGACTGGGAGTCCATGCCATATGGGTCTGTACAAACAAACCTACTGAAATAGCCCTTAGCATCCATCAGTTAACCCCATATATTTTCTGGACTGTTTCACAATTTACTGTCCCTAGCCTAAACCCATTTGTCTTGTCACTTCTCCACAAATGTATACACTTCTTTGGGTTTTATTTTGTGTGTGTTTTATTTTTTGGAGACAAAGTCTTGCTGTCTTTCCCAGGCTGAGTGCAGTGGTATCATCATAGCTCACAGCAACCTCAAACTCCTGGGCTCTAGTGATCCTCCTGCCTCAGCCTCCCAAGTAGCTAGGACTACAGGCATGTGCCACCACACCCGGCTAATTTTTCTATTTAATATTTTTTGTAGAGATGGGGTCTTGCTGTTGCTCAGGCTGGTCTCAAACTCCTGGCCTCAAACGATCCTCCCTCCTCAGCCTCCCAGAGTGCTAGGATTACAGGTGTGAGCCACTGCACTCGGCCCCATTTCTTTGTTTTACAAAAAAATCTATCCAGTATAAGCTCTGGGTCCTAACTGCATCTTCAGGTCTTTATTTTTCTCATGAGTATTCTCGTGTGCACGTAAAAACATGCAATATATTTGTACGCTTTTCTCCTGTTGATCTGTCTTCCGTGGGTTTAATTCTCAGGCTCAGCACCAGAACCGAGGAAAGCAGAGGGAAGTTTCTCCTCCCCTGCAGTGGGACAGGGCTGCTGTGCCTGCGTGCCCTTGCTGGGTCAGAACTGGCTTATGAACTGGGTGTGCTGCCCCTGAAGGTTCCAGACATCAGCTTCCAACTGACCGATGTGGCCAACAAGAGGAAGTTGGATCAGTCTTTGGGCATTCACTCTGGTGGAGGGGGAGAGAGTCTGATTTAGGGGAGCATGTGTGCTCAGAGCTTGGCTGAGGTCTGAATCCCAGCCATGGCTGGCAGAACGTCTCTAGTGAGCTCTGTCCAATACATCTGAGTCATTAGCATGGTCCAGGGTAGGGTTGGAAGGTCAAGGCCCTTCATTAATATCAACTGTCAGGAACCAAGATGCTGGAGGTGACCCTAAAGCAGTAACCTTTTGTAATATCATCTGTCATGGGCACCTTTGTGTGCAAAGGCTTATTAGATCATCATTGAGATCAGAAGAGATATGCGGAAGATGGAGGAAATCTACAGGTGTGTGGGTGAAGGAAAGGGACAATGATTTTGGACAGGAAAGTTTTTGGAAGCACAGCTATAAGCAAATATAAGTGAGAACATATAGACCGACTCTTGGCAGCTGAGAAAAGTGGATCTGATAAGTCCATCCATTGGCTCAACCAGGCAGAAAGAGGAGTGTGAGAGGAGGTTCACAACACTTTGATTTGCTTTTAGCTTTGTGTCTTATTCATTCTTTGGCCTCATTTTCTTCTGGCTCAGCTGGTCCAAAAAGAATTGTGTTTATTTTACATTGAGAAGCTGGATCCCTTGGGTTTCTACTTGCTTTGAGCAGCAGAAGAAACAAAAAAGAATGAATTCTGAACACTCTTAGAAAACATATTTGTGGAAATACACTGGAGACGGTGTTCAAGAAGAGTTTATTCAAGTGAAACCAGAGTCTTTATAACCCTGCCAAGGCCAATGAATCCCGTGGTGTCTCCCCATGGACCAGCATCCGCTCTCCCCGCCAACAGGGGCCCATCCTGCCCCTCCAGGATGCCCAGGAAGCCCCTGGTCCCATCAGGTCTTGGGACTCAAAGGCTCATTATTTCACACTCCAGCTTCTGCCTCCGCTCTGCTCCCGCCTGTCTGCCGCTATTTGGCCATTTCACCACAGCTGTCAGAAGGTGGGCAGCAGGGAAAATTAAAGGAACTAAACCATGAGCCAGCCATTGTTGCTCCTGCCAAGCAGACTTGAATGATTGGGCTGAAAGAGAAGTGGAAACTCATGCCCCAAATGAAGGCTCAGAATATTCTGAGAATTTTGAGGGCTCACCCTATCACCGCCTAGCATGGAAAGGTGACGGTTGACTGTGCCTAGATCAGAAGGAAGGCAAAAATCAGAACCAAGCAGGTAAAAAAATAAGCTTATACTAACTAAGTGATTGCCTTGAGAATTTGAGTTTAGGGACGAAAGGAAGAAGAGAAGCTAAAGTAGTAGGTCTGTATATTGGGTGGAAAAGCTGCCCACAGCCCCCTAATGCTAAAGTAGCCAAATGATCTCTATCATGTGACACTTACTACCCAGCACCCATTTGATGAGTCCAGGAGAAGCCACCTAATTCAGTACATGGGCTTCTCGTCAGCCTTTGAAAAACTGAGCTTGGGAATTCTTGGGAATTTGAATTAAGAAAACTGGAAGAGCATTTATTTTAGATAATAGAACTGGGGCCATGTTCCAGCAGAAATTACAAAAGTAGACAATCTGATGAAAATGACCAGTGGACAGAAGGAGGTTCATTGGCATATAACAGAGTAGTGTTAATGGCAAGGTAAAAATTTGGAACCCCAGTTACTGGTGTTGTCTTAAAAATCTGAATTTTTGCTTGTGCAATTTTCCAAACAGTGATTATCACTGAAACAACAGATCTAAATGCATCCATCCCTAGGATGATCTACTGGGAATTAAATAGTGGAGGTGACTGCTTTGTGGGGTGCAGGGAAAGGTAGAAAAAGCTATTGTTTCTTCACACTCCAAAAGTCGATGACTATTCACCTATCTAAAGTCAGCCTCACATTCCCCCCATTACACGTTCTGGAGAAAATAATGCCACAGTGAGGTGGCATTCAGCAAAGTTAGGACATAGGTGAATTTTGTCTTCTCTATTCAATAGTTTTTCTTGTCTTTTTTTTTTAACCTTTATTGAAGGTTTTATTGCATAATAATATACATAAAGGATGAATATTAAATGTATAGCTTGATCAATTTTACAAACTGAGCCCACCGATGTCACAAAGTAACCAGCAACCAGATCAAGAAATAGAGCTAGCTGGCCAACAGCCCCTGTGACCACTCTCAAGTCACTGGTCCCTCCCCACACAAGGTTACGGTTGCCACTCTTCTGGTTTTTAGCAATGTCGATTACTTTTGCCTGTTTTTGTACTTTATAGCAATGGAATTATAAATACATACTTTTCGGTGAGTCTTTTTGAGTCTTTCATTCAAACGTTCTGTTTGTGAGATTCATCCACATTATTTCCTGTGATGATAGATTTCTGCTGTTGAGTAGTATTCTGTTAAATGAATAGACCACAATTGCCCATGCTACTGTGGATGGACATTTGGGGTGTTGCAATTTTGGGCTATTACAAATAATGCTGCTCTGCTCTTCCTGTAGGTAACTTTTGTGGAAAACGTGTACACATTTCTGTTGGGCATACAGGAAGGAGTGAAATTGCTAGATAATAGAGGGTGCAAATGCTTAGCTTTCATGGTTACTGTTAAAGAGGTTTTTTAAAGCAGTCAGTGTTAGCTGTCTCTTTTACACTCTCTTATTCCTACTTCAGCTCCTACATTTTTGTTCAGTCTTCACCAACTCCCACCACCACCTGCACGTCCCTGAACTCCAAGTTTGCCTACCGGCCCTGACTGCCCAGGCTTTGGCTGAATGTGCACACACACCCCTATCCTGACCTTGCGTGACATCAAACATTCTGGACCTTTTCCTTTGAAAAGGAAATCCTTTCCTGGACTCCTGCCTCTATTCCTCCCATCTCCATGATGCTGAACTGACTGCCTCTAGGACCAATTCTGTCTTCAAACAGGGACACTTAAGGACCCAAAGGCATGTGATGCCAGCTCTTGCTGTGGGTCCCACGTCTGGAGCTCTGATCATTCTCTTTTGTGTCTGACGCGATCCACTGTTGACTGAGCTCCATCAAACCTAGTGCATCCCTCATCCCGCACACTCTGTCGCTGCCTGTGCAGGAGCTGGCTTGCGTTGCCCCCGCCAAAGCTGAGTGCGTCAACACTTGGGGCTGCAGCCTCCTCTCTGTTGTCCCTCCTTTCCTGGTGTCCATACCCTGAAGATTCAGTGCCCACAAAGCGGTGTTAGTCAGAGCAAGTGGCTTCTTTGGGAGAGACGGCATCTTGAGATCGAAGCAAGGTCAACTTTGACAAGTGAGCCTTCTGGCCCTCACCAAGGATTCCAACAGTGCCACACATTTCCTTGACATAGTTAGATGCCTGTACAAAAAAGGAGAAACCACCAGGGAAAATATTTTGGAAAAGATCTTTTATCATCCCTCAACTTCCATCTTTGAGCAGCTGCCATCTGTGCTTCAATGTCATTTAGCAGGACTCTCTGAGTTCTTGTATTTTATTAACTCGCTAAGGATCTCACAGGGTGGGGAGTAGTTCCAGGGTATTTTTGAGACATGACTGCGGTGGTTTTTTGTTCATTGAATTTTAAAAATGAGTAACCCAATAGAGTGCCTAGTTTATCATATGGTAATAAGTACTGAACAAACATAGAATTTTTATTAATGTTTGTATTACAAAGGTACCAGTTTTGCTTCTATGTACAATTCAATTCAACAAATATTGGTTGACCATTTATTATGTGTGAAGTATTGCAAATAAGTTGCAGTCCCAGCCCTCCAGGAACTCATAGAACTCAGTCCTTTGGGCAGTGATTACCCTTGAGGAATTAGGAGCCATCAAGGATTTTACCAGCAGTTCAGTGTTTTAGGTTCCCCTTGCCCAGGGACACACCTGGTGAGGGCAAGGTGTTTGCAAGGTTGCAAGGTAGATGTTTTTGGTGCCTTGCCCATATCCCCTCTACCTCACACCCCCCTGAGTCGACCACAACTAATGATGGAATAATGTGAGCAGTCTAGCATGTGGCAAAGGTCAGTCCCTTTGAACTCAAGGTCTAACAACTCTGTGATGTCCGTCATGCTCCAGGGTGTCCCATGGGATCAGGTGGAAGCCAGACTTCTCCTAAAACCACATCTGTGCTCAGTTCCTTCCCCAGCCCTTGCTCCCCTTGCAGGCACACAGGCTCCTCCTGAGAGTGCTCCCTCCATAAATCACCTGTGAAAGAATCCCCACCGCAGGCTCCACTTCTAGGGAAGCTGACCCAGGAAGCACAGATAGAAGAGAGATACAAGGAAGGATGCCAAAACAGGCGACAGAATCAGCAGGTCACCAGGTGGGCGATCGGTGCTCAATCCCTCTGGAACAGGGTGGCCAAATGTAGCAAATGAAAATACACAATGTCCCATTGAATTTGAGTTTCTGATTAACAGCACATCATTTTTTAGTGCAAGAATGTCCCATGCAGTATTTAGGATATCCTTAACTAAAAAATTATTCATTATTTATCTGAGATTCAAATTTAACTGGCAACCCTTATCTTCTGGCCTGTAGGAGAGGAGACAGTCTAGAGCACGCCTCAAAGTTGTCCCACTCAAGGGGTGAGGAAGTTGGGGTGTGTATTCTCCAACTCCCGTCTCTTGCCAACCAAGTGGTGCTTCTGATGGTGTTGACTCTGGCATTTCTGGCTTGGTCCAGATGTGGCTGAGAGAAAGCCTTCAAGCGGAGGAGCAATCTTGCAGGAGAATGTCCTCAGCAAGTATTGGGCTGGGGAGTGCGACAGGATATGGCCAGGGTGCCACACAGCAGCTGAAACTGGGACGTTGTCTCTGAACTCCTGAGAGCCAGGTTAACTGAAAAGGCAGCTTTGTCTCCACTCATTTTTCTCTGGATGAGTCTGGACTATGACCACAGGCTGTGAAGGAGAGAATTTGGCTGAAAGGAACTAACTGTTCCGTTAGATTGTGACAGACCGAAGTGTATGCATTTGCATGTGTCTGTGACAGAAAGGAAAAACATTAGAAAACGAAGATTTCCTGACCTGTCATGCTCACTGAAAGTAATGGTGCAATTACAGGAAGTGTCTGGGTAGTTCTAAAATTCTTTCTGAAACTGGGAAACAAGTTCTCTTTCCATTTTCAGTTAGAATAATGAAGCCAAACAATTGTCTCTTCATCATCAGGGCCAATTAAATTTTCAAAATTCTCTTTACACCAATAACTGTCAATACTATGGGTCTGTATTTTTATCATCAGTTCATTGAGTTTCCATATGCCATCTGCTCAAACACATCGGGAACGTATATTTTCTCTTGTTTTTACCATTCTTTGGGAATTGTTTCATCTCTGATCAAAGCCAGAGAAAATGAACGAGACATAATTTCAGTGTTATTTCTTCATTCATTGGGTAAATGTGTGTACTCTTCTGGTCTGAAGGGCCATAGCCCCGCTCGGGAGCAGTGCAATTCATTTAGACAGAGGCAAGAAATCATTTCTTCCCTTCTGGGTTCTCTTGGCTCAAACTACAGTTTTAAATTATGGGGAATGAATATAATTTGGTCTTGTGACACGTGATATATTCAATTGCTCTAGGGAAAGGGCAGAAAAATATTAACGAAATGAAATGTCTTTTAGTCTGGTGGCAGAGGTTGGAAGTTGAGTTTCATTGTTTCTAAATAACACTGAAGAAATTTGGGGGTCTTATTTTTTTCTTTTTCTGTCCTTAAAAGGTGAGTATTGTATTTGATTCATTTTTAAAGGCAAGGATCACAGCCCAGTCAATGAAACATGACCTCTCCAAACTGGTCCATGAGCCAGCTAGATTTCTACCCCACTCATTGTACCATTTCTGTCTTGAGGGGCAAATGTGAAAAGACAATAGCCAGGGCTACCATGTACAGTTGTACAGGTTGTCTACAAAAACACCCAATCAAAGGGTTGAGTTAGAGCTAAAATCCAGCCATACTCTACTCCCCAAGCCATGTGCACTGGAGCAGGGCTATTTCTTTCTCAGAGGAAGGGATACCTTTTCCTAACAAACACAAAGTTAGCTTAATGGACTAATGTGAATCTTAGCCTTCAGAAGTCATGAAGTCTTCTGATTTCGGAACCAAGTTATTTAGACAATTTTGCTAGGTTGCTCATTATTACCAATTCTACTGTTGTTCTTCACCAAGACATGGCAGTTTATATATAATATCCAAGATCACTGTGCATCATTGCAGAGTCCTTCCCCTCAATGCTTCCAGAACAATGCAGAGCAGTCCGGTTGTTCCACAGAGCAGGAAAAATGGCTGCCAGCTTTCTGAGCTTGCTAGAAGCTCCTAATTCTCATGGACTAATCGGGATGAGTAATTTTCCAGGTCATGCTAGGACTGTCCATCACTACAGATTATAACAACCTCTGCAGCCCTGTCCTTTTGGGGATCATTCTGCAGAGACAGGCTAGGATTGAGAGAAAGCAATTTTCACAACCTTCATGGTGAATAACATAAATACAGGGTGTCCCAAAGGCTAGCACAAGTTTAAGTTTCAATTACTTCGGGAGCATATATGCTATAAACTTACAACAAATAGCATTTGAGTGGTTACCAATGAGAATTTTAGAACAATAGTAAGTTCTTATTAAATTCAACACCCCCATGATTCTGTGCTATGTATCAGTCTAGTCGGTTTTCAAAGGTGGTGAACTTCCACCAGGTGCTAGTAAGTCATCCACAAAATGAGGCTTCCGTGCCAACATGACAGTTCTGATGTGACCCCCCGCCAGCAACAGTCTCATGGTACTAAGCAAGGTGATGACAACCAAGAGGACCCGCTCGTGATCCACTGGCCTGAGAAAGCATCACCCAGGTGCTCTGGTGCATTTAAAAAATTTTAAAAAAAATGTATTATTTAAAAGTTGTGCAAGTAAATACATGTAAAGCAAATTGAAGCTCAAACTTTCAAATGCTGGTTTTTGTAAGTTTGTAACTTCTGAAGTTATTGAAGCTTAAAACGGCACAGAGACTTTTGGGACACCTGTGTGGTCCCACACGAATGACACAGAACCGTCACACATGATCTCATTTAATGTGCACAGCACACCCTGGGGTCAGCATTATTGTCCCCACTTTGCAGTCTAGTGAGCTGGGTGTCTGGACCTGGGCTGTCCAACAGGGTCACCACTCGCCCTGTGTGGCCATTGAAAACTGGGAATGTGGGGAGTCAGAATTGAGATGTACTATAAGTGCAAAATACATACCAGATTTTGAAGACTTGGTACGCACAAAAAAAAAAGAATGTCAAATATCTCACTAATGATTTTTAAGTATGGATTATACATTGCAATATAAGGAGTTTGAAGCAGGTTAAATAAAATTTTTAAACAATTAATTCATCTGTTTCTTTTACTTTGTGTGCTTTAATATGCTACCTGTGGCTTTCATTACATTTCTATAGGACAGCACAGCCCTAGGGCAATGCCTCGATGTTGGCCACTCACCAATATAAATGTCCTGTCTCACAATTAGGAGTCAGCTGGATTAATGTGCTGTCCTCTGAGGATATCTGAACTTTCTAGGAGACTTTTAGAGTCTAGAAAGTTTAACCTAAAGAAACGTGTTTCTAACGATGGAAATACAGGGGCCATTTCAGGTGTGCGGTAACTTACTCCCCCGAGAGGCAAAGTTAGCCTTGATGGGCTAAGAGAACATCAGAAAGATTGCCCTGCATCTAAGCGCTCAGAAACAGCAGCTTCTACACGCTTCTATTCCCCTGTTGATCTGGAAAATGACATCAATACACCCATAAAACTCCTTCTAAGGCAGGAAAAGGGAGCTGGACTGGTTTCTAAGGTCATTTGCTCAGTTCAATGATGCTTTCTCGAATGTGCATCAGAAAAGCTAACAGAAACCAAAAGCTCCAACGTAGGATTCCATCCGAGTGAAAAGATATTTTCCCTCTAAGAACGGTGTATAACTACGCTTCGTATCTTGCACTTCTTCCTTAGCAACTATCTTAAGGATCTGAGCTGTCAAGGAGTCAGCTACCTGATATCACTGAGCCTTCACTCTATCTCTGCAACGTGGAAGATAGTATCACCCACCTCACAGGATTATTGTGAAATTTAAATAAGATAAAATCACGAAAGCAACCGGTGGCAGGTGTATCAGTTTAGCCTTTGCTGTATAACAAATGACTCAAAGCTTAGTGACTTAAAATAAAAATAGTTTTTTCTCAAGACTCCGTGGTCAGCCTCATGGTTTTTCTGCTCTGGGCTGGTCTCATGGGGGCTCAGTCACGCAGCTGTGCTCAGCTTGGGGGTTGCTCGAGCCTCTCCCAGCATGGTCTTCATTTTCAAGAGGGCAAGACTGGGCTTCCTCCTATGGCGGTGGCCGCGTTCCCAGAGGGAAGGCCCCAGCGCACAAGCCCTTATCAAGCCTCTGCTCCGGTCACATCTGATGACATCCCATTGGTGAAGCAAGTCCCATGGCCACGTCTTAAGCCAACGTGAGCCGTGCCCACACCAGGAGGTGGGTTTCATGGAGGGCCACTGATTATAACAATCGACCACACAGGGTCGCCACTCCTTGAGTCCTTACTATGTCCCAGACACTCGGCTAAGCATTGCACGTATGTTACGTTATTTAATTTGTCAACATCCTGGTTGCAGTGGGTGCCTTTATCCACATTTTACAGATGGGAAACTGAGGCTCAGCAGGTTTGAGCAACATGCCCAGGATCCCACAACTGGTAAATAATATATAGTGCCAGGATTTACGCATGGACCCGGCTCCCTCTAAAGTTTGTGTTCAAAAAACCACTAATTATACCTCTCACTGAGTGTTAGAGGAAGGGGAAGAGGGAGGGAGATTCTACTACCTGCAGTGCCTTGAACTACCCTCAAGAACAACCTCTGGCCGCTATCTCAGAGGCCTAAAGAAATAAAGCAGGGGCTAAAGGAACTAGGCAGCCCAGCGTGAAGCAATTTGATGTTGCCTTCCCTTTCCAAGGGTCTGCCTTAGCATGAGGAGCCAGAGAGCTAGAAGTCAGACAGTCTGGAGTGACCCATTATTACGTACATTATGCCAGTTCTGAAGTTGTTGGAAGGTGATAAAGAGTATGAAACCCATTGAGATTTTAGCAATATTTAATTTCCCTTTTTGCCCAATCCCATGTTTACTTTTAAACCCCACACACGAAGAAGCAAAGATATTAGACAAATTACATATTTCAACCAGCAGATAAAGTCAATGAAAGCAATCGCTGACAAGCTCCGGCAGAATGGGAACGCCCTTATCTTTCTTAGAAAATAGGGTCTGGCTTGGAAAGTGAGCATCTCCATAGAGCAGCAGAAACCCTCTCCTTAGATAAAAATCTCATTAATAATTCTTTTCTCAAACAGAGGGAGAAGAAGAAAAGATTTGTTGAGATGGAGACGGCAGAAGCTAGATAGCGGCAGTCCCTGGCTGCAGCCCGGATGATTTGGAGGAAGGCACGAAAGGTTACATGAATGAGGATCGTTAATATTCACGGCGGCATCTGGTGCTATGTTGCCAGGAGACAGTAATGAGAGCAGAGCATCTTCCAGGTCTAATGGCACTGCAGCTGCCACATCAATCCTGCCGTCCCCAGAAATGAGATCTCTATCATTTGCAAACAGGGAAGCTTTGGTGGCTTGGCTGTCATTCCAGAAGGTCACTAAAAGATATGCAGATGAGCTGCCCATATTTCCTGGGCTGACACCAGGTTCCCTGAACAGCTCTCTGCCTTTTCAGGGACATGGTCTGACAAGCCAACTTATAAAGGGGTTACTTCTGAAACTAGGTAGTTGCTCTTGATCCTTAGAACATTTTGCCAAGTTCTGGCTCCTGGATTGGATTTCCCTCCAAATATCTGCTCCATGCGTTTCTTTGGAAGAATGTAGCCTTGTAGATCTTGTGCCCTCATAACTTGTCCGAAGGTTGTAGCTTCTTCAACTGTAAAGTCCCAAAGAATAGCAATCCAGAAAAGTAATCATAACCCCTTATCCCTGTATCTCAGGAGCAGACTCTGAGACAAGGATTTATTAGGATTACTTCTCAGTAATGACCTCTACTCAATGTTTTTATGGAGCAATATATGTATTTATGTTTATAAACATTCAAGCAGAGGATGAAGTTCCAACTCTTTCTCCATTGTCCCTCCTGGTTCAGCCAGACCTGTGACATTGGAAGATGAATAGTCACCTCAGCCTTTAGCCTTCACCAGGTCTGTTCCAGCCACAGAGATGTACTTTCTTCAGGAAGTAGAAAGCATAGGATAGCCCAATTAGGTAGAGATGGGGGCTGGAAGAAAGGAAAGTAAACGTGGTAAATATATCAACCAAAGGAATGAACCAAAGAGTACATTGAAGAGGAAAGATACTATAATTCTCTATTTCATATCCCTTTTTCAAAACGGGGGTTGGGGGAGCAAGACCACACCCCTAAATTCACACACATTCATACACACATACATACACACACATTCTCTTACCCAGCAGCTCTAATGGAGTATTACTGGTATTACTGGTCCTTACAGGTACAGCCACTTCACCAGGTAGAAGCCAGTTGACTGAACTATCAGCCAATTCACAGAGAAATCCCAGCCATGTTAAGATCTATATTCCCCCACACAGCCACAAAGATGAATATGTCGTTCTCACACAAGGGAGAAAAAAATCCTACTGACTTCTCTAAAGTAGAATGCTAACCGCTTGAAAATTAACAACAGCTCCAAAAATTATAGGTTTAATGTCAGATAATATTTTAATATTTAAGTACCATTTTTCTCATGAACTCCAGTTCCTTTTTTTATTTGGAAATGTATATACTGTACCATGCCATACTCATTCTCCTGCTGACTAGTTTTAGTTTACCAGAGCATTTCAGATTTTAAGTACCCAACAGGTATAGTATTGAAAGAAAGCTCAAAAACATGTCAACAGGAAATAACACAGTGCAATTAGACTAATAGCTATTTCAGCCAGTTTGATACAATGTCTGTAATTAGGTGAGGGTTCTAGGAACATTAAAAAGGAGAAACAGTCTTGAGTCTCTTCAGAGGGTCTATTTACAATTCTTAACATCCAGTAGTCTATCCTGTACAAAATATTTTTGGCTTCCCTGCCCCATGCCAGTGACTTTCATGCAAGACAAATATTGACAATGGATTCGGGTTATTCGATCTATTTAAAGCAACATGGAGAAGAATAATTTGCAAGTAATTATTGATATTGATGTTTGGTGCTCACTTCGTGCAAAAAGATGGCAGTCGGGCCACAGTTGATGTCACGGGTTTGTGTGAAACCCTGAAACTGAGACCATAGGAAACCCCGCAACACAACTACTCGGGCTGCTGATGGTTTTATTTTTTATGAATAAAAATATAAAAAGTTTTATATCAAGACCATCAACATGTGAGTTTTCCCAATGGAAACCTGGATTGGGCATCTGAAACCTGGACGTGCCTCTTAAAGGCAGGACAAGAGAAAAGCTTATGGGACGTGACGAAGGTTAGGGTCCCACCTACCCCAACCCCAAGGCAAACGTGTGCATCTGGGTAGTTTATTTGGAAAGTGACCACACAAGGCATCAGGTGGGGAGGGGGGAGACAGGAGGGAAGGAAGCTATGGTAGTTGGGGTCCTCTGAGAAAGACAGGGTGCAAGAGATTTGAGGAAACCGCTTGTGCACAAACACGGGACTGGGAGGACTGTTCCGAAGGGCCTGAAAATCTCACCCTGCGGAGGAGGGAGACGGAAGAAGAGTTGGCAAGGCAAAGTCTTAGACTACAGTAAAGTTCTAAGAAAGTTTTGTCAAAGTCGGTGGGGAATCCTTCAGCCCAAATCGGCATTCAGAGGAGCTGGTGTCTCCCCAGAATGGGCCTGCCTCAGTGTCCCTGCTGTGCTGAGACATCAGCAGGGAACGGCTGGTGGGAAGCGAAGATGCGGAACCAACACAGGAGGGGTGGATTTCAGAACACATTCACCCGCCCTGTCTTTCACACCCCTGTAGCCAAGAGATCTGAGAGGCGCGTTCTCACAGATACTGAAATACCACGAAAGTCAATTCGGGTGGTGGAGGGTCACTGAGCAGGGTCCAGACCTGGGCACACAGAGCTCACGACTACTGGCAAACTCCGGGAGATTGTGCAGAGCGCACAGCAGAGGAGCCACGTCTAAGAGGGGTGGAAGCTGGGGCATTTCTTGACTGGGGGCTATTCCTGAGGCATGAACTCCCCCTACTTTCCACCCTGCCCTGCATCTAGGCCAAGCCTGCTCCTACAGCCACAGAGAGCCCTCCCTCGGGTGCAGTCCAGGATGCTTGTAGGAGGAGCGGGAAGCTGTCTGCAGGCCCGGAACAGCAAGCGCTGAGGGAGGGGGCGGGGCATGGGGAGCGCCCTGGAGGTCCTGGGCACCCCACAAGTAAGGGACAATGGGACATGCAGACAGCGCGTCATCTGCCGGCAGGGGCAGCCCAGGGCCCTCGGCGGTGTGTGCAGGTCACTCTCTCGGGTGAGAAGGAAGCCGGCAGTGTCCAGGGCAATGGCTGCGGTTGCAGCGATGAGATTGGCAGCCACCGATCCTTCATAGTGTCCAGTCACTGGCCAATGGGTCACTTAGAATAAAATGTGGGGGGAAAGCCTGCAAATGAATGCCAGGATGGCAGACACTCATCCAGACACCACTAACCATCACAGCGCCTGTTCAGGCCACGCCTGGCATGCCACCCGTGTTGCGAATGTCGCCGTATCCTCGATGAGCTCAGAGCTTAGTCTGGGGGATGGCTTTGGCCAGCCTCTTCAAGGGAGACGTTTAGTGAGAAGGGTTGGGAGAGAGGATGTTGCACGTTCCCAAGGTGGCTTTGTGACTTCCCAGCAGTGGTAGAAACTTCCAGAGCATAAGACGTCTCAATTAAATTAGAAGTTCTAAGACCACATTAAAGGCCAAATATAAATGTTTTAGGTCATCCTCTGTTGCTTGTTGTTCATTTCATCATCGATTAACGAATTGAAATGATTCATTTCCATTAATGTATGTGAATAATGCAGAGATGTTGTCCCAAAGTAGAAATTTCCAGTCATTGCCCTTCTCTGTCTTGCTTCCTTTTTTTTTTTCTTTCTGATTCAGTAGTCTAATTGCAGATGTCAGAAACCCCCCTGTGTTAAGCAGAAAGGGATTACTACAGAGAAGCAGGTGCTTGCAAAACCATCGGGAGGACAGGAGCAGGGCCCGGGGCGGGGTTTCCAGGCATGGCTCCCCGAACAGGCAGCTGCTGCCTCAGCCACACTCAGGAACCGCTGTCACAACGTGGGCTCCAGGAACTCCTCACCTCGACTTCGGTGGATCCTGACCAATGGGCTCCTCATGTCCCACCTTCCGAGAGCCTGGGACCTCTGCTCCACAGCTGCACACAAACCACCATCTGCTACGACCATGCCTCCCTGCAGAAATACAAGAAGAACCAGAGGAGCAAAACAGTCTCTGTCCCACAACTCCCACAGATGTCTGCTGGGAAGTGACGTGGCCCCCAGGTGCCAGGGAGCCTGGTAAATGTAGGCACTCTCTTTGCTCCTCTACCAATCAGGCTACAGGGGGGGACACGGAGCTGAGTGGGCCCAATGGGAATGTCTGCTCCACCTTCCTTCATTTGGCAACTTCATACTAAAGTAGAAATGACTGATAGCAGTCAAGTGCTACTGTTTCCAGGTAGATCCATATAAACTGAAAATAAAAAACAGCAGGACTTTTTATTGAGTAAAAAAATAATAAGCTTCAGGATGATATTTAAAATTGTACCATATTATTATAGAAAATCTGTATATGTGTGTATTTGTGCATGTATGTGCATATACCCACATATGCATGTGCAAAAACATGTATGCTTATAGATTTATGTGTGTGTCCACATACATAAATACAACATAGTAAAGGTCTAGGATATACACCCCACCCATTAACACTGATTAACTCTGAGTGTAAAAATGAGGGATAATGTGAGAGAGAGAAATTTTCAATTGTTCAAGCTTTATAATGTTTGAAAGTTTTTTAAAGAACCTGTATTACTTCTTGTGATATTTTTTTTTTTTTTTTTTTTTTGAGACAGAGTCTCGCTTTGTTGCCCAGGCTAGAGTGAGTGCCGTGGCGTCAGCCTAGCTCACAGCAACCTCAAACTCCTGGGCTCAAGCGATCCTCCTGCGCGGCCTTCTTGTGATATTTTAATGTTAAAAAGCCTCGAAGCCAGGCCGGGCGCTGTGGCTCACGCCTGTAATCCTAGCTCTTGGGAGGCCGAGGCGGGTGGATTGCTCAAGGTCAGGAGTTCAAAACCAGCCTGAGCAAGAGCGAGACCCCGTCTCTACTATAAATAGAAAGAAATTAATTGGCCAACTGATATATATATAAAAAAATTAGCCGGGCATGGTGGCGCATGCCTGTAGTCCCAGCTACTCGGGAGGCTGAGGCAGGAGGATCGCTTGAGCCCAGGAGTTTGAGGTTGCTGTGAGCTAGGCTGACGCCACGGCACTCACTCTAGCCTGGGCAACAAAGCGAGACTCTGTCTCAAAAAAAAAAAAAAAAAGCCTTGAAGCCATATCGTCTGGGAATAGTTGTGGCAGGTCTTCTGGGAGTGGTCCCCATGAGTATCTACATATGTAAAAATTCATCACACCGTACACTTAAGATTTGAGTAGTTTGCTGTATGTGATTTATTCTTCAATAAAACAAAATTTACAAGAACAACAACTTAAGTGAAAGGTTGTTTTACAAAAACAACTTAAGGGAAATAGGAAAGATATAACACTCCCAGTCCCTCGGGAGACAAGAGAGAACTCACAGCAGCCACACATAAATAACATCAAGTTACGTGTCCTTAGGCAAGTTACTTAAGCTCCTGAAACTCAGTTTTACTAGTCTGTAAAATGGATATAATAATAGTAGTTCTCTCAGGGTTATGGTGAGTATTAAATGAGTTAATTTATAAAAAAATTATTATAATTATGGAGAGAGTCATTGTTGTTCTTACCCATTGGAGGATGTATATAAGTTCTCTAAGGCTACTGTAACAAATTACCACAAACTAGGTGAATTAGAACAACAGAAATTTATTTTCTCCAAGTTCAAGAAGCCAGAAGTCCAAAATCAAGTTGTTGGCAGAGTCAGTTCCTTCTGGAGACTCAGAGAGAGAATCTACCCCACGCCAGTCTCCTAGGCTCTTGGGGTTACAGTTGGCGTTCTTTGGCTTGTAGACACATTACTCCAATCCCTGCCTCCATCACATGGACTTTTTCCCTGTGCGTTTGTCATCTGTGTGTCCTCTCCTGTTTTTATAAGATCACCAGTTATTGGATTTAGGGCCCACTTAATCCAGTATGATCTCAACTTAACTAATTGCACTAATCGCTTCTGCAAAGACCCTATTTCCAAATAAGGTCACATTTTGAGGTTCCAGGTAGATGTGAATTTTAGGGGGACATTATTCAACTCCCTGCAATAAGGCAGTTTTATTCAGCTCTAAAGCTCATAACCATACAAAGAGGCTGAATGTGGTGGGGCACACCTGTAATCCCAGCACTTCGGGAGGCCGAGGTGGGAGGATCCCTTGAGTCCAGGAGTTCAAGACCAGCCTGGGCAACATAGGGAGATCTCATCTCCACAAAACAGAAAAAAAAAATTAGCTGGGCATAGTGGCACACATCTGTAGTCCCACTACTCAGGAGGCTGAGGCAGAAGGATCACTTTGTCCCAGGAGTCTGAGGCTACAGTGAGCTATGAATGTGCCATTGCACTCCAGCTTGGGCTACAGAATAAGAAACCTGTCTTTAAGGAAAAATTAAATAATAAAAAAAAAAACATGTAAAGGGCAATGGGGGGGGGGGTGAGGGTGGTCTCAATCTTCCAAGAGGTAGCCAGGAATCAGAAACCCTAACTACCCAGTATTTACGGACTGTCCCGTATTGTTTTTAATAAAAAAAAATAAAGTGCCAAGTGAGGCTATAACACAAAACTCTTATGGCTTTAATCCAGCCTGATATCTTGACAGCTATATCATTTTATATGAACAAAATGCAAACTTTTTACCGCAACCAGTAATAAACAAATACCATGAATCTCCCAGGTCTTGTGTAACTCTCTGTTTCCCTCAATTTTAATAGGCAAGACTGGCCTCTGCCTTACGTGAGGTTGTTTTTCAAATGTGCCACTAGAGGGAGAAAAGGTTGTATGTTTGTTTTCGGAGTGCATATTGCAGGATAATGAGGTTTTCTTTGTGCAATTACTACAAATATGAGCTCCATGTTTGTGATTGCAGGGTAATTTCATCTTAATGTTGATGATGCAGACCGTACCACAGAGCAAAGTGAAATGGCATAAATCACAAGCTGTGTTCCTATTAAAAGCATATTGTTTAGATGGAGATGGGAATCTATAACAATTCAAAAGCCTCCTTTAATCACTGAAGTTCAAATGCTATCTTTAAAATTGGACTTTTGCAACGTGAGGATGGGCATTGCATTATATATGGGAATGGCTTCCAAAAAAAAAAAAAAACTGCAGTGCAGTGATTTGAGAAGATGGAAGATGCAAACCAAAAGACTACAAGATTTACTGTTTGGAGCCCGAGGTGTGACCTCTCAGCTTTGTTTTTCTGCAGATTTTGGCATCGTGTAGGTAGCAGGGTGATCTAGACCTGGGGGAGAAATAGCAATAATAACACTTAGGTGGCATTTATTCTGTACCAGTGCTTTATATATATCAACTCATTTAATCTTTACAACAACCTTTTAAGGTAATCATCCTATTATTATCCCCATTTTATAGATGAGAAAACTGAGGCCCATGTGCATAAATGCAGTGAATACCAAAGCTGACTGCAGGGTCTGGACTTCTTAACGATGATGCTATGCAGTCTTTCAAGATGAATTTACATGATCCAAAGTCCCACCCAGACGTATTTATAATGTTCCACATCACTATACGCTTATTGGAATGGCTACAAACAGAAACTGACAATGCCAAATGCTGACGAGGACGTGGAGCAACTGGAACTCTCGAGCACTGCTGGTTGGAATGCACACTGATTCAGTGCCTCGGAACAGTTTCACCATTCCTTATAAAGTTAAATAGACAGATACCACATTATATAGAATTCTCACTTCCAGGTACTTATCCAAGAAAATTGAAAACTCATGTCCACACAAAAACCATATGTGGATGTTTATAGTTGCTTTATTCATATTTGCCAAAAAGAAACAATCCAGATTTCCCTCAACTGGTGAATGGAAAAACTACTGCACATGCATGTAAAGGAATACTATTCAGCACCAAAAAAGGAATGGACTTCTCATACAAAAACATTGATGAATCTCATGTGAATTTTGCTGAATGAAAGAAGACAGGCTCAAAAGGCTATATTTTATGTTTATATGACATTCTGGAAAGGACAAAATTATAATAGAAAATGATCAGTGGTTACCAAGATCTGGGGGTGGGGGTAGTATTGAGTATTAATTGAGTATTAATATAATGGGACAACATAAGGAACAACATAAGGAAATGTTTGGGAGTGATTCTATATCTTGCTTGTAGTGGTGATTATACAACTGTATGTGTTTGTCTAAACTCATAGAACCATACACTAGAAAGGGTGAATTTTGCTGTATGTAAATTAAAAATTGTATAACAATGTAAGTAACGAAGGCAGGATTCCCATGCGATCTGTCTGACTATAATGTATTGCCTTTTCCAACATGTCCTGATTGTCTAAACTTGAAACTACTCAACGTTTCTCTGCACCACTTCCCCACTTCGCAGAATGAAGACAGTAATATCCTCATCACAGAACCACTGAAAGATAATGTCATAGTCAGTGTCCAGTCAGAAAAACCAAAGCCACATAAGGTATTTGAACAAAGAGATTGTAATTACGTGGCTATTGGAGGAAAGCAAAAGGAAATACTGCAGCAGAAACTACTGGGAGTAGCTCCCACCCTGAAGGCTAGGGAAAGAAATCGGAGTTCTGATAGAACCCAGGGACTAGGAGCCCCATGGAGAAAGGACCCAGACCACTGGAGAGGATGTGCCACCCAGCTGCTACTGGCCCTTCCAAGGGAACATCAGGCTGGTCCTGGGAAACAGAAAGAAGCTGAGCATTAGAGCCAGCCGGGCACCACCAAGGAAAGTGCTATTGCTGGGGCCCTGCTGACCAGGATAGCAGCAAAAGTTTCCCCCTCCCCCCCCCTGCCTCCCGCACCATCTGCCCCATGTCTAGCCTTCCGGTCTCTCTCGGAGTCTCCTATTGGCAGAATCTACCAGGAAAGCACCTGACAAAGCAGCCATGGAGTGTGCAGGGCTTGGCATCAGAAGGCAGAATGCAGAAGGGTGGCTTTGAGCAAAGAATTTACACAAGGGTCAGAGGCATAGACTCAGCACTCATCCATTCACTCAACAAATATTTGTGGAGGATCAGGTACAGAGCTAGGCAAGCATCCCAACTCCTGTCCTTAAAGAGCTGGAACTAAATAAGAAAAAATATAAAGCAAGCTAAGCAAGGGTCTTGGTGGGCATATTAGGTTGGATATTGGGATCAGATACAGGACCGTTTACAAGGAAAAATCATCTCCTCCAGGTATCAGGTGCTTGGAGCAATACAGCTAATATCATTGCCCAGTGTGACACAGAGATGCTGGCTCTCTTCCCAGGGAAGGAAAGTGCTCTGTGTCCTCTCCTGACATCCCTGGGTCACGCTAGGAGTTGGACAGGATTAGATAATTTGAGTTGCCTGGAAGGAGTCCTACATAGAGTTATTAGCTCAACAAATCATCTTGGCCAAATTTCTATGGGAAAGTCAATGTCCCACATTGTCAGGTCACTCCTGGATCCTCCCCAGGTCTTTAAAAGATGTTTAAGAAGTACACGTCCCACTTCAGGACAAAGATGAACATCCGGTTGTGTTTTGTCCATTCCATGTACAGATATTCATGTAGCAATCTTTATAAATGTTGATTTGACTTTGTTATCAAGCTTTAGGGCTATTTTTATTGCTTTGTTGCTAGCTTTTTGCTAACTTTGTAGCAATATGTCTTCTGGTGCTGTTGGCACCCTTCCCAGATGGCCTTTACTGGCCAGTGCACCAACTCCCAAACTCAGATGCTGTGAGTGTTGGCTGCTAACAGTCCCAGCTGCCCCCCCAAGAAATTACTTTTGATCAAATAGGAGCCCTTCACACGCAAAGTTCCCACCCACTGTGGCGCAGACCTTAGTCAAAAACTGATTAGTGCGGGTTACAACAGGCCAGCCCCATTGCCTCAAACTGGCACAAATTCTAGTGCAATTTATGATACGGAGCTCCCTACAGGATCAAGCTGAAGCTAGTCTCCAGCTGAGCCCATATTGTTGCTGGGCCTTCTCCCTGCATGTCCTGCTTCCCTCACTCCCAGGAGCCCTCTCCCACTAAATCACTTACAGAAGGATTCCTGCTGCAGGCTCTGTTGCTAGGGACCCTGACCTAACATATCAGTAATTCCTAAGAGTTCCCAAAGTGAATCTTCATAGGTGCCCCCAAAGCAGTTAGGTGCAGTCGCCACCTGCTGCTGGTGGCCTCACTTAAGTGATAAGAACAGCACTCTCCATATCAAAGATGATATCACCAGGTGTGCTTGGAGTTTACAGTCCTCTCGGAGCTGGGTTCTTGCAGGACACCGGGGAGGCAGGCCACAGGGTATCTGCATCCTCGATGGCAAAACAAGCCCTCATTCTCTGCAAAGTGCTTTGGTCCCTGGTGGCCCAGGAATTGATACCAACTCAATTCCAAATCAAACCGGTCAAAGTCGAAGAATTATCATGGAGGAAGCTCAGTCAACGTCTGCCTTTACTCCAAGCTCAGTTTTTGAAGTTTTTCTTCTTGGCGATTCTGAGTTGTGTAACATTCTGTAGGGGAAAGAACATGGATTTTTGGAGCTAGTTCTGTACTTAGAAGTCATGGCTTACAGATAACTTAACTTCTCCGTGCCTCAATGTGTTCATCTGCAAAATAGGGCAATAATACCTACACTGCAGGTTCCTTGTAAAAATTACAGTTACTTCATGTGTGAAACAACCAATGTGGGGCCTGATTCTTTTTAAGCGACAGCCACTACTTTTACTGCAAAGCATTGTCTTCAGTCGTTTGTCAGCTCTACCTGTTTTTATTATCATGCAAATAAGCATTGACAATACAATTGGCCTAAAGTACAAAGACACTTTGTTAACATAATCTGCCACTTAAGACTTCTTCTACCTTATGCTCCCTCTTTCTCTTCCCCCCATCTTTCCTCAGCCCTTTTCCATCTCTCTTCTGTTTCTTCTCTTCCTCCTTTTCTACCCCTTTTCTCTGAGCTCTATTCCAATGTTAATAGGAAGACAGGCTGGTCCACCTTTTGCATCCCAGTAAAATCATCACGCCCTTGTGCATTCAACCTGTGAAAGATGTTGTCCGTGCCCCATCCACACCCCCTTGGCACTCACCTTTTCCAGACAGGTACTACAAGTACCTAAGACCCTCTAAGAGCTTTGTCTGGCACACTCAGCCCACTCACAGGACTGTCTGGCAGTGCTAGGGACACGCCCGAGGAGCAGCCCTCCACCAAAGAGAAATGAGAGTTAGAAGATACATGTCCCAGTTTCTGTTCTTGGATATCTTACCTCTGAGGCCACAGTCTCCCAGATGTCCCCGGCAAGACTGAGCCCCAGTTGCCTCTGGGAAAGCAACCTTGCCTCTGGGAAAGTGTGTTAATTTTTAACACACTTTGGATTGTCTTCCCTCCCTTCCTTCCTATCCTACTTACCTACTCTCCTACTGGTACCTTCAAATCCTGATCTCAGGTTTTGCTGTCATAGATCCCAACTCAACGTAAGACACCACTCCAACCCACCCAACACCTTCCACCTCAGAGCAGTCCCTTGCTGTCAAGACCTAAGAGCCAGGAACCAGGCAGCAAGAAAGGGAGTGAAGGCCTGCCACGGTACCTGCTACCAGTTTTCTTTGTTTCAAATAGAAAGCATGATTATAGTCATAACTCACTGGTTATCATTAAATCTTTCTAGCTCTTGCGTCCACATTGCATTTGTCACCCAGCATTATCTCTTTATTACTTAACCATAACAGTTTTCTCAGTTCTCCAAAGACACAGCAACAGTTCTATGAACAATGGAGACTAAATCGGCTGATAGGGGAAATATATTGGAGGTACCAAGAGCTTGCCAACGAAGAGTTATTAAAACATCTCCCAGGTACAGTTAAGAAAGAAAACCAACAAATTGTCCCATTTCAGCTAATGTGAGGAAGGGAGGTGGGGGAAGAAGAAAGAAATTCCTTATAGACATTCTCATTTTTCTACTCCCTAGCTCTGTAGCAATTAGATGTCAACCATGACCACCTATTCTTCATTTAGTCCCTTATGTATTTATCTCCAGTCAACATTCTTGCCTGAAATTGGAAAGCTGAAAGGTACATTTTTTTTCCCTTCAGGAAACTAACACTAATGGTCAAATTTAAGTGACAGACAAACATTTCTCATGATAAAAATAAAGTCCAAAGCTCCAGCACTGGGAGCATATTTCATCAATTCACCTAAATCCTTAATATTAGTAGAAGCTTAAGGGTATAGTAAGAAAGGACTTCCACTAGATGTGTTCACTATGAATTTTTAAGATTTTTTTTAAAAATACAGAAACCCCACACAAAAGTAGTATCATGTATAATTTCCCCACTTTAAAATTTATTTAAAACTTAATAAAATGAACTCCTCCCTTCTATGTCTCCAATCACCACCCCCCACTCCAGAGGGGTCAGGTCATAATTCCAGTGTCGTAGACCTCCAGCCCCTTTCGTATGTCCACCAAGAAGATTTACGTTCACATGTCTACATTCATCTAGCTGTTATTTTTTAAATAAAAATAAAGTAATTTTTATGTGTTATTGAGGAATTTCTACTTCTACCTAATATGCCATGGATGGCCTTCTAAGAAATCACGTATATAAACCTGCTACATAATTTTTAATGGTTGTATAGTATTCCAGTATTTAGAACTTCATTTTCCAAGTAATGTTCAATGACAACTGGTCCTCTGAGATGTGCTCTCTCTCATTTTATGTGTGTGTATGAATTATTGCAAATTATAGCTTAATCCTTTGGAGATTTACCATGCATATTGACCTATTAAAAATTTTGACATATCCTGCAAGCCAAAAAAAAAAAAGTTTATTCTGTTTAATACAGTGATCCCAAATATCTCTGTAGATCCTCTATTATGGCAATGTCCACTACTCTACTCTGCCAGAAAGCACACCCTTGGAATCTCTTAGATGTCATCTAAAATGGAGGAGAAGTACCCTTTGAACAATCTAGAGTCAGGAAAAGAAGACACCGAGAAAGGGTCAGGGCTGAACAACCCCAGGATGAACACAGAAGATTAAAATGTTTAAAAACATTTTAAATGCTTAAAAACCCAGAAAGAGCAATTCACAAACAGCTGAGCTGCTTGCTGCCTGAGGTTCTGAGGAGTCTTAACCAGCACCTTGGTGGCCCCCCTTACAGTTAGGGCAGAGGAGTTGGCATGAAAAATGGGCTACTGGCTCTTTTCTGTTAGGGCTTCCTCTTTAAAAGATGGGAATAATCATAAGAAGCAAAAACAGAACAAAATCAGAGTAAAGAAAGACAGGGAGGGAGGAAGTACGGGAGGAATGGAGAAGGATGGATTCCTTAGACCCACATAAGGGTTCAGTTTGGTTTTCCTAATGTTGGCCAAAATTTTAAAAACAGCAATTTCATATAAAAATCCAGACTTCCAGATTCTCTCTAAAAATCAGAAGAACTGGCAAGGCTGGCCCAGCTATTGTTGGCTGAGGCTGAGTTCCAGCCGGCCCCATGAGATAGGGCCTGAATTCTCCATTGGCCACCATCCCCTCAGTCTCTAAAAGTTTTACCACTGCTACACCTGACTCAGATATGTTTAGTGGATCTGGCTGTAGCCTGGTAAGGTGGCCACATCCTCCACTTTCTATGAGTAGTCCAGTTCACAGGTGCCACCTTCTCTAAGTAATTATTCTCAGTCAAATGGAAGCTGCCTCCCTGGCAGAGTAAGTGCCCTTTTCATAAAGGGCAGCCATGCCAATGACTTACTGACATCTAAGTACAAAAAGCAGTCTTTTTTGCCTCAAAGTAGGACCAACTCCATGGTACAGCTCATGCTCGAGAGCTCCTGGTGGAATCAGGCAGAAGCGTGACTCCATCTGAGGCCATATATCCTAGCTCACCTTCTTTCCCTGCTCTGTCCTTCCTCCCTTACTCCCGATCCTGAGAGTACTGAAGCAAATCACAAACACCAAAATTCTCATACCAGGCTTCACTTCTGGAGAAAAGCCCCTTGTAAAAATTTGAGTTTTCTATCCCTGGATTAGAGAGAGTGTGCTAAAACAGTTAAAATGGACCTTTTCCACTAGGCAGTGCCAGCCAGAAGAGGCATGCTTCAAGTAGTCACAGTCAATCTTTAGAGATCAATCCAGAGTGGCAGATGGATGCATATCATGAAGGACCCAGAATGCATTCCTGCCCTGGCCTGAGAGAGTTATTGTTCTGAAAGTACATGATTCTTTGCACCCCACACCATGGGCTTACTTATCTCTCAATTATTACTTATGCTGACTTGGGTGTCCCTCCTTTGTTGTCAATGAGGCAAATAGCTCATCCATAGTCAACACAATAACGCCAATATGTTGCCCAACTGCTGCTGGGAAGGGTCAGTGTATGGGAGTGACCTTCTGAACATTTGTCCTGGTAGAAGTGCTTAGTCTCTGGGCACAGAATGGCTAGCCCATTCTGTTAGATTAGTTAGGTTATGTCTCATTTATATATTCCACTGGAAATAACTGAATCTCTATGAGATATGGCATCCATTTACCTCTAAGAGAAGCTACTAAGAAGAATGGCATTGGCTAAGAGCCTCCAGCTGCTGCAACTTTGGATCCTCTACAATGTTCACACTGAGGCTATGCTCCCCTCAGTTGGCTGCCAACAAATGATTAAATATGGTGGGGGTCCAAGAGCCAGGTCGCTGCTGCCAGGACTCTCCTAATGGGCAATGCACTTCTCATTCCGTCCTGGCATTGGCTTCCCACAGGACCCAGGTGGACATGATGCATCTGAGCCCCAGGGGCTGATTTGTAGAGCTGTGGGTGGAAAGGAGAGATCAAGTGCAAACAAGACATTACAGTGGAATCCAAGGTAGCAACACTTCAAATGATAACAAACATTTGTTACTTGGCATGGAAAGATGTTTATGTTAGAGCAAATTTAGAAATTACAAAACAGCACATAGTATGTATTCCACATTTGTAAACAAAAAAATATATATATATGGAAAGAAAAATTTTAGAAGGCTATACATCAAAATATTGAGACTGGTTTACTCTGGATAACAGCAGTTCTGCTTGCCTTTTCTGCACTTTTGCATTTTCAAATTTTCCCATAATAAAAATTGTTTCACTTTAAACACTCAGCTGAAAGGAGACGCTTTAGCCAGAAGAAGGAGGAGTTTAGAGCCTAGAATGCTTTGGTGGGATAAGGCTGGTGTGAGTTTCCCTAGAGCCCCAGGGCTGCCCCATGAAGGGGCACCATGTGTTCACAAAGGGTCCAGGGAAGAAGGGAACTTGGAGAGACTAGAGTGTAAAGACTCCAGTGAAGGCACCAGAGAGAGTGCATGGTTGGGGTGGGGGGACCCTCCCTTTATAATGCATGCATCAGTTCAATTTCCACCCCCACCACCACTACCTATCTCATTCCGATGCTATTCTGTGTCCCCATAGATCTGCTGTGCATGTCTGTTGTAACTCATTCATTCATCCAACCAATATTAATTGAGCTTCACTCTTGGCTCAGCCTTCTGCTAAGTTCTGAAGATCCTGGGATGTGGCAGACACTGACAGTTGCCTCCCATTATCCATTTTCTCTCTTTCCTTATGAAGGAAATCCTGGTTTTGTTTAGGGCAGCAGCATGTCTGGTTACAAATCACATGTCATAGCCCTCATTGCAGCTAGGAGAGGCTGTGGGTTGTAAGCAAGAAACTCACTGAAAGGGGTTGGTTCAGTTACCAGATGCTTTTGCCCTTTATTCACCCTTCCCCATCTCTGGGAAGTAGACAGGACCATGAAATGAGCATGAGGAACAAAGATCGTATGTTAAAGATGTTAAAGCAAAAATCTAGAAAGGGTCAGTCACTGGTGGAATTATCGAACCACCAAAATGGAGCTCCAGACTTCTTGTTATGTGAGTAAAACACACCTCCTAATTTGTTTAAGCCACTATTTTGGTAATTTCTGTAACTTGCAGCTCAACAGAATCCTAAATGGTATAAACAGAGAATGAATCACAAGCCCTATCCTGCCCTCTGTATGAGCAGAGAGCAAATAAGTAAAAGCTAATGATAATATATCCCAAACCCCTCTCTTCCCTAGTGTTCATCATAGGACAAATGCAGCCTTCTTCAGTCCTGCTCCAAACTCCCCAGGCCTGCAGTTCCGCAGACTCAGAAGTTCCAGATTCCCAAGTAAGAGGAGCGTGATTGCTCTCGGAAGGTGATCAGGACCAGTGGTGCTCAAACTGCTTGGGCTCTGGACCCCTGTACGTTCTTGAAAACTATGAGGGACTCCAAAGATCTTTTATTTATGTGGATTATACAATTTATAATTTTCCACAGTAGAAATTAAAACTGAGAAGTTTAAAATAATTAATTTAAAAAATAGTCATTAAGAGTATAATTATATTTTTATAAAAATAACTATATTTTCTTTAAAAAAAAATAGTTACAAAGAGTGACATTGTTTTAGTACAATTTGAGTAAGACCCAGTTGCTGCCCTAGTATCACTGCCCTAGAGATATTCTTTCTTTCCTTCTTTCTTTCTTTCTTTCTTTCTTTCTTTCTTTCTTTCTTTCTTTCTTTCTTTCTTTCTTTCTTTCTTTCTCTCTCTCTCTCTCTCTCTCTCTCTCTCTCTCTCTCTCTCTCTCTCTCTCTCTCTCTCTCTCTCTCTCTCTCTCTCTTTCTTTCTTTCTTTCTTTCTTTCTTTCTTTCTTTCTTTCTTTCTTTCTTTCTTTCTTGGGTTTTTGCTACATTGCCTGGCTGGTGTTGAACTCCTAGCCTCAAGGGACCCTCCAGCCTTGACCTCCCAAAGTTCTAGGATAACAGATGTGTGCCACCACACCCAGCCGAGATACTCACTATTTAATGGAGGAAACACACACACAGATCATGCATGTTGCCATGTGATAGAGTCTGTGTTGTAACTGAGTTAGGAAGGATGAGGGAAGTCAAGGAAGGCTTCGTGGAGAAGGGACAATGGAGTAGGGTATTTAGAATCTGTCATGTAGACAATGGCCAGCCAAGGAACTCATTCAAGCAGTGGAGTGACATGATCAGATTTTTCTTGTTGTTTCATGCAGAAAAGTGGTTAATTTTCACAAATTTAATATGTTCGTGTAACACTCAGATCAAGACCCAGGACATGACCAGCCCCCAGAAGTCCCTTGTGTCTTTTTCTGGCCAATACAATTATGACTTTTGCACCTTCCTCCCTTTTTACATTAAAAAGTGTATGTAGTACTCATTTGTGTCTACTGTCTGGTGCTCAGTATGACATTTGTGGGATTCTTTTGCATTGCTGCATATGGTGGTAGATGGTCACTTTCAGATTTATGTTTTTAGGAAAATGTGACAAAAATATGAGTTGTGTGTAGGAATTATGAAAACCAGTCTTTTCCTTTGCTTTGTGGTCCTGGCATATATAATTAACCAATAGCCTTGGCTCTTTACCCTTCACCAAATTTAAGTGGGTGGGGCAGGCTCTCCCCATTTCCATACTCCCCCCTAAGACTCATTATTCGTTTCTCAGATTGCATACAGTGTTCTTTCAAATGCAAGTTCTTGGCCAGGTGCAGTGGCTCACAGCACTTTGGGAGGCTGAGGCAGGAGGATCACAAGAGCTCAGGAGTTCGAGACAAGCCTGGGCAACATAGTAAGACCCTATCTCTAAAAATAAATAGATAAATAAATTAGGTGGATGTGGTGGTGCACTTCTGTAGTCCCAGCTACTCGGGAGGCTGAGGTGGGAGGATCACTTGATCCCAGGCATTCGAGGCTACAGTGAGCAATGATCAGGCTGCAGCACTCCAGCCTGGGCAACAGAGCACGACCCTGTGTCAAAAACAAAAGAGCAAGTTCTCTTGTATGCACATGTCTGTACATGCAGAGGGTGTGTGTGTGTGTGTGTGTATGTGTGTGTGTGTGTGTGTGTGTGTGTGCTGGCAGGCAGGGTGGGGAGAGGAACTCCGTAGGGTTTGCTCCAGTGTGTGTCCCATTTGGGGCAGTGGCAGGCGTGGCAGACAGGCTGTCCCAGAAAGAGACAGGCCAGCTGCAGGGCGTACGGCTGTGACAGACGGAATAATAAGGGGAGCAGTGAAGGCGCCTAGTAATAAAGGAACCGCCCTCGAAGGAGACCTAAGTCATTACTGTCATTCTAACTGCCACCCTCCCGAACACTCAGGAAGCTTGCAAATCTCAGAGCAATCCATTTCCCACTTCTGCTGGAAGAAAAACGAGGAATAATACGCCAGGAGGAATAAGTAATTCCTGCCTGTCTTCTTAAAAATACATCAAGACCCTGCAGAGAATATGCTTTCAAACCAAGGCCTTCAGAGACTGAGCCGTCAGGCAGCCTCTGATGCTACCTGACAGTGCCCCATAAAATTCCTGAAGGAAGGGGTTATATTACTAATAAAACCTACCCCGGAGTCTCTCTTGGCTGAGCTTTGTCCTAGGGGTCCTCTATTCTTCTCCTGGCCTCGTCCGAGGTTAATAAGCTCACATTTTCAAGGGCAGCCACAAATGTAAAAGAGAACAGGCTCTTCTCCCTCTCCGCCGAGAATGAAGATTTGTTCTTTCTAAAATTGACGGTAGCAGTGTTGTGAGACCTGGCCTGCCATTTGAAAAGAACCAGGTGTAAATCCTGTAGGATTGAGAGCCTCGTTGGGAGTGGCGAGCTGGCAGGTTTGTAAGATGATGTCTCATTGCTTCTAAAATAGACTATACATTGAGTTTTCTCTCTATGGGCACCTGAGCTAGAGCTTTGCCCCCACTCCCCACCCCACCCCCCCGTATGTGTCAGTTTCCTTGTCTACGTCTACGAGAGTCCGATTATTTTATATGTTGGTGGAGTGGCCTCTGGCTTAGAAATAACATCCTCCAGTAGCCTCGGAACATTGACTGGGAGGCAAGGCCCTGAGAAGTCAAAGGTTTTGTCCAAGAGTTTCTAGCTACTTAGGGGGCATAGTGTCTCATGCCTGTAATCCCAGCACTTTGGATGGATGAGGTGATAGGATCCCTTGGACCCACAAGTTCAAGACCAGCCTGAATAACATAGTGAGACCCTGTCTCTAAAAATAAAAAACAAAAAAAATTAGCTGAGCATGGTGATGCATACCTATAGTGTCAGTTCCTCAGAAGGCTGAAGCAGGAGGATCGCTTGAGCCCAGGAGTTTGAGGTTGCAGTGAGTTATGATCGTACCACTGCACTGTAGTTCAGCCTGGGCAACAGAGCAAGACCCCATCTCTCTCTCTCTAAAAAAATTATTCTATATTCTCAAGAAAAAATATAGAATAATAAGCACACAAGGCCATTATGGTGACTGATGGGTCATGTGGATTCCCTGTTCTAGCAACATTTGCATTTCCACAGGAGCAGAGGTATGCACACACCTCAAATGGTCACTCGTGATACTTATCATGTTCCAAGTTCTTAGCACATGGTAGGCTGAACGTCTCCATCCTGTGAAATTAGGTGTGGCCACATGACCTGCCTTGGCCAATAAAATATAAGTGGAAGTGACATGTCACTTCTGATGAAAGCTTTGAGAACCAGTGTGCGATTTGTCACATCACTTTTTCCTGCCTCGGCAATTGAAAACATACGTCACGGTGGAACATCTGTCAACCTGGATCCCTTAATGAACACAGTGAACCATGTTAGACTTGTAGGGGAGTGAGAAATAAGTTTTGTTGGATTAAGCCTCTGAGATGTAGGGGATGTTTGTTACTGCAGCATAACCTAGCATATTCATTCTGATACATATGCTCATTTGCAGTGGAATTTTAGACATTGAAAATTGTATACCCTTGGGCACATGGTATGTACCTAGCATTTTTTGGTTGTACTTATTGGGAGTACTTGTCGACTTGAAGGCTGAAGAAGTGTTTGAAAGTGAGCACAGGCCACTGAAAACATCCTTCATTTCTACTCAGGACCAGCTACACCTCCAAGTATGTATGTGCCCAGGCAGGACCTGCCAGTCAGGCCCAGAAGGTGATATAGTCTGTGCTATAAGCCCAGACTCTGTAAGTTATTGAACTGCAACTGCAATTCCTCTGTCCTGGTTTGTGTTTTCCTTGTGGGGATTAAAACTACTTGAACAACCTATTTGCTTTCCTCTAAAAATAAAACATAAACAAATCTTTGCAGTTAGTGTCATAGAGGGGCGGCCAAATGCATCCCTGTCATCTATTGTAAATTTATTCATTGTTGATCATCAAGAACCGATTATATGCCCTTAGCATTGCTGTCTAGCAGAGAAGATGGGCACGTTAACAAGTAAGTCCTGAATATAGGTCTGTTCATTCAATGCCCTAGGTAATAGAAGTTGTAGAAAGTGTAGATGCAGGACTAGAGTGGGATGGAAAAATTTGGAAGCAATGGCCTCGTTCTGGAGGAAAAGAGGTATTCTAATTCCTATTGCTTCACAATAAATCATGCCAAAACCTAGTGGCTTAAAATAGCCTTGTATTAAATGCGTGAATCCGTGGGTTGGGGATTCAGGCAGGACACAGTAGAGACGGCTTGTTCTGCTCCTTAACATTTCAAAAGACACTGAGGCTGAAGGTGACATCACAACTGCAGACTGGCGTCATCTGGAGGCTCCTTCACTGACATGTCTGGTGCCTGGGCTGGGATGAGGCAAAGCCAGGGCTTAGCTGGGACTGACAACCTACAGGCAGCCTTTCAGTGTGGCTTGAGCTTCTCATAGCATAGAAACTGGGTCCCAAAAGGAAACGTCCCCAAAGGGGCATCAAGAGAGTGAGTGTTCCGAAAGAAGCAGGCGCACGTTGCATGGTCTTTTGTGACCCAGTTTCAGGAGTCTTGTGATGTCACTCCCTGTGCATTCTATACAGCAGGCACTCGGGCCAGTCCATATTCCAGGAGCAGGACACAGATATCACCTTTCAATGGAGGAGCGTCCAAGAATTTGTAGTCGTATTTAAAAACTATCGCAGTAAAAGAGTTTGCTATTTATAGTTGTCTAACTAGGTTCCATTTTATCCCTATGTTAGACAGTTAACTCAGATTTTTTTTTTTTAATTATACTTTTCCTTTTCTCCCTTGAAGATGGATGTCCAATGAGAAGGAAGAAAAAGTCATTGGATGAGTCGTCTTGGAAAGTTCTTATTTTTTCCGAGACAGAGCCTCACTCTGTCGCCTGGCTAGAGTGCAGTGGCGTCAGCCTAGCTCCCAGCAACCTCAAACTCCTGGGCTCAAGTGATCCTCCTGCCTCAGCCTCCTGAGTAGCTGGGACTACAGGCATGTGCCACCATGCCCGGCTAATTTTTTCCACATATTTTTAGTTGTTCAGCTAATTTCTTTTCTTTTCTTTTCTTTTCCTTTTCTTTTCTTTTCTTTTCTTTTATTTCTTTCTTTCTTTCTTTTTGTAGAGACAGTCTCACTCTTGCTCAGGCTGGTCTCAAACTCCTGAGCTCAAATGATCCACCAGCCTCAGCCTCCCATCTTAGAAAGTTAAGAACTTTAAAGAACATTTAAAGAGTATACCCTTCTGGAAAATATCTGCTTCTCCTCCTCTTCTTCTTTATTTTTCCTGTCTGGAATGCAGATGATATAGTTGGAGCCTCAGTAGCCATCTTGAGACTATGAGAAAACATTGAGGATAAAAGCTATACACTAAGGATGATGGAGCAGAAAAACTAAAGACTAGGTCCTGGGAGAAATTGTGGAGTCAATATTCCAGCCCTGAATGACTTCTTACTTTTGAATTTCAAGTTTTGAGAGGGCAAAATAAATATCCTATTTGATGATCTCTGTCACCAAAATCAATGCCTAACTGACACAGGGCATGAGAAAGAATTACAGAAGAAAACATGTCATTTACTTGTTTAAGGTAATAATTTTACAAGCATTTGCTAAAATGAGCATTAAGTTGCCAAGTAAACAATGTGAGGAAGAACATTCCATGCAGAAGGAACAGTATGGCCAAAATGTCAAGGAAGTGGGGAAGTTCATAGTGAAGACATTTGATCACTTTGTCTTGAAAATCAAGATATATTAAAGTGGCTTGATGAGGTTACTTGCAAATTATATCTGATGATTCCAGAGGTGGAAATAACAGAACTTCAGAAAAGTTGAAAGAGGTAGGGTGACGTACAGATATTTCACAATAAGTTGCAATTAAACATTCTCTTATTTTGTGTCCTAGTTAATAGATAGTACATAGAAACTCCAAGTAACTGAGTAAATGGTCAAGAACTACTTGGAGACTTTCAAGCGGATTTTGGAGATGTCTACCTCTCAGTCAGTGATGAGACGTCTTAATTCTGTGACTATGTCAATTATGTTATCCTGTAATTTACTTTTAGAATGACACATTGGAATATGGTCAACCCAAGTGCCAGAAAAACGAAACCTGTGTAAGGGGTCAATTTGCATCTGATCATTATTGACATAATCAGAATCGATGAAAAATAATTTTCTTGGGTCAATGTTCCATTCTGCATTCAAATTCTCTGAAATGACTTACTTTCAGAGACTCTAAAAAGGTTGTATGATTTCTAAAAGCAAATCAGAGATTATTTTAATTTCTGGGGGAAAAAAAACTAGAAAAAAAGATGAGCCAACGTGTACACCTAATTTTTGAACATGCCTCCAGATCTCATCTTTGGCTGCTCTGCCAAGAGCAGTGGTAAACAACACAGGCTGCCAAAGGCTAACCCGGACTAGCTGTATGATCTTGGGCTAGGGCTCAGCTTCCTCAATGCAAAATTGTGATTATTCGTGCCTACTTCAGAGAGTCATTATAAGGTTTAAAAAGATCAGCCCTGAAAAGTGCTTAGAACAGTGTTTGAAACATAGAATTCAATAAATGTCAGTGATTGCAAATGCTAACTTTCAAAATATGCCTTTACCTCTTAGAACATAGCTCCTTTGTGGGCACATGTCTTGTCAATTTCACACAGTTCTCATCATACATGTAATCTGGGCTTGATAAACACTGGCTGGTTGTGTTGGTTGAGTTTAACATCTCCTTTCAAGAAGTTGGCTCACACATAAAATTGGAAAGGAACAGAACTGGGAGAAATGATTGGGTTTTGGGGGGGAAGGGGTTTTTTGTTCGTTTGTTTTCAGATTTTAATAGCACATATTCATGAACCAGAAGTACATTCTGATTTATTTATGACTCGTTTTAATCTTCAAGTTTTGAGAACAAAGCTTGATTTAAAAGTTTATCAGGGAATTAAGTAAGTAACAAATCCACTTTTCCCTCAAGTTATTTAATGATGGAATAATATTTGTCTAGAGAAAGCTTTCTTTATAGCTAATGTTCTGACGTCATTCTCTATTCATCACAACCCTTTCCATCCATCCATCCATCATCAATGCATCCACCAAATCATCACTGAACTCCTACTGTGTGCTACATCATGGGTTTGTGGTGCTGCTTACGTACATGCATATCCCATGCCCTTATGCTGCTTGTAATCTAGTGGAAAGACAGATTTTAAGTAATGACAGAGAGAAACACAAAATCATAATTACACATGCTCTAAAAAAAATAGCTAGAGCAATGTTTTCCTAAATAACTAAGGCAAACACTCACACACATACATGTGTATGTTCACACACTTGTACACTTACATATACTGATATACATAAATGCCATATTTGAGCTTTTGAATGTGAGGTGTCATGAATTTTATTGGTCAACTGGTTACCATCTAACCCAAACTGATGCTTTTACAGAATAGTAGCATGGAAATAAGCCAATTGCCTTTTCTTTGTGCCTATCCCATCTCTCGCTCCTTTCTGACTGTTAATATGACACAGCTGAGCATTAACAGATACTGCGTGAAAGGCCTGAAGGCACACAGCAGCGCTGTGAGGCAGAGACTACTGTCACCCCACTTCCAGGTGAGAGAGTGAGGCAAAGGGAGGTCAGTGCCTCCCCCAAAGTCAGCCACAGCGGGCTGTTACTCAGTCTCTGCATGAGACACAGCAGAGAAGAGGGTCCTGCGGGAGCCATCAGTGTGCCACGTCCGTATGGAGATGCAGGGAGCAAGGATGTAGCGACGGTTCCATCTGTCACACAAGAGGAGGGCTTGGGAGGAGGAGTAGAGTTGGACTCTCTCTGGCATCCATGGCTTGTCTGTTCCCATCACTTCGACTGCTGCTTCTGCTCGGGTGCCATCTCATCTCAGCCCCTGCTCGAGGTTCCAGGCCTGAATTGCCACTGTATTCTGGACACTGCTACCTGATGGTGCCCAGCACTTCAAGCTTGGTAGTGCCAAACTCATCCCCCTAATCCCATCTTCTGTTTCCCTCCTGTTCTCTCGTCTCCATTTATGGCAAGAGTTTTGGATTCATCTTCGGTTCCACCCACCCCCCATATGAAGTTGCTCACAAGGTGAGTTTTTGCATCTCCAGAACATCTTGTTTAACCCCAAGATTCTTCACTCTTGTGGCTCTTGTCTGACGACAGCCCCAGGAGGCCCCTACGAGATATGTCTTTCTCCACTGACATTCCTGTCCACTCCTTCCTCAAAATCTGTGTCCCTGCATGGCAACCCACACATTCACCCCCTGCCTCTCAGCTTAGGTGTTGAGAACCATCACTGTGCTTGAAATGTGAGTGGTTCTGGCGACATGAGAGACCCTAAGGGATTTCTGGGACAGGGAAGTGGGTCAAGTTTCTCCTTTGGGGATAGACGCTGGTGTCAGTTGATGCGCTGTTCTTTGAAAATTGAACTTGGCGATTCCTCAAAAGCACTTGGATCCTCCCCAGTGCTGTGCTAGCAGGCCCTCCAAAGAAGCAGGCTTCTTGACTGTCCTGAGATAATCTGTAAGAGAAGCCAGCTGCTGGGAAAAGCCAAGGCCAACTTTTCAGGGGCCTGTGCCAGGTGATACTTCTGTTTAGTGTATGTTTCAGGCTGTGTGGGTGGTGGGGGGTGGTGGTGGGGGTGGTGGGGTGGCTACATGTGTGTGCCTGGGTGTGTGGGCAGGTGACATCTAAATTTCTCGAGGCAGGGGCAGGGGAAGGATGTCCAGTCAAAGAAAAGGATGAGACTATTAAAAACTGCTGGTGATTTGGACATTTATTTAAGGACTGAATTTAAAATTTAAAAAATGTAAGAGAAAACTAACTTCCATGTTTGTACCAAATATTAATGACCACCATTATTCATGGAGAACCTAATGGTTTAAAAGCATTTAAGTTATAGTATCTCATTTAGCCTTTATAAGATTTCCAGAGGAAACTCTTAACCCATCATGTACCTTTCCTTCAAAGTATTTGTCACAATGACAATTATGCATTTCTTTTGAGATTTTTAAAAACAGCTGTCTTCCCCATTATACTATAAGAAATATTCACTCAGCATTCTATGCCTAGCAACTATTATACAACAATGTCCTGACATTTAATAGGTGCTCAGTTAATATCTGGTGAGTGGGCCAGGCATGGTGGCATATGCCTGTAGTCCCAGCTACTCTGGAGGCTGAGGCAAGAGGATTGATTGTGCCCAGGAGTTTGAATCCAGACTAGGAAACATAGCAAGACTCTGTCTCTAAAAGAAAAAAAAATTTAAAAATTCGGAGTGAATGCGGGGATTCAGTAAGTAAATGAATGATTGTATGAATGAGAAGAAGTTATATAGTAGAGAGTTGTGTCAAAACATTATCTAGGGTAATACACACCCCGGACAAATATACATCTAGCACTTATATTTTTAAATGAACAGTTTTTTATTGTTATTATTTTATTTTTTTCTTTATACCTAATGCATCAACGGACACTTTTAACTTTTTGCTTTGAAGTAATTATAGATTCCGAGGAAGTTGCAAAGAAATGTGCAGGGAAGTCCCATGTACCCTTCACCCCACCTCCCCTAATGTTGAAATCTTGCATAACTATGGGACGATTCCAACAGCTTTTTATTAAAAAGCTGTGTTTTAAAAAACCTGAAAGATAGAAGGACTCATACTCGATAAAGCAGATTATCTCTGTTTACTGTAAGGCTGAGGGGCTTATCCCAAAAAAGCCCTATCTTGACCTAGGAAGCTCCCGTCTCCATTTAAGCCAATATGGTGGGCAATTGGGAGCAGGCCCCAGGGCCCCTCCAGGTGCACGTGGATCTGGGCCCCAGCAGCACAAGTTCCTTTCCCCATCTCTGCCTTCCTTAGGGCCCCTCAGGGTCTCCTTGCCCCACGTCAGGGCTTGAGAGGGGTGCCTCCGAGTTGGTTTGACCACTTTCCCATGATTACTGAGTCTGAGACATTCATCCTCAGTGTCCTTTAGCAATATCAGTTAGGGCATAAACTTGAACTTTCTTCACCTTTGTAAATAGTACTTACTGGAATGGAAAACTGAGTCTCTGGAGGCTGGTGTATCATGCATTGGATCCCCTTTTCTGGGCGAGGTGTATTCTTGCCCCCAAACTCTGTAAAACATTCGACAAACCAGAGCCCAGTGTGGGTTTGTCTTTGCAGTGCACCCGAGGCGTTCTAAACAAGGTTGGCTGATCATCCATCCCACCTGCCACTCCTAACCATGATGGGGATTAGACACTCTTCGTTCCTCCGCGAAGCCCAAAGGGTTGGAAGCATCTGATTTCTTTGCATCCGCAATGTGGCATCCTGTTACCTACGCACCTATCCGAGGTGCTGAAATTGTTTATTCCCATCTCTGTCCCCACTTCTGTAAACAAATGGGAAGATGAGTGCCAGGATTGCACCTCAAAGAGTTATCTCAGTAAGTGTGTGTGGATTCAGTGAAGAGTGAATTAAATCATTATTCAATGGCAATTTTTGATTTGTTTTGAATAAAATTTGAAGTGATGAACTAACTGCCCATGTTCTCCAGCCAGTTAACCCGGCCAAAATAAATCTTAAGCCCAAATTTCCCCCATGTGTCATTCTCTCTCGATGTCATCTTGGCATTGTTTTGGGAGCAGAATGGGCATGACTTAATTTCCAATATGTTTTCTCCTCTGATGTCTTCCCATATCTGCTTGTGGGTCAGGGTGCAAGGACAGGGACAGACTGCAGGGGCACAGGGAGGGAACTCTGCACATTGCAGAGTGGAAGCTTGGGGCCCTTCTGGGTAACTGAAAGCTCTAGGAAATTATGCACATAGAAAACTGGTTGGGCCATGTCTTTAGGGTCCATTCAAGCTTAGTCACTTCCCAGGAAAAACTTTTTAGTTTTCTGGGGGTATTTTGCCTTAAATTATCTCACTTGGTTGTCCACATGATGATCAAACTCATTAATTATCCATGTATTTTGGTAGCAGTTACATACACAGTGGGGATGACCTCAGATTTTAAAAGTATATGGGGACTTTTTCCTGATTATCTGACAGCTTTTAAATTATATATAAAAAAAGGAAGGTATTTTCATTTAGTTTATTTTACTTGTGTCTATTGGGATATTCTGGGATACTTCTGAATCTGCACCCCAGGCGGCCTGTTGGGGTCAGAAAACCACAAAGAAAGACAGGCTGAATAATTCGGTTTTGTCTGAACTTGTGATTAGCCCAAAGACTTCTCGGGAAGGTATGACAAGATGACAAAAATTAAAATTAGAAATCTTCAGGCAGAGAAAAACAAACTTGACAATTGATTTCATAAAATTTGTTTCATAAGTTATATCAATTGGAAATTTTTATTCCACTCACTTACTTACCTGCCATGTCAAACTTCCGCAAACAAATGCTTGTCTTATAAGCAAAGGCTGCCAGGGAACATAATAGCCCAACAAGCATGGTTGGTATGTCTCTTAGATGTGTCTTCTATCATTTCATTTTTCTGTTTTGGGGAGTCTATTGTTCTGGTTCACTTTGTATCATTTCTTTCCAACTTATTAAAAACATGTAGATCGCCCTCATTCTAGGTTCTGTGGGATTAAGAGAACATGAAAAAAAATCAAACACACAGTTATGTCTCTTGAAGTGCTTATTTATTTAATTTAGACCAAGTTGCACAAACATATCACCACTAGAAAGGGGATTTTTCCATAAAAGCCAGTATGTTAATTATGAAATGTATAATTACTGTTAACACTAGCCTGATAAATATGGTACTCCACATAGATATTTGTTGGGCATTAACCATTGAATGTAAATCAATGACAGTGATTATTATTTGGACTTGAGCAATTTCATATGCAACATGAGGCACAACAGATTGCTTCCTTTGAGCCAAGAAATGGAACAAAGGATTCTTTTTTGTCTTGGTGAAGATGGCCAGGGTGTACCATGGATAATGGATCTTGTCTTTCTAGGTCAACTGCAGCTAAGTTGATAATATAGTAGCTTAATGATGGATGTCTGCTGCTGTATGTCCTCAACCAAGGGATAATTTTTCCCAAAGTCAGATATAAAACAGACCCTTTTCTTATTTCCTGCACGGTGCATTATGTCCTCACCCTTTTGGGAATGACTAGCACTAGAACCAAATTAGAAAGCTAATTTGAAGTACCTTTCAATATGTGTCCAGATCCAATGCTCTGAAATTTTTCCTGGTGCTGTTAAACATCACTGTATATTTTAACCAAACATATTGAAATTTTCTTCTTCTTTTCCATAGCAGTCAATGTGTTCATGCTGCGCAACAGAAGGAGAAAAGTGCTTATTTCCATATTTATTTTGTGTGTCACTTCACCCCCAAGTGATTGATCTTTTAAAGCAGGGTATTTGGCATGCTTCTTTAAAGTATTGTATTAGCTCTGTCTTCTTCTCCAATGCCGACTTTCAGCATAGGAAGGTGTACAGTGATATTACAAACAAAATCAAAACAAATAGTTTTTATGTTTTTTTTTTTAAGCAGGCTTATTGAGACATAATTCATATGCTAGATAATATAGCGATTCAGTATACACAATCCAATTGTTTTTAGCATATTCACAGAATTGTACAACCTTCACTACTATCTAATTTTAGAACATTTTCATTCACCCCCTAAAAAACTGTGTATGCATTATCAGTCACTCTCATTTCTTTTCTTTAGTCCCTAGCAACCACTATTCTACTTATAGATTTGGTGATTCAGCACATTTCATAAAAATAGAATCATATAACATATGATCATTTGTGACTGGCTACTTTCCTTTAACACGTTTTCAAAGTTCATTTATGCTGACACATGCATTAGTACGCTATTTCTTTTTTATTGCTGAGTGCTATTCCATTGGATGGATATATCACATTTTGTTCATCCTTTCATCACTTATGGATATTTGGATGGTTTCCACTTTTTGGCTATTATTGAGTAATACTGCTATGGATATTTGTGTGTAAGTGTCTTTCATACCTCTTGAATTTAAATCTAGGAGTGGAATTGCCAGGTCATATGGTAATTCTCTGTTTAACATTTTGAGAAACTGCCAAACTGTCTTCCAAAATGACTAGACAATTTTATATTTTCACCAGCAATGAATGAAGGCAATTTTTCACATACTTGTCAATATCTGTAATCATAAATCTTTTTTATTTTAGCCATTCTGGTAGTGTTAAGTGGAATGTCATTGTGGTTTTAATTTGCATTTCCCTAATGACTAGCAAAGTTGAGTATCTTTTCATGAACATATTGGATGTTTGTATATCTTCTTAGAGAAATGACTATTGGGACATTTCGCTTATATTTAAATTTGGTTATCTTTTTATTGCTGAACTTATTGTCAGATTTCCTTAACAGACATATGATTTGCAAATATTTGAAAATATTTTCTCCCATTCCATGGGTTATCTTTTCACTTTCATGATAGTGTTTTTTTAAAGCATGGAAGTTTTAAATTTTGTTAAAATTTAATTTATCTACTTTTTTGGGGGGGTCGCTTGTGCTTTTGGTGGCATAGCTAAAAAAAAACTATTACCTAACACAAGGACACAAAAATTTACTCCTATGTTTTCTTCTAAGAATTGTATAATTTTTAGCTCTAACATTTAGGTCCATGATTTGTTTTCAGTCAATTTTTGCATATGGTATAAAGAAGGAGTGCAATTTCGTTTTGTTTTTGTTTTTTTCTTTTTTTCATGTGGACATCTAGCTTTCCCTACACCATTTGTTGAAAAGACTATTCTCTTTCCCATCAAATTGTCTTGGCACGCTTGTCAAAAATCAGTTGACCATAAATATAAGGGTTTACTTCTGGACTCTCAATTCTATTCCATGGATCAATATGTCTATCCCTATGCTGGTACCATACTGACTTAAGTATTGCTGCTTTGTAGTAAGTTTTGAAATTGGGACGTTTGAGACCTCTATTCTTTGTTCTTCCTTTTTCTTGCCTAATTGTTCTGGCTAGAACCTCCAGTACAATATTGAATAAAAGTGAGGAGAGTAGATTGGTCTTGTTTCTGATCTTAAGGGGAGAGCATTCAGCCTCTCTCAAGTATGATGAAAACTTTCACTTTTATTATGTAGAACTGCTTGCTATCAGTGCTGGAATGTCCCTAGTTATGGAATAGAGATATCAATGTGGATATCATGATGTAATACAGATAAATGATCAGCTCAAATATTGATCACTGGATCTTCTTTTGTTTTTCCTGCTTTGTTTGTTTGGTCCTCAGATAAGGAAACCTGAGTTAACTACGTTCATTAGTTCTGTTATTATTATCATCATCATGCTAATATCAGCAGTCTATTGCAAGGCCCCTCGCTTGTTTTATTTTTGTTTTTTCCTCTATTCCTAATTCTCATATCCATTCTCCTTTCCCCCTTCTAAACACCCATTCCAATGAATGTGCTGCTATACACCCCCCAATATGCATGTATCCTTTACAAACGCTTGGTTCACATTAGAAGTGTGAAATTTTAATGTACATAAATGTAATTAAAGGTGATGTGCTATGTATTATCAATCTGTTTCCTGATTTTTTTTCTTAACATTTTGTTTTATCATATCTTCATGCTGCCAAATGTACCTTTAATGAGTTGCTTCTACCTGTTCATTGTATCCTGTGCTGCATCCACCAATTTTGTTCAATTGTTCCATTGCGATACACACTAAATTGCCTCTCTATACTCCCAGGTACCAGAGACAATGCTGTGATGAAGAGAGAGATTTCTGCCTCTTCTGGCTTAAACATGTTTCATTTCATGAAACAGCATCAGTTTATTTTCCAGAATGTCTAAGTTTACATTTCCAACAGCAGTGCATGGATGTTCTTGGTCTATCCAAATCTTTCCCTACACTTGTCTTTATTTTTTTAATCTTTCTAAGTTTTGCTATTCTTAGGGGTGCAAAATATATTCCTTGTTTTAATTGTTATCTCTCTGATTTCTAATGGAGTTGGGTTTTTATTTTTCATGTATGTCAATCTTTCCCATCTGTAAAATGCTTATCCATGTTCTCCACCCATTTTTCCATTGGATTTCTTATGTTCCCTGTGTAGGAGTTATTTGTATATTTTGAATATTAATCCCTTGTCAGTTTTAGATATTGCAAATATTTCCTCCCAGATGGCCATCAGCCTGTTTTCTTTCTTTCTTTCTTTTTTTATTTCTTCTTCTTCTTTTTTTTTTTTTACACATACCACTGTCTTGAGATATCAGCCTGTTTTCTATGATATTATTATTAGTAAATATATTTTCATTGTGTGGAGCTAATAGTGTAAAAAGAGACAATAGTCTCAGCTCATTGCAGCTTGGGAACACACAGGATTAGAAGTATGAACGATTAGAGTGTTTATCCTCCCAGATTCAAAAGAGACCCATTTACCACCAACAAGATTGTAATGATGGTGACTGTTATCTCACTAATTTCTTGGTTCAGTATTCAATGACCTCTCCTCATTGATTTTCATTCCATATACCTTTTATTCTCTTTATTTTGAAGCAACTTTGTAAATTAAGAGCGATAACTACATTTAGAAACACCAAAGGGACATTCATCAGGATAACTATTCTTAAAAAAAAACAAAACAACATCAACAACAACAACAAAAACCAGGAAATAACAAATGTTGGTAAGAATGTGGAGAAATTGGAACCTTGTGCATTGTTGGTGGGAATGTAAAATGGTTGGCGGTCACGGTGGAAAATGATATGATGGTTCCTCAAAAAATTAAACATGGAAGTGCCATATGACCCAGCAAATCCCACTTCTAGGTAAATACCCAGAAGAATTGAATGCAGGGGCTTGAACAGATGTTTGTACATCCACATACATAGCAACATTATTCACAATAGCCAAAAAGTAGAAACAACCCAAATGTCCACTAGCCGATAAACAGATAAACAGAATGTGGTATATTCCATACACACAATGGAATATTATTTAGAGTTTAAAAGGAATGAAGTTCTGGCCGGGCGTGGTGGCTCACGCCTGTAATCCTAGCACTTTGGGAGGCCGAGGCAGGCGGATTGCTCAAGGTCAGGAGTTCGAAACCAGCCTGAGCGAGACCCCGTCTCTAACAAAAATAGAAAGAAATTAATTGACCAACTAAAAATATATATACAAAAAAATTAGCCGGGCATGGTGGCGCATGCCTGTAGTCCCAGCTACTCGGGAGGCTGAGGCAGGAGGATCGCTGAGCCCCGGAGATTGAGGTTGCTGTGAGCCAGGCTGACGCCACGGCACTCACTCTAGCCTGGGCAACAAAGTGAGACTCTGTCTCAAAAAAAAAAAAAAAAAAAGGAATGAAGTTCTGATCTGTGCTACCATATTGATGAACTTTGAAGACATGATGCTAAGTGAAATAAGCAAAAAGACAAATACTGTATGGTTGGTTCCCCTTATGTGAGGTACCTAGAACAGTCGAATTCATAGAGACAGAAAGCAGAACGGTTGTCACCAGAGACAGAGGGAAGGGGAGAATGGGGAGTTAGTGTTTAATGGGTACAGACTTTCACTTTGGGATGATGAAAAAGTTCTGGAGATGGACTGTGGTGGTGTACAGTAACACCACTGAACCGTACAGTTAAAAACAGTTAAGATGGTAAACTTTATGCTGTATTTTACTACCATTGTTTTACTACAATTGTTTTAAAACACCAATGGACAAGTTGATGTCTACATACATTTGTCATACTCACCTACGGAGATGAATTAAAGATACTTTGATTCTGGGCCGTGGCATCTTCTTCTCCTTGTGTAGATGCTGGGTTGAAGTTTGCTGCTTCGAAAATTCCTAGGATGGAAAAACCCTTTGTAGTGTAGCGCTAGTAACCCGACACCTGAAAATCAGATAGCAGGTCTGGTGACAGGCTGTGACTGCATGAGTGGGATGGGGGCTAGAACATGAATGACATAGCTTCCTGCATTAGCAGGGATAAAAGTGTGCGAGGAAGGACCTGAGAGCCCTCCTGGTATCCTCACTGTGGCTTGGCCACGTGAGCCTACTGGCCCAAGCGTACCTTAGTGACAGATAAGGAAGGCACTGGGAAACCCTAACCCTTCAACATCAAGCATATCCATAACCCATTCTAGCAATCACCTCCGGCCACCACACCCACACATCCAAGTGTCTCATTTCTGCCGCCCCATAAGCGAATGAGTTCTTGGTTTCTCATAGGTGGCTCCCTGCAAATACCCCGATGTGCTCGGGCCTGTGCTGGCAGACAGCTCTCTACAGTGAAATGAATGGCTGCAGCCACATCTTTTTCGAAAGGCAACACACCCGGCGATAAGATAGACCCAGAAAAGTCATTTCCTCTGGAAAGAGTTCAAGGAGATTGGAGGCTGACTGTGGTGATGAACTGATCTATAATTGTGACAAGCTAATATTGTTTCTCGGTGCTGCAACAGGCTGCAAGCACGAAAGAGCTCAGGAAACAATCTCTTTAAAAAAGATGAAGCACAGATAATGGTTTTATTTTGTCTGAACCAAATAGGAAATCACATCCTAAACCCTTTCAATCACGTTGCGATGTCATTACCCCACTCCATCAACGCTGCTCATCACCTCTGACAGCGACAAGAGGACCTCCATGATGGCATTTATTTCGGGGAGACGGATGCATCAGCTGTTTGTGTGACCTCGGAGAGGAAATATTTGCAAGCTGAGAAGCGTCCCCAGAAGCCATCCCTCTTGGTGGCTGTATGTGGGAGTGAGGCTGACACTTTGTCGCTAGAATTAGATCTCTTTTTGAAGATAGATGTATGGGGGAAAATGCCACCCCCCTCCCTCAGCCCCACCCTCTCTTTAATTACCACCACCACCCCCTATTAAATTTCTGCCTGGTCTCAGGATAAATGCTTTCTCTGTAATCAGCAAAGAAAGAAATGGGACTGCATGCTCCCCTCTGGAACTTCACTGGCGTCCGACATTTGTCTGGTAGCCTTCGATGTCCTGAGTTGTGTTGCCCTGCCTGGGCCCATGTGGTGCTGAGAAGCCACAAAAAGGCTCTGCTTGTTCATACTCCGGTGAGCAAATGCTACACCGGAAAAACTCTCCTTTTGGTTTTCTCAGTCCACTCCTGACTATTATATATTTATTTTTCTATATGCAAAATCATATGCACCCCCACATCCAGTATGAGGAATACGAAACTGTGAAATTTTGCACCTCCACAGTTCTAATCAAGAGAAAGTGCTTTTAGAAGGGGTTTTCCAGACCTAGAGTTTGGGGATTAGCACATTCAAAAAGACACATGGAAGGCTCCTCCTGTTCTCAAGGAAGAGGTGAGGGATGCAAAACGTATACAGATAAAATGATGGAAGATAATTTAATGAGGTCCTAGGAGCCAGAGACACAAATAAGTGGTGGCTTTCATTATATAGGCATCAAATACATCTATATGTTATGTGTGTGCATATACACGAATATATGCATAGCTTATGTGTGCATATACATGTACATGCACTTACATATAGATATTGACATATCTCTTAAGCCTGAAAAATCAGACCCCCAGAAGAGAGTCTCAACTTCATCCTGGGTGAGGGCAGGTGCTATAAGTGACTCAGGTGGGAGCCATCAGTGGCCATCGCTGCTAACAGCAGGAGAATGAGTGTTCTGGTCTTAGAGAGGGATCTGAGTGGTGCATGGCTGCATCCACCACACCCACCTAGAGTAGATATTATTTCTACTCTACAGATGAAGCACCTAAAGTTATATGAGTTCAAACTACTTGCATAAGGACACCCAATATAGAAATTACAACTCAGATGACCTAGGCCCAATGAACATGTGTTGTTTTCACTTGCCCAGTGACCCTCCTCTTTCTTCCAGTGATAACATTACAGTAGGCCTTTTGGGAACCACCCTTCTCCTGTGGTGTACAGCCTTCCAGGGACTGTCAGTCAAAGGGTCAGGCCATCCTCTGTCCAAAGAGCAAGCCAATGACCAGAGTCAAGCCAAGCATACTCTCTCTCCTGGGAATCTGCAACTTGAAGAGGATGGCAGAACTATGGTTGGGGCTGATAAATTTCAGAGGTTGTTGCTTAGAGAAACCGTCCTGTTTGTTCCTGCCTTCCAAACCCCAGGGCTGCTCTGGGTCTTGTCCTGCCAGAGGCCTAATCCTTTAGGTGGTCCTTCTATGCCAGGAGCTTCCCCCATATTCTTCCCAGCACCTGTCCTCAGCCACAAAGAGCTTCCTCAACTAAGTTGAGATCCTCTTTTGGACAGCCTGCTGGGGGACAAAGGCCTAGCCCCTTGCCTCAATCTGGACAACACTGAAAGGCCATCCCCCCTCCAGGGTTCCCCCTAGGGTCAACTGAGGCCTCTGTTGCAATTATATCAAGTTCAACTTCTCTCTCTTCCAGCTGCCTTTACTCCCTTATAGGTGCTGCTCCTGCAAACACCCCAGACGTACCTGCTGCACACAGAGCTCTATAGAGTCCAGCGAACATCACCGAAGACACTAGACCTAACTAGATCCCTAAGATTTTCAACCAAAGACCTCTCTCTAATTGACTCAGCCAGGTCTGTGTCCCTCTGTATTAGTTTGCTAGGGCTGCCAAAGCAAAGTTCCACAGATTGGGTGGTTTCAACAACAGAAATTTATTTGCCCACAGTTCTGGAGGCTAGAAGCCGGAGATTAAGGTGTCAGCAGGATTGGTTTCTTCTGAGGCCTCTCTCGGCTTGCAGATTGCCGTCATCTCTCTGTGTCTTCACACAGTCTTGCCTCTGTACGTGTCTGTGTCCTAATTTCTCCTTATAAGGACACTAGTCATACTGAATTAGAGCCCACCCTCCTGACCTCATTTTAGCTTCATTACCTACTTAAAGACTCTCTTTCTAAATACAGTCGCATTCTGAGGTCCTGGGAGTTAGGAATTCAACATGAATTTGCAAGGGGTTGCACAATTCAGCCCATAACAACCTCCAAAGGCCGAATTTCTTCTCCAACAACTCCCTGAGGTTTAGCATTACATGGTTTGGTATCTAGGCTGGGACCAGGTGAGTCTGAATGCTTGAATCTCTCAGTGCTTAGCTCTTCTCATTGGCTAATTGGATACAGTGCATATGTGACTCTGAAGTATAATGAATAGTATCATCGACAGTCCAGGATATATCAGACAGAAATTGTAACTAAGGTGTAGTCATTTTACGTGAAAAACAACAGCTGCTTTCTTTTAAAGATGCAGCCAAGATATCAAATCTGTGGGGGAAGATGGATGATGCAGTGGGGCTGGGATAAGCAGAAATCATGTTAAAATAAATCAGGTGGGAGCCTCTTCATATTATTACTATCAAAACAAAAACAAGGAGAGAATTTATTTTCTGATATTGGTTTGGGAGGTGCCTTCTTAAGACTATCATGAAGGCCAGAAGTGAAATTTAAAAAGGGATAAATTCAACTATGTAAAAAATCACTATCAACATCCTGAGTGATGTGGAGCTGATTAAGACTGGAGACAGAGTGGGGCTGGTGAAGCCACACTGCTGGATATGCTGTCATGCCCCCCCCCCTCCTCTGGGCTGATCACCTGGCAGGTGTTTGACAAAGGCAGCATCTGCAACCCGAAGTGCTTGACGTCACAGAGGAAACTCTGCATTCTCACCTCCTGGGGAGTATCTGCCATGTTGCCATCAACTGTCTGCCGATTGGTTACCTACCCATTGCTTCAGTATCCCATTCTATCATCAATGGGTACATGCAGGTCCTGGCTTTGTCTGTGGAGACTGATCCCACCTTTCCACCTGCTGAAAAGGTCAAGGCCTCCTTGGCTGATTCATCTGTATTTATGGCCACTGCTTCTACTGCAGCCCCAGCCAAGATTGAAGCAAAGGAAGAGTTGGTGGAAAATATGGGATTTGTTCTTTTGACTAATTACTAAAAAGCAATAGACTCAGCCAGCTTTATTTGTGAAACAAGGAAATAAAGGCTTACTTCTTTAAAACACAGAAATCTACATGGAAATAAGAACATGATAAACAGCCCAAACTTGGGGGGAATGTTTATAACAAATACCACTAAAAAGCTACTTCTCCCAATATATAATTTAAACAGCATAATAAGAAAATAATCCAATGAACAAGTGGGAAAATGAAGGAAACAGTTCAGAGATAAGGAACTACAAAATGATTCCCAGACATTTGAAGAAGTACTCAACTTCACTAAAAATAAGGGAAAGTCCTATTATGTTCAATTAAGACAATTTGGGATACCATATTTTGCCTCCATTTATATTACATTCTAGAAAAAAGAAACTATCAGAACAGAAAGCAGATTAGTGGTTGCCAGAGGTTGAAGACGGGGGGAGATATTTACTACAGAGGAGCACAGGGAAACTTTTGGGGTGATGGAACCATTCTATATCTTGACTGTTCTAGTAGCTACACAACTGTACATATTTGTCACAACTCATAGAAATGCACACTAAAAACTCTGAATATTGTATGCAAATGATACCTTAATACACCTGACTTTAAAATAAAAAGTCTGTACCTTGAGGGAAGTTTCTAGGATGGTGGAAATGTTCTAAATCTCATCTGGGTGGTGGTTACATTGGTATATAGCATATATATGAAACAATTCATCCAGTTGTACGTTTAATATTTGTGTACTTTATGCACTCCACTGGATGTATCTTATTTTTAAAAATAAATGAAGAAGAAAAAAAATTCTGGACATACTGAACTTACAACTAAAAAAAGAGAGACAGTGAGTGTGTGTGTGTGTGAGAGAGAGAGAGGGGGGAGAGAGAGAAAGAGGGAGAGGAAGAGAGAAAGGGAAGAAAGCAATGGAATGCTGGGAAAGAGAGGATCAAATGAATCTCTACAACCTTCTTTGGACTGACATGAGACCCAGAGTATGGTGCTCAATAATGGCAGGAAGGCAGACTGTGGCCACCAAACACAAATATCATCAAGATCACATCTTGCTTAAGGCTGGCCCTTTGTATCAATGTATATTTGTGTTTTATTCCTGTCTCTTCATTCAGTTCTGCTTCTGACAGCTGCTTTTCCATTTCTAGCAATTTCTCCAACACATCTGTGCAGCAGAGGAGGGGCTGAAGAAGGCCTGAGCTCTAAGGACACAGATATCTGGGTTCAGACCCCAGCTTCAATACTTGGAAGCCATATGACCTTCTGCAAACTTCCCCATATTTTTTTCATCTGACATATTTCTTCTGAGTCAACATGTATACAGAAATCTTAGCATCTCAGGGATCTTTAGGAACAGTACAAATCTCTCGGCAACGACTCTGAAACACCTCGTTTTGTACTAACACTCCTTTTTGAGCATTTGAACGATTTCCGTCGTGGACTTTCTGGAGCAATAACGGTGAACCATAAGAACTCGATGGCCTCATTATCAAGTCATCTGCACAGGGCCAATTGATTTGGATGATACCAATTCTGTTAATCCTCCCCTGGAGTGCAGTGGGGCAGAGTCCCATGTATTTATTTTATACAGAACAAAAACTGCTGCAGTTCCTAGGCATCTCAGCTTGATTCCTGGAAATACACAAAGTCCAAATGTGTGGCCATTCCTTACTAGAAATCTACCGTATTCCCAGGGCAGCAGGGTGTACTCCCTTTAATGTGGATGCAGGAGTATCTCCCTGACTGACTGCCCAGGCTGGGGGGTGGGAGGGGAAGAGAACTTAAATGCAATCTGGAATATAGGGTGGGGGAGGGGGATGCATAGGCAGATAGGGTTCCTTTGCAGGTTGTTAGTTACTCCAAACTTTTCAGATTCAATGCCCCTGGGGTGCTCAATGTTGAGCATCTTCACAGTCTAGCCTGCTGCCATCAAACCCTGGACTTTATCCCAGAACCACAAATGAGATCTCAGCCCTTGAGCAGTCTGTCATGAGCCTCAGAGGTTGCTTTGCTGTGACTGGACACTCCACCATCTGTGTGTCAGCTTTGAAACTCTTCCCTCTTTTGTCCCAGGAATGCAATTAAGCAAGTTACTTGGAGCTGTGCCTTCTGTAATCTTACCCAAGGTTTAAACAGTCATAGGGTGGGTTAACAGGGGGAGGGTATAATCAGGTGAATCTGATGAACAATATTTTGTTTCTTGGCTTAGTTTTTGCACTGTAGCATTGGTCTCCTTATGCAAAGAGAGTGCAAACTGCTATCCTGCCATCTTCTATACTGTATTGAATAACCAATATAATTGTAATCAGCACTTCTGGAAAGTGCTGATGGCCTACTCTGTACTTGTTTGTGTTAATCAATGTTAATTACAAAGCAAGCACAGGGGTTAACGAATTATAATGGGCTTAATTAAGCTTGACAGTAACAAATGGCATAACCTTTATGTTATGGCCTGGTTAAAGAAACAAAAAGGGACAAAATAGGCCAGAAAAATCACCATGTAAGAATTCATATTTGTGTACTGGCTACCTACAGAAACAGAATAGTGTAATGGGGTCATTGGTTTTGCTAAGCATCAAGTTAAATTTTTACCATGCTGGGAGTACAGAGAACTATAAGGCCTCCTTTTTACCCTTAAAGGATTCATGATGTTGTTGTAAAAGAGACACAGGAAACGAAGTTTTAAAATGCTCCAATGAGTCAAAAGTGAGTGGTGCCAACCATGCTACAAAGCATTGGGAAGTAGGAGCAATCACCATGCGTTGGTGCAGTGCGGGAAGACTAGGGAAGGTAGAACTCAAAGAACTGAGTGGAGAGGAGGTGAGAAGTAGGCATTCTTGCTGGATGTACAGGTGGAGCAAAAGTTTAGATGTGGGATTGCAGATAGAGTGCTCAGATAGCACACCTGCTTCTCTTCGTTTATGTTCCACAGAAGGGTAAGGAAAACGGTGTTCACAGATACCATGCCTGTCTGAGCCTTGATTTCCTCATGTGTAAAGAGGAAATGACCACAAAGATTCTTTCAGCTCCAAGCTACAGCTGCAAAGGTCTTTGAGCAGGGCTTTTTTTCATTATAAAAAATAGGATGTATTTGGATGTAAGCAATAACACACACACCCTAAACTGAATGGCTTAAACAACCACCATTCATTTATTGCTCATAAGTCTACAGGTCTGGTTCTATTGGTCTGGATGGGATCAGTCATTCTGGGCTGCCCTCACTCAGACATCTGCCATCTGCTGATGAGTTGGTGGAGCTTGGCTGGTCCAAGGTGGCCGGTACTAACGTGTCTGGTGGTTGACTGGCTGTTGGTTGCAATGCTGAGTCTGGGGCACATGCTCACTCAGCAGGCCAGCCTGGGCTTGCTCACATGGCAGCATCAGGTTTCCGAGAGCCAGAAGCAGGAAGCATGCAAGGCCTCTTGAGGTCAAGGCTTGGAAACAAAATGAAGTCGGTTCTTCAGCACTCTGTGGGGCCAACACATGTTGCAGGTCCAGCCATATTGAAGAAGTGGAGAAATAGATTCCACTTCCCGCTGAGAGGAGCTGCAAGGTGACATTATAAGGTATGAGTGTAGGGAGGGAAGAACTTATAACTGTTTTTAAATCTCTCACACTGTGCTTCAGATAAAGAGGGTTTCTCATTATTCTAGGAGCAGGACTGACTTTCCTAACTCTGAATATTTGTTCAAGGTATTTCTTCCACTTCGGAAATCACCTCCTCACCATCTTGGGGGATCAAATCCTGTCTTTCCTGCAAGGCTCATCTCGAAAACGAATTCATCCATGCAACTTTTCTCTATCCCTTCAACTAAATGTGGTTTCTCACTCTTAAGAAGTTAAGATGCTGCCACAGACTGTATGAAGTCCATCAATTCTGAACTATTTGTGACCATAGGTATAGTTATATGCAATTGAAAACAATCTTTTTCATCTTAGTATATAAAATGACTATGATTTCAGGTGATAGTTTCTATTAAATTGAATATGCTGTGATTTCTTCATTCACTTCTGCTGTAAAAGAAAGTTGGCATTCCTGGCTATCTGCCTAAAGCTTTACTAAGATCACTAAGTATGATTTTTGTGATTATCTCTACTGCTATTCTGGAGCTCAGACTTTCTCTCAGGCCCTAAAGTACACTTTTTCAAATGATCTCTGCTTTTAATGCTTAGTATTTTAGAAGACTCTAAGTATACCTTTAAGTTTTATGATATAGAAAATGAAAATGGTGATGGGTTTGGATTTGGTATATAAAATTTCTGTTTCGGATACTATTATACATTTGTTTGAAAACCAGGTGAACACTGTTTTTTGTTTATTGCCTCACTCCGTAGCTTGTAAATTCAATTTAAGTCCCTTGGTGTCAGGTACCCTATAGGGAGATATTAAGGGTATTTTGTGATGATTATGGTCAGTATTTCTAGCACATAGAAGAACAGATGGGTTTATGAGATATCAGTTGTATCCAATGGCCCAATTTAAGTGTGCCAGTCTGCTGTTTATTGAGGTTTTTTTAAAAGTTATGTTTTGTGAGAGAGTAAATCAATTTGATTCCTTAGAGGCTAGGAAGAAAAAAGCAGAGCTGATGGGGATATCTTAATAGTGTTTTTCTTCTAACAATAGTATTTCCAGATGATTCAAATATTTTGAGATGGGGTGAACATTTTATTACAGTGCTATCTCACTATGAAATGAAGAAGCTAAGACTCAGGAGTTTAAATCACTCACAATGTTTTGGGAATGAGATGCTAAACATTAATGAAAAATTTTCAACCATGAATGAAGACCAAAATAAACTACATTAAAACAAACAAAACAATCTCCCCTCTACCCCATGCATGTACCTTTTTGGTGACAAGCTTTATAATTTTATTTAAGACCTTTTTAAGTTTGACCTAGGTCTCAGAATCTTCTCTTCTCCTTTCCATCACAATACAACCTTTTTAGAAAATAGAAATGCCCTTCACCCATCCAACTGATTTCTAAATCATAAGTTCTTAAAACATTTTTGTGTCCATGGGCCCTTTTGGTTGTTTGGCGAAAGCAACATTTTCAGAATAACATTTTTAAATGCATAAAATAAAATATATGAGATTAGAAAGAAAATCAATTGTACTAAACTACATCAAAATATTAGAAAACATATTTGTAATAGAGTAATATATGTGCACATATTATTATTTTTTGAGACAGGAGTCTCTATGTTACCCAGGCTGGACTTCAACTCTTTGGCTGAAAGGATTCTCCTGCCTCAGCCTCCTGGGTGTGTGCCACCAAGCCCAGCTTTGTGCTTACATTAAATAACAAGTTCTAGTGACAGTCTAATGACTGTCATAATTTCAAAGTAGTAAGCCTACAGTTTGAGAAAACTGCAACAACTCTAATACGAAAATATCTGTGACTTCTAGTGGCATCAGACTTAGGTATTAATAAAACACACATTTTACTTAGAAGCTGTTAAAGATGTAATTTGTTTCTTATCTAAGTTCATGGATTTTAGGGAAGTTTATTCCTTCAGTGGCTCCCTGAAGTACCTGACCCCTCCCGGCGGGGTGGTCCCTCCCACACTGACTGGGCTTGGCCATGTGACGTCAGAAGATTGCTCACTGGGCTCTCTTGGAAAGGTGTCTTGCAGCTGGAAGAAACCTGGTCTAACCTTTTTAAGGATGAAAGAGACCAACTCCCCAACTGAGCCCAGACCCCAACCAAATACTTAACCCACGCAAGACTAGCAACTCCCAGAATTGTGAGAAATAATAACTGGTGTCTGTTTTAAGCCCCAAAGTCTTTGGCCACTACTTACGCAGCAGTACATAACCGATATAGACCCCTGAATTCTATCTACTAACCTTTGGGCCCTGGATTTAGAGCCCCTGTGAGTGTTTTGCACTATCCATATTTTAAAGCTTCCACACTGCTTGTTTAGAGATCACTTAACACTTTGCTCCTCAAAGGGCGGGTCGCGGACCACAGTATCCTCACTTTGGGAGCTTTTTGGAAATGCAGCATATCGGGTTTCACCCCAGACCTACCGAATCGAATCTGCAGTTTTACAAGACTCCAGGTGAGTCGTAGGAGCATTGAAGTTTGCAAACCAGTTGAAAGCATGCACACTAGAGTTTGAGATGAGCAAACCCCTTATAATTACTCTTCCCTTTCAGAAACGTCTTTCACTCTCCTGTAGAACTAATTGCTGCTAAGTGTTTGTTCCCCCAGGTTTGCAGTGAGACGAAGCCTTACTGCCTCCTGCTCAAAAGCTCCAGGCTTGCTGGCGTGGGTCTAAAGTCAGTTGGGCTGCGACGGTCTGTTTTGTGCCAAATAGTAATATCATGGATGGACAGGCGGTTTTTAAACACTTGCAGGTTGTTGGAAATTCATTAACAAATGAATGAATAAAACTTTCTAAACAATCAACCAATGAAATCCCAGACACAGAAAATCGCATTAATGAATTAGCTAGAACTCCTCCCCAAAAGTTTAGTTCTGCGGTCCTTAAGGATGAGGCGGGCGTCTTTGCGCGCTGGGGCCCTCCCGCCTGGCCCGGGAGATCCAGCGCAAGGGTGGAAGCCTCCCCGGGGCGCGGTGGGGCGGCCCGCGCAGTTTGTCCCCACGCAGCTCCCATATAAGGCGGGCCCCGCCCCTGCCAGGGCCGCGAGGAGGACGCCGCGCTGACTCCCTGCGCGGCGTCTCAAACCAACCCGCCGCTGCTGCGCATGCTCACCACGCTCGCCCGCCCCATAATCCGGCGTTCCGGGTTTTCCCGCCGCCCGCTTGTGGAATCCGCACCCAGCTCCCTGGCAACCAGAGTGGAAAGCCCAGGGACTTCAGGGCTCTGGAAAGGAAGGGGTTCTGCTATTCAGGGCTGGTCCTGAGGTTCCAGGGATTCCTTGTCTGAGCGAGTTACGTATTTATTAGCAGACATGGTCTCACGTAAGGTGCTCACCAGTTCCACGGCGTTCTTGATTTGCAGGTGAGGCAGAAGCCTCGGAGGCGTCCAGCAGTGCAGACTGGAGGACTGACCAAGCCGGTGTTGGAGCTGGGGCCCCAAAGCAGGAGCGTCGCCTCCACTGCTGCCAGGGGTGGGCGCATGATAGCCTGGCTTCCCAGAGGAGTAGTCCCCCCTACCCTGTCCTGCCCCTTTGATTTGAACTAGGGCCTGGGCGGCGGGGAAGCTCCCAGGTGCCTCGGAAGAGTGAAACACCAGCGGGGAGGGGAAAAGGATGGGGCAGAACAGCCTTTGCGGGCCCCTCTAGGGTCATGGAGACCAAGGTTGACCTCCAGGCCGTCAGCACCGACCCTAAGTGAGGCAGTGAATTCAGTAGACTTGCCAGTCCCTATGTATCAGCTGGAGACAGGACAGATATGGGTTTGGGGTCCAGGAGGAAGGCAGAGCTGATGCCTTGGTTAATGTGGCCCACAGGTAACCCTGTGGCTCAGGTGTGTGTGAGTGAATGCATGCATGACCAAATGAATAAATGAATGCAGAGGGGTGTGAGGTAGGAGTTCACTCTACCAGAGGCCCTAAAGCCTTAGAAAAGATAAGGGATGTCATCACTCTTAACTCTCTTATGGTTAAAACTAAAATTGCTAACCTGTAACAAAAGTGCAAAAGAAGTGCAATTAAGATCGGATTCCTCCTCCCATATAACAACATTCCTGCCCAAATTTAAAACATATTACCTATTAATTTTCATTTCTCGGTACCCTGAATTGAGGCGTTTAAAATACAAGCTTAGACCTCCTTACAGTAACAAAGAAGGCCCTAGCGGAGCTCGGCCGCTAACAAGCCCTGATAATCTTTTCTGCGCCTCAGTTTGTCCCTGTGTGAAATGGGTGAGTTAACTGATGCACAGCTGGGTAAAGTCAGGTCCTTGCAAGGGGCTGAAAGACCGGTAATCTGACCCTCGGGCCCTGGTCTTTGCTCTGGCCCTAAATTGCTGCGATGCTCGCCTCTGCAGTTTGTCAGGAGATGAGGCGGGGTTGCGGCTTTCCTGACGTCGTCCCCTACCCTCGGCCTGCGGGGCACAGTCCCTTCCCCTCCCGTAGACCCCAGGAGGCGGCGCCCAGGCCCCGCGGCCCTGCCGCTCCGCACCTCCCGGCCGCCGCCAAAGCCCGGCGCGCGGATCACGCGGGCCGGAGCCGCTCTGGGCATGCTCAGTGGCCTGGCAGGTGGGGCCGCCGCGGAACTCCAGGTCCGGCCCAGAGCAGAGGGGCGGGGGCGAGAGGGAAGTGGGCGGGAGCCGGGGTCAGAGTAGCCGGAGTCGCCGGTGGCCGCGGGGTTCTGGGCTGGTGGGAGCCCACGCGGGCCGGGCCGGGATGAGCAATGGCATCGGTCAAGGTGGCCGTGAGGGTCCGGCCCATGAATCGCAGGTGAGTGGGGCCGCCCGCGCCCCGCCCCCTCGTCGCCCTCCAGCCCGGAGGAATCGGGTCTCCAGCACCTTCAAAGGCGGCCTGGACCTAAGTGTCACAGGCGCCTCGCCCACCGGCCCCTGGCTGTGGCCTCTGGGGAGGGCCTGGAAGACTCCGTGCTTTGCTGTCCCATTTGTCGCTGCCCTGGAGGGGGCCCTGAGGGTAAAGAGTTCACAAGACCGAGGAGAAGATTGCTTTCAACTCTCCCCATCCATTAACTTGAGATTTACTTGTTCCCCCTTTAAAAAGCATCAAGGAAACACTTCCATGAAGATGTGAGATAACTTGGGGGGAACATGGGAGTGGTGAAGGGGGCACCGCTAGCTGTCAGGCGAGCCCCTCATTTGTGCCACTCAGAAGTTCTCTTCACTGTTAACCGTGCTGCTTTTTAATCTCTCAGTGACAGATGATTTTGATTCCCTGAATGTGGACTCTAACTTCTAATCAGTAACTTAGCAGTTCTTAACTTCAGGTTAAAGGGTGGCTGGGAAAACTTTGACAAAGTTTTGACTCCTAGAAAAAAAGTCAAGGACACTTTACAAGTGTTTGAAACATGCTGATATTAAGAGAGGGGAAGAGCTGTAATCACAGAATTTAATCTTGTTATATATTTCTACAAAGTAATGCTTTTCAGAATGATTGTCTCTTCATTCACTGAAAAATAGTCTGTGCTTCCTTTTCAATGACCTCTTTATAATCAGTTTAGAAAGCTAGTTTGGAAAAGTTACTTTTTAAGTTGGTTTGACTTCAAATAATGAAGTAGACCTAAATGGGATGTGTCCTCCAAGTGTGTAGCAGCAGTTCACACAAAGCCATTTGTTTTTAATTGACTTCTCAACCCAGTTGGTGGACATTTGACTTATGACATGGCCTTTCTACCTTAGTCATGTCAACTTGTGGAGGTCAATGTTTGGTGGTTCTGAGAGCTGATTGGGTCATCAGAAGATCATAAAATCAAGTGATTTCTAGAACCTTGTGTGACTCATTTGAATCTGTTTTTTTTTTTTTTTTTCTGTTGGCAAGTGGGGAATCATTAGTTTGTAACCATTAAAAACCAGTACTTTTAGGAATGAGTGCTTTTTGTGATTTTCAGGTTATTTCTAAAGCTGTTTAGGGAAATAGTTTATTTAACTTTTTTTGTGAGCACCAAGAGAATGTTTACATTTCTGTGTACACTCAATCATGGAAGATAAACAGAGCCTAAAGTCATTTAGGTAATTTAAGAACATTTTTATTTATTATGACTTTACATGTATGTAGAAGTTCTTTTTCTTCTTTGGAATAATATGAGCACATGTTAGAACATCGAATCGCATAACTTTAGAAAGTGTTTGTTAAGCACCTACCAAATGCACAGCATCGTGCTGTGTGCTGTCTGGGGTACAAGGTGATTGAGGCCTGGCGAGTGTCTTCTGGGAGCCCGCTGTTTGGGGATGGAAGGATTATATGCTGGCTTGACTCTTGTAAAACACCAGGCCTGCTGGGAGGAGTAGCGTGAGTTCAGTGCCTTGCTGGTGTAGGCCTGGAGCCAGATCCATGGAGGGATGGCAGGAAACAAGTTCAGAGGCCATGGGCTTTGAGGAGGATTGCTGTGATGAGGTTTGTGCTCTCAGCAGAGAACTCTAGTGGCACCATGATTGGGATAAGAGGTGGAAATGGGAAGGCAGGGTAGATATACTGAGACTGTTCACTGGCAGAATTGACAGGATTTGGCTGTTCAGTGGGTGAGTAGGAGGGAAAAGGGGGAAGAGTGTAGAGTCATTAACTGAAGTTTGATGCTGAAGGAGGTGAACAAGGTTTGGGAAAGGTGGCGAAGTTGGTGCCTTCTCTCTTGGATATGTGGAGTTTCATGAGATGCAGTAAGTGTCAAGTACGAGCACAGTGTCCAGCACAGAGCAGGTGCTGTGTGTTTGTTGACCTTGTTTGTTATCTTAAGTGTGGGAAGGATATCTATCTCTTTACTGGAGGTTTTAAGCAGACACTTGGAAATGTGGGTTTAGGTCTCAGGTGATTTGAGGATTGACATTTGGAAATCTTTTGCACTTGGTCAATAGTTTAAAAGTGAGTGTTAGGTGAGGCCAGGTTTGTGGCATATGTTTATAATCCTAACACTTTGGGAGGCTGAGATGGGAGGATGGCTGAGGCTGGGAGTTTAAGACTAGCCTGAGCAACATAGTGAGACTTCCCCATCTCTACAAAAAAAAAAAAAAAAAAAAAAAAAAAATTAGCTGGATGTGGTGGTGAGCACCTGTAGTCCCAGCTACTCAGGAGGCTGAGGCAGGAGGATCGCTTGAGCCCAGTAGTTTGAGGTTGCCGTGAGCTGTGATGCCGCCACTGCACTCTAGCTTGGGCAATAGAGTGAGACTCTGTCTCAAAAAAAAAAAGAAAAGAAAAAGAATGTTAGGTGAGACATAAAGGGAGCCAGGGATTGGATTTTGGGATATGTCCCTCTTTAGGATTCCAGGGAAAAGATTGGCTTGCAGCCTGTGGAGAACTGGCAAAGCAAATTGTCATGGAAGGGAAGGGAGAAGAGTGTCCAGAAGAAAGTGGTGGTTTTAAGATGTCTCGAAGATGAGGAAAGAAGATGAGGACCATGGTCTTGGAGACAAGAATACTGGTAACCTTCCAAAGAGCAGTGCCAAGGAGAGTCAATGATCCAGAAAGTTGTCAGTGAAGTAGAAAGAGATACAAATGGCCGACCAAAAAATACTTGAGCTAACTCATGAGGAAAGGCATGTAAATTATAATAATGATAAGCCTTTTTTTATTTAACCAGTGAGATTGGTAAATATTAGCAGAGCATCAGTTTCTGGTGAAGGAGTGGTGAGACAGAGACCTCAGTGTTGGTCATGTGAACATAAAGGGCCAAAACTTCTGAAACATTCATACTGGGAAATTTGACATTAGCTGTCAAGAGTAGAAATCTATAAACCCTTTGATCTGTCAGTTTTATTTTTAATTTTTCTAATTTTTATTGTATGGATTATATTCCTTCCTACCAAGATGTATGTGTAAGGATGTTTGTTGCATCATTGTTTGTAATAACAACAAAAAAATCATAAATGACCTGAATGTACATAGATGGAGAATTTGTTAAATTATGGCCTAAGTCGTTTGGCAGAATGCTGTGCAGCACTTAGAGTGTATTGATCCTAAAAGAGTTCCAAGGTTGGGGATTGAGAAAAGCAAGATATGTACACACATACACGCATAGTACAGTGGGTAGAGTTGTGTGTGTGTTTAAAAATGTATACATGACACACTCACATACATGGCTTTATCTGTTTATAAGGATTCATAAGAAACCTAACAGCGTTCCCTCTAAAGAGGAGGACTGATGAAGGACTGTTAGGCAAAGGTAGAAGGCTTTTCTTTTCCTGTTTACTGCTTGAATTTTTACTTTTCTCATTCATAGTTTTATAAATAACAAAAACTTGTTTATGTAATTTTAAAAAGTCATCTAAAGTCATTGGCACCGGAGAAAGAAGTTTCAGTTGGTTGTCTGGGAGCATTAAGTTGTTCAAAATTTGTGTAATGTGAATTTTTAGAGCAAAGGAGCTTTAGGCAAAGGGGAAGCAGCCAACAGACCAAAAAAAGGCCTAGAGCGATTGCAAAATCAGGCCCGCTGTTGTAGTCAGGATCTTAGGGATGGAAGGCTAGGTTGTGGGATATTGAATTTGAGTTATTTATTGAATTTGAGCTAAGAGCCTTGGCTGTAATCAGTCTTCTTTGTTAGGAACAGGAATGCTTGAGTCAGGCAGAGATAAATGGTGAATTTGTACTGCCTTAGGGCTTTTGGTTCTGTGCAGAAGTAGTCATTTCAAATGGGAAAGAGTGGTTATGTTGCAAAGGCGAAACAGTAGCCACCCTCATTGAGAGTTTGCTCTGTGCCAGGTGCAAAATCTAAACTTTGCAACACTCTCGATAGGTAGAGACTGTTACTGGCATGCCATTTTACAGATTGGAACATAATGCCCTAGTCTGTATGGGTTGCTATAAGAAAGTACCATAAACTTGGTGGCGTATGAACACCTCCCCTTCCCCTCTCAGGTGGAATCTAGTGTCATGTCTATCAAGTTCAGAAAAGAAAAAGAAGAAGAAAAAAACGGTAGTGGTATTTTGACTGGGATTGATATCCTAGGATGTACTGAAGTCTTCCATGTTAAGAGCAAGGTAGTGTCAAAGGGAAGGTAGTTTGTGGTTTGTCCCTTAGATCTGTGATGTTGACAGCAGACATCACTTGTATTGAGGATAGGAGGTATCTGCCGAGACACTGCCTCATATCAGGCACCACGCTCATTTCTTTACCTTGTCAACTGTGTTTTGTCCTCCCACCACTGACCAAGAGCTTTTATCCCAATTTTAAAGAGGGGAGACTGAGACCTCTCAATAATGCTGGGTCCAGGTCGCTACAGAGCCCTTTGTGTGGGGACCTGTTGCCTTGGGGCAAACAGATGACAGAAGCCTTTAGCCTAAGGGAACTGCTGGTCTAGTGTCAGAGAAGGTGCAAACACACAAGGTACAAAAATAACTACAGAATTTGTTGAGATGGAGCCTCGAGGGATTCTGGAGGCTGGAAGAAGAGCTCTCCAGGGCTTCCCCAGTCTCTTAGATAAGAGGGTTGAGTTAGATGTGAGCCCTAAAAGGGGTGTTACCGGTGACCATGATAGAGTATCTATAATAGTAAGCGCGTGCCTGGTGCTCTTGGCGGGTAGCATTGCCAGTCTGTTCTACAGATGAGGAACACAGGCTCGTCCTGTGCAGCCGCCTGCCCAGGGTCACACAGCTAGGACACCGTGGAGCCCAATTTGAACCCAAGTCTGCCTTACTCTCTAACTTCCTAAAGTCCTTCCATTATACAGAAGACTTAGATGAGAGGAGGGCAGGGCATGGCTGGGAGGGTGGTAGGAACAAGTTTAGTTTACCAGGGATTTTAGACTGATTGAAGTGCTTTTCGTAAGAATTGGTTTCAAGGAAGGTAGGCAAGGTGTAGTGAGGGCTTTTTTTGTGTTAAGCAGGGCATTTGGGCTTTTGATCTCTGGAGTCCTCTGCTGGCCTGTATGGTGGCTACTGGCCATTTATGTGGGTACTCAGGTTAACATTAAATAAAATCAAAATTTTAGTTATTCAGTCGCACTAGGCAGATTTCAAATGCTCTGTAGGCACATATTGAACAGTGTAGATACAAACATATCCATCATCGTGGACTAGTCTACTGGGCAATAAGACTGAGCAGGGGCTCGAATACCAGCTCTTCTGCTTCCTAGCTTCGTGCCTCGGCACTTACCTGCTCTGTGCCTCAGTGCCTTCATCTGTGAAATGGGTGTCTTCACAGCGCCCACCTCATGGGACTGAGGTGATGACTGAATGAGGTAACATTTCTAACAGTGTCAGGCCCAAAAGTAAGGGTTCTGTAAATATTAGCTATTATTATTAGGCATTGAGAGCCACTGATGGCTCTAAGACAGGGCATGTCATTTGTCAATTAGTGTTTACTGAAGTTTGATCTAATAGCAGTGGAGGGAAATAGTAATACTAGCACTAGCAATGATGAACTTTTATTTACCGTTTGCCAAGCAGTGTGCGAAGCAACTTTTATGCACTATTATTCCACTGATTTTCCTGCCACTGCTCTGTGATGCGAAACCCTGAGGCACAAGATGTTTGTCTGAGTGCAGGCAAGCAGGGCAGGAAGACTGTAAAGAGGGTTGAAATATGACCCTTGGTGATCTGATTCCTGATTTGGTTGGTGTTGTAACAGGAAAGGACAGAGTCAAGGGACAAAACTTACAAACAAAACCCTGAAGAGGCTATTACTGTCTTTTCTGGTTGTGAAAATAATGTATGCTTATAAAAAATGTGTTATGCAGAAAAGTGTACCAAAGAGATCAAATTGTAAATTGCTCATAATTCCTTGATCCAGAGATAACTCCTTGTAAACTTTTGGTGCATTTGCATCTAGTCTTTTCCTCCCATTTGTGTAGGAATCTAATGTATACACTGTTTTATATCCTGTTTTTTGCAGTTGCAAGAGACATTCTGAAGACCATTCTATAGAGGATAGAGAGGTGAGGGGTCAAAGCTGACGGAGTAGTTTGGGCCTTATTCAGTGGAAGAATGATCTTTCCCAAAGGGCAGCCCTGCCCTTGGATGTTGGCCATGGAGCTGGCTGGTGTGGATGGAGGTGTGTGGTGGCCAGTTGAGTTGGTTCAGGGTGCAGGTGGGAGCTCCAGGCAGTAGGGACTCAAGTGAGTTATCAGCTCTGTACATCTGGAGGTCGGTCACTCAAAAGTGATAGTGGCTAGGGAGCAAGTAAATATCTCTGAGAAAGACCACAGTAAAGAAAGAAGAGAAAGGGGGACAGCAGAAGTGTATGACCTGGGTTAAGGCTGGAGCCCTTCAGTGGTCTAGCTGAGTGACCCGGGCAAGCTGATTTTACTCTTTAAGGCTCAGGTTCTTTTTTGGTAAAACAGTGATTCTGCAAGTGTGGTCCAGGGACAGCTGGGAATCATTTGAAACTCTTTTAGGGGGTTCACAAAGTCAGAACTGTTCACGGAAATGCTAAGATGTTATTTGACATTTCTACTTTGCTTCTTTCATGAGGGTACAGTGGAGTTTTCCAGGAGCAACATGATGTGTGATGATGTCATGGCTCTGTGGGCCATTTTGGTTAAAAAAATTTTTTCCGTTTTAATTTCTAATATGGTAGCTATCCATAAATGTAACTAATGTTAATAAAAACTCTTTGGGCTCCTTAGTAATTTTTAAGAGTGTAAAAGGGTCCTGGCCACAACATTTGAGAACTGTTGTAAAATAATGCTGTGTAAGTAGTTGAGACGAAATAGTACCAGCACACCTCCGTGTGCATACTAACCTTTCAATAAATCACAGCTGCTCTTATTTTTATAATTGCTGCTGTTACTGACAGCCACACTTCAGGAGGTAGGAGCCGAGGACCAAGTACTAGAGAGAGAGAAGGGACGGTGAGAGTGGAAGAGAGGAAAGCAGGAGAGAATGTCAGGGTTAGCCAGGGGTATTGGGGTTCAGGAGAGGAGAGGGTCACCAGTGTGGGAGGCTGCACAGGTCCAGTGATCTTTAGTTGAGGGGTGGGAGGCAGTGCCCTGGTTGCAGGAGGCTTGGGGGTGTGATTGGGCGATGAGGGTGTGTAGGAGGCACCTGTTGAAAGGCATTTCCAGGTAATGGAGAGATGAAAAGGAGACACCTTCATTCCTGTTCACCTGTGCAGAGTTTGACTCTCATTTTAATCAAATCTCTCACATCTTTTACTCCTTGCTTGAGGTGTGGCCTGGCTCGGATCCCAGCCCTCACCTGGACATTGCAAACATAGACTTGATGGAGGAGAGATTTTGTTTTTGTTTTAAAGAAGAGAAGAGGAAAACAGGGAGTTGGACAAAGAAGGCTGAGGGGGTAAGGGAGGGAAGTGGGGGCTGTCTGGAAAGAGAAAGGCAGTTTCTGGTTTCTCAGTGGGGAGTGTGATGTCCATGCCTCAGGGAGGCTTCCCCGGGGAGGGTGCTGCTGCACTGACCCGTAGAGTTTGCACTGATCTCTAGAGTTCGCATCATGTGGAAGTTTTTTCTGTCTTTTAGGTGAACTTGCTAAGTTCACCTGTGAAGCAAATGACCAGTGTTTTTTCATATACAATATTTAAAAATATCTTATATTTTAAAGTGTGTCTTACAAGACACTTATACAAGGTTATGAGTATTAGTTTAAAAAATGTTCTCCAATGCCTTGGAGTATTTATTATATCAAACAATTTGGTTTTAAACTTGCATTGTTTTATTTTAAACATCAAGACTGTGTGTGTGTTTGTGAGTGTGAACAAGAGAGTGAAAGGGGGAGAGGGAGAGATGGTGTATGTGTATTTTGTCTGTCAGAGAGAGACGTTATTTAGACATGTCAGTGTCCAGTTGCATGATATACAGCACTTTGGTCTGAACTTGATTTATTTTACACATCCTCATTTCATTTATTCTTCTAAATTATTTCAGTAGCATTTGCTATTTTTGCAGGTTCTGGAATTGGGATGCCATGTTACTGAGGCTTGTTTCCTGAAAGTGAATATGTTAATTATGGTTACACCTGCAGCCTGGGTGAGGCGGGGGTAGTGATTTATAATACCCAGCCCCTTACAGAGGACTGAGAGTCTCTGGTTTCTTTCAGTGGCTTTGACTGCCATCTCTTAAGCTCAAGTTATTAAAAAAAAAAACAGGGACAAATCCTTCCTGGGAAGTTGATTATCACTGGCTTGGCTTTGGTCCACCTATTCTGCATATGGATATCCAGTTTTCCCGACACCATTTATTGAAGAGACTGTCCCCACTGTATGTTCTTGGCATTGTTGTCCAAAATATGTTCATTCTAAATGTGTGGGTTTATTTCTAGGTTCTCTACTCTGGTCCATTGGTCTATGTGTCTGTTTTTATGCTAGTACCATGCTGCTTTGGTTACTACAGCTCTATAATATAATTTGAAGTCAGGTAATATGATTCCTCCAGTTTCCCTCCCCCCTCCCCCAGATGGCTTTGGTTCTTCTGGGTCTTTTGTGGTTCCATAAAATTTTAGGATTATATTTTCTGTTTCTGTGAAGAATGTCATTGGTATTTTGATGGGGATTGCATTGAATCAGTATATCGCTTTGGGTAGTGTGGACATTTTTAATAATATCGAATCTTCCAATTCATGAGCATGGAATATCTTTCCATATTTTTGTGTGTCCTCTTCAACTTTTTTCATAAATGTTTTATAGTTTTCATTGTAGAGATAATTTACTTCTTTGGTTAAGTTTTTTCCTAGGTATTGTATTTTATGTAGCTACTGTAAATGGAATTACTTTCTTGGTTTCTTTTTCAGATTGTTTACTGTTGGCTATAGAAAATGCTACCAATTTTGTATACTGATTTTGTATCCTGCAACTTTACTGAATTTGTTTATCAGTTCTAATAGTTTTTTGTGAAGTCTTTAGGTTTTTCTAGATATAAGATCATATCATCTGCAAACAAGGATAGTTTGACTTCTTTCTTTCCTATTTGGATGCCCTTTCTTTCTTTCTCTTGTCTGATTGCTCTAGCTAGAACTTCAAGTACTATGTTAAATAACACTGGTAAAAGTAGAAATTCTTGTCTCGTTTCAGATCTCAGAGGAAGGCTTTCAGTTTTTTTTCCTATTCAGTATGATACTAGCTATGGGTTTGTCTCTCAGATATGGCTTTAATCTTGTTGTGGTAAGTTCCATCTATACCCAGTTTCCTGAGAATTTTATAATGAAAGGATGCTGAATTTTATTGAATTTTTTTTAGCATCACTTGAAATGATCATATGCTTTTTGTACTTCATTCTGTTGATAGGATGTATCACATTGATTAATTTGCATATTTTGAGCCATTCTTGTATCCCTGGGATGATTCCCACTTGATCGTAATGAATAATCTATATGTTGCTGGATTTGGTTTGCTAGTATTTTGTTGAGGATTTTTGCATCTGTGTTCAACAGAGATATTGGCCTATAGTTTTCTTGTTATGTCTTTGTCTGGTTTTGGTATCAAGGTAGTAACAGGCTTTGTGGAATGAGTTTGGGAGTTTCCCTCCTCCTTGATTTCTTGGAATAGTTTATGTAGGATTGGTATTCTTCTTTGAACACTTGGTAGAATTCAGCAGTGAAGCTATCGGGTCCTGGGCTTTTCTTTAATGGGAGACTTTTTATTACTGCTTCTATCTTGTTATGAATACTTGTAGTTGGTTTATTCAGGTTTTGGATTTCTTCCTGCTTCAATCTTGGTAGGTTGTATATGTTTAGGCATTTATCCACTTCTTGGTTTTCCAATTTATTGGCAGATAGTTGCTTATAGTAGTCTCTAATGATCCTTTGAATTTCTGTAGTATTAGTTGTAATGTGTCCTTTTTCATCTCTGATTTTATTTATTTGGGTCTTCTCTCTTTTTTTTCTTGGTCAATCTGGCTAAAAGTTTGTCAATTTTCTTTATCTTATTTATTTTATTTTATTTTATTATCTCTTTTTTTTATTTCAGCATATTATGGGGGTACAGATGATTTTCATTATCTTTTCAAAAAAACCAACTTTTTGTTTCATTGATCTTTTGTATTTTTTTGGTTTTAATTTCATTTATTTCTTTTCTGATCTTTATTATTCTACTAATTTTGGATTTGTTTTGCTCATTTTTCAAGTTCTTTGAGATGCATTTTTAGATTGCTTATTTGAAGCTTTTGTGCTTTTTTGATGTAGGCACTTATTGCCATAAACTTTCCTCTTATTATTGCATTTACTGTATCCCATAGGTTTTGATATGTTCTGTTTTCATTTTCATTTGTTTTGAGAAATTTTTAAATTTCCTTCTTAATCTCTTCATTGACCCACTCACTGGTCATTCAGGCACATATTGTTTAATTTTCATGTGTTTATATATTTTCCAGTGTTCCTCTTGTTATTGGTTTCTAGTTTTATTCCATTGTGGTATTCCAATGTGGTATTCTATTATTCTCTCCATCAGAGAAAATACTTGGCATGATTTCAATTTTTTTTGAGTTTTTTATGGCTTGTTTTGTGGCTGCACATATGGTCTATCCTTGAGAATGACCCATGAGCTGAGGAGAAGAAGGTGAATTCTCCAGCTGTTGGATGAAACATTCTGAAATATCTATTAGGAGCATTTGGTGTATAGTGCAGGTTAAGTCTAATTTTTTGTTGTTGGTTTTCTGTCTGGATGATCTGTCGAATGCTAAAAGTGGGATGGTGAGGTCTTCAGTGATTCCTGTATTGGGGTCTATCTCTCTCTTTAGCTCTGACAATATTTCTTTTATATAACTGGGTGCTCCAGTGTTGGGTGCATGTATATTTAAAATTGCTATATCCTCTTGCTGACTTGACCCTTTTATCATTATATAATGACTTTCTTTGTTGCTTTTTACATTTTTTTTCTCTTGAAATCTATTTTATCTGACAAAAGTGTAGATACTCCTGCTCTACTTTGGTTTCCATCTGCATGGAATATCTTTTTCCATCTCTTTCAGTCTGTGTGTGTCTTTATAGGTGAAGTGTGTTTCCTGCAGACAACATATGGTTTGCTCTTATTTTGTTATCCATTCAGCCATTCTGTGTCTTTTGATTGGAGAGTTTAGTCCATTCACATTCAATGTTAGTATTGATAGGTAAGAATTACTATTGCCATGTTATGATTCCCTCCCTCGCTTCCTTCCTGTCTGTCTTTGTTAAAAGTGATTGTCTCTGGTAGTGTGTTTTAATTGCTTGCTTTTTATTTTTTGTGTATCTGTTGTAAGTTTTTTGGTTTGATGTTACCATGAGGCTTGCAAAACCCATTTTATAACCAATTATTTTAAACATTTGACAATTCTGCTTACAAACAAATAAACAAGCAAAGAGAAACCTAACAGAAATTCTACCCTTTAACTCTATCCCCACCCCTGCTTTTTAACTTTTTGTTGTTTTCCATCCATATCTTTTTATATTGCCTATCTTTAAAAAAGTTGTTGTAGTTACTTTTGATAGGTTTGTCTTTTAGTCTTCCTACTCAAGATATAAATGGTTTATGCACTACAATTATAGCAATAGAGTATTTTGTATTTGTGTACTTACTGTTACCAGTTAGTTCAGATGATTTCTTACCATTAATTAATACCCTTTTCCTTCAGATTGAAGAACTCCATTTAGCATTTCTTATAGGACGGGTCTGGTATTGATGAAATTCCTCAGCTTTTGTTTAGGAAAATGATTATTTTTCCTATGTTTGAAGGATATTTTTGCAGGATACAATATTCTAAGTTTAAGGATTTTTTTCTGTTCAGCATTTGAATATGTCATGCTGCTCTCTCTTGGCCTGTAAGGTTTCCACTGAGAAGTCTGCTACTAAATGTATCAGAGCTCCTTTATTTTTTTCTTTTTTCTTGTGTCTCTTAGGACTTTTTTTTTAAATTTTTTATCTGTGACCTTTGGGAGTTTGATTATGAAATGCCGTGTGGTAATCTTGTTTGAGTTAAATGTGCTTGGTATTCTATGACCTCCTTGTACCTGAATATTGATATCTTTCTCTAAGTTTGGAAAGTTCTCTGTTGTTATTTCTTTGAACTTTCCATCCCAATCTCTTTCTCTGTCTTCTCGTTAAGGCCAGTAACTCAGATTTGCCCTTTTGAGGGTATTTTCTAGATCTATTGGGTGTGCTTCATTCTTTTTCATTCTTTTTTCTCTTCTGACTGTATTTTCAAATAGCCTGTCTTCACATTCACTAATTTTTTTCTTCTGCTTGGTCAGTTCTGCTGTTGAGAGACTCTGATGCATTTCTCAGTTTGTCCATTGAATTCTTAAGCTCTAAAATTTCTGCTTGATTTTTTTTTTTAATTATTTCAATCTCTTTATTAAATTTCTCTGATAGGCTTCTGAATTCCTTCTCTGTGTTGTCTTGAAGTTCATTGAACTTCTTCAGGACAGCTATCTTGAATTCTTTGTCTGAAAAATCATGACCTTAATTTTTGAAGAGTATTGGTCAGTTTGTTTATTTAGGCAAGCGTGAAATGAAGTACATTGAGGAAGGACATGAGAGGTTTGTTTACAGAGCAAGAGCAAGGTATAGGTTTTTAGAGTAAGAGCAAGATACGTTTGCCACAGGACGGTGAATGGGCCTCTTGTCATGACAAAAAGGCCAGTCAGTTATTTTTTAGAATGGTCCTCAAATTGGGTTTCTCTGATATTTTATCATGATCATGTTGAAGTTATACAATTTTGGCAAGAATACCACAAAGGTGGTTATGTGTCCTTCATATCATATTGCGTGTGTTAATATTGGTGATGTTGACCTTGATTACTTGGTTAAGGTGTTGTCTGCTGGGTTCCTCTGTTGTAATGTTTTATTTCTTCCTCTTTGTGACTAATAAATATCTTTGGAGAGATATGTTGCAGAAAAAGATTTTGACTTCAGTTTGCAAGAGAGTTATTGTGAATCTAAGTTTTATATGAAACATTTTTTCCCTCTGACTTAGTGAAAAAGGATGTCATATTATTTGAAATGAAGGACATTTGTGTTTTAGAATGCTGATGATGATTGTATAGAACTGTGTGCTTCAAACAAGATCCACAGTAAGACATTTATCAGCTCAATCCATGCTGATATTTTCTACTCTCTACTGCTTCATTTTTTTTTTTTACAAAAAATATGATTGTTGCCCACTAAAATAATTTTATGATCCATAGTTTGAAAAACACTGATGTAGTGAATTTATTATCCAGAGAAGTTGGTAAAATCTGATATTTTTATATGAGAGAACACTGAAACATCATGCCCTTAGAGGGAGTGTCAATTCTGTTTCCTCTTGGAAGCTGGAGAGGCTTCTGGATCCCAAGAGAGAGCTTAGAATGAGAATTTTCAACTTTTAAGAGTTTAGGATTTTGAACCCATCATGAGATGCCTACTCGCATGAGCCTGGTTTCCTTAGCCCGGGTGGCCTCATGGCCTCTCTCCCCTGGTTGCACCTGCTGATTCTTGTTTTCAAGGTCTTATTAACAGTCTAAGCCATCACAGTGATTGTGCTTGAGGCACAGGTAAATCACTGTGTGAGCTCCCTCTGAGTGAGACTGAATGTTCCCCAGGGAACTTTCAAGAAAAAATGATTCAGGGTGATAGAGACTAGCTCAAAAGTGAAGCAATTTACAGAGATGAAGCTTTTTAAAATAGATTTTGGTCTTTTTCTTTTCTCCCCATAAAGTGAGTGTTTTAATATGAGCTATCTGCTTGATCATGTAGATGGGCAATTGGGAGAAAAGTGTTAGTAGTCCTGGGCAGGCACCCATATATGATTCAATGAGGGCACTTTTTCTTTTTTTAACATTTTAACTTTTCATTTTGAAATATTTCTAAGAAGTTGCAAAAATAGTACAGATTACCATGTATCTTTTGCTCAGTTTTTTTGGAGAATACTATCTTCTGTAACCATCGTATAATTATCAAAACCAGGAAAGTAACAATGATATAATACTATCGGCTGATCTGCAGGCCTTATATAGATTTCTCCAGTTGTCCAATAATGTCCTTTTATCTGGTCCAATATCCAGTCCAAGATGACACAGTAAATGCATTTAGTTGTCATGTAAAACATCTAATTCTTAATTAAGCTTTTCTTGTTATTAGGGCCAACTTTGCCTATATTAAGGGTAACAGCAGATGCCAGTTTCCCCAGAACAGCTCTATCCATTCAAAAGATTGAGGAATTCTGCTTCCTGGCATCTTTTGTTGGAGTATAGATAGGCACTTGGAGATAAGACCTTGATTGGATTACTTGTATAACAGGTCAGAGGAAAAGGTTGTGTTGGGGCCTTTAATCCTTTGTGGGGTGGAAAAGGTTGGGGTTTAGAGTGAGTAGGGAAAAGAAAGGTCTCAGTGGTGTGTCAAGGATTTGTTTTAGGTAGGATTAGTTAAATATATAGTACAGGAGCCACAAACTCAATGCCTACAGAAGCCAGGCAGACCTAAAATAATTCCAGCTTTGAAACCCTGAGCACGGAGGAGCAGTTAAATAGCAGTAGATTCTCAGCTTCGTGATCAGGGTACGCCCATAGTTTTGTGTCTTAGCACTGAAGATACCAAAGAAGTATGTCATTTGCTAGTATAAGAAGACCACTGTGTTCGGTTTCCAGCCAGCAGGTGGCTTTGCTTCCATCTCGTGAAGGCATTGCTCTCTGGGGCCTCATTGTCATCCCTGTGCAGCCAGTGGAAGGGAGTAAGAGGTGGAGGAGGCACAGCACTTAGCTGGCTGCTTTCGTGTGGAAGACACACATCACATTGGTGAGAACTAGGCACGTGACCATGCCTGGATGCAAGGATGGCTGGGAGCTATAGTTAATGGCTGGGAGCCCCTTTCCAATGACAATTCTGTACCATCAAGGGGAACACCCTATGTCTAGAGGGACAGTGTTTCTCTTTTCAAACCAGTGATGCCATTCAGGTCCTCTGCACTTGGCATTCCATCTGTGGGAGGCATTCTTTCCCAAGATGTCTACGTCTCCCACTCCTTCGCTCCTGAGTTTTTGTTCATATGTCGCCTCAGTGTGGGCTTCCTCAATTGCCCCATTGAAAATAGCACCCCCACCCCTGGTGTTTCCTATCCCCCTTCTCTATTTTTTCCTGTTTTATAGCACTTATCACAGTTTGGCCTCTTATGTATTTTCCTTATTTACTGGTTTATTATCTGAATCCCTCCATGAGCACTGGGGCCATTTCTATCTTGTTCCTGGATTATGTTCCTTGTGCTTGGCTTGTAGCAAGTGTTCACATGTTGAATGAAAATGGGAACCTGGACTGCTAAAATCCCTAAAATTTCAAAGGTTGGCAAGGACTATAGCTGAAACAAATAAGCAAACAGATTACTATGCAGGCTAAGCACATCATCTCTGTGGGTGTGAGGCTGGCTGCTGGCTGACAGCCTGAGCCTGGGGTGCAGGGTCAGGGCCTGAGGCTAGAAGACACTGGTTTGCATTCTGGGTCTACCACTTGCTCATTTTGTGAGCTTAGGTATATTATTTAACTTTGCTGGGCCTCAGATCCTTGTTCTAAAACATGAGTCTAATAGTCCTCCCTCTCTTCCTCCTCTTCCAGTGTTACTGTGATGACTAAGTGGGGTAGATGATACATACAAGCACCCAAGGTAGATGCTCAACTAATGGTTGCTGAACTAATGGACTTATTGGTTGTCCAAATGTGCTGGTCTCTGTGCTAGGTGCTAGGGGATAAGTGCCAAGTTGGGCAATTTCAGAAAGCTTCCAGGAAGGAGGGAGGCTTGATCTGGGTATTTTAAGATGGGAAAGATTCACAGCAAGGGGAGGATCTTTCAACCATCAAGTCTTTATTGCATGCCTCTGTGTGCAGGCCTCTGCCCAAAGTTTGGAGATTCGTTGGTGAAGAGGATGGATAAAGTGGCTGCCCTCAAGAAGCTTATATTCTAGTGTAATGCTATCCAGTAGAAATGCAATGTGAGTCACATATGTCATTTAAATTTTTCTGGTAGCCACATTAAACATATAAAAAGAGATAGATGAAATTAACTTTAATTATCTGTTTAACTCATTATATTCAAAATGTTACTTCAACATGCAATCAGTACAAAAAGTACTAATGAGATATTTTGCTTTTTTGTGTACTAAATAAGCCTTTGAAGTCTGGTGTGTATTTTATACTTAGAGCACAAGTCAATTTGGACTAGTCATGTTTCAAGTGTTGAGCAGCCTTGTGTGACTAGTAGCTGGCATATTGGATAGTGCAGGTCTTGTGAGTAAACAAAAGATCATAAGGTAACGGCCAGTAGTTGAAAGTTCTACAAAGCAAATAAAGCACAGTAAGGGGTAGATAATGTAGATAACAGTAGTCAGGGAAGGACTGTTTGTGTAGGTGATACTGCTGAAAGAAGTAAGGTGATGAACTATGGGAATATCTAGAAAGAATGTTCTAGGCAGAAGTAACAGCAAGTACAAGGGCCCTGTGGCAGGAGCATGCCTGGAAATGTTCAGTGGATACAAGAATGTGTGGGGGGGTCTGAGTGCAGGGTGAGGGGGAAGTGTGGCTCGTGTAGGGCCTGGTAAGCCATGGTAAGGTCTTGGGCTTGATTCTAAGTATGGATAGGACCAGTGGAGGGGTGGGAACATGGGGTGACCTGATCTCACTTATGTTGTCAGAAGGTCACTTGTGCTGCTGGTGGAGACTGGACTCTAAGGAAGTCCATGACTCTAAGGGAGCAAGAATAGACATGGAATGATTTGGACAAGAGGCATGGAAGTGTACGATCATGATCATTCGCTCAGTGAGCATTTACTGACCAGCTACAAAGTACAGAGCATCATGTCAGGCATGGGGGACACAATGGGCAAGATGCGTCCACAGTGACCCTCAGGGGAAGCTCAGGCTAGCCAGCACGTGATCAGTTGGTTCACGGCAGAAAGGCTGAGTGGAGGAGCAGGGGGAGAAGGCGGGCAGCCATTCTGTTGAGGAGGCAGGTGTGATGCCATCTGCTGCGTGCTGATTTGATTATCTTTGACTCTGTCTTGGCTTGAATTCCTTTCTCTTTTGATTTTGAAGAATCAGAAGATTTTTGTGGCTGTTTATTTTTGTTTTTGCCATCTCCCCCCCTTTTCCCTTTATTGTGCTCTGACTTTTGAGAGGCAGCTATCACTAATCAGTACTGGACAAAGCTAATATGTTTTTCTATACATCTTTCTTAGCCTGTGAAGCATGTTTGTAGTTGTTGATTTGCTGTTCCTTATTCATTCATGCATGCATTTATCTGTTCAGCAGACATTAAGTGCTTTCTGCTTGTGAGAAACTGCTTTTTTCTTGTATGAGATTTTCCTTGGAGGATGGCCTTTGGACAGTGGCTTGATTAAATTAGTGACGTTTCTTTGGGGATTTCACTGTCCCGTAATCCCAGACTTTTGCACCATGCTCAGTGGGTGCAGGGTGTGACAGGAATGGATGTGGAAAGGTAGGTAAATAAGATGGTCCTAAGGTTGCATCCTAGCATTGCCACTACCTACCTGTGTGGTTTTACAAATGGTACTTAGTCTTCTGATCTCATCCTTTCTCATCTGTACGGTGAGGATAATAATAGCTTATATTGATAGGGTTATTTTAAGGGTTTAAGGAATTAATGGCTGTAAAGTGCTTACACAGGTAACTGTTATAATTGTGTTTTGTACCTAGGATTTTGCATGAATATTGTGGTGGTGGGAGCAGAATCTTGTATAACTCAGGAATGTGTTAAGTGTGAGTTCTGCTGTATAGATAATAAAGTAAGTAGGTGTTTGGAGAAAGGAAGATAAGCATGAGCCTAAGTCTACAAGCCAGGTTTTATGGGGGAAGTTGAGCTTTCGAGGTACAAATAGGCTTAGCTGGTGAAAAGTAGAAGCTTTCTTGTTGACCTTGTCATCCACCCCAGCCACAGAGCTTTTATTGAGCCCCTTCCTTGGCCAGGGATGAATCAGAGCATGATCCCTGCTCTCAAGTAGCTCACGATCTCATGGGAACAACAGAAATGAAGAAAGCCTAAAAAAATGTCTAGTTAACAATGTTGCATTCAGGCGGGCATGGTGGTTCACACCCGTAATCCTAGCACTCTGGGAGGCTGAGACCTGAGGACTGCTTGAGCCCAGGAGTTCGAGACCAGCCTGAGCAAGACCCCATCTCTCCTAAAAATAGAAAAAAAAATTAGCTGGGTGTGGTGGTGTGTGCTTGTGGTCCCAGCTACAGGAGGTTGAGGCAGGAGGATTGCTTGAGCCCATGAGTTGGAGGGTGCAGTGAGCTACCATGATGCCAATACACTCTACTCAGGGCAACAGAGCAAGATTCTGTTTCAAAAAAAAATTTTTTTTTTGCATTCAAGGCATGACAGTGTGTGGGGATGGGGGATATTGGGTGGACCTTCTTCTGAGGGCCGGAGAAACATCCTAGAGGATACCGTAGCTGAGGGCAGGGCTCCTCTGCAGGACAAATCAACCAGGCAGACAAGGCCACCAGCAACATTTTAACACATTGACTGCCACACTAGAAAAAAATGTTTTTCCTTGGGGCCATGGTGTTTTATTATAAAAATAGAATAAAAACTTTGAAAATAAAGCAATCCTTTCTAATTTAAGGAAAAATTTATTATTTTTCATTGTTTTCTATGCTTGAGTTATATGCAATTAAATTGTCAATATTAATTGTAGCAATAAGAACATCAACAAGTAAGATTTTCACGAACCAACTGCAGTTACATATGCTTCACGAGGCCCCAGGCTCAAAACTAGTGTGAGTTGAATACAACGCACACGGCAGTTAAGGTGTTAAGCAGAGAGGGTACAGAGGCCCCAGACTGTGGAGTGTGATTAGGTAGCTGCAGAGCATCATGAAATGACCAGAACTTCAGATGGGAGGTGAGAGTGGGGGCTGGAGAGGTGGGAGGTCCCGATTGTGGGGTGCTTGTTTGACCGGTTGTGCTCTTTGGACTTTTTTTTTTCTTCCCATCCATTCTTCTAAAAATGATTTAACTTTTAGCTATTTCTGTAGATGATGGAAGCCGTTTTATAAATGGGTATACCATGATGAACTTTGTGTATTAGTAAGACTGGAAGTGAGACTGCCAGCTGCCGGAGCTATTTGGGAGACCGATTGTGTGAGGCTGGACAAAGCGAGGCCAGAACTAGTGCTTTGCAGTTGGAGTGGATCCACTCTCCCACTCAGCTACCCACCAAGCCATCCACTCACCCAGCCAGCCATCTGTCCACCTACCCACCATTCACCCCCCTACCCATGCAACCACCCACCTACCCATGCAACCACCCACCTACCCATGTAACCACCTGACCAGTCATCTGTCCAGCCACCCAAACCCCATCAGTCACCTACCCATCAGATCAACCAGCCATCTGTCCATCATTTATTACACTTTCCTCTGTCCTAGGCTCTGTGCCAGATGCTCAGGATACCATGGTAAGCAAGGCCAGCCACTTTCCAGTCCCTTCTAGACATTACAATCTAGTTGGGGAGACAGACATGAAAATCCCACAAATGAGTGTGCATTTAGAGGCTAAGGGAAGTGCTCTAGAAGAAAAGGAAAAAGCCTCTGTAAGAGCCTCTAACCAGAGGGGCCTGGGAAATCTGCCTGGAGGAAGGGACATCTAAGCTAACTCCTGAAGGACTGGAGAAATAATTAAGAGGAAGAATTCATAGTGACTGGCAAGATGGAGGTTGGGGAAGGGGAAGGGGCGACAACTCCAGGTGATGATGGGGGTGGCCTGGGTGACATGGTCTTTGGCCAGTTTCTAAACAATGCTGAATGTATTATTCACTGTGCTAAAACACACTGGAGAGAGCTGTGCGAGAGGTTAGTGTGGACTCACTGATGGGTTCCGAGGGTCCTGACTCTTTCTCATGTGATGGTTCCCCCAAATCTGTTTCTTTTCCTTCTTAGTCAAAAGAGAATGAACTGACTCCTGGGGACCTCTTCTTCCCACCTCTTGTCCGTAACATATCATAACCTAGACCTCAGTGTATTTCTAGAAAGAGGTTCCATCTGCCCATCATTATCATTGATCATTGATTATTGATTGCTTGGTTGGTTGATTCATCACACATGAGGTATTTAAAGATTGCTGGTTATGTGCCAGGCCTTGTGCTAGACTAGCAGTTCTCAAAGTTTGCTGTGAGACCCCTTCAACTCTTAAAAAAATTATTGAGCACCAAAGAGCTTTTGTTTTTGCCATATGAGAAATTAAAATCTATATTTAACCTATACTTACCATATTAGAAATTAAGATAAAAAACTTTTTTTTTTTTTTTTTTGATACAGAGTCTCACTCTGTTGCCCAGGCTAAAGTGCCATGGCATCAGCCTAGCCTACAGCAACCTCGAATTCCTGGGCTCAAGCAATCCTTCTGCCTCAGCCGCCTGTGTAGCTGGGACTACAGGCATGTGCCACCATGCCTGGCTAATATTTTTTTCTATATATTATTAGTTGGCCAATTAATTTCTTTCTATTTTTAGTAGAGACAGGTCTCGATCTTGCTCAGGCTGGTTTCTAACTCCTGACCTTGAGCAGTCCTCCAGCCTCAGCCTCCCAGAGTGCTAGGATTACAGGTGTCAGCCACCGCGCCTGGCCAAAATAGAAACTTTTAGCACATAGGGCTACATAAACACATGTTCTCTTAGCCATCAGAAAGGTGAGCATGAAAAAGGCAAATGGTGCCCTGGTGTCACTGTGAAAACTTTGCAGAGCCTCCCCAAACCTTTAAAAACCACTGAGCTGCTCTGCGTGTTGGAGACACGTGGTGTCTGAGCTCGGCATAGTCCTTGCCTTGACACAAGGCCCTGTGGCACTGTTGGAAGCCTGTGGGGTCTCACTGAGATTTGGGGCATCAGGGAAGGTGCTTGGAGGGAGAGACATCTCAGCCAGGACCTGAAGTGGGGACTAGCCTGGAAGGACAGGTGTAGCGGTGGAGAGAGTGGCGTGTGTGTGTGTGTGTGGGGGGGGTGGAGTGGGGACAGAGACCTCATTTGAGGACCTGAACGGCTACATGTTAATATTGCATTCCCTTGGCTGATACCAGCAGTTTGATTTCTTCACGTGGCTTCAGCATGGTGTGGTTTTATCCACTTATTGTCAGAGGCGCACATGGCTGTTCTCACGTCCCTGCTCTGTGTGACTTTAGAGCGCTAAGGGCCTCCTTGTGTTAGAGAGCCTCCTATTTCAAGTGCTGAACCAGGTCTGTCAAGTTTTGAAAACGCCAACAGACAGAGCCACGAAACACAAAGAGGGTGCGCAGGGAGGTGTCAGTGTGCGTAGAAAAGGGGCTGAATTAAAAGGCATGATTAATCCTGAAAGAACGGAAGGGTGATACTTGAGAGTTGAGGACCTGAGGGAAACAGAAGTGGAACTGCTCATTTGATGTCATCGTCTTATCTCCAGATGAGCCCTCTTGGCCTCAGACAGTGAGTGGCATTGCATTATGTGTGAGCTCCAGCCCCCTCCTTCCCTCCTGCTTTGCAGTGAGGTCCAAAGTAGAGGTGCCACTGTTCCGCCAGGTGCAACTTGAGCTTTCCTTGCCCTCCCGTGGCTGCTGTGGGAGGGGGCTGCTTTCCTGGGCACAGACTCCTTGGTCAGCTGAGCCACAGAAATGAGGCCAGACCTGTTTTGCTCTCTGTGTCTGTTTTATGGAGGAACTCGATGATATCAGAGGGCTTTCTTACCTCAGGCCCTCCTGGCTGGAGGATGAGGTTATTTCTTTCATTTCTGCCTGCAAATTGTGGTAGCGTATTCAATTTCAAGGATTCTGGGATGAATTCTTGAGTGACAAGAGCCTGCTATTATTGTACCTGCTTTTCAGCTTGGGGGATTGGCAGCCTGAACCTTCAGAGGTTGCACACCCTGAGGGCTCAGGAGGTGAAGATATTCTCAAGGAGTCGGAGGGAATGGAAGTAATGGAGATGCAGCCCACGCTGAAAAAACAGCAGGCAGTGAGAGAGAAAGCCCCCTCGCTGGTGGTTTCTTTAATAAATCCTAAATAAGAAATTAGAAGCCCTGAGCAAATCACACCTTGTTTGTCCCTAGCTGGGTTAAATCATATTTTGTTTTGTTAAAAGTAAGCTTGATTATTTCCATCACATCAGCGAGGATTTTCATCGCTTCTCTGTCCTTTAGAGGTACCGTGGATTGTAAAAGAGAACATAGTACTGCAGATAGTATGTGATGGTAGTTTGAGAAGCCACAATCAGATCCTTTGGATTTGCTGCCAATTAGTCATTTAAGAAAGTTTCTTACTGTTGTAGACAAAATCTCGTGCCTCGTCTCATAATGCCTGCAGGGCTCTCAGCTCCCATGTCTGGGGAGTAGGCTGGGAGCAGCTGACTGGCGGGTTGGACCCTGGGGCGCCCAGAGCCCCTTCTGGGGAAGGTGCTGCTTAGCGCCCACCCCCACTTTCCCCTGGAAAGTGGGCACAGGACGGCCACGTGGCCTCATGTCTTGGAAAGTCGGAAATCCAGGCTCTTCTGTAAAATCTTATTTTTAAAACATTGGCAACTAATTAAACATGTTTTAGAGCACCAGTCCTACACCCTGGATACCATCTTCAAAATTCTGGTTTAGAATGAATGTTTAAAAATCTTCTTTATTTGATTTTATTTAAAATTGTTTGGACTATTTTCTCTTACCAATTTCCTACAATATTAGTGTTTTCAGTATTTTGGGAGGTATTTTTGAGTAGACTTTGCTCATCTCATTGTTGTGCCACAAGCAGCCTTGGATTTCTCTTACTGCTTAGAGAAGCCAGTCCCGGTGGCCACACAGATCCAGGGAAGGGGGACTTCTTGGGGATGATACAGCCAGGAACCTGGGCCTCCTGCAAGATCCAGCTCTGAAAGGAGTTTCTGCAAACTGGGCTGGCCATGCTGGACAGTGATTTGAGCCTGCGTTAACTGTTGTCCACCATGTGCTTAGGATCCATCCTCTGAACCTCTGGCTCCCTGTGAGGTGGACAGTGCAGGCAAGACTTGTCCCTATTTTAGGGATGAGTAGACAGGCTGAATGGTTGTCAAAGCCTCGGTCAGTTAGAGATAAGTGAAAGAATTTTCAGGTTTCTGATAGTCTTACTTATGAATAATGGCCTCTGAATTGTGTTGATGATGATAAAGACATTTGACGAACCAACTTAATGAAGATCTTCATGAAGTTGACTATATGGTGGTTTTTCATTTTTATGACATCTGGCCAGAAAATTTGGCAAAATGTATTTTCTAGTTTCCCTCTATTTCCCCCCATTTTGGGAAAGGGTCGGAAAGGTTATGTTAAAATGAACCTCCCTGCAAGAGCATACGCTCCGGGAGGGCAGGGCTCTTTGTTGGTTTTGATCACTGGTGTTATGTCTAGTGCTGCCAGTGGCACCTGGCACATGGTGGAGACATGGTAAACACTGGTTGAATAAATGGATGGATCTTGATTTTTGTGGTGGAAATGAATGCATTAATAGAGTATCTGCTCCGTGGCTGGCCTTGTGTTGCCTGCTTTCTCCTGTCACATCTTTTAACAAAAAATTGCTTATCAGTGTAGTGCAACAACCACAGCATTGCCGTGTACTTTTTGAGTAACCGTGTGTGATAGGATTTATTCAACGCCATTATACAGGTGAGAAAACCAAGGTTCAGCAAAGTTCCATAATGTGCCCAGAGTCACAAAGCTGCTAAGAGGATTTCAACCCAGGTTCCCCGAAGCTCAGTGTCCCCTCCCCAAGTTCTTATACTATTGTGCTTCACAACATAAACGTTAGGTGCTAGGCTTGACAAAAGAGTTACAAGAAATCAAAACTGCAACTTATTCCACTATGACTCAAAGTGAAATCTTTTGAAGAAAAAGTCCTGCAATTTAGTTTGAACTTTTCCCAATACCTCTCTCCTAACTGGTATACAGTATTTAGCTGGTGGTGTTGTAAAGGAATCAATCTTCTTTTTACAGGCCAGCTATTGTATTTTTTTCCCCAAACACTGTCACTGAGAGCATTTTTGTAAAATAGAAATCTGGGAGGAGGGTTATAGTGATGATGTGGATGGAGAGCAGAGAGCACACAGTTCCTTGTGGGTCACGGTGCTGTGGCACTAAAGTAGAGTAGCTTTGGGCATCTGTTTTAGCGTCTGAACCCAGAAAAGCAAAAAGAAGTATTTATGCTCTTCTGTTCTCAATGTTTAAACTTAATAACCCCTTGTAAATTTTTACCTTTTTAAATGAGTATGTTGCTTTGGGTCTCTTGAGGAAGCATATCAAAGATGTTTGGCCATATGCACACCTTGTTTTTTCTCTTTTGTGTGACTATCAAAAGGAGACAAAAGATCCCCTTTCCCCCATGCCTTGATCCTGGAGTCAGAGACAGAGCTGTGGGTCTGCGGGAAGAGCTGATCTTCATTTCTGCCTTTGGAGTTAACATTTGCCAAGTGAACTGATGTTTATGGGGAAAATGCATCTGCAATTAAAAATTAAAAATGTACACTAAACTTTGAAGCATTAGTTTAACTGTAGTGCTTGAGTTCAAGAATAGCGTCTTGTTTTTAGTTCAACTGTTTCATTCATTCTTGCATTTATTTGCTTATACATTTATTCATTCATCCAAGTGCTTGCTGTATAGGACAGTGGTAGGTATTGTAAGATATGTAAAAAGTAGGGCATCATCTGTGCCCTCAGGAAGCATCTAGACTGGTGGGGAAGACGAGCATGTAGTTGCCCAGTAATAAACAGGTCAAATGTGGTCACTGCTGTAGTGTCTTACGGAATGCCACACAGAAGATACTTGCTAGGAGGAATCTGGGAAGGCTTCCTAGAGGAGGAGACATTTTTATGGGCTTGGAAGGGTAAGTCAGATGGAGGAGATAGGAACCGTAGGGCTGAGGGGAATCTTACCCTTTTCCCCGAAAGTTCACTGAAAGATTAAGGTTGATTAATAAGAGAAAGGTTTATTTATTGTGTCTACGGGGAGAATTACAGAGTGATTATTTAATATCTCAGTGGCATCTAGATATTTTTATACCTGTCTTTTGGGGAGGAGGATGAGTGGTATAGCTGGTGCACGTGGAAAATAAACCTTTCTCTTATTAATCTGCCTTAATTATGAGTTAATGTTTTAGTGAACTTCGGGGTAAGGTAGAAGTTTCCCTTCATCCCTACAGTACATTTCAGGCAGAAGGACCAGCGTGAGCAAGGGCCAGAGACAGGTCTTTGTGAGTCCGGTGAGTCCTGCAAGAAGGCACACTTTGGAATGGGCCAGAGCGAGTGTAGGGCTGTGTGGTGGGAGATGAGGCTGGGTGGGCTTCTTATGTCCCCCCCCCCCCCGTGCCCCCCCATGCCTCCCTCGTGCAGGCCCCCCCCATGCCTCCCTCGTGCAGGCCCCCCCCATGCCTCCCTCATGCAGGGCCCCCCACTCCCCCCGTGCCTGCTGCATTTGATGACTTTTGCCCTGTTTAGAGAGTAATCCTGGTGTGGATCCTTTAAATGTTCTGACAGCTCCTTGTGTTCCCGTGGGAGCCCAAGCTTACATAACCCCCATCTTCAGGAGAATGTAGCTGAAATCAAATTAGTGGTGCTAGCTTTGCTCTCAGCAGTTCCCCATGGCTTTGAAGTATTGATTGCTCGAGTTCCCGTAACCTTTTACAATGCGGACTCTTTAGTAGCACTTAACCTCTCTGGGCCCCAGTGCCTCTGTATGTGAGATGAGGTCACGGGCTAAGTCTCTTCCTCTCTTCTGAGTCTGTCCGTTCTTGTCAAACCCTCCATTTCCCTGAACCTCACTTTGACTCTTGAGCCCCTTACCATCTTGGTCCCCAGATGTTCTCCCTGGAGAGTATCCAGAATTCCCTGTGAAAGTGTCATTGTCATCTTTAGTCTTGAGCAGGATTTAGTCCTTTATGGTAATGTATGAAATTCTTCAGCTGTCTGCCAGCTTTTCTCACCTGAGACCAGGGTTCCAAGACAGAATGAAGTCCTGGTGCACTGAGCAAGGTGTCTGTTATATGTGATGAGTGGATCTCTCTGCAGTGTTTCTAGAATGATTGTAGTTGTTTGCCTTCTTTAAGCAAAGTAGGAAAATAGTTACTCAAACAACTTCGGCGTTCGAGGGTTCAGAAGAGGAGCTATCCCAGTTGGAAGCCAATGGTGAGAACCCAAAAGGCAGAGTCCTCTTGGACTTTTGTTCTGGAATTGGGGCTGGGTGGATTGGGCTCCATTCAAAACAAGGGATGAGGCCACCATTTAGTGAAACACTGTCTCATAAGGAGCTGAGAGGCAGTTGAGTGTTCACATTCTTGAGCAATCCCAGCTCCTCAGAGCTGAGCAGGACAGCACAGAGCTAGGGCAGTGGTCCCAAACCTGGCTTGTCGTCCAAATCTCCTAGGTGGTTAAAAAGTATGGATTCCTGGGCCCCTGTCCTGGAAACTCTTGTAGGTCTGGATTGGGGCTCTTCAGATGACCCTGTTGGTCAACTGGCCTGGAGACTAGCTGGGCTGACCCTGTCGTCTGGATACATCTCCACTCCCACACCCTGGGCCAGCATCCCTGGTGCAGCGTCTGTATGGGCTCCATGCTACTCCCTGTACACAAAACCTTCCTGTGCGGTGGCTTCCTATCACATTTAAGTTCTGGTGTCTTAGCCATTTAGCCAAAACCTGCAGGGACTGGCATGATGTGGCCCCAGCCTCAAGGCTTTTCTGGTCTCTACTTCCATTTTGCTTCCCTTTTTCTCTTCTGCTGTCACAATGGCCTTCTTGCTCTTGTGCCAAAGCCACCACTGGCTGGTTCTTGCCTCAGGGCCTTCCTAATTGCCATTCCCTCCACCTGGAATGCCCTTCCCCCACATCTCTGCCTGGCCCAGCTCTGTTTTGGTCTTTGCTCCCAGATCACTCCTGGCTGGTTGCCTCCCCTGTCTCTGCCTGCCAGTCCTAGCCCAGGATGGGCCTTCCTTTCTTTATAGCACTTACAACTACCTAACTAAAATGATAGTGTATTATTTACTGTTTTTCCCAAGCCCCTCACTGAAGTGCAGACTCCATGAGGGCTGAGACTGTGTTGTTTATCATTTTATCCCTACACCGACAATATTGTTTGGAATGTGACTGTACTCACTAAATATTTGTGAAATAAATGAATGCATATATATATCTCTCCATATAGCGCCCCAGATAAGGGTCTCTCATTACCGACTAAACCTCTTCAGTAATGATTCTGTACATCTTAAGGCAACTCATTCTGTACTGAGTAAATTCTGATTCTTAGGCTGTTCGCCCTTCAACTGAAAAAATAAAATATCCACCTTTCTTGCTCCGTAGCCCCAGCTCAGTGCTCTGCTATGGAGTTGGCGTAGTGGTTAGCGCTGCCACTGGGGTATGTCCTATAAAACATCATTTTTAAGGGCAGTTGGTGTGGTGAGCACTGTGCTTGCCGCCCAGATCTTCCTTCTTTGAGGGCTCATTGCCTGGCTGCTGGAGTGAGGTTGGCCCAGCCCTTGGCTGTCAGGCCCTTAGGGATGGTCTCGCTGCATTGCACCCCTTTCCTGGGCAACGCATAGTCCCTGACTGCTCAGCGCAGGGGTAGAAAGGCCTGGCTACCTTGGATCAATCCAGGGCAACTCTGAGCGGCCACCCTAGCTCCAGAGCTGCCTGTGGGGTTGGCCAAGGCTGTCCTTGGGTCTGTGTTGCAGCTCCGCCTCTCCCTCTGCCCAGGTCTGCCTCTGCTTCCACCTCTTCCTGGGCGTCGATCCCTAGGGCACACCTTAATGAACACACTGCGCACTACACTCCCTTCAACTGCTTTTCCAGAATCCCAACCTGTAACCTACAAAAGCTGGTGCTTTGCCTAATTTTAAAGGTTTATTACACCTTCCCTAGGCCAGGGAAGATAGTAAAAGGCTCAGCTTAATAGCTCCCATCTGCTAGGGCAGGGGTCACCTGAGGATTTCACTTAGCGTGGGAGACTCATAACATCTATGAGGCTGTGACAGCACCACTGTCCTTGGCTCATCCAAAGCAGCAGCCCACGGGGAATGGAGTGGAGGCTGTGCCAGTTTCTCCCTGGCTGCCGTCTGAGGTTGGCATTCGAATATGGGTCATGTTGCTACTGACCTCTAGCTGACAACTGAGTGGTGAGGCGTGTTCTGAGAAGCTGAAATGAAGTTGGGGTGATTGCCTGAAAAACCCACTTCAGAATTGTGTCATGTGTCTTCCTTGGGTTTCTCTCAAAAATTGAGCTCAAGGCTTTTAGGATTCCATGGAGAGCACCTAAGAGTAGTGGCAGTCCCAGCCCGTGCACTAATTTCTCTTTATAACCTCAGATGAAGTGCTCAGGATCCAGCCAGCAAGGGTAAGGAACAGCATGGAAGAGATGGTTTCAGGGAGGAGAATAGCCCTCCCTGAGTTTGCTTCCAGACTTTGAGATAGGTGAAGTAATGCATACTTATGCAACCGCTGCCACTCCATTGGGTACTGAGAGTGCAAGCGCTATTAAAGACTAAATTTGTTTGCTCTCTGGAATCGGGGTAGGGAGGTGAATACATCTGCATCAAACTACGGAAGTGCCTGATGAGCACAAACCTCTGGGCAAGAAACAGTGGTGTTGCCAGGGCTTGGTGGTGCACACTTATGATCTTAGCTACTTGGGAGGCTGAGGCAGGAGGGTCACTTGTGCCCATGAGTTCAAGGCTGCCGTGTGCTGTCATGGCACCTATAAATAGCCACTGCTCTCCAGCCTGGGCAACATAGCGAGACCTTGTCTCTTAGCAAAACTAAACAAAAATCCAGTAGTATCAGAGTTAGTAGGCAAAGACAAAGTATGAGTATGCCTCATGCAACATTTGGGTGGAGCAAAGGAACTGAAGCAGGATGCTTCCTGAGAAAGGGGGACTGGGACTTGTTCTTAGTGTTAGGCATCAGATTTCCTGGTGGAAATGCAGAAGGATGGAGCAGGGCAGAGGCAGATCTAGGCAGGGACTGGTTTTCAGTGTTAGGCATCAGTTTCCTGGTGGAAATGTAGAAGTATGGAGCAGAGCAGAGGCAGATCTAGGCAGTGCGCAAGGAGGCAGTGCAAGTCCAGGGGAACAGTCCTCTGTGGCTTCAAGGTCAGGAGAGGAGGGCCAGGCAGCCAACCCTCGTTTTCATGCCACCTAAGGAGGAGGACTTGTCCCAGAGCATGAGGAGCCACCCAGAGTTTCAAAGCAGGGCCTTTTTGTCTTTTAATTAACTAAATTTATTTTAATTGTAGAAGGAATATCAAACCTTGCTAAAATGAATTCCGACAGTGAAATGTTTAAGTTCTCAGCTTCTGAAGCCCTGTTCCTACCACTCTCCAGAGGTAACCACTGTGAATAGCTTCTTGTTTATCCTTTCACAAAGGTCCAGAAATGTTTTGTGCCTCTAGAATCATAGATGTACATATTCTTTTGGCTTTATTACTCTAGTTACTGAACTGCAAGCTTGATTGCCAGCTGCACACTGTTTGGCTACTTGCTCTCTGTCCCTCTGACAGTGTTCCTTGGACTTCTTTCCATGTTAGTACACATGGAGCTCCTGTATTCTTTTTAAAAATATAGTTTTCAATTTTATCTTTGCTATTGAGTGTCCTGCCATCAAAATGAAGGCAGTTAAATATTGGTTCACAGTATGCAACTTTCAAGATGCATTTAGGGATGCTGGTTTGCTTCAGAACTAGGTGAATGAGGCACTCTTTGGAATCTTCCAAGGTCATGGCTCAGTTTGGAGATCCCAGCATTACCCATTCTAAGCTGTTTATTATGTTGTGACTAAATACTATCAACTGAATGAATAGAATCAGTTTGAATTGCTGAATAACTAAAAACATTTTCAACATAATTGAGTTAACATAGGGTTTTTTTCTTTTTTCTGATAAACGTTTTCCTGCTCACCTATCTGAGAGCTGACATAATTTATCTTTCCCTGATTGGATCTTTCCTCTCCTCCCCCTCCTCCTCCCCCCATATTGATCTAAAACGCAGTATACTTACTCCAGCTAGTTCATTTGTAGCATCTTACCATCTAGTTTCCAGACCTTTCAAATAAATCACTTATTTATATGAGGGGACCTTAATTGACTTTTCGGTTGAGAAACCCAGTTCACTCGAGTAGCCAGGGAGAGACATATTTCATTTTGCCCTAATATCAAATCAATGTCAAATAATATTTTAAGATTATTTATTTTCCTCAATATAAGAAAAATGTCAAGATTTATTTCCCGTGTTTCTTAAATGTCAGAGGAAATTGACCCGAGGCTGGGGAACGTTCAGTGCCTGGTGTTTTACAGTTTTCAGCTGGAGGAGTAAGAGACAGAGCACTTAGCGCTGATTGGGAGTGTTGCCCTTACCCTCGGTGGGCTCAGGGTGTGGGTGTGAAGGGAGCGGGGTCCTTGCAGCTCTGAGGTTCTCTAGACTAACTGGAGAGGTGACATCAGCAGGGATGAAAGCCCTGTGAGTGGGATGAGCTAGGTAGGTGTATGAGGGCAACGTTGTTTCTGGAAGTTTATCAGGAGGAGACGAGTCAAACTGGACCCAAGACAAACCTTGAGAATGTGGGTGGGAAGTGGGAAGGTACCATAGTGTGTGGGAAGGCAAGAACCAAGAATGGTAGGGGGCCGATAGGGAGACCAGCATTGGTAGGGGATGGGCATGGCAAAGAGCCGGGGGCACAGGATGTCAACCTAGACTTCTTACTCTTAAGAAGTTCACGGTCTGGTAGGTGAGACAAGCAGGAGGGCCAGCGAACTAGGGCACAGGGCAGGGGGCTCAGTGAAGATTTTCTGGAGGGTGTGAAGTCTGAGCTGAATCCAGAAGGGCAGCTGGGAGTTGGCCAGGGGAAGGGGATGGGGAAGAAGCTAATGTTGGAACGGTATTATGAGTTAGAGTCAGATCACGAAGGCCTTTGTATAGTAGCACTGAGAGTTGGACTTTATCCTGTAGCCTTTAAGAAGTCACTGAAGGAGTTTAAAGCAGGGGAGCCTCATGGTGAGACATGTATTTTAAAAGGCTCTCTTTGGCAGCAGAGCATGGGGTGTGGATAGGAGAAGGCAGGGCTGGGAGCTGAGAGCCTGCCCTGGGACACGGCTGCAGAGTGGGATGTGGCCCAGGTCAGTAGGCAGTAGATTGGACAAGACTGGGCAACTGAATGCTGCACAGGGGTATGGGGTACAGTTGTCTGATGGAGTGTCACGTGGACCCTGAAGTCACCTATGGCAGTTAAAGCCCCTGGGGGTGAAGGGAACACCAGGAGCAGAAGCCAGGGTCGCCAGTGGACGATGGGATTGGTCAGCAGGGTGTGGAGGGAAAGAGGGTCTTGGAGCCTTTCTCCTTCCTTTCTTTCTTCTGAAATATCGGGAAATTTGACAGTCCTTCTGGAATCTATAAGGAATGCTTTCACCAAAGGGTTAGTTTCAGCATTTAATAACTCCAACCATCATGGGGATTACATGGGCTTTGGCTGGTTTCTTTTTTTTCATACCTTATGTTTATGCTTATTTATGGGGTACATGTGAAATTTTGTTGATCAAGTAAAGGTATTTAGGATACCCATCACCTGAGTGTTTATCATTTCTATGTGTCGGGTACATTTCAAGTCCTCTCTCCTAGCTGTTTTGACAAATACAATACACTGTTAACTATAGTCACTCTACCCTGTTGTTAAACGTTAGAGCTTATTCCTTCTGTCCAACTATAAGTTTGTACCCATTAACCAGCTTTTCTTCAACATCCTGCCCCAATACACCTGTTACGGTGGAAACCCTAGTAGGTGCCCACGGTGGGGGTGGAAAAAGTGTCTCACACAGAAATTAGGGTATATAAAAGTAAAAAAAAAATGTTTATCCTTTTAGAAGGAGAGAGAAAATGAGAGATTGAGGAGAGAGAAGAGGAAAGAGTGGGAAAGCAGGGAGATGGCGTGGCATCCCAAAGAAAGAGAAGGGGGTGCCAGCCCTGAGGCCAAGTGGCTTGCTGATTTTAAGGGGGACGAAGAGAAAATAATAGTGATGGATGTCAGTTGATAAGAAAAGTGGCGGCAGGATGTCAAAATCTAAGAGTTGGTTTCCCTACCTTTCCTTAGAGAGACAGTATTATCGCAGGAGATGTCACTGTGCCCTGGAGATATGGTTGAGGCTGTAGCTTGTTCTCCTGCTGTCTACTCAGCAACTCTGTAAAAGCAGATTCTCAAAGAACAGTTTTAAAGAGAGAAATTTACATCTTTTCCATCCGTTCAGCTCTTTTTAGAATTTGTGCAAAACAGAACTCCCATGGGGTGCCTGTTACCGAGAGAACACATAGGCTTGATCTTTTACTGTTACTAGGAAATTGCAGAATTAGATATTTTCCTGTTAATTTTGCAAGGCCGCCCCTTTCATACCCATTCCAGCCTCTGGTATATATCATTCCACCTTCTACCTCCAAGTGGTCAACTATTTTAGCTCCCTCATATGAGTGAGAACATGTGGTATTTGTCTTTCTGTGCCTGGCTTATTTCACTTAATGTAATGACCTTTAGTTCCATTCATGTTCCTGCAAATGACATGATATCATTCTTTTTAATGGCTGTATAGTATTTCATTGAGTATATATACACCACATTTTTTAGTCCATTCATCCATTGTTGGACACTTATGTTGATTCCACATCTTTGCTATTGTGAAGAGTGCTGCAATAAACTTGGGAGTGCAGGTATCCCTTTGATACATTGATTTCTTTTCCTTTGGATAAATACCCAGTAGTGGGATTGCTGGATTGTATGGTAGTTCTAGTTTTAGTTTTTTTGAGAAATTTACATACCATTTTCCACAATGACGGTACTAATTTACATTCCCACCAATAGTATATATGAGTTCCCTTTTCTTCACATCCTTGCCAACATCTATTGTTTTTTTTTTGTCTTTTTCATAATAACCATTCTAACTGGGGTGAGATGATACTTCATTGTGGTTTGGATTTGCATTTCTCTGGTGATTAGTTGAGCACCTTTCCATATATCTGTTAGCCATTTATATGTCTTCTTTTGAAAAATGTCTATTCATGTCTTTTGTCCATTTTTTTAAAGACAGAGTCTCACTCTATCACCCTGCCTAGAGTGCAGTAGCATCATCACAGCTCACTGCAACCTCAAACTCCCAGGCTCAAGTGATTCTCCTGCCTCAGCCTCCCAAGTAGCCAGGACTATAGGCATGTGCCACTACGCCCAGATAATTTTTTCTAATTTTTGTAGAGATGGGGTCTTGCTCTTGCTCTTGCTGGTCTTGAACTCCTGGCCTCAAGCAATCCTACTGCCTTGGCCTCCCAGAGTACTAGGCTTATAGATGCAAGCCACCACACATAGTCCCTTTGCCCCCCGCCCCCTTTTTTTAATGGTATTATTTGTTTACAGCTAATGGAATTATTAGCTGTAGGTCTGTTATATATGGACTCTGTTATATAAGTCCATATATAACAGACCTACAGCTAATATCATACTGAATGAGGAAAAGCTTTTAAGAACTGGAACAGACAATGATGTCCACTTTCACTACTCTTATTCAACATAGTACTAGAAGTCCTAGCCTGAGCAATCAGGTAAGAGAAAGAAAAGGCACCCAAATTGGAAAAGAGGAAGTCAAATTGTCCCTTTTTGCAGAGGACATAATCTTATATTTAGAAAAGCCAAAAGATTCCACAAAAAAACCCTTTTAGGACTGGTAAGTTCAGTAAAGTTATAGGATATGAAATAAGCGTAAAAGTAATCAATAGCATTTCTATACACCAATAATGAAATAGCCAAAAAAGAAATTAAGAAGGCAATCCCACTTACATTAGCTAAAAAACAACAACAAAAAAAAAACCCCCAAAAATAAACCTCCAGAATAAATTTCACCAAGGAGTTGAAAGATCTCTACAAGGAAAACTATAAAATACGGATAAAAGAAATTAAAGAGGATACAAATGGGAAAGACATCCCATGTTCATGGATTGGAAGAATTAATGTCTTTAAAATGACCATATTACCCAAAGCAATCTATAGTTTCAGTGAAATTCATATCAAAATACCGATGCTGATTTTTATGAAAATAGAAAAAAACAATCCTAAAATTCACATAGATCCCAAAAAGAGCCCGAATAGCCAAAGCAATCTTGAGCAAAAAGAACAACGAGGCATCACAGTACCTGACTTTAAAATACATTACAAGCAAAACAGCATGGTATTGATATAAAAACAGACACATAGACCAGTGAGAAAAGAGAACCAAGAAATCACATATTACAGCAAACTAATTTTCAACAAAACTGTCAAGAACACACACTGGGAAAGGGACACCCTCTTTAATAAATGTTGCTGGGAAAACTGGATAACTATGTGCAGAAGAATGTAACTGGACTCCCCCTATCTTTCACCATATACAAAAATTAATTCAAAATGTATTAAAGACTTAAGATCTGGAACTATAAAACTACTAGAAGAAAATACAGGGAAAACTTTTCAGGACCTTGGTGTAGGCAAAGATTTTATGGTTAAGACTTCAAAAGCTCAGGGAACAACAATAAAAAATAGACAAATGGGACAATATTACACTAAATTCACGGCAAAATAACAGAGTGAAGGGACAGCCTGTTGAATGGGAGAAAATAGTTGCAAACTACTCATCTGACAGGGGACTAATATCCATTATATGCAGGGAACTTAACAGTGACAAAAATTTGGCTTTTCTATAATTATTTTCAGGAACTAGGATAAGACTTGCTCTTTATGGCTCAAACTCTAGCCAGCATCTTTGTTATAAATACTAAGAGATTAATTTTGGAGTAAAAATACATCTTTTTCTTACAATTTTAGTTCTTAAATAAGGAAACAAGCTAGGAAATTATTTGTGAAACTTCCTTTCTGGAGCACACGGTCTCCACCTTAATCTTGATGACCTGTGATTATTTTTTTAAGTGATTTCAAACTATTGGCTGTGTCCTTAGATTGGCATTAAGGAACAGCCTGGATATAAACAGGGCTAGAAGCTGATAGTGTGGTAGAGTGCTGAGAATGAGGGAGCCTGGATGTTATGACAATCACATGACTTCTTAGATCAGATCATATCTGACATTTATTGCTCTTGGTCAGAAGGCACTGTACAATTTAAGAGCAAAGCATAGAGACAGGGTTAGCTGACTCATGTTATATCTGTATTCTGCCATGTGATTTTAAAACTACAACTTAAAGGTCAAAGAAGGAAGTTAGTGAGTTTCCCAGTGTAGGAAGTAGATAATATTGTGGAGTTTATTGCATAAGAGTAAATGTAAGATGAGTTTGTCACTATGTCATATGAAATATAATGTCAGAGGAGTGCTTTTCAAACTAATGTGTTCATGAGAATCATTTACTGCTCTTTCTACAGTGCAGGTTCCCATTCTGTAGGTCTGAGCTCCCTTGTTTCTGATAAGCTTCCCTGGAGCTGCCGATGCATGGTTTGAACATCGAGGGTCTGGCTGGGGTTCCTATCTTTGGGGCTATAGAACTCTAAGAAACTGAGGAAGGCTGTGGACCCTCAGAACAGTGAATCTTCCCTCTGCCCTTGGACCCCGCTTACCACCACACCCCAATGCATGTGATTTCAGGGAGTTTTGTGAAACCTTTGAAACTCAACCTGGCATCTTTAGTAGAAGTATCTAAATCAAAAGACACTTGTATTACATAACAGTCTTTCAGTAGCTCTCCTAATGCTTTTATAGAATGCATGTTAACTTAAAACTAGGAAAGCACCGTGGTAGTTACCTATAGGTTAGAATACACGATCACGTGGAGGGCCCTTGAAATTTAGCTGCTCCAATGGTGTAAAGTTCTGAGATGTGGACTTATGGAATCTCTGGCTTCCAGCATGAGTGGTAGGCATGGAATGACCCACATTGCATCATTTTATAGGCAAGACTTGACAAATTAGTGTGAGTACTACCGTGATCACTTCTTGTAATCCTAGATACCCAAATAATTTTGTGTTCATGAGAGGTATTTGTTCATAATAGTGGTTTTATTATTCAAGATCTGGACACGTTAGGTTAGTGAGTGACTGATAAATGACCCACTACAGGAATGACACGTTAGGTTAGTGAGTGACTGATAAATGACCCACTACAGGAATGGAGGATGTGGCAGTCTGTGGTGTAAATACATCTAGTGTGTTTAGTTCTCTTGCTGGGCAGGACAGTGCTTTTGGTGCTTGAATGCTGTAGGAAAGCTGTAATTTTATGAAGTAATTTTTAAAAGTGCTTTTTCCTGTTTGGATTGAGATCGAGTTGGTTGATATGTCTTTGAAGTCTCTTTAACTTACAGGTTTCCCTTCCATCTTTATACTCTTTGCAGTTAGTTGTCATACTGGAGTCTGCTGGGTCATTTATCTGGTAGCTGGATTTTGCTCATCCCCTCCCCTGATGATTTTGGCATGCTCCCACCTAATTTGTCTTTCCTGGTGGTTCCTTGTAGATCAGATCTGGATCAGAACCGCGCCGTTCGGGTGAGGCAGGGACCAGGCAGCTGGGGCAGTGGTGCTAGTATGTCTTTTAGGACGAATATCATGCTTGGTTGTGTCACAGAGGCTGGGCTGGTAGCCAGTGATGGTCACTCCCTAGAGCTGTTAATTCAGCAAAGGTGCCAAAATATTTTTATATTTATATATGATCCTTCAAAGGGGAGCATTGAGTTTTTATTCTTTAATAACCAGTTTATGTGCTTAAGTGTTTCTGTTGCAGTTTTTATCCTTTTTGCTGTCCAAATTTCTCAACTTTGGCCAGCAGGAACTTATTCAGGTTGCTCCTGGGTCCTTTTGACATGGCCCTTGTGTTAGTTTTCTCTTATTATGTATCAACTTGCCCCAAACTTACCCCTATGTATCAACTTACCCCAAAACTTCTGTGGGTCAGGAACCTGGGTGGGGTTTAGCAGGGTCCTCCAGCTCAGGACTCTCATAAGGCTGCAGTCAGGGTGGCCTGCCAGCTCCTCGGTCACCTTCTTGGTCACGTCCCTGATCATGTCCTGATGTGGCTAGAGGCGCAGGCACTTCCTGGCTCGCCAGGGTGTTGCCGGCAGCCCCCTTTCCTTGCTAGGTGGGTCTCTCCACAAGGCTTCTTGCTACCTGGCCACTGGTTTTCCCCCATGGCCGGGGCCCCAGGAGAGAGCCAGTAAGACAGAAGTTATGGTCTTGTAACCCTGGGAAGTGGCAGGTGTGTCGGGCATGTTTGTGTTCTAGTCACTGGAAGTGATTCCCTAGGCCCAACCCACACTCACGGTGGCAGGGGTGTGTGAGTGGGTGGAGGGGGTCACACAGGACATGGGGATCCAGGGGATCATCCGGAGCCATTCTGGAAGTTGCCTTGGGCCAATCCCAGTCATCTTTGATAGAGTTCCTGCTTTCTTGTGGGAGGAGGTGGTTCAGATATTTGGATCGAGTCATTTCTTGACTGTGGGTAAGAAATCTTGACTTACTTTAGTGAAAAATGGTACTTATAGGCTATAAATTGAGCATAAAATTCTAGGCTTTTTCAGTGAACAAAGCTAAGGAGTATTTTATTTTATTTTTTTGCAATTTCAGATAAAGTTCATGCTATTAAATATTTCCCATTCAGATTCAGGACTCCTTAACCTCGTCAACCTTATGTTTCTATTTCCATCTAACCACTTGAAAACCTTGGTTCTCAAGGGCACTAACATAATTACTCATGTGTTATCCCACAGTATACAGAAATCTCAGAATAATGACACTTTACCACCAAAATATGATTATTAAAAATGGTTTAAGATTTCTTCGTGGTTCTTTTTCTCCTTAGGATATATCCTATTACATTATATAGTCAAATTCCTCTATACAGTCATAATTGAAATAGTTTCTCACTGTGTGGTGTACAATTAAGTTCACTTGCTTCAACTTTTAAGTTTTAGGTTGTTTAAAAATTTTTTTGTTTCATTTTTCCATAAATTATTTTTATCATTATAAAGATGACCTACAGATCAATATATAGTCACAGAAATCAAGCTTCTGTCCTTGTCCCCTCCATTGCATTTTCTTCTTTCTCCGTAGGTAGCATTTTAAAATACAAGTGGTACTTTCCATGTGTGCATTTCTCCAACTTGTGTTCTTCACTTACCAGTGTATCCGTGTGGCCAAGGCAGTGTATAGGGATCTTCCTGGTTCCTTGTTCAAAGGCGTAACACCCCTTCGTTGTAGACGTGTGGTCATTTATTCTAGAGAACTACAGTCTTTAGGAGTTCTCATGATTCCTGTTCTTCTGTTTTCTGGGAAATGCAGTTTCTGGATGGATATAGAATGGAGGTGGGTGGAGGGGCCGTGCCCTGGCTGCTTCTGGAAGCAGCACCTGCTTGGAACCATTCCAATTTTCTTCATAGTTTTCACCCTGGGTAGAAGGATCAGGTGTCTTTCTCTTTGTAACCAGGTAGGTGGAGCTGCTTTTTTTCATGAGTCACGGCCCTTCATGGTGTCTGTCATTTCATTTACCCTCCTTTTGACTAACAGTTGGAAATTCTTCCAGATTTTGACAGCACATTGTTTCTCAGTTGTACTTTTTGACGGTGGCATCTATTTTGTGTGTCTCCATGTTTATGTTAGGAAGGATTTGGGAAGAGTGGTCTCGGGGATTGCCTCTCAGATGCCGTTTAAAAACAAACGCCCTGTGTAAAAAGTAAATAAAACAAGTGGTTTTTGTTTTGTATTGTCTTTAACAGTCTTTTCTCTTCTAACCAATACTGAATTATTTTTGTTGCAGGGAAAGGGACTTGGAGGCCAAGTTCATTATTCAGATGGAGAAAAGCAAAACAACAATCACAAACTTAAAGGCAAGTAGTGACCCGGTCTTGCTTCAGTTCCAGGAGCCCGTGTTTGCTTTGCTGTGAGGATGACTGTGGGTAAATAAAGCACGCCTGCCGTGTCCACGTGCCTCCCTTCTCAGCGAGGTTAGCCGCATCCGCTGGCTCCTGGCCTAGGCTCAGTCCTGAAGTGCAAGAGTTGATCCCCTATCTCCTCTCCCATTCCTGGTTTTATTCGATTTGGGAGCCAGACCTGAGCTGTCACTCTGGTCCCTGAGCCCACGAGTCTAGCCCAGACCTGGGCATTTCCATCCTGTGTCCTTGTGGCAGAGCCTTAGCCTGGTGATTGACTGCTTTCTGCGATCAGTAAGCAAGATTTGGCCCTAGATTTGTTTCCATTTTTAATGAAAATCATCATGCTTTGTAATCATTGAAGAAGAGCTGATATTAATACTATTCAAAACCCAGCAGATGAAATTTTTTTTTTTAGAAAACTCTTTCCTAGAAAAAAATAGTGAAAAAAAGAAATTTTCAAAGATGATAAGTTCTTCCTTTTGCACTGAAACTATCCTATTTGTTTGTTTGGTCAGCAGGTTTGTTAAGGACCCTGCGAATACTTTTTGCTTAGTGGGGAAGCAAGGATATAGAATTAATACTAAAGAACCCACGTGCTTTATGGGGTCAGCACCTTTTTCCTTCGCTATTTGTCATTAACCTTTAAGTTTGGGTTTCTGAGGCCTGCTGCGCTGTGGCCAAGTACAGATGCGTCTCCTGTTCATGTCTGAGGAACGGACTTCTCTTAATTCGTGGCTCAAGGGACTGGACGCTTTGAGGTCCCATTTCAGAGTACTGCAAGTTGATCTCCAGTGATAGAAGCTGCGGAATGCTCCAGTCCTCAGTTGGGCAGCGCTCTGGATCATTTGACAGGCCTTCTTTAAGACTCTGGTGTTTCTTTGCCTGAAGGACATTCTTCACTAGAATGTTCTTTCTCAGCTTAGCACAATCCTTGTGTGTTCCAGCTCTGTCTGGCCTGCCCTGAGCTTTCCACCCTTTGGCCTCCCGCATGTGCTCGCATTTCTACCAGTCATCACTTGTGCACCCCCTGGTGGCGGTTACCTTTCTTTTGCCTCATGTATCTTTGTCTGCTCACCGTGCTTTGGTAAAAGACTCTTGGCCTTGGATGAGTCTCCTTTCTTTGTGCATCATGGAATCTATTTCCCTCAATTATGCTGTTGCTTTTTGGGTTTTACAAACATTTTTCACCTGATGTTTGAGTAACCAGAACAGATGCCCAGATTTTTAAAGTTTTGATAAGGATCTTAACAACTTTTTCTTTATAATATGTGAATCATGTTGGAAAATACCGTACTCATTGAAAGTTATTCAGTGCATGTCCAGGGAACTCTTTGGGGCTTTGTGGGAATATGGAGATTTTCAACATGGTTTTGGGGTTTCACATCAAGCATATAGCAAGGCAGACAAGATAAAAGCAAACATCTATAATGATGATGTGTCCTGAGAGAGGCTGGATTGTCAGAGGTGGGAGAAATTATTTCTGTGTGGAGTGCTAGAGGGAGGCTTCATGAATGAGGAGCCATCTGACCTGGTATTTTGAAAGGGAACAGCAAATCATACAACTCTGGGAGGTGCCAACCTCATCATGATCTTTGTGAATAGCACCCCCTGGAGTTGTGCAAAGCCCAGCTCTGGAGGATTTAGGAGGAGGAAACAGTAAATGAAAATCATTGAACCCAGGGAAAAACATAGACTCTGGCTGGAGCATTGCACCCTTAGAAGTTAATAGTGATAAATAAAGCCAGAATAGTGTTCCTGGGTCACAGGGAACTTGGATTGCTGGGAGAAGTTTAGGTTGTATTTAAGTTTTATTTATTTAGCTTTTTTTTTTTTGAAGCCAGGAGGAATTAAATGCTTTTTAGTCAGGGTGTAAACTTGGAAAGTTGTGATCATTTAATATTTTTTAGAAAGATAAAATTTTTTTTTTCCGGCTATTTGGGTCACCTGTCAAATGGCAATGCTCTTTATGTTATTGTTATTATTCTATTTATGTTATTTTGTTGTTATTATCATAAGCATCTCTTTCTAGATACCAGAAGGAGGGACTGGGGACTCAGGAAGAGAACGGACCAAGACCTTCACCTATGACTTTTCTTTTTATTCTGCTGATACAAAAAGTCCGGATTATGTTTCACAAGAAATGGTATGATTTTTTCAAAATATTTTGATTTACTTTTATGTTGAGAAAAATATGCCCACCTTCAAATACTTTAAACATCTTGCTATTTTTTTCTGAAAATAATTTATATAAAATTAGCCTTTGCTAACTTAGTCTTTTGGATTGTTATATAGGACCATTTATTTAAACGTGAGAAGAATTCAGTTCTTTAAAGGTTTTTTTTTTTTTTCCACCTTTGAGCATGATCATCATAACTTTTAATTTATCTCAAATCTTGGACATGGCTCCTGTTTTGAAGGAGCTCTATAAACAATGCCTTTTTTAGGCTGGGCGTGGTGGCTCACGCCTGTAATCCTAGCACTCTGGGAGGCCGAGGTGGGCGGATTGCTCGAGGTCAGGAGTTCGAAACCAGCCTGAGCAAGAGCGAGACCCCATCTTTACTATAAATAGAAATTAATTGGCCAACTAATATATATATATACAAAAAACAAAAATTAGCCGGGCATGGTGGCGCATGCCTGTAGTCCCAGCTACTTGGGAGGCTGAGGCAGCAGGATTGCTTGAGCCCAGGAGATTGAGGTTGCTGTGAGCTAGGCTGATGCCATGGCACTCACTCTAGCCAGGGCAACAAAGCGAGACTCTGTCTCCAAAAAAAAAAAAAAAACAATGCCTTTTTTGGGGAGATATTTGTATGCTGCTAAGCCTGGTAAATAAGCCACTTAATCTTGAGTCCTTCTACAATGTGGAGCTTTAGGAGGTAGGCTTCAAACCCAAGTTACGTTTCCCCAGCTTGTGTGGGTCATTATAGGTTCTCGAAAGGATTCCAGAAAGAATGAATGTTTCATCCAGAATCTTTCTAGAACCTAGAATGATACTAGAATTTGTCCAAGAAACCTGCCTTGTAGGCTTTTAAGGGCTGAAATGAAGATGTGAAGTGGGCAGATAAGAACAGACACAAAGGTGCCCCCAGGAGACCATCAAGACACTGATGTTGACACTTGACATTAGCAAAAGGACAAGAATATTTCCCTGGGTGGGGAAAAGCTGGGTGTTTGAGCAGAGTGGGGTTATAGGGAGAATTAAGGGTGAGTGGAAAAGTACAAGCTTCATCACTGGGTCTCTTCTTGGCTTATCAACAGCTTCTTTAGATACATTGCTTCAGGTCTCCATGTGTTAACATAGGGATAAGATTTCCTGTCCTGCCTGCCTTGGGTTGTAATCTATGCAGTGGCATCGTGAAAAGTAGAGCCTAAAGATAGTACTAGTTCCTTGCAGCTTAAAGTGTGTCTGTGTACTAGAATCATTGACTTGTTGGCCTTGCTGGGAACCTTGTTAGAAATGTGGAATCCCAGTACCTATTTCAAACCTATTGAATAAGATTTGCAAGATTCCCAGTGATTTGCACGCACCTTACATTTGAGAAATGTAGATAGTTGCGAACTGATTTATGGAGGAAATTGGTTTTCTGAGGAAATGTGTAATAAGTGTTGAAGTTAGAGGATTGGAGTGGCTGTATCCAGAAGATTGAGGCAAACATCAGAGAAAAATAGGAACCGGGCGTGGTGGTGTGTACGTGCAGTCCCAGCTGCATGGGAGGCTGAGGTGGGAGGATCACTGGATAATGAGACCCCTGTCTCTAAAAAAACAAACAAAAATTAGGGAAAAAAAAAACAAAAACCATAGGGAGAAATAGAAAGGGATGGCAGTGATGGGAATGGGAGCCACACAGAGAGGGATGGTGTGCCTGGGGTGAAAGGGAGTGGAAGAGGAAAGGTGAACTGATGCTGCTTCAGTTTGCTTTGGTGTCAGAAACTCTGCTTACTGTTCATCTCCTTTAATCCTCACAAGAACCAAGTGTGGTAAATTTTAACTACATTTTGCTTTGTCGAAGAGACTTAGTGTAAGGAACTTGCTCAAGTTCATAAACCTAATCGGCTTTTAAAAGTAGCAGAGTCAAGACCTGGGGCTGTTGTACAGGGCAGTGAAGATGCCACTGGAAGGTCTTGAGGCTGTGGGAGAAAGGTCTGGTATGTTCCAGATGACAGATGGGTAGGGCAGCCCTACTGAATGAATAAATGAAAGAGCGAGTGAATGAAGATGACTTTGGTGTCAAGGTGACTGGATTGGCCAACATTGGTAACTAGAAGTCTGGTGAGGAGTAGAATGCTGTAGATATTGGAATCTAGATTTTGGCTTTAATTTGGGAATGAGAAGAAAGTGGCAGGTATGAGGGAATTTGTTAAGGGAAAAACCAGTTCATTATAGTGATCTTCAGAATGGCTTCACCAGAGGATGAATGAAGAACCTTGAAGGTCTTCACTTCTAATTTATCTAATGAGTTGCTGGATTTCCCAACCCCCCTGTTTAACCTGAATTTGAGGTCTTCTGGGGATAGGGCCGTCCAGGTAGAGGGAAAGCCCAGGGTTGGAGAAGTAGAGTGTTGTCTGACAGCGGGGCCCTGCACACTGGAGATGCTCAGGAAATGTTTGCTGACTGAATGAACTTGTTTACAGTTGGTGCTTAATTTATGGGAGCAGATGACATTTCCTGGGTTTTACAAGCACCAAGATCAGGGAAGCAATGACAAGTTTAGCTCTTTGGAAGTTAAAAAATAGATGTTCAGAGTTTAAGAATAGTTTAACATTGCGAAAAGCTTTGGGCCAATAAGGATAACTTTAATGCTATAGTTGTATGTGCAGCATCTCTGCTCAGATGCTTTGGGGCTTTAATTTTATATGAATAACCTGAGATTGTTCCATTAAATTACAAAACTAGAAAAGCCTTGAGATATGTTAGTAAGCACTACTGTCTAGTAGAACCATGCGAAAGATTCGCTTGAGGAGAGATCTTTCCTCATCCCTAATTTTATACCTGTTGTTACTAAGAAGGGGTTCAATTTTGAATATTCACAGTAGTTTTCATGCTGCTATTTCAGGCATAGAAAGTGAGCTGACAGGTCGTATTCCTGCTTTACATGGGAAGATGTGAGGGTAGCGTGATGCTGGCGCCTTTGTTTTTTAAAAATCATTTGTAAAGGCACATTGAGAAAATATATTATGCTTATCACTATAGTTCAAGTCAAGTTTCCCTTAATGCTAAATAAATACCAGGTAAGATGACCATTAATGTTTCTTCCTTCCAAATTAATTTTAGAATTATTAATAGAAAAATAAATCAATGAGCAATTTAAATCCACAGTCATGTAAATTAAAGACCATTAAATAAGGTCTAATTTTCTTAATGGTTCTTAGAAACTCCAAAGGGAGGCTTTGATCTCACTCAACCTGTTCCGCAATTCAACCCTGGAGAAACTTGAAACCTAACATCTCCCAGTTGTCGAGCTAGTTGGGAGAGTCTTTGTTTTAACAGTGCCCTCTTGTGGGCAGTTTCCCCTCCAGTGAATGCCTTGGGTTCCTCTGAAAATCAGCTTTAATGTCTGTGCTCTGACAAGCAGGAGGTGGATTTCGGGTAGTCAGGCCAGGTGCAAGAGATCTCAGCTGGGTTTTGGTGCTGGTGGCGGAGGAAGAGTGGGTTGTCAGCCTCATGAAGCAGATCTTCCTTTGCCATGTTGGTGTGGGAGCTTTGATGGGACAGCCTGATTTGCTCACCAAGACCCCTGGAAATGCAGGCAGTGTCTGCTGCTGCTTTGGGTCCCAACCCTGACATCCTGGGTGGGTTACTTGCAGCTGAGACTGAGCCAGGCTTGGGTCTGTGTCCCTCAGGCCTGCATCTTCCCACTGTTCTCAGTCTTGTCCACCAGCCCCAGGCCCCCAAGACCCTTGAATCTGTCAGAAAAACTCCTGGGGCAGCTTTCTGGACAATAAAGCAATAGTAAAATGGTAGGTATAGATTTTAACCCTAGGGAGGAGTTTTGTTCTGGAAAACTTTGTGTTTGGTTTAAATATAATATTTCCCATGACTGTGTTAGCTCTAGACCAAACTATGAGAAAAGATCCTCCTTTTTTTCCTTTGAGAAGTTTATGGAAGTGTTTTTTCCTCTCCAGAGAACTCACAAAAATGATATTTGCCTTTTATATTTTGTTTAATCACAGAGAATCAGAGAAATATTTAGAGTTTTTACTCACATTCCATACACAGTGCTGAAAATGGACCTTGGCCTGGTGGTCTGGAGTCCTAAGTGTTTGGGATTTCTGGCTTCTGTTTCTTGACAGACATTTGGGGAGGGGCCTGTCCAGGTGGGACTTGGGGCCTTGTTGTTGATTTAGAAGACGTGGGAAGAGGACATATAGTGATGGGAAAGGCCTGGGTGCCATCCCAGCTCTGCCTCTCACTGGATGTGCCCAGTTACCTGACAGTTACCTCTCCCCCTTCAGCTTCCTCTTCTGAAAAGTGGATCTAGCAACACTGCTCATGCTGAAGTGTTTCTATGAGGATTGGTACATGGACATGTGAAAGGGCATAGGAATAGGAAGTGCCCAGTACGTGTGAGCTACCATGATAGTTGAGATTGAGTAGGTCATCAGAATCTGAGACTAAGATCAGAAACTACCAGCTCCTAAAGCTGAAATGGTTAAAACCTAACTCAGAATGAATGAGACTGGCCGATTGCGGAAGTGACTCAATTGAAATGATAGTTTCTGAACCTTTTCCTGATGGAACGGGGAAAACAAAGTCCAAGCAAGATGGTGGGAGGATGGCGCCTGAAGAAAGCCGAAGTCCAGTTGGTTGTATTTTTATCTCATCGTTGGATGACAGGCTTTGTCATTAATAGGGATGGTTTGTGTCCAGCTAAGTTGAAGATGGCCAGATTTATAGGCCCTGTGAGGAGAGTGGGTGTTCAGGCCAGGGGGCCCAGATGCCTGCAGGGGAGTTGTCCCCGGGCGTCCCCTCTGCTGCGGGCCTGTGTGCACATCCTGACGGTAACCTGGCTGCCACACCGAATCCCTGGGACTGCCCAGGGCCAGTAGCAGATGAGGGTACTCTAGACCACTTCTCAAATTTTGCTGTACTTTGAAATCACTTGGGGAGTTTAGAACAGTACTGATTGCTGGGTTCAAACCCCCTTAGATTCACTTTAATTGTGCTGGGTTACCAGCCCGGCCACTGGACTTTTCAAAGCTTCCCAAGTGATTCTCAAGTGCAGTAAGGTTTGAGACCTGCTGCTCCCGGAGGCTTGGCAGGAGTCAGAGATGACTTTCTGGTTGATCCACCTGGGTCTCCTGAGCTTGGATGTTGTGGCATCACTCACAGACTGAATGCTCCTGCGGGGCTTGGTGAGGTCCCCACCTTGGACTGGGGGGACTCCACCAAGGAGCCCTTCACCCTTTCATGGCTCTGGCTGAGAACCTGACCGAGCTCTTCCCTCTGTTTGACACCCCTTCAGCTGCTGATGTGCCTACCTTGTAAAGCAGGGAGATGTTTTACATGCCCGTAGTGTGCTGGGCTGAGGGCAGGAGGAGATGGGAAAGCATTGGCTCTTCCCTTCCCAGCTGGGCAGCACTCGGACGACCTCACATCTTGATTCGCCTCATTATAGTTGTCCGGGGGAAGTATTTGTACCGTTCACTCCCCAAATTGCAATTATGTGGTACATGGACTCTGGCCATTGTAGGTGTGACCCCCAGTCCCACACAGCTTGTCTCCTCCCTTCTACATCCTGGGCAAATGTCCAAATAGGAAAAAGCATCTGGGCACTGATGTGGGTGAGCCCAGCCATCACTCAGCTCGGTGAAAACCTGCAGAGGTTTATTTTGATGAATAGCTGGACTCTTAAAATGATGGCATTGATTTGGCATGGGCTGGGCAGTAATTTCCGGCTTCTGTGACCTTCAGGTTTTGCATATTTAGTTCCTGGAAGCTCTAATAGAATGAATAGCTTTATAAATTTATACAATTCTGAATAGTAAATCATTATGCTTTAAAATCATCTTTGCTTCTAGACACGATTGTCCCTTGGCTTTTTTTACAGTTTTATATTTCAGGACTTCTTTTGTAAACTTAAGTAGGAAAAAGGATGGAGTTGCTCTTTGCTTGCTTCAAAAGTTATTTTTGATTAAAAACTGGGGTACATACATATTCTGTTTTTAACGGTTCGGCAGTGACTTATTTATATGGTGTAATCCTTAAGAGATGAAAGTCACATTCAAGAATATTGTCAACACTGAAGGGGCTTTTATTAAAATCCATAGTAATTGTATCTTTTGTGTGTTTTTTTGGCTTTCAGGTTTTCAAATCCCTTGGCACAGATGTCGTGAAATCTGCATTTGAAGGTTACAATGCTTGTGTCTTTGCATATGGGCAAACTGGATCTGGAAAATCCTACACGATGATGGGAAATTCTGTACGTTGTTTATACTGTGTGGGGAGGAAAGTTCTCATTATCTTTATCTGGATGGACAGAATTATCTCTTTTATCTACTTGGTCTGTACTAACTTGCTTTCTGTGTTCTGATCATTCTTTAGTAATGAGATAAAACTCAGTAATAAGTTAGGCTAAATTTCCTTTGAGAGATTTTAAATTAGAAATAGTTTTAAGTTTATAAGCATGAATAATGAATGCAAGTCCCAGTTCATTTTCTGTTTTTGAAGGCCTTATAATCTTATCAGAAAAGTATGCTGGGCCCATAAGTAATTTATTCTTCCTTTCTGCCAACACAACAGTTTGAATAAAATTACTGAAATCTGTTCTTTTTAAAATTATTCAAAACATTTTTGCACCAAGAAAAATGTAAAAAAAAAAAATCTAACTTTTTGTTGGAAGGGTATTACATGAATCCTGCAAATATATATATATATATATATGTATATATATATATAAGTTATATAGCTTAGTATGTTCTGAGAAATGTGTCTAGGTGGAAAAAAAATAAACATAGTGTGTACAGTTTAGTAGTTCAGTCATGTAAATTAACAGACATTAATGTTATGCTTGTACCCAAATATGGAGGATTAGAGCCTAGACATTATCAGAGGAACTTTTTATCTCATTCCAAATATGGAGGATTAAAATCTAGAACTTTTTATCTCATTCCGTGTTTTTTCCAGATTTAGATTATGCTCGTGTGTTTTATTTTTGTTGTGTCATAGCGAATGCTCTGCCCAGTGCCTGCCAAGCCTGTGGCATGGTCTGGATGTGGAGATGCTAGCCGAGGACCGAGGGCTTCCTGCCAGCAGGCATGCGGTATCTTCTATGCTAAAAGTTTTGCAGTTCATGGAGTAGTGTCTTAGAGAACAGGTCTTTACAGAAGGAATTATTTCAGTGCATGTATTTGTTTCTTAAGTCCAGGCTTTCCCTTTGTGTGAGAGGTTGATAAATGCTGGCCTATGAGTCCTCAATGCTGAAAAGCAGGAAGAACAAATAGAAAATTTTAAGAGTTTCACATTTCCTTTTATTTCTCTCTTTGTCCTTTCCTACTGTGGCTTTGTGGGTGGGGGAGGGACAGGGGGGGGGGACCCAAAACCTCTAAAAGTGAAATTTGCATGTTGATTCCCTGGTTGTTATTTAATGTAAGTTAAATATTTATAAAGCACTCAGAAATTACAAGTGTTTTTCTCTGACATCATAGTTGAGTACTGCTTGGGTATACTTTTTATTTAAAGTGGGAACTAAAAATATGATGAAAGTCTCATTTTTCCTTGATAAGAATTGGTGCTGATTTAATGGTACAAAGAAAAAAAAATCTCTTAAAGCAGTGCAATTTCTTTTATTTTGTGAGTGGGGGTTGGGTGAAGGTAGGGAGGAACTTGCGAAGAAAACACTGAAGCTCTGAAGTTTGGTTTCCTGACAACAGTTTTGCCTGATCTTCAGTGTCATTCTGAGGCTCGTCAGTTTGTAAATGTTGATTTAAACGTGAATATTATTGAATGTTATACCCACATTGCAGAGGTAATATGGTATATTAAAATTTTCCTACCTAGGAAGGCCAGTGTAGGGATTACTATTTATATATTAAAGGAGGGACATAGTATGTGTTTTAATGTGGTCCTGTCACCTAAGTTTTAAGTCAGTTATTAACTGCTTTGAGGACTTTTTAAGGTTTTCTTGGTGTTCCTTTACTGCCTGGTGTGTTTTACCGTCTTTGGTCATTTCACCAGATATTTTTTAACATTTATTCTACAGCTATAGACTGTCTCATTTGAAAGTTAGAGAATGAGCCTCTTTATGTTTGCAAGCCATGATTTAACTGATTAACAGCTGATAACCATGTATGACCAAAGTTCCAGCTTGTAGAAATCAAGATGGCTCAATCCTCTATTTCAGAGAGTAGGAAGCAGTCCTGGAGCAGGTAACGGTGTGTCTGGGGTCCCGATGTGGTTGGCCAGGGGCTCACATGCAGGCCCCTTGAGTGTGAGTCTAATCCAGCAAATGGCAAATTCAGTCATCAGTTGCTTTTATTTCAAGTGACAGGTGTGACATTCTTCCTTCCCATTGTAGGGCGATTCTGGCTTAATACCTCGGATCTGTGAAGGGCTCTTCAGTCGGATCAGTGAAACCACCAGATGGGATGAAGCATCTTTTCGAACCGAAGTCAGGTAGGGCCGGTGGCCTGAGTTACTGAGTGTGAGCTTGGTTGGAGTCAGGGGTGCTTGGCTTGCTTTTAGGCACTAGGAATGGATAAGGCCTAAAGAAAGAGTCTGCCCCTTCTTCTCCTGTACTTATGGTAGTTGGGAATAAAGCTTAAAACATTGAATAAAGCTTAAAACATGATTTTCAATGAAAGTTTTCAGTGACTTTCATGGGTACAATTTGGATAAGGATTTGGGAGGCTGGTAGAAATAACATAACTTGGTCGGAAATTAATGCAGGATGTTTATCTCAAATGGAGTGAGCTTTTGACTTTTAAGTGTATACCCGATTACTTTCCTCATTCTTTAACTTAGTAAGGTTTGTTTGTAGTATTCTTTATTTTAGTAGGATCACTATAAATCTAACCTATAAATCTGAGTGCTTGAGGTGCTTTTTCTTCCTTGAAATGAAACCTGTGTTGGGGGCCAGTCTCTTTAATTAGTTTTAAGGGTAGAAGGGGCAATTTAGGGTTCTCCCAGCTGCTTGACTGCTGTGTGGCCTTGCATAAATTATTTAAATCACCCTAAACCTCCCTTGCCTAACCCGAAAATGGGGATAGTAGTGGTACCTACCTTTGGGTTATTGCAGGGATTCAATGAAATAATCCACGTCATAGCTTAGCATAGCACAGTAGGTCTTTACTTCATGTTGTCTTATCAATAGGTTCTTGGAAACTGCTACTTTAACTGAAATGACATGTAATGAAACCAATTTTTTTTTCTCATCATTATAATGAAACAGTGTTGAAGGAAACGTTATTCAAGTACCTGCTATGCTTCATTTCTCTTAGAAGCCTCCTTTCCAAGAACCTATCAATGATGTTAAGTGAGGACTTGTTGTACCTGATATGTAGTTACCATCCATAAACATATGTTGCTGCTCTGTGGTGTTATTGTTATTAATGCCTGAAATCATTTTTCTGAATTCAGTGTTATTTAAAATTTTTAGCTACTTAGAAATTTATAATGAACGTGTGAGAGATCTACTTAGGCGGAAGTCATCTAAAACCTTCAATTTAAGAGTCCGTGAGCATCCGAAGGAAGGACCTTATGTTGAAGGTAAGAGTGAATATTTTACAGTCCTATTCTTCTTGGGAATTTGTGTAAAAATGACACTTTCAAAGAAAAAAGTAGCATGATAGTAAGACTTTAAAAATGTGTTTAATTTTGGAATTTTATTAGAGTAAAAAATGTCATGAGCTTTCACTACCCAGTGGTCATTTAGTGAATTCATACTTCGCTGGGCACCCTCTACTTTTATGAGGCTTGTGAATAGATTTCTTCTGGCTTTAAGAAATCTCTGGAAATTTGTTTCCTAATGTTCTCAAGCAAGGTAAGCAAGCCTATCACTTGTCTCTTTAAATAGCATTGCATTTGAGCAGTATATCTTTACTGATCCTAATGATAATATATGGCAAGAAAAATATTCTAAGATCTCTTACCTGGTAAAAGGAGCATTTACAGGATTTCCTGTATGTATTGTGATACACTAGTTGTGGCATAGTCACTTTGAGGAATGCCACACTAATTATTTTAAAGCATAGACTGGATTTAAGGCTATCTCTGTAATGACACTAATCTCACTCTATATAAGGTTACTTAGTAATGGCTGAATGGCTGGCCTGTACAAATCACACACAGATGTGCTTTCGTGTCCTTCATGTGTGTCTCTTTAGAGGCAAATACTGAGAACTGGTCATGCGTTTAAAGTTGTTCCTGGTTGTGGTTGTTGTTTTTACCTAGAGCTATCAGGTATACCAATAGGACCCTAACTGTTGTTTATTAAATTTCAATTTGAACTTTTGCCTTCTGTGCCCAAAGCAGGGTGTGCCATTATGTAGTTGTTTTGTGGAATAGCTATTACTGTTAATGCACTGTTCAGGTGATGGGTACACTAAAAGCCCAGACTTTACCACCATAAAATATATACATGTAACGGAATTCTGCTCATACCCCTTAAATCTTTTAAAATAAAAAAAATTAAAAAATATTTAAAAATAGGTTAGACTAACATGTGCCTTTATGTTTTCCCTTTGATTGTCTTATCAGATATTAAGACATACAAAATTGGTATATGAAGTGACAGAATACTCAAACAGAGTAAACATCCAGGGTGTGACCTCTGACCTAGACTTAGTTTTTAATGAATGTGCTATTCAAACATTGGCAGAAGTATTGGGAGGATTATTAAGCCATCTGGGAGGGAAAAAAAGTAAATTGGTACCATAGCTCAATTTGTACTCCAGAATAAATGGTAAATGGATCAAAGATTTAAGAGTAAAATATAGATAATTAAATGACTACAAGAAACCATGGGTTAATTTTTTCAAGAAACTTGGAGGAGGGAAGGCTTTTTAAGACTTGACTTAAAATTCAGAAAACACAAATAAAAGATGTTAAATTTGAAATGGTAAAAAATATAAATAAATAAAACTTTATGCTTGGTAGACATACTGCAAGCAAAGTAAAAAAGCTTAATTGCAAAATAGGGAAAATATTTTCAGTATAAGTTTCAGACAAAGGACTTATTTCCCTAATATATAAAGAGCACCTATAAATCAGTAAGTACAGATCCAACATACAAGTAGAAAAATGGACAAAGGATGTGTCTAGACCAGGTGTCCTCAGACTACGGCCTGGGGGCCACATGCGGGTGTTTTTGCCTGTTTGTTTTTTTTACTTCAAAATAAGATATGTGCAGTGTGCATAGGAATTTGTTCATAGTATTTTTTAAACTATAGTCCGGCCCTCCAATGGTCTGAGGGACAGTGAACTGGCCCCCTGTTTAAAAAGTTTGAGGATCCCTGGTCTAGACTATACTCAGAAATAGAAATACAGGGGATATTTAAGTGGAGGAAAGAATGCTCAGCCTCACTCATAATAAGAGAAAAACAAAATAATAATAATATGAAATAACATTTGCCACCCATCTTTGTCGAATATAAATAAGCTTTATAGGGCAGTGTTGGGGAGCGTCCTGGGTGACAAGCACTCTTACACATTGCTGCTGCTGAGTGTCAACTGCCTTCTGTGCAGAACACTCTTGGAATAGCTATCAAAGTTTGAAATGACCACTGGCCTAGCAATTCCATCTCTAAGAATTTATTTTGTAGAAACATTCACATGCATTTGAAAAGACCTATGTACGAGATTATTTGTAGAAGCATTACTTGTAATTGGGGGCAAAATGTAAGCAACCTCTATTGTCTCTCTCCATAGGAGACTGGTTAAATTCATTATGGTTCAAACATACAATCAAATGCTCTGCTGCCTTAAAAATGAATAAGGAATTACCTTAACTGTCAGAGATTGATCTTCAGTATATTATTACTCTTAAAAAGCAGGGTGCAAAATAATGTTCATGGTATGCTACTATTTGTATGGAAGGGGGAAAAAAGATGGTTATATATAAATGTCGTTGCCTGTAATATGTATGGATCTTTCTAGAAGGTTATGTAACATTTGGTTGCCTGACAGAAGGGGAAGAGAGGGCCCTTGGGTACAGAATGGGAGGCCTTTACCCAGTATAACTTCTGTGGCCTTTGACTTTGGAACCATATGAATGTTCTAAAAAATTAGTAAAATAATTTTTAAAAGTATTTAAAAAATGCTTTTGGGTTTTAAATGGAGGTAGTGCTTTTACATTTTTCTTCTGTGTGCTATAACTAATGTTAATGAAGTTTATGGTAATAGCTAACATTTATTCCCAATACCTATGTGATAGGTACACATTATCAGATAAAGCAGGCTGGGCATGATGGCTCACACCTATAATCCTAGCACTCTGGAAGGCCAAAGTGGGAGGATCACTTGAGCTCAGGAGTTAGAGAACAGCCTCAGCAAGAGTGAGAGCCTGTCTCTACTAAAAATAGAAAAAGTTAGCCAGGTGTGGTGGTGTGCACCTGTAGTCCCAGCTAACTCGGGAGGTTGAGGCAGGAGGATCACTTGAGCCCAGGAGTTTGAGGTGGCTGTGAGCTAGGCTGAGGCCACAGCATTATAGCCTGGGCAACAGAGTGAGACTCTGTCTCAAAAAAAAAAAAAAAAAAAAAAAAAATCAAAAAAGGCAGCTGAGGGACAGTGAGACTCAGCAACTTGTCCTTAACCGTGTAAGTCCATGGTTGGTAAGTAGCAGAGCTGGGATTTGATCCCAGCAACCTAGCTCCCACATTGCATTATAAACCACTACACGGGAGAGGCAAGTAAGATCTTTAAACAGGTTGGCAGAGTAGTGTATTTGTAGAGTGGTGTATTGTTTTATAGTGGGAAATTTCATATTCTGTTTTTACTATAAGGGGGATTTATTCATCCTTTCTCTCTCTCTCTCTCTCTCTCTCTCTCTCTCTTTTAGATTTATCCAAACATTTAGTACAGAATTACAGTGACGTAGAAGAACTTATGGATGCGGGAAATATCAATCGTACCACGGCAGCGACCGGGATGAACGACGTCAGTAGCAGGTCTCATGCCATCTTCACCATCAAGTTCACTCAGGTAAGGGCAGCTGTGGAGCCGGCTGGCTGCGTCCCTGAGGTCTTTACTTGCTGATTAGCACCAGCTGAGGACCGATCTTGCTGAACCAGGAGCAGCAGCAGGTAAAGGTGACTGACTGTCATTTTCTTGTTAATTAGAGTTGAACATGTGCTGTGCGCTGAGTTTCTCTGTGGTTACAATCACAGTCATTTGAAATGTCCTGATGTGTACCCTTAAGAAATATTTAGCAGGCTTCCCCACCCTGTTCTAGACATAAAAAAAATTTGCTCTGGGCTTAATTAAGCAAAAGTTTTCATTGTTGCAAGCTCTGTGGGAGATAATGGATTGTAAGTCAGAGCAGCTGGAAGCCAAGGTGAGTAAGTTAGTGCAGTGCATTATCGCTCCACGGCACTCACCTCGCAGTGTTGATTATGATTATTAGAACGATATTAAAGGACAGTGAACATTTATAAGTACTAACATAAGAATTCATTATAATCAAGAGGTGGACAGCATCTTGAATACGTGTGGCAGTTGTCGAGGGTAAACATTTTAACACTGAGGCTGGTAGAACAGATGAATGCAAAAATGTAGGGTCCTCATAGGGCTTAAACAAGCGCTGGGAGTTTGGTATTTCCTAACCTGTGTTAACAGTTGAACACATCAGATACGAAAAGGCAGCATTTTATTAATGAGAGGGGATCAGAGATCAGGAAGATGAAGACATTCTCTGAGGTCAATCAGAACAACTCTTCCTCAAATTCTCCATCTCTTGACCTTTTGTTAGACCCTTGCTTTTGATATACTGTAGTTTAGTGGATTCTCTGCTGCTTTCTGGTTGGTGCTTGGTTAGGACATGACCTCCTCTAGTTTCTACGAGGTTTACATTTATATCAAAATATGGTAATTTTGGGGGGAGCATTTTGTTTCAAAATGTAAAACAGGTTAAAAGTCTTCAGCAAAATAAAATTTTGGTAGAATTCAGAAGCAAGTAATATGGTATTTAAGATTTCACATTTTTTGTAATTTGTGGAACAAGATGTTTTAACCTTGATTAATGGTTGAATGATCTTTTACGTACTTGTCTACATTTGTCATATTTTGAAAAGCCTTTGTGTTGGGAACACTGGAGATTCTAGATGAGGATATAACTAATTATTTGTTTGCTTAACATTTTTCTCTGTTGAGTGCCCCTGAGTCCCTAGTTTGCTGCTCTGCCACAATCTGATTCAGTAGGGCTTTGTCGAGAATGACTGATTTGAGTAATGGACTGGTTCTTTAGAAAGTTTGAGAATCATATGTGGTAGACTTCTGTTGCATTCAATTTAATTTTAAAAGCTTTATAATCAATGTGAAGGCCAATAAAACAACCAAATTTTTTTTTAAAAAACAATACCCCGAGACATCTCAGTGAGGAGTGGAAAATAATTAGAATTTGTGTCGTAAACAACATCAGGGCCCTTTACACCTCTTTAATTTTACTTTCCTATTTTACCGCAGGCAAAATTTGATTCTGAAATGCCATGTGAAACTGTGAGTAAGATCCACTTAGTCGATCTTGCTGGAAGTGAGCGCGCAGATGCCACCGGAGCCACCGGCGTTAGGCTTAAGGAGGGGGGGAACATTAACAAGTCCCTCGTGACTCTGGGGAACGTCATCTCTGCCTTAGGTAGGTTTGTACTTGTCTCCCGCCTCTTCTAGTCCCTTGTGGTTACTGTATTAGCACGAAGCAATTACGTTTAATGTTTGTGTTGCAAACCGAGGTAACATCCTCAAGGTTTTTTGAAGCAAAATTAGAGGGAAAAAAAAAACTTTACTAATTGTCCTTTCTCCCTCTTTTTTTTCTTTCTCCCCCCAGCCGATTTATCTCAGGATGCAGCAAATCCTCTTGTAAAGAAGAAGCAAGTTTTTGTGCCTTACAGGGATTCTGTTTTGACATGGTTGTTAAAAGATAGCCTTGGAGGAAACTCTAAAACTATCATGATTGCCAGTAAGAGTTTTAAGTTACTTTCCTGAATATACAGTGTTTCCTATGAGTTAGCCATAAATACTTAAGTTTGAGGTGTCTAATTAGGAAATAGCGCATTTTATATCTTAAAAAAGTAATGGTTTTTCTATTTTGAAAAAAACCCACCTACTGTGGTCCAGTTTTTAGTATCATGTTATTAACCACTTCGGTACGGCCCTCACCGGCCTCCAAACCTTGCCCACAGCCAGTACTCATAGTCCGCACGATAGTTTGTGCTGTGCATTGATGACAAATCCGTTTTGCTCTTGTCTGATGAGGAAAGCTTTAAAGCACTGAAAGCTTGTTTTACTTTACAGGCAGCTTTACTTGTAATGCAAATCAGAATAGGTAACATATACATATATGTTTTCATTATGTTATTTTTAAATGTTCACAATTTTATTTTGGTAAATGAAAAATTAGAAAAGTCATACCACGGCTGTTGGCTAAAGTCGCTGTGTGCGTTCATCTGTGGCTATCAAGTATAGTCGACGCTCGTACCGAAGTGGTTAAGTTACATAGCCTTGCCCTGGTATGGACACTGTGATAACATGCAAAAAGATTCTTAGCTTTTCCTTGCTTAAAGTAGAAACTTTTAACTTCACTAAATAACTCCAAGGAGAAACTCATTATTGGGACACAAAGTAAAAATAACCCAAATTTGTTTTTTTTTATTTAAAGCAATAAATGTAGAATTTAAGAATTGATAGGGAAAAAATGCCAATAAATATGACAAGTAATGCTAATACTAATATACTTTATTTCTATATTTTGGCCAATTAACTGAAAAGAGGCAGAACAGAGAAAAAGTATACAAAGGAGAGATGAGGAGAACTTGAGAACTGTTTCCCCTTCTTCTCTCCCTGTGTCCTTCCTGCCCCCATTGTTACGTATCAACCATGGAGACAAGGGATGTACACTGCACATGCAAATGTATAGCCACATAAACCTTAAAATTTGGTTGGGGGTGGTGGTGGGTAGGATTACCAAAACTTAAAGAACAAAGAATTAACTGACTCTTTTAAAACATTATCATGTTCTGGGCTTTTATAGGTGGTAGGCTTTTCCAGAATTTTAAAAATTATTTTAATTCTTATTTAATGTCAAGATTACAAATAGTCTTGAAAACCTCTTCTTCCTATATTCTCAACAGAGAAAACTCCCTAGCTGTAGTGGGGTATCTCATACTTCATTTTATAGTCAGTTCGGTGGTTGATTCTAGACTTGAGGAAAATGACAGTTAATTTGGTATTGTGAGCACTCTTTCCTATAAATCTTAGATAATTTTTAATATTCATTACTGTGGCAATGAATATTTAGTCTATCCAATGACCTGGGGTTAATCTAACTTTTAAATTACAAACCAGCTTTGTGTTAAATGAAACATGGAGTGCTGGATAAACTATTTTTTGAATTCATTCTTCACAGCCATTTCACCTGCTGATGTCAATTATGGAGAAACCCTAAGTACTCTTCGCTATGCAAATAGAGCCAAAAACATCATCAACAAGCCTACCATTAATGAGGACGCCAACGTCAAGCTCATCCGTGAGCTGCGAGCTGAAATAGCCAGGCTGAAAACGCTGCTCGCTCAAGGGAATCAGGTTGGGTTTTTCTGAGATTTATGGATAATTTTCTTTGAGTAATGGCATCTATTTCTAGATCTTAATGAGACAATTATCTCACTCATAGTATTGATTTGAGTAAATAAGTGCTAAGTAAAGCTTCGAATGAGTTAGTCCCTCCTTTACATCAGCCTCCTATTGGCCTCTGCATTCATTATGAGCTCAGCGTGTAAGATTTTATCCACTAAAGCTGAAATGATTAACTAACTAATAGTTATCAATTATGGATGGAAATTTAGTATGCAGTAGGTTTAGCGGCATAATCTCCTTTAGTGGGAAGAAATTGAGATGCTTAGAGTAACATTTAAAATTCTACCCCATGCATTTTATGACTTTAAGATGTTTTTTAACAGAACGAAAGGCTTGTTTGAATGCCTTTCTGAATCTCTGTATCGTATCACCTATTATAGAGGTGGTTCTGGTAGTTCAGTGACACGTGTGACATCATACGTGTGGCCTGGCTGAGGTGCTGTCCCCAGGGCCTTGCTTGGTTGTTGAAACAGCCTCGCTTCAGGGTCTGTTGGGATTCTGGCGAAGAAGCTTTGTCATTTTGTGTTTTTCACAGTAAACTTCCTTATAGTAGTCTACGCAGTATACGTGCAGAGTTACAGGCCATGAAGAATAGTGTGAGTTAAGTTCTGGTAGGCTTAGGTACTGCTGAGAAGGAAGGCCACCCTTGAAAGAAAGTCAAGGATAGCTTTTTAAATGTTGAACTTAGACTAGAGTTAGAAATAAAATAAAGATACATTTCCTCCCATTTTCTTAACCCATGAATGGAGGGTGTCTTAAGTGTATCCTGAAAAGAAATACTTTTCTTTAAATGCAAAGTGGTTTCTCTCGCACCGTGCTTTTCATGTAGGATTATGTGGCTCTTGAGCTCTTGACATCCCAATAAGTGGTGTGATCTATGAAAATATTGACAGGATGGAAACTTCACTGAGTTTCCTGTGTCCTGAAACACACCTGTCAGTTCCTTCCCACACGATGGCAGACAGGAATTGAATAGGATTTGTTCATCGCACTTAAAAATATCTCCACATACATTTTGGTTTATGATGTGAATCTTCCCTTGTGTGGAGGGAAGTTGTCAGAATGAACAGTCCAGCTGCATGTGATATTATCAGGGCCTTATAACATCAACCACAGCAGTCACTTATACAGCTTGTTATTGGGATCTTTTTTCAGTGTCTTTGAAACATTATTTATCTAAGGTAAGCCTTTAACATTCATTGATCGATAGGATCACTCAGAATACTATCTGTGAAGGAAAGTATTTGGAAAATTCTAGTGCAGCTTCTAGTACTTAACCTTTTACTAGGTTAAGAGAATGAAAGAAAAAAAAAAAGAGAGATTATGCTTTTTAAACTAAACTGAAGAAATCCTTGAAAGAAGCCTTATTATATGGACAGAAAAACTTTTCTTAAAACTTCTATAAAATATAGCACTCTGGGAGGCTGAGGCAGGAGGATCGCTCAAGGTCAGGAGTTGGAAACCAGCCTGAGCAAGAGTGAGACCCCGTCTCTACTAAAAATAGAAAGAAATTAATTGGCAAACTAAAAATATATAGAAAAAATTAGCTGGGCATAGTGGGGCATGCCTGTAGTCCCAGCTACTCGGGAGGCTGAGGCAGAAGGATCTCTTGAGCCCAGGAGTTTGAGGTTGCTGTAAGCTAGGCTGATGCCATAGCATACTAGCCCAGGCAACAGAGTGAGACTCTGTCTCAAAAAAAACAAAAAAATATAAAATACATTCTTTTTGAAGAATGTCTTCAGAAGTATTAGTATGCCAAATAGTTGCCTTATATTATATTTTATGGTCTTTTTTTCTTGTTTCTATTATGACCTAAGTCCACTGTACTTAAGGGAGTGTTTTTTTTTGTTGCTATGGTTTTGGGGGTGAGGATGAAATAGATAAGTCTATTTTTAGAACACATTGAAGATAAAATTTTTTTGGTAAACTTAATACATTAAAATATAAAAATGGAAGTCCAATTAAAATTAATTTATCATACTATGAAACTGTAAATGGTTTTGAGACAATACAAGCTTATCCTAAATTAATTGAATTTGTGATGCTTAATAGAAAAAGCAGCTGTTCTTAAATGTTCATTAAACCTCTCTGTATAATTTTTTCTGAGGACATTGCTCTATTCCTAGAATATTCTATATGCTGCCATGGTTCATTGAGAATGTTACTCAAATCAAAGTTCCATTTCTAGGATGATTTATCTAAGCACAGCTAAATAAAAATCAACTTCTACTTTTAATTACTTTATATATTTGCCATGGAAAATGTCATGTGCATCAGGGCACAGGTTTTTTGTTTGTTTTTAAGAGACAGGTTCTCACTCTGTCTCCCAGGCTGGAGTGCAGTGATACAATCATAGCTCACTGTAGCCTCAAACTTCTGGGCTCAAGTGATCCTCCTGTCTCAGCCTCCCAAGAAGATGGGACTACAGACAGATGCCACCGCACCTGACTAATTAAAAAAAAAAAATTGTAGAAGTAGAGTCTTGCTATGTTGCCCAGGCTCATCTTGAATTTCTGGCCTCAAGTGATCCTTCTGCCTCAGCCTCCTAAAGTCCTGGCTTGAGCCACCAAGCCCATCCCTAAAAGCATAGTTTTGATAAATCAAAAGATTTGACGTGTATTTATTTCTCCTACTATACAGATATATATGTAGTAGTTTATATATATGAACTTTTTATTGAAGTGTTATGTAGGTATAGAAAAATTGCAAGTTAGACACGTACAGTTCAGTGAGTTTTCACAAGCTACATTCACCCATTTAACCTGCACCTACCTTAAAAGACAGATATTACGCCGGGCGCGGTGGCTCACGCCTGTAATCCTAGCTCTCTGGGAGGCCGAGGCGGGCGGATTGCTCGAGGTCAGGAGTTCGAAACCAGCCTGAGCAAGAGTGAGACCCCGTCTCTACTATAAAATAGAAAGAAATTAATTGGCCAACTAATATATATACAAAAAATTAGCCGGGCATGGTGGTGCATGCCTGTAGTCCCAGCTACTCGGGAGGCTGAGGCAGGAGGATTGCTTGAGCCAGGAGTTTGAGGTTGCTGTGAGGTAGGCTGACACCATGGCACTCACTCTAGCCTGGGCAACAAAGCGAGACTCTGTCTCAAAAAAAAACAAAACAGACAGATATTACCAGCAACCCAGAAGCCCCACTAATGCCTCTTTTCAGGAACTACCCATTCTTCCTCTCAAGAGTAACCAACTACCTTGACTTCTAAAGGCAGAGTTAGTTTTTAGTTTTGCCTGTTCTTCTTCATATGATGGATCATTCAATACTTACTCCTTTGAACTCACTTCTTTCAGTCATCATTGTGTTTGTGAGGCTCATTCATGTTGTTGCATGTAGTTGCAGTTCCATTCTCACTGCTGTATTGTATTCCATCATGCAGCTGTGTCCCAGCTCATTTATTCACTCTACTTTTGATGGGCATTTGGGGAGGTTCCTATCTGAGGCTGCTGTGAACTTTATTCTACATGTCTTATAGTGAACATATAGATGCATTTATTAGCCTTATGCCTCAGAGTGGAGTTGGTACGTCAGAAAGTATACATATGTTCAGTTTTAGTAGATACTGCCAAGTAATTTTTTAAAAGTGGTTATACCCATTTATAGTCCACCATTAATATACGTAAGTGCCAGTTCTAGTTGCTGCAGATTCTTGCCCACACTTGTTACAGTCCAATTTTTATTGTAACCATTCCTATGGATCTATACCAGTATCACAGAATAATTTTACTTTGTACTTCTCAGATGATTAATGAAGTTGAGCATTTGAATACTTTCTCTGTTCGTTTGTTCCCTTTATTTAAGCATATTTCATATATTTCTGCGTTTAATTGGGCACAGAGAGAATGTCTCTTGACTGCTGCGTCTCTCTTGAATGTACCTACAGATAAGTAAGTTAAACAATATAGAAATAAAATAAGCAACAAAAGTTAGGAAGCAAAGAAGAAAATGGGAAAGAGAAGATGAAAGTAGAATGAATTCCTCATTTTTGTAGCTGAAGTCAAAAATAAATTTTAAATAATAGAAGTATCATTATGAGTATACTTTTAAGGTAGGCGCTACATCTCAGATAAAGTCACAAAATAAAATGCAGTTGTATAGTGTTTGTAACAATGAGCAAAGGCCTAATTCAGGGGGGGAAAAAGAGGTGCGAAAACAGCATTGTGTGAGCTTAAAAAGAGTACTTTATCACAACTAAGAGTGCTGTTCACAATTAAAATCAGACATGACATCAGTTTTCATAAAGAAAACAACAAAACAGTTCGAAATAGTAGGAGGCAGCCACACATATTTGGCACAGAAAATTTTAACTCTTTTCATTTTGTGAGAGCTCACTTAGACAAAAGGCATCACATATTTAAATAACATGCTGAAAATTTTCTCCAATCAATGTAAACCAAGAAAAGATTGCAACTCATGCAACAAAAGATCACTTTACTTTCTATGAAAAGAGCTTCTATAAAAAAATAAGAAAAACATCACAACCGAGCAGAAAATTGAACAAAGAATGTGAGCACAATTCATAAGGACTGTCAAATGGCTTTCTAAGTTGATGAAAATATGCTCAATGTCATCTGAAATACAATATATGCAGATTAAAAAAAATAGTGAAATGATATTAATATATGTGTATGTATATATATGTTTGTGTGTGTACGTACATGCATACATCAAGCGGTGGACCTGGGTATTTGACTGCATGTAAATTATCCTCAGAGTTCTTAAAAAATAGGGTGTCCTTTTCACCTGTTTGATGAACAAAGAGGTGTACAGTGTATCAACAAGTTTGGGAGGCACGAGGGGCTTATGTAGGTTCTTAGTGGAGTTGATGTCACTGCACTTTTATAATAGTGATTTTGACATAGTGTTACTCTTGGTTTAACGACATGTGAACTTAATCTGACTATGATTTAATCATGAATGTTTTTCTTCTAAATAGACATCTTGCAAAGAATAATTATAATCGAAAATGGTTTACTTTTACCAAAGATTTCTTTAAAAAGGACTTAGATAGGTCTTTCTTTACATGTGATTCAAAATAATTTTCCAGAAAGGCTGGTGGTCATAACCACCTTTGTGTATATATTCAGTGATTATCTACTGAGTTGATAATGTGGTAGAAATATTTCAGCTTTAATTATAGATAAAAAGTCCCAACAATGGATTCTGTAAAATTACCCACGTTACAAAGGGCTTTCTAATTGTTCTGAAAATTGTCAACCATATATAAACAATGCAGTCATACTAACATCTGCCACTTTCATTTCTTCAATGAAAAATATTTATTAAGTACCATCTGTGTGCAAGACAACATGTTTGGTGCAATGATGCATTGTAGTAACGTGTTAACAAAGCCCCTTTTTTCTTTACTGAGGATGGATTTGACCTTGGGTTAACTTTGTGGCTTCCATCTCTGTAAAAGTGGGATGCCAGCTGTCTGTCTAGGCATCATGTCTAATGATAAAAATGTCCCCTACTTGACGAATTGCGTCTGGATTAGGATGAACTATATATAAACTATAAATGCCAGCTGAGAAGCCATAGCTTTGAGTTTCTCTGAGGGCAGTGACTTTTGTAACTGCCCTTGTAGGGACCCTGAAAATGTGTCCTTTGTAGGGACCCTGAAGGATGTGCCTTGTTAAAAGAGATGCTGGGTCCTGTGGGCATGGCCTTCTAAACCAGGGTGGCCTCCATGTGAATCTCACCCTTCACCGTAAGGGGTTACTCAAGAGGGCCAAAGACAATAGCTCCTGGACACCTCTGATCACTACTGTGTAGACTGTCATGAGGACCTTGCTCACCAGAATGAACGCCTGTGCTCCCAGCCAGGCAGCTCTGCTTTCTACTGAGTACACAGATGCCAAGTGCGGCTCACGATGGTGTTCTTAGTTTGAATGTTTAACTGAGCCTAAGAAGACTGCCTAGAAAATGTTTTTGTTTGAATAGAAATGGAAAAGTAAATAGTAATAAAAAAAAAATGCAGCCTCTGGGGAGGCCAACTTGGCAATTAAAAAAAACCACATACATATAGATGACTCATAAATTCCCCTCCTGGGAATTTATTCTGTTGACAGAGCCATGCATGCTGTAGGCAGTTGGCATAAGGACAGTCGTAGCATTGTTGGTAAAGAAAAGGTTAGAAAAAAACCTACATTTATGTTAATAGGAGAATACTAATATGAATTATAGAATATCCATACAATGGATTACTATACAGTGGAATTGGAATTGTTAAAAAGAATGAAGTAGTTTTATTTTTACTGAATTTTCCCCAAGATATATTTGTTGAGTGAAGATTGCAGTATTTAGAACAGTGTTTTTATGCCACTTATATTTAAAAACATAACAAAAACATGCTTGCATATGACTAGAATAACTACAGTTCTACACAACCAAATTGTGAAGGTGTGGTTGTCTGTGTGTGTGGGGGGAAGACTCCTTTACTTTCTTCTTCCTGATGATATCTCAGGCAGTGGGAAGGGTAGACGAATAGGAAGCACTGTGCCTTCCACTCTGGCCAGGGACTAAAATGTGAGTGCAGTCAAAGCCCCAGCCTGGCTTCATCTTTGTCTCCTATCTCTGTTTGCTTGTCCCTCCCAGCTGTAACCTGATTGTGGTGTTTATCATCCTCACATCAATCTTTACACTTCTGCCACATAGATAAGGAAATGGGCACCCAGATTGTAGTGTAGCCTTGTCCTACATAGAATACCATCCAGCTGTGAAACCAAAGAGTTTCATTTGCATATGTCAACTTGGATGAACCTCAAAAGCCTGTGGCTGAGTAAGACTTAGTCATCATACTTTGTGAATCTTACACTTTGGGTGTATTCAAAAAGATGAATCCTTAAGATCTAGGGATTTAGGTTGTGTTTGATTTTGGTAAAATGTCAATAGGTCACATCTTTTGCTTTGCTGACTTGCATTCCAAATGTAGGTTTACCAGGATGTCATGGTTTTGAATACTATGAGATATGTATCCCATATAAAAGACTTGGTGTCAATGCTTTTTTTTGGGGGGGGGGCAAGAGCATTACTTTTTACCTTTATCTAATAGTTTCTGTGGAAATTTTAGATGATTTACTATATTAATGGAAAAATCCTCTAGGTCATTGCTGTTTATTAACTACCGATCTCTTTTATGGTTTAAATTGTAGATCGCCCTCTTAGACTCCCCTACAGCTTTAAGTATGGAGGAAAAACTTCAGCAGAATGAAGCAAGAGTAAGTGATACTTTGACTTGTTCATGACTTTTCCTAGTATTTTAAGTGCATGCTTTTTAAGACTTACTGTTTGAGACTCAGTGTCGTTTTTTATTATTACACTTAGCCTCCCCCACCTCCCCACCCCTTGGTCAGTTTTAAAGAAGCACGATGGTAGAATTCTCTGTATTGCATCACATTTTCTGTGATTTAATGGATGGGATTTGTCTGGCATGTGATGGTTAACTGCAATTAAATTCACATCCAGATCCTCCTGACAAGGCAGTGAGGTCACTTGGGCCATCGGAGTGGACAGGGGTGCCGGGTGGAGGGAGACTGTGTTCTGCATTCCTGAAGCTTAGCGATGACCCCCGGCTTAGCTTTCTGTCATCCTTTTACTTTGTTACCAGTGGGAAGAGCAGCACTTGGCCAATCTCTGATTACACTAGGGAGATGCTTAATTTATCTTAAGCTAGAGATGAGATTTGAGGCAAGGAGAGAGTGGCAGTGAGTAACGAGAAGAGAGAATGACTCTGGAGGTGTTACGACCTGAAGCCAACTTGTGTGCTTGTGCTTTTGGAAAGCCAGTTTCGTGGCTGAACCTGGTTCTATATTATTATTATTACATATTTTTTTTTTTTTTTTTTTTTTTGAGACAGAGTCTCACTTTGTTGTCCAGGCTAGAGTGAGTGCCGTGGCGTCAGCCTAGCTCACAGCAACCTCAAACTCCTGGGCTTGAGTGATCCTTCTGCCTCAGCCTCCCGAGTAGCTGGGACTACAGGCATGCGCCACCATGCCCGGCTAATTTTTTTATATATATATCAGTTGGCCAATTAATTTCTTTCTATTTATAGTAGAGACGGGGTCTTGCTCTTGCTCAGGCTGGTTTTGAACTCCTGACCTTGAGCAATCCGCCCGCCTCGGCCTCCCAAGAGCTAGGATTACAGGCGTGAGCCACAGCGCCCGGCCCTATTACATATTTTTTTAAAAAACCTTCTGTGAAAAGAGAAACAGACATTAAGAACGATTTTAGGAGTGGATTTTGTTCCTGGTGCCGAATGGTTAAAACAGACTAAGAAAAAAATGGATTCTGTTGGTAAAAGCTCTTTCAAGAATATACAGTATGGAAGATAAAAATTGGATTGTAGTTAGGAACTTATTGACATGTCCCTGGATAATTATGCCGATTAGTATGCAGATAATAGCATTAGTAAAAGCATTAATTTCTTAATCCCTATTTCTTCATGAAATTTCATATATTAATGCTTCAAATTCTAATTTTGAATGCTATAATTTGAGATTATATCTAGATACAGTCTTAAATTGTTTCTCAGTAATAGTTTTCATGAATACCTAACAAGTTAATAGAAACCAATAAACATATTAATCTAAATGTATTGTACATGCTGTGACAGAAATGACTGCCTATCATATTGCTAACATTGTTTAAATTTTCATTTAGTTTTTTGCTGACCCTTTTTAATTATTTGTAATCTGCTTGATTATAAATCTCATCACCTGATCACATTGGTAGAGGTGGTATTATCACCTGTTTGCATTTTTCTTAAAGTTTTAAATGAAGATTATTTGACTTAAATACAATGGTAAAATAAATCCAAGGCGTACTTATTTTTAAAGCTAGAATTATTTGACTGAATTTGAAAAGGATTGATTCGCTCACATTTCTTCAGTGAGAACATATCTGTTGGCAAAATGCAGAATCATTTATTGTTGCACGCTTTGTGTTCTCAGAAAAATTGCCAATGAGAATGTATTAACTGGTTAGTATAAATTAGTGAATTCAATATGCTAGTCTTTCCCCCTTCAGTGGGGAGAGAAGGCATAAGAATATTCCCTCTCTGAAAGAATTTTCAAAACAAAAAGCCTTGAAAGCCATCAGACTTTTACTGCTGCCTTATAAGAGTCTTTGCGGTCGGTGTCACTCAAGTGATGAAATGAAGTACTGAGGTACAGTTTCAGAGAAATCAGGACAGTCTGTCTTATCAAATGATTAAAAACAAGCAAAAAGCAGAGCTAAGTTCTTTCAGTCCTGTTTCTTTTGTTTTTCACCAAGAAGATGATAGATTTTAACACCAATGCCTAGTAAAATAAGTGACAATATTTAAAAAAAAAAGTTAATTTAGAATTCTCAGAGTCTTATATGAGGTAAATTGAGGAGTAAAAGTGAGTGGCCATGGAATGACTGAATATAAGTGGGTGAGAGGTGTCTGGTTTTCCTCTTGGATAGACCATAACTCCAGACCCTCCCTTTCTTGTCAATTAACAAATGCTTTCTTTTCACTAGTCCACTGACTTGAGTACCCTTTGCAATTACTGTACTTCATGGTGTGTAGCAGTGAGAGTACAAGCAGATGGATTCTGTGCATACATTTTGGCCTGCAGAAATAGGGACACTTACTGGGGAGGGTGACCAGTAGGCTTAAATGGGACGGTGCCTGCCGTTGGGAATAAGGAGGTGGCAGGAATGGTGAAGGTGCCGAAAGGAAAAGGCTTGGAAGGGATGAGTTCTCCCCCTTCTGCAGCTAGTCTCTTTTAGGTCTAGGGATATTCGTTTACAGAGAATACATTTTTCATTCTTTTTTTTTTCTATCTCTCAATTCAGATATCACTTTTTGCATCTTAATGAATTAATCACTAGGATCATCTTAAAAGTTTTATGAAACTAGCAGAATATTTCCATTAACTTTTAGAAGCAATTTCCAACTGTGCTGTGTTCAACAGTTGGGGATATTTTCCCCCCTAAGTTAGAGCAGATTGGAAAGAAGTGATTTTTATCAAGCATTTTGCTTTTACTAAGAGAGTCAATTAAAGAAGCACCTTTTTAAGAAAAGATAGAATGAGATTTATAAACCCTATTAATTAGCTACAAAAGCAAATTATCTCCTAAAAAAACCCCCTGCAGCATCCAAGGTGATTTAATCACCATGTCTAATTAGAAAGGAAAATAAATCACTATTTCTTAGGACATAAAGCATAGGCAGGAAAAAATAACCCATTTAATGGGACATTGTCATCCTTGAACTTGTAATTTTGGTTAGTAATCTGAGGAAGCAGCTTTTATTTAAGTACGCTATGAAAAAAGACTCTTGTAAAATTCTAGGCTAATTGACAAATTTCTGTCTGTTCTTTCCTTTGCAATAACGTAGGTTGTAGGATGAGATCAGATTATTTGATTTATATTTGGTCATGGTTCTTTCGGAAGTAGAAATTGCTATCTAATTAAAATTATAGTGCATACTTTCATGAGCTATTAGAATTTAGAAACTTTCTAGAAGAAAAGCATAAACATTTTTGTAAGGAGCAGTCACATATGTTTATTTTTCTTTTTTAGGTTCAAGAATTGACCAAGGAATGGACAAATAAGTGGAATGAAACCCAAAATATTTTGAAAGTAAGGACTATAAAAAGGTGTTTAGTTTTACTATACTGGATTATATAGGTAAAACTCCTTTTTTTCTCCTTAAACATGGCAATTGTGTGCTTTGATTAAGGTAAAATTGGTGGAGCCATTGAGTAACTTTTGTGGGATGGGGGTTCTGGTTTGATTTTGAAGAAATGAGAAAGGAGGCTATTAGACATTAAACTGTGTTTTAACAAGTACAGCTTATGTTGATATTTAAGATATTTGCTTTTGCTTGTTGGAGGTTTTTCCATTTTTGACTCAGCACACATTAGAACTTTGTTCAGTGTTTAAGGGCATCCACTTTGTCTTTCTGCTTTTGTTGAAGCCAATATAAAAGCGATATGTTAAATGAAAAAAAAAATACTTCCTATGGCAGCACTGTAGAATATGTTTGCATAGCATAGCCAGAGTTCAGAAATTTCTAAACTAGTAATTTCCTATGATGATATTTTTCTGTGTATCTGAAGGACTAGACTGGGATGGTCTGCATTTCTAGCAAGACTCACCATGAAGGGATGTCAATACCATGTTTCTCCGAAAATAAGACAGGTCTTATATTTATTTTTCCTCAAGAAGACACTAGGGCTTATTTTCAGGGAAATTTTTTTTTTTTTAAGTACAGTACAACAATCTACATTTATTCAAATATAGTTAAGTCGTCTTCTTCTGGGACATCATCATAACTCTCTAAACCCTGAATTCCATCCTGAATTTCTTGCGACTCTATTTCCTTTAGAACCATTGGCTCCAATCTCTCATGTGGAGCAGTAGTGCTCTCCTGGGGCAGATGAGAAGGGCTGCTCATCTTCTTTCCCTCTCCTCGAAGAAATGTGTGGGTTGTGCAGATATGCTGCGTAGGCACGCCCATCACTAGGTCTTACTTTTGGGGTAGGGCTTATATTGTGCAAATGCTTAGAAATCCTGCTAGGGCTTATTTTATGGATAGGTCTTATTTTCAGGGAAACATGGTAATAGCTTCCATTTTCATACCCGACGCTTCAAAATACAAGTTTCTTTTTGTTCATATTTTCTGCTGAGTTGGTAGTAAACCTCTGAACTCTCCTGAGAGTCAGCCACACCAGGTTTGAGGTTCAGATTTGAATTGTGTCCTTTGATAGCAACTGGCTGACTTTAAGCCTGAGGAGAGGGAATTAGGGGATTCAGGGGCTATTGAATCTGAGGTTTGTTTTTGAGGTCTGCTTAGGTGAAACTTTCCCAAAGGACTAAAACCTCCATTTGATGTTGGTGAGGTTGGCTAAATGAGTTTTAACTGAATGTCTTGGGAGAACCCTAACTTGGATCACCTGCACATGAATACAACACACCCAATTACTATTGCATAGGGGTGCACTTCTGAAGGCCTGGATTCACCGTTGAGTTCTGCATCTAACACCTGTTTCAGAGTGCAAGGTCACTGTTATATTATGTAAAGTTGTCTTCATGTCATTTAGGCAATGTGGCCTGCTCTGGGGGTTAAAAAGGCTGTTTCTCATGATGTGCTTAAGTTTTAGTTGGTGGTGGGGTGTGGTGCTCCTAGAGAGATTCTTTCAAGCTACTTCTGCACTGCATTAAGTGAGGGGTCAGGCCTTTCTTCCCTCTCTCTTGATTGTAATGGTAATGCCACATTATTTTGAAGTGCTTCAGCGTTTCCTTTGTTAAGAGATTTTTGTGCAGGAAACCGAACAAGGACTTCACTCATATTTCAGAATAGTCACGTGTGGAATAAGCTCGCCAAAGATGTGACCTTTTTTGCTGTTGTTTAAGTTGCATCCACTCTAAGAGGTGACGCTGCAGCCCCTGAAGCCCCTGTCATTTGACTTTTCATGGCATGATATGACTTTCCGCGGGAAATCTGCCACGGAAGGAGGACGAAAATCTGTTCCATTTAAGGAAAAAAAGAAATGAAATAGTTAGCTATTCGAAGAGTCATTAGCATGTATCGTGCCCGTTAGCACAGGAGGCAATGCAGCAAGAAATTGAAAGATTTAAGCTTCATCTCTTCTGCTGCTGCGGTGGCGTCTCTCCTTGCACTGTGTACTCCCCTGCGAAGGCTGCCACGCCGAGTCCTGGCAGGGAGACCCCTGAACAAATCATGCTTTTTCTCATAAGGTAATTTTGGGCACAGGAGCTAAATCCTCCTCCAGTTCCAATCCTACTTTTTATAAAATCCAATTATTTTTATTTTTTATGACTTCAGATGAGAAGGAAAAGATGTGATAGGTGCCAGGTATTAAAAAGGCTATGAGAAAGGCAAATGCTATTTCACTTTTTCCCTTGTAAGCCCATTTTAGATTTCTCTGCTGGTACTCGTGCTTTAAGCCTGTAGCCGTTTTTTCTGCTCACATTTGATATCTTAAGGGCTGTCTTCAACGCTTATTGGAAGACAGTGCCTGAGGGCTAGGGAGAAGAAGAAGGCTACTCAAATACTTTTTATGAAAACATTCTTTAGAAGTTGATTGTTACGGGATGGGTTTGTATCTGTGCTTTGTGCGATCCTTTTCCGTATTTCTGCCATGTGTGTTTCTATCAGTCAGTTTCTATCAATTCCAGTAATGCTGCATAAAACCCACCCCAGCTCAGTGACAACTCACTATGCTGTATGCTTGCTTGTATTTCCTGTGAGTTATGAGACTTTATCAGCATACATACATCCTGGGGAGGTACTGCAGGTATAGGGGAATCCTCTCACATGGGAGTAGAGTCTAAACTCTAAAGTCAGTGTGTAGGGCAAAGGACCCTTGAAGTCAGAATTACCCTTGAAAGTTCCCTAAATGTCCCTGAAAGTCACCACATCCTAAGCTCTTGGTTGCTCAAAAATAAGTAATAACTCTGTTCCTTTCTTTTTGTATCTAGTCTACGGTTTCTCTTGCCCTGGATGAGTAGAATCTAAGGTTCTGCTGCATGAGGGTGGAAGGAGAGTGAGAGACCGTCAGGTGGGCATATATATACTCCGCAGCAGGCTCTGACTGTGTTCAGCAGAGCTCGTGGCAACGTGATGCTAGAGGCTGGAGCCTCTGGCTTTGATGTGCAGAACTTAGAACTCAGATCTTAGGCTTCTGTTCCCTTTGTGACTCACTGGGTCACGACACCCATTCGGAACTGGCACATACCCTAGCTCCCAGCTTGGAAATCGCAGTGGATGGCAACCTCTTCCTTATATCCAGGTTAACAGGGTAAGAGATCACAAAGCGCTGAGTTATCTTGAAAGTAGTTGACAGTAGAACATGTGTTTATCTTGAAAAGGCAGGTCTTAAGCAGTTAGGTTGTGACAGTGAGTTTTATTATCCTCCACACCGTACTCTGTGTCTCCACTTTCTTGCCTCTTAATCTGCCTTCCTCATTTTCATTAATCTTCAGTTTCTGAGGTCTAAACTCCCTTGCCTGGCCCCAGAGGCCCTGGTCTCCTCTTCAGTTTCATCAGCCCTGCATATTCTCTCTGTGCCCATCACCCTAGCATCCCTGCCCCACCCTGCCTGCTGGCTGGGCCTCGTGTGCCCTGGGGAACTGTTTTCTGTTTGTTTTTTGTTTTTCCTGGCCTTTGCTGGTGTCACTCTATCTTTTAGGATGCTTTCACCATCCACCTGAAAGCCCTCCCTGTTCTCTCTTCTTGCTCCCTCCTCTTCCACTTCCCAGTTAGGATGAATTTTGTTTCCTACAGCATTTGGTTTTACCTCTATCACAGTATCCATCATCATCTGCATTAGGTGGTATTGGTTTCCCCCTCTTTCTGCCAGCTCTCCCACACGGAAACAGGAGCAGGATCTGGCCAGGGACTGTCTCTGTCGTTCTGTGAGCCAGTTCCTAGAATGCTGCTTCTCACAGAGCAGCCATGCAGCGAAAATTTACGGGATTAAGTTAGTGTCAAGAAACAAAAATACAAACCTTTGTATAAATCTGCTAGGGCTGCCAAAACGAAATACCACAGACTGAGGGGCTTAAACCACAGAAATGTATTTGCTTACAGTCCTGGAGGCCAGGAGTCCAAGATCAAGGTGTTGGCAGTGTGGGATTCTCTGGAGGCCGCCCTCCGTGGCTTGCAGATGGCGCCTTCTCCGTGTCCTCACGTGGCCTTTTTTCTGTGCGCCGGCACCCCTGGTCTCCCTTTGTGTGCCCTAATCTCTTCTTATAAGGACACCAGTCAGATTGGATTAGGACCCATCCTAACAGCCTTGTTTTAGTCACCTTAATTAATTAATTTTAACTTAATTAAAGACCCTATCTCCAAATACACTCACAATCTGAGGTACCCGGGTTATAGGGCTTCAACATATGAATTATGGGGCGGCACAGTTCAACCCATAGCAACCTTGAACCGTGCAAATCTGATGACCGGGTGGGAGCAGTGGCTGGGCATTTTGTGCAGGCAGCAGCCTGCGCTGGCCATGCCCCTCCCTGTGTGTGGCATTGTGCTACTCTCGTTCCTGCTTGAAATGCTCATATATCACTCTGTGTTCTTCTTGGAGGGAATCTGGCCGAATTCCTCATGATTATAGCCCAGTGCCTCATTTGGGTCCGTTAGATCTTTGCTGTTCAAAGTGTGGTTCATGGACCGGCAGCATCAGCGTCATCTGGAAGCTGGTGTGAGCTCTCAGGCCCCCCTCCCGTCTTCCTGAGTCCTAATCCGCCCTGAAGTACGAGCCCCAGGTGATGTGTCCGCACCTTCAAGTTCAAGTGCTGACTCAGATCCACCGAGGAAAGGTGGAGCGGCCTTGGGCTTCTGTATGCTTGGATTTGTTCTTCCTTTTCTCCTGCCCTGCCCTGTATCGTGTGTATGTCGGGGCCTGACCCCTGTGGGCTGCCCTTTCCTGGGCTGCTGTGGGACCCCCTGTGGGAGATTGGAGAGAAAGAGACCAGACTCGACTCTTCTCTGAGACCCCAGCTCCTACCTCCCACAGTGACCACTGGCCCATAGTGGTTGCAGTTCTGCCTGGTGACACAGCCCTGGTGTCCAGAAACACCCCCTGCTCTCTTTGCGCCTCCTGCTTAGGGGTGGTGCTGCTGTTGCCAGTTTGTTAGGTGTCCTCACTGTCCCTGATGGCTTTTCAGCTCTTCCTTCAGCTGAGTAACCAATTCCCTGTACTTAAACACTGAAGTGGTTTCTGTTTTGTGCTTAGACCTAGTCTGATACCCAAGGATGCGCCACAGCCGGTCTCTGGGCTGCACTGCCAGCTGCTCAGAACCTGGTGTGTCCGCATATGCTTCCTCTGTTTTTGAGTCTTTCTCGTCTCTTCCTAGAATACCACCCCGGTGTGATTTTCATCTTGGCTGAATTTATCTTCAAATGCAATGACTCTCAATGTTGTGATAAATCCAGCTTCTCCAAGCCTTGACATCACTGGCTTCCTGAGGCCCTTTGTATGGGTTCCCCTGTTGCTCAGCTACAAAATTGTGCTCATTGCACAGTGCTCAAAGTGGTTTACAAAGTGACTACTCAGTACCCCTTGAGTGTACCTTCTGGCTGGGCTTTCTACAAGTCCCCTATGTTTTATTGCCAATGAATTTTTTCAAGTGATCCTTTAAGAGAAGGAGTCCCAAAATTCTTTGTCTATTCCCAGGTTCTCCTCCCACCTCACCCCTCAACTCCCCCTCACTCCCCCATCCCCTGCTCGCAGTCAGTCTTTATGCCCCTTTTGGGTTTATCTTTCCTGCACACATTTTGGTTTCTCTGTTCCCTGCATTTTATAAATGGTTAAAGAAAAATGTTCAAGGTATGTCATCTGGCTTCCAAAGAACTCCTTGAGCTCTGTGCTTCAGAATAACTCACAGACAGTTTGGACGGCAGCACCAAGCCGGCAACCCTCTGACAGATGGTGCGGCAGAAGGGAGCGATGCCTCTGTGAGTGTCTGTCCAGAGCAGAACTGCAAAGTGGTGCTTGCAGCCCTGAGAGTGCTCTCTGTTTGCATCCCTCCAGCATCGGTTATTCTTCTCATTTTTTTAATAAGAAGGGTCTCTGCCTTGCTGAAAACACAGCCTTTGATTGCTCCAGCGTTTGGCTGGATTTGGTGTTTTCATTGCCCTGCACAGGGCTTTGGCTATGGCGCGGCAGGGGGAGGGGAGGGGAGAGGAGGAAGCAGGTGCTCACGTGCAGACTCCTAACCGGAGAGGTGTTTGCTTGGAAAAGCAATTTGTATAAATTGAATTGAAATTGTCTTTTTTTCCCCCCCAGACTTTAATTATGTAGAAATTTTTTAGGTATCTTACACATAGTTCACAATTAATGTTTGTTGAACTGAACTGAATTTGGAGGATGGAACATAGTTGAGTCCATGTGATGATGGGATCCTATCACAAATGGTTTAAGTTTAAATTGTGCTGGTGTCGTGATAGTCCCTTCTGGGGGGGGGGGGAAATAGAAGAAGCAGACTACTATAAGCCCATGGCAGGGGAGGATAGGACACTGATGGAAGAGATCTTTTTACTCTTGCAGAATGTTTTGACTAATAGGAAATGTAGTAAAATGAAGTTGGGATCCTTTTCTGGCTTAAGATTTTCTGAGTTTCAATTTCACGGAGAGGCATGCTTTTAACCAACTTATTTCTGTTTTATAATAGAATCAATTCACTGAATTTTTTGTCTCTGGAAGATTATAGCAACCTATAAAAGATTTTTTCCCTGGCTGCCTGCAGTTTTCCATTTCCTGGAGGAGACGTGTTTTGGGAGTGTAATGGATTTGGAAGGAACACTAGTAACTGGGGCTGTTTCTCTGCAGGCTTGTGGCAGGTCTGGTTTGTGGAACAAGTTTCTTATGGTCTTCTGGATTCCTGCTGCCCAGGGCACCGAATGTTCTGGTTTCTGGAAAACCTACAAATGAGGCACAAGAGAGACAACATTTTTGTGACCACTTTCCTTTAAATGCAGTTCGTCTTGACTTCTTCTCAGAATAAGAAATTGAACCTGGGTGCAGGTCTGGGGTAGAATTTTATTTATGGACATCAATTCCCCCAGATTTTAGATTAAGGAGGAGATACGTCTTTAAGCCATGGGTTCCCTGCTTCCTTATCAGCAATTGTTTGGGCATTTGATGGTTCAGATTTCTGAACTGAGACAGTCACACGTACTGTTTATAGTTAGTTACTGCCATTTTAAAAATACAAAGTACTGTCTCTAGAGCCCATTTGGCTACGTGGAGATGATATATTGAATTTTCCAAGCATTCATCCAAGCAGAGATTGGCTGCAGTGAGAATTTTAGAAGTCATTGTTCTCTTCCCTTTGGTTTCCGTTGTAAAAATAGAGTCGGTCCAACTCGGCACCTGTGTGTGAGAGCAGTCCGTGTGCAAGTCTTGCCCTTAGGATGCCAGTGACTTTCTCGTGAGTTGCATTTTTATATTATTGAAAACTTTATTTTCAAACTTTGGAAAACTTTTCAAACTTTTTGAAAGCTTCTTTTAGCAAAGAAGAGCTAAAAGGTAGTGAACATCCTTTTGACATACTGGCATTCTAAAAAACTAGGATTGCTGCCTGTGTTGACAAAGAAATTCCCACCTTTACCATGAGTTTAAAAAATATTCTCCCCATAATAGAATATCTTTCTCAGCTTGCCTCAGTTTATTCCTTCCTACCTGTCTCATTAAGCACATGTGTATTGGGAGCACCTTACATATTAAACACAGTCCTAGGCACTGGGTGTACTCAGTGAGCAAAACAAAAACTCCCTGCCCTCATAGAGATCACATTCTAGTGCTAGAAGATTTTTCCCCACAATTGGGTATTCTTTCATAAAGCTCCTATAGTCTCATCTAGTCTAGTCCTCTGATTTCTAATAGAACAGAACTAAAATACATTTGTTGATAAAACAGTATAGTTCTGCTCCCAGATTCTCTGATGTTTGAGGCCTGAGATTATGTAAAACAAGTTTGAATTCCAGTACTGTTTGAATTCCAGTACTTTATTAATTACATTTACATAAAAAGATAACTTATGCTAAATGAATTTATGTATGTTTATGTACACACATATGTTTGTGCACGTGCACACACATACTCTTAAAGCACTTTGAAAAGCTCTTGAAACATAGAAAGCATTTTATAAATTTGCTTCCTTGGGATATAAACTCCATGAGGACACAGTTTCTGTTTTTTTCACTGCTCAGTAGATCTGAGCACTGAGTGACTGGATGATTATAAAGGCCCTGCATGGCTGCTGTTTGGAGGAATGAGAAAGAATGACATACGTCCCTGGATATGGGAGGGAATGACGTTTGATCATCCATGTTGTTGTAACGATCCATATGCCCGTCATTCCCTCTGTTGGATTATAAACTCCTTTCAGTCATTTCGCTCATCTTTGAATCTCTTATAAGTTCTAGTGTCTTGTATTATTAGTTCTTTATAACCGGCAAATGTTCAATGAATAATTGTTGGACTCGTCTTGTTCTCCCATTTCTGAGAAGTTTCAGGACAAGTTTAAGGACTTTGCTATCGATCAAACTGCCCTAAAACCTAGTGTGTTCAACAGACTGTTGTTATTTCCCATGATTTTGTGGTCCAGGCCACCTAGGTGGATTTCTCCTGCCTTCACTCACGCCCAAGACGGCCTCACTGGCATGGCTGGTGGTTGGCTCCATGTCCGCGGGGGATGATTTGGGCCTTGTGTCTCTTATCCTCCATCAGGTTAGGTCTCAGGGGCCTAAGAGTGGCAAGAGAGGATAATCCCCAACATCCAAGCATTTTTCAAGCTTTCACAGGCATCTCATTTGCTAGTGTCTCATTGCCTAAAGTTAGTCAGATGTCTAAAACCAGAGTTAGGTGTGAGGGGACTGCCCAAAGGCATGCATACAGGGAGAGCAATGATTCTTGCCATTTTTGCAACAAAAATATGCCACAAGCATCTTTTTTCTCTATTCTCCTCACTTCTTTGCCTCCTGCTAGCCCCAGTGGTGTGTGCGTGTGTGTATGTGTGTTCGTTCCACATTTGTGTAGAAGAGAGTATTGAAAGGAGGGAGGTTTTGGGATTGGGAGTTGCGATAAAGGTGACTTGAAAGAGAGTTTGAGAGATTATTTGTCTCCCTGCTTTAATTTGCAGACTAGTGCAGATGACTTTGTATCTGAACAAAAGTCACTGTTAGTACCCCCATGTGCAAAGCCTTTCATCTTTTTTTCAGTGCATTCACACATACTGTTTCATTGGCTCTTCCTTGATCTTAAAGTGAGAGAAAAAAGATGTTACTGCACTTTATATAGTTTGCAGTTGTTAATTTTTCAACCTCTCATTAAAGTTAGACTCTGACTGTTAATTTCCATCAAACTATGTGTTCTCCCTTCTCTAAAGCTGTAGTCTTGCAACTGTTTTTTAAAGATGAAAGACAAAGTAATAAACTAGGTTCATTGTTCTTTGCGACTGGGACTTGGTATTTAATAGGGGAGATGACTGTCAGTGCTATAGCGCTTGGCAGGGTCAGAGGCCAAGCTGAGCTATTCCCAGAACCAGCTCTGATGTTATTACTAATGCCAAACCTACCATATTTTCCATGGCAGTTCTTATCCTAGAGGAACCACTCATAAATAAAGGTATTCCGAGTATATGCTGGTTCTTACTTTTGAATAACATTTCTGGAGCAAAAGGCTCAGAAATAAGTCATATGCGCCCTGTTAAATGTTGGTACCATGCAATAAATTATTTTGAACACATAAGGGATTTTCCTTCTGATCTTTTTCAGTGAGGCATGTGTGCTGATGGGCTCTTACTGCATATTTATTGCCACAGTCGGGAAGGAAAAGATTGCCTGGTCATATGGAAGTGTGCTTTATGTACACCTGTACTCACTGGGTGCTAAATTGTAGGAACTTGGTTTCGTTGGCAAAGAAGCTTTTGAAAAGGAGCCATTTCATGATACAGATACGTTTATTGTTCTTGTTGTCCAATAACACATTTGACTCACTTTGGGTGATTTCTGAGAGTTGTGAGTTTGGAGAGGAGTGGGTGGAGGTGGAGTAGCAGTGAGCTTGGGAGTGAGGAGAGGGTTTTCTACCTGCTTAAAATTTTTGCTTGCACATTATTCTGGATGCATCATTTATCACTTTTCAGAACTTATGACTTCTGTTTCTCAAAACCTTGCTGTAAGATGCAGACAATAATAGTACCTATCATATGAGGTGAGAAATGGGCACATGCAAAATGTTGAGGGTGGTGCCTAGCACATAGTCAGCATTGTAAACATAACAGTGATGATAGCCATTTTTTCTTATTAAGTTTGTTTACTCTGAATCTATCCTCTTTGATGTAAAACTGGGTTGTCAATAATACCTATCTTCTTAGACAGGAAAAAACAAGAAATTATGTATATGGAAACTTTTGAAGTATACAGTTTTATACAGATATAATTTGGTATTACTTGAAAGGTATTTTATCAGGTAGCATTTTATGTTTGTCTATTTACTTCAAGTAGCAGAAAACCCAATTCCAAACTGGCTTATGTGGTATAGGAGTTTATTACCTTACAGAAGGGTAATGGTAGGGTGGGGTTTAGTCATGGTTTGTTCAGGGCTCTGGCTCTCTGGGATCGTTCTTCGTTCTGCCCTATGGTGTATTGACTTGAGGCTGTCTACCCTCAGAATGGCAAAAGGAGAGCAGCAATTTTAGCTTAGTATCTCCCAAAGACGTTATCCAAATTGAAGGAGTGTGAGTTTCTGTGTCCCCAACAAAATATGGAGCTTTGCATAGATTGGTGCATTTCCGAACCAGTCTCTGGAGCCAGGGAGATACCTTGTTCTCACTGGTTTAGGCCTGGATTATCTAAATCAATTTCTGTGGTAGGAGAATGAGTTACCCTGATTGCTCGAGATGAATCAGGGCCCACTTTTAAAGCCCGTTAGGAGTCATCACAGCTGTAATGAGCTGAGGGTGGAGGGAGCAGGTGAATCTGGGTGACACCATCCACGTTTTCCACCATAGATGTAGAACTTGGTCACTTACTGTAGTGCAAAATAGATTCAGGGCAAACAGGGAATGCACATCAGTTGAAGCATTCTTTTATTTCTTAAGAGAAAATATTTTCGAATACTGCCTTTATGACTTAGAGATGCTGTATTCAGCTGGAAAATTACATGAAAAGTACAGCTGAATGTCTGTGCTGTGGTGTGAACATTCCATAATAGGAATAACCTCTGTTTTCTGCTGTTAGAATTGAAGGATGACATGGAATGAATTCCATGTATTTAAACACATTTTCCTTTTCTCCATTAGATTGATTTCGTGATTTAATGTGAGCTCCAAATGTGGGTGTGTTCTTTTTCTAGCCTTTCATATGTAGCTTTAAATTTGGCTTAATTCAAAACTTAATTCAATTGACCCCTTTAGCTTGGTGTTTCCCACCCCAGCCTACCTAGCAACAGTTACTATGTGTGGCAGATTGGCATTGCCCTCCGTTTGTGTCACAACAGCAGGTTTTAAAAGATTACTTTTCCTTAGCATCCTGGTTGATTTCGCCTTTGCATTATGTAAGGATGACAGCAGTTTCTCTTAACTCCAGGCAGCAGAGCTCCAAGTCTGTTAGCAGAAGTGATGGTTTTAAGAAATATGGATCCGTAAGTCAGAGATTATGCTAATCCGCATAATTAGCAAGTGGGGATCTACTGAAAAAAGAAATATAGGCCTAAGTTGCTTGTGGATATCTATTACTAGGATATTCTGATACTTGCCAGGAGGAAGATGGCTGTAGAACTAACACCTCTTCTAGTACTTTATAACATCAGCTTTGCCAGCCAAAGCCAGCCTTCCTGAGCAATTATCTGTGTCACGTGGATAAGAGGAGTTAGTTCCAAACAGCTCTGATTGCTCCTTGAAAGAATCTAACAACACAGACATCACCGAAGATGGTCATTTTCCTCTGGATCCAATGTAGTATTATATGTTACTTTTATATATATTATATTTAAGCCTTTTTTGTCCTTGGCATTAAAATAAAAGTTATATTATAATGGCATTCCTAGCAGATTTGACTGAAATCCAGCAACAGAGATTGCAATGACATTTCTTTAAGTTGCAAAGTCCAGTTTTTCATCCAGAACAACTTAAGTATCAGCTATTCCCCATGTCATAAGTTGATATTTTTATACAGAAGTGGTTTCCACTCAGAATCACTGGGGGATCTTTTCTGAAAGCAGTTTTCTCAGCCCCACTGCAGACTCATGGATGGAGAATGATTAGGAGTGGTACCCCAAAATCTCTAATTTTAAACAAGTGCCCTGAGACTCAGAAGATTGGGGATCACAACCCTAAAGCATGTGTAAGATCATTTCTTAAAAGTGCAGTCCTCAGCCCCAGGCTGCGGACCAGTACTGGTCCATGGCCTGTTAGGAATTGGGCCACACAGCAGAAAGTGAGCTGCGAGACAGTGAGTCAAGCTTTGTTTGTATTTACGGCCACTTTCCATCACTCCCATCACTGCCTGAGCTATGCCTCCCTTCCCCACCTCCCCATTCGTGGAAAAATTGTCTTCCATGAGACTGTTCCCTGGTGCCAGAAAAGTTAGGGGCCCTGCTGCCTTAAACATCTCTCTGAGTCTATTGCATGGCTATAGGTTTATACAATAAAATGGTGCACATAACTTCTTGCAATGTTTTGCAGTCTGTAAAGTGTATACTCACGTAAGCATTTGGAGATGTTGGGTGATGCCATTTGGAAATAAATTTTGGATGAATAGATTCATTTTTTTTTTTTTTTTTGGTAAATGCAGTTATTTGCTCACAAGACCTTTAAAAAACTTACTTGAGTTTGTTTTTTAATTGAAGTTTAACCTACACAAAGTTATACAAATATAATGTGTACAGCTCATGAATTTTTACATCTGTGTATACCCATGTAACCTACACCCAGATCAAGATATGCTGTGTTTCCAGTTTCCTAGAGGTTTCCTCTTATTCCTTCCTGGTCAGTTACTTCCCGTCCCCCTCTTCCAGAGGTAACCACTATTCTGACATCTATTACATAGCTGTGTTTTGCCTGTCCCTGAGCTTCATGCAGATGGAATCATGCAGTATTTTCTATTTTTGTGTCTGGCTTCTTTTGTGCAGTGTGTTATCTCTAAGATTCATCCATGTAATGTTTAGCAATTGTTTGTTCTTCATTGTGACACTCCTTTTATCCATTCTCCTCTTAGGGATCTTCATTTATGTTATCATCTCCAGTCTTTGGTTATTATGAGTCGTGTTTCTGTGAACAGTCTTGAACCTGTTCTGTTGGGTGAATGCATGCACAGGGCCTCCTGTTCCGGCTCCCATCCTAGGGAGAGCTTGGCCCCACCCTACATTTCTCCTGCATACATCTGCCCGATCTTTATGGCCTGATCCAAATCCCACTCCAGTCCCTACCCAGTTGGTTCTTGGTGTGAGCTGGCCTAGGGGAGCAAAGGAGCCCTTGCCTCAGTGGATCAGGCCTGTGCCCGGCAGGAGCAAAACCGTCTGTACAAACAGCAGACATGTCTTCAGTCTGTGTTAGTTCCTCAAATGATTTTTTCTTTTCTATTTTCATCTGCATCTGATCCAATTGGATGATTATCACACATTAATTCTGATTTCTGTTGATGTTTAGAATGGTGATTTCAAAAGTTTTCAATGCATATTCTATACTTTTTGTGGATTTATTTTCCTATAAGTTTCTTTTTCACAGCTACGTATTTAATTTGTGTGCTATACAGCTGTTATGATATGTCTGCTTTTCCTTTGCTAGACTTTGAGGTCCATAAGGTAGAGACATGTTTTAACTGTTTTTAGGTCTCCCTAAGCTGTCTTGCATCCAACAATTAATAATGATAATAGGAATAATAGTAGTAGATAATATTTATTATATTTACTATGTGCCAGGCATTGTTCGAAGCCAGCACTAACAGAAATGTAATATAAGCCCCAGATGCAATTTCAAATTTTCTAGTAGCAACATAACAAATGTAAAATAAATAATGGAAACCAATTTTAAGCCATATATTTTTATTTAACCTGTGATAAGAAAAATACTACCATTTTGGCGTGTATGCAATATAAAAGTTATGGCAGTATTTTATAATTTTTTTAATAATAAATCTTTGACAATTGGCATGGATTTTACATTTACAGCGAATCTCAATTCAGATGCTGAATTTGCATCAGATACAGTTCATCTGTATTTCGATTTTATGAAATTTACATGTGATAAGTAGATTCCCATGCTAAGTATGGTGTAAACACTTTTTTAAAGTTTTCCAGTAACTTAATTATCAGTTTAAAAATTTAAACCAGTAAATTAAAAATCCCATTTTCCCACTACATTAGCCACATTTCAAGGGTTCAGTAGTCACGTGCACCATGGTGCAGTTTTGTTATATGTATTTATTTTTTCCGTTTAACAACCTTATGAAGGTGGTATTCTTACAGTTTTCATTTTACAGATAAGGAAACTGAGGCCCAGAGGGCACATGTCTACAGTTAAGGAAGGAAGCAGTAAGGTTAGCCTTTGAACCTGCCTTGAGGTCTGGTCTTGTGACCCCCCCACTGTACTGCCAGCCTCTCATTGTTTGAAACTGACCTCTTTAATTGCTGTATCAGTTCTACTTTTTTTCATGTTCAAATGCATTGACTTCCTTCTTTCTCCAATCCTTATCATTTTTGCCTTTTCATCCTGTAGAGATTGATGGAAAAAAGTAGTCTTAAAAAGTAATTTTTTATTTGTAGTGAATTGGCTGTTTATCAGTATTTTAAAAAGCAAAGTAGATGATGGCAATTGCTTCAGCCCCATCTGCTCTGTTATCTTCGTAAATGTCAAGACAAGATTTGCTTTCTGTGAAATAATGGCTCAGATTTCCCTTTGTGTTTTCTTTAATCATGACTCTGATTTTTTATTTCCACCAAGGTTGGGCTTAGTTGTCTCTTTTGCATTGGTTTGTTTCTAGTCTTTTTCTTAAGCAAAGAGTCATGGTTATTTCCCTGGGTGTCATTTTGTTTTTCTAATATGTTATTAGCATTTGGTCTTATATTAATGGTTTCTCTGGGCATCTTTCAGAGGTGTTTTTTTTTTTTTTAAATGTATTCGGCCAGCTGTGTGTTCTTATAGGTAATATTTTACTTCATATGAGACTTGCTTTTATATAATTCTTCTATTGCCCTTTACTGCAATGATGCTTGTTTATAAAAGAGGGATATAAAATGTGCTCTTTGGTAAGGAAAAATGATCCAGGTGTGCAAAGTATTATTTGCTGCCTACAAAGATGAGAAATGTAGAGGTGCAGTGATAGTTTTGCTGTGTCTCATCTGCAGCACGCTGTGCTCCCAAATGTCCCTGCGATTGCTTTTTGTTTCTCTCCTCCCAATCGAGGTTCCCCTTCTCCTGTCTGTGGACATTGTGCGCATTCTGTCACCTTTTACTGCTTATCTCATTTGAACGAAATGGACAAAAGCCTTGTCCTTTCTTGAGTTCTTACACATTCTGAGTTCTTGCATAATTTGTTCTTTTGAAATATTTTGACTGTTTTATAATTATTTAAGTCTTATTAACTGAGATAGCCTGGCTTTGCCCTTGGATCTATAGCTAGTTGTGTTTCTTTGATCAAGTTATAACCTCTCTCGCAGTCTCAGTTTTTGCCATCACAATGGGCAGGCTGGTCTGGGTGAGCTTTAAGGATTCCTTCTATCTAAGAAGGACTTGGGTTCTTCCTGAGGAGGACACATAGAATTATTCCACTAGGCCCTTATCTTGGGTACAGGTGTTAGGGACCGACCTTCCACAGCCCCACCGGACAGAAAAGCAGAGACATCGAGGATGCAATCACGCAAGAGGAGGTTTATTTTCTGGCTAGCCAGGGTCCAAGCCCCAGAGCACCAATGCAGTGGCCACTCTCGCAGGCAAGGACACCGACCGGAACAACGGCATGCCTTTTATCCCCATGGTGCACAAGCTACGCACAAGCTGATCACGCATGGATCATGCGTTGACCTTTAAAATGATTGGTTGCCCACTATTGCCTTTTGAAATAATTGGCGGGTTGGTTGCCCTCTATTGCCTGATGGGCCAGTCGCCCGTGCTTCAATGACCTCATCCCATAATTCCCCCTACAGCGGTGTAGCAAGCAAGCAATGACCAGAAGCAAAGGTTTGCGGTTAGCTCATTGCCCCACCCCAATAAATTCCCGACAATTGGAAGAATTCCTCTGCCCTTCCTCTGCCCTACAGATTCCTCTGCCCTTCCTCTGCCCTACACAGGGACCTTGCTATGTTTTCCTGTCATCAAGGGACTTCAGTGAGAGCTTCCTTTTTGTCCTTTGCTGCTGGAATTTTGTTTTGAACTACTCTTCCTTTTTGAATATGCCCTTGGAGCCTTGCCTCAGTCTAAGCATTTATGTATTACATGTACAGAACATCATGCAAATCATGAGCACTGCTTGATGGATTTTCATGAACTAAGCACACACATGTGTCCAGCAACCTTAGGTGAAGAAACAAAATATCATCAGCCTCTCAGAGTCCCTGCTGTGTCCTCTTCTAGCACTCCTTGTCTCCCTCTAAGGGACATGTCCAACCTGATGTCCAAAAGCTTAGCTTTATTTATGCTGCCTTTGAACTTCATACACATGAAATATATAGAACACAGTCATGTGTTGCTTAGTGACAAGGGCACATCCTGGGAAATGTGTCATTAGGCAATGTCATTGTTGCGCAAACATCATAGAGTGCACTTCCACACACCTAGATGGTATATAGCCTACTACACACCTAGGCAGTATGGTGTAGCCCGTTGTTCCCAGGCTACAAACCTGGACAGCATGTTTGTTACTCTACTCAATATTGTAGGCAGGAGTAAAACAATGGTATTTGTGTATCTAAACCTATCTAAACATAAGAAAGGTACAGTAAAAATATGGTATTATAATCTTATGAGACTACTGTTGTATATGTGGTCTGTCATTGACTGAAATGTTATGTGGTCCCTGACTGTATTTTTTTTTGTTTGACTGGCTTTATTTATTCAGCATTATATTGGTGAGATCCTCCTGTGTCTTTACACATAGTTGTATAGTATTACATAATGTGGCTGTATCACAGTTAATTTATTCCTTCTCTTTGAATTTGTGTTGTTTCCTATTTTGGGCTGTTAGAAATAGTGGTGCTATGAACCTTCTTAGACATGTCTTTTGGTAAATGTATGCACATATTTTTCTATTAAGTGTACATTTGGAAGTAGAATTGCTGGGTCATAGAGTAGGTATACAGTGGTACCCCCTGCATCCTTGAGGGATACATTCTGAGACCCCTAGTGCTGTGGTCCCCAAACCCCAGGCCGTGTTATGGCATGTTAGGGACAGGGCTGTAGAGCTCCCCTGCACTTCCACCCCCGTTTGTGGAAAAATTGTCTTCCATGAAACTAAGGAAACTTAGGGCAGGGGTTGGAGAGCAAAGCTTCATCTGTATTTACAGCCACTTCCCTTTATTGGCATCATGCTTGAGCTCTGTCACCCCATGCTCCCCCATCTGTGGAAAAATTATCTTCCATGAGGCTGGTCCCTGGTGCCAAAAAGGTTGGGGACCACTGCCCTAGTGGATGCCTGAAACCTCTGATAGATAGTACCAAGCCCTATGTATGCTCTACTGTTTTTTCCTATGTATATATATAATAATAAAGTTTAATTTTTAAATTAGCCACAGTAAGAGATTAATAATAATAAAATAGAAAAATTATAACAATATGCCAGCATCACTGCTCTTATGCTTTGGAGCCATTAAGTAAAATAACGGTTATTTGGACACAAGCACTGCAATACTCTAATAGTCGATCTGATGACCAGCTACTAACCGTTGAGTAGCATATACCAACCCCTGAGTAGCATATACAGCATGGATAGACTGGACAAAGCGGATTCATGTCCTGGGCCAGAAGGTGAGAGATTTCATCACACTACTTAGAACAGTGTGCAATTTAAAACTTTTGAATTGTTTCTTTCTGGAATTTTCCACATAATGGTTTTGGACCACATTTTACCACAGATAACTGAAATCTTGGAAAGTTCTACTGCAGATAAAGGATGACTACTATATGTTCAGCTTTAGTAGATACTGAAAATAGTTTTCCAAAGTGGTGGTACCATTTACATTCCCACCTTCCACAAGGCCTAGTTGCTCCTCGTCATCACCAACATTTACTGTTTTTTTGTTTATTTGTTTGTTTTTAAGCCATTCTAGTGAATATCTAGTTGTATCACATTGTAGTTCCATTTTGAATTTCCTGAAAGTATGGACAAATTTTCCATTATTTTTAATTAGCATCATTTTGCAAGTGATTTGACATCAGACCTTGTCATCAAGTGAGCTGTCCCAGCATTTAACATCCTCAGCCACTGGGCTCTCCTCCGGCTCTCTCCTGTTCACATCACTTCAGCTGTGCATAAACTTGCTGCCCAGTCATCTTGGAGAACCGTCACTCAAAGTCACCAGCTCATCACAGATGCTCAGTAGGACTTTCTCATGCACTAAGGGCATATCAGTGCAGTGATCTGGAGCCATCCCAGCTGTGGTGGGTCTTTTGACCTCATTTCCATTCTTTCTTCTGTCTTGAATCTGACTACTCATTCTGCTGGTCACTCTGTCCTCCCCACTCCCCTACCCTTTTATCTCTTTTTAGCTGTTGTCTCCAAGCTATAGCTGTTTCTTTTTAGCCAGGTCAAAGTTCTTTCTGCACAGTGAGAGAGTAATAACCAGAGTTGTAGAAAACTACGGGCATATTTTGAAGTACTTAGGGCTCTTTCTTCATCTTAGAAAACTTCTTCAGCAAACATTCCCTATAACCTAAACAATGACCTAAACTTACTCTGTTGGCAAAATCTCACTTACCCAGAATGTTCATGAAAATCCTGTTTTAGCAATAAAGCCCACTTAAATGGCATGATTTCTGGAGCTCTTTATTAAAAGGCTTTTGACAGTACTTAGTGGTATAGAAAGTGCAGGGTCATAGTGGCTGTGATTTAATGCATCTTTGATCCAGATCAGGAGTCATCATCTCAAAGAGATCTTTGTATACTCCACATCAATTTCCATTCAAACCTCGTTTATTGCTTGAGTCTTGATGTATCTTAGCACTGTTACCATTTTCCTTGAAGTGCTGTGGCGTTGTGTGTGGTTTAAGTAATTAGAAAGATGTTTAAAGAGGTCTTAGAGATGATCTTGTTCGTAGAACATAGGGTGGAACAAGGGGCCCAAGAAAGAATCTAGGCTAAACTCTTCCTTTATCCCCCTAACCTCCTTCTTCCATTTTTTTTTTCTTTTTAAAACAAAGCAGTTGAAGCCAAGAGCAATTAAATAACTTGGTCTCAAAGTTCTAGAGGTAGAACCAGGGTTAAATCCTGTTTTCTCACTCCTAATCCAGTGCTCTTTAATTATGCTTTTATTCATCTTTAAAAATGGTATCCAACACCTATGTTCTCAGAACCAAAATGGCACTTCACTTTGATGAAGAGGATATGGCTAGCCTTCATCTTTTAGAATCTAATTTTAAGATATAAAATTTGGAGACAAGGTTTAGCACATGCTAAACTTAAATCAGAAACCATTCTACAATGGACTTCATTTGCATTTAAATTATTCTTTTTCAGAGATTTTAAAAGTTGATTTTGAATAAATGGCTTGTATTTATTATTATATTAAGCCTGAGTGATTTTCATTAAATCTAACTGGAAGTCTTTTAATGTCTGCAGAATCTCCTAACATCCAAGTCTGCTGTTAGTAAGTAAAGATATGTTTTTGCATTTAAAACAAACAACATTGGAGAACAAAATGATTTCTTCATCATAACCAAACAAGTGTATCTTATCAATGGGTAAAGCTTACCAGATATTTTAAATTTTGGATTAGAAGACAACTGTCAATCCCAGTTATGGGAAAAGCTATTTACTTTGAGGTATATATATTCCTGTTTCATAATATGCATTTAATAAGGTAGTAATTGGAATAAATTGTTGTCTACCAGGTACGTTTTGGTTTCTTAGCACTAGATGTCGCTGTAGATAGGAAAAACAAGCTCTGCCAGTTTCTACTTGCAGGGTCCTTGGTAGCAGAGTTGTCTGAAAGGACAGGACAGGTATTACTAAGCGGAATTGGGCCTTGTTACCAGTGATTTCTGGATGGCAGAACTGTGTGAGAGATAAATTGTGAAGAATTTAGCATAAGTAATCATTCCCATGGAATGTCTTCTTGTAGTCGTCACCTTGAGAATTGCTGCAGAAAGATGTAAATGCATCTTTACATTTCTGGAGGTTCTTTGCTCATTGTTTTAAAGTAGTTTTTCTAAAGTTGCTTCAAGAGCAGAATATCTGTTTACTGCTAAAAGGTGTTTCTTAATCTGGGTCCTTAGGTGATCATTTTTTTGATTAGCATGCTACTACTAGAAAGCTTTTTCTTTTTGTCATTTATTTATATTTGCCACTTAGAAGACTTTTCTTTTAATGTCATTTCTTCTTTTACCTCTGTGTTTCCTCATCTTCAACTTTAGAAGCTCTTAAGAGAATTAAAATGTGTCTTCTCTTTCTGTCACCATTCATTGTGCATTGGATAACGTCCACTCCAGGAAAGCAACCTCCAGTCTTGGGATGGTGGATGCAGAGTTCTCTTCTTTGATTTTCAGCTGGTTTGTGGAGCCAAGAATCATCACAGACATTAAGATCGAATTTTCTCCCAGCTCTTTCCTTGTTTACATAGAAACAGGAAGAAGAAAGCACTGCCAGTTAGTGACTGAGAAGTGGCAGAGAATACCAGTTAAGCTCGTGAACTCTGGAACCCAACTGTGTGGAATCCAGTCCTGACTATGCCAGTTTGATGGCTGTGTGGCCTTGGGTGACTTATGTAACCTCTCTGTGCTTCAGTTTCCTGATCTGTGTGAAATGGGGATAATAATGTCTGTCTCGTTAGGTGGTTATGAGAATAAAATGAGTTTACAATACTTTTATATAAGGGCTGTGAAAGAAATAACTTTAGTTTCAGGCACTCTATGGCACTTTTCCAAATGCCCAATTCTTTAAAGAATATTCAGTTTAGTTAGGGAAGAAGAAAACTCTTTGAACCTTCAGAGTAATTTTTTTTTTCTTACAAAAGAACTGGAGACAAACTATGATGGCTATTATTGTCACTTGATTCATTTATTTAACTGTTATTGAGCACACTTGCTTGATGAGAGGTGTTGTGAGAACACAGTAAGACACTTTTCATCTGTTGGAGAAAATGAACTTGTAAATAGTTATTGAAATAAGTTGCTACAGGTGCTAGGTTAATAATAATGAGTTAATTGGATCGGGCAGTATACTAGGCTGCCGGTAACTGCAATCTGAGCAGAAGTGTCTTAAACCAGTTAAAAGTTGCCTTCCCCTCCCCCCTTCCTTGAGAACTGGTGGCTACTGGTGGCTTGCATTTGGGGGTTCATGCTTGCTGGGGCTGAGGTGTATGTAATTCTCTTGGTCTTTTCCTAATGGTTTTGAGAGGTTTTTGCAACCATATTATCACATCTGAGATTTGTCGAAAGTGGGCAAGGGGCAAAGAAGCATACATGGGCTGAGTTTATCCCTCCTGTTAGCCCTGCTCAACAACTTTGGTTTATATTTCACTGCAGAGGTGAGCCACATGGCTCCTCAAGCTGCAAGGAAGACTAGGAAATAGTCTCTTCAGCTGGGCAAATTGCCATCCCAAACAAAAGTGTGTTTCTGTGCATAAGGAAAGCAGGAGGCTGTTCTGAGCATGAGCACTTGGTACATGCTAGGCACTGCTCTGAGGACATTCCGTGTGGCAATTCGTTGGACTCTCATAAAAACCCTGTGGTGTGCGTATTCATTATTCTATTATAGGAAATGGAGGTGGGAGTGGGTAAGCTAGTAAGTGACAAGGCCTGCTAAAAGTCAGTGTCAGATTGGTGGCGTCACAAAGGAGGGCTTGGTCAACAGGTTAAGTCTTTTGGAAGATGGTAGTGAGGATGTCAGGAGGGGTTCAAAGAGAGTTGACCTTGAAGGTAGCCATAGAACTAGGTTGATGTAGGGAGTCTTGGCTTGGGTAAGAAAGACTTTCTGATGGCCTGAGCTCAGAAAAACCTATTACTCTGGGGAATTAGGGCTTTTGGGGGAACTAGTGAGCTTGGAGCAGGGGGATGGGAGGATGAAAGTGCCAAGGCTGGAGAAAGTGTGGGTTAGATCATGATGGACCTTAATTTCCCCGTTAAAGCCCGTACTGTTTCATTATTGCTGCAGAAAAAATGATCAGAGCTAATTTAAATTCTGGACATTTATTCTGAAGACATTTTTCCAGTTTAGTTTCATTATCTGAGCCATCAGTATTTCCTTTGAAGTGTCTAAGTAGTGTATTGAAATTTCTCATTCGTTTCTCTCATTTCACATTGAGTTAATGACATAGAATGAATTCAGAATGGATGGAGTCTTAGAGCTGATCTTATCCAACCTTGTCATGTCATAGTTGGGAGAATCTGGGGCCTGCACTCACTGTATTTCTTGCTGAGTGATCTTCAGAATTTCATAGGGAATTAGCGTGTAAATTGAGGTCAGAATGTAATTTTCTGATTCCCAATCTAGTATCCTTCTGCCATACCAACATGTCCCAACTTGTGTTCCCTAGTCCCTTCATCTCTTTCACAGGATCCTGATATTTATTTAATAACTTGCAACTGTGTGTTTAATATGTATCCTCCCCAGATTCTAGCTCCAGTCCTTAATTCACTGCTTACCACACAGTAGACACTTGGGAAATGTTTGTTGAGGGACTGTTCTGGTATTACTATGATTCTTTAGAAAGAGAGAAGAAATAAATCCTTGCTCAAATAAGTCTGAGAAACACTGGGTTAAATTAAACAGGCTTGTTTCTAGAAAGTTGGGAGAGCCCTTAGTATATACTCTGGTGCTCTGTGGCTCTAAGATGGGTGGGAGGGGCCTGCTTGCCCCAAACTTGACCTGGGCTCTGAGATTTCTGTGGGGCTCAAAGCCAAATGCTATTTTTCAGTTTTGGTATCCAGAACTTAAGATAATTTGTAGCCTGAGTGGGTGGATTCCTTATAACAAAAGTGCTTTTTATTCTCTTTAGATTTCCACTTGGTCTTTTGCTATTAAAATGGTGAAAAGTTTTCTGCTAAAAAACCTACTATCTTAGAAGACAGTGGCAGCTTGAAAAGTGAATGGGGTGCTTAGTTTCTCAGAACCTGGGTCTCATTTTTATCCACTGATTATTGATGTTCATTGTGAGTTGGGTTCTAAGGTTGGCCCACCAAAGTCTGCTTAACTCAGAGAAGGAATGGTGTTCCCTCAGGTAATAATTTACTCGATACACTTAGGCGATTGGCTTAGTGGTGGTATATAGAATAGGTTGGCAAGGGCAGAAGGCAGGGTCAGTAGGGTGTCAGTCAGTCAGCTGAGAGGTTTGGTCTTGACCTGCAGAGTGGCAAAAGCAAATGGTGTGACATAATGTGGGAAAGTTGATAATACTATGATATTGGTGACGATGCTATGATCCAGGAAATGTTTCCTCAGAGTGTGCCGGAGTCTCTCTGTTCCTGAGATTGGCTTAGGCCCTTTTTACCCTAGTGCTAGTGAAGTTATGTAAAATCAGGGTTGTGTTACTCCCCTGGCTCCTGTCCTGTGGGGCTTGGCAGTGTAGAGTGTCCACACTGGGGCCAGCAAGTTTGGGGTAGAAGACTAGCTTGACCACGTGTGACTTAATCTTGAAAAGCCTGTTTCCTCCTCTCTAAAGTGGGGATAACAATCATTTCTGCCTCACTGGAATCATCCATGTGAAGAGGTAAGCTGCAGACAGTGCTGAGCACAGTGCCTACAAGAGGAATTGGCAGACTTTTCCCGTGAAGAACCAGATAGTAAATATTTTAGGCTCTGCAGGCCATATGGTCTGTCACAGTGACTCAGGTCTGTGGAGGAGGAACAAAAGCAATGTAGACAGGACATCCAATAGAGTGTGGCTGTGTGCAGCAAAACTTTATGCACAAAAACAGGCAGAGTGCTAGATTTGGCCCTCAGACCATTAGTTTGCTGCAGATCAAATGTGCACAATAGGTGATAGTAGCTATGGTTGTAATTTTTGTTTTTCATACCTGGGTTCTTGTTAATGTTACGCCAGGCATGGAGTTCTTGAATTTTGGATTCATATTTGTTTACATGTTCTGAGCTATATGTAAATAAGAAACTAAATAATGTCATTATCGTTGGAGTTTGTTTAATCACAGATTTTTCGGAAGATATAACTAACAAAAAGTCTTAAGGGAAAAAAATAAGAATTAATATAGAAAGTTTGTAAGTGCCATACATAGTAAATCAGCTACACTGTCCTGTCTCACAGTGAGTTCACTCTGTGTGATAATCACTTTGGCTGGTTTGGCCTCAGCGTCTAGGTCAGGTGAGTCCCTGCTCTCTTGTACACAGTTCTGTGATTGATTTTTTATCTTATTTTTATTAAGGTACTTATGAATAAATATACTGTCGAGGTATGTCATCATTTTAAAATGAAACTTCTCTGTAAGAGAAGTGCCTGAGCTGTGTGTAATTAAATATGTGGAGTAAGTTTCTGTGTGAGTCTGCAGGGAAGACTCAGGAACATATTCCTGAGGCAGGGATTTAAATTTTTGTGACAATATAAAAATTGTAACCTTTACCATGTGGGATACCATTCGGGCATTTCCATCGTGTGGTTGGCGCCTACCTGTGCCTTGGTGTTTATTCAGCGCTCAGAATATGCTGGTCATGGGGCAGAACTGATCCAGAACTGGTTGCTAGGAGGGACCACGTAGCGTCAGAGAGAAAGCTACTGGTCCCCGAGGCTTTGCCTTCACAGTATGACAGTGAAGATGTATTGTTAGGGCTAATTATTTTATGCTTCCCAAATGAAGGAATTTTTAAAAATTTTGTCCTCTCATGCCTGCTTTTCAATATGAACTTGGCTTCTTTGTTTTTGGTCAATTCTTTCATTTTGTAAACTCAGTGGGGAAAGTTTCCAGAGTGGGCACTGCCGTGGTGGTTCAGAGGCACCAGGAATTCACTGTGGTCAGCTCTGCCTCGCTCAGTACAGACTACTTGGGAGTGTGTTTCTCTGCCCACTGTCTCTTTCCTCTCTTTTCTCTACTTTCCATTTGATTCTTCTCTTCCCGTCTTTAGTGTTTCCTGTTTCACTTATTCGTGGATATGGGGGCTAAGGGAAGGACAAGGTGGGGTGGACAGAACAGAGTGAGGATACTGTGTTCACATACTCTGGAATAGAAAGAAAGAAAGGGAAACCATCTCAGTGCGATTTTATTTTTTTTTAACTTGTTTTTTTTTTTTTAAATTAACAAACCTTATTTTTTAGAGCAGTATTAGGTTTAAATGAAATGGAGTGAAAAGTAACAGAATTCCCGTATAACTCCATCCCCACAAAGACATAACTTCCCCCCTTGCCAACATCCCCCACCAGAGTGGTGCATTTGTTACAGTCAGTGAACCCCTCATTGACACATCATTATCACCCCAAATCCACGCTTTACATCAGGGTTTGCTCTTGGTGTAGTACATTTTGTGGATTTTGTCAAATGTATACAGACATGTATTTCTCTTTATAGTGTCATACAGAGTAGTTTCACTGCCTAAAGATCCTCATTTTGCCTATTTATCCCTCCTTTCCCCCAACTGCTGGCAACCACTGATCCTTTTACTGTCTCTATGGTTTTGCCCTTTCCAGAATGTCATACAGTTGGAATTATACCACAGGTCCCTTTCCAGATTGGCTTCTTTTACTTAGTAATATGCATTAATGTTTCCTCCATGTCTTTTCACAGTGTGATGGCTCCTTTCTTTTTAGAGCTGGTTAATACTCCATTATCTGGACGTACCACAGTTTTTTTAACCATTCACCCACTGAAGGACTTCTTGGTTGCTTCCAGGTTTTGGCAATTACGAACAAAGCTGCTGTGCTCACCCATGTGAAGGTTTTTGTGTAGCCTTAAGTTTTCAATTCATTTGGGTAAATACCAAGGAATATGATTGCTGGATTGTATGGAAGGAATATGAAAAATTTTATAAGAAACTGTGAAACTATCTTGCAAAGTGGCTGTACCACTTTTCATTTCCACCAGCAGTGAATTAGAATTCCTGTGGTTCCACATCCTTGTCAGCATTTGGTGTTGTCAGTGTTTTGAATTTTGACCCTTCTAGTAGATGTGTAGTGGTACAGTGGTATTTAATCGTTGTCATTTGCAATTCACTGATGACATATGATGTTGAATGTCTTTTCATAATGCTTACTTGCCATTTGCATGTCTTCTTTGGCAAGATGTTGTGTTCAGGTTGTTTGCCCATTTTTTGATCAGGTTGTTTGTTTTCTTGTTGAGTTTTAAACATTCTTTGTATATTTTGGATAACAGTTTTTTATCAGATATATATTTTTCATACATTTCTCCCAGTCTGTGGCCAGTCTTCTCATTATCTTGACAGTATCTTTCACAGAGCAGAAGTTTTTAATTGTAATGAAGTCCAGTTTATCCATCATTTCTTTTATAGATTATTTCTATAGTGTTTTGTCTAAAAAAATCATTGCAATATCTGAGGTCATTTAGATTTTCTCCTGAGTTATCTTCTAGGAATTTCATAGTTTTCATTTTACATTTCAATCTATGATCTGTTTTGAGTTCATTTTTGTGAACTATGGTAGGCCTGTGTCTAGATTCCCATTTTTACATGTTGGTGTCTACTTGTTCCAACACCATTTGTTGAAATGATTACTCTCCATTGTATTGCCTTTGCTCCTTTGCCAAAGATCACTTGATTGTATTTATGTGAGCCTACTTCTAGGCTCATTATTATGTTCCATTGATCTATTTCTCTATTCTTTTGCCAATATCATAGTGTTTTGATTACTGTAGCTTTATAGTAAGTCTCAAAGTTGAGTGGCACTAGTCCTCCAACTTTGTTCTTCTCCTTTGATTAATAATACTGTATAGGCGATTCTGGGTCTTTTGCCTCTTCATATAAACTTTAGAATCAGTTTGCCAGTATCCACAAAATGACTTGGTTGGGGTCTTGATTGAGATCGAGTTGAATCTGTAGATCAAGTTGGGAAGAACTGACATCTTGACAATATTGAGTCTTCCTATCAATGAACATGGAATATCTCTCCATTTGTTTAGTTCTTCTTTGATTTCTTTCATCAGAGAGTTTCATAGTTTTTTTCATATAGATCTTGTACATATGTTGTTAGATTTATACATAATTATTAATGTTTCATTTTTGAGGGTGCTAATACAAATGGCAATGTGTTTTTAATTTCAAATTTCACATTTATATTGCTGGTATATAGGAAAGTGATTGACTTTTGTTCATTAACCTTGTATCCTGCAACATTGCTGTAATCGCTTACTTGTTCTAGGATTTTTATGTTGTTGCTGTTGATTCAGATTTTCTGTTGCTGTTTCAGATTTTCTACACAGACAACCATATTATCTATGATAAAGTTTTATTTCTTCCTTCCTAATCTGTATACCTTTTATGTTCTTTTCTTATTGCATCCAATACGATGTTGAAAAGCTATTGTGTGAGGGATCATTCTTGCCTTGTTATTTGTCTTAGTGGGAAAGCTTTGAGTTTATCACCACTAAGTATGATGTTAGGTGTAGGTCTTTTTTTTTTTTTTTTTAAGATGTCTTTGTTAAATTGAAGAAGTTCCCCTCTTTTCCTAGTTTGCTGAGAGGTTTTACCATGAATGGATGTTAGATTTTGTAAGATGATTTTTTTGCATCTATTGATAGCATCATTTAATTTTTCTTCTTTAGCCTGTTTATGTGATGGATTACATTAATTGATTTTCAAATGTTGAACCAACCTTGCCTACTTTGGATAAATCCCACTTGATCATCAGGGTGCATAAGTTTTTTTATACATTGTTGGATTTAATTTGCTAATATTTTGTTGAAGATTTTTGCATTGTGTTTATGAAAGTTACTGGTATGTAGTTTTTTCTTTTTGCTTATTTTTTCTTTTATTCTCTTTGCCTATATTAGGGTAATGTTGTCCTTATAGAATGAATTAGGAAGTATCTCCCCCATTTGTGCCTTCTGGAAGACATGGTAGAGAACTGGTATAATTTTTTCCTTAAATGTTTGGTAGAATTCACCAGTGAACCCATCTGGGTGGGCCTGGTGCTTTCTGTTTTAGAAGGTTATTATCAATTCAACTACTTCAATAGATAGATATAGGCCAATTCTGATTGTCTGTTTCTTCTTGTGTGAATTTTAGCAGATTGTCTCTCTCAAGGAATTGATCTATTTCATCTAGGTTATTAAATTTGTGAGCATATAGTTGTTCATGATATTCCTTTATTACACTTTCATTGTCCATGGGATCTATAGTGATTTTGATATCATGAAACATATATTTAGTCTTCCTCCTATTTTACCTGGCATACAACTACTAAAATCTTTGGCATCTTCAAAGTGATACATGTCTTTTGTATGCTAGTGAGTTGGCTGATGGCTGGCAGCCCCTAGGGTAGCTTCAGGATGGCAGCTGGTCACTGGAAAGACCAAGCAGGATTAGAGGGTTGGGACTTCAGCCCTATTTCCCAACTTGCAAGGAGGAAAGAGGGGCTGAAGGTTAAGCTGATCCCCGATAGCCAATGATTCAATGTCATGCCTACTACTAATGAAGCTTCTGTAAAACCCAAAAGGACAGGGTTCAAGGGAGCTTCTGGATAGCTGAACACGTGGGGGTTCTGGAGGGTGGCGCACCTGCAGAGGCCATGGAACATGGCTCCATGTTCCTTCCCCCATACCATGCCCTGTCTGTCTCTTCATCTGGTGTTCATCACTGTCCTTTGGAATATCCTTTATAATAAACCTGGAAACATACTGCCCTGAGTTTGATGAGCTGCTCTAGCAAATTAATCAAACCCCAGGAGGAAGTTGTAGGAACCTTGATTTATAGTGGGTTGGCCTAAAGCACAGGTAAAATGACCTGAGGCTTGCAGTTGGCATTAGAAGTTGGGGGAGCATTCCTGGGGACTGAGCCCTCAACTTGTGGGATCTGATGTTATCTCCAGGAAGGTAGTGTCAGAATTAAATTGAATTAGAGTACAACCAGCTGGCATCCACTATAAAACTAACTGCTTGGTATATGGGGGAGAAAACCCTATACATGGTTTCTACTTCTACTTTCATACATAGAAGTCTTCTGTGTTGATTGTTGAGTGAGAGTATAGGAGAAATGGATTTTGTTTTTTTCCTATATCCTTACTGGTGTTTTCTCTTTCATTTCTGATGTTCATAATTTATGCCTTTTTTTTCCCTGTCTCTCTCACCACACCCTACCCCTTTAATTAACCTAATAAAACAATTTCCACCAGGGCAGACTTTGTTAGCAAGAACAGAATGCCCTGGGATAGTTCAGAATGGTTCCTTTCTGCTCCTCCTGCCAGAACAGGAAAGGATTTTTCTTTCATCTTTACCGTGAGAACCTGGTGGAGCTCCTGTGGGTAAATCTCACAAAAGCATATACCCCCATGATTGGGTCCTCCTGGAGAGATTTTGTTGTTGTTGTTGTTGTTGTTTTTCTTTTAAACTTATTGAAGTAGAAAAGCCACTCCTGGATTTTTTAGCTCTCAGACTTATCTACATGGAGCTGCCAGCAATTTGTCAGTTACTATTAAGGTTTTCCTACCTTGGTACTGGTTCTCGCAGAGGTTTCTGCTGGTGGGTTTTGCTCCAGTAAATTGTGATTCTCTATATCCACCTGCCTGTCTCTCTGTTTTTGGGGTAGCGGTTTGCCCCGTGATTTCTCCCATGGATTTAAGTAGGATTGTTAATTTTTCAGTTTGTTCCGCTTTTACTTGTTAGGATGGAGTGGTCTAAGCTCTTTACGTGCTGGACTGAAAACCAGAATTCAGGTTTCAGTTCTTTTTTTCTTTGAGATGAATCCTAGTGTTAACTGAAAAAAATGAGGTGTATAATTTAGAAAAGGAGAGCTTTAATTCTCATAAAGTTTTCAGCCCGCAGTGGCCACACCTACAAGCTGGGAAATAGGGCTCCTGGCCATGAGCCAGGAACACATGCTTCAAGGGAGGGACAAAAGGAACAGGATTTTATACTGAGTGGGGTGGCTAAATATACATATTTAACAAGCTATAGGGGAGGAGTCATGAATATCTATTAAAAGAGAACTCTATGCCTGTACAGTGGGGCTTTCTGTCCTTTTATGGGGTCCATATTTAAAAACGGCCACCTTCTAAGTCAAAAAGGTGAAAGAAGGACATGAAAGCCCTCTCTGCACATGTTCTGTAGACCATTAAAACTCCTTCATGGTCGGCGGTTTTTTATCAGGAAAGAATGCTGGTCTGGCCCTTAGGAAATAAAGTCTGATAGCCCTTAGCGAGGGAGGGGTAAAATGATGCCTGCTTCACATCCCATCCCGTCATGGCCGGGAACTCAGTTTGAAGGTTTCTCTCAGGTCTCCTTGGCTGAGAGGGGTCTCTCCAGTAAGTGTGGGGGGCTTACAATTTTAGTTCACATCAGCCAATAATCTTTTGCCCATTATAATAATTTCTATTTCCATGTAAGCGAAACAAACTTCACTTGAAACCGCTGCATTGTGAAACTGTTATTTCCTTGCCCCTCACTTCTGAAATGTGTGATGGTGAGCCATCGCCCTTTGTGTCTAGATGACTATTTATCATTTGTTTAATAAGTGATTACTCTGTGCCTACTATGCGCCAGGCAGGGTCCAAGACACTGGGGATATGGAACAAGATAGACAAAGCCTCTCTCACAGAGCTTCTGTCATTCTTCTCTTACAAATTCCTTATGTTTAAGAGGAAAAGAAAAGAAAGAGAATTAAGGAAGGAATGATTTGATGATTTGTCTATTCACTAAGAATTCCTCTTAGAATTTTTTTTTTTTGATTTAGTGAAAGAAAAGATAGAACTACTTTCTTTAGCCTTGGCTATGTAGAATTTACTATGTGATGTGATTAAATGAATGTTATGCACATATGTAAATGTGTGTTGGATTCTTGTTGGAATGCCTAAAAGCAATTTTTTTTTCTTTTACATTTAGTGGTTGAATTATGCAAAATAATTCATGTAGGGATTTTTATATGTACATAATGTATTTATGTATATGAATGTGTATTGGTACAGCCACATGCTTTAAAATAACATGTTAAAATGAATTGAAATAAGGAGTAGTGCAGGGGGCCATTGAGGTGGCTGCACACAGCACTTTGGAGGTGTGTGAAACGCTTCAGTGGCGGAGGGCAGAGGCTGCAGGATGGGCTGAGATTGTCTGACACTGCCAAGGACTTGAAGAGGCTGTGGATCCAAACTGCATTAGCAAAGGATCTTTTTTATTAAAGATACTCTTGACTTCCCATTCATTATAATTAAATGCCAGTGCAGCCCCCAGCACTGTGTAGAATTGGTTTGTTCAGCTTTTATCTGGAGGCAGAGAATACGCTAGAAAAAATGACTACTAGAAAGCCTCTCTTTTGTCCCAGTGTTAAGCATTTCTTTCTTCTTGGTGCTGGAAATGCTTTTCCAGGCATGTGTTAATCCTCTCGAGGCCTCTTTTGCAAGAGGGCAAGAGTCCTTATCTCTTCTACATTTATTTTTAAATGGATGAGAACCTGCATGAAGCGTCTGACAATTAAATGATTTACCAAATGTCACTCCCAGAATTTATGGTAGTTAGAAACTTACTCCTGGCTTCTCCATATATGTAGTCCAAAGTTCAACCCAGCCAGTCTCCTGCCTCTGATAAATATTTAGCTTGAACAGGTTTTCAGAGAGCAAGGAATTAATCTCTAACACTTGGCAAATGCCATGTGATTTTATTTTGAAAACCAATGCTGTAGGCAGTTGGGGTACAAGTCCGAAAGAGTAAACATAGGAACTCAGAGTTCAGGGAATTGGAAGAAGAACTTAACAGTAGGTACTAAAGTCCCCCAGAAAATGATTATATCTGGAACTTGGAGTGCATGTATGTCGTAAGCTGCAGCCATGCTAGGAACTAGAGCATAGGGCCCTTTAGACTTGCTGCATATTTGCAAAAGGAATTTTGTAAAACTATGCACTCCCTTCAACATTTGTAAATTGGTACCTATGTTTTGTCACACATTTAACATTTTGTACAAGATGGGATATTTGGTGGATTCGAAATACTAGTACGTTAAAAAAAATTGTATGTCGCTCTTTAAAATGTATCCAGTGGAATCTAAAACCCTAGAGATTTGATATCTACCACTACCCATGTACAAATACATTAAAGGTCTCTCTTTTTAACTCTCTAAAATGTAGTCATTTTCTTTTCTCCTTGAATTTGTATATCCAATTTGTCATATAAAATTTTTTCCTGGTTTAATGTATTTTGTATTTGGAAATTTTTCTCTGATCATCCTATTGTAATCCCATGCGATAAAGCAGTACAAATAAATTTAAATGTAATTAAAATATTTCCTATAACCTTAAGGCTCTATTAAAAAAATTTCTTCTAGAGTGAGTTAATTACAATTATTAATAGTATACACTTTTTCAAAACAACATATTAAACATTTTGGTAATCATTAAACATAAAATGTTATTAGAAATATATCATTTAACAAAACACATGGGGCTTTCGCTTCAATTAGATCGTGTACCCTTGGATGACTGACTATTCAAGGGACGATGGTAGCAGGGCACAGATTTACCACTCAATAAACCTTTCCAGGTAGATAAGTTGATGGGATTGGAAGGAGAGTTGCTTTAGCAGTGTCCCTCAATTCTTTGAAATGTTTCTATGCAATAAGCTGAAAGTCACATGCAATCTGTCATCAGAAATTATTTTTAATACTCTCTATCCCGGCAACTTGAGACTTGATCCTCCTTCAATTTTGTTGAAAGCCCAGAATTGAAAATCACCTGACTTCTGAAAAGGCTCTGTTAGCCAGTCATTAGAATTATTTACTTTCTCAGTTTCTGGGAAGTTTACCAAAAAGGCTTTACCTGGACTGACCAGAAGGCTATCAGTCATACCTGTTGCTTTTTCACTTTAAGGCACCTTGTTAAATTCCATATACCCTGGAAAGGTTGGGATAGCATTTTTGTATCATGGGCTTTAAGTGTATTATCGTCTTTCTATATTTTATGTTTGTGTGAGTGGTAAAAACCGTGGATCTGTAGAATTAATTTTTGTCTTTCCAGTTAGAAAAATCAGACTTTTTGTTTAAAAACATCTGACTTCACTCTTCAGTTCAAACAAATATGCTAATATCAATTTCTCTGGCACCTGTGCCAATCCTATCCTTTAATCCTAAGACACTTAGGTAGGGAGAGCTAGGTACAGTGCCTTCCTGTGACTTTGCCAGCTTGAAATAAGAAAGCTATCTTCATGTCTCATGGTGCCTTCTGTTTGCCTTGCTCTCAGGGGACTCTGATATATCTAAATCCAGAGCACTTATTCTGTAATACCCAGATTCTATCATTAGGTTTGCTTTTAACAGGAGTATGTACAAGGCAGGGAAAGACAAGCAGACCTATCATATGCCTTGATTGAGAAGCTTCACGTACTGTATATTTGAATTTTCTCTGTCTGACACTTTGAGTACACCATAAAAAATTTAGAATGGGTAACAGGTATGTCTTTCGGTTATAAAAGAAGAGCAATTGTGAAAAAGAAAGTGGAAAAGACAAACAGGATAAGGCATTGCTGGTGCCTTCTCAGGCAGACACATTTTAGAAAAGTGTACATATAGAGATTGAAGATCTAGAAATTGATGTCCTTAAAAGTGCCCATGCTTAATATTCTGTGTTAGTCCCAGCCCTTAGAAAACTTGCAGTTGCTTTTAGATAGTGATTCTCAAATATCTGCCTTTGTTTTAGAAGACCAGAAACTTGTAAATGGTTTATGTCTCTTCTCTCATTCATTCATTAATTATTCATTTAATTTAAGACATGATCTCGAGCTCCTGGCCTCAAGCTATCCTCCTGCCTCAGAGCTGGGACTACAGACACCCACCACCACCTCTGACATCTTCTCTAATTCTTTTGGGCATATAGTGCACAATTCTGTGAGCTTTTGTTCTTTCACGTTACAGTTACTTGTTAGTAACCTAGGTCACTAAAATTTGATATTTATATGGTTAAGTTGGGAATTACTTGAATAATTGGCTACTGGTTAGTATTCCATTAACAAATCTGTGATTTTCAGGAAGAGCTCTTCTGTTTTTTTTTTTTTTTGTTTTTTTTTGAGACAGAGTCTCGCTTGTTGCGCAGGCTAGAGTGAGTGCCGTGGCGTCAGCCTAGCTCACAGCAACCTCAAACTCCTGGGCTAAAGCGATCCTCCTGCCTCAGCCTCCCGAGTAGCTGGGACTACAGGCATGCGCCACCATGCCCGGCTAATTTTACATATATATTAGTTGGCCAATTAATTTCTTTCTATTTATAGTAGAGACGGGGTCTCACTCTTGCTCAGGCTGGTTTGGAACTCCTGACCTCGAGCGATCCGCCCGCCTCGGCCTCCCAGAGTGCTAGGATTACAGGCGTGAGCCACCGCGCCCGGCCCGAGCTCTTCTGTTAGTCCATATATCCATAGTACTGTCTTAAGTTGTTCATGGTTTTCATTTCTTGACACTCTGGTTTTTTTTTTGTTTTTTTTTTTTAGTATGTGAATTATAAATTACCTTTAGTTTGGCTTCATTGTGATCAATGTAGTTTATGTGTAGTTTAATCTTTTTGTGTATAGTGGTAGGTGAATTGGATCTGTTTATTTTAAATAGAGTCGATATGATTTGGGTTTTTTTTTTTTTTTTCTTCTTCTAGCTGAGTTCTTTTTCCAGTGGAAAGTGGAACCAACAGCTTTCAAGAGCTTTTGGGTTATTTATTATAACTGGGTTAAAATAAGAAAAGGTTAGAAAATTACTTTGCAAAGGATACAGAAAAGATATATTATTATTGTTAAAACACCATTCATATTTTTGATACTATAGTAACTTTATATACTTATATTTTTTTGTATCAGATGTAGCAAAAGTTTTGCTTTTATTCCTATGTTGTCTTCAAATTTTGCATTTATCTACTTACTTTTTTTATATTTTAAAAAATTTTTGCAAGATGAATGAGAGACTAAAAAGAAAGAAAAAATTTAAAAAAAAATAAAAAAAATAAAAAATTTTATTTACTTTTAGGCTTTTTATATAACTGTGAAATTACAGCTATGCATTTTCCTTTGAGTATGAATTAGGTAGCATCCTATACATTTTGATATATAATATTTATGTTTTTTATACTTTCTGGAAGTTTATAATTATTGTTTTATTTTCTTTGCTGTCCCAATAGGTAAGTAGGAGAGAATTTGTTTTTTAAATTTCCTTGAATTTTTGATATGAGTTGGGATTTTAATTCCAGATTGTTGGTTTATTATTACACCGTATCTTTTCTTACAGTCTATTTTTTTCAGCATTTCTGTTTGTATCTAGACTATGTTTAAATGACTAAACTCAATGGTTTTTTTCTGATTTTTATTGCTTCCCCGGAGTGCATTTGGTCATGGGTTACTCCATTCCTCATTGTCAGTTGATTTATCTCCTGGTATCATCCCTAAAATGACCTGGCTTTTGTCTTTGAATGACAGCTTGGCAGCCTATTGGGCTCGTGGTGTTTTTGTTAAAACTTACACATGCTCCGTTTTCTTCTGTACCCCAGAGCTGAGGAGAAATCTTAGACCAACTTGATTTTTGTTACTTTGAAGCCAACCTGTACTTACTTAATAATTGTTATCTGTATGTCTTTGTGGCATTTTCTGTTTATCTTAAAAGCATGTTACCATGATATGTGCAGGTATTGGTCACTTTAGTCTCATTCTGTCTGGATTTATGGCAAAAACAGCTTGAAATTTCCATTGGATTGATATTGCCTTTTTTTGAGGGGAGGGGACAGTCTCTCACTTTGTCATCCTGGGTAGAGTGCAGTGGTGTCATCATAGCTTACTGCAACCTCAAGCTCCTGGGCTCAAACAATCCTCTTGCCTCGGCCTCCTGAGTAGCTGGAACTATAGGAGCATACCAACATGCCTGGCTAACTTTTCCTATTTTTGGTAGAGATGGGGGTCTCACTCTTGCTTAGGCTGGTCTGGACCTCCTGACCTCAAGCAATCCTCCTGCCTCAGCCTCCCAGAGTGCTAGGATTATAGCCGTGAGCTTCTGTACCTGGCTTGTATTGCCTTTTTACCCCCAGTACTATTTATTTTACCCATTTTTATATCTTATCATTCTTTTAAACGAGGTATGTGTGAGTAGAGACGTGAGACACTTATAAACATATGAGAGTTTGGACTACCTAGAAAATAGCTGAGTACTAAAACAGCGCAAGTCCTTTGAGCACAGGCCTAAAGTCAAAAAAAGGCTGGGAGGAATGGACTGTTTTAGGAATTGTCACTCATATGAGAAACCCTTCAGTGCATACAACTTAAGATGTGGTTTTAGTTTCCTAGCCCACAGGAGATTAGCAAAAATCAAATTAGAAGTGAGATAGGAGCTGTGAGGAGCAGGCCTAAGATAGCTTGCATAAGTGACAACCTGCTGATTTTAAAAGAAGCAGAATAATTTAAACAAATCCAAGCACTTTGATGACTCCTTGGTTAAGGATGAAAGCAGCCTCCATACTGCCTTCAGAGGCCCCACCAAAGACACAGACTGAGTTCTGCTACACTTGAGCTGTTTGAGGTCCAGATGATGGCTCAGAGACCCAGGGACAGATAATAAGTGTTCTCTACTCCATAGCCCAGGAAAGTGTGCTGCCACTTTTAGGAAAATTTCCCTTGAATATAATTGCATTTTAAAAAACTGTTTGGCACTCTATAGAGAAGGCCTAGGCTTTTGGGAAAATTCTTTTATGGAGAACACCTGACAGCTACCCTAGCCACAGTGTTGGTTACCTGTGATATTAGTGTATAGTTTCTATATTTCTTGCATGTGTCACCTCCCTACAGTTGCAACCTTCTTGAGGTCAGGGACTGTATTTCATGCTTCTCTGTATTACTCAGTCAATAAACATTTCTGGATGATTATCTTGATGATGAGGGCACAATTCTCAAAAGTCAGAAATACCAGTATACCTGTAATTAAGTTTGAAATTAAATTAGTTTGGCAAGAAATCATGACTCTAGGCACTTGTTTAAAAAAAAATGATACTAATATAGCATTACAGTGCTTGAGTGGGGAATTGGTATTTGCTCAGTGTAAGTTCTAAAAGACTTCTGATTTGATTAATTTTCATTGTTAAAAGAGAGCAGACTGGATATTAGTTGTATTATGTTTCATCCTAATGTGAATGGAAATGCCTTTTAGAATAAGAAAACTAATACCTTCCATTTATATAGCCCCTTTTCTTCCAAAGAGTTCAAAGCACTTTCCAGAAATCATCTCATTAATCTCTTTGGCTTTCCTGCAGAGTGGCTAATGGGGAGTGTGTGTGTGTGTGTGTGTGTGTGTGTGTGTGTGTGTGTGTGTATCTGTATATGGATTCCCTCTTTCCCTCTCTCTGGTTTTCATTTTATATGATATGATGTAAGTAAGCTATTTTCTGAATCTTACCTTGACTAGAACTTGGCATTTTGTTAAGCTTCATGTTTCAAAGAAAGCATGCCACTTTTGGAATATTAAGCCACATTTATTCATAAAGACAGAGTTTTCTGGAAAAAAAAATACAGCTTATGGCTACCCATACACATCAGACCATTAATCAAAAATTGATATCAGAAATGCTGTCAGAACATGAATTTCAGCAGCAGCTTCTTGTTTTGACTTTTCTAATAGAATTTGATTTCTTAATAATTGCTTTTATTTTCATGCCCACCCTTGGGCTGAGCAATTGCCTAGGTGACAAAGCAGGTAATTGATAGGAAAAGGGAAAATTCTGAGAAATGTTATTCTTAATGTAACATTTTCTCTTTATAGAGCAACCATATTAATTTTCTATCATCTTCGTTTCTTTGCTGGAACTTGCTCATTTGGGCAGTTGTTTATGCAGCATCTGTCATTTTCTTTAATTGATATTCATCTTCAGCAGCCATCAGTGCCTTTGTGGATTGCTCTCACAGCAGCTGCGTTTTGGCAGGAAAGTGGCTCACAGCAAAACTACACCGTTTTGATCTGGGTTGTGGCAGAATCTTTAATGGATTTCTTGATTGATTAAAGTAGAAAGGCTTCATGAAGCCAAAAGAAAACTATTTCATCACTCCCATCTCCTAAAACACTGATTCTGAAGTTTCTTCTTGGTTATGCTTTGCTTGTGTAGCACAGGTTAGTTTTTTTTTTTCCTTTCTTCTCAAAAGAATAAAAGGATTTTGCTTTCGTCTTTCTTACTGTGATCTTGGAGCAGCGTGCTGGCTTGGTGAAGCAGTGAAGCTGTGCTTGGTTATCCTGATACCCTGTTTCAAGTCCTTGTTGATGTCAAGGGTGAGCTCCTTATCTGGGGCAGGCCTTACTGTGAATCTTTATAAACACGTTGAGTTGGAAGCTTCAAGATTCTATGAGCCAAAGACTTTTCTGGGGATTATTTTATAGCCCTCTTCATTCTCTACCCAAGACGAGGCTAGGCAACATTCATATAAGACATGCCCAGCTGTTGACAATGGGGTCGTAGCCCACTGCCAGGCTTTTCATGGGTGACGCAGGTGAAGGCTTCAAACAGCAGAGGAGGTTCGTGACACCCCCTTCTCACCCTTGCAGTGTTTTCGGGAGCAGAAAAGAAGGGCTGAGTTGACATTGAATTGAAAGTCTGTAGTTTTATTTGAGCAAAGTCAAATGTTGAACTCTCACTATTAAATAGCAATAAGTATGGGTTTTGGGCAGAGGTATTACTCAAATTTTACTACATTACATGTTTTCTGGTTTTTTTTTCAGAGCATGTATAAGATGTCATTTGGCACTGGAGCACACAGATCTTATTTGTAGACAATAGGTTACTGGCATAGTTTGTTAATTTTTGTTCCTACAAAAAAGGAAACACTTGTACAGCATGTTTCTAAAGTGGACTTTGGCTGCAGGTTTTCCAGAACGTGCGCCAAAATAAAGTGTTTATCATTGTCCTCTGCAAGAGTAAGAGATTGCTGGGAATCCAGAACTCTTTTTATTTATCTTTCTGGGGCTAGCTTATAAATGAGAATAGCTGGGGAAAGGAGGAGGGAAAAGTTATCATTTATGTTTCTGTCTTGATTTGGTACGTGAATGGAATCTTCAGGCTTGTTAGATCTGTTCTTGTCTGGAGGCTTTAGAAATAGATAGTTCTATCCCCTGAAGCCTAAAGCTGTATGAGGAGGTAGGTCGCAACACACTGGGTGAGGCTTGACTGTTCTGCGGCATTCATAGGTCACTAAACATGGCAAGCGAGTTTGGGTTCCATCTTCATGTTCTTCCCCAAGCCAGGTGTGGCAGAAACATGGGCACAGAATCCATGGTTCTTGAGGGATGTATGTGCCATTGAGTACAGTGTTGTAATATCATGATCTCTGGAGTCAGATTACTTTGTTTCCTCTTTGGGATGCAGAGGGTCCCACCTTCCATCAAGGATCTTACTGTTACAAGAGCACACAGGTACGTATGTGTTAGAATAAGGGGTTCGTATGTGCGTGTGTGTGCATGCCTTAATTAGAAGAAAAAAAGTGGTACTGTTTTTAGCAAGATCATGGAAAGGCTTTTCCGTTTGTATTTTTGTTTCAAAGAAAGAAAAGGCAGTCAATTGCAAAAACATTAATGTCACCTTGAATTTCAGAATCTAAGTATTTGAGAGTTATGTATTGCAAATTGGGTCCCAACCCCCAACCTGGTCAAGGAAATGTGAATCTGCCAGTTGTTTATATCAGTAAAATGTGGTGAGTTGGATTCTAGATACCCAGAAATCTTTCCCTTGATTAGGCCAGACTATCAGAATTATGCCTGGACTGGATTTTATTAGCTCCCAGTAGAATTGCTTTTATTGAATTAACTTTTGGAAAAATACCATTAACCTATATTGAAGGACAGTGTAAGAAATATCCAAGAAAGTGCGTTGCCATGTATAATCTGAGGTGTTGTGAAGGACAAGTTGGTGTGGCTCCCTAGAACCCACAGGGGCGATTCTCTCAGGATCTCTAAATATCTGTGGTTACTGAGATGAGAAAGGGTTTGTTTTTAACTAACAGACACTGTGGATCTGGTAGCCAGGCACATTCCCTCTTTAGGCAGATATATTTAGGGTCAGAGGTTTGTCTCCCCCTAAACAAATGCATGTTGGAGGGCTTCCTGGCAGGCAGTTTATAACCTGTCCTCACTCCTTAATTTAACCTACTCTCCTTTTGTCTCTCTCTTTTTCTCTCCTCATTTTAAATTTTTCTGTATTTTTGTTTTTATTATATGCAAAATCTTTTTGGATACTAGAATGGAATAAACAATATATGTTCTCACTTTAGTTTCCATGAACTGTTTATTGGTTTTGACAACAGTTGATAATTCTTGCCTGAATGGATGATTTAATTAGAAGTTGCAGAATAATGATTTCCTAATTCTATTACCCTTCCTCCTGTATTAGCCAGCAATTTTTCTTTTCTTTTCTTTTCTTTTTTTTTTTTTTTTTTTTTGGTAAGATTGAGCTTTACCTTATCACCAGAGTCCATTTCAATCCTTTGAAAAGGCAAAGATATATATATATATATATATATATAGAGAGAGAGAGAGAGAGAGAGAGACAGAGTCTTGCTCTGTTACCTGGGGTAGAGTGCTGTGGCATCAGCCTAGCTCACAGCAACCTCAAACTCCTGGGCTCAAGCAATTCTCCTGCCTCAGCCTCCGAAGTAGCTGGGACTACAGGCTCGTACCACCACCCCTGGCTAATTTCTTCTATTTTAGTTGCTCAGCTAATTTTTTTCTACTTTTAGTACAGAGAGGGTCTCACTCTTGCCCAGGTTGGTGTTGAACTCCTGAGCTCAAGCAGTCCTCCTGCCTTGGCTTACCAGAATCACAGATGTGAGCCACCATGCTTGGCCTGATTTTTTTTTTTTTTATAATTTTTTTTTTAAGTTAAGAAATTGGTTTCATAGCCATTTCAAAGGATGACAGGTGAGTTTTTTTCCTCCCCTTTGGCTTTTTCTTTTTTTTAAATCATTATTGCAGAATCATGAAATTTTCTAGATTCAGTGTGTTGTAGTCAACTACAGACATTATTCTTTTTGATGCACAAACTCTCAAAACTGTTCAGTGGCTCTTTTTCAACTTGTGTCCTGACACAATTCTATAAATCTTTGACACCTTTCTTGCTTTCTGCCAGAACAAGATGTCCCAGCACATACTGAACCTTTTTTGTGTGAGAGTTGAAATCAGACATTTCTTTAGGGATTCTGGTTCCTACTTCTGAGCACTGGGGTGCTCATTGCTGTTGGGGTGCTGTTGCTTCTAAGCCATTTATTTCATAAATACAGTGTTTGTATTTATCTTGATTTCATAATTATATGCCATTTCCTTGCACTGAAAATCTTGATTCCTAAACCATTAACAAATGATTTGATTTATTCTCTTACTTGATTTATTTAAAAGCATTCTGACTAGAAATTCTCCTTAATAAAAGCATTCTGAGTACAAAAGATCAACAGAGATATTTTAAGTTTCATTCAGTAGTTTTATCATTAGTTATAATATTAGTAATGCTGTTTCAAAGCACCTTTCGAATAAATCAAATAAGTAATAAATAGAATAAGTAAAATAATTTGTTAATAGTCTTAGCAAGAATATTATGGTTACCTATAGAGACAAGGATAAAAGTAAGATCCGTATATACCTTTCTATATTGATTTAGACTGTAGAATTGTATAAATGTAAACATACATATATATAAACATATATACACATACGTTTTTATTTATGTATAAAACTTAACATGTAAATATGTATAATTTTAAATTTTAAATCATAAAATTGCAAACTCTGGCATACTATAGCAATAACCATTTTATGCTTATATTTCTGGTTTTTCTTTTGGAAAATATGAATAATATGAATATGCTTTTTGGAAAGCAAAGATGAATATGTATTTTAGTTTTCCACATTTGCTATAAAATATAACATAAGGAATTATATACATTGTTCTACATGTTTTTATTCACGTAACAGTATATCTCACCTATTCTTAGAGAATTTCCTTTCTTTAACTTCACAGTATACCATCATGTGGATATATTGTAGATTTCCCCAAAATTTCTCTATTGGTGGGCATTTTTGTTTTCAATCATTTGAAGTATAAATAGCATTGTAAAGAATAACTGAATATTGCGTGTGCATATGTGTGAAAGTCATTTTGTACTTCTTGTTACAAATTCATAAGTGTCTCCATAAGTGTTGTACCATTTTGCTTTTCCACAGCCTGCCAATAGTGTTGTCAAACTGTAAAATGTTGCTGATCTGATAGGTCAGAAATAGATCAGGATAGTTTTGATTTGTGTTCCCCTTATTTTGAATGAAATTAAAAGGATCTTTTATTGAAAGTCCAGCTAATTATATTTCCTTTTGTATGAATTATCTGTTCCTATAAATCTGTTATTTTTTTATTTGCTATATGGTCATTCCACTTACCCAGAATTTCTAGGGCTCTTCATATGTTGACCCTTTGTCAGTAATAAATGTTGCATATATTTTTCCCAGTTTTTTATTTGTGTTTCCATTTTGTCTTTGGTGTGTGTGTATATGAATTATGTAGAACTTTGTACTGATAGATGTATGTGTGCGTATATATACATTAAAATATTAGTCACACAATAGTTTTCATACTCAAATTTATTAATGTTTTATTTTACGGCTTCTGCAGTTTGAATTGTAATTAGCAACTCTGTACTTTGTGGTTGTAAATGAGTATACTTTATTTTTCATTGCATTTATATAGTTTTATATTTATTAGTAAATCTTTGAACCACTTAGTTTATCCTGTATAAAGTATGGAGTCAATTTTATCTTTTTCTAAATGGCTCTCTAGTTGTCACACCACATACATTTACAAATTGGTCTTTACTTACTGTTTTGATATGCCATCATTTGAAATTCCTAAATATATTTAGGTCTGTTTCTAAACTTTTACGTTTTCTCTTCTGTTTGTCCATTCACTCATCTGTGTTACCTATTTACATTATTTAATTCTATGTTGTTTAATGGCAAGATCATGACATGACCCTTACATTCTTTTAGTTTGCATTTTTCTTGTATACCATTGGTCCTAACTTAATTTTGAATCTTATTCATTTTGTGTTAGGTATCTCTTGTACCTGACAAAGAAAAGGGTTTTCCTTATTCCATGTAAAGGTCATTAAATTAAACCTCTTCATATGTATTGATAAGACCAATATAATTGGTTTAGTTCTGTGGTATTAATTTATGTATTACTTGTATGTGCATGTGTGTGTTTGCATTTTTAAAGGACCTTTCCCTACATTGTTTAATGAGCAATGTGTTTTTTTCTATGTCCAGTATTTATAGAGATCTATATTTTTATTAGTGGTTACTTTTATGGGAATAGATTCCCAAGAGCTCTGTCCCCTTTTCCTTTAGTTTAGACCTTGTCTATTGGTTTCTTATGATGAGCAACAGTGAAATTAACTTGTAATTTCTTCTTTCAGTTTCCTGTCCTCTTCCACCTCCACTTTTGGTCAATTGTGTGATGTTTCTTAGTATTTAACTTTGTATCCTTAAATAAGCTTTATCAACTTAAAATGCCATCTTTTCTGCCTCACCTGTTTACCAGTGAGATGATCTCTGAGTTGTGCTGCTGCTGCCTTTATGAGCATGCGCTCATAAAGCATTCGCGTGCTATTCAGTCTTCTGCATCCCCACTTTTGTTGAAGTCTTGGTTCTGTGGTGCAGTATACTTAGGAGTCTCCAGGTCTTTCTTGCTAAAGTTTCTCCAATCATCTCTTGGTTAGATTAAAAACTTGCCCTCTGGTAGATTTCTCCGGAAGGGCTCTCAGGAAAAATATTCCCTCCAAGCATGCATACCTGGTTCATTCTTTTCTTCTTGTTAGGGGCTGCTCCATTACTTTTGGGCATCTAATGCTGATGTTAAAGTCAGTTGCCAACCTAATTTGCTTTCCCACATAAGTGGCTTGGTGTTTGTGCCCAAACAATTGTTCCTCTTTAAAGTCCATCAGTTTCCCCATCACATGATTTTGTGTTTCCAGGCACATGGTGTGCCTGTGCCTTCCAATTCACAGCTTAGAGCAGGGTTTGATAAACTTTTAATGGAAAGAACTAGAGTGAAAATATTTTAAGCTTTGTGGACCTTGTGGTCTCTGCCCAAACTCCTCACCTCTGCTGTGATGGTGATTCGGTCAGAGGGCTGCAGTTTGCCAACCCCTGATTTAGTGTATTACTTTATTTTAGGGAAGTTTGCCTGCATTAGATTGCAAATATTTGATCTATTCCATTGCTTTTTTTTTTAATTGCAATTGCCTTTTTTTTTTAATTTCAGCATATTACAGGGGTACAAATGTTTAGATTACATATATTGCCTTTGCCCCACCTAAGTCAGAGCTTCAAGCATGTCCATCCCCTAGATGGTATGCACTGTACCCATTAGGTGTGAATATACTCATCCCCTCCTCCCCCTCCCACCTGTCCGACACCCGATGAATGTTACTAGTATATGTGCACATAAGTGTTGATCAGTTAATACCAATTTGATGGTGAATAAATGTGGTGCTTATTTTTCCATTCTTGTGATACTTCACTTAGTAGAATGGGCTCCAGCTCTATCCAGGATAATATAAGAGGTGCTAGAACACCATTATTTTTTTGTGGCTGATTAGAACTCCATGGTATAAATATATCACATTTTATTAATCCACTCATGTGTTGATGGGCACTTGGGTTGTTTCTATATCTTTCCATTGTGAATTGTGCTGCTATAAACATTCGAGTGCAGATGTCTTTTTTATAGAATGTCTTTTTTTCCTTAACCACTTCGGTACGAGTGTCCACTATAGTCAATAGCCACAGATGAACGTGCACAGCCAAGCATCAACCATAGTCGATAGCCACAGATGAACATGCACAGCTGAGCTTCGACTTTAGCTGGCAGCCATGATATGAAAGCGCACAGCTGAGCGTTGACTTTAGTCTATAATTTTGAATTGACTTTTCTGATTTTTCACGTATCAAAATAAAATTGTGGACATTAAAAATAATGTAATAAAAACATATATGTATATGTTACCTATTCTGATTTGCATTACAAGTAAAGCTGCTTGTAAAGTAAAACAAGCTTTCAGTGCTTTAAAGCTTTCCTCATCACACAAGAGCAAAACAGATTTGTCATCAATGCATAGCACAAACTATCATGCGAACTATGAGTGCCAGCTGTGGGCAAGGTTTCGAGGCCTGTGAGCGCCGTACCGAAGTGGTTAATAAACACAAAAGAGGTCCACCTACTAGCTGTAAGGTGAAAGAAGCAGGTAACCTACAAAGGAAAACCCATCAGTCTAACTGCAGACTTCCTAACTGAGACCTTACAAGTCAGAAGAGATTTCGGCCCTAATCTCGCTCTTCTCAAACAGAATTATGCCCAGCCTAGAATCTCATATCCTACAAAACAAAGTTTCTTATATGAAGGAGAAATAAAGACCTTTTCAGACAGGCGAAGACTAAGGGAATTCATTAAGAAAGACCTGCCCTCTAGGAATTACTCAGAACAGCATTTAGACTTGGATCAGCACAATAAACATTCACCAGTGTAAAATCATCCAAAAGCTAAAGGTAAAAGGCCAGACACCATAGTGATTCATGAGAGCAAACCAAGCAACAAAATTCAACTCAACAGGATGAACAGAAATCTGCCCCACTTATTAATTTTCTCAATAAATGTGAATGTCTGGAACTGCCCACTAAGGAGACATACGCTGGCAGAATGGGTAAATATACACAAGCCAAATATCATCTGTTTTCAGGAAACACATCTAAACCACAAGGTTGCATTCAGACTCAAGGTGAAGGGTTGGAAAACAATATTGCATGCATATGGAAGCCAAAATAAAGCTGGCATAGCAGTTCTGATTTCAGATAACTTAGTCTTCAAATCAACAAAAGTAATGAAAGACAAAGATGATCACTTTTGATAATGGTAAAGGGTACGATTCAACAAGAAGACATAACAATTCTAAATATTTATAAACCTAACTGAGGTGCACCCAGATTCATAAAGCAAATATTACTTGATCTAAACAAAATGATAAACAACGCCATAATAGCCGAAGACTTCAACACCCCTCTGACAGAACAGGACAGATCTTCCAAACAGAAAATAAATAAACAATGGACTTAAACAGAACTCTAGAACAAATGGGCCTGACTGACATTTATAGAACATTCTACCCCAAAACAACTGAATATACATTTTCTCATCAGCTCATTCTCTAAGACTGACCATACCCTAGGCCACAAAGCATGTCTCAAAACATTGTTTTAAAAAATAGGAATTATACCATGCATCTTCTTAGACAACAGTGGAATGAAATTAGAAATCAACTCTAATAGAAACTCTTATCTCTACACAAAGTCACGGAAACTAAACAACCTTCTACTGAATGATACTGGGTTAAAGAGGTAATTAGGATAGAAATTAAAAGATTCTTTGAACTAAATGGTAAAGGAGACACAAGTTATCAAAATCTGTGGGACACAGCTAAAGCAGTCCTGACAGGAAAATTTATATCCATAAATGCCTACATCTAGAAGACAGATCACAAATGAACAATCTAATGAATCATCTCAGAGAATTGGAAAAAGATGAGCAAATCAGCCCCAAACTCAGAAGAAGAAAAGAAATAACAAAGATCAGAGCAGAACTAAGTGAAATCGATAACAACAACAACAACAACAACAAACTGTATGGAAGATTAATAAAACAAAAAGTTGGTTCTTTGAAAAAATAAACAAAATTGACATGCCTCTTGCCAGATCATTGAGAATCAGAAAAGACTCTAGTAAGCTCCATCAGGAATGAAAAAGGAGAAATTACAACTGATACCATGGAAATACAAAAGATCATCTGTGAATACTATAAAAACCTCTATGCACATAAACTTGAAAATGTGGAGAATATGGGCAAATTCTTAGAAACACACAGCCTCCCTAGGCTCAGTGAGGAAGAAATAGAATTTCTGAACACACCAATATCAAGTACCAAAATTGAAGCAGCAATAAAAAAAACCTTCCTAAAAAGAAAAGTCCCAGACTAGATGGTTTCACACCCGAATTTTACCAGACCTACAAAGAAGAACTGGTGCCTATCATACAGAAATTAATCCACAACATTGAGAAGGAAGGAAGCCTCCCCAATATGTTTTATGAAGTCAACATCACCCTGCTACCAAAACCAGGAAAGGATGCAACAAAAAGGAAAACTACAGACCAATATCTCTTATGCTTTGGTTTGTTAATTTAGGCAGAGGCATATGTATTTATTTCTTGATCCTGTTTGGTTTTTATATCTGTCAGTTTTGTCTTACCTATCTATTTCATTTTCATAGCTTTTCTCAATTATCTTCTTTATGCCTGTTACTGTGTGTTCTAGGGTCTCTGTTTTCCTGTGTGTTTCTTGTACTTTACTCTTCATTTTTTTTTTTCCTTTTCTTTCCCTTTCTCTTTTTGAGACAAGGTCTCAGTTTGTCACCTGAGCTAGAGTTCAGTGGCATCATCACAGCTCACAGTAATCTCAAACTCCTGGGCTCAAGTGATCCTCCTGCCTCAGCCTCCCAAGTAGCTGGGACTAGAGGCGCGTGCCACCACCCTGGCTAAATTTTCTATATTTTGTAGAGATGAGATCTTGCTCTGTTGCTCAGGCTGGTCTTGAACTCACAGCCTCAAATGATCCTGCCACCTCAGCCTCCCGTAGCGCTGGGATTATAGGCATGAACCACCACACCTGGCCTACTCTTCATTTCTTAAATTTTTCCTTTTTCATTCTTCCTGAGTTCTGTGCATTTTCTTTTCCCCTCCTGTTGTCTAGTCATACCTTTGAAGTTTTAGAACATTTCATTGCAATTTTCTAATTTTTGGTTATATTTTTTCTGGTGAATTTTTTTCTGCTGAGAAATAATTATTTTTTTCTTGGAGTGCATATGATAGTTTTACTTGGTTTTTTGCTCATGTTCGAACTATTTGTATTTTTCTGAATTTTCTACTAGCAGGAGTGTCCTGTGAGAGTGGAAGACTTATGGCAGCCTTCCCAGTTTCACAGCATCCTGTAGCTTCTTCTCTTGCTACTAGAGTCTGCAATTTGTTTGCCACATGGCAGGGACTCTTTGTTCTTCTGTCACATTCCACACCTTTTCTTTCTGCCTCTCCCGTAGTTTCTGCTCTGCCCTGTTCCTTCTCAGATCTGCCCAGAGCAGTTCCCACTGAGCCTGGGCTCCTCTCCTGGTGTTGAATCTTTGCTAGTGTTCTCTGCGTCTGTCATTAACAGTGCCCCTCACTCCCTACCCTGTTATTCCCTGTCCCCTCCTCTCCGCTGCACATAGTTGGCATTGCCCAAGCCATTGATTCTGAAGTTATGGGTACACCCCCACTTACATTATTTAAAATAAACATCATAAGAGGTTCTAGTTATTCTTCTAGTTGCTTTTCTTGGTTTTTAGGAGGAGGAGAAAGAAGATTCTATGTGGGCAGTGTCCATCATCCTTCTAGAACCTGGATAGATCCCACATATTCCTTTTACAATACATGAACATGAGCTTAATTTTAAAACACTGAATATTAAATGAAACCAAGGTCTGAAAAAAAATTTAGTCCCCAACTCTTTACAGATATTGAAAATGTTTGGTGTGCATTAAGTACATAATCTTCAGCAGAACTGGATAGGGTAACTGTCAGTACCAAATGTTTTCAATAATTACTTCCTCTCCTGACTTCTGTTTGCCAAGTCCACAAGATAGGGCTTAATGAACTTGACTAAAATCTTCTGGGAAATAATGATTTTTTTTTTTTAATGTGATAGTATTTCAGTTTAATGCAAATGGCATAGTAATGCAAAGAAAGAAGTCTTCAAATTATTTTGGGCCATTTATGATTTATCAGGAATCACCATTAGTGAAATTTTAAGTGCTAAGAGAAGTGTAGTTGTGTATGCTTCATAAACTTTCCAAGTGGCTAGAGGAGCTCATTTTTTTCTGCCTCTCATTATTCTATGAAATGTGTTTTTATGTCTCCCAAGTCTAGCAGCATCTTACATTTGGTGCTATAAATGTCTCCTATCAGAAGGCCAAATAAGGAAGTTACAATTATAGAAATGTTTTCCCTAAAGACATTAGCCACATGTGATGCTAAATGACTTGCTCTATTTCAGTCTTTCTCATTTGTATTTTTCAGACGTACATTCTATGTGAGCCTGGGAGGCAGCTTGCAGAATCTCTGCTGACAAGTTCTTTTCTATGTGATGTGGAAGAAACATTCGTGTAGAGGTTTTAAGTGACCCAAACCTGTCTGTGAATGCGCAGGAGTGTGGCACAAGGTGACGCTGTCACCTGCGCTGCAGTCTATCCATGCCCTCACGTTACTTGTCACTTAAAAACAAATTGTGGTAATCTTGAGTGAAAACCAGTAAGATATAACCTGCTAACATCGTTTTACTCTTTCTTGAAAGAGTGGCACATTTAAGTCTCTTCAGAAACGAACCCCTGCCATCAAAGTATGGATCTGAAATACGAACATGTTTGTTTCCGCACGTCATGTGTTTCTTCTCACTTAGAGCTTAGTTCATCCCGACGCCGTTTGTGGAGCCTGCACCACACGCGAGGCACTGTGAGGTGTGGGGTTACAGACCTGGATGAGATGCCGTCCCTTTTCCAGAAGACCTCACAGCGTAGGAAAGCGGGACAGCACGTAATCATAGACGGGGTGAACAGTGACAAGGCACTTGTAACGTGGAGAGCCTGGGCAGGGGACCGAGTCTGCTGGGCAGGTGGGGAGGGCATGCGTGTCTGACCGTGTCTGGGAACACGGCCCGGGTTCTCGGCTCTTCTTTGGCTCTCTCGCTCTCTTTTGTCTGGCCTCGTGCACACAAAGCTTTTGCTGTGGGACTTTGCCAACCCTAAGCCCTACCTGGCATTTTTAAGCCCCACCTGGTACTTTAAGGTGAGGGAATCTAATAGGTCTTTGTGTTCCGTGTGGAAATATTTCATGATAGAGTTGGGGCTTAGTTGTAAAGTTTATTTTTGTTGTGGTGAGTCCAGTTCCAAGTTGTATAAACACCAGCACTGGGGGGGAGGGGGGAGGTATTTGTATGTCTTTTAGCTTCATATTTATTTCCTTTTCCAAAAATCTATAAACTAGCAAGAGGTTAAAATTCAAATGCATGTAAACCTTATCATAGATTAATATTGACATAGGCTGGATTGTATTCAGAATTAAAAAAAAAAAAAAAACAACGTATGTTTGCCTTTCCTGTACCAGGGTCCTGCCTGTCCCTAGTACATCAGTTTGCATAACTTGCTTTTCTGAAAGATAGAAACCTTCCCCTTTTCCCCTTACTTCTTTAAATTTTCTTTTAGTGTTTCTGCTGTTCAGTCTCATGGTTACTCTCATGACAAACTGTTTCTGATTCTCACTGTCATGTCCTCTGGCACCATGGTCACAAAGGTCCTCAGTGGATGTTTGTAGAAGCAAATCATATTGGTACAGTTCTGTTCTAGCAGATGTTTTTCTAGTAATTTTCTCACCCATCTGCCATCCATTTTACTATTGCTGATATAATAAGGGGTTTTATATCCTGTTATTAATAACTTTATTTAATTGACTTATTTTGACATTTGCATTCTATTTTATAAACTTATTTCCAACAACTGTTGAGATCTCTCTTTACTTTAACCTGGTTTCAGTGCTTGCTTCCACGCAAGCAATTTAGACCACATCTTCCTCCCTCCTCCATTCTTAAATTCTTTGTTTAGATGATCTCTTATTTATCATTTCAGAGTAATTGTTTTCAGAGTACATTCGTGGACCTTCCTTTGGTGCCTTTGCTGCTTTTGCAAATGAAAAACCATATGCGTGTAGAATTATTTTCTCTTGATTTTTTTCTCTTCAAAACACTCTGAAAATGACTTTCTTCTGTTCTGAAGTTCGATATTGCCCAGGGAAATTCTTCCATTAATGCTTTTTTCTTTTCCAAACATTCCCCCCCCCTTTTTTTTTTGTTTTATACATATAGGATTTTAAAGTTTATTTTTACAATTTTCCACAGGATTCTACTTCTGTCTTGCTGTTCAGAGAGCCTTTTTTCTTTGTCTGATGCCAGCCTCTTTTCAGCTCGTTTCTGTTGACTTTTTGTAGTTTCTCTCGTGTTTGTTCTCTTCCTTTCCATTACAGAAAGATTATGGAGTTCCATTACCGTAATTTAGAATTTACATTTTCCTTTCTCTGTATCTGTTACCTTCTCCTACACTGTTTTCATCTCTTTATGTTTGACACTTTGCATTCTATGACTGCGTCTCATATTTGTTCTCTGATTTTGTTCATTTGGTTACTTGGAGTGTATATTTTATTCTTTCCTCTTCTAATATGGGATTTAATTCGGAGTTTGCACTCACATTTCAACTGCCCCCCTTTCTTTGTCTCTCTTTTTTCTTAAGATCAGCATTTTCCCTGTTTAGCATTTAGAATCCATGAACTTTTTAGGTAACCAAAGTCTGGCAGCTATAGTTTCATATACATTTTATTTCTTAAATTAAAGATATGGTCTATTTTAAGGAATTGTTCTTGATTTTGTTAATTTCCGTTACCTAACATTTCTGTATTTTAATTGGGTTAATAAAGCACAAATTGACTGCATTATCAGGGCACAGAGCATATGAGGATGCAGATGTAAAATGTCACCGTAGGCAAGAGTTAATAGAACCAAGATGGTACAGGAGAGCATGCCACCAGTTCAGTTGCTGCCCCGAGGAACGCAGTGACATTTAAAAAATGTCTGCTGAAGCCAGACACCCAGTTCATTAGATTAATTAAAGTAAAAACTAACCCAGATCTGGTGTTTTGATAATAACCACAGGGCTGTTGCAGTTGGAATCAGCTAATGTTTGACATTATTCTCATTAAGACCACAGTGGAATTGCCTTTGTGGTTTCTCCTAAACTTTCAAATTCACCTTTTAGCAATGAAGTGGACTTTTAACTTTCTTGATTGTTTTCTCATGTTTTCACCGATGCACAAAGGTAAATTTTGTTTTTATTAAAGGTGACAGCCTCCTTTTCCCTGCCTCTTTTCTCACACTCTCTGTGGGGCATTGGAGAAATCAAGGCAGCAACAGCAGGCTTCTATACTCCCATGGGCTGTCCATTCTGGTAGAGCCCTACCGGAAGAGGAGGTTGTCTACGCATCTATGGTCAAATGCATGGTTTTTTGTTGTTGTTGTTGTTTTTTAATTTTAGTCTATGGTACACTGATTCTTCTGTAAAGCACAATAAGAATGATTTATTAAAATAATAAAAAGGAAAAAACAAGAGATACACAAAAATATGAGCCCTAATATTTTATTAGCTACAATGCTCATAAAAATACTGTCAAATTGCTCTTATGTTTCTGAATGATTACATTATTTATTTCTGTACTTACTATAGAATGGTAGCAAACAGTTTGCAGACCATACTTGGCATCATGCTGCCCTGGGCTTCATGTCACTACACAAGCACCCTGTGATTCTGTGAAACAGAACCTGACACCCCACCCCCACCCCAGTAAAAGTGCTGACTTAGACAAAAACATGATATTAGCATACAAGTCCACATTTTCAGAAAAGGGCCATCAAGGCTGCTCCTGGTTATGGCATTTGAGAGCACTTGGAATTCCAAACCATTCATGACTTCTTTTTGTTATTCAGATTTCTCACTTAAAAGTATAATTAAATTCTTGTAAAGTCCCTAGTTAGAATGAATTCAGATGAAAAAAATATATATGTAAATACATATGTATGTGTATAAATATATATACACAATAAGAATGAATAAATAAATATAAATGCACATATATTTATTTCTGAGGTTGAAAACCTCCCCTGGAAACAGGAAGTTTTGGGGCCTTAGTTGAATTCAGTATAGAACTTAGTTTATTTAGAATCCCCGGGTTTTGCATTGTTTCTGATGTGTAAATTAGAATCCATAACTTATATTCATTCCTGCAACTGAATATTCCTTCAAATAGTTTGCTTCATTGCAACTGGGTATATATACATTTTTTTCATTGTTGGTATAACACAGTAGAAAAATTTGGTTTATTAGTTTTAGCTAACATTAATTCATTAGTTCTGTGAAACTTCAGATTTTAAGCGTATCAGAAGAAAAAAAGTTTTAAAAATAGTAAGTACCTTTAAGAAGTAAACGAACCTTTATTCATTTTTGTGGTAGGCAGAGTTCTAAGTTGGCCTCCGGATTCCTGTCTTCTTTTGTACGTACCCTTGTATACCCCCTCCCCTTGGCTGCGGCTGAAACCTAAAAGATGATGGGATGTCACCCGCATGATTATGTAGCATTAATAAGACTCTACCGTAGTAGACTGGAGTCTCCTGCTGACTCTGAAGAAGTGAGCTGCCATGTTGTGAGGTCCATTGGCTAGGACATAAGGGTGTCCTCTAGGAGCTGAGCTTGTCCCTAGCCAGAGGTGGGGGAGGGAAAGTTTTAGTTCTGTAACTGTAAGGAACTGACTTCTTTCTACCAATAACTTGAAAGAGTTTGAAATGGGACCCTCAGCCTCAAATGAGATTGTGGCTCTGGCCAACAGTTTGATGCAGCCCTGAGTAACATAGTTAACCCATTTATAGATTCCTGACCCGTGGAAACCATAAAAAAATAATTTTGTATTGCTACAAGCCACTAAATTTGAAATAATTTGTCATGCAATAACTGAAAACTTAATACATTATTTAATCTATATTCACTTTGGTTTTTCACTTTTTACAAAATTGCACAAGGTGAATGAATTATTAATGATACTTTAATATCAGTGGAAGGAATTACCTTCCTGACTATGCAAAGCCCTCATTGTCTAATGGTGTCATAAATGAGGCATTTGCTGTAAATTTCTATTTTCTTGGTTATACAGTCTTTCCTTAAAAACATGTATACTATCCATTTGGTATGGAAGTCTTTCAGAAAAAAAGTAAGACACGAATGATTTTAAACACAGGGTAGCGATAGAACAGTGCCTTCACACTTGTCACGGCTGGATTTGTTCTTAGCATTGACATGAACAAGGAAAGAATTACTGGGAAGGGAGATGACACCTTTTCGGTGTTGGAAAATAGGTGCCTTTGGTGGGCACCTTTGGAGAGCGACCTCTCCTGGCTTGTGTAGGTGGGATGACTAATCCAAGCAGCCCAGAAGTGAAGAAGGAGATTTTAGTGTAGTGTCAGGGCAACTTAACTCTTCCATAATGACTCTGATTATCATCATTATGAAACTTAGGTAAACTGTATGCCCATCCTGTATACAGGGATGTACTGAGGTCATAATTAGTTCTGCTTTGTGTTATCATCTGTTTTGCATGCTAGCAGAAGTGGCAGTGAACGTGTATTGAGTGGTCAATGTGCCAACTCCTGTGCTGAGCAATCCTTCACTTTTCCTTTGGACATCTGACCGGGGAAGGGTCCCACCATTAACCCTGTACCTACCTTTCCTGCTCACATTCATCTCCAGTGCTCATTGGTCATTTCTACTCAGTTGTGAGTCAAGGAGTCATGTTATCAAGACTGCGTAACTTTTCATTAAAGTGTTGACACAGAACGAATGTGTGCAAAGGCATAAGTGTCCAGTTTGAATCATATTTACAAAGTGAATACATCTTGTAACCAATATCCAGATAAAGAAATAGATCATTCTAGCCCAGAAGTCCCTCTGATATCCCCTCCGGACGACTAGTCTACCATTGAAAGGTAACCATCATCCTGATTTCTATCTGCAAAGGCTGTTTTGAGTGCTTTTGAGCCCTAGACAAATGGAATCTTACATTTTTTCCTTCTTGACTTCTTAACATTATGTTTGTGATATTCATCCATAGTGTTTTCTGTAGCTGTTGTTCGTTTTTTCTCATTACTGTACGTTATTCCATTGTATGAATGAACAACAGTTTACCCAAACTACATTTGGGTAGTTTGCAGGGGTTTTGTTTTGAAACAGTGCTGCAGTGAGCATCTTTTGAGCATGTCTTTCAGTGAACACATGTATGCATAGTACAGAGGTCTGCGAACTGCGGTAAAGGGCTAGATAGTCAGCTGTCCCTTCTGCTAGGCCCATACTACTGTGTCACGATGACTCCCTCTGTCTCAGTTGCCCAGCTGCCATGGTAACAAAAAAGTAGCCATAGACAATTTGTAAATGAATGAACATGGAATGTGTGTTCCAATTAAACTTTATGGACATTGAAATTCGAAATTCATATAGTTTACACATGACATGAAATAATACTCTTTTTTGATTTTTTTTTTTTTTTGACCATCCAAAAATGTAAAAATCATTCTTAGTACTTGAGCCACACAAAACAGGCAAGAAGCCTGATTTGGCCTTCGGCTGTAGTTGGCCAGTCGCTACCACAGGGCTCAGGGGTGGAACTGCTGGGTCACATGGTGTGGATATTATTTAACTATAGAAGACACTGCTGAACAGTTTTCCAAAGTGATTGCATCCAGTTTATAATGTGTAAATAATTGAACGAATGAAGGATGTGGGTTTTACTGTTTGAATTTCACGATGGCTTAGGAAAGAATTTGCTTCCTTTTGACTCTTGACTGGTTGTGATTATGAGAAGTCAGATGTTTAGATAATTCGCTTGTATCTATTAGCGAAAATAATTGATGTGTGTGATTGGAAAGTGTTGAATGCACACCTTATATTTGGTTTACTGCTTTACTATAATGGACCAGATCCACAAATACTATTTATTTTTTATCTTGAATTTCATGTTTCCTCAATAAGTTGTATAACCATAACCACATATTCTTTACTTATAAAAACTTTGAAATGTAATTTCTCTTTTAAAAACGGATTTTCTTTCTTATTCTAATGAACTACTGGGGCCATGCACAGTCAGCATCCAAGATTATATTTGGGCTTTGGAATGTTCTCTTTTGATTTACTGCATAATTTATTTTGCTAAAGGTATATTAATAATGCTTCGAAATGTAATGTATCACAGGAATACTTATGTAAAATAATGTTGACCATGAGAGTGTTTACACAACCAAGATATGCATTTCTATTCAGGCCAACTTGATTGGAGGAAGAGCTGGTCATTTGGGATCCTTTGGGGTTAGTGTTCATGTGAAGTGTTATTATGCAAATGGCATGAACTCCCAAAAGGACAAGGCTTGAGTGGCAGACGGTTTTACAAAGTAGTAACTCCTTGGGTTCATAGAGGACAATTTATTGAGTCATCTGTCAAGTGGCTGGGTTGGGCTTACCCACTGTGCTGGGATTTCCTTCCTTTTCCCCAAGTTTGCTGCGTGGCCAGGGCAGAAGCTCCCTTCTGTGCTGATATGTGCTCTTGACAAACCATCATTACTCCCAGTGTAAGCAGCAGTATGAACTGTTTCATTCATTAGAGTAATTTGTTTTTAGTGATTGGAGTGAATATTTGGTGAATAGAGAAAGGGAGGGGGCTATGTTTTCTATTCTCCACAAAAAGCAGAGTTATTACTGGTGGAGTATCCCTAATCTGAAAATACAAAATCCAACTTGCTCGAATGAGTGTTCCATGTGAGTGTCGCATTGGTGCTCATGTTTGGGATTTTGCAGCATTTCAGATTTTGGATTTTTGGATTAGAGATATTCATCCTGTACGAACTAGAAAAAGCAAGGAGCCCATTCATTAGGGGATGGTCTTTACTCATCAGTGTGCCTCACCATGGCGAGTGTACAGCTTTCAGAAGGAAATTATGAGAAGCTGGAATTTTGTCCCTTTCCTTTTCCTTTTCCTCCTTTTTCTCCTACCTCTCACTATTCATCCCCTTCTTCCTTTTTTTCTAAATTCTCTTTTGATAATGATGCTGAAACAAACAGTGGCTCTGAAACAAACAGTCTGCACCAAGTCCAGGAATTAACCTCCAACCTCCTTGCACATGTTAGAGAAGAACTCCTTTTGCTGCTTTTTTTTCCCCTCTCCTACTTTAATTTGAAAGAATGATGAAAAGCAGCTTGCAAAAAAGGTGAACTAGAGGATCTTTGCTTTAATGTTTATGTCCTGCATAATTAAGAGAACTCTAGGAGTCCAGATGTGTATGACATCATAGACTCATGCCAAGGCACCATTTCTAGTTGCATGAGATTTATTTTTTTTTCAAGGTCGAATTTATCAAATATATATTTTTATTTTTTAAGCTGACATGTAAAATTGTATGTATTTATGATACACAGCATGATGTTTTGAAGTTTAGGTACCTTTTGGAAATGGTTAAATTTAGTTAATTAACAATGCATTACTTTGCATAGTTATTTTGTGGTAAGAACACTTAACATCCACTCTTTCAGCATTTTTCAAAAATACAATATATCATCATTAGCTATACTCACCCTACTGTACAACAGATCTTGTTAGATTTATTCTTCTTATTTAACTATAAACATGTATTCTTTGGCCAATATTTCCCAACCAACCTCACCCATTCCAGCTGCTGGCAACCACATCTAGGTTTGTGTAAGTTCACTCTATGTTATTCACACAAGGACAAAATCACCTAATAACACATTTCTCAGAATGTATCCCTGTTGTTAAGCAACACATGCATATATATATATATATATATATATATATATATATATGTATTTTTATGTAATATAGATGTATCTTTAAATATAAGTAAAGATCCAGATCTAAAGGTAGAGGGTAGATACAGGTAATATACAGGGAATTGTCTGTTTTACTCACTGATGTATCCCTAGTGGAGACTAGCATCTGATAAGTGGCAGATGGTCATTAGGTATCGGTTCAATGAATCACAGAAGAAGATAACTGTCAAATGAAGGAGTTAGGTCATAACACTTGCCCTTTTGAGCATTCTCAAAGTGCACCAGCAGGATAGAGCTATCAGTCATTTGGAAGATACAGAAAATTATGGCACAATCCTGGATGCAAAATACCTGGGAGCTTGAAAAAATACCTGTGCCTGGGCCCTGCCCTGAGATGCTCATTCAGAGGACCTGGTGTGGGTATGGGCAGGGTACTTTTTGAAAACTCCTTGGGTAATCACCTGATTAGCAGGAGAAACATACAATGCATGCAAAGTCACTGGTCTGTGTTTGACTAAGATACATGAGATTAGGCTGAATAGCTTTGGTCTGTGCAGAGGAAGGGGTCACAGTGGACCTAAGTAGGTTCTAAATGGTTCCTGGAGGAGGGGAAAGATGGGTGAGATTGGGAACCTGAGGGCTGTTGCAAGAGGACATTTTCACTTGAGCAAAGGCTGGGAGGAGGGGATGAGCCTTACATCTTTCTGTGGGTGAGAAACAAGAGCAGGCCAGCCTTTTTAAGACCAGAGTTTAAGGCCGATGTCAGATTGATGTGTTCTGGGTTGCAATATCCCATTTAAAGTAATCCTTTTGCTTAACTGCCTTACCTTGAGTTAAAGTTTGCATTATCTAGAAAATTCCCTTGTGGAACCTTCTAGTGAACCCTCATGAATGTTTTGGGTTTTCATTTAGGTCAGATATACTAAAGTACTTGTGATCACAAGATCCTCCTCTACTTAAAAAGTCTAGTTAAATATTAATGTGAGGAAATTTGCTCTTGCATATTTTCACACGTAATTTCTTTAATTGGTATTATGCATTTTGCATAATTTAAATACTGACATCTGGGTGATTTGCTCAGCCAGTGGAGAGGACTGTTTCATCAGAAAGATCTACACAGCATCTTCTCAGAGCTGCATGCCAGCAGTCAGCTGTTTGGCATTTACATAAAGAATGATGTTTCTGCAGTGGGAAATGTAGTGGAAATTGAACTGCCCCAAGAGTTTCTGTTCGTTAAAAGGGCAATATTAATTATATTTACTGTTTAAGGGCTGACTGCCAGTATTGCCAGGACATTTAGGTTTGTTAGTACCATGGAGTAGATGGCATCCAGGCCCTTGTCTTTCCAGTTCTCCCTTGGTGTGCCCTGGGACTGTGTACCATCTGTTCTAAATGTGGTTTTTTGACCATAGGTACTGTAATAGGGATTATTTCAAAGTCATGGAAACAGCAGTGTTTTTGCATTTTTACTTTATTCAGTGATATAATAGGTGCCGATCCGACATCAACTTTGTGTTACTACATATAGTGTTTTTTTTGGACACCTATTATTTATGATAGTCTATTAGAATCAAATCTTAACATTCTAGCAAGATTTCTTTATTAGCTTCTTCTGACTTATTCTGGCCATATCAATTATTGTTTTGAGGTTCTAGAGATGCTTTTTCCTGTTCACAAAAAAAGGACTGACCAGAGACAGTCCTGGTCCTAGATACTGTTGAGTAGTTTGGCCCCATTCCAATCTCTCCTTCCCTGAGCTTGACATGTTGGCCTGGACCCACTGTTTGCTTTCTGCGGGGGAAGACAGGCAATAAACTGATGTATGAGAAATTTTGATTGCCTTGATTGCTCTGGAGACGGTAAGCCAGGTAGAGTGGTAGAGTGTGCCTGGGCATCGTGTGAGGTTATTTGTTAGAGGGAAGCTGCTTCTGAGCAAGGACCTTGTCGGTCTCACTCGCTGGTGTCTCTGATCCCTAAGAGAACAATCAGAGTGTGCAATAAGGGCAGACTGACGAGAGGGGCAAGCCACAGAGATCTAGGGGGAGAGTTGCCCAGGAAGATGGCATAGCACTTGGAGAGGCCCTGCAGTGGGAATGAGGCGGCCACTATGGCTGGAGTGTTGGGAGTCAAGTGGAGAGTGGAGGGGGACGAGGTCCGAGAGGGCTCAGGGCCAAGGTTAAGTGAGATATGGGGACCATTTTATTCCAGATGTGTGGGAAACCATTGTAGCATTTTACAGGTGATCTTTTGTCATTTTGTCATTTCGAGAAGGTAGCTCTGGCTGCCATATGGAGAATAGATTGTAGAGTGACAAGAAGCAGAAAGACCAATTAGGGGATGTCAGAGCTTCCAGGCAGGCTGTGGAGGTAGCTGGGACCAGGATAGTAGCAGTGGAGACAGAAAGCCATGGGTCATTCAGACTGTATCATGCAGGTAGAGCTGATGAGACTTACTGATGGTCTTGCTGTGCAGCTTGATGCTAAGAGAGGGGTCAAAGGCAAATTCTGGGTTGACCCACTTCGTTCTTCCTCTGTTTTTGAACCTATGGTTTGCTAACTCTGCATTCCCACCCAAACCTGTTCCTTTCTGGAGCCTAGTTCCAGTAGAGACTGATCCCCAGTAGATTTCCAATCCTTAACTTCACAGACTGGTTTTTCCCTTTCTCTGTTTTTGCTTTGCTTGTTTTTAAATCTGATTATGATCCAAAGAGCATAATTAATAGAGCCCTCACAAGGATTGCATATTACCAGTCAGGTTTGCAGGAACATAGAAAATGTTACTAGCCTACAAATATTGTGTTTATTCACTTCATCATTCTCTGGAAACACTGCAAGAATAAGGTTATTTCCTAGAGGAGTGTGAAGGAGATTCTTATCCTTTTTCATCATAGCTTGCTCAGGTTGCATGAACAAAGTGAGAGGAAAACAGGATGGTAGTCCAAGTAGTTGACAGATAGAGCTTCGTTGACTTCCTGATAATTTTGGTGATGTTGTATATCTCTCTCTGTTGGACGAACATGATTCTTTTTATGTGGAAAAGAATATACAGTAGACCCCCAGTGGAGACCTGAAACCTCAGATAGTATCAAACCCTATATACACTATCTTGTTTTCCTATACATACATACCTGTGATAAAGTTTAATTTATAAATTAGGCACTGGAAATGATTAACAATACCTAATAATAAAATAGATTAGTTATAATAATATACTATAATAAAGGTTGTATGAATGTGGTTTTTTTCCTCTCTCTTACTCTAACTATCTTACTATACTGTACTCACCTATTTTTGGGCCATGGTTGACCTTGGGCAACTGAAACCACACAAAGTAAAACTGCAAATCATCCTCCCGTATCCTTTAAATCATCTCCAGATTATTCATAACATCTAATACAATGTAAATGCTATGTAAACTGTTGTTGTACCATATTGTTTAGGGAACAATGACAAGGAAAAGTCTGTACACGTTCAGAACAATGGCACCCATCATAGGCCTAACTACGTAGCACCTGTCAGCAACAAGGTGGGGGGGGACTACCGTACCAGGAACAAGAGCTTCTGCATGCATGCCAGCCTGTGCCTTACTTTTAAGATTTCAGAGCTAATTGGTTTGTGTTGACACTGACTTTTAGCATTTTTATATTATTTTTAAAAAACAAGTAAGTTACTAGACACCCCTTGTTAGTCAAATTGGTGAGTGATTTTTTTTTACACGTAAACAGTATTCACTTACTGAGCTGCCTGGAAAGTGTTACAAGGAAATGTCAGGATTTTTTTTTTTCTCTAGCAATAAAAATCTTTTGGCATTTTTCAGATTTTCTTGCGACTCTAATTTACATATTTCTCATAAAGAGGAATAAAGCAGTTGAGGAGAATGTCTTTACGTAAGGTCAGTCAGCCTGTATAGAGTCCATCTCCCCATACGGTGTCTCTTAAGCCGCCCCTTCCTTTTTAATCCCACCCACCTTTTCCCTCTTTTCCTATTCATCCTACATATTCTTGTCAGACTTGTCTTCTGAAATATCGGAAATATTCTAAAATATTTTCAAAAGTTTTCAAAATTTTCAGTGACTTCCCAGTCTCTGAATCAAATAATGACCCATCTGCCTGACTTTCCAGACCATTTTCCCAGGTTTGTCAACTAAACTGTATGTTCTTTATGTACGTAGCCAGCCCTCCATATTTGCAGGTTTCACATCTGCTGTTTCAATCAACTGCAAATCAAAAATATTAGGAAAAAAACTCCAGAAAATGTTACATTGTTGCTCACATGTACTAGACAGTCAGGCCTATAATGGTTGCCTCCGTACTGAATGTGCACAAACTTTTTCTCATCATTATTCCCTACACAATACAGTAGTATAACAACTATTTACATAGTTATTAATAATCTGGAGATGATTTAAAGTATAAGGGAGGATGTGTGTTAGGTTGTGTGCAAATGCTTTGACATTTTGTATCAGCGACTCGAGCCTCTACAGATTTTGGAGTCCACAGGGACTCCAGGGTCCTGGAACAAATCTTGGGGAGTTTGAAAGGGCATTGTATGCACATGCTTTCAGCCTCCATACCTTTGCTCAAGAAATTCCCCAAACCAGGAGTACCTTTTGTTTTCTTCCTTATTTATTTTTCTTGGTAGCCTTTTGAAATCCTGTTCTTGACTTTGATGTTAAAGAGGCAGTTGGAGATGACATCACAGATTTCAAAGAAATGAAGAAATAATAATAATAAAAAGCAAAGCAAACATCCAAGCCGGCGGCAGCAATATTGCCGTGCTGTTGCTAAGAGGAAGCATGTGAGGAAAGGTCATGAGCTGGCTGCTGAGGAAGAGGGATGATTGCGAAGAGGATATTCTTAAGCCTCCACCTGAGAAGCTGAATCAGTGAGGATTCTAAAAACCCTCCTCAATATCCTTAAATCTGGGGAGGAACAAATTGATTTTCCTGTTCTTATTGAAGAATAATAGCAGTGCCTGAGGAGGTAACTGGAATGAGGTGAAGGGCTGACTGGCTTGTTCTTGGGGCCTGGTGAAACAGTGAGAAGCTTGGGTGTATCCAGCTGCCTCCCTCCCTGTGGAAATGGGGCCCCTGCCCAGGCAGGAGGAGGGAGCTCAGTAAGAGAGGCAGAGCCTGGGCCCCCAAACAAGGCCTTGGCAGTGCCTCAGTTGAGATCTCCTGGCTGTTGCTGTCATTTATCTGGCTAGAGGAAAGTGGACAGAATGCAGATTACTCAGTCTTCTAACTAGAAAGGTTGCAGATGTGACAGGGCCAGTGTCTAGGAGTTGCTCCTCCTGTATTTACAGCATATGGAATTTTTGGACAGATTCACCTAAGCATACACAGATGAAGAAGTAGAAGAGTTATATACATAACAATAGCTATGGGTGGATACATGGATAGGTGGGCAGACAGAAAGAAAAGGAAACGTAGCATGCGAAAGACAAACGGTCCCAGTCTACATGCAAGCATACTTCAAGGCATGGGAGAGAATTCCTTACAGTTGTTTCATTCTGTGGAACAAAGTAATGAGAGAGATGAATTCAACAAACAAAGCAGATGATGGTCAAAAGTAGAATGGGATGCAAAAAGGGAGATCACAGAACTAAAGAAAGACTTTGAGGTCCGAAACAACATCATTACAGGATGAATAAATAAAATTAAAGAGTATCAAGGAAAAGAATAGATGCCACTGAAAATCCAATTACTAAGAGAGTAAAGGCTCGATAACCTCATAGAACATCAATACAACAATCAAGATAGTAAAGCAATCAGAAGCTAAAAGATGTACAAGACAAAGGCAATGTAATATAAGGACAATTCGTGTCCCTGAAGTAGACTGTCAACAAATGAAACAAAATGGAAAATGAAACACGACAATTTTCTTGAAATGAAAAATAATGAGCAAAAGAACTGAATCTGCAGATTAGGAGAGTGGATTCTGTTCTAGGCAAATGTAGAGTACAGAATGTTCAACACAGAGATCTATCCCAATTAAGCTATTGAATTTCAAGGAGAAAGAAAAAATTCTTTAAACATCCAGACAGAAAACCAAATTATCTACCGTGGATTAAAAGTCAGAACAGCTTAATATTTCCTTAGAGTAGCATTCTGTGAAAACTGTGGAGCCATGTCTTTAACATTCCGAGGGAAAATAAGTACCGTTATGACCCAATAAGGGGCCCCAAATCGACACAGCTCAGATACACACTCTGGTAATGGTGCTTAAAACCAAAATGCGTATGGAAAATATATATATATATATATATATATATATATATATATGGTGAATATGTTTCATAATGTCTTGACTTGAGTATTTTAGGGAATACCTATTGTAATGAAGAAACATTATTCTTTTGATTGAAATTCAACAAATACTTCAATTTCTTTTCTTCTTTTAAATTTAAATAAAATCGCATACAATTTTTTTAAATTAAGAAGGTAGTTTTACTAGAGGATAGTTTTATTTTTTATAAAGGTCTTCCTGGCTACCTGACTTCCCCCGCTCGAGTCCCACATGGGCCTGTGAGCCCAACCCTGATCGTGGTATCCCCCCCACCCCCTGCACATCTGCTGTTTGTAGTCAGGACTGCAGAAATTAAGTACACTTTGTGATGTGAATCAACTGTACGAAATTCCACTACTTAGTGAAATATATAATTCTCCGTAGCAAGAGTAAATTTTCACAAAAAGATTCCACATTTAATTCTTGACTGTTCAGAAAAAAAAATATGACTTAAAAATCACTCCCTGTAGTACCAAATAATCAGCACTTAACTGGGTGACTACTGTGTGCCTGGTGCTGCTGTTTACCTAACATACTCAGTGTGAGGAAACACAATTTTTACTCTTAAAGGGATTTTAATTTACATGGGGCAGACACATTAAAAGTTTTCCCAATTTTCTCCCAGCAGGATCTAGATCTTAGGTAGTCTTCCCAAGAGGGAAATACACACACACACACACACACACACACACACACACACACACACACACACACACACACACATATTTGTTTGTTTATATTTGTAAGTTTTAGTTTGTTTTTCATATATCCAAGAAAGTTGTTGAGTTTCATAGGGCACAGTGCTGGATACTAAGAATGTCGTTGTGATCAAGAGGTAGAATCCCTGCTCAATCTAGTAAACCATTATGGGGGTTACATGGGACTCCCCCAGTGAGCCAGTCCTTGTGTGGTCTTCTCCCCTGGAATGCTGTAGAAGTGATTCTGTGATAGCCCCAGCACTGGACATGTGTTTTAAATTCAGAGGTATTTTACCTGAAGAGGTGTCTGGAGGTTCAAGAGAAAACATATTGAGCATATTATTTGCAAATGTAGTGAACGTGATGTTTAAAATAAGCTGATACTATGTTTTGACGCTTTTAGTAAGTCTGTAGTTTCCTTTTCATCCACATAAGCCTGGTTGCCAAAAACTGTGTATCAATGCAAAATGCATGCCACAATGTGTATTTTACCTTTTTCTTTCTTTGGGACCCCGTGTGCCTCAAGTTGGGGGAGGGTGGCCAGCTCTGCTATGTTAAGGATTCCATCTTAGCCAAAAGGTGTTTCATAAATTATGTATAACAGTAGATGCCACTCAATAAATATTTTATACGTGATAGATATTTTTGTCTGAAATTACTTTTTCACTTGAGCAATGATTTAAACCCTCGTTTCCAGTTTTATGAGGTGACACTTTTATAATATCATGTAGTTGAATGCAGCTTGAATGTCATAGAGCTTTAGGGCAGCATTAATCATAAATCCATCTCCCCCCACTTCCAATCCTGGAAAACTTTCTCTTACTTCAGGTTTTACCCATTATATTTATAGAAGTATGTGTGAACATGTGCTTGCGTGTACGTGTGTGTATGTGTGCGTGTACATGTTGGGGGGTGGATGGAAACAAGGAAGGTTTTTGACCTAATGGCTTCGAAGCTATGAATTTCCAGTGCTTTTCAAAGTCTGTGAGACTTATTTCAAGGAAGAACAAAAGTGTTTTTCAATGGTTAAAGAAAGAATATTAAATTAAACTGGGATGTAGTCCAAAGCAATTTCTCTAGTTTGAGTGGTAGCTATTAAAGTTTAAAATACTGCTTTTGTGGGGAGGTGGTTATTGTACACTTTTGTGTAGAAAGAAAGTATATACACCTCTGGACTTAGGAGAAAAGTCACTCTCCTTTTCACATGGACCTAAAATCCTGGAACAATTTATTGCCAAGGGGCTGCTTACCGTGTGTGTAGTGCTGTCACAGTTCAGAGCTACCTCTCCTTCCCGTGAGGATGTTGTTTTATGAAATGGAGCTGTGTGATTAAATTCTCCCCTTTAATAAATCTTTTTTTTTTTTTAATAAAAATCACATACTTGCCACTTTTGCTGGAATTCTGTGCAGGAGGAAAAGCATGAATTCTGCTAATATCGGGGAGGTAGGAGTAGGAGTTGGTTTGTGTAGAGTGCTCATTTTAGCTAAGATTTGCACAGGCCTTGCTATAGTAAATCAATGTTACCGAAGCCTCTGACCTCAGAGCCTGAGGATCTGAGGCAGGGAATGGGAGCCTGGCTGATAAGGGGAGTAATTGAAGAACAATGATTCGCTTCATTTCCTTTTCTTGAATCTAAGTTATGCATTGGTCATTTTCTCTGTGTGTCTATTTAATGGTTGTTAAATTAAATTGCTTTCTTTCAAGTGATAATTTTTATGTTTGTTTTTTTTTTTAAGCCATCCTTTTTTGCCACTTCATTTTAGCACTCTCTTGCATGTCTCCAGATCTTTGGGTATACCTTTGGGACTTAAATGTCTGTAGAGAGGGACTGAGGGACTTCTCTCTCTCCACTGCCCTGCCCCAGAACCTCCTAGGAGCTCACTAGTCTGCAAGGTCTGAGTTTTGCTGTGATGGTCTTACACTAGCTTGAGAAGTTCTGTATCCATTATCTAGAGAATTGGAGACTCTGTAGGTTGTTTTAATATTTAAATGACACTAAATGCATCTATTCCTTGTAAGCAGTAGCGATTGTGTTTGGGGACAGAGTTGTATCTTGGTCACTGCGTCTGATTGTAGGGGTAGGGAAGTGGTGAGGGGAGGGGAAGGGAGACAATTCTCCAGGAGCATCTCCGACCAGGAGCCCAGGTTAGCAACTTGGAACTTGCTCTTCTGTTGCTCCCATCACACCTACAGTCACAGCACAGTGTCATGCTCTTAGGTGTGACTCAGTCTGAACTTGGCATTGCCCAACCTCAAGACTGGTATTTTTACCTTCAGTCATCTGGGATTTGCCTGCTTCCATTTCAGACTTCCCTAGAAGCCTGATTTTAGAGATCTTTTGTCTTTGGCCAGATGAGCCTGATGTTAAGACATGAACATCTTCCCTCAGGGGTTGCCTCTGACCCTCCTTCCTACAGTCCTCCAAATTCTGAACTCTGCACGCCTACTCATTTATTCATGCCTTTGACGAATGTTAATTGAGGAGCTACCATGCGTCAGACATGAAATTAGGCACTGGATTATATTTTAGTCAGGGGATAGCTAATAAACATGTATGTATATAATATATGAAGTAATAATAATTGCCAAGGAAGAATCAGATCAGCATGAGGAAAGTTGGTAATTGCTACTTTTTATAGGCTGATTGGGAAAGTGGCTTTGAGCAGAGACCCAAAGGAAGTAAGGGGCCAAGTTATATATGTATCCAGGGCGATGCTTCTTAACTGGGCCGATTTTGTCCCCCAAGGGATATTTGGCAATGTCTGGGACACGTTTGGTTGTCACAACATTGGAGGAGGGTGGTGTGTTACTCGTATCTATTATAGTGATAGAGGCAGGGATGCTGCTAAACATCCTACAGTGCAGAGGAATGAGTTGTCTGGTCCAAAATGTTAGTAGTGCTGAGATCAAGAATCTCTGCTCCAGGGGATGAGATGGACTAGCAGTGACAGAAGAAACAGCAACGAGCACAGCCATGAGATGTGGGCAGGCTGGTGGGTTTGAGGAACATCAAGGAGCCATGGATCCTAGAGAGGAGTGAGCAAGAGGGAGGAGGGGGCAGGAGATGAGAGTGGGAGATGGGCAAGGGATGAGATCATGTAGAACTTTATAGAACATTACAGAGACTCTGGCTTTGTCTTAGTGAAATGGGAGACCATTTAAAGGATCTGGCAGAGCAGTGGCCTGCCCTGACAGCCCTCTGGCTACTAAGTTTGGGCCAGGGAGGAGTGGGGCAGGGGATTTGACATTACCAGATTTGGCATATTTTGCAGGTAGAGTCAACACTAAATATTTGGAGTTTAAAGAAGAAAAGAACAATGTGTAGCCATGGGTTTTGGTCCAGGCAACTATAAGGAAGGTTGACATTTTCTGGGATGGGATAGCCTACAGGTGTCGGAGGCAGGGGGACTCGGGTTGGTTTTCTTAATGTATTAAGTTTGAGCTGCCTGTTTGATATCTCCACTGGTACAACGAGACGGGTGGGTATGTATGCCTGAGTATGGAATTTAAGGGAGAGGTCTACCCTGGGGATTTAAATTTGAGAGTCATCAACATATAGTTGGCAGGTAGAGTCAAGAGACAGAAGGAGACCATCAAGGGAGTGAGTGTAGGCAGACAGGAGCCCCAAGGAGGATAGCCGTCACAGAGTGGGTTCAAGAGAGAGTGAGAGGGGAGAATTGGAGAACTACCAGTATAGGGAACTTTTTGGAGGCAATTTTCTTTAAAAGGACACAGAAATTGGCGATAGCTGGAGGGAGATGCAAGGCCAAGGGAGGTGATGGTGGGTGGTGAGAGGTCTGTGGCAGATTTGTCTGTACGTGGGAATGACCCTGGGGATAGGAGAGGCTGGTGTGCAGGAGGCAGTGGGTCAGATACCATTGGTGCAGAGGTAGCTGATGCCCAGGAAAGGCTTCCTCCCAAGACATGCAGAGGTCAACCATGGTAGCTGCAGACAAAAGCCAACAGTTAAGGAGACATCTAGATATTAAATGACATTAAGGCTCTGAAGAGGGGAAAGATTATGTTGTTATTTGGGTAATCCTAGAACCTTTCCTAATAGGTTTGTAGAGATTATATATGAGATATTAAATTTAATTCATTCTACACTGAGCTTTTTATATGTTTCACGTTCATTTTGCTTACCACCTGCCAGGATTTCAATGTGGAGAAAGATTAAGGTCCATTTTTTCTTGCAGTGTTTTTAGAGGAGAGAGAAAATATTGCTCATTGTAACAATCTAAAGAACACCTAAAATGAAGTTCTTTTTCCCCAAAGTAATCATTTCCTTTTCTTTTCCTCTTCATTTCAGGAGCAAACTCTAGCCCTTAGGAAAGAAGGGATTGGAGTTGTTTTGGATTCTGAACTGCCACATTTGATTGGCATTGATGATGACCTTCTGAGCACTGGGATCATCTTATATCACTTGAAGGTGGGAGCTGCTTAAGCAAAACGTTATAATTTTGCAGACACTAGCAAAGTTTATTATAATACTTTATGGCCATGAACACAACTATTAAATTAAAGAATATACTACAAATCCTCGAGCCCTTTGGGGGTTTTAAATGATTCATTGGGATTCTGTGGCATTTGAAGTTCCATGTTTATGTAGTTCATTTGCCTTCTATTCTGTAGAGTCAGTAAGAGGCAGGTAAGGAACCAAAACGCAGACAGACTGAGGAAGAAAAGTTGCAAATCCCTAGACCTGGGGTTTCATTGTATGTACAGTTTCCTAGTCCCTAGTGGAATTATAAATTTGTGCCTCCCACCATCATTGCTGGGCATGGCTCCTAGCAGGCCATTCATGTCAAGAGTACAGAATTCCACATCTGTATCAGTGGTTACCTATGTGACCTTGACTTTAGTGTCCCCTCTCTGATCCGTGATTTAAAACAAGAATAGTACTGCACTTATGTTTTACGGACTCTCATAAACTCTGTCTTTCTGCACAAAGAAACCCATAGCCATTGAGGAGAAACTTCCCAGAAGGGAAGGGAATATCAGTGAGATGACTGTCTGGAGCAAATTGCCAATGCATCCCAAAATAGAAGCCTAGCCACTGTTGAACATTAAGCCTCAGGAATTGCACTATCAGTTTCCAGACAACCTGGGGCATCGTTCCAGAGCCTCAGTGAGCTCTAGTTAAACTGAGGCTGTGGCCTTCCCAAGACATTGTTCATTCCATTGGCCACCATGTTGCCTAGGCTTAAATAAAAAGTGGAGAAACAAGTTCTTACTGGTAAATTTTGTTTGGCTTTTCTTCCCAGGAAGGTCAGACATATGTTGGTAGAGAAGATGCTTCAACAGAGCAAGATATTGGTGAGAATCTTTATCAATGATCTCTTCCCAGCAACTTTTTTTATTTGAAAATATACATGGGGCACCTATGTTTTTATTACATGGATACTTTGTATAATGCTTAAGTTGGGATTTGTAGCATGCCCATCATCAGAATAGTGTTCATTGTACCCGACCAGTGATTTCTTAAGGTCATATTTAATGATGAACCCTCTTTTGAATAACTGACATTGAAGTAATTATAAAAAAGAAAAATTCAAATACAATATTGGAAAATATATATATTTATGTAATTTTGAACACAATTAATGAATAAAATGAAATTATGAATGTTTTCCCTACCATACTGAATTATATACCTTGTCAGGTCTTTAAGAATACAGTTACTTAAGTCACTCTATACTTGTTACATTGGGACAATGATTGATGGAGATATGCCAACAGACACAGAAAAAGGATGTAAGTCTTTTTTTTTTTTTGGGAGACAGGATCTTGCTATTAACCCAGGCTGGAGTGCAGTTGTGTCATCATAGCTCAAGGCAACCTCAAACTCCTGGGCTCAAGTGATCCTCCTACCTCAGCCTCCTGAGTAGGTGGGATTAGGCGCACGCCACCACACCTGGCTAATTTTTTTTTAATTTTTTGTAGAGACAGGGTACCACTATGTTGCCTAGACTGGTGTTGAACTCTTTGCCTCAAGCGATCCTCTTGCCTCAGCCTCCCAAAGTGCTGGGATTAGGGGCATGAGCCACTGTGCTCAGCCATAAGGCTTTTTAATGGGAAGGATATAGACACTTACCTGCACAAGATGACAACAGAAGGTAGGAGACAGTGCAGCATATACACATGTGGAGGTGTGACTTTTTGGGTTTCCCAAAAGTCTTCCCAAAGTACACACATAACCAGTGACTTAGCCTCTGTACATGAATCCTGCCAGGCTTTCAGGGCAAAACTAAGGCAATTGGTGGCGATTGAGGTAGTGGTGGTGGTGGGTGTATGTGTGTGTGGCAAGGTTGGGATTAGCAGGGAAAGAGTTACATCGTCTCTGCTGTTTTAAGAATTGCTGGCAATGAACCTGCTTTCTCACCAAGTGTGAGCTATTAATCAAGCCGATTCTAGCATATTCCTAAATGTATTTACTATTTACTGTGAGATTGGGAGAGATGAAAACCAATTCCCAGAAATCTCCAGGTTCACCTATTTTTGAGTAGAACTAGGCTAGGCATCTGGCCTCTTCTTCTAATCATTGAGTTATGTATTTGACCTTTGGGGTAGCTATAGAAGATGATGAGTAGTAAGAACACATGTTTTATATGATCAGCAAAGTTTTGTAGTACAAATCTGTGGAGAGATTAGGAGCTATTGTCTGTACTCCTGAGAAGCTGGCCAAGAACTGTGCCGAAAATCATGTAGGTTTATTTGATGGGCATTCATATCTGTACCTGGACATTCTTCAAACAAGAGGAATCCATAGCCATACGTTTATAGGTAAACCTTAGCGGCCACATGCTCAGAGAGCTCTCAAAACTGACTCAGGCTCTGGCAGTGGGCATCCCAGCACCCCGTCTGGAGACTTCTTGGGCCTCCAGATCCATGTCATGCTAAGATCACCTTTGGTGTCTGCTCCTGGAACACAGCATCTCCAAACATGGAGGTCACAATAAGTCCTTGACCCAAGGAGCCCTTTTGCCCCCGGATTTTTCTGTGGCCTCTGATGGCTGGTGGAGGAAATTTATTCAGTATCAAACAGAGCACCTCAATGGTGTTCAGTTAAGACAAAGTTGCCTGTTTTCTCCCTAAGGATGAAGTAAGCTAACATCCCAGATTTCCTTATGTAGGCGATGTCCAGACCCTGATGCCATGAGCTCCTAAAATTCACTTTTCTCACTAAGCATCAAGGTTCATGTCACAATACGTAACACAGAAAAGGAAGGGTATTTAGCATGTGAATTAATAAATAGCTGGGAATGATTGCAGTAGATATCAAAGGGAAAAAAAATTCTTTCTCCTTTGTTTTTTTTCAACTTAGTTCTTCATGGCCTTGACTTGGAGAGTGAGCACTGTGTCTTTGAAAATGTCGGGGGGACAGTGACTCTGATTCCCCTGAGTGGGTCTCAGTGTTCCGTGAATGGTGTTCAGATCATGGAGGCCACACATCTAAATCAAGGTATCTGGTTTTTGATTTTCAGAGTTCTTTGTATGTATTGTTGTGAGAAAACAAGTTGGCTAGGCAGTGGGAGAACATGCACCTCTCAGAATTAATTACTGATTAAATATAACAAGGGTGAAGACTACAGCTTCAGTATGCTGTTTTTCTGTTTGGCTGGATGGCTTCTTTATAATACCCACTGTCTTGTTGAATTAAACATGAACATATATGTAATTGTCCTAAAAGTTGTTACGGAAATATGACACTAATGGAATTTCTAAGTTAAAAAATATCCCTCAAATGCAAAACCTGAACACAATGGTTTCTTTTAATAATTTAATTTTCATTATTTATGCTTATGAATAGTTATAATTATAACATACATAGAGGATTTGGTATCATGCCTATTTTTCTTTTAAATAACTTCAATATTACAGAAAAGCTGCAAGAATAGTACCAAGAACTTTTAAATTTCAGAGTTATTTGAGATGAAATGGTGCCCCACCACTTTGAATACTTCAGTGTGTATTTCCTTTAAACAGTGACATCACATTAGGACACTACTGCTGACACTACTGCTGATACATTTCTACCATCCGATCCTGGGACCCCATTCAAGTTTCTCCATTTGCCCCAACACTGTCCCTTATGGTCCCTATTCAGTCTGGCTTCCTGTGTGGCATTTGGTTGCCACATCACTCTAGTCTCTTTCAGTCTCCAGAGAGTCACAATTCCTTGGTCTTTCCTGGACTTTTATGACTTTGACAGTTTTGAAAACAGTAGGTCAGATATGTTGTAGATTGTCCCTCTACATGAATGTAGGATTTATCTTTGTTTCCTCATGGTTAGACTAATAGTTTGCATTTTGACAAGATTATCAGAGATGTCATGTTATGTTTTCCTCATATCTTATGACATGATTTCCCATTATCTCATTACTGGTGATGTTCACTTTGATCTCTCAATTAAGATGGAGCTTGCCACATGCTTTCTTCCCTGTGAAGTTACTCCTTTCCCCTCTGTTGTCAATATGTATGTTGGGAAAGTACTTTGAGATCATAAATATTCTATTCTTGGTCATACTTTCACCCACTGGTTTTAGAATCCATTTTTTTTTATTGAATTAATAATTATTCTGATAGTTGCCAAATGGTGATTTTTAAATTTCATCATTCTTTCTACATTTATTAATTTTTTTTTATTATAAGAAAGAACTTTCTCTTCTTGCCATTTTCTAATTAAATCAATAGGGTCACACAGCTTGCTATTTTTATTTTACTAGATTTTGATCTGTTTTTATCATTATTTATTTTGATACTCAAATTGTCCCAGATTTGGCCAGTGGGAGTTCCTTCAGGCTGGCTTTTGTGTCCTTTGGCTTGTCCTCCGTGTTCTGCAAGCACTTCCTTACTTGCTGACACAAGATATTCCAGGCTTATCTCATACTTTCCTGGGACTAACCAGTTCTCCAAGGAGCCCTGGTTCCTTTTGTCAGGATTCATGGTTGGTAATCTTGTTTGTCCTTGGTTCTTGGTGTGCTTTTGGCCAAAGAATGACCAGACACACTAAAATCAAGACAAGGATGAAACCCAGTTTCCCAAGAAGGTCAGAGGTCAGCAGCCAAAGAATGACCAGACACACCAAAATCAAGACAAGGATGAAACCCAGTTTCCCAAGAAGGTCAGAGGTCAGCAGTAGGAGATGACCAACCTAAGCAAAGGACACAGTGAGCACCCAGTGATCATTACCAAAGCTGCACATTCTGCGTTTTTGCAACCAGGATGAGCACTCTGGCAATAGTGTGCTCATATAGGACAGGGAAATAAGTTATTTCCAGACAGCGGCATCAGTCATGGTGGGAGGCTATCTCTGTCCTGTGCCCAGAAAGTCACCATAATTGACAGGCAAGCAGTCACCATGTAGGGCTCTTTAGTGACAAGCCCTGCTTGCAAACTCACAGGCTTCAGTGCTGACAGCACGGGTAATTGAAGGGCAAAGTTAACACACATCCCCACCAGTGAATCATGCAAGTGGAGTCTAGACCGCAGCCAGTTCACCTGCTTGTTCTCCATCGGGACCTCAGGTGAAGGTTCTGCTGCTTTCCCTCCAGACAGCAGGGGCTGGGACCTGGGGCATGGTGAGAGATAACATCTCTTTGGCCCAGGGAGAAGGACTGCAGAGACTGTTGAGATCCCTGTATGGGCTGCATCTCCCTCAGGCCAGAGGGAGGTAACCTTACCTAGAAGACTGCGTTTATTCTAACAGGGTTTCACAGTAGACTTGTACTGGTTTTCAAAATCATTGCTAACCTATGAGTAGAGCAGTTTCCCTGTTGCCTCCCAGAATTGTGGGAAATGAAACATGTATTTTTTTTCCCTGATTAATTTTGAGTGCATACTCTGTTTACCCTTATAATTCCTTATAACCATTTTCTCATATCGATTTAGATATGTTCCCAATATTTATAGTGTTTTCTATTTATATATGATTTTATTACTTTTTAAATCTACTTTTCATTTCCTTTGATCTACTGTTCTTTTCTTTGTTATTTCTTGGATAATTTTAAAATCAGCCACAGAGCTAGAAAACACTTGCTTTTACTTTCTGTTATTTTCTCCCAAGTTTTTGTTTTGAAATATTTAATTATTTATAGTACTTCGAGGGTTCATTGGCTTATACAGTATAGCTGTAATTTAACTTTTCTTCCCCATATTGGCATACCATTTATCATAACCACTTTATACCCAGCCGTTTCTTGAAGAAACTTACTTTACCAAAAATGAAAACACATACAGCATTACATGTATTCCTTGGCATTCCACTTTCTTCCAGTACCCTGTGTTTCTGCTTTTATACCAGTATCACACAGTTTTAATACTTGTTGTTTTAAAATATGCTTTAATCTCTATTCTTATCTGAGTGTTTTTTTTGCTATTCATGCCTATTAATTCTTTCAAAAAAATTTTAGAATAGTATTTTTTGGGTTAAAATATCCTTTGAGGTATTAGAGTCTAATTTCCTTTGATTTATTTGCATTTTAAGAACATATTCCCATCTTGAATCTCCTTGTACAATATGCCTCTTATGTTTGAATTTTCATCTATTTCTTTCAATAAAACTTTGAAGATTTTTCATATATATATTTGTTGAACTGTGTTCATGAATATAAAATTGCAAACATAATTGCATACAATTAGGATTGACGGGGGGGGGGGGGGGGGAGGGGGCTGGTGGGGGGGGGAGATTCTTTAGTATAAGTAGTTTTTGACTCAGAAATAGCCCATAAACATTACCATTGGCTGTTGGATCCACCTGGCGTTTTGCCCCTGCGTTTGAACTATTGCGCAGTAGTTGACTGCCCCCGGCTGCTTTTCCCTGGAGCTCTTGGAGTTTCATCAAGCACAGCCCCTGATGCTGAGTGGATTATGGATTGCAGTGACTTCTGTTCCTGTTGTCTTGGGGTTAAATAGTCTCTTGTAGATTGGCCTGTGGGAAAATCATTACTCAATTCCAAACAACATTCTGAAAAAGGAACTTTTAGAACACATACTTTTTAATATAGGCACTGCCTAAAAATTTAACATTTGATTTTGGGGTGTTGCCCTTCTACTTTTCCTCTTCCCTGTAAAAAAAAAAAAAGATTATCAGCTTATTTATTTAGTTTAAAGAAATTGTTTATATAGCTTTGATTAGGTTTTAATTCACTTATGGATTGAGGCATAGTACCTAAATGATATATCTCCTATGCAGTATTTTTATTAAGTATCTTTTTATTTGTATTTTTGTTTTTGAGATGGGGTCTCACTATGTGGCCCTGGCTGGTCATGAACTCCTGAGCTCAAACAGTCCTACCACCTCAGCATCCTGAGTAGCTGGGATTAGAGGCACATGTTTTCTTAAGTGGTTGTTTTTTCTTATCTTAAATTTTTCCCTAAGTTAAACATCCATTTTAAAAATATACCCATTCTGGTTAGTGATTCAAGTTAGGAGCTACATTTTGGAGCTTGATATTGAAGGTGTGACTTGTCCTAAGAAAGTAATGGTAGTAATTGGCATTAAAGGTTAATTGTGGGAATTGTCTTTCCCTGCAGGATGCTCTTAATTGTTTTATTGCCATGATGCCAAGATCTTCAGATCTGATGGGCTTGAGTTCCTCTGGCATTCTGCTGTGCTATGAACAGCTTTCTCAGTATCACTGTTAATGGAATTGACATAAAAATACTGTGTTTGAAGGTGTTAAAATGCTGTTCACTGAGTATAAATGTCTTCAGCAAGTCTTAGGGCAGTAAAATGCAAGATGGCTTTGTGTTTCAAAGCATTTCATGGCAGAAGCAAGATAACAACTTGGTTTTTATTTTTTAATTATACATACTTTAAGACTGAAAGATCTCAGTAAGGGAAAAACATCTATAGTCCTTCAGAAATTAAGAATTAGAATTCTCTACCTAACCTTTCTTGTTTTTAAAATGAGAACTGAAACATGATGTTTTTTTAAACACAAAGTGATATATTGTTTGTGGTTATGAAAATATATGTAGTAAACATTTTAAAAAACATGAATGGGACTGATACATCCCTGTATCAGAATAGTGTTTAACCACTGGAGAAGAAGGATGGGGTTTGATCAGGCAGAGCTACAAAAGGATTTTCAACGATGTCTATAAGCCTTTGTTAAAGGAAAAAGAAAAAGCATAAGCCAAAAAAAAAAAAAATACAAAGTATATAGGCTTCATTAAAACATAATACATGGGGAACAGTATTAAACACAGTAACATTTTGATGCTCCAGAAACTATCTTAGGTTTTTCCCTGTAAAACAACATTTTAAGTAAATTGTCTATCATGTTTCTGCACAATCCTGCCTTAGTTAATTTCTACAAAGTCAAATTTTCTGAATTAACAGATGGCAGGCAAGCCTCTTGGAGATGGGTCTGGGGATAGCCGTATAATTGCCATATTGGATCAACTCCCTTTCCCCACAACCCTCATCCAAAAAAAAAATTGCAGCAGACCATTCATTATCGCTCATATGCACAAATTCATACTTTATTTCTCTGCAACTTAAATAATTATAACTTAATACTATGTGTACTATGTCATCTCTCAAGCTCTTAAGCCAGGCTTGGGGCATACCCGAAGCCCTAGGATCATGAAACCCAGGTAACCCTGGTCTCCCAATTTGTTGTTCTAATCCCAGTTTCTGGTTAACTGGAGTGGTTATTGGCCTAGGGCCCTTCCTGACCTGTTGTCTCTCGGTCATCAGAAAGGACCTTACTGGTACCTAGCCCATCGATTGGACCCAGGAAGGGCATAACAGAAAGAAATCTTTTGAAACAGACCCAAGTAGCCCTTCCCTTTTATAAAAGGAAAAGGTATCAAGCTTAGAGAATGCAGATGGTGGTAACTCAAGTCACATTGATTGCTAACCATGTTAACACTACAGTTGACTGGATTCCCAGTTCACCTTACACTACCAGCAGCTTCCCACCTTTTCACTACCAGTAAATAGTTTTAGTTTATTGCTGATATTTGGTATTCAGATGTCTCTTTTCATTAGTAAATTGCTGTTCATTTGGAAATGTGTTAGTTAGGCTGTCCCATTAAAAAACATGATAGTAATTACCACTTCCTTATCTAAATTACTTAATACACATGTGAATGCTAACTAATAAGAGATTTATCTAAATTTAGCAGATTGTCACCATTGGGAGCAAATTCTTTACCTACGTCAGTTAACAGCCTTGCTTCTTTCTGATTACATAAACTATTTCCCCTGCCTTAAATTGTAGCAATTGTTTTCATCTGGTAGTGTCTTCACTAAAATGAAAAGCATTTGCTAGTATTGTAAACATTAATTGTGATAACTTATGTAATGCATGTTGCCTAAAGCCTGGAATAGAAAATTTTTCTCCTCTTTTTTGAGTTCTCCCAGAAATAGTGCATGGGGTATGTAGCATTATATCTAAGCATGATCTTTGATTGCTGTGTTTTACAAAGCTTATTTCTCCTCGCTCTCATGAGTCTATATTATGATTCCATAGAAAGAAGAGGCTGTTGTTAGAGAAGAAAGCATGAATTTGACCATGATATCTAGTCCATAGGCCTTAAGCTCTTCTTGGGAGTCTTAGTCGTAGATTTTTCCTTTATTAAATATGCTTAATATGAAATGGTGCTGCAGTCAAATGCATTGTAATTCAAAAAGTATTTCAGCATTTGTCCTACAATTGCTGGGAGTTATTCTCCTATTTTAATTATTATCGTTCTCTTTTTACCATAATATGTTATTTAAAGCTAATAGTTGTTAAATGTAATTAGTTTTTCCATTCATATAAGTGGATTCCTTTGGTCTTCTTGCTGGTTTGTCAAATCCATTGAATGTTCATCTCTCCTTTTAGAAGTGCTGCAGAAACAGCATCTGGGAAATTTATACTTAGGTGCATCTGAATGTGTTATGCTTGACTGCCAAAATATATTTGCATCTATTCAAGTGCTCAGATAGAGGGAACAGATGATTGTCTGCAAAGTGGAGCTGAGGAGCCTTTGATAAAATTTTCATCTGCTGGAGGGCTGCTGTGAGTTGTTCAGTGACAAATTAAAAAAGAATTTTAGTGGAACTAGAAAGGGAAATACATCTCCCAGTGGTTTAGCCACGGTATCCAGTTAACAGTAGAGATCTTTTATGTGCACAAAAAGTCAGCAGATATCAGTGCCTATTACCCTGCTGACTCACCTGTGCTTGCCCCTAAGCACTCTTGTCTTCCTCAAGTTAAAGACCTGCAAATCTGACACCTTTTCACTCAGATATGGGCTTATTCAACAGATATTTTTGGATGTCAAATCCCGAACAATTCTTAAAAGACTATACCTGAAACTGGTGGTTCTTAAAATGGGACATCAGCATCAACATGACTTAGTAGGTTGTTAGAAATGCAGATCCCTAGGCCCCACCCTAGACCTACCAAACTAGAAAATCTAGGGATAAGACCGAGTGAATCTTAAGCCTGTGATTCTGATGCGTGCTTGAGTATGAGAACACCTGACCAGGGCTAATCATACTGGAATCAGTTTCTTGGTGCCCTAGACTTTGACACATGAAACAACCATTTGTCAATCTCTTTAAACCTTCTCTTCCCTTGTCTCATGCATCACATCTATTTTTCTTGATCTCGCTTCTCCTTTTTAAACTTCGTTTTCAGCTTCATATCCCATTAGGTGGCTTTCCATTGTGTCTTGGCATGGGTTTTTTGGAGTTAACCTGTTTGGGTTCTGCCAAGTTGCTTGAATCCATAGGGTTAAGAGGAGACTTCAAAAAGTTCATAGAAACATGGAATTAAAAGATAGAAATATAAGCTTCATTTTTCAGCATAAGCTCTATCAAGGTTAAGACACTTTTGTAAGTGATGATGCCAGCCATTTAGTCCTTCCCTAAAGGACTGAGAATCCTAGGGATTTAATCATGTCAATGGAGTACATTTTCATATTATTAATTCAAGAGAATTACAGATTTTTTAAGATTAGGAAACAAAAAAGTCAGAGGGAACCAAATCAGGAGTGTAAAGTATATACGTAATGATTTCCCATTAAAACTCTCACAAAATTGCCCTTGTTTGCTGAGAGGAACCAGCAGGAGCATTGTCGTGGTGAAGCTTTCCCAGGTGTTTTCTAATTGTATCAAAACACTATCATAATAAGCAGATGTTATTGTTCTTTGGCCCTGCGAAAAGTCAACAAGGAAAGTGCGTTAAACATGCCAAAAAACTGTTGCCATGACTTTTGTTCTCGACTGGTTTGCTTTTACTTTGACTAGACCATTTCTGCCTCTTGGTAGCCGTTGCTTTGATTGTGCTTTGTCTTCAGGATCATTCTGGTAAAGCCCTGTTTCATCTCCTATTACGATTTTCTCAAGAAATGTTTCAGGATCTTGATGCCATGTGTTTAAAATTTCCACTGAAAGCCCTGCTCTTGTCTGCTGCTGATCTGGGCACAACAGTTTTGGCACCCAAGCAGAAAGTTTGCTCCACTTTAATTTTCGATCAAAGTTGTGTAAGCTGAACCAGTTGGGATGTCTGTGGTGTTGGCTGTTATTTGTGCTATTAATCATCTGTCCTCTTAGGGCATGAATGAGATTAATTTTTTCCTTGAAAATCGATGTGGATGGTCTGCTGCTGTGGGCTTCATCTTTAGCATTATCTCATCCATTCTTAAAATGAGTTATCCATTTGTAAACTGCTGATTTCTTCCGGGAGTTGTCCCCATAAACTTTACGTAAAGCATCAGTACTTTCACCATTCTTCCACGCAAGCTTAGCCATAAATTTGATGTTTGTTCTTGCTTCAATTGTAGCTGCATTCATTGAAGGGGGTGGAATATGCCTCTTCCAGCTCATGCAGAGCCAAAATTCCTCCCAGAGGGTGGCCTTGGACTGCTGAAATGAGGGACATTTATCCAAAGTTGAATTCTAAAGTGAAATAATGTATCTGTCCTAATGGCATATGGTGGAAAAATGACTTAGATAATATTTCCACCAAAGTGTGTAGTGAAAAAATGTCTTAAGACTGGACAGGGGGTGGGGTGAGGAGTATGGTAGTGAGGCCAAGGCTGTAGAGTCCTGGACAAGCTCGTAGGGCTCTTGAGTCTCAGGCTGGTTGCATGAATTTTCTGCGGAAGGCAGGAGGGAGTCAGTCAGTGCTCACCACTCAGTAGATGAATAACGTGGGCGGAGAGGTGAAGGAGATGCAAGGTTTGTTTAGCCTGAAGTGAGGCTTGTAGAGGAGCAGTGAGGAAAAGGGGTTGAAGGTTAGAAACTGTAAGAGCTGAGGGATAAAGAAACAGGAAGGGAGGTGATTTTGTAAGAACTGTTTTGGAAGGAACAATAGGATATTAACAGCTTTGAGTATGTCAGAGCCTGGAAATGTATAGTTGAGATTGTTACTAACAGTGAATAAGTCCTTGGTAACAAAGAATATGTTCTCCTGGGGATGAATGGAAAGAAAGTTACTAATAGTGCTGCCAGTTATATAACTCGTTTTCTTCAGTTCTTTGGAATTTATCATGGGATTATTCTGCTGTCTTGAATTGCCCTCTAATCATTTCATACACTTTCTACATTTTCCTGCAGAAGGACAGACCTATTCCATACACAAATGCTCCTCAACTTATGACAGAGCTACATCCTGAGAAACCTGTCATAAATTGAAAACATTGTAAGTCGAAGATGCATTTAATTTACCTAACCTACTGAATATCATAGCTTGTCTAGCCTACCTTAAACATGGTTAGAACACTTACATTAGCCTATAGTTGGGCAGAATCTTCTAACACAAAGCCTAGTTTATAATAAAGTGTTTAAAATCTCACTGAATTTATTGAATACTATACTGAATGGGTATCATTTTTGGACCGTCATAAAGTCGAAAAATCCTACATAGAACCATCTTAAATTGGGGACTATCTGCACTCTTTTTGTTTCTCCCATGAGGTTTTAAGAAGAAAAAAATCAGCTCCCTATGTCTCCCCTATCTTCTCCTTATCCCCCATATGCACACACTTAAAAATTTCTTTGAGAATGGGACTGGAGCATCTTAAAATTTTACAAAGTTCTATGCTTAGCCTGTACACATAGTTGAGCAAATCAGTCTCAATGGATTATTTGGCTGGAAACCTCAGTAGCAAAGATTGAAAATCAATTTTCTTTCTTCTTCAGAGTCCCAGAATCTAAGTTTTTAATATTCACTTTATCAAGAGTAAACAGGGATTAAAATGATTTATCTAAAGCAGGAAATTGTAAATCCTTATTTGGATTGTAAACATTGAAAAGGAAGGGACAGGCCTGTGTGGCTTTTTGGTAAGGTGTCATGTGCATTCATATCCTTCAAAAACACTAGCTGGTGATCTGACAGCCTGTTTTCACACGGATGCCCACTGCCTTTGATTCAGAGAGCCTGCCTGTCATCCCAAACCAGCCCTTAGCACCAAGCCATGGTGTTTGAATTTGTTTAATATTTATGGGAAATTTTCTTACCCACCACAAACACTATGTCAAACCTTAATTTTTTTTATCTAGCTTTCAAAGCCATTTTTGAGATGGAGAAAAATGTCTATAATTCTCCTGTGCTAAATCATAAAGTCTGTGTCACCAAGTCTAAGGCCTTAGAACATACTACTTAGACTTTCTCTTTATCAGGTCCCCAAATGGTACCATTAATATAAATAAATATTTTAAGACATTTTAAATCAGAATGAAAATTATCACACAAGGGTCGTCTTGCTTGAATCAGGTAGCAAAATAAGAACATCACCCACCCTACTTCATTTCAACCTCTCATTCGGTACCATTTCAGAAAATTATATGTTCTCTGGCAGAACTTGGCTTCTCTATCTGTCACATCTAAAATGAAAACCTCTCTTTCACTGAACATGCTTTAGCAATGCCTTATATCCGGTTTGTGTGGGACTTTCTAAAGTAATTAAAATGCAGAGCTAGGAACCCTGCAGTAGAATTACAAGGGGCCTCCCATTTTTACTGCCACAGCAGCCTCTAAGCTCACATTACATTGGACCATGCACTTTGGGGAACACAGTTGTCTCATGTATTTGTATTAATTGCAACCAAGAATGAAATAATTCATATATCATCGGCTCAGAAATACTCATGTGACAGTATTTAATAGAAAAAAAAATAAGTTGGTTTATTTGTGCAGTAGCAGAATTAAAAAATCTAATAAAACTTGAGGAGGGTGATTGTGATATTAATGATTATTGTCCCTGCACTCCTTAGAGATCACTAGAAATGTTTACATGCTTTTTTTTTTTAGCTTACTTGAAATATTAAAATAGAAAATCTCATGTGAAACCAGGATTCACTGGTCTCTCATAGACAGAGATTTAAATGAAGCTTTTCTTTTCTCTCTCTCTCTGTCTTTTTAACAAATGTCTTTGTCTACCCTTTTATGGTGTCATTTCCTCTCCATCCCTTTTTAAGACCCTATAGAATTTGTCTTCAGGTATTTATTAAGCTCTGAAATAATCTCAAGCCATTATATATTTCAAGATGGTTTAGGCATGCTCTCAAAATGATAAATTAAATGTATCACAAAAAGTCTATCTTCTGCAATTAATCACACTAACGTCAGATCAAGTTGTTCATAGTTAAAAAGAATTGAAGATCTGGAAAAGCCTTAGAAATTATTCCGTTTGATGACGAGGTGAGGAAACTGGATTCTGGGAAGGTTCAGCAGTGACTTGTCCTCAGCCACACCATGGTTTCTGAGCAGGACACATGCTCCAGGCTTCATCTAGAATTTTTATACCATCATCCATTCTCATTCATTTTTTTCTGTTATGCATTTATTTTCTTTTTTTCCTTCAATTTGCTTATTGTTTGTTAAGTATACTCATGAGTTTTCTTTTAACAACAAAGTATCCTGTAGGATCTCTCATCCCAATCCTCTGGCTATTGCCAACTCTTTCTTTCTCTTCATTCATAGACTTCTTGGATGAATTGTTTGCATGCCGTAGATCTACATTTTCTTACCTCTCACTCAGTCCTCAATCCCTCCCTTCTGGCTACTACCAGAACAGCTCTCACTAAAGCCACCTGTGACCTTCATTCTATTGCACACAATGGTGTTTTCTAGTCTTTTCATCTTGGTCGATCTCTTTAAAGCATTCTGCATCGTTGACCACTCCTTCCCTTGACATCTCAGGGTCTCCTTCTTCTTCTCTGATGCTCCCTTCTCTGTTTCTTTTGCAAGTGCATCTTCTTCTACTTGGCCACTAAGAGCCAGTATTCTTCAAGGTGCCTGGTATAGGGTCCTTGTCTCTTCTACCTCTCTATTCTCTCCTTGGGTCTCTTTCTTATACCTGTGGCTTCATTTATTAGCATATATATGTATATATGTATGTATATATGTGTGTGTGTGTATGCATGTGTACGTGTGTGTATATATATACACACACACATTTATATACACACACACATATATATACACACACACACACATACGCACATATACAGGCTGAACATCCCTCATCAAAAATTTGAAATGCTCTAAAATCCAAAATTCTTGAGTGCTTACATGGTGCTACAAGTGGAAAATTCCATACCTGATCTCATGTGACACAGTCAAAACACAAGCATAAAACATACACAGTTTATTCAGCATCCCCAAGGTGATAAAAGACACCCAGCTGCCTTCAGCTGCAATATATCTTTTCCACACATGCCCAGATTCCCTCACACAAGGATGCCCACAAAGGGCAATAAAATGGCAAGTTTTTAGGCTGGATATACCCCAGCAGGTCTCCCACAATGCTCCACATGGGGCCAAGACCTACATGCATTACTGTGTTTTTTGTCTATTCTCTGTTCTGGGGTATAAAGATATTGTTGAAAATGTCAAAGACGTCTGCAGGAACCCCTGTGGGTAACAGTGATAAGAGAAAACAGGAATCACTTATGTTTATCTATAGCACAGAAAGTCAAGCTGTTGGAAAAATTAGACAATGGTGTAAGTGTGAAACATCTTATAGAAGAGTGTGACTTTAAAATTGCCAGCATATATGACCTTAAGAAACAGAAGGGTAAAACTGTTGAAGTTATGTGCTGAAAGTGAAGAATAAATGTTAACAAAAATTAGAAAAACACTGCATAAAGCTAAAAACGAAGATCTCAATTGTGTATCAAATGAGTGGATCCATCAGCATCACAATGAACACATGGTACCTAATGGTGTGCTGATCATGAAACAAGCAAAGATTTATCATGATGAACTGAAAATTGAAGAGAACTCTGAATATTCAATGGACTGGTTGCAGAAATTTAAGAAAAGACATGGCTTAAATTTTTAAAGACTCATGGTGATAGAGCATCTACTGATCATGTACCAGTAGCAAAATTCATTGACAGGTTGGCCAAAGTCATTGCTGATGAAAATCTGATGACAGAAGAAGTCTGTAACACAGATGAAAGATCACTGTTTTGATGTTATTACCCTAGGAAGACACTGATGATAGATGATTAGACAGCCCCTACAGAGTTGAGGTCTGCTAATGCAGCATGCATGCAGAAGTATAAACTTGCTGTGATAGGCAAAAGCTTGCAGACTTTACATTTTTACAGAATGAATTTCTTACCAGTGTAGTAGTATGCTAACAAAAATACATGGATCACCATGAACGTCTTTTCTGATTGGTTCTTTAAACACTTTTTGCCAGTAGCCCACTATCACTGAAGAGATTTTGTTATTCCTTGACAACTGTTCTGCTCATCCTCCAGCTGAAATTGTCATCAAAACTAATGTTTCTGCCATGTGCTTTACTACAAATGTGACTTCATTAATTCAGCCATGTGACCAGGGTACCTTTAGGTCAGTAAAGAGTGAATATAAAACACCTTCTTTTTTTTTTATTTTGGCATATTATGGGGGTACAGATTTTAAGGTTTCAATAAATGCCCATTTCCCCCCCTCCCCCCACAAATCTGAGTCTCCAGCATGACCATCCCCCAGATGGTGCACATCTCACTCATTATATATGTATATACCTGCCTCCCTCCCCCCTCCCACCTGCCCACTACCCTATTACTGTAGTACCTATGTGACCACTTAGGTGCTGTTGAGTTAATACCAATTTGCTGGTGAGTATATGTGGTGCTTGTTTTTCCATTCTTGGAAAACTTCACTTAATAGTATGGGTTCCAGCTCTAACCAGGAAAATATAAGATGTGCTATGTCACCATTGTTTCTTAGAGCTCAATAGTACTCCATGGTATACATATACCACATTTTATTAATCCATTCTTGGATTGATGGGCACTTGGGCTGTTTCCACAGCCTTGCAATTATGAATTGTGCTGCTATAAACATTCGAGTGCAGGTGTCTTTTTTGTAGAGTGTCATTGGATCTTTTGGGTAGATGCCCAGCAATGGGATTGCTGGATCAAATGGTAGATTCACTTGTATCACTTTAAGGTATCTCCATATTGCTTTCCACAGAGGTTGGACTAGTTTGCAGTCCCACCAGCAGTGTAGGAGTGTTCCTCTCTCTCCGCAACCACGCCAGCATTTATTATTTGGAGACTTTTTGATAAAGGCCATTCTCACTGGAGTTAAGTGATACTTCATTGTGGTTTTGATTTGCATTTCCCTGATAATTAGAGATGTTGAGCATTTTTTCATATGTTTGTTGGCCATTCTTCTGTCTTCTTTAGAAAAGTTTCTGTTGAAGTCCTTTGCCCACTTTTTAATAGGGTTATTGGATTTTTTCTTGCTGATTTTCGTGAGTTCTAAGTATATTCTAGTTATCAGTCCCTTATCGGATGCATAGGATGCAAAAATTTTCTCCCATTCTATAGGTTGTCTGTTTACTTTCATGACTATTTCTTTGGCTGTGCAGAAGCTTTGTAGTTTGATCATGTCCCATTTATTTATTTTTGTTGCTGCTGTGATTTGCGTTTGGGGACTTCTTCATAAACTCTTTGCCTAGGCCAATGTCTAGGAGAGTGTTCCCAACATTTTCCTCTAGAATTCTAATAGTTTCATACCTTAGATTTAAGTCTGTTATCCAGCGTGAGTTGATTTTTGTGAGAGGTGAAAGGTGTGGGTCCTGTTTTAGCCTTCTACAGGTGGCTATCCAGTTTTCCCAGCACCATTTATTGAAAAGGGATTCTTTTCCCCAGTGTATGGTTTTGTCTGCTTTGTCAAAGATTAGATGGCTATATGAGGATGGTTTTATATCAGGATTCTCACATCTGTTCCACTGGTCTATATTCCTATTTTTGTGCCATATCATATTGATTTAATTACTACAGCTTTGTAGTATAGTTTGATATCTGGCATATTAATACCTCCCATTTTGTTTTTGTTGCCTAGAATTGCTTTTGATATTCAGGGTCTTCTTTGGTTCCATACGAAGCGTAAAATTATTTTTTCTATATCTGTGAAGAATGCTGATGGGATTTTAATAGGTATTGCATTGAATCTGTAGATCAGTTTGGGTAGTATAGACATTTTGATGATGTTGAGTCTGCCGATCCATAAGCATGGTATGGATTTCCGTCTGTTTACATCCTCTGCTATTTCCTTCCTCAGTGTTTCATAGTTCTCCCTGTAGAGGTCTTTTATGTCCTTGGTTAAGTATATTCCTAGGTACTTTAATTTCTTTGTTGCTATTGTGAAGGGAATTGAGTCTTTGATTTAGTTCTCAATTAGATTGTTGTTGGCGTATATGAATGCCTCTGATTTCTGTGTATTGATTTTGTATCCTGAGACTTTACTAAATTCATTGATCAGTTCCAGGAGTTTCTTGGTTGAATCTTTGGAGTTTTCTAGATACAATATCATATCATCAGCAAACAGTGAAAGTTTGATCTCTTCTGCCCCTATTTGGATACCTTTAATTCCATTTTCCTGTCTGATTGCTGTAGCCAAGACTTCCAGCACTATGTTGAACAGAAGTGGAGATAGTGGGCACCCTTGTCTGGTTCCAGTTCTAAGTGGGAATGATTTCAATTTTTCCCCATTCAGTATGATGTTGGCTATGGGTCTGTCATATATGGCTTGTATCATTTTTAGGTATGTCCCTTCTATGCCTATTTTCTTAAGTGTTCGTATCATGAAAGGGTGTTGAATTTTGTCAAAAGCTTTTTCTGCATCTATTGAAAGAATCATGTGGTCTTTGTTTTTGCTTCTGTTTATATGGTGAATTGCATTTATAGATTTACGTATGTTGAACCATCCCTGCATCCCTGGGATGAAGCCCACTTGGTCGTGGTGGATTATTTTTTTGATAAGCGTCTGGATTCGGTTGGCTAAGATTTTGTTGAAAATTTTTGCATCTATATTCATTAGGGATATTGGTCTGTAGTTTTCTTTTTTTGTTGCATCCTTTCCTGGTTTTGGTATCAGAGTAATATTCGCTTCATAAAAGGTGTCGGGGAGGTTTCCGTTCTTCTCGATGTTGTGGAATAGTTTCTGCAAGATAGGTACTAGTTCTTCTTTGTAAGTGTGGTAGAATTCGGGTGTGAAGCCATCTGGACCGGGACTTTTCTTTTTAGGGAGATTTTTAATTGCTGTTTCTATTTCAGCTGTTGAGATTGGTCTGTTCAGGGAATCTATTTCTTCCTGGTTGAGCCTAGGGAGGCTGTGTGTTTCTAGAAATTTGTCCATTTCCTCCACATTTTCCAGTTTGTGTGCATAAAGATTTTTGTAGTATTCATAAATTGTATCTTGTTTCTCTTTGGGATCAGTTGTGATATCTCCTTTTTTGTTCCTGATGGAGCTTATTAGAGATTTCTCTTTTTTTCATTAGCTTAGCCAACGGTGTGTCAATTTTGTTTATTTTTTCAAAGAACCAACTTTTTCTTTTATTAATCTCCTGAATAGCTTCCCTGTTTTCAATTTCGTTTAGTTCTGATTTGATCTTGTTGATTTAACTTCTTCTGCAGGATTTGGGGTTGGTCTGTTCTCTTTTTCCAGCTCTTTGAGTCGTTTCGTTAGATTGTCTATTTGTGATCTTTTTGTCTTTTGGTTATAGGCATTTATGGAGATAAACTTTCCTCTCAGAACTGCTTTAGCTGTGTCCCAGAGGAGTTGATAACTTGTCCCTCCATTGTCATTTTCTTCATAGAATTTTTTTATTTCCATCTTGATTTCTTCATTTATGAAGTAATCATTTAGTAGGAGGTTGTTTAATTTCCACGTTTTTGTGTAGAAATGTGAGTTTCTGTTAGGGTTGATTTCTAGTTTTATTCCACTGTGATCTGAGAAGGTAGGTGGTATGATTTCTATTTTTTTAAATTTCTTGAGATTTACTTTGTGTCCTAGGTTATGGTCAATCTTAGAGAATGTCCCGTGAGCTGATGAGAAGAACGTATATTCAGTGGATTTGGGGTAGGATGTCCTGTAGATGTCAGTCAGACCCAGTTGTTCCAGGGTTTTGTTTAAGTCCATTATTTCTTTATTAATTTTCTGTTTGGAAGATCTGTCTTGTGCCGTCAGTGGGGTGTTGAAATCTCTGGTGATTATGGAGTTGCTATTAATCCACTTGCTTAGATCCAGTAAGGTTTGCTTTATGAAACTGGGTGCACCTAAATTGGGTGCATATATATTTAAAATTGTTATCTCTTCTTGTTGAAGTGTGCCCTTCACCATTATATAATGACCCTCTTTGTCTTTCACTACTTTTGTTGGTTTAAGAACTAAATCGTCTGAAATTAGGACTGCCACACCAGCCTTCTTTTGGCTTCCACTTGCCTGGAATACTGATCTCTACTCTTTTACTTTTAGTCTATATGCATCCTTGCAGGTTAGATGTGTTTCCTGAAGACAGCATATACTTGGCCTGTATTTTCTTATCCATTCAGCCAGCCTATGTGTCTTGAGTGGAGAGTTTAAGCCATGCACATTTATTGAGAGAACTGATAGGTAAGGTAGATTACTGATCATTCTGTTGGGTTGGATGTTGTTGCTTTGATTTCTCTCTTGAGCCATTGTATTATCTGGCCTTTAATCTTTGGGTTTTGGTTGTAAAAACACTTTCTTGAACAGCCTGCTAGAGCAGTAGACAGAGACATGGGTGTGGAAGGTTTTCAAAAGGAGTTTAGCATGAGGGATGCCCTATATAATGTTGCCAGTGCTTGGATCACAGTGACTAAAGACACAGTAGTGCATGTCTGGCATAACCTCTGACCTGCAAGTATGTTTAGTGGTGATGATACACAATGTGGTGATTTAGAGGGTTTTTGTGTCTCAAACAAGGGAAAAAAATTATGACTGATGACCTTACATATGCAAAAAGCATACCTTTCAAGTTCATCAGTAAGCTGGAAGAAGTGAATATTGAGGAAATTTTAACATCGATAATGAGGCTCTAGTTATTCCTTCAGTGACTGATGGTGAAATAGCCAAAAAGATTCTGAATTCAGGTAACAGTGGTAACAATGACAGTGAAGGTGACATGAATGCTGTAGAAAACGTGCCTATAGACATGGTGAACATGTGTCATGGGCTCATTAAAGGACTAGAGCAGCATGCATTTATAACAGAACAAGAACTCATTTGAGTTTGTAAAATCAAAGACTTCTAAGACCCAAAACATTGTTAAATGAAACGGATAACTCTAGAGGGAACATTTAAAAAAAAAAAGCCATCCAGCAGAACGCTTCCTCATCCATAGAGCCTCTACTTCCTGGTTCCTCTATTGCTTTTAATGTTTCTTCTCACCCAAAGAAATAAGCTGCAGTGTACCGTAACCTTTTAATCAGAACAGGGCATTGTACTTGGAGATCGCAAGCCTGCCGTTGTCTGTTGTTGCTTTTGTTTAACAGCTGGTCCTGGTGTTTTGGTGCTGCTGCTGTGCTGCTTAGTTACCCTGAACACATTACTTTTTCACTTGTTAAGAATATGCATTGTTTTCTACTGTTAAGTATGTGTGAATAAGTGTAAGAAAATGACTGCTTATCAGTAGCATATAAATTGAGAGTCAGGAATGATAGTGATGCCAAACAACACCCATTGTCCACATGGGTAGCTGAGATAATGACACCTTTGCTTTCTGATGAGTCATTGTACACCAACTTTATTTAATGCACAAAATTATTTAAAATATTATATAAAATTACTTTAAGGTTATGTATATAAGGTATATATGGAACATAAATGAATTACATGTTTAGACTTGACAAGATATCTCATTATGTTACGGTCAAATATTCCAAACTCCATACAAATCAGAAATTGGAAACCCTTCTGGTCCCAAGCATTTTGGATAAGGAATATTCAACCTGTATATACAAACACATATATACAGGTAGATATTAGGTAGGTTAATCAGTAGGTAGGTGGTCAGTAGGTAGATTGATATCCCAGGCTTTTATTCTAGAGCTTCAGACCCATATTTTCATTTACCAAAGGCATCTCTAGTTCATTATGTCTAAAACCAGACTCATAATTTCTCCCCCACCCATCTCGATCCTTTTGCAGTATCTTCAGTCTGTGTGGACAGCTCCCCACCCAATAGTTGTGCAGTCCCAGACCCAGGGGCCATCTTCTTTACCCACCTGGTTCTCTTTTTGTCTAGCCCATCACCAGATTCTGTTCATTTCGCCTTCGAAATATCTTCCAGAAGTCGCTTGCTCCCCTCCTTTGCTGGCCTGTCCTCCCCAGTCCTGAGCCACCATCATCTTTGACCTGGACCATTGCAGTGGCCTCTCAGCTTGTCTGTCTACATCTGCTCTTCCCCCTTTGGTCATTCTTCAGTCAGTCGCAAGAGCGATCTTTCTGAAACCCAGATCTAATCACGTTATGCTGCTGCCCGAAGCTCTTCGATGTCTTCCCTGTTGCAACTAGAGAAAACACAAGATTCTTTACTCTATTTCCTGAAAGATCTGAGGTGGTCCAGTCCCTCCCTCCCTCCTTCTCAAGCCTTATCTTGTGCACCGCGCTCCCTTGTTTCTGCTGTCACTTCCACGCGGCTGTCTTCCAGTCACTCATTACCCTCCTCCTCTTCATCATCGTCATCATCGTTTCTTCTTGCCACAGGACCTTTACACATGCCACTCTCCCCAACTCATCCTCAGAGCTTGTCTTAACCACCGCCTGCCTTCAGGTTATCCTTCCCCAACTTCCCCTATAACAAGCCCCTTCCTTTTTTTCTTTGAGCCCTGGGTGCAGTTCTTCCCCTTCATTTGCAGCTTTGTATATTTATTTGTGTTATTATTTGATTATCTACCTCTCTCTGACTCTTTTGTAAGCTCTGTAAGGACAAGGCATATCTCTGACTTTCTCAGTTCTGCATCCAAAGAGTTCATCATAGCAACTATCATACAGCAAGTTTCATTAAGTATTTGCTGAATGAATGAACAAACAACGCATTCTGTAAAAATGAAGCAAATTTTTAAATTTAGTTGGTTTGTTGAATAAAGGTATATAGTAGAGGAAAGGAAAGGAAACCAGCCTTACAGGAGCCTCTTTCACATACCAGACAGTTGAGTTATATTATTTAGATGGAAGCAATGAATTGTCATGGACAGTTTTGCTTTTTTAACTCCTTTAAGGACTTTTTATGTATATTTCATGCAAATAACATGGGTGGCAAGATTATTTTCAGTGATTTAATACAATCTGAAATATGTCTCTGAAATACTATTCTATTTTTCCATTAACATATTTTAGCAATTTTCCAACTTGCACGGCTGGGCATTTGATTAACAGGGGGGAAAAAAAGGAATTGGAGATGTAATTAACACCTGGGATGCAATTGCCTTATTAATCTCTAATGTAACTTTAACAGCATTAAATATACATATATCTTAGTCATGGCTGCTTAACTTTTGACTCTCTATGCAGCACACAGCTCTGAGACCTAGTTGTAACAGGCATGGGAAACACCTTTTTTAATTATGGTGATGGTGCCTTTCCATGATTGGAAAAAATACAAAATGCTATTTACATGAGGGGGAGAAGCAAATTGTAGAGTGGATGGATAATCTCCATTGCTGCCCTTCTTAGTCTCCCAAAATTCTCTTCCTTTTCCTAGTGACTCCATTTCTGCTGGATAATGACATCCACTAAAACCAACCCTTCAGTTCTTCCCTGTGGTTACGATTTAAACCAGTTTAGTTTTGAACATATTGTATTTGAAACTCTCTTGAGATAACCAAGGTAATACATTGAATAGGCAGGTGGATATGCTGGCCAAAAGCTCCAGAATAGGTATCTGGGGTTATGATATTACCTGCAGGGTCCAGGTGTAGATAGTACCTAAGCGAGAGGCTGGTGACTGTGGCCAACCAAAGATCACACTCCCTGTCCGAAGGAGGCAGCCATCAGCAGCCCAGGGAATTTTGCCAAGTGGTGCTGATACTGTATCTTACAATTTTTTAAGAGATGCTAGAAAGAAAAGCAGACTTTTATGTGAAATATCCAAATTTTTAACTCTTGCCAACTAAAAATTTTGTTTTCTAGACATTGAACAGAACACGAAAAAAATATATCTATGGGCTGGACCTTTCTCCTGGCCACCAGTTTGTGACCCCTGGTCAAAACTCTTTGTCCCGGCTCTCTAGGTCTTCACAGTCTGTTTTTACTGTACTTATCCAGGATTAATTCTTGCTGCTGTTTCAAACATTCTGTATTTGGAGTAGACTTGAATCTCTCCTATGTCCCAAACATAGCAGGCCATTCACGTGTCTACAGCTTAGCTTCTCCCTGCAGTTACCCCATGTGGACTACCTCCTCTTGCCTTCTGGCTATCCAGTGAGATCCAGCTTAGGTCCTTGGTGCAAAAGTCTGCCCCCAGATACCTCAGCCTAGACTCGGCACTTAGGTGCCAAACACTTAATCACACATGTGGTCCTTCATGGCCGACTTCCAGTATATGTGTCTTGTCTTCACGTATAAGTCGGTTTCCAGGCAAAGACTCAACCTGGGAGTTTGTCCTGAGGCACTACAGACTCCCATGCGTGGATGGGACTGTATAGGACAGTGAATCTCTCTGGCAGCATCACTTCTCTTACATGCCTTGGGTGACAAGGAGTTCACTGCCCTTCTTGCACCATGCTGGCTTTGGACAGCTCTGGCCTTAGAAAGTGTTTGTTTGCTTAATCAAGCAGAAACTTGCCTCCCGCTGTGACTTTGTTGTCCCTGAGCATTTACCTTGAATTCTTTTGCCTTGTGCAGTTGTTTCCTGAATAAGGAGGACTCTAGTCAACAGAAAGTAGCTTTTCTTGTGCATCTAATGTGCCCATCTAAATTTTAACAGGGTTTTGATGAGAAGCAGTGTGTTTTTACTTGTGTATAGCCCATACGTGTATACAATTTCTTTCCTGTCAAATTATGAGGGACATTTTAGTAATAGTTTACCTATACTCTGCCACTTTCACCATGTTTTCTTTTGAAATAACTTTTATTCGCATTAATAAATGTTTCCTAAATCCGTGACCATATGCTTTGCTTGACGTGATGTCTCTTTGGAGAACTAGTTTCTTTATTTCTTCCAGACAATCAAGACTCTACTTATTTGTCTATTAGGTTTTAAATCTCATAGTATGGCATGTTGCTTAGATTCGTCACTTCTGCCTAGGATATTATGAGTATCGTCACACTCAAAAGTATTCACAGATTTAAAATTGGCTTAAGCAAGCAGACTTTTAAGACTAACGCTTTCCCTTATGGTTTTATAATATGCCGGAAATTGCACTTCAACCACAGAATTCCATGTTCTGATGTTGCCAACTGACCAAACCTCTTACTGAAAATTCATTACTGTTTTTATATGTTCTCAGGTGCCGTGATACTCTTGGGAAGAACCAATATGTTTCGCTTTAACCATCCAAAGGAAGCCGCCAAGCTCAGGGAGAAGAGGAAGGTGAGTGTGGCATCTCTGTGGCATCTCCAGGAGGGAACCTCCCATGGGGATGGGGGTGGGTGGGGTGTCTGCTCTGGTGCCAACCGTTTGACTTTCTGGAATACAGAACCACTCGAAAAGTAGTTCTGTAGCCTGGGTTGATTCTAGGGAGTTTGATTCCCAGCAGATGATGGGCTGAGGATGTCGGAGAGTGAGCAAGTAAAGGCCATAACTGGCAAGGAGAAACCGCTCCTTCTAGATCCTTCTCTTCAGCCTTCTACCCCTCCCACAAAGGAACTGGGCATCATTTCACATTAAGTGGAAAGTGACTTTTACTTATCAGCATCTGTCTTAGGAATTAACCGAGTGCTGGAATCATATTCATCCGAAATCAGCCACAGTAAATGTGATTTTTCCTTGGGGTGTGACGGGGAGAGGAGCGTTAGTCTAGGACAATTGTGGGAGACGTCGGCTTGGTTGGAAGAAGGCAGCTGGAGGGCATTTTAAGTGCTGAGTGGAGGAGGTGGGCTGAGGACCAGAGAAGGAAGGGAGGAACTGAGAGGGAAAAAGAAATCTGTCCACAGACATTGCAGCGGGGCCTTAGACTGATGAAGATAATAAAGACGACAGCTAACAGATCTATGAGCCAGGAACGGTGCTAAACTTCTACATATATTCTGCCACTTTGTGCAGCACCTGTTACTACCCCCTTGTCACAATCGGGATGAGAAGCAGACTGAGAGAGACGCTCCCTAATTTGTTCTGTAGCCAGCAAGTGGGGTGCTGGGGCTGCAGCAGGGACCTGCATACCGGAAGCATTCGCCCTTGACCACTGAGCCACACAGCCTCTCCTCTCGCCTCCTTGTGTAAGGGCTGCCCAAGGTGCCTTAGGTGGGAAATAAGGAGAAAGCCACAAACCCCAGCCTTCTCCAGGGCTGCTGGCTCCAGCCGGTGAAGCCTCTTATCTCTTCCAGCCCAGGGTCTCCCTAGAGGGTCTGTTTTGGTCCACGGTTTCAGAGGAACAGAGGGAAGAAAACATGTTTGCCAGTAGCTTTCCATGGAAGCAAAATAGGTCAAGCTTTTATTTTTTGGTCTCCCTTCACCTCTCCTGCCTTCATCTTTATCACTCAGTAAGTGTGAGTGAGCGCCGCTGATAACAGGAGAATGACAAAATGTCGTGACCCCTTTCCTGGACTTGAACTGGCCAGGGAGACCAACTGCATTGTGGAATTCCTGGTGAATTTCTCCAGTTCCAGAATGCCAGGGCCCTGCTGTGCTTAGCTGGGAGTCTGGGTTTTCTTAGATAGACCAGTTAATTGTTAAGCTTGTTAGTTAGGAGTGTGTGCACCTCGTTGTCTCTCACACACTGGAAGGAATGAGCCCAGAGCAGTGGCCTTCTCTGTCTGCCAAGGTAACCGCTCTGCCCTGTGTTTGCTCTTAGAGTGGCCTTCTGTCCTCCTTCAGCCTGTCCATGACCGACCTCTCCAAGTCCTGCGAGAACCTGTCCGCGGTCATGTTGTATAACCCCGGGTGAGTAAACTGCAGCGTCTCCTTCCCTGTGATGATAACTGTTGTGGCATTTATTGTGCCAACTCCATTAGAGTCACTAGATAAAAATAAAACTTCTGCAACTGCGCCTCTCATCAAATCAGCCATAGTCATTTTCCAAGTTCCTTTCCAGCCCTTGCTCTATATGTGCATAATTTTACTTAGTTATAATCACAACATAAATGGGATTATGTTTTCTGATTTTTTTTTTTTTTTGCCTAACAGCATCATAAGCATCGGTGAGGGTTGTTACAAGGCCCATTATCATTTTCATAACTGTCTAATATTTTAGAGTCGGCACTTTGATTGCTCAGTGCACAATCCCTTTGGCTTATGCACTTTTATCTCCTTTTATAAATTATTAACAGAGGCAGCCTTGATTCTTAGGGCATCCAGTAGCCCAGGAAGTTATCATCACTACTTCCAGTCACCAGGGGACCACTGAGAGCACAAACGAGAGTGTTTTAAATGGACTTAGGGGCTGGGAGACCTCGGGCAGTCAGCTTAACTGCTCAAGTCCCTAGTGGCTTCATCAGTAACATGACAGTGGTAGTGAAAATGCCTAAAAACAGGAAGCTGGATGAAAGGACTTTAGGGGTTCTTTCCAGTTTCGTGTGAGGTTTCATAATTTTTATCTTTACTACTAGGAGAATCTCATATAAAATAATGGAGGTAAATCTAATAGCAAAATAAGTGAGATAAAACTAACGAGAACAACATCTTCTAGAACTGTCGTTTATTTAGTAGTTACTGTACACCAGGCAGTGAGGTAAGCACCTTGAATTCATGATCTTTTCATTCTCACTGCAGCCCTATTCCCATTTTATATGTTGGGGAAATGTATATGCGTTTGCTCACCCCTGTATCACAGTTAGTTTTAGCTGTGGTGCGTGTCCGGGGCTGTCTGATGCCAGCACCCATCTTTGGCTCTGTTACTGCCTGCCTTACTCCAGCTGGGGGGCCACTTCATCCCCGAGGTCAGTTCCATTGCTTGTGCCCCCCACACACTCAGCATTTCATGTGCTCAGAGGCAATCAGCCCTTCAGCTCAAGTCAGCACTGTGGTTTGTGGAAAGCAGATACTTTACAACTGTTTCTTCACTGTCATAGGAAGGACCTTTGAGCACATGTCTGGATTCCTCCTTTTATAGACCAGCAAGCTGAAGCCCAGATCCAACTCCATGCTTGAGCTAGGGGTGAAAAAAGCCAGTTAGTCCAGCCCCCTGGCTATAGGCTCCAGGGCCCCTCCCTCCTTCCAGGACGTCTGGAAGCACAAGCAGTTTCCTCCCTTGGGTCAGCCTTTGTCTTTACCGTTCAGCTTTTCCATCTTGTTACATGCTTATTGAGGAAGGTCGTGCACACTAAATAATTCTTAAAATAAGCCATATCCACACGACCCCTGAAATGTGAGAACACTCTGAGAGCAACTAAATGATCAGTCCTTTGGAAGGTAGGCTTTGCTGTAGGTCTTTAATTCCTTAAAATAGTTTTAGGAGCTGCCTTTTATGGTGACTGAGATTGAATCATTCATGTGTTTACTTTAAGTTTAATATAATACTGCAGGTCTTTAGTGTTAATTTCAGTTTAATTAGTGTGATTCCCATCTGTTAAATACTGTTTGTCTAATTAAATCGTTCTGTGACACGAAGACTCCTTGCTTGGATTTGTCTCCTGGCTCAGGACCCAGTTAATCCAGGAATCCAGGTACCACCTTCGTCGTCTTCAGCAGTGGTGATGCCTCTTAATTTGAATCCATTTGGAAATGTAACGTGGCTGTTTAATGCCTTTGAAAACCAAAAAGCAATTTTTGAAAACTCAGCCTTTCCTCTGAGACACAGGTTCACTAACCATGGGCCCCTCTTTTTCTTGCATGCACACATGGGATGGAAGCCCTTCCTTTTCTCCCCCAAACATAGGAGAACATGTAGTTCTCTTAAAAGTAATGCCATTTTTTTGTTGTTTGTTTTTAAGTTCCAACAGTTTTTCTCAGTATTTATAAAATGCAGGTCAAAGTGTGCCACTTGTCACCCTCAGAACTTTTTTTTTGACTTTCCATGGTGTGAAAAATAAAGTTCCAACCCTGTACCGCGTCACACGGGCTCTCCATCATCTGTGCCCCTCTCTCAGTGTGTCCTTGCATGCATCCTGGGCTCCACCTCCAGTGTTGTTTTCCCTGCTCAGTCTCACCTGGACTAGCACATGCCTTTGGGGCTTCTCCCTTGCTAGTTCCAGAGCCCAAGGCGTGGCTTTGCTTCTCTGCTTTTCTACCTACTCATCCTCCAAGGCATAGTACAAACAATCTCTCCCTCTGAAAGCTGTTCCCAACTCTCCTCCCAGCAATCAGAAATGTCCCTTCTTCACTGTATAATGCCCCATTGCTGTGTTCCTCCATTGCTGTGTACATTTTGTAATGCATATCCATCTGTCAACAAATCCTTTCTGAGCACCTCCTGTGAACCAGGTGGGATTCTAGGACAGGGACACACTTGCCACTAATACTAACAAGGTCAGTTTACTCGTTGGAGGGAAGAAACAATCAACAGCTAATTTAAAATTGAATCCAGAAAGTGAAAATGAAGTGAAATCAAAGTCTTGGTAGCTTTTGATGAAGTGGTCAGGAGTCCCCTTCCTGAGGAGGGGACATTAGGTGTAAGACTTGAGTAGAGAGATGACACTCATAAAACAGAAAGGGGTAGAATGGGGAGCATTCAGACAGGGGAGGGCAAGTGCAGTGGCTTCTGAATGAGAAGTGGGAAGAGGCCCATAGTCCATGGGATGTAGGAAGCAAGAGAAGAGTGGCACAAGATGAGGTTGGGGACTGTTGAGAGCCAGGTAATACAGGGCCTTGCAGGCTACTGGAAGGAGTTGGACTTTTTGCTAGGAGAACTGGCAAACCACCAGAAGGAGAGCAGGAGCATAATGTGAAGATGCGCTTACTACAAATGTTAGGATGTTTGTCATTTGGAGAATGTGCCACAGAAGCAGGAGACCATTTAGAAAGCTGTTTCCTTGGTAATATAGACGTGAAATATAGTGGTGGCTTGGAACTGGATGTTAGCCACAGAGATGGATCAAAGTGGAATCAAGTGGATCGTGGGTGATTCCTTCGTTTCAGATTTAAACTGTGGGTCAGATGATACACGTTTCCTGAGATGGGTGAGACAGGGAGGACAGGCTTGGGTGGCATTGGATGAGGATTTTGCTTGTATGTGTGTTTATCCTATTAGAGTGGAAGCTTTCTGAGGTCAGGGGCCTTGTTTTATTCTTTTCTGTATCTTAAGGTGTCATTCATATAACACACTTAATGAAAATTTAGCAAGCAAGGATGAAATTTTAGTAAGACACATGAGACCCTTTGGAAAAGATTTTTCAATTAATTTCTCTGGGTATGAATGTTCCAATATTGGAGCAAGATATATGTTATGCAGAGGAATGTGTCTTTGTGGTATAGGTCAATTTCCTGATGACACTGAAGCTATTTGAATAATCTTAAGATCACGTTTGGGATCCTTGAGCAAAAGGTGGGAAGAGGGCCTCATGATGAAATGGAGAATAGGCCCAGGCAGTCAGAGAATATAAGGGAGAAGCATCTGTTTTAGAATGAACTATAGTTGGTCGAGTAGATTGTTCTGGATGCATCAGTACTACCATTATGCATCCTGTTCACCTGACTTCAGTTAACAGGCACATTTTATCTCTGCTGCCCCTGCAGTACTAAGTATAAATTCAACTAAAAATTACTTAATACTTCATCACACCTTTTCTCTCCCTGGCTCTCAGCTCCCCTCAACTTGCCACCTGCTGTAGAGAATGATGATCCTGAATTTTAGGTCCCTGAAGGGTAGGTAGATCTTCAGTTGGCATTCTTCCCCTGATAACCACTTGAAATGCACAGTTCAGTCGTGTTAAGTACATTAACATTATTGTGCAACCAGTCTCCAGAACGCATGTCATCTTGCAAAATTGAAGCTCTATATTCATTAAATGGTAGCTTCCCATGCCCTCTTTCTTCTAGCTCCTAACAACCAATGTTCTACTTTTTGTCTCTGTGAATTTGACTTCGTTAGGTACCTCATCTAAGTAGAATCATCCAGTGCTTGTCCTTTTGAGTGGCTTATTTCATTTAGCATAATGTCTTTAATTAAGGTTCCTCCACTTTGGAGCATGTGTCAAAATTTCCCTCCTTTTTATCACCAAATAATATTCCATTATATATTTCATATATACCACATGTTGTTTATCCATTCATCTACAAGGGGCACTTGGGTTGTTTCTACCTTTTGGCTATTGTATTCTACGGACGTGGGTGTACAAATATTTGTTTGAGTCCCTGATTTTAGTGTTTTGGGGCATACCCAGAAGTGGAATTTCTGGATAATGCAATAGTTCTATTTTTAATTTTTCAGGGAACCACCATGGTATTTTCCATAGCAGCTGCACCATTTTACATTCCCACCAATAGGGCACAAGGGTCCCAGTTTCTCCACATCCTCACCAACACTTGTGATTTTCTGTTTTTTGATAGTAGCCATCGTAATGGGTATGAGGTGGTATCTTATTCCTTTTTTTTTCCACTTTTTTTCCTTCTGTTTTCCAAGAATGTCCAATTTTTAAAACAGCATTTGGAAATATAGAAATAAAGAATATCTGAAAATTCAGTTCCCCCAATAAGTATAGTAAATAAATGATGAGTGTAGATCTCACATGGATGTATCCTGATGATTACATGACCTCTCGTAGGTTCTGCCAAGTTCAGTTCAACCAGCTCTTTCCCATGTTTCTCAAGACCCAGTCAATGGTAGGAGTCCAAGGCGTGTTTATAGCCAAGGAGCAGCCTGACCACCCTTGCATTGAGAGGGAGTGCTCTGATGGCAGAGCATCGAGAACCTGGAGAAGCTGTATATGAGGGTGCTAGACGTGAGGGCTCGAGCTCAGCAGTGTTGGCAGAAATCCAGAAGGCGGCCGAACTGTGGAGATAATCAGAGCAGGGAGTCGTGAGCCCTGGATGATTAATGGGAGGTGAGATGTCAAGAAAGGAAAGATGTTGACTCCCAATTTCTGGCTTAAATAACTGGTTGGGTGGTGCCTGCCACCAGTGGAACTAGAAATATGGGAGGGGGAGGAGCAGGTTGTCAAGAGGCAAGGAGGATAATGAATACAACCTTGAAAAAACGAGGCCCCAGCCTTGAACCTGCTCCTGTAAGTGACTGTGCTTTTCAGTGCTCTGTCAGCAATCAGACGTCCTCTGGGAAAAGCTGGGGTTTGTGTGGTCTGTCAGAAGCACTGTTCCTCGGCTTGCAGCGTGAAGGCAGTTCCCGCTGTTGAATAAAACAGATGTCCACAGCTCTTCCGCTGTTACCTCAGTCCTTCAGCTGGCGCTTGAGGGCCCATCACTTGTCCAGCCCCGTGCTGGGGCTCGAGCGATTAAGACGGACTGGGACTCAGTCACCTCGGAGCAGGATTCAGTGAACAGAGAAGACACTTGTGAAGCCCTTCAGAAATCAGGACGGCAGTAGCATTGTCTTAGCATATGACTAACTTGGATTTGTTTGGAGGGAGGTCTTTAAATTAGGCCAAGTGTGTAGTTCCACCCAGACCCATGCTCCACAGTGCACTACATCTCCTTGTAAGTCATCTCCTAGGGCCCCCATGTGGGGTCACAGGGTCCTGTGAGCAGTGTCGCAGCTTCAGCAGGTGAGCAAGCCCTGGAAAGGAGTGCAGAGGGTGGAGTCCTTTACCCCATGTTTGCCTTGTCACCTGTCTAGCACCAGTTTCAACAAGCAGAAATTAAAGAGCATTGGTGGCACCTCCCGCTCAGACAGACTTGTTGCAGAACTTTCTTCTGCTGCTCTTAATACTTTCCCCCTCACATGGACTAGCTGCTGGCCCTCCTAATTATTCCATAATGCATGATAGGTGCATATTATGTTAGCTTTGTGGTCCCCCACAAGATGCCCACACACAGCCCTCCTCGCCTTCTCTTCCTTTGTGTTAAACTCTTGTGCCCACGTCTGTCTATGCAACTATTTCTGAGTTTTTGCAGCTGCTTTCCCTTCTAGCCCTGAGTCCTGAGCACCAGCCTGCCTTCTGCCAGGTGATGGCAATCATTGCTCACTCAAGCCCTCTGGGACTCTTTTCTTTCCAAGTTGACTTCACATAGAGACTCTGTCTTCTCAGGCCTCCTTCCCCTTGCTGTCTCCACCCACACCCCAGCAAGCCTGTGGGGCCTCTTCCCTCTGAGGATTTTGCTGTCCATCACTGTGGAAGAACATATGGGAGAAATATGTTTTTTCTTTAAATGGCCAACATGGTCAATATGTGAGAAATAGAAAATGCTGCAGAGTTCTGACTTTCATGGCCCTGATGGTGATTCCTGACTTCCTGTATGAGATGGCAGAAGGAGACGCATGGACCTGTCCAGGAGTCCTGTCCCAGCCTTGGACCTGAAGGTGGAGCTCACCACACCTCCTCAACCCTTCTGGGTGACCCTTTCTTCCTCCAAGACCCCCTCTTCTTCCCAGCATCTGGCCTGGCCCCTGAAGACCTCTAGGAGGTGACTTCTGGCTCCATCCAACATGATGATCAGCCATGAATTGGTTCTGCAACAGTATCTTCAGTCACTTTCCACCTTGAACTTTATCTTTTGGTTCAAGTGGATAATGCCTCATTCTAGGCTTCTGGGTCTATAAAACCTATCTATCTATAAAACTGTCTATAAAACCTTCCTGCTCTTCGTTCTTTGGCCAGTCGTCTTCATCTTCTGAGTGTAAGAATTGCGTCCTTAGGAAGCTTTCTGTGCATCTCTAGTTGGAGCCAAATGCTCCCTCTTTATCCTCTGGCAGGCAGTGTGTGCATACTTGTATCCTAGCTTTTTCCAAACTCATTTAGTTGATGCTTGTGTGTTTAATTGATGTAGGTTTCTTGAGGGCAAGGACCAAGCCTTACTCATCTTTAATCTCCAGAAGCTTGCACATAGTGGGCACTTCACTAATGTTCACTGAGCTGTAGGTTTTGGCCGGCAGAATTGCTCTCTGCACAAAGGATGTGTCTGCTCATAGGCATCCAGGCGCCTTGGGCTTCAAATGGGCCGTTTACACTTTTTAGCATCTCCACATTACCTGGCCGCTGTCGTTGTGAGTTGCTCACCCACACAGATTGTACTTCCTACATGTTTGATGGCGTTCTTAACTATTGCAGATTAACATACCTCTTGGTTTCTTTGGTATTGTGTAGCTCTGAATATGTGTTTTGCAATAAACTGAAAAGTTACTGCATAGTACTCAATTTTTCCCAGAGCAAAGGTCTCTGAAAGGATTATGACTGGTTTGCAAATTATTGTATCCAGTAAGATCCAGCTTATCTTCAGAGCAACCTGATTGTTGTCTGTGTTCAGCAGGCAACTTCTTAATTTTCCAAATAACCCATGTCTAAAAACAAACAAACAAAACCCATGCTCTGACTTATCATTCAATTTGGAGTTTTACAAGTGAAATCCTTGCTACCCAAGCACATTGTAACGGCCCAACTGAGTGCGTAAAGTTAGAACATAGTTTTGGAACTTACTGCTGGCCCACACCTCAAGCTCCCTGGAAACTGTGATTTGTACACACACATGCGTGATACTTAGTGCCAGAGAATTTTTGGAAGAGGCAAAGCCGCCTGGTGACTTCCTTTGGGAGTTAGCTCCACGTTGGAGAAGTGCCCAGCCAGGGTCTTTGCCAGGAGATAATTTCCCTGCAGGGAAAACATTCCTCCTCAGCTGGCACAGAGGCCTCAAGAAGAAACCAAGCCCTTGCTCTGAGACTGCAAACAGGCAGCTAATTTGGCAGGATGTGGAAGCTTTCACAGCTTCTTGAAGGCGCTCAAAGCAAAATTAGATAACTTCCAAGCTCATTTCAGTCTCGAAAATACAAGAATTTTTCACTGGTGCATTAGCCTCCTCTGAGCACTAACCAGCAGTGAGCCCATTTAAATGGATGTATAATTAAATTCTGAAGAGGGGAAGCACCTAGGTTTCAATCCCAGTTAGATCCAAAAAGCTCAGAAGTCAGGATCAGCCCTGCACTTGGTGGGCCACCTGAGGAGTGTCATCTGAGCAGCATAGAGGCCTGAGAACAGCTTTGGTTTGCATCACAGCCAGCACTGACCTCGTGGCCAGGAAAGGCCCCGACTCTGAGGATGGCCTAACATCATCGCCCATCAGGACAAGAAGCCAGTTGAGCGATACTTTAATTCTTTATTTTAATGTGTTCGTCATGGGAAATTTAGAGATCACAAACAAGCAAAAAAAGAAATTACTGCAGCGTTAACACGTTGCTAAATATTCTAGCCTATAGCTCTTGTCTGTTCTGTCTTTCATTCTCTCTCTCTGTGTGTGTGTGTGTAGATACACATTTCCATATATATATGCATTTATATTTTACATCCTTTACCAAGATGGGTTCATACTGGACTTGTAAGAGTTTGTTGCACTTAATATTTCTTTTCCTTTCAAATATTTGCATACATTATTGTCATGTCCATATAATATTCCAGTGTATGGATATTCCATATCTTATTTAAGTTAAATTCTACTGGTATGCATTGTGTTGTCTAGTTTTCAACTGTCACAAGGTATTGGGATGAAGAGATTTGTAGCTAAATCTTTGTGGTTTTCCATGGTTACTTCCTTCCCTCCTTTCCTTCTCTTCCTTTCCTCCCTCCCCCCCTTCACTAAACTAGGAGTATAAATACATCACATTAGGGAGAAAGTAAGCAGACATTGCTAACAGGGGTATGTCCTTCATTGTAGATGCCTGTAAGCTTCCAGGAAACAGACACAGAATCTAGCGTGTTGTTCACTCAGTGCACAGTGTAGTACCTGGAACTTAATAGACATCTCATAAATGCAATGTAGAAAGGGCTTCAGAAATAGAATCTGCTCATAGCTGGAGATATTCTTGACAAAGTTCACACCTCTAGATAAGCTCATAATCCCCCATGAATGTCCTAGGAGGGAGGACGATGTTTCTTTGCAGGCACAGTGGCCTGCTGGCCGCACTTTTCTCTCCTCTTCTTGCTCACTTTCTGCTACTTTATAAATTGTCTTATCCTGGTTTTTTCTTGCTGACCTTGAGCACAGACGTTTTATCCGTGTACTTGGCAATATTTATGTTGCTGGTAATTTGGTAGTTAGCCTGTGTTTTAGTTGATGGTTATTTACTGTGTTTCTCTCTGCTGGCTTATTTTCTTGAGTCTTACCATTTTTTAAAAAGTTTAGTTTGCTGCAAGGCTGGTTTCTTCTTCAGCTTTTGGTTTCAGTTGTCTTGCTTTTTTATGGACCATTTACTAACTTTACAGTTGCTATAGATTGCCTTAAATAGCTTGTTAAGATACACAGTCTTGGGGAACTTGTGATGAAAGCCACTGAAAGAAGTAGGTTTCTTCCTCCATTAACTGAGATCAGTGTTAATTACCGACTTTTTTTTTTTTCCTTTTTTGTCCTTGAACATTATTCCACTTGTGAGCCACTTTAAATGATGAGCTTCTGTGTGTTTTCTGTTTTCAAAGTAGCCAGAAAGATGAGCTGTTGAATTCAAAGAACAATCTGTCTTTATTCAGTTACTTTAGATTGCATTATCGGAGTAGTGGGCTACATGTGTGCCTCACTTATTTTGTAACTGCACAATTTAAAGCCAAATTGTAAAGGTCAACTGAGCAAATGAGACTTTTCCTAGTGAAATGATGAAAGGTTGTTATGGGCAAGGGTGGAGACAGTAGATTTCCTCTTAGTCCTATATCAGCGGTCCCCAACCTTTTTGACACCAGGCACTGGTTTCATGGAAGACAATTTTTCCAAGGGGGTGCGGGGGTGCAGAGTGGAATGGTGAGCAATGGGAGCGGCTGTGAACACAGATGAAGCTTCTCTTGCTCGTAGTATCTCACCTCCTGCTGTGCCCATTTACTAACAGGCCACAGACCATTATTGGTCTGTGGCCCAGGGTTTGGGGACCACAGTCCTGCATGACAGCATGATTTTCATTCGAAGGAACATATTGTAGTAACTTAATTACACGTCACCAGCTTTCTGTAACGTATTCACTCATTTGATTAGCTCATGTTGCTGATTCAGTCAAGCGTTCCACTTCTACGTATCCGTTCTTGCTCCCAGGTCTCTGCATATGCTGCTCTCTCCTGCTGGGAGACTAGTCCATGTTTCCACCAGCCCTTCCCATGACCAAGTCCTGCATAGTCTCTAAGACTCCGTTTAAATGTCACTTCCTCAAAGAGGATTTGCCATCCCCAGTCCAAATTTCATCTCTTTGGCTATTCACTCATAGCATCCTGCATCTTTCCTTGTTAGCACTTTAAATAGTTGGTGATTGTGTCTGTTGGTGCAACTGTGTGTCTACTCTTGGTCTCTGTACTTAGTGGTAAGTGAAGGGGTCTGATTTTCTCAATACCATATCCCCACTTCTGAGTAGGTATTTAAGGAATAATTCTTGACCGAATGTGTATATATGTGAATTGTTCCCCAATGAGGCATTTCCATCCCCTTCCTTTATCACAGACTATAATGCTAACCTTGAATAGTTGTTTCCCAAGTCAGTGACATCAGATGTTCAGTCACCATCAGTAATCCCCATATCTCATGACCTAAAGTTAATTGTCATCGTTGCTGGAAACAAATGGAAATAAACCAGAGATTGATAGAAGTGAAACAGAAGTGAAATGATGGCTACAATCAAAGTAGATTTAAACAAATTTTAAAAGATAGTCTTACTCATTATAAAATGAAATCCTTGTTATATAAAACATGCAGAAATGAATAATCACAAATGTTCATAATTCTTCCACTAAGAAATAATGGTTTACATTTGTAATATTTGCTTAATTTTAAAGTATATATATTGTACATCAGACATCATAATTATCCATCATGTAGAGTATTTTAAAAAATTGACATCACACTAGATTCACAGTTCTGTATTCTGCTTTTTCTCTCAATATTTTATTGTGAGCTTTTTCCTAGGCCACTGAACATGATTCTTCATTCTGTGTATATATTATAATGTAACTTTTGCCTAATGATTAAGGACACTTGGAACTATTTCTTTTTTTCTATGTAAATTGTTGATGACATTGCAATTAATTCTTTTATATAAATCTTTGTCTGCCTTGTTATTTTGTCAGCATAATTCTGTATTTGTTGCCTTCTGCTGTTTAAAGAAATAAGGGGAAGAATGAGGAGAGAAATGTCAGGGAGATAAATAAGGAAAGGAAGGAATGAGCCATTGGATTGGAGACTAGAAAAGGCCCAGCTGGGAGTGGTGGACAGGCTGGTGGAGGGATAGAAGGGGCCCCCTGAGACCTCTAAGCCGGGGCTCATTTCAAGCGTTGCCTGGAAAGACATGTTAACATGTTGTCTTTTGTCTTTCACATGCATGATCTCAAAGATGTACAAAGGTATAAAGCAGATTTGCAAAGCTCTTCAGTTCAGCCATGTATTATCATGGCAGATGAACTGTGGTGCAGCTCACGAGTCTTTTTTTTGAATCTTCAAACTTCCTTTCTCTGCTCTCCTTTCTTTCTGTCCACAAGTGTGCACAGCTTTTCTTTCCTTAAACTAACCTCTTCTTGGGCTACCCAGTATAGATCCCACCAAACTTTTATCAGAATCGTCTGCCATGTTCATTTCGAACAACATGAGGTTGTGTGCATGGTGCATTTATGTTATAGAATTCCATGATACTGGGTTTCTAGCTCTGAAGCTCATGTCACTGACCTCAAAACACTATCCATAATAGTCATTGGTTGATCACCTTGCCCTTAGGATACAGTCAACCAAGGTGGGGGTCTCCATCGTCAAGTAGTCCTGGACCTGTGACCCATGAGGCCCTGGTTCCCTGCTCTCCGCTTGCCGTTCTCCTTGGCTTCGTCTTTTCTCACCATGCCATCTTGTTGTGCTCCCAGTGCACGGCCCATGTCATTTCCTGGTCTCTCTTTGACTCCTCCCTCGTGTCAGCACCAGACACATCCTCAGGGCCACTCCCTTTCTTCATGCAGCCTTCTCCTGAATGTCCCTTCTCAATCCATTCTCTTACCCAGCTTTATGATTTTTCATAGCACTTATCATGTAACATACTCGTTATATATCAGCTAGCTGCCCCCAACTCTAGGACAGATGAGGGCAATGGTTTCGATTTTTTTATTTTTGCTGACTTAGCAGTGCTTATTACCACCCCTACCCCCAACCCCCCCCCCATGATGTGGGGCTGCTCAGGCTGGGGGAAGGGAAGCTTGCCCAGGAAGGTGCCCCCAAGCATGTGTCGGCTGGACCTTGGACTTTCTACCCACTGTCTAACATCCTGGTTTTACTTCTCATCACTTCCCTTTATTTCATCTAAGTACTAGCCAGGCGAGCCTCTACACAGCTTCCTCCTAATTGTCTCTTCTCTTCCTATTTTTCTTCTGCTGGATTTGCCCCACCCTACGCCCATCATAATTCTGTTCATCTGTCAAGGCCCAGATCAGACAAAACCTCCTCTGTGAGGCCTCCTGTCATCCCTGCAGCTGTAAATGTTCTCACTCCGCCCCATCCCCTGTCGATAATGTGCCTTTCTTGTTGGGCTCATCACGTTCTGTGTATCGATATATGTGCACGGTTTCTTTTGCTATCATTCCCTCTCTCAGGAGTGCCCAAGGGCACTTTGTCCATTCTTCATTCTCCTGACAGTCCCGCTTTGAATCTCGCTGGAGCTTGGCGAGGTTAGCTGTGTGTGTAGAATGCATGGGGCTGAGTGAAGTGGCAGGAAAACTGCCCGTGGTACACTCTTCTGGTTTGTCCAATAGGAAGAGTTATTTTTTGGAATGATGGATTATTTTTCACTTTTGGGAGGCTATTGGTGGGCTAAAAGGTACCATGGTTTGGTTGAGGAAGTGAAACAATTCTAAGGTAGATGGATGAGGAGTTGTAAGAGGTGGGCTTGACTTCTGGATCTTCTAAAGAAGAAGTCATACTGGGCCTTTCTCTCATAGTCTGTGGGCCTCAGTCTCCTGGACTGAAAAGTAGGAGGGAGAGAGGGGGCAGGATGTAAGGGTGGGTGCTGAGTTGAATATAGGATCACTTGAGTTCCCATCCAGTTCAGACTGCCTGTGATCTTCTGGCTTGATCAGGAAAGTTTCTGAGTTTAACACCTGTGGTCTTGGCCATCATTTTTAGAGCACAGTGTATCACTGTTATGAGAAAAAATAGGCTGGGGAGAAACCTACTGAAAATGCTTATGGTTTTCAAATTTTACTATTTTTTTAAAGCAATCATTATTTCTTTGGGCACTTTCCATTTGCAATACTAAAAAGGCTTAAGGCTGGCTTTTTGAAAAATTTAACAGAATACTTTCTAGACTAGGGATTTGAAAGTTTATTAGAAAACCATTCCCAGAGTGTTTTGGGTATTTATGTTATAAACTCTGTCTTTTATTTTGGAGGGTTTAATTTCACAACCTTCTAGATTAAATTGCATGTGCGACTTCTTGCCATTTCACCTCACCCCCATCTTGATATACATACACACCTTGAATTGTTGTATGTTAAGTCCGTCTACTGTAGGATAACCTGACATTGATTTGAAAAAGGGATGAGGGGAGAGTTAGTGGTGTAGAAACTCCAATTGTGTCTACAAGGTACTGTTCTTAGCATTCTAATGAAAGTTCACCTGAGGGCTGACACACCTAGGAAAGACTTCAAGGCCTTTCCAGGTAGAGTCAAAGATGCGAATGAATGGCTGGATTCTTTCATCAGTTTCCCTGAACCTACCCCAGGGGAATATCTGCTTTCTGCTTATTCTTCAAAGAACATCTAGAATGTTAGGGTTCTCAACATCAGGAAGAAGGTTGGATAGGTCCAGCACAAACCCAATACTCAAATCTAAAATTTCTCTTCAGTCTTTAAAATACCCCAATCTCCTTAGAATTTGCTCGGTTGTCAGGTGATTTGAGACTAGCTAAAAGTTTCCGAGGAGTGATAGGGTGGTGAGAAGGTCAGTTGTTTTGATCTAAAGCATTGTAGAACCCACTGCAGCCAGAACCCAGGCCCTTGTGAAGGATCAGGGAAAGGTGAAACCTCTTCCACTGGGTTCTAGTCCTTTTCTAGTTCCTACCAGAATATGGACTGAGAAACCCCACCAAGCATTTTAGGCAACAGGCCAGGAGTGCTTCCAAAAATGACACATGCCTTGCAGGGTCCAGTACATAGTGAAAATGTGGGGTGTCTTGTTCAAATATCATTAAAAATGACAGCAGAGTTTCAAGTGCGGGGCCTGTCTGAGCTCAGGCCCTGTGTAGCTGCACGGGCCATCATATGCCCATGGAGCCATCTTTATATTTGACTGTAACTTAAAAATCACTTAGGAAAAATTTTGGCCTAACCATTGACCAAGAATTTTTTCCTTATCTGATTGATTGTATACCTACTAAGACAACAGGGTAAAACATTCATGTTGGGGACTTTACCAGTAAGACTGCCTCAGCCCACATCTGTTGCCAGGTGGGATCTTCCTTCCCAGCATGTTGTAGTCTGGAACTCAGCTGCCATTACCTTCCTGGCTCACTGGCCGGTCATAATTGCCCACGTAGGTGTTGGCTGGGCCTGGGTCACCATCTTCCTTTTAGAAAGTGAAATGACATGATAGGTGCAAAACAGATACCATTAGGACAATAGAAGGATGCAGATATGTATGCTTTCAGTTTATTTAAATTTTCCTTCCTTCCTTCCTTCCTTCCTTCCTTCCTTCCTTCCTTCCTTCCTTCCTTCCTTCCTTCCTTCCTTCCTTCCTTCCTTCCATCCATCCTACCTTTTATCCATCCACCCATCACAGTTTCACTTTCAATGTAATGGTGTAACCTGAGAAATTCCCACTCTGTCGCTTTTTCATTCTCAATGATAACAGGTACATTAATTGCAAGATATGTGGTTATACCTAAAATGCTAGATGTCTTTTAATGCAAAACGAAGGCTGTTTCTCATAAAAATAGGTTTTGTGCATGTGTTTTTGTTGAACTAACACATTTGGAACTATGTATACTTCCAAATGTCACTTTAAAATGCTATAAACTGCTGCAAAAATTACATCCTTTTGTGGTTTTCTTTTTACTTATTACCTTTGGGAAGTTAGTGTTCAAGGCCATGATAATTCCAGTAAAGCGAGATAGTGAATTACACTTACTTTAAAATGAAGCCACATCCAAGTACAATTATCGTTGATATTCTTTCCTTGATACTGACACTTTTCATATTTATATTTTACAATCTACTGTGGTTTTATATCTAAAATAAGTATCACTGATTATTGATTATTGAAAGAGAAACATTTTAAAGTGTAATTAGTACATGTATAATATTTAGCAGAGTAGGCCAGGAGTTTAAGACCAGCCTGGGCAACATAGCGACCTCCTATCTCTACAAAAAATTAAAAATTAACTGGGAGTGGAGGCATGCACTTGTAGTCCCTGCTACTCAGGAGGCTGAGGCAAGAGGATTGCTTGAGCTCAGAAGTTCGAGGCTACAGTGAGCCTTGATGCCACTGTACTTCAGCCTGGATGACAGAGTGAGACCCCATCTCTTAAAAAAAATATTTTATCCAACGACTCCTTTTAGCTATGTAAATATCTCTAGAAAGACTGTATATAAGTCTATACTGAAGTATGAAGATATCAGCTTGAAAATTTCTCCAAGGTTCTATTTATAGTTAAATAAAAGAGAATTGTTACATATTAATTTTAATGAAGTCCTAAACCTACTTAATGTAATGACATATGGGCTAGCCTCCATAACTGGTAAATACTTTTCATATACATTTATGGGACTGATTTCTCATAGATGACAATGTCTATAATAAGCTACATATTATTTTCATTTGGCAGTAGGATACATAGAAGCCTAATTAACAAGTTTCAGTGAAGGATTTAATACTTTTGTTTTATATCACAAATTTGAACATTGCTCATAAAATGAGTTAATAGGAATTCTGGGAGCAGGCTATCATAGTTTCAAATCCTGGCTCTGCCACGTGTTAGCACTATGACCATGGGCAAGTTGTTTAACATATCTGAACCTTGGGATTCCTCATCTGTAAGGTGGAGGTACTGTTTGCTACCTGCAGAGTTTGCTGGGTGGACAAAGGGAGATAACATGTATAAATCACTCATCACAGTACCTGCCAAGCAATAGGTACCTCTGTTCTGTTTATGAAAGCCACCAGACATCTTAATCTCATTATTAGCCCAAATTAAGTTGGAAAGAGAGCTATTTGAAATATTCATTAGCTAATTGTTAAGCAACTCTGTTGCCAGTCTGGGTTTACACATTACCCACAGAGAAGGGTTTATGGTAAATTTTTCCATAGTTCAGCTCTTTAGCTATAGCTGCTCTTCTGCAACAACAGGGAAATGTTTAAGAATTATCGTTCATGCTGTTTAATAGCAATAGTGAAACCTTGCAATAATTAAATCTGATATTTGAGAAGAAATCAGCTTGCTTTATCAATATTTTAGTGAGTTGTTTTGAAATTCCCAATGACCTAGATCCTTTTATTCTGCAAACACTGTGGTAAATCTTTTCACCATCTCATGACCCTCAGTAACTCCTGTATTACATTACTACTTATAGAAGGTCTTGATGAACCTGTGTGCAGTATAACTATATATAAGGTAGTAAAAATATGACTTAGACTATTATTTTTAATTATTGGTATGTAATTTTTATCAGTATTATGTGTAAAACATAACAGAGCTACCTTTTTGGAGTATTTGTTTCATGAAATTAGTGGGAAAAGTGATATTTACAAAAAGATGTTTCAAGTTGTACATGGCTGTTAGCTGTTAAGTACCTTACTGCTTTTCTCCTTGTGTTTCCTCCTGTTAAATTTTTTTCTTAATTGATGTCTGTGCTCTTTCTCTACCTCCCTGACAGTCTTTTCCCTGTAAAAGGACCCATCTGTCTAAGGTAGAGATTCCGTTTTTATATATTCATCAGTGACTAAGCTGCATGGAGTAGACATGCTTATCATTTAGAAGTCTCATTTAACTTTGCTTTTTCAATAGTATTTTTGTTTGTTTTCTGTCAAGTAAAATCTGTTCTTTTCAGTCTTAGTTCAAGCACCCAAAAGTATATCTAATTTCTAATCATAGTCATAGAGCAAAGAATACATTTTAAATTTGCTAATCGATGGTAATTAAAAATAATAGTTGAAAAACTGATGCTTTTTGTAATATATAATTCTACATACAGAGAGAGAGAGAGAGAGAGAGAGGGAAAAGCTCTTTCAGAGAAGTGACTCATTTTCATTTGATTTTATTAGACTTGAATTTGAGAGGCAACAGCGTGAAGAACTTGAAAAATTGGAAAGTAAAAGGTAAGCCATGTGGGGTTCGAGTTTCAACACTCATGTAGCTTGCGGATTCCTTTATCAATATCCTGGACGGAATTCGTATGTGTCTGTCTCAGTACTTCCCTCTTGCTCCTTATCTGTTATTTACATGTCTTATGTCTATACGTCATTTCTTTTTAACTCTTGGTTTTAAAATCTCATGTTTATTTTTTTTTAACTGTTCATCTTCAAATATGAGAAAGGGGGAATAGACTCAGTATGCAAATTGAATACACTGATTAAATTGAATATATCAAATATATATTTGTTTAAATTTAATTCAAATGTATATTTTCTCCTAATAATATCCCGAGTTTTTAAAAAGCCAAGAGAATGATAATTTCCCTTCCTTATAAACATTTTCCTTATGATATTATTTGACCATTTGTATTTCCCCATCTACAATTCTCCTCTTCATATTCTTTGCTCACTTTTCTTCTGTGTGTGTTTGTCTGGCTGTTTAATCGATTTGGAGAGTTCCTTATATGCTCTGAAATAATTCTTTGCCTGATAAAACCTATTTTCTACTTTTCTTTTTTTCCTGTTCTATTTAACAAGCTAAGAAATGGACCAAGGATGGAGACTGGAACAGAAACTAAGGCCATAGAAAATCTGCAAACTCTAGATATTTATTTTCTAGAATCTGGAGTTTAAAAGTCACAAATGAATTAGTTTAGTTTTCAGTTAAACTCATGTAGCATACAGGAGAGATGTTTGGAGGGTCAGGAGATGAAAGCCACCTATCTGCACTCTTACTCTGTGTTCTTGATTTGGAGGCCATCCTAAGCCTGAAACTTTGACATAGCACCCAGGGAAGATCATTTGCTTTTCAAGAGAAAAATGTAACATGTAACCCTTAGAATCATGCATCTGAGTATTCTAATGGAGACTCCAGTTATTTTTAGTGTTATGCACTAATAAACTAATATTTGGGGCCATTTGGTGATCACCGTTTGTCCCAAACTAGTGATTAAATGCTAAATAGCATGTAGTTGTTGGAGCTGGAACAATGAACTGTTGATTATCTTGACTTTGATATTTGACCCCAATGAGTTAAGGGCAGCATAAGCATTTTTATTTAATGTCATCTCGTAACTGAACTTCTGTTGAGTTTTGGTCATTGGGCCGAATAAAATTATTCACATTTAAATTTAAATTGGCCATGGTTCTTTCTCTTTGAGCTCAGGGGGCTTTTTAAATTATATCATGCATAACACATTATGATTATAGGCTCTACAAAGAAATGATAGCAGAGGCTGCTTCAGGAGACTTAGGCAGATGATACGTTGGACTGTTAAAAGGGTAAAAACAAAATGAAACAGGAAGCTGCTGAAAATTTTAAAGGGGAGCACTTCCTTCTCTTTTTTTTATTTTAATGACATTTTTGGCTTTATGTTGTATGTGCATCTTGAGAACATTTCAGTTAGGTAGAAGTCAGAGCAGCATTCGAACACCGTGCTCAAATAATGATCAGTCAAGACTTTGCATTTCAGGAAACTCATCGAAGAAATGGAGGAGAAGCAGAAGTCGGACAAGGCGGAGCTGGAGCGCATGCAGCAGGAGGTGGAGACGCGGCGCAAGGAGACGGAAATCGTGCAGCTGCAGATCCGCAGGCAGGAGGAGAGCCTCAAGCGCCGCAGCTTCCACATCGAGAACAAGCTGAAGGACCTGCTCGCCGAGAAGGAGAAGTTCGAAGAGGAGAGGCTGAGGGAGCAGCAGGAGACCGAGCTGCAGAGGAAGAGACAAGAGGAAGAGAGCTTCCTCCGCATCCAGGAAGAGCTCCAGCGGCTCCGGGAACTCAACGACAACGAGAAGGCCGAGAAGATCCAGATATTCCAGGAGCTGGGCCGGCTCCAGAGGGAGAAGGACGAGCAGTGCGCCAAGCTCGAGCTGGAGAAGAGGAGGCTGGAGGAGCAAGAGAAGGAGCAGGTGATGCTGGTGGCCCACCTGGAGGAGCAGCTGCGGGAGAAGCAGGAGATGATCCGGCTGCTGCGGCGCGGGGAGGTGCAGCGCGTGGCGGGGGAGAAGCGCGACCTGGAGGGCATCCGCGCGTCGCTCCTGCGGGCCAAGGAGGCTGGCGCCGGCGGGGACGGAGACGCCGGGGAGTTAGAGCAGGCGCAGCGGCACTTCTTCGAGTTCAAGAGAAGGCAGCTGGTCAAGCTGGCGAGCTTGGAGAGGGACCTGGTTCAGCAGAAGGACCTCCTGAGCAAGGAAGTCGAAGAGGAGCACGAGGCCCTGGAGCGTTTAAAATGCGACCGCGAGGAAGAGCCCCGGTTGCCGGGAAAACGCGACGAGGGCGCCCCCACGGTCACCCCGGCGGCCCCAGGCTTAGAGAAAATAAAGCCGGCGGAGTACAGGCTGCAGTATAAAGAGCGCCAGCTCCAGTACCTCCTGCAGAACCATTTGCCGACCCTGTTGGAAGAAAAGCAGAGAGCGTTTGAAATCCTCGACAGCGGCCCGCTCAGTTTAGACAACACTCTTTATCAAGTGGAAAAAGAAATCGAAGAAAAAGAAGAGCAGCTTGCACAGTACCAGGCCAACGCCAGCCAGCTGCAGAAGCTCCAAGCCACCTTTGAATTCACTGCCAACATCGCGCGCCAGGAGGAGAAAGTGAGGAAGAAGGAAAAGGAGATTCTGGAATCGCGGGAGAAGCAGCAGAGGGAGGCGCTGGAGCGGGCGGTGGCCAGGCTGGAGAGGAGGCATTCGGCGCTGCAGCGGCGCTCCACCCTGGGCCTGGAGATCGAGGAGCAGAGGCAGAAGCTGGCCACCCTGCACAGCAGCAGCCGAGAGCAGTCGGGGCTCCGGGCCAGCCTGGAGGCTGAGCAGGAAGCCCTGGAGAAGGACCGGGAGAGGTGAGGGGCCGCATACAGTGGGTGCCAGATGACTGATCATTTTGTGCCCTTCCCTCCCCATTGGTCTGTTCCTCACTGCCTTTTTAAAAAGCGATTCTTTTAGCTTTTCTGTTCTCTAATACATAGGCAAATGTTCATTTTTGCCAGCACTGAGAAAAGTACCCCGAACATTCTTTTATTTCTGCTTAGGATCCTTGTTTTAGAATGATTGGCCTAAAGTTGAAAAAAAAAAACAAAACACATAGACAAAAGCAAAGGTCATGTCCATCATTGCATTGACCTGTGGAATGTGTGTGTTGTATTTAATATTTTGATAAATGCAAAAGACTAAGATAGCTTCCACCTTGATTCTGCCCTGCCTTCTCCCTTCCTCTCTCCCCTCACCTTCCCTGTCTCTTTCCTTCTCTCCCTATTTTTTTTTTTTTCCTGCTGCCCTCCTCCCCTGCCCTCCTCACCAGTGGCTTCACGTCTTCCCTGGTGACTAGCACTTGTGGGTTCCCAGAGCTCATGGGCTGCATATAATGTACTGATTCTCAAAACCTGGTGGGAACTCAAAATCAATACTTCCTCATCCTTGTTGAGTCATAGTATTTGAGAGGAGGCCTCAGGCCTCTACATTAAAAAACAACCAGCCAAACCAACAAACCACACTCCAAACACATTGAGATATCCGAGCACGTTTGTTGATTTACTGATATTTTTGGTGTTATGAAAAATAAAATTGGGGAACAAGCACCCTTTTTGTGGTAAGGTAAGAATGTTTACCTTTCCCCACTTGTTCCCTGTCACCATGCTTACCGGACAGTATGTTTTCAAAATGACTGAGTACATGAATTTGAGAACACCTTTCCAGAGCCCTACAGACAGGAGGGAAAGGCCCCCAGGAATGCTGGTTTCCTAGTGTGCACACCTCACCCAGTTGGTGACCTGCCAGGAGTATTCATACCCTGGCCCAGCCCCTTCCTGCCTGGATGACCTTAGGCAGGATCTTGCCTCTTTGGGCCTCAGTGTCCTCACCTGTGCAAGAAGCGGGTGGATGAGATCAGGAGTCTGTGAATTTTCTTTTAGCTCCAGACCCTTTGGTCTGTTGAGGTCAGAGGGCCTGGAACTCTGCTCTCTTCCCACCCACAGCACCTCCTGAGGGGGCTTCCACACAAGTGCAGTCTGCTGGTCTCTAAGACCCTGGCTTGGCATTTGGCAGGGGCATGGGGTCAGTTGCTGGTGAGCAGGCAAGACTGTCTCAGAGGTGTCACTTGAAACCTCTGCCCATCACCTTGCCTGCAAAGGTCAGGACAGCCTCCTTTCAAATGATCAGCTTATTGTGTGGATTATGTTTTCAGTTGCTCTCTGGTAATTCCCTTATGCAAAACAGCAACCAAATAACAATCAAACACCATAATGCTGTTATTTCAGAGAAATAGGTTGGAGATTTAAGAAATGATTGCAGGTATGTTATGTAAATGAAATTGCTGGACAAAGCTGCAGCCCCAGGAAATTTAAAGTAGTGGGGAGCACGCTCTCAATTTGTATCCTGCAGTGTTCAATAAGAATGCTGCCTGAGCTTTTAACTTGATGTCCCCAGCTTTTGTCAACCGGCCATTTAGTATTAATACTCTATAATAGTATTGCAATTTCCATGGAAGTGATTACCCAATGTCAGCATTCCTCCAGAAGCCACACAAAGCAGGTTGTTCACTGCAGAAGTTTAGATGGAGTAAATTTTGCTAAGACCTAACTCAGGCCAACACATTCTAGGCTCTTTGCTCTGTGATGCCCCTGCAGCTGTCTGTAGGTATGTCTGTTGTGTTGTATTTTATTTTCTCTCAGGGTTCTCATGGCTAAGCCAGGACCCACCTTGCATCCTGACTTGGCCCCTTTTGAAATTCTGCTAGTGTGAAATATTAAATTCATGTGGGACCAGATTGGATAACTAGCCCGAACTTGGCTTTCCCATTGGCTTCTCAGTGCCTTGTGAACAAGGTTTAATCCCTTTTATTACCTCCTTTTCTACCACCTGCTTGTTCCAGCTGCCCCACTGGCATGTATCAAGCAGGCCTACTGGAAAAGCCTCCCCTACCCCTGTCCCTATGGCAAACTGTCAATACCCACATTTAACGATATTATCTCGTCTGAGTTCTTTAATAATAATGATGATAATAGTAATAGTCACAATGTAAACTGTGAAGATTAACCCTGTATAACTCAACTCTGTTTTAAATGCCATATGTGCATTGTCATTCACTCTTCCAATTAAGAGTGCCATCATCTCTAGTTTACAGATGGAAAAATTGAAGCCTGCAATGCTGGTATATCCACTGGGGGCTAATGTCACATAGTTAGAAAGTGGCAGAGCTGCAACCCAGGTCCAGGCCCATTCACCACTTGGCTCTGAGCCACTTTGCCCTCTTGTCTACCGGCCATGTGGCTGCCACATAGGCAGGCCAGTTCCTCCCATGGAATGCTTTTCTGGGGATGTCCTGCTTGTCCCTTGCCACCCATATGAATCTCATTCAGGCTTCAGAGCCCCACTCAACCCCTTGTTTGCTCTGTGGAGTCTTTTCCATTGCCCCTGCTCTGTAATATACCTCTCGACAACCCCTGCAGGAGTCTGAACTGTAAACATAAAAATTGCTAATTACCTGCTCACATCCTACTGGTTTTCCTGGCCATTGCTGAGACCTTGTTAATATTGTCCCCTGATCCTCTGCCTGCATACCGCCTGGCTCCTTACATCATTCTTCGTCACTTACTCCCTCCTCTTATGAAAATACTGTATGTCCTGCAAGTTGATGTTCAGGAAGTACTAGCTAATCGGTAGACAGATGAAAGGCTGAGTGAAGCTGGGCACTGTCTCCTACAGATCCCATGAGTGCCTGCCCCTGGTGACCCTGTGATCACATCTCTGAGAGTTAAGAACTTGGTGTTTGTGTTCAGGATAGAGCAGTCAGGTTGCTACTGGTGACACCAGAGGGCTGGCAGCATCCTGGTGTTTCGGCATCTGAAGCAAGAATCTCTGATTTTTAGAGCTAAAGGAATGGAGAGATTAGTTAACTCTCATTTGATCCATGAAGCAATTGAGACCGAGGTTTAAATATCTTGCCCAAATTTATCCAGCAAGTGGGCTGCAGTCTGAAGTTCCCTGGGGCCATGTTTACTAGCAGGCTTGGCCCCCTAGCCTGATGGTACCAGATTAAGGCATGCCAGTGCGAGCAGGAGAACTGCCTTGACCTCGTATCAGATGTATCATGTATCACTGGAGATAAATTTTTGGTTCCACAGTTTATGCTTTATTTTAATTTCTCATGGAATCAACCTTCTCCTCCAGGTCTGTCTCATCTGCTTCCCCTCCCCCTACCCTCTGCCTTAGCCAAAGTGAAGTCTAGGCTTTTGTGACACAGCCCTTTGCTCATAGTGCTTTCTGCGCATGATAATCTTCTACCATCATCCCCAAATGCCCACATTCTCGCTGTCCTTTGAAGACTCAATGTAGAACTGCTTTGACTATGAAGTTCTTCCTAGATAGCTAGTTTTTAAAAACTCTGTAAAGCACAGATCTCTTTTGTTGAGCAGAAATATTCAGTGGAACCTTGATATGTAGTCCACGATCAACTCTTGTTGAAGCAGGAGTTAGAGAACTCAGAATCCTGCACATCTGCCCCTGAGGAGTTGCTTAGAGCACAGTGGGAATATCTTTGCTTGTATGGTCAAACTGTCTCTGATTTTTGTATGCCTACAGTGCTTGTCCTGGACCTCTCTTGTGGCCCATTATCACCTTATACCCTGTCTATGAGTATATGGTAGCTTTTCTACTAGAAGGTGTTGTAGGTATGTATTACCTTTTCTACTGGAAGGTAAAGCTCTTTCTATATGGAGTTCTTGTCTGTGTCCTCATGGTTTCTAAAACAGTGTCTCACACTGTGAAGATGCTCAGGAAATACTATCAGTGAATGAATGATGTGGCTCCCGTCTCTATAGGTTAGAGCATGAAATCCAGCAGCTGAAGCAGAAGATTTGTGAGGTTGATGGTGTTCAGAAAGATCATCATGGGACCCTGGAGGGGAAGGCTCCTGGTTCCGGCTTGCCATTCAGTGCGGAAAAATCTCACCTGGGCACCCTGATGGACGCCAGGTACTGGACATTGCACTGATTCCATGGTTTTCATTCGGTGTGATTTAATGACTCGCGGTACTGTCTTGGCCAGTTTGCATATGGAGGGTTCTATAAGGGGCAGCAAGTAACAGGTGTGTCTGAGATGTGCTCTGTCTTCGGCAGGTGCCACCCTGCGAGTGGTGGGGTGAGAGGTCATTTGAAGGAAGTTAAGGATTGAGAACTGGGCAGCCAGGTCCAAGGAATCTTGGTGCAAGTACAATCATCCCTCAGTATTTGCAGGTGGATTGGCTCCAGGACCACCCTTGGATACCAAAATCCATGCCTATTCAAGTCAGTGCAGAACTCAAGGTTAGGAAAAGTTGGGTTTCACATCCTGTGAATGCTGTATTTTTGATCCACGGTTTGGCTGCTGATGCAGAACCTGCCAATAGGAAGGGCCAGCTGTGTTTATTGGGAAAAAACGCCACATGTAAGTGGTCCCATGCAGTTCAAACTTTGTTGTTCAAGGGTCTATTGTAGTTTGTGTGACAGGTAAAATTAAAAGGTCCAGGGAAACAAGCTCATCCAGAATGAAATGATGCAGGACCAGGTTGAATAGAACAAAGACATAGAATTAGTTGAATTGTGCCAAGAAAAAGGACCATGTGTTGACAGTCAATTTATATGTCATTGATAACAAATAGGTAAAGTTTTGATTTTCAACTTAGATGGCATTGTGAGTTGCTCTGTGGCTTAGAGCTCTTAGATAAATCAACTTAATCATTCCTTGCCTATAGAAAGTGTTATTTTTCTCCACCACATCTATATTATGGGAACATTTGAAACTGGGCAGTCCTGAACCCTGGGTATTAGGAGATACATATTTGGATATTAAAATGTACTCAGAATGGCATGAGCCTCTCTAGCCCTTTAAATCTAGGTCTACATCTTCCATAGGGCTAGTTTAAAATTTAAGTGACTATCAGAGGAGATAATTTGTAAATGTCTTTGGCTCATGTTCAGTTGCACATGTTTTTGTTTTCAGTACTGAAAGGTAAATATGGTACTTTATTTGAGCTATTCTACTTAAAATAGTGATCTCTTTACCTAAGATTTTAGAAAATCGTTTTTCTGTGGTTAGTAGTACACACGTTTGCAGCATTATGCATGTGTTTATACAGATGTACATATTTATTTAGTGAGAGTGCTAGGATGTAAACATGGAAACCATTTAATTAAAAATAATCTATCTAACTAGTGTCTGTAGAATTGGGGGAGGGGAGCCTAGAACTGCACAGGACTTCCATTTGGGCAGTCCAAGCCACTAGAATGATTTTCGATGAAACTAGAATTCTCTGGTCTCTCTGGTTCATCCCGGTAGAATGACCTAAAGATAGACCAGAGATTGGGCTGAACACACTGGGATGATTAAGGTTGACAATTTTATGTCATACAGCTCCACCTACACTTTTTGGGATAGCAGTTGACAACTGCTTCAGAAGTCAGCTGTTTCTGACTTCCACTCTGTCTTGACTCCCCTGCCAGGCATTCTGGAAGGTAGAGACCTTTAAGATGTGGTCTCACTGGCCAGGTGCAGATAACCAACATGGAGAGATGAGACGGACCAGGAACAATGCAAAAATGCTAGACTTTGTTCAGTGTGAATAATTAAGATTCCTAGATAGTATATTCACCTACTTTTTTTTTTTTTTTTTTTTTTGGTAATCCTCATAAATAACCTTTCAGTGTGAGAAATAATTATCCTCTATATTATCCTTTTCTGTGTGATGAGACGGAGGCCCTGGGAATGAATTGTTCTGTTTCAGAGTCAGAGCTGAGACCACGAAGCCTTCTGAACCCCATGACTGTGGCTTTCCCCAGAACATTTTTTCCCCAGCAAATCCAGAAAGGATTTGGGTGGGGATCACTTTATCTCCTTTTCATTTCCAATATTCTGTTATTTATTCAGTTCTGTCTTGTTTAGGGAAAACCCAGATAGTAAACATGTGGCCCTAGATTTCTTAAAAACAAAAAAAGAAAGAGAGGAAAGTGTTTAAGGCCCCAGGTTGTTACGTTTGGCATTTAGAACGAGAAAGCTCCATTTTGTGAGTAGCATGGTAAAGAGAGGCTCTCAGAATGTCCTGTGTGGTTAGAAGCATCCAGACTTACCCATTTGCATTGTTTCCAGGATCAACGCCTACATTGAAGAAGAAGTGCAAAGACGTCTTCAGGATTTGCATCATGTGATGGATGAAGACAGCAGTACATCTACAGACATGGCGAAGGTGAGCTGAAGGAACGTTGTCGATTTATAATCAAGTAATACATTCATTTATTTTTCAAGATGACCTTGCAGATAAATTAGGGTGATAGTGGTAGTGGTAGGGTCTTTTATTATTGTTTTTCAGTCAGAAAATTCAGATGTGGAATATTCTAGAAAAAATATTATATATTGCTTGAGCAGAGCTTAACAGTTTACAGATAATATTAATTCAAGAGTAACTTTATAATTTTGTCATTCTGGGTAAACTTTTTAAGTGAATATAAGTTCTCCTAAAATGCTTTATTTACTTTGATTTATAAAAATCCTACATGTAACATTTTTCTGTTTCTCCCAAAATACTACCAATTCCCATATGTATTTAATTTGCTTTGTAAATTATCCAAAGTATAAATATAATTTTGCCTTTGAGAAGGTACATATTTGTGACAAGTTGATTTTTGTCAAAATAAGGACAATTCATTTCTGTCTTGCAAATTAAGAACTGCCCTAAGAACATCTTGTTTTTAATATTATTCTTAAAATTTTAAGATTAGGGGTAAATGGTTTGGTTTTCTCACAGGCAAATGGATCCATAGAGTCATGTTTACCTTGAGAATATAAATTATATAGAAGGGTTGTCATTGTTTAATGACAAGTATGTTTATTTAGAATTTTGTTCCCATAAATACTTCTAATCGAATCATTTCCCCCTCTTCTGTGAACTTGCTATAATTTAATATAGAGGAATTTTTATTTTCTTTTCAGGATAATGAGAAACTCCACAATGGCACCATTCAACGTAAGCTAAAATATGAGGTAGGTAATGATTTTTCAGATTGATAGGGTTGTCTTAAATTATGGCATGCTCATGTGATTAAATTTTCTTAATGTTTAGTTGCATAATTAGAATTTTGAAGTCCCTGTGAGATTAATGGCTAATAGGGAAGGCGAGCTATTATATGGACTTAAAATTAAACGGAATCCTGCAGCTCTGAACTGCTTTGGCTTTATTTGAATGGCACGTAGCTGTGGTGGAGCTTTGCCAGTTTTTCATTCGTAACAGTATCCTTTCCTTTGGTCTGCATTTAAAAGGCAGAATTATATAATCAGAATCAGACAAGGGGTTTGGAAGTGAAACTGAGTACTGCTCCATGTTTTTGAAACATTGTTCCTTTTATAGACCATGAGTTGGCAGTGGTACAAAGGAATTGCTCTTGACTGATTAGCTTATTTCTCTGGTGGATTGTCACACCAAGGTTTATTCGGGAATACAGTTTGTAAAGATTTTACTTGTATTTTCCTCCACGAAGGGGCACGTCCTTGCTGTATATTCTTAAATTGAGAAATACTCTAGAACAAAAAACTACTAGGTGGTGGAGATCTTCCAGGTGGTGTCCATACATTATTAAACAGAGAACGAGAGGGCGGCTGTTCCACAGTAGGCTTTACTGGCTTTGTCTGCAGCCACCCACTCCTGCCAGTCCTTCAGTAATGACACGATCTTCCTCTGGGTACCCATGTCCTTAGCAGGGGACCCCGTGTAGACCAAGGCTTTGGCTTCCATTTGTTTATGCCCGCAGTGCCTGGCACTTAGCAGGCATGCAGTAAGCCTTCTCTGGTGATAGTTTGTAGATAACAGTAACAATAATCTAACCAGGGCAAACATAATTAAGGATTCCCATGAAACAAACCAAACGGAGAGAGAAACATGACCTGGGTTAGAATACTTGCAAATTTCTTTTGGCCTTGCCATCTGATTGTCATCTGATTTCTTTGGACATACGACTATGGACTTATTTTCAGAATTAAATTGCAGCTTTTAAGCATTGAATCAAAGATCTTGGGATTTATTTTAGAGAAAATGAAATATGAGACCAAGAAATGGATACTGTGCATCAATCCCACACAATGTATTTCTATCAAAAGACTTGGTGATTTATAAAGAGTATAATACAGAAAATTGATGCTGTATGTGTGAATCAGATCATCTCTTCTTAAATCATGTAAAACTGTGAATGGTTGAGGCTTTTGATTTAACCTCCGAATTAATCACCCCCAATGAAACCAATGATTACAAGAATCATCATATGCAAAAGAATCGCAGAAAGTGATATCACATTCCCATTTCAACTTTTTTTGACACCTTGAACAGAAAAGGCAGTCTCGCCTGGCACGGCGTCTTGCCCTGCTTCTGCCCAGGTATGCCACCTACACTCCCAGCACCACTAGAGAGGAGAGGAGGAAGGTGCATCGGACCAACCACTGGGGTCATCCCATGACACGGAGCATCTCAGGCCCCGAAACTCCTTCCTCAGCATCACAAGAGAGAACCCACTGGCGAAGGGATCAGTCCTCAGTGCCTGAGATATGGCAGGACAGTGGTCGCAAATATCATTGTCCTGAATGTGCTGGCCATTTAGAACCAAAACGTTTTACTCTACCCAAAATCTCTTCTCTTAATGAAAGCTATAGCGGTGATGCAGAAGATTTTCAGGACAACTCAGTGAGTTTCACTGAGCTGATGACTCATAAAGAAATTCAGTCCAGTTGGACTTTGCTGCAGTGTACATCCCAAGAAGTTTCTGTAAATGGTGGAAGCCAGCAGGCCAGGCAAAGCCAGGTGCTCTCCTTTGTTCTCTCTGAAAGCATTTCTCATGAGGAGAGGGCATCTGGCAGTGTTCCTCAGGGTGGACTGGCTTCTGAGTTTTGCAGTGAGCTGCAAGAGGAGGAAGAGTTAGCTGCTAAAAAGGTTAGCTCTTTAGAGTTACTGATAAATACCAGGATAGAAGGAAACAATGGCCTGGGATATTTTTATCACAAGTTCTCAGATCTTTATAAAGACACCAGCAGTCACCTGCTCCAGGCTGGCACAAAGGTGCTCAGCCATGCCGGGTTCGTGGGCAGCCTTTGTGCTCCAAGTAGGCTCACCTCCCGTGTGACAACATTCATCAGAAGAATGCCGTTTCTGCAGCACTTAGCCCCGGATGTGCCCTGGAAGTCCCACGTGCAGTCGACAGAACCTCATTCTTTTCCTGAAGCTCATGCTGGCAGCAGCAAAAGCCACGAGGCAAGGGGACCTGGGCCCGCAGAGTGTGCCACGCCATACGAGGCCTCTGCCTTTGCAGCTGCAGGTTTACCAGGTTCCTCGCCAAGCTCAGTTTTCTGCCTTGAAAATGAAGATGCTAGAAAGAGCTCGGCATTTAAGCAGACCCTTGTGCAATTCCCAGACCGAATGCTGCAACTTCAGGAGTGCCCTTTAAAAGATCTTCTTGAGCATGTGAGTTGTTCTCTTCCAGAACCTTTGAGCGACACGAATGAAGTCAGAGGTATTTACTGGCTTGCTGTTGCTAATTGCATGGAACCTGATCCCCAGCCAGCATGTTTGCTGCTGCTTCGGTCAGCTTTGTATGCTCTGGTCCTGTCAGATAATCACTCTGGCTCAATGAGCATCTTTCATGCTCTACCTCTCTCGGGACTGCAGGAGATCCAGATTGGCTTTGGTGGACAGAGTATTCGATTCCTGAGCTCTGCAGAGCCTCTCCTACTCACTGTATTCAGTTACAACAAAACCCTCACTCAACAGCTATGTCGTGACCTCCTGTGTGTCCTGATGCCCGAGTCTGATGCCACTGCCTATGCTAATCATCCTTTGCTCCAGCAAGATCTGGTTCAGCTTTCTCTTGATTGGAAAGCAGAAATCCCTGGTTTAGTTTTGGCAAACGGAGTTCAGTTGTCATCCAGATTCCAGACTACCTTGGTGGATATGATTTACTTCCTTCATGGAAATATGGAAGTCGACATCCCGTCTCTGGCAGAGGTTCGGTTACTGCTGTACACAACAGTGAGGGTCCAGGGTGCGTCTGGCCGTGACCGGTGGCAGTCGCTGGTCCTTCTGAACACCCACATCGCTCTGGTGAGGGAAGATCGTGTTTTTTTCCCACGCACTCGGTCTCTAATCATACCTCCTCGACGTGCACAATTCGATGTGATTAAATGCCGTGCCTTAAGTGAATTCAGGGGTATCGTTGTTCCAGAGAAGAAAAATGTATCTATGGTAGAACTTGTCTTCTTACAAAAACTCAAACTTGCATCAGATTCAAGATACAGTTCATCTGAGCACCTTCCGGAAGCACCGCATGTCCAGTTATTCACCAGCCCCTTGTGTCTTCAAGGTGGTCAGAATATAGCACCCGAGGTCTGGAAACTAACTTTCAGTTCTCAAGATGAGGCTGTCTGGCTAATCTCACATTTGACAAGACTCTAGGAAGGAGACTTTTAAAGATGGACTGCATGTTATTTGAGATCATTAATAAAATACGCATTATGAAAACAGTCAAGGGAATATGAATATCTCAATGTAGCTAATTGAATTGGAACTGGAAAAATGCAGACCTCTAAAAGTGAAAAATGTAAATAATTTAAATATCTGCAATAAAATAAAAATAGCTGATAGCAGAGCACTGATAAAATATCTTTATCACCACCTTGCTTCACTTTCTTGAAACTCAGGCTCGTAAATTTGTGTCCACCTCATTATTTGTGAGATGATTGAAGCATTTCTGATTGTTTTTGGCTCCATGTCGATTTATAGCGTGGTAGCTTGGAATCTGTCTGTGCCTGCTGGATTCCGGCAGGCTAATTTGTGCTGCCTGAAAAAGTGCCCAGTCTGGCAGTGACCTTCATTGACATCCGCCGTTTTAGCCGTGATTAGGACAGCTATGTAGCAGAGCACATTAGTGATGCATTGAGCTGCCTATAAGGACCCAGGGATTTAAAATGTCCTCCCATCACCGTAATATGTGGAATCGAGACAGTGATGCATGCCCTGCAGTGTCTTCTTTTTCTCAGTTAATTGCCTTTTCCTTCTTCCTTTCATACTTCTTGCCTCTTCCCTTCTAACCTGTGTTATTTCAGCTCCTTATTTGTTGGTATAGTTTTGACTACTCTTTCCCATAACCACCCCCCACCACCACCACCACCACCACATTCCAGCTCTTTGTCTGAACTTTCGTATTTCTACCCCGGAAAGGCTCTTCTTCTGGGAGTCTGACTTTCTCATCGGATCTTTCTGCTGTCTTGTCAAATATGTGGTCACCTCAGAAGGCATTCAGTACTTCTCACTGGCTGCCCTCCTTCTGGCCTGGCCTGTAACTGTCACTTGTAGCCTCCTGAACCAGTGGGTTTGCTGGCCTCCCTCCTGAGGAGTGTTCCTGCCCACATCCTGTGGTCAGTTGCCCTCCTCCTCTGTAAGAGGCTTTCCTCTCTGTCCACCTCCGTTCAACAATCCTATGAGGAATCAGGGTACATGTTTTGTATTTAGTTTTTAGTTTCATCTGACCATGGTTCTGCCATCTCTCAGGTGTGTGTCCAACTAAATTCTAGAGTCTCAGACATGCAGAGACAGACATGCCTCTGTACTGCTCCATCCAGTCTCCTTCCACTCTCCTTCCACTCTTAGCTGCGTCATGCTTAGCCCTCTGTAGCTCTCCCTGACTCAGTGGAGTGAGTCAGCAATTCTGTTAAGCCATTCATGTTAGCCCTGGCTTGGAAGGGCCACTTTCTATTTCGGTCAGATCTTTGGGTAATTTGTGCACCATAAATGTTGTAGCCCCTTCTTCATTTCTGTTCCTAATCGATGGAAGGGATGGTGTCAAAGCTTACCCCACCCAGAAACTTACCATCTCCCTTTGGCCGGGAAGTTCAGATCTTCCCTCTTTCCCCTGTCAGAGCTAATGGCAAACTACTCAGCCGGTTCTACATCTTCACCTATTTTCCTCTACCCAGTTTGTGGGGACATGAACAGGAAAAGGCAGGAAATTAGAGAATGCGTTATCCACAAACACTGGTGGCTGCAGCCTTTTTGCTTTGGACCAGCAGAGGCTTCTTGAGATAATTCTTATGTTTTTAGGTGGAGCATGTTTCTGTGACTTCCACGGCACCCCTGCCCAATACATACACATCTTATTGCCTTATACCCGAAGGCTTTTAATTCTGTGATGAGGCATCATTAAAATTAGTCACTAATTTGTCACTTTGTTGTCGGGTAGGTCATCTTTTATCATGGGAAAAATTCCTGAAATGTATCATGATAATCTTTGTAATATCTTACCAATAATATTTCTCCTCATTTGTTTCATGTTTCTTTTACTGTTTTCAGCTATTACTAATATATTTTGCATTCCTTTTTTAAAAAATTGTCCCACTCAGTATCTTCTCCTATATCCTTGATAAGAAAAACCAAATTAATGATTGTAAAGAGCAGAGGTAGTAAAATTTAAGGTGCCAGCAGAGGAATACCGTGGTCAGGAAAAGGCAGCAATATATAAGCAGTGCATGGTTTTAACAAAGAGTGTTAAATATTAAACAGACAGATGTGCTTATTCTCACAGGTACAAAAGCATAATTCTACCAGGTTATAAATCTTGGTCTTTAGTATTTTTCATAGACGGAACACGGAGCAAAGTATGAGCATTGCATAAAAATCATATTATTCATTATAACTTCTCCAGGCTGCTTTATGATCTAAGAAGGCCACGATGAAGAGTATGTTCAGATCTCACCACATAATAGGGGCAGCCCGACGGTATTCAAGTTTTATATGTCACTTCTCTCACCTAAGCATGCTTTTTGAGATAAAATAGAGTTCCAGGGTGTGAGAGTTTGATTTACTATGTGTGAAGTAAGTGTTCAGGTTGTCGTAGCGCCTGTAGAAGCTGGTGGAGCATTGTTTGTGCCAATCTCCACTGTGGCTTCAATCCTGGCATCCTCACTGTGGCTCTTTCTTCAGGAGTTCTAAGCCTGTAACACTCCTAGAGTAGAGCAGGTATTAGAGTCTAACTATTCATCCTGATGTAGCAACATCTCAGTTGTAATGAGCTTCTGCATCAGAAAAAAATATGTTCATACATAACTTGTTTATGTGGCATTTTGCATTGTTATAATATAGGCATAAACATTTACATTGTGACACTTTTTAATATATTCTAGACAATACCTCTTTGAATACTTTTGAAATAGTGATTTCATCTGTGTTTGATTAAAATCCATTTTGCGCACAGCTGCCTATTTTTTACAGACTTGTGGTTGGCAGGATGAATTTATTTAGTCTTTGTTGAAAAACATTTCAAAACAGTTTGTTGCCCTATTCTCATTACTTAAAAAATGTGCGTGCATCCCTTTGGAAGAAAATACTTAAGCCTTCCAGCAGTAGTAATTACAGTAATTTTTGCTTACATTCTCTTTCCCAGATGATTTAAAGCTTTGTATGATAAATAGATTAGAGCCACTTTTATTAATGCTGCTTTGATGGGCAAAGAAACAGGCTTATTGGATAGACCAGCTTTTAATGAGGTCATTTTGTTAATTTAGTTACACAATCTCCAGTATGTAGCTTAGACAACTCTGCCTCATTCCTTAGTATATCTGCTGTGACAGATGTTGTATCAATTAGCTATTGCCAAATAATAAACAGCGCCCCAAATTTGACTGGCATATAAAAAAAAGAGCTTTTATTTCATACTGCTGGTTTGCATGTAGGTTGAAGGGACTCTTCTGTAGGCTCCAGGTCATCTGCAGCTTAGCCAAAGTCGGTCTGCTCCACATGTTCATTTTGGGTCTGTGCTGAAGGGTCAGTAGCTGTCATAGTAGTGACAGAAGCACGATGGGCAACGCTGTAAGCCTCTGCCTGCCTCATGTCTGCTAACATCCACTGGCCAGCGTAAGGCGCACAACCAAGCCCGAAGTCAAGAGGCACGGAAGTACACTCCATCCACCAAGAGATCATGGCAAGACTATGGATATGTGCTCCTACTACAGAGGAGGGAAGAATTGGGGCTAGTAATTTAATTTACAATAAATACATTATGTCAAGCTTCCAAAGGCTCTCTTGAAGATAAGACTTCGATAAAACTTGGACTTCTCCTTAATGGAAACATTCAGGTACTAGGAGGAATAAACATCCCAGGACCTTTAAAATGATCAAGTTCAACTTTCTAATTCAGTCTCTGAATACCTCCATGGGTGGGCTGCTCACTTTTTGCCTCTGAAGCAATTTTTTATTGGGAAATGCCCTTATTGTTAGGCCATATTCTCCCTTCCTGTGATCTGCATCTGCAGAATCTGCCCTTCCATGGCACCCTCAGTAGCAGCACAAAACAAGTCTCTCCCTCAATCTGTATTATAGCACTCCCCTTCAGAGAAGATACTTATAATCTCTCTACCTCCTCTGATTTTTCTAGTTTACCTCCAACACCCTTCAGCCCCTCCACTTTCCAAACCACCGCCATCTAACCTCTCCTGGAAGATGAACCTTTGTAATTTGTTAGAAACTCTTTTATAAGGAACAAAACTGAACAATCTAGTTATGAGAAGGAAAGAGATTCTATTATAAATAACTCCTCCTGCCTTTCAATATCTGGTTAAAATCCTTTGTTGCTGAAGATGCAGTGGGTTACAATGATGACAGTACTAATCATCATTTGCATTGTGGCTTACCATGGATGTATTTCTTGCCCGTGTATTGTTTGCAACGACCCTACTGCAATAGAAGAATTCATATTGATCTCCATTTCATGTTTGGGAATTTAGACCCAAAAAGGTCAACTTGGTTTAGAACAGGGACTTTAAACCGAGACCTTCTTATTCCAAAACATGTGGGGTTTTTTTTGTTTTGTTTTTTTCTTTAATGCCAAAGCCATCTCATAGTCACTGTTACTCTTAACATAGGCTGGGTAAATTTTTTCTTGATTTTTTTTTTTTTTTTTTTTAATGAACTAACCTAGAAATTCCCAAGTATTGCTAAGTTGATTCTTGTGTGACTTAAAAATTTGTTTTATTGGACTTGCTAGACATTAAAGATTATTTCTCTTTGTGTGAGTTTTTTTTTTGTTGTTGTTTTTAAGGATTGCCTTAAGATTCTTTTCAGTTCTTTTGTTTCCTTGTATGGACCTTATGTTACCTCTTTGCCCTGCATTTTTAGCTCCTGTAGAAGAAAAGCCTGGGCATGTCCGTAGTGCGAATATGGGGCAGGTACCCTTGTGTGCTCAGCATTATGCTCAACATTCCTCATTTAGCTGGAAGTTAAACAGTGTGCTCTATGGAAATCTGATAAAGGAAACTACCCCCTTCCCTCCTCTCCCACCCTGTATTTTCTCCTGGTCCTTAGAATTCAACACAGTTCCAACCAAAGCTAAGGCTCAACAGAAAGTCTGTGAGTGAAGATCAGTGATGCATTTCATGATTAATCAAAGATAGTATAGAACTAGAAAGGAGAACATCTGATTTTCCCTGAGGGTTTTACTGTCTATATTCATGTTTGTAGTGAGAGCAACTTTAGCATTTGTTGCCATGTTTTCAGCCAGGCATACTAGACCCCATATTTAGTCTTTATCAAATCAGCTATTTGTTAATGCATTGCTCAGAGATGGTGACCATTTAAGGGATTAGTCTTTTGCGATTGAGAGGAAGAAAATGACATTTCTAATAATTTCAAGTTGAAATATTCATCATATTTCCAAACCTTGAAACGATGTTGGTGATCAACCCACATCTGTACAAAAGAAATAATTGATTCTGGTAAGAATTAAAGATTGGAAATGGCAGCTAAACTTTTTGGATTTACCCTAAGTCCACTAAACTCTAGGTGTTCTACAAGCACCTATGTCCAGTACAGTTTGTCATTTTCTGGACAATTTATCCCTAAGGAGACGTATCCAAATTAAAGAAATACTCCTTTATTTGAAAACTTGTATTTCTGTTTCCTGTTGTAAGTATTTTAAACTCACTTTAAAAACGAGATAAGATTAGCATTGTTTCTTCATGCTAAGTGGTTGTTGAGGATGGTCAGAGTGTACCTGCAGAATATGTGGCCACATGTCTTAGCAAAATCCAATTCAATTGTATTTACTGAGCGTTCAAAGATAACGTGGTATTAAGACAAGGTCCCTTCATGGCAAAAGCAGGCTTCTCCTTCTGGAAGTGAATATAAACATGCCTTGACTCATTTCTATATTCATCGTTTGTCCTTGTTCACACACGTCATCTTTATTTCCTGTTTCTTCTTATGACATGGCTCATATTTGAGAATGTAACAGGTCTTACCACCTCTTCCCCAAATCTCCATTTTCAAACTGCTGGGGCATAGTAGGTGCTTGATACATAAAAGCTCTAATTAGAACTATCAGTATAGCACATGTGGTTGAAGAAAGGAGAGATTAGAAATATGGGCTATGCTAGGAACAGAGACAGGAGAATTTGTAATTTTTTAAAATATGATTAAAAACCCAGGTTTTCTTATATGTTAGAGGCAAAGCTTTGATTATGGGCTCATGGAGTTTGGATGGCAGTCCTTAGGTCTGACCTTCTTACGGTCCAAGCATATACTGAATAAAACCATCTGGTACATAATTGGAGTGTTTAGGGACAAATGTTGATGACTCCCTGTGGAATTGGACCATTTTGTGCCCTCCGCAGAGCTGACAGTCATACGAGTGGATATCAATGCCATTTCCTCTTCACTTTCTCCATTTGCCTCTTTTAAAGGAGACAGCCTGAGTAGGAAGAGAAGATTCTAATCTGAATGTTTACAATGTAGCCTATGTTCTTCCTGTTTCTTCTGGCTGAGGACCTGACTATAGTGCTTCACCAACAATGGAAAGATAGCACATTTGTTGACACAGGACATGATTTCTTTAAAAGACATCAGGAAAATATTTTTTGGTATTTAATTTTAAAAGATGATATTTTTTTATGTACATATGTGTGATCCAAGTTACCAATTATGTATTTAAAATCACCCAAAAGCTAAAATTCAGAGCCCGTATAAAATAATGGCTCAAGAGATAAAGCAACAAGGTTCTACCCAACAGGATAACAGAAATCCACCCTACTTACCAGTTCTCTCAGTAAACATGAATGGCTCGAATTCCCCACTCAAGAGACATAGGCTGACTGAATGGATAAAAAATTCAAGCCAAGTGTCTGCTGTCTACAGGAAACACATCTAACCCACAAGGACTCATTCAGACTCAAGGTAAAGGGATAGAGAACAATATTCCATGCAAACGGAAATCAGAAGAAAGCAGGTATAGCCATTCTCTTATCACATATCATAGACCTTAAATCAACAGTAGTAAAGACAGACAAACACAGTCATTATATAATGGTAAAGGGAGCAAATCATCAAGAAGATGTAACAATCCTAAATATTTATGCATCCAACACAGGTGTACCCAGATTCATAAAGCAAACCCTACTAGAGCTAAACAAAGTGATAAACAGCAACATCGTAATTTCTGGGGACTTCAGCACCCCACTTACAGAACTGGACAGATACTCCAAGCAGAAAATAAACACTAGACTTAAACGGAACTCTAGAACAAATGAACATACCAGACATTTACAGAACATTTTACCCAAAAACTACTGAATATACATTCATCTCATCAGCACATGGAACGTTCTCTAAGGCTGATCACATCTTAGGGAAAAAATAGAAATTATACTGTGTATCTTCTCAGACCATAGTGGAATCAAATTAGAAATCAACTCCAACAGAAACACTCAATTCTACACAAAGTCGTGGAAATTGATCTTTCACTTCTAAATAGAACGACTCCATGGTGCATTTAAAATTCCTTGTACTGTCTTATGCATTGATCCATGCCAGGTCTGCTGCAGAGAGGTACTTCCGAACATACGGTGTTTCATGTTCCTTTACCTTCTACTACAGTATGTTACCAGCTTCCCCTCCAGAGTCTGAGAATCTTTTTTGCCACTTGTAGGGAAGCTGTGACTGATTCAAAAATAAATAATGCCATAGAAATTTAAAAGCTCCCATAAATAATGGGATATAATGTGATACAGCACACATTTACATGTCTAGTATAAACTCAAGATATTCAAAATACAGTGACTTTCAAATCAAAAATAAATTCAGGAGACATTTATGTTAGTTTTTCTTTCTGTCCAATATACACATAATTTTGAAGAATATCAGGAACTTTTCACAGTGTATCCTGAGAATTTTACATTTCTCATGAAATTGACTTCATAAAATAGTTTTTAAAGATTACACTGCAGCAATAATTCCATGGAAACATAATTTTTATTTATTTATGCTTTTGCTCAGATCCCTACCTTATATGTCAGTTATTCATTTCTGTACACTGGTTAATGTTTTGTTCTTATGAAATCAGTGAGAATGAAGTAAACCAAAGTCAGGAATGATAGTGGAGGACTCTGGCAGTATTTTTAGTCTCCAACATGGTAAGTACTAAAGAGAGAAATGTCTTTCTTCTCAGCAAAGGATCCTGTTACACTTCATTGTCTAATCCCAATTGGAGCAGTAGTTCTTGTATTCAATCTAGAACAATTTATTGAAGTACATGCAGGTGCTGTTATGTAAAGAGCTGTCCTAGATGAGACGAGCTATATAAATATTATAGGAGCTAGTCACTCTCAGATAACTAGTTCCTACTCAAGTCAATTTCCCAGTGAAATTGTCAAAGGCAGGGATTTTTTTTTTTTTCCGGTAAAGAATATATGAGCCTGAGCCTCCAGCAACTTTCCTTTCGTTAGGGATTGATTTCACAATGGTACATTCTTAGAAATAGAGAACATTACAGTCACAAAATACCCATCATCTGTTGGGCATAGGGTGCCCAGACTATCAGTTACAGTCTTATCCCATTTTAAACATTGACTTTTAAAAAGAGAAACTTAAGGTAGCAAATCTACCTTTACCATATAATTCATCTAGCATGGAAACACCAAATCTTTGCTCAAAACTTAATGCAGTTGAGAAAAACTAAAGGTCTTAGAAGCTACAAATCCTTTATAAATATTATCACATAGCTGGTGCTAAGTAAACAATACCACTCTTTGATTGTACATCCTGGGGGTGCCTATAGGAGAAGCCATTTAGAAAGTCAAAGTTAAGTCTTTGGGGCTTAGCTGACCGAATAGGCCTAGGCCGTTGCGACCACAGGTCTTCCTCAGTAAAACTCGTGACATTTAGGTAGTAGTGTACACACCGTAGTTGTTCCCACTGAGTCCCCCAGCACAATTTTCTAATCCTGCCATAATTGTCAGTTTCCTTGTGAGAGTCTGCCTCTAACCTTAAGTCCCACAGAGCTGGGTGCTGTCCTATATGCATTCCTGCCACACAATAGTTGGGATTTGATAAGTATCACACCTGTTTTTATAGAGGAGGAAACTGAGGTACAGAAAGGGTGAATGACTGTTACTCCAAGACCAAGTCCCAGAGCTGGGACTGGGTTCTGAGTCTCCTCCCTCTCTCTTTCTGAGTCTTTGACGTGAACACCACGTGGAAGCCCGAGCCTGACTTCTGTGACTACTTGGTGGGAAGAAGCAGATGGAGTTCGAGCTTCAGTGCCAGGTGTGTTACACCTGTTGACATTGTTCTCTACACCTTCTTGAGAAGCCCATAGTTCACATGAGCTTGAAAGATTCGAGTGTTTAATCGGAGGTTTCCCTCTGCAAAACTGGGAAAAGCATGAAGTCTGCCTTTCAGATCCTCTCGTAGCAAACGTATGTGACAACCATGTGCCTCAAGTGACAAAAGTCCAGTGGATAGTTTTGAAAGAATGCTAATCATGACCCCTCAGCAAAGTTGTGTGACGTTTAAGAATTTTTTTTTTCTATTTAGTCTTTGTAGTTGGTTGAGGGGAAAAGGCTGATTTCCTGCCTTTCCTCCTCCTCACAGAGATGGCTCCTCGTCACATTAGCTGTGGTGTTGGCCTTTTGGTCTAACCCGCAGGGAGGGTTCAGGTTCCTCCTAAGCTAGAGCGACGGGTCTTTCCTTCTCAGCTGGTGTTATCAGTTGCTAGTTGTTGCTTCGGGTCTCTGCAGTGGCATTCTCCTCTGCCCAGGTCGCCCCTAGCTGCAGCGTGCTCCCTGACCCCCGTCTTCTGGCACCCACACAGCACCATATTGATTCCGGGAGAGATCGCGTCAGATCCGGAACAGAGATTATGTTGCTGCTTGAAAAAGACAGTTATGAAGCACGACTTAGAAGGGATCAGGGCTTAGGCAGCAGAGCAAGAACTTCATGGCTAACCCGTGCTATTTTTAGGTCAAAGACAAGTATGTTCTTTAATAATAAAACCACTAATTTATTTCTCTGCCTTTTCATGTTTAAACAGACAAACTTATTTCAGGTTTCAGGAAATGTCTACATTTAAAGTCACTTTGGAAAGGCACCCTCAGTGAATTGTAAAGTCTTTAGTGGTGCACCTATTGAGAAATGCCCTTTTTGAGAAGAATTTCTTGATGTTTTTTGACATCAAGAACAGCTAGCTGGGTATACCATTGCAGTTAACACTTAATTGTTCTTGTTTTGGTTGACCAGACACTCAGGGAGAAATTAAGATGTTCTAGCAGGCTTTGGTAACTTCATATCATGCCAAAATGTTCACACTGCCAGTTAGATTGAAACCATCAGTCTGAAATAAATCACACGTCCCTATGTCATCCTGAAGTCTGAGCTTCCTCCCACACCATTGGCTTAGGCCTTGCATTTACACCTGGTGGAGGACCCTTCTGCCTGGCAGAAAGGGAGCTTGTTGCCCACTGTTTTCTTTTTAGTCACTTAAGTGGGTTTCACTGCATCATCGTGAAGTTTCCAGCTTCTTAAAATCTATATCCCTGTGAAGTGTTCATTAGCTTAATTTATCTCAGATGGATGAAATTTTTTAAAATTTTATTTATTGTTTTTATTTCAGCATATTACAGGGGTGCAAATGTTTAGGTTACATATATTGCCTTTGCCCCATACAAGTCAGAGCTTCAGAATTATTTTAAAATTTCATGATAGCGATATAGCGTAGTAGTGCCAGGGTAGCTGTAGATTAGCCTGACTTCTAATATTTGCTCTGCTCATTACCTCCATCCAGCGACCTCAGCCCTCAGTCTTGGGCCTCTCGTCTGATTAATAGGGTTAATAATGGTTAATATTTCATAGGGGAGATTGTAAAGATTATTATGAGCCATGCATGTAAACTATTTAGCACAGGTCTTAGCGTATATAGTTAAGTATTCAATAAATGCTAACCATAATTACGATTCTAATTATTTTATTACTGCAACTATTTCAAAAACATATTTGATGTTTTCTAAAGTCCCAAATTAGTGCAAAGAATAAGAATCATTCAGAGATTTCCTCCCGTTCACACTCAAGAGAACTCATTTTGAAGATGTATTTTTTTCATAATGCCTCTTCCTCAAACCCCTCTGGCTTCTCACCTCCCAGACCGTAAATGTTTGTCAGAGCCAAGTTGATTATTTATCGAAATACTTGTGATTTCTTTTAATTGTGGTTTAAAGAGCTTTGCATGCTTACACTGGCTTATAGAAATGCCTAAAAGTTAAAAATGAAGTTAATTTGAATAAAACCTCCAGCTTTTGCAGCTTTATGTATAATCATCATAGTCTGTGAAAAAAACATTTGTCAGATGGTCAAGACTTTTCAGAAAGGCATCTAGTATACACTGATTTTTTTTTTTAAGTGCGGATAGGTAATCTGTCCCTGTTTTCACTTGTTCTTATAAATTGGAAGGAACTTCAAAGGGAAACAACATTCTGCAGTGATTTTGCCCTAACTTCTTAGCATGGTATACCTAAAGCAATGGTCTTCTGTTATGAGAGAGGCTTAGCATTTTTCTTTCAAAGGAAACCCATTATTTTTCTAAATAAACTGTACTGGTTTGATGCTCTTTTCTCTACTTGAAACACATTTTCTCCCTCCTACCCAAGCAGGGTGTTTGCAGTGGAGTGATTTTGGTTTCTCTTTGTTCTCCCCATCTGATGTGCCTTTGATAGCGGCTGGTTTCTCGCTCCTTGGGCGCAAATCCAGACGACCTGAAGAACCCAATTAAAATTAGTATTCCTCGCTATGTCCTCTGCGGGCAAGGAAAGGATGAACACTTCGAATTCGAGGTCAAGGTAAGTGTCCCTTCTTTACCCTTCTGGAGCAATGGAGGTTTGAGACTATGCAGTGCTTTCTCAGTCTTTTTTCCTACAAAAGGAAGTGAAGATGTAATATATGTGAATATCTTGTTTTGTGAAAGAGATACTGGTCAATGCCCTTCCTTAATCCAGTTTGTGAAACCCTAGCCTGGTCCATAACACATGGAGGGAAGTTACCTCCTAGAAGGTAGTAGTAGGTGGTGAGTCAGACAGCCCTGGAAGTTCTATCATACACCAGCCCCAAAGGTAGGGGACCAGCCATCCAGGTTGCCCCAGACTTTCTTAATTTCTGCCCTTACTTAAAGTTTTACACCCTAGGAAATCCCACAGTCCTGAGCAGACCGGGACAGTTGGTCACCCTACCCATGAGCTAGGCTCAGTTTTCTCATGTATAAAAATGGGATTAATAATATTTATGTCACTGGGATATCAATACATGTGAATTGCTACGTCCAGTGGCTAGTATATAATACATAAGAAATCATAACTGTTCCTGTTATTACTGCTGCTGTTTTCATTGCTGTTGTTTCTGTTATTAATTAGGTAGCTTTCCTAATCTCTTTCAGGCACTATTTGATTTATACAAGTTTTCAGGAAGAGATATGCCTGTTTTTGTATGTAATGCCTTCCAAAATAATGACTTCATCTGATTTCTAATTTACTCCGTTGACTCATAACACTTTATTAAAGGTTGTGGGCCACCACGCCACCTCAAAGAATTAATGATAAATCACACTTCTTCATTTTCAAAGATTGGCGAAGGTACTGCTACGAAATCCACCAGGGTCACCAGTGTTGTGCATGCAGGAGGGTGTTCTTGGAGGTGGTTTTGTTCAGGTAAACACCAGACTAGGGATTTGGATGCTGAGTTCTGTAAACTTTGACTCTGCTGTGGTTGGCTCAGTGACTCTAAGTCGTTCGGAGCCTCAGCTTCCTCATTGATTAAGATGAAGAAATTGGACAATTATAGTGGTCTCCAAATTTCGTCTTGCCTGAAAAGCACGTTTGGTGAAAGAGTATCTTACACAGAAGGACACTGTGAAAAGCAGAGAGCCTGGTGCTGCTGCACTGGAGTGGGGGAGAAGTGGAGGGAGAGAGGGGAGGAGGGAGCCTCAGCAGCCCTGTCTACCTCTCCCACCCCTGGTGCACCCCAGGGGGGCCCCAGGCTCTGGGGCTCCCTCCTTTCAGGAATGCACATTCTTTCACTCTTCCTGAGGAAACAATGTAAATAACTTATTTTCTAGCTAATCAGGTTTTCAGAATTTTATTTCTATATACTGAGTTTTCCTTTAAAAGAAAAAACCCTAGACATCAATTTATATATTTGAAGTTTGTGTTGACAAAGAATGATGCCTGTGTATCTTTAACTCCACTGACCAGATTCTGTGGTTTCTTATTTAGATGTTATGTCACGTCCCTGATCCAATACACTCCACTGCTCCCAGCCTAATTAATCCCTAATTCCTGGTCAAGTTTTTTTTTTTTTTTCCCATTTGTTCCCAGACATTCTAAATTGTGTGTGTGTGTGTGTGTGTGTGTGTGTGTGTGTGTGTGTAAAGTTCCATTTGTACATACATGTAATATTAGATACATATATAAAAACAATTGCTGGAGCTGTGTTTGTATTATTTCTATATTTTTGACTTAGGGATGAAGCATGGCTTCCACTAGCTCAGAATTATTAATAGAATCCTCCAATGCCTAGAACTCACAGCAATGAAGGACATGGAATGATTTTAATTGGTACATGGACGTTTTCCTTTCACAGATAAATATGTTGATAAAATAGCTATTAAATTGATTTCATGTATAGGATTTAGATAAAGAAGGCAATTAATTTTTTAAAAACTGTGTTGATTTAAATAAAAATTACCAGCAAATAATAATCCAGGTGGTGTGCAGATCTGGCCAAAATTGCGAAGATGCTGCTGTCAAAGCAAGTAGAGAAACCAAATACAGAAAATTATGCGAGGCCTTTGAGAATCTAGGCTTTCACTTCAAAATCCATAAAATCCAAATCCAAAGAGTTCTGCTTGCGTTGAATTTATCAAAGCAAGTTCTGGAATCATGTCATTGTTCTGCTTCCTTTTTCTCCTTATCATAGATGCTGTCATCATTAGCACCTGAAATGCACTGTTAGCATTAGCAGGAGAATTCCTAGCTCTCTTTTCAGGCAGCATCTCCTAATGCTTGCTGAGGGCCTCTGTCCCATGTGAATGCCCTGTCAGAGAGAGATCAGGGCCCAGTACTGGAAACAAACATGCCTTTAACAAAACAAACCAGCCTAGCTCCAGGCAGAGACATAGTCATAGTTGTGGGTGCCCCAATATCCTGTCCAGCCTCCTCCAGGTAACCTCAGTAAGTTGCTCAGCCTCATTGTGCCTCGTCTGTAAAATGGGAATAATAAAACCCACCTGACTGGGTTGGTATGGGGAATGTGGGAGTTTATATCTGTAAAGTAGTTGAAATAGCGCCTGCCACATACTGAGTGCTGGTCAGCGTTTGTTATTAAAAAGGTTTAGGGAATGAGTGAGCTTTTACCCTTGAGATCTCCTCAGTGACTTTTGATATGCAATTGTGTCTTTATGAGAGTTTGGGGTTTTGATTTTTTTTTTGTTTTTGGTTGTTTGTTACCCCCTCAGCATTCTGAATTAAAAAGCTAAGTTTGCCAACCTTTTCCATCCTTCATCTGGACATTTCGTGTATAGGCCCTTTTTTCTAAAACAAACAGTCACACTAAAGATAATATTCTGGCTACTACCAAATTCTTGGTGAACCAATGGCTTTAAGAAGGCCAGGGTAAAAAAACATTATTTTAGTTTTATGGTTGTTAAAGGAAAATATGATATTAATGTATACAGCTATTTTATATTGCCCTTTATACTTAAGAAAAATCTTTACAGCTTCTCTTTTAAAAAATCAATTTTTGTTTCTCATCATTTCCCACCTTATGATCTTGAAAGGTTGTCTGGGGTTGTGAGAGCACACAGCAAGGTGCTTTGCCCTCTGCGACCAGTTGAGCAGGGTCTTGACGCACCCCTGGTGTAGGACCCCTGTTCACTGTGTAGCTGGCTAGTGTCCCTGCCAGCTTATTTTGGGGCCCAGCTGTATTGTGTGAACACACAAGGGCCCACTCAGTGTGAGTCTCTACTTGGTGTGAGTCTGCACTCAGTGTGAGTCTCCACTCAGGCCTGAGCGAGCCCGGGCATCAGACAGCAGGCAGCAGTGTGGCTGCCCGGCTTTTCCCCTTGTTGTCTCCCCCTCGCCCTTCTCCTCCTCTGTCCTTCCTGCCCTGTTCTGCCCTCCCTTTCTTAGGTCAGCTTTATCACTCATTGAAATCATTCCTTCTTCCTGGCCATTTTCATTTTAATTCCCAATTTGGTAGCTCCAATGTGCTCTGTTCATTGTCAAAGCCCATTAAGGGAATGCTCCAGGTAGGGTACAGGGTGTGCAGTCTCAAGGCAAGGCAGAGAGACACCTGGGCTTCCCAGACGCTCATCATCAGATCTCTGATGGGCCCTAAGGAGGTTTCCATCACTGGTCTTTAAAATGAGAGTCATAGAGCTTTTCATTAAACTAAATTTAATGTTCATTAAAATATATTTAATTCCAAGGGACTGTTTTTTATACCTGCTTTGTTTGGGGGTGGATTAAAAACAACTTTCTTTTATGAAATAACTATGAGAATAGGCAAGTAGATAGGTTTGGGTTGTTGGTCTCATTAGATTTATTAAATCAACTTTGTTGAGGCATAATTTACATACAGTGAAATGTATGTATTTTGCGTATGGTTTGATGAGTTTTTAACATATTCATATATGCGTGTGACCAAACCTCCATTGAGATTTAGAACTTTTCAGTCGCTCCAGAAAGTTCTCTTAGCCCTTTGCAGCCAATGCGCACAGCCAGCCCCCAGGCCAGCACTGGCCCATCCTTTGCAACCAGAGAGTAGTTGTGTGTGTTCCAGCACCCTGTGGAGTCATGATGCGTTTATCTTCTGTGTCTGGCTGCTTTCACCTAACACGGTGTTTTGGAGATTCATCCATGTACTTGAGTCTAATGGTCATTTGTTTTTTTATGTTTCTGAATAGCATCCCACTGTATGGATATGAACGATTTGTGTATTGCTTTCTTTCTTGTTGATGTTTGTTTTAATGTTCTTCCATGTTGCTCCCCTACCCCTCTATTTTACTGATCCTAGAGGACACATGCCTAGGAACCCCTAGGTGTCAGTTGCCGTGACCCTTGAAGCTGCACCCTCCCATGGGTCCTCATAGCACATCCTCCAGGGACTGTGTCCACAGACACGTAGAGGGACGCCTGTCCTGCCGACTGATGGCAGAGACAGGGCAAGGAAGCCGAGGGGGTGCCCGTCCGGCTTCTCTCTGGGAAGGGCACACTCTGGGCTGACTATTGCTGCATGCCACCAGCTGGGCAGCACCATGGATCCCTGAAACTCGTGCTCGCCCTCAGCTGCCTCTGCCAGAGATCATGCCACTAGCTGGATGGCGGCCGTCCTCTTCACACCCCAGCCCCTCACGCCCTGTCGTCATTGACACATGAAATCACGTGCACTGCATTATGCCCGCCATTTACAGTTAGCTAGGCCCAGAGTGGGTGAAATTTAATTTTTAAATTACATTTCAGCATAATACAAAACTGGGAAATCTATGGTCAAGGCTAATGGCAGCAGTCATAGTCTTCTGTCATAGAAACAAGCTGGTGTTTCCAGCATTGTTTTAAATTCCTTGCATTTAACTTACATAGCAACATGGTAGCCTAAGGAAATAAGTCAGCACGGGGGGTGGATGTTTTAATATTTTGTTTCCTGCGAGTGCCTATTCCTGCACACAGTGGCAGCGATCTGTACAAGAGGCTGCTCATCTCCTTTCTGGGGTGGTCATCTGCGCTAGGGCCCCCTTTTCCATCCTGTCACCTGGGTTGCCCCCTTCCCATCACTGCTGAGGTCACAGCTTATGGTCTCGTGCCTTCAGCCCAGCTTTGTTCAGTCACTGCCCTGTCTGTTGCTGGCATCACCTACCGACATGAGCTCCCGAGTCCTAATCAGTCTCACGCAGCACAGATGCCCCAGCCCCCATGCGGTGCCCACCTGGCGATGGCCGCCCAGCAGATGACTCAGTCATATGACGCACACAGGCCAGTCACGGGGTGTTCTCATTGGGCACAGCCTGTCCAGAGCTGCAGGATGACTAAGTGACCATGTGCCCTTTGTAAACCCGGCCCCACGTGCGCCGTCTGCGTTGGCAGCGTCAGTCCTGCCCCTTGCTCACCCTCTTGCAGCACGGTCGGCGGGCTCTTAGTCATGCGGGAGGAGTGTGGGCGCATCAGGCTTCTTGATTATATCTGAGTCAAGATCGCCTGTCTGTCTCATCTCACCGCCCCTCCCGCCTTCCCAGCGCTGCCCTGCGCACGCCAGCACGCACCACCCGCAGATTAGCTTTGCTTTGTCTTCCGAGCCCCCCCCCACCGCCTGGACATTGTCCTGGCCGCCTGGGCACTCTCTAGCCGCTTGCTCAGGAAGGCAGGTGTCCCATTGCTGTCTTCTCTGAGGAGCCTTCTGGCATCCCAGCCACACTCTCCTTGCACTGCTCGGGAAAGGACAGGTGCCTGTCTTTTCTCACATGGCCGCAGGATGTCAGCTCTTTCGACCTGTATCACTTTGGTCCACATACAGACCAGAGAAATGCAGGACCACATGCACCTTGCCTCACACACACGATGTCTAGGACCAAAGCTTCCCTGACTCTAACCATCTGCGTCTTGTGTAAGTGCCATAGTAATAGTCTCCTCCTCTTGTTTTATTCTGCTCTAAATCCTGGTTAGTGGCCTGAGAAGAAGGGGAGAAGAAGGGAAAACATGAGTAATGAATGGTGACAAGGAAGTGTAACCTCACGGGAGTGTCCAGGACAAGCTCATAGACTGTGAATAATTATGGAGCCACCCCAGTCAGTGGCAGTCATTCTCCTACAGTCGCGTGAATTTAGAGCTGGAGCCCTCCCTTCTAATGTGGTCAGTCTGGCCCTAGATACTTAGAGCCCAGAGATCTCTCAGATCTGCCAAAAGAGACCCCAAATGAGATGCAGTAAACTACAGAATGGCAGGGTCGCACAAGTTCAAGTTGGAATCTCGCTTCTACACCCGAAGGACCACTTGCATGCACTGTGGGACCAGGGCTTGACACAGCATGACTGGGGCTAGAAGATGCGGAGTCTTCTTGGCCAGAACAAATTTGTTAAATTTTGCATGAATTATCAGCATTTAAAACTTGGTAGACCTGACATAGAAACCGAGATTTGCCAAGTTCCCATGAAAAGTCAGAAACAGTGGGAACCAGGGTGACATTCCTGTGAGGCAGCACTGGGCAAGTGGCAGAGCAGCTCCTCTTGGGGTGGGCTTGTGCTGTCTACTGTGCCGGATACCTCGGGCCTCTCTGTCACAGAGGAAGTCACCTTGATGACATGGCAGACTCCAAGGACACTCAAGAGTCCTCCGGCACCATACAGAGAGGCTCACGGCCCATATCAAGTCTCTGTTCACAGTTTGTTAAATCAGTTCGAATGTGCACAGAGACACAGGGAGAAGGAGTGGTGGGTGGCACCCTCAGAGTGAGGCAGGCAGGTGGGCGGAGCCTTCTACCTGACCCCTGGTGCCACTTTGTTCACCTATCCTGTCTGTGTCTCTCTCTCTGTCTCTGTCCCTCCCTCCCTCCCTCCCTCTCCTTCTCTCTCCCCCTTCCTCCCTCTCTCCCTGTCTCCCTCTCTCCCTCTCTCCCTTTCCCCCTCCCCCTCTCCCCTCAGCCTTTCCCCCTGATTATGTGCTTACAAGGACCAGAATGGAGTTTCGAGCAAGGGACACGGCAGAGGAAAGGTTCTCAGAGGCAGTACAGCTGGTTCCATGAGAGAGAGCAGCCGTATCTGGCCCCCAGCGTGCTGTGAACAGCCCTGGTTTTTACCTGTATCTCTCAAGTAGAGCACACGTAGGGCCAGAGTGGGACCAAGCCAGTTGCCATCAAGGTGGTCAATTCAGGGTGACATAGCTGTCATTTCAGAGGGGGTACATCATGACATAGCAGTTCCTCCTCCCGCGCCCTCTTTTTATCTCTAATTAACATTCTTGTCTGTTCCATCAGAATTTTTTAAACTTATTCTGGCTTTGTTGTGTCTTGTAGGTTAACAGCCTGTGGCCCGTGTTTTGTGTCCCGCATGAACCGTGTTGTGGCTCACGGAGCTGCTTGCTCACCTGTTATCTGTCCTCACATATCCTGTGAGATCTGCCTAGATCTTACAGGCTTCTGGCTTATCTACTGGCTGTGTTTAACACTTCTTCTTAGCTTTATCCATCCTCTATAGCCCACTTGAATGACCTCAGCTAGTCAGGTCCACTCACTCTGGGCTCCCTCCTGCTGTCCTGTCACTGGGCCTCTCTGAGTGTCATTCCTGATGGATCTCAAGAGGCACCGAGTTTGCAGCCTCTTCTTCAAGAAAGGGAACTAACATCTATCAGGCATTGTCTTCACCCCAGGCATTTTGCTAGCCATTTTCACAAATATGGAAAATATACCAGAATGGGGGTATTCTTCCTGTTTCACAAATTAGGAAATTATGAATGACTTGCTCAAGGCCACACAGCTAGCAAGTAGGTCCAGGTACCAAATGTCCATGTCAAGTCCCAGTCCATGAAGACATGATTGTTGCCTTACTTGCTCATTTTAATGTACCTTCCAAGTATCACGACTTTCTGCATCAACTTTTAGAAGTTGAGGCCGTATTTCAGTGTTGCCCTAGACATAGAGGCCACCTCTAAATCTTTGCCTGTTTTCAAAATGTACTGTTATTTTTTTGTGTGTGTTTTAGACTTTTTGTTTTGAATTCTGACCAAGTCCTAGGCACTTTGTAAATTGGAACAATTGTTAAGGCTTTGACAAATCTGGAGAATTTAATGGTAGATGGACCTGCCAGGAAGCACGAAGAAGAAATGCCCAGAAAATTTGCAGTTTGGGAGTTGAAGCAATCGCATTTACAGTCAGAGAAATTTCTCTATATTTGGCAGAACAGAAATAAAAGCCATTGCAGTCTATTAGATAAACTATGCACACATACATCTTTTAGAAATACTTACTCCCAACTTGATAGAATATAAATGTTCAGAAGGAATAGGGTGTTGGCGTCTGAATCTGTGCTTATTAGTAGCTTGATAGATGACTTCCCTGCATGCGTCTTAGCGCAGCTGGGACAAATGGAGTGACACACTTGCCGTGGTCCATCCAGGTTCAAATCTTCAGTTTGGGTACTATTTTAAAGCATAAATAGCAAGTGAAAGAAATTACATTAGGGCTTGAAGAATTATATTTTATGTTAAGTTCTTTTTTTGTTGTTAATGTAAGCACCCTTCCTATCTCCGTAAGAACTTTGTCTTCTACTGAAAAATGAAGAAAAAGCATTGTTTTTCCTTTCTTGATTTTCGCACAAGCTGTCTGACCTTTTATATTGCCCTCACTTGGACCGTCATGTTTATCTTCACAAAGTAAATACTGCACGTGTGAGAAATGACTAAGGGGACACGAAATTGAGTCACAAGCACAGAGGAGTAGTCATCACCTTATGGTCATATCTCAAATTTCCATTTTGCCCAAATTTATATTTTTCTCCTAAAATACTATCTTAGTATTCCTTCTTGCTTGGTTTCAGAATTTGGGGAGTTTTTACATCTGTAACTAGCATAAAATTTGTTTTAAAATAAGTCACAAAATAGTTTGAACTCCGCTTTTTGCAGTTGCTACCTATGGATACCCTCACCTTTTAGTAGTGGATAATGATAGACCTTTTGTATGGAATGTGATCCCAGCGCCAGGAGATACCATTTATTATGGAGTGTCCAAGCACTGTGCCTAGGTTTCTTCACAATTTTTTTAGTTCATGTGTAGGTTAGGTATCATGAGTGTGTTTTACAGATGAAGAAATCATGACCTGAAGGAATTTAATAATTCAGCCAAAGTCACAGCTAATAAGTGACTGGGCTAAAGTCAAGATCCAAGTCTATGTCATTCCAGAGCTTTTCATTATTTCATTCTCCCGTCATGACTGGTAGAGAGTTTACATTCCTCGCCTTGCCTCTGAATATCTGGGTAATTTAAAGCAAGATTGCTTAGGCTGTCATTCTCGTAATTTCCCACAATTTTAAAGTAGAATAATTCTTCCCATTCCTTGCCTGCCTCGCAGAGGTTTTAGGGGACAGGAGAAGCACTTCATCAGTAATGATCTTAGATTTGAAAGGCCTCCATCTTCTAGAATCTCAGGGCCTTCATACATTCCGTCAAATTTACCTTCAAACTACCCTATAAGATAAGTATGCTAAAATAAGCAGTATTACCGCCTATTTTGAGGATACTGAAATTGAATCATGAGGAAGACATTGTTTCTGGTCACTGTAGAGGCTGGCTTTGGGCCAGCTAGAAAGCCCAGTTTGATTTAGCACCACTTCGTAGTTGCCTAGAGTATGGGTGTAATTTGGTAGTTGATTACTGGGCTCATTTCTTCATTGAACACCAGACTCAGACGAGGTTCACAACCCCAGGGCCTTGAGGCACCTTCTGTGCTTGTCAGTGATACACTTGCAAAGAAGGATGTCTGGGATTTTTCTGGATAATATGGCTGTAGAATCTTACTTGTATGGGTCTCCTACTTGCAGGAATCTTCATTCTCCAAGCTCCATACTCTTCCCATCCGTGTTACCAAGAGACAGGGGCAGATCTAGGATTGGCTTAGATCCCTCTTTCCTTGCACAGTGCACTGTGTTTAGGACCAGGCTCTTCCCCTGGGCCCAGCTTCTTCCTTCCACTGCCGCTGAGAAAGAATTTCTGCAGTTGGTTGAGCTGCTAGTTCGCAGGGCCTACTGTAATCCAGAGGAGATGCCTGCTTGGTTTAGGAACTCCTTACACAGTTGTGGACATGGGCCAGATGGCAGCCATTTCCTTGTCTTCAGTGTCCCTGGATGGCTGCTGACACAGTCTCTTCCTTTGCTCTTCCCCAGAAAGAGAGGCATGCAAATGTTACTGAAGTTCCGCTCAGGGAGCCAGAGAAGGGGGTATATTGTGTGTCTCAGAGCAGATAACCTTAAATACCCCGTGAGACAGTTGGGTTCTCCCTAAAGCACCAGCTTTTCCATCCCTTCTCCCTCAGTATTCCGGAGAGCTCCAATTACTGCCCCCTTATTAAGGCAAGAAACTCAGCTCCAGAAAAAAGGTGAGCTAGGAGACCAGAGAGAGGTCACAGTGAAGACAGCCAAGTGGATTCAGCACTCATGGGGTGCACATGCCTGTCAGGAATCAGAAAGCACTGGCACTGTCTGTTCTCATAAGGATTTGATGCTGGCAGAGGTGGATCAGGACAAGGAGTAATCGGATAGCAGGCTGTGATCTCTATGGGATATTGCTGTGATTAATGGGGTGTTAGTGTCTTTTACCATCTCTGGCTTAATTCCATTTGCAACAGTTGTGTGAGAGATTTTAATTAAATCTAATGCACTAATGCCTGTTACTACACAGATTCATGCATTTGAAATGTATTTCATGTTCTCTCAAACTTGTTGATAGTGGCTGCATAAAATATCGAGTTGAATCAGTTAATGCACTAGATTCTGTCATCGTGCAAACAGTAGGACCTTCTTGTTTTCCTTCCTTCATCTTCTACCATCAGCCACAGCTTACAGTAAAGGTGCCTAAATGTTTTTAATCACAAATGCCTATCAGTTAAAAAGTTATTGAGCAGGCACACCCAATATATCTATTTTTATTTATTTAGAAAGCATAACATTTCCTCACTATACTTATTTTTATTATAACTTTTATTATTTATTATAACACTTTCAGAATTGGATATAAAAAGAATAAAAGAAATAGAAATAGAAATTCTAGTAGTTTCTTTGCATACCCCATGGATCATCTTGCCTCTTCCACTTTGGGAACCACCAGCTTGGATAATATGTATTAATTTTCATTTTCATTTCTATAATGTGTAAGGAGATTTTAATTAAACCTTATGCATTAATGCTTATTACTATACATTTACTATACATACATTTGGAATATATTTCCTATTTCTTCAAACGTGTTCATAGTTATGTTGCTGCATAAGACCTTATTTTACAAAAACCTGACAAAACTATTTTTAGTATATGTTTGATATTAGACCATTTCCTCTAAACCATTGCTAATGCAATGATTTTTTAATATATAATTGAGGTAGCTCCCCCAAATGTTGTTAAGAAATAAATATTATTGAAGAGAAATAACTGCTTAAATGGGGGCCAGTTGAAGTATTTTTCTTTGAATGAAAAACTGTTGATTCTCTCCTTACACAGATAGACGCACACAGCCAAATACATACTGACAACAGATCTTAAAATTGACACTCTTTAAACCAGCAAAATATGTACATAACATAAATTTTTGGAAAGCACTCAATTGAGAATTGTTTATAAGTAAACGCAGTCCATCTCAAGGACATGTTTATGGTGTTTGAGAAGTGCTTGATCATTTTATGGCCCAGAAAAGATGGATTTGTATCAGCAAGACCATTCAGAGAGAGAGAAGTAATGAATTTGCTCCTCAAAAATATGCAGTAATGATGCTTGCATCCTCAGCATTAAAGAATATAATCGAGTGTTTTGGTCTGGATTATTTGTTATACTGATCTTCTGCCCCTCCTCTCTGCATCAGCTCCCCATTTCATACCCAGTTGTAATAAATGATTTGCCTTTCTGTAGTTGTTTTTCACCAAACGTCTCACAAGCAGACGCTCAGCTCCAGGCGTGATGTGTTCCTGTTAGAGAGAAGGGATTTGACCATTTTGCTGTGGAGCAATCGCACATGCGGTTTCCTTGCCCACCACTGCTGGGTTGCTTCCCGATGTTCTTCATTCTTTATCATCATTGTCCTTTTCTTGTTTACATGTTGATAGACAAGGGGGGATTGTAATCTATTATATATAAAGTGGGAAGGTTGAGCCTTTCTAATCCCTGTATTTAACCTCAATTCTGGTGAATCTCAAGGGTGAAGAATTTGGAAATCTCTCTTATGCCTCACTGTAAACTCGTGTTATAAATATGTTGAGAACACACCATCTTCTCAGGGTATTTTTTTAAAAGTTGTATTGTGACAAATTCAGACAATCTTTGATTCAGATGATTCAGTGAGACCCCAGAACAGAATAACCGCTACCAAGACTCCAATAGGCCTTGTTGTCCATTTTGACCAATCTGGGCCAAACCTGAATTCTTAGCTAACTAGAAAAGCAAAATAATCTTAAGTACATCTCTCAGAAAACTACCAGCATCTGACATGGTACCAGGCATGTGTTAGGAGGTCAATAAATGTTTACCTCTACAATGAGAGTCCACCTACCTCCACCCTAATTAACTACCAAAGCTAGACACCCTTAGAGGCTTAAAATATTATGGGGTAGAGAGAGATGTAGTTAATATTATGTAAATTAATTAATGCAACATTAATTTGTGTAATTAATATCCTGTGATGTGTGCTGTGATCATGGTGTGAACTAAGTGCTAAGTTATCATGGAGGGAAGGGAATAAGTGATTCTTCCAGGGAGGAAGGAGTTGGAGTGGGGGTGCTGCCCAGGGAGGAACTGTGGTTTGCAAGCCACCGTGGGGGCCGAGCAGTAGCTCTCCAGTTGCAAAAAGGGGTGTGTGGCTGAAGGGGCCATTCAGAAGGGCCTTCAGAAGACCCATAACTGTGTAGTATTTCTGTACTGACAAGTTGTCGGCAGTGTGAGATTTTTGGTTAACTAGGGGCTGAGGTGAGCACTGTAGCATGGGGTTAGCCTGGGAAAGGCCCTGAATGCCATGCTAAAGGCTTGGGCCGGGGAGGGCAATGGAACAATATCTGGTTTTGAGGGCAGCAGCATTACCAGTGGTTTGCAGCAAGGCTACTCAGACCTAAACATGCGTCAAAAGGATAAACACCTGGAGTGTTTTCGTTAAAACACAGATTATTGCCCTCCACCCCACCCCATGGTTTCTGATTCAGTAGCTGTGGCTGAGACTTCAGAATGTGCCTTTCTAACAAGTTCCCAAGTGAAGGTGATGCTGTTGGTCAGGCTTCCCATTTGGCAAACAGTTGATTTAGAACAGACGTCCTCAAACTACGGCCCGGCCCGAGGGCTACATGCCACCCGCCAAGATCACTTATCCGGCCCTCCAGGTGTTTTTGCTGCCACTGCCTGTCCTGCTTAGCAGCCGACTCATCCCGGGCCCACAGTGCGCACTCTCCAACAGTCTGAGGGACAGTGAACTGGCCCCCTGTTTAAAAAGTTCGAGGACCCCTGATTTAGAAGATAATAAACTGAAATGCTTAGGGTAGAAGTCACTGTGATCTGTATGTGAGTTTATAAAAATACCAAGTAAGAGACCTTACTTACTTTTTTGCTCAAAGGCGAAAAAAAAAAATCACTACCCAGAATATGCCAATACAGATCTTCATTGTTAAACATTTTTTAGAACTTAACCTCAGTATTTCAGTTTACTGTCCAAACCAACAGCATCACCTTCATTTGGGAACTTGTTAGAAAGGCACATTCTGAAGTCTCACCCGCACACCCACACAGTGTTAATGGTTCCAGAGAGTCCCTTCCCTCTCCATTAATGATGGGACTCCTGGAGTCACTGGGGTAACACACAGACAAAGGTCCCTCTGATACCTTTACTAACCTCATTAGGCCCAGTTCAAATGTATACAGTAAGTCCTTACTTAATGTCATTGATAAGTTCTTGGAAACTGTGACTCCAAGTGATGTAGTACACAGCAGGTCCTCACATAACATCATTTCATGCAACAACATGTTGTTACAGCATTGATAAGAAACAACTGGTTTCGTTATACATTGTTTCACTTAAAATCACCGTGATATGTCATTCTTCTAAGGTCCAGTGACTGAGAGGTAAAAATCCCAGCTCTCCTAGAGCTTATGTTCTAGTGGGGAAGACAGACAAGAAACAACATACATTAGTAAATCTGGACCATGTTAGGTCATCAGAAGTGCTCAGTATAAAACTAAATAAGGGAGGAAGAGTAAGGAGTGTTGAATGGGGAAAGAGGCTGCCATTTTATATAGGATGTCCAAGGAAAGCATCACTAAATGACTTTTGAGCAGAGACTTGAAGGAAGAGAGGGAACTAGTCATGTGGGAAAAGAACATTCCAGAAAGAGAAAAAAGCACATACAAAGTCCCTGAGACCACACCTGCTGTGTCGCATGTTTGGTGTATGCTGGATAAGCAAGGAAACCAGACTGAGCAAGGGACAGAGTGGTCAGAGATGAGGCCAGGGCAGAGATGGCGTGTAGAGATACTTGCAGGTCAATGGAAGAACCTGCACTTGTACCCCAAGTGAGATAGGACACTTGGGAGGTTGTCCCATTCGAGCAAAGAAGTGGCCCCACCTGGCTTAATTTTTAACAAGGTCACTTTGGCTCCTTGTTGAGAAAAGAATGAAGGGAAAAGTGTGAAGGGGATAAGAACATAAGCAAAAAGGCCGACCAGGAGGCTGTTCAAAATGCTCCAGGCAAGAGAGGCCAGTGCTGGGCCAGGGTGTTAACAGTGGGAGGTAGTGAAAAGTGGTCAGATTCTCATTCTACTCCAGAGGTTTGGCAGAAAGGATTTGCCAATTGCTTGGGTGTGAGGTGTGAAAGAGAAGGAAGAACATCAGGGATGATGCCAAACTTTTTGGATTGAACAAGTAGAAGAATGCCATCATCATTCACTGAGATGGGGAAGGGGAGTGGGTTTGGTGAGATTAAGTTTGCCAAGTGTGGCATGTTATGTTTGAGATGCATGTCAGACATCCAAGCAGGCAGTAGGATTTACGAGTCTGGGTGCAGGGGAAAGGTATGAGCATCCAGGGAGTGATCAGCATGTAAATTTTAGCTGTGAGGTGGGATGAGATCACCAAAGCAGTGAGTGCAGGTGGAAAATAAAACATATTCAGGGATGAAGCCCTGTGGGGCACCTTGATGTTTAGAGGTCAGGGAGATGAGGAGAAATCCCAGCGAAGAAAACTAAGAGAGTGTAGTAACCTGCAAGCCAGTGGAAAAGATGTCGGGAGGACCAGAGCACTATGCCAGAGCTACATCAGATCCTTCCCGTGAATCAAGTACAGTCAAGGCCAGGAAGTAACCAGTGAATCTAGCAATGCAGAGGTCATTGATAACTGTGGTAAGAGTATATAGGTCAGAGTAGTTTGGATGGAATGGTGAGTAGATTGGAAGGGATTAGAGGCATAATGGGAAGAAAGAAATTGATGACATCAAAAAAAACTTTTTCGAGGAGTTTTGTTTTGATAGAAAGGACAGAAATGGAGTGGTAGCTGGAAGTGAAAGGGACATCAAGGTGGGAGTTGAAGATGAGAGAAATCGTAGTTTGTTTAGATGCTCATGGAAATAGCATCAGAGACGGGAGTGTGCTAGAGTAGAGAAAGAAGATAAGATTGTCAATTGCAGTGTCTCGTGTCTTGCAGAAAGCAAAAGGTTGGAACCTAGCGTCCCAGAGGGGTTGGCCTGAACTGGGGGCACTGATCCAGCTCAGGCCTGGCACCCAGAGAAAAGCACCAAGAGACCTGAGGGTGCTTGCAGAAACATTCTTTAGTTGCTTCTGTTTCCTCAGTGAGATAAGAATTATGATTATCAGCTGCGGAGAGAACAGCAAAGCACTGATGAAGGCTTGAAGAGAAAGAGGAGCAAATGGTTTTCTAAGAGAATGGAAGAGCCATTCCGTTTGGTTGCGTGATCCTCTTCAGCCTCGGTCTGCTGGCCAGGGGCAGGCAGGGGGTGAGCAGCAAGACGGTTTTTACAAGGGTGTGGTTTATTTTTGTCCAGGGAATTTCAGGAGTGGGACAAAGAGACTTGACGTTGTGTGCTTATGATGATTTCCTGTAGTTTCCAAGTTGAGTGAGGAAGACACCGGGGCAGAGACGAAGGGCTATTAGAGGCCAGGTGTTCGGAGGCTCACCTGTGTGGTTAGCGCGATTACCAGGAATCGTGCAGGAGATCTGTAGGGCTGGAGCAGGTGGCAGTGAGCAGAACCCAGGAAGTGGGGAAGTGATAGGATAAATAGCTGCCTACAGGAATGATGGGCAGGACGGCAGGATCTGAAGGCATGAGCTTTGCAGAGGAGAGGTTTTAGAAAGGTTAGAGGAGCAGTGGTTTGGAGATTGGATTGAAGAACAAGAATATCTACCACCCACCCCTTGGCAAAGTAGTTCAAAGAGTGTGGGGAGAAAACAGCGCCTACTTTCAAGAGCTGCCAGGGAAACAGCTCCCCAGGGGAGATCCAGCACTCAGTTACAGTAAAGATGAGAGGGGGGAGATCGTGGAAGAGGCCAAGGATCTAGGGGCCTCTGCTGATGACTGACCATGAGCCCAGGAGGTCCAGCAGAAGGAGCTCAGGGAAAAGAAGGAGAGCCGGGGACATTGGAGTCTAAGGGAAGTGGAAACCTACTTCTTGTGGTGGCTTTCTGTGGAATCCCAAGTCCCAATATAGCACTGTCTCGCCTATGAGACGTCCTGCCTCTTGCTCCTCCTGGGTGGTGGTGTGGTTGTATTAACTTTGTGGGCTTTTCTGCCACACGGGCAGCATCGTGCCATGTGGGAGGGCAAAAGGCCTGCTCCCTTTCCAGTTCTTTCTTGTATAGCTGGTGTGTGTCCCACCCAGGCTGTGTACTGCTATGCTGTTGGCTTCCAGAAGCCTCTACATCCTTGTCCATCGTGCTGGCGTTGTTCGTGGCGCTTCAGTGGGGTTACTGAGGAGGAGAGAATGGGAGAGGAAGGCCAGCAGCCTTGTGGCCAGGAGGCCAGGAGCTGTTTCCCGAGCCCCAGTGACCTGCACACCAGCTTTGGAAACTTCCCTCAGCTGCAGAGCACCTGTGCTGTTGTTTACTTAATGATTTTCTGTAAATGCGCTCACCTTTGTTTTCTTGTGGAAATGTCTTTTTCAAGGAAACTCTTAAGAAGAAAGCTGCCACAATTAAAAAGTTATTGTCAAAAAACGAATACAGACCCAGAGTAATGGAACATTTAAAATGTACATCCCTGTACACCCCCGAATCATCTCGTTTGCCACTTTGGGGAATGAATGAACCGGAGAATGGCTGGGACTCAAGACTCGCTCCTAAGGCCGGGCGCAGTGGCTCACGCCTGTAATCCCCGCGCTTTGAGAGGCTGTGGTGGGGGGTTGCTTGAGGCCAGGAGTTCAAGACTCCCTCCTTATGAAGCTGCCCGCCTGGCTGTTCTCCCATGTTGCTTCTGCTCTCCTGCCGATGGCCCCATGACTTCCATTCAGGGGGATCAGGCTGAATTACTGCACTTGAAAATGTGCAGGATGAGATTCCCCAGTAGGGGCATGGCCCCTGCAGAGTCCCTGAGGTGGGACAAAGCATGTGCCAGCAGGGAGCACAGCAGGAGTGAGGACACCTGGCAGGGGCAGGCTGTGGGTGTTGAGTCAAAAATGTAGGTCTCTTTCTGGGAGCAACGTGAAGCTGTCCCTAAGGAGGAGAGGGACACCTCCCCAGTCAAACGATCAGATTTGACTTTTAAAAAGATCCCCTGTTAGTCCTGCAGAGAAGGGACTGGAGGGACAAGTGTGGGTATAGAAAGTTGGGTGAGACTGTGACAGGTCCACATGAGACCTTAGGGTCAGATGGCGCTGATGGCAAAGGCTGGGGAAGGAAAAAGCTCCGGGAGATGTTGGGGAGGTGAAAGGAGCAAGACCTCGCGCTTATTTCAACGTGGGGATGTTAAAACAAAGGAGGTCGGGGACTTCAGCCTCTGCCACTGGCATCCTGTGGTAGGTGGCGGGGGAATGTTTTGCGGTGGAGAGCACCAGGTTATGTCAAGGACAGTTTTAGACAAGTAAAATTGGAGGCTCCTGTGTGACATCTAGAGAAAGAAGCCTCCGAGTTGGGTACATGGATGGGTCTGGAGCTCAGAAGAAAAGTGGGAAGTAGAGATAGGAATTTGAGACTCATTAGCCTGTGCTTCACAATCGTAATGGCTAATGTGGCCACCAGCCTTTACTTGTCACTGTGACGTTTGAGAGCTGATGTGTAGCAGTTTCATCTGCTCACCCTGTTAAGGGCTGGATTGATAATTCTATGGGAAAAAAAGCAGAATCTGTTGTTTTTATACTAACAATCTCTAAAGTATAGTAAGATTTTTTTTCCCTCCTTTTTCTTCCCTTTGTTGTTGTCCCCTTCTCCACCCCTACTCTCCTCCTCCTTACTCTCCCCTTCTCCCTCCTTTTTTTTTTTTCCCCTCCTGTCCAGCATGGTGACTGGTGACCTACACCTGCCATTATATATGGGTGTATCATTGTTACAAAAAAGTTATCCTGTGGGATTTCCTTCCTACAACCTAAGTGAAGGGCTGAAGGACAGTTTTTATAACCGACTAAGAGGTGACCATCTGACCCTCACATTACATAGGCACGTGCTGTTGATAACAAGATTGGGGAGCGAACCAAAGCAGCATGTTTAAGTAGAGTGCAGTCATTATTTATAAGTCTTATTTATACGGCTAGATTAATGCTTTCACTTCGGAGACGTTTTACATACTAATTACTTTTTGTTAATTTAATTTTTAAATTATTTTTAAAAAGTTGTAGTCACTTTTTCTTCTAATTAATGCTGATTCATTTTGATTTTCCTGGTTAATAGATTACCGTCCTAGATGAGACATGGACTGTGTTCAGGCGTTACAGTCGTTTTCGAGAAATGCATAAAACATTGAAGTTAAAGTATGCAGAGGTAAGTTATGAAATTATTATCTCCAATTAAGAACATTCATTTTATAAAGTAAGTGAGCTGATTGCATTAGCAGTGTCATCTTGCGTGTGTGCGCTCTTGCGCTTTCTCTTTCTCAATATTAGCTTATAAGTGTCACCAAGTTTTACTTCAGTTTCTCATCTTGCAAAGATAGATTTTTAATTGTTGTCCTTTGTTCCATTTGTATTGTACACACTTTAAACATTTTCTGAAGACAAGATTTTGAAAGTGATAGTATAATGACTGTAAATGAACTCCATCCTTTTCATAAATTTCATGATTAATTTTAAATAAATATTTTAATCAACTTATAACTTCTCAAATATAAAACCTATTAAAATTAAGTAATAATGAATTTCTCAGTATAGATTTGCCCTTTTATCTTCTAGAAAAGACCACATCAATGCTTAGACTTCCTCTTACTGAGAAGTCAAGTCATAAGATTTATTTTGCTACCTACCATGGTGGAGGGAGCTAGTATTATAAATATGCAGTTATCCAGTAGCAAGAAAGCATTTTATGCATCAGATCAAATATCCAGGGTGTATTGATATGTTATTAATCTTTTCCTTTTTGAACAAAGGCTAGTTTTTAAAATAATTTTAATAAAAGAGAAGTATTCCTAGAATGAATGTGTATTTTCCAAATGATCATGATGATTATACCTCAACTAAAGGAAGCCTCGCATAGATACAGCTTTCTGGGAATTTTGGGTTGAACTGAGTGCATATCAGTCATTAGTCACTGTCTAATTAGCCTGCTTTCACTAAGGTGTTGCTTTTCAGCACTGTTTTTACCGTTTCTTAAGACATCCTAAAAAATACTTTAGTTAGAAATTTAGTTCCCCAATTTGGTTCACATTAAATAAAGAAATGTTTCCCTAATATCCCCATCCTTCTGCCCTTTCTTATCTGATATACAGGACAAAGAGAAATAACTTTTTGTAAATAAAATAGTTCCTTCAGATCAGGTGCAGTGGCTCACGCCTGTAATCCTAGCACTCTGGGAGGCCGAGGCAGGCGGATCGCTCAAGGTCAGGAGTTTGAAACCAGCTTGAGCAAGAGCGAGACCCCGTCTCTGCTAAAAATAGAAAGAAATTAATTGGCCAACTAAAAATATATAGAAAAAATTAGCCGGGCATGGTGGTGCCTGCCTGTTGTCCCAGCTACTCGGGAGGCTGAGGCAGGAGGATCGCTTGAACCCAGGAGTTTGAGGTTGCTGTGAGCTAGGCTGACGCCACGGCACTGTAGCCTGGGCAACATAGTGAGACTCTGTCTCAAAAAAAAAATAGTTCCTTCATATACAGAAGAATCTTGAGCCCAGGTAGAATTAAGCTCTCTCTGGAATTCTATATTATTAAGCTATTATACTAGTATTCTATTAAAAATTGAAGGAACTTCAAGTATGAATTATAGTTCATTTTTCCCAGGAGGTTTCAGTTCCAGAAGTAATTGCATCAAAATCAAGTTATTAAGTTTGTTTCTACAGTTTACTCTTCATGTCCCAAATCAATATTGACAATAAAAAGTAGAAGTATTGTGTACATATTAAATGTACAGAATGCTTGTATTCACAGTGAGCTTTGCAGTTCATTAACTGCTTGGTTATAAATTACTATATCAGTATTTTAATAATATACAAATTTTGCATATTTTAATAGCATCACTGAATTCCCACTGTGACATGGACTGTACTCAGGTGTTACAGTAAGGCATTCAGGTATTACCTGATCATATGAGGCTTTTAGCTATATTCTTAGTGCATGAGAAGCCACAGTGCAATATTAAAGTAATGAAGTGATACAGTTTATACTTTTAAAAAGCCATTTTAATAGCCATATGGAGTATGGATTATTGGGGTGGTAGAGAGCTCAAATCCAGAATTCTGTTTTAGACATATTAAATTTGAGGATGCTTTTAAACTCCCAATCGGAAATATCAAAAGAGATGAAGGATAGAAGCCTAGAGTTTAAAGAAGAAAGATATTGTGAACCTTCCCTTAGAAATACAAGCCATTGTTTGGATGAAGAATAATGAAGAAAAATCCTTCTGTGAGAACAGTTAAGAAAAAGCCTGTATTTCCATTTTAATGTCTAGCTAAGTTTCAGTGTTCAGATTATTATATTCATAGATGACAAACTCAGGATCTAAATGATGACCAAGAATGGTGGAAATTGCTTTTCTATGTTTAGTTCAATTTTATAGACTTATACATTACTCTCTCATAAAGACACAAAAATATTATGAGAGGGAACCCACAGACACACGTGTGCATGTATTTGAAAGAGGACAGATCACGTGACTAGTCATTTGAAACCAGGTGTTAAGCCTCTAAAACAGACACCACCTGTTGAAAGGTAAGCTATCCTGATCATAAACCCTGAGGAGTGGTGCCGGTCCAACATGTTTCCGTAACCACAACTCTGACCGATTTCCTTAGGCTTTGCATCTCATGTGTCTCTCCCGACAGGAAGTGCGGGAACTGTTACCGCCCCCATTTTACAGATGCACATACTGGGAATGAGAGGAATAACTTGCCTGGTGTCACATAACTGGTGGAAGAAGCCAGTCTAGAAACCCAGGCAGTTTCACTCTACGTCCTGTCTCTAAGCCAACAATAATACAAAAATGGGGGAAAATTCTCTCTCCAAACACAGTAGTCTGTTCTTCTGTATCTAGATAAATCTTACTGCAGTCAGAAGAAAACAGCATTGTCCTTTGAACATTTTCAAGATGAAGCTTAAACATCAGGTTGAATATCAACTGTCTTTTTTTTGCTTGAAGTTGGTTTTTCTTTTGTGCAGGTGAGCATCACATTGTCTTACTTGCTAAGCGTTCGTTCGCACCTGAGACCAGTGTCTGTTAGGTATTTGTCAACTATTATTGCTTTCATTAGTGCTCATATTATTACTATCTCTGTATATGATGTTAATCTTCTTGAAGTAGTGGCGTCCTCCAAGTGTTCTCTTTGGCCTGACAGCATCCTAGAAATCACTCAACTTGTTCAAGACACAACTTTTTCAGGAAAGCCGAAGAGTTGATGTAGAAGGATCCTGAAAATTTTCTCTCATGGATGAGTGTTCATAGCCAAGTGGGAAGGTGTTTTGTTTTCCTCACTCTTTCATCAGATTGGGCTCCTTATTTCTATGGAAGTAGAAAGCAATTCTTGCTCTCTTAATTGCAGTGGTAACAAAATATTTGATGATGATGTATTTTTTTAAATGACAACATATTAAATTTACCAAGTCATACAAGGCTCTAAAATTTTAATCAATTTGCAAAATATTGAAAAGCACACTGGAATTCAAAATGTAAAAGAATTTTTAATGTGCTTACCAAAATAGAGAATCTCTTGTCACCCCAAAACTTCCATTTTAGTTGTAGCCTGTGGTCTGTTGGCACTATGTCTAAAATTACATCCTGTTTATTCATATTTCTTGTGGAGTTTAGCCATGTTCTCTTGGGGGAATATACTGTTAGAACAGTTTGTTGTAATAGTTCTCTTCATGGAGATTTCTTTTTCTTTTCTTTCGCTAATCTTTTTTTTTTCACCCACAATAATAAATGATACATTCATAGTAAAAGATTGACATCAATCAGAGACACATACATGGAATGTGGAAGTTTTCCTTAATCTGACCCCCAGAGCTCACTATTTGCAGTGCCCACCAGGAGGTCTTCTTGGGTCCAACTCTGTGTTCAGACTCACGCAGTTCCCATGACCTATACCGAGGATCAGTTTCCCCAGGGAGAATGTAGGTCAGGAACCACTGCTTGCCAGCAGGACAGAGACTTGCCTCCCAGCAATCTCTGTAGCCATCACTCAGCTGTCTGAGAGCCATTCTATTTGCCCCACCTCTTCCAGCTGACAGCTTAGGTGCACAGAGATGGGGCCCACGTAGGCAGGTGCAAGAACAGCTCTGGCCTGGAATCCTATGCCAGAAGGGAGCCATTATTGCTTGTAACAACTCCATAGGCAGAATTTCCAAAGTCCCTACAAGGGACATCCTGAGTTACCAGTCACCTCCCTCGGGGAAGCCTAAAGCTATGGCTTCCCACCAGATGGCTGCCATTCCCCTGGCCAGAAGCACTGTATCAGTGGCATGGGCAGTGCTACCTGGTAACGAAGTTGGCACATCACCTTATCAGGTTTCCAGAATCCTATTGATGGACACTTGGGTAGTTTCCAAATTTTTGCTGTTGTGAACATTTGCTCTGTGAACATTCTTGAACATATCTACATGTCTTCTGGTTCATGTGAAGAAATTCAGTACTTGCTCAAATGTTCTTAAAGACCTAATTTATGATAAACCAAGATCAGGAAAGAATACACTGAAAGTTGACTAGGCTAAGAGCCCTGAAGGCCGTCATGGTAGGGAGAAGGTTTTAAGAATCCCTTAACCATCTTTCAGCTAAATCTTCTAATCACCCTATTTGCTCACAATCATTTGGGTAATTATTTACTGCAGTGTGTTCTTAAGTTCTTAAGGAGAATGATGTGCTAGTCAACTGCAGACCCCATGGGGATACTTTATATACACTTGGGTGGTGAACCAATTAAAGTAGTAAGGGGTTGTTGATTATTAGATATAAGATATATCTCTGAAGAAAATTATAAGCAAAATGAACTTAGGAATTGAAAGGACAAGAAGCCATTGGGTTCTACAAAACTCTGGGGAGGTGGAGGTTGAGAGCAGAGGAAAAGCAGAAACCAAAGAAAAATGTAGTTCATTTATTATTATATGGTGACAAATTTTAGGAATTGTAAAAAAACTTTTTTTTTTTTTTTTTTGCCCTCTGTAATACTGAAGAACAGATTAGCTGCACACAATGTTTGATCATATGCAAATGTAATGCCTATTCTGTTTTCAGATTCACTGAGTGGGCTGAATTCTTCTGACTGGAGGTACTGCATTATTCAGGTTTTTTAAAACTGTTGTTTTATTTTTATTTATTCATTTTCTTTCATCTTAGCAGTTTCTTCTGGATGCCAAATAGGTTTCCTCTTTTGTTTTGAATTAATTTGTCCTCTTGATCTATTGACATGTATTATGCAGGATAATAGCTCCTCCTGGCTTTCATTTTCCGCTCCCCTTCGTTGACCTTGTATGGAATCTTAATCAAATTAAACCCTGGGTTTTCTAATTCCACATCTGTAAAATGATAATGCCACATGTAAAAGATTGTGAGAGCCTCAGATGGAGTGTGTTCTTGAAAGCATCTATGAACTATTACGTAGCATCTGTTAGACAGCATCTTTGAAATTTTATCATGCAAATCATTTTTGCAGTGCTCTTTTTCTGTAGGAAAATCATGTATTTTTTGACTCTATTAAAATCAGTGTAAGCCTTTTAAATATCAATCAAGTTGTGTTCTCAGAAGCAAAGCCCTGTTCTCTTTTTATTTCTTAAGAGGAGGTAGAGTTACTGTTTCTGTCTGGTGTCCATGAAGCTTACCTATGGATCCAAATTACTGTCCTAGCATACCTCAAGACAGAAACATAGCTCATCAAGAAGCTCAAGAAAAGCTTTTAAAACCGTATCTCCTTTCATCCATTAGGGTGGATAGTGAAGACCTCTATACCCCCCTCACCTTTAGGATAACTGGTCTAGCAGATTCTGCATGTGTTTAATGAAGTAATGTGACATGGGGCTGAAGGGCAGAGGCTCACTGAGAGAGCTCCTGCTTCTAGGAGGTTCAGAGATGCCAACCTTTGTCTGAGTTTTTAAAGGACTTTATTTACATTTAACACATTTAATACATTTTAACAAGGAGTCCTCCCTTCCAAATGCTGGAGCCTAGTGGGCACTGCTCTGGACTGAATGTTTGTGTCCCTCCAAAATTCATATATCGAAACTTAATCTCTAATTTGTTGGTATTAAAGGTGGGGCCTTTGGGAGGTGACTAGATCATGAGGGCAGAGCCCCCATAAATGGGATTAGTCCTCTTATAAAAGAAGCCTAAGGGATCTGGCCCCCACCTTCCACCATGTGGGGACACAGAAAGTGCCATCAGGGAGCATACCTCACCCGGTCTGTATCTCCTTTCACCTTGACTTTGGACTTCCCAGCCTTCAGAACTGTGGGCAGTAAATTTCTGCTTTTTATAAATCGCCCAGCCTAAGGTATTTTGTTATAGTAACCGGAATGGACTAAGACAAGGGCCCTCACCTCTCAGGCAGACACCTCATAGTAAAAGCGATTAAGCATTGGAATTGCTCACTGAGATCCTTTTCGTAATGCCTCTGGCCAGGAGTGATTCTGAAGCAGGTTTGTGTTGGTCTGCCTTAGAGGCAAGAGAATGAACCACAAAAATGAGACATTTTATACGTTAAAATGCAGAATCAAAACAAGTGCTAAGGGAACTTCTAATGGCGTTGCATTGTGAGAGTGTAAGTTACATGGAATAGTCTGGGTAGCCAGTCTGCATCATAACTGAGTTACCATAGTGAGTCGTTAGAGTCCCCGAGTGTCAAACACAATCAGCCTCAATCAGCCACATCCCTAAGGGAGCTCCCTTCTCCCTGCAAAGCTGAGGGAGAACCGTGTTTTGAGAGCCTTCGGGTAAAAATGGAAGATTGCTGCGTTAGAGCTATTGTTCTGCCTCACATCTGGCATTCTCCTGGTGCCCAGTAAACACCAGTGGGAAGGAAGAAAACAATTAGGCAGTAGGTTATTTAATTTGTATGTGAACTTTCAGTTTGTGCTGAAAGAACCATTTCTCACCTTCTTTATTTTCCAAGTAACACCAAAGAAAGAAAAGAAAAGAAAAGAAAAGAAAAGAAAAGAAAAGAAAAGAAAAGAAAAGAAAAGAAACCAGCTATTGGTCTTGTATTTATCATGGACAGCTATTTGCCATCCATTATTGAAATGCATTATAACAGTTTTATAACCAACATTTCAAGATTAATGTAAAAATTGTGAATAAACTCACTGCCCAAATTACAATGCTCCCAACCGTAGCCACAGGGAGTATCCAGTAAGCCTTAGATAAATTCAGCTGCACCAAGCCCTCGGCCTCCTTGAATTTTTAAACATCAAACAGCTATGCGGGCAAAAATAGAATGCTGCCAACTTCCTGACCTCGTACATTATCAGAGGCCCAGGTATTTCTCTGTGTGGTTTGCATCACACCATTCTCTTCACCTGGTAGATGAACAGCATTTAAATCACTGCTCTCAAGGGTGGGTGGAGGGCAGTGAGCATTTGAATTACCTGGGCAGCTTTTCCAAAATATGTAGACCCAGGCCCCAAACTAGCAATTTTTGATCCAGTAAATCTGACATGGGATCGAGAGGTATGTAGTTGGGGAAAAAACATCTTGTAAGTGATGCCCTCCGGACCACTGATTAGGGTGCTGCCCATCCTTTCTTTTTCACGTATCTTGGGAACATTAGTTGCTTTTTGCTAGTATAGATCACCAAATCTGAGAGGTGATTTCCAGTGACAAATAGTCTTGTCAAAATTAATGACAGACTGCTGTGAGCTAGGCTGATGCCACGGCACTCAGTCTAGCCTGGGCAACAAAGTGAGACTCTGTCTCAAAAAAAAAAAAAAAAAAAAAAAATTAATGACAGACTAGTTCAAATCTGGATGATGACGAAGAAATATTGTTGTCTCTTTGATCACCAAAGACATGGTCTTGTACTTGCTTCTCTCTGCAGCAAACAGGGAAGCTTCCGTAGCAATGAGCTTGGAACCGTTGGCACCTTGTGAAATGTCAGCACTCCAAGACGCCTTAACAATTAGTAGTCTAGTTTTTCAGTTTAGAAATGAGGAGTCAAGTACCTAGAGAGAATTTTGTTCCATGTCACACCAGGACTTATAGATAGAGCTAGGTGCATGTCTCCTGATTCCTAGTCCTGTGTTCTCTCTGAGCCTCCCTATCCACGACCATGTTAATTCAGAAAGGGGAAATTCGCAGCATGTCCCACATGAGATCAAAGATAAGAAAATCTGTCGCCTATAAAACTCTGTTGCATAGCAAGCCTCCATGGATGGTAACTAGGTAACTAGAAATTGGGTTCCTTCTACTGAATATCATTACAATGACAGGTTCCTCTCATGTCTCTGTTCCTTAAAGAGACAATTAGCATCTTAAGAGATGGAAAATGCACACATTTGAGTTAGTTCAGCTGCATATTTAATCTTAAAAATGCAATATTTAACATTCACAGTTCTGTAGTATTTCTCACATTCAAAAATTGTTGCGGTGTCCATGAATGTTCTCAAATCTGTGTTCATTGGCTCATGCCTGAATGAAATTGACACTGAGCTTTGGGAAAAGTGTGACTTTACGTGGAAAAGTTACAGTCTTTATACCAAATGTAACTGGAAGATGGTGCAGTCCTAACTCCGTTTCCAAGTATGGGCTTGTAGCTAGGATGACTCCATGTTTTATTATTTCAGTGACAACAGGACAGCAGCGTCTGATAGTGGCATGTCCTGATTGTAATCACTGGCTGCTCCACAGGGACCACCAGCGAGGAATTCTTCCTCACTCCTTCATTCAGCTGATGTTTCATGAGGCTCCAGTATGTGCCAGGCTCTGGGCAAGGTGCTCATAAATATTGTGTAGTATGGACTCAAGTTACCCCATCAAAAGTCTAAAGGTAGCTCATTACTCCCTTAATAATCCAACTAGGTTGTCCTGAAGAGTTGATGCTTTATGCCTCTAACAAATCAAACTTGGAAGAGAATTGCTTATTTGTTTGTGAGTATATTTCTCAGTGACAGCTGTTCTTAGAAGGCCTTGGGAGTTGCTATTAATTTTGAGTAGTCAGAACTGCTTCCATCTAGTCAGCTGTGAGAATTATGGCAGCCTTTTGATGAGTTTTCATTTATTTGCATTTCTCAAAAGCTGGAGCGGCTGAAATTTACAGCCACAAACCTACAGGGTGCAAATGTTTCAAAAGCTGCCAGTTATTGTGTAGGTGCATCTACTTGCAAAAGACAGGGTATAGCAGATTTGACCAATTAGAATGCTATGTTGAATTTTTCCCTCTAATCTGTAAAAATTGGGTACTAGTTAGGTAGACAAGTATCACAGAAGTAAAGAAAACGGCTAGTAAATGAGGAATGATGACAAAGTATATTTTTATCACGTGTTCACAGAAACATTTTTCCTTTTACTAGTAAAGACTCCACAACTTTATTAGTTCTTAGTTTTCTTTTAGTGATTTATAATCCAGTTTTAGCTGCTTAATTGTCAAAAATCTTAAAAGATAGGCAAGGCCTTTTATTACCCATTTTAATTTCTATATTTTAGGGCTGCCATTATTTATATCCAAAGTAATAACGATGCCATTTATCAAAACGGCCTGCGCTGTGTCTGCTGCCTCCAAGACCACCTACACTTAATACAGGGTCTGGCTAAACTAAAAGTGAACTTGGCCAAGAGAAAAAGGCTTTTAATAAAAGCAAACTTTTCCATTACATTTAATTTGTCTTCTTGATGGCAGCAAACTGGCTGACCTATCTTATTATAATGTAACAAACATCGAAGGCAGGATTTGAGCTTGATGACTCTTAGAAGAAAATTGGGCTGTGTCAGTTCAGTGGGGATCAGAAAGAGAAAAATCAACTTGTAGATGAAAATTTCGCTCTGGGATCATTAAAAAATATTACGGTATCAACAGAGAGAATGCTGACTGTATTTTTAATGTGTATGCATATACATATAGCTAACTAAATTGGTAGATAATGGGTAGTACACAATGCTTCCATTTTCCCAAACCAGGGATTCACAAATAATTATATAAAATGGCTGTGCTAGTTTTAAATAACTACTAATTGCCTTATCTTACTCTGTTGAAAATTCTTCATTTAGATCTATTTTTCAACCTGAAAATTAGAGGTTTGTTGGTCAAATGTTCAAAATAAAGCTAATTACTTGAGCTTTTAGGCGTCACATGCACTAAAAAAAGGGGAAGATCAATCTCGTCAGAAATCAGTAGGCCTCAAAATGATTGATTTCATTTTTCTAGTGACTTTTATTTTAATCCTTTTGTCTTTAAAATATATTTTATTTCCTGAATTGCCCAACAAGCTTGTCATTATGTTTTCCTTCAGCCAAAGAAATGTGCTATTTTAATCCTCGTTTGTTTCCTGTGTTTTACTGTGCATAATCAAATTTCATAATTACACAAAGTAGGCCATAGAGCTGTTGTTAAACTTTCTTTTGGCATTCTCTAGGCCTATCATATCTCCACAAATATTCAATTTATTTGACTTGAGTCATCATTTTTAACTTTAATACACAATTTTCCTACAAGAGCTCAAATGTCTTTGCATCATTTCCCACTCCTGCTGTAAGGATAATGGCTGTAGCAGGAAAAGATGCCAGTTTTAAGGGTTTTCTCATGAATACTGCATTCCCGTTTGTGTCTGTTCCTTTTCTGTTCTATAACCTCTTAAAAAGTAACATATTTCATTATTATATCAGGCTCCATTTTCCCTTTACACATCTGAGCCTTACTTCAAGTGAGAATGCTATGAGGATTTTACAGGAAGGTAAGGTACCTCCTCAAAAGCAATATAACCTAGATAATAGGCAAAATATCTCCATAGCATCTGAAGTGTCACTTCTAACTCAGTGTGGAGAGATTTTAATCATCAGTACCTGAGTTATAGAACTTCAGAGCTGAAAGAAAACTTAAAAATCTCAGTTCAATTCCTGCATTTTAACGGATGATGAAACTAGGAACTAGAGATTTTTTAGACATTGCTCAAGATTATACAACCAGCTATTTGCTGAGCTGAGACTTCAAATCTGATTGCCCCAAATCTTAGGTTATTAAAAGAAAAAGACATATGGTGTTAATTTAACTGTTCCATTAAATTTGTAAAAAGAATAATCACTTTTTTACTGTTTCCATAAAAATGATGCATGCTCATTTATGAAAATTTCTCATAATACAAGGAAATACAAGAAAAGAGCAACAGATTACCCAAAATCATTCTATAAATATAGTTAATGTTACCATTTAATGAACATTGTTTTAAGTATCAAAATGAATAGGCACAGATAAAAGGATAAATGTGTAGATTGACAAAAAATGAATTAAGATGAGAGAAGAATAGGGGAATAGAGTGAAATAACTTTGAAACATTGTATTCATTCTAGATACGCTGTTTTTAAGTACAAACATTAATTTTACTAGAATTTAACAGAAGTAAAAGAAAATGGAGTAAAACTAAGGAAATTGCTGAACTTTAAATTACAGTTTCTCTACCACAAGATATATTAGGTCATTAAATATGAAATGTCTGATTTTGAATCAGAAGTTCAGTTTATTATATCTCAAACAAGAAGCAGTACAATTAATCAAAGTGTGTGCCTAAACTGTTGACACAGTTTTGTCAACAGTTTTAACAGTAGCTTGTTTATACCAGCAAGGAAGAAGCCTGTAGAATGAGTGGTGTTGAAATTGCAAAAGGCATTTTCCACAGCTTCTTGAGAATGGGATATTTTTCCTTGCAAAAAGTGGTCCAGAGCATGGAAGACATGATAGTCAGTTGGTGCAAGGTCTGGTGAATATAGTGGATGACAGAGGGTTCCCAAGTCCAGCCTCTGTAGTTTGAACAGTATTGTTTTTTTTGCAACATGTGGTCTTGCAAGAGGATTGGCTGTCTCTTTTGACCAATCTCAGCTGCTTACTCACAAGCATCCTAATCATTTCATCCATTTGGTTGTCATAGATGTCTGCTGTAATCAACTGACCACATTTCATGAAGCTGTAGTGGATAATACCAGCCCTGGACACCATTAGCTTTCATTGATGGATGTTTGGTTTTGGACTATGTTTTGACACTTAATTTTTTTTTCATGGAAAATAGATTTAATCTTATTCAAATTAGAAATGTTTCTCCCAAACCACCTCCAAATAACGGTCTCCTCTTGATAAATGACAAATTTACACTTCATTTTTATCCAGCCATTTTGCTGAATGCTTGCAATTGTCAAAAATTCATTTTCATCACATGTTACAATACAGTTTAGAAATGGTTTGCCTTTATGTCATGACAGCAAAGAAAGGCAAGCTTCAAGACGATTTCTCTCCTGACTCATGTTTAATTCATGCAGTACCCATCTATCCAGCTTCTTTGCTGATTTGTTTTGAATGGTCCAATATTGTTGGAATAGTAATGTCAAACCTTACTGCTAATTCACACATAGGTTGATATGGATTTGCTTCCACTATGGCTTTCACCTCATCATTATCCACGTTGGTCTCAGGTCACCCACATGGCTCATTTTCAAGATTAAAATCACCAGAATGGAACTTCTGGAACCATCAATGTACTATGTGTTCATTAGCCACATCCTTCCAAACACTTCACTGATATTTCAAGCTGTGTGTGCAGCATTGGTTCCATGATGAAACTCATATTCAGAAACAACACAAATTTTTGACTTATCGATAGTTTCACAAAAGTTGCTCTAAAAATTTTTTTGAAAGGTAATCACAGGCCAGTAACCATGCATTTGAAAGAATGAGGATGTACCTTTATAATAAAAATAAAACGAGAAGTGTCAAAGTGAAAATGTCAGAGAGGTCAACTGTCAAACTTAGTACTTAAAGAAATTGGATATTTCCTACTTAATGACCTAATATTAAGTCCCTAAAATATCTGTCACTTTAAGGAAAAGATTATTTTTAAAAATTGAAATATTAAGTCCCTAGTTTTCAAATGGTGTGTTTCCATTTTATAAATTATCAGTTGACTCTTCTAGTAGAAATGATTAGCTTTATTTGTTTATTCTGACTCCCCAATTTTTGTTATATTATTTTTACATTGTCAAGATACATAGCATTCTTTTATGCATGTATTATACATAATTTCCTCTTAGTTGTGAGTTTAAATAGAAGCAATATTTACCATGATTTTTTCATTCCTGAGATCTTAGTACTCTTTTATCTCTTGGTTAGGTATCTTTGGTCATCCAGTATGTTTTGGAAAGGTGTACCTTAATATGTTCCATTTGAATTCTTATGTGCTTGAGAATGTCTTTATGTGGCCTGTTCACTTGAAAGACATTTTGGTTAGGTATAAAAACTTTTTGTGTTGCATATTTTTCCCCTTATCATATTTTGAGTTATTTTCCCAACTCTATATACTATATACTAATCTTTTTTCCCTAAATTCATCCTACATTTTTCCTTCTACTGGGATTTTCATTCCAGTAAATGGTTCTTTTTTCTTCTTCCATTTCTTTCTTGAGTTATAATGGCTCATTTGCAGGGGTGGGGTATGTAGAGGTACTGATTTTTCCTTTTTAATCACATATTTTTCATTTTGCAATAGTTTTAGACTGTGACTTTGCCATTTAGCATGCCTTGTAATATTTTGTTGTAAGCCAAACATGATGTAAAAGGAATTGATGTAGAGTGACCTTTAGTGTGAAGTTTTATGTTAATCTGGCTAGGCTACAGATAGTATTCACTATTCTATGTAGCAGTGGTGTCAGAGGCCAAAATTTCCTCTGATGCCTTTGTTTTTGTCTCCCCTGTTGTCTTTGGGTTTTTCCTGGAGGTGTTTTAATTAGGATCTGGGGCTCGCCATTCTTTTAGCTACAGTTCCCTGTTACACAGCAGCCACGCTGATACCATAGTAAGATATGGTGGGAGGGGAACTTTCTGTAGTACTGCAGTCCCCTATCTTTTTGGCACCAGGAATTAGTTTCATGGAAGACAATTTTTCCATGGACCTGGAGGTGGGGGGGATGATTTCGGGCTGATTCAAGCACATTACATTTATTGTGCAGTCAGACCTCTCTGCTAATGATAATCTGTATTTGCAGCTGCTCTTCGATGCTAGCATCACTGGCTCAGCTCCACCTCAGATCATCAGGCATTAGATTCTCATAAGGAGCATGCAACCTATATCCCTTGCATGTACAGTTTGCAGTAGGATTCACACTCCTATAAGAATCTAATGCCCCCACTGAGCTGGTAGGAGGTGGTGCTTACAGGGTGATGCGAGCCCTGGGGAGCGGCTGTAAATACAGATGAAGCTTCATGTACTCTCCACCCACCACTCACCTCCTGCTGTGCACCCCAGTTCCTAACAGGCCACGGACCAGTAGCTGTGCAAAGACCAGGGGTTGGGCACCACAGCTGTAGTAAGTCTCAGGCTTGTAGTGAGCCTGCGTTGAGCAGTTCACTTCCCATGGGTCAATTAGGCTCACCAAAGGTGGTGAGATTCTGCTAAAACAGTTTTCCTTGAGGGCAGGCCTTGTTAGGGAGAACAGAGAGCTCTGGGAATATTTCAAAATAGTTACTTTTTCCTCCCCCTGCTCGATGCCCATTGGGATTTTCCTCCCATCTTCACAGTGAGACCTTGGTGGGACTCCTGGAGGTAAATCTCACAAACGTGTGGATACCCCTCCCAGGACTCCCCCCTGTACCCCCCTACCCCCACAGAGTTTTTAACACTCATACTAGTCAATGTTGAGCCTCCAGCAATTCCCAAATTACAGTCTAAAGTGTTTCTACAAATCTACAAATAGGTAGATTCTCTGTATCCACCTGTCTGTCTCTGCAGTTTGGAGCAGTAGTTTGCCTTGTGATCATACTGCTCTGCCAACTCTAAGAAGAGTTGTTGATATTCATTTTTTTTTTCAGCTTTTTTCTTGTTGTAAGGGTGGGGCTGACCACTTACTTGTAAGCTTCTTATATGTAGGAACAGAAATCAGAAGTCCTATTTTAGAATACTTTTAGGTTTATAGAAAAGATATGAAAATAGTACAGAGTCCTCATATACCATACCTGGTTTCCCCTATTATTAGTATTTTACATTAGTGTAGTACATTCTTCGTGATTAGTGAACCAATATTGGTACATTGTTATTACCTAAAGTCAATACTTCAGTCCTATCTCCTTAGTTTTTACCAAATGTCAAGTTTCTCTGTTCCAAGATCCCTTATAGGACATCACATCACATTTGGTCCTTATTTCTCCTTAGATTCCTCTTGGCTGTGAAGTGTCTCCTACTTTCCTTGTTTTCAGTGACCTTGACACTGAATTTGAGGAATACTGGCCAGATATTTTACAGTATGTCCCCAGCTGGGGTTTGTCTGATGTTTTCTCATGATTAGACTAGGGTTGTGGGTTCTTGGAAGGGAGACCCCAGAGGTAAAGCGCCATGCCATTATCATCACATCAAGGATACATATCATCAGTGTGACTCATTACTGCTGGCATTGACCTTGATCTCCTGGCTGAGTTTTCTCCACTGTAAAGTTACTTGTTTTCCTCCCTTTCTATTCTGTGTTCTTTGGAAGGAAGTCACTATGCATAGCACACATGTCAAGAGTGGGAGATAAGCTCCACTTCCTTGAGGGTGAAACATCTACATAAATTATTTGAAATTCTTCTGCATAGGAAATTTATCTTCCCCATTTATTTATGCATTCATTGTTTTGTGGATTATGTGCCAGTACTATTTTTTTAATTTTTTTTTCAAATGGTTCCTGCTTTGGTCATTAGGAGCCCTTTCCCTTAATGCCTGTGTTCCTTTGAGACACTCCATCACTGTGTTTTGTAAGATGTGCTTACTTCTTACTTTCTGGCAATACAAGAGACTTCAGGCTCCTCTTGTTTATTCCCTGTCATAGTTCTAGAATCAGCCGTTTCTGCAAGAGCTGCTTCACTTTTCCTCCTCTGTTTTTTCCCTTATTTTTTCCTCTTTCAACCTATGTGTTACTTCTCTTGACTCTGTTTTAGAGGTGATTTTGTGGTTCCTGTGTGGCTATGAATAATTACTTGTCTGAGTTCTTCCCAGGTAACTTTGGCCAGTCCTCCCTATGCTGTATGATCTTTACCTGCCTTTGGCTTATGTTGCATTCAGTATCACTCACCTCACCCTTCTATTCGTAGTTTCAGTTTTGGTGCCTTCTAATTATTTCTCATCTTTAAGTGAAGCCCCCACTGCATCGTGTGGGCAAGGTGGGGGCAGATACGGGGCGGGGGGGGGGGGGGGGAGGCAGCAAGCCGTGGCATGCCCAAACTTGCTTAGAATCCTTCTGAAGTTTTTTCCTCTACTTATTTCCCTTTGCTTTGAGACACATCTTTTGTTTTCAGGAGGACCGTGGGATCATGGGCTGTGTGGGGGTGATGGAGCCTAAGGCAGGCCCTCTGGCCTTTCCTCCCTCTGACGCTGGAGACACAGGCATCTGGGGCTCCCCCTCGCAGCTCCCGCCCACCTCCCTCCTAGATGCGCTTGTGCATCCCAACCTATTTCTTGCCCCTGAATTTAATCTCTTTAATTCCCAGCATGTTGGGAGGCCTGAGAGTTTGGATGCCTGCTTTGGTGGGCGGCTCTTGGTGTCAGGGGTCCAGGAGGTGTGTGGGATGGGACGGCGCAGGAGGCTTTTGGCAGCCTCGTTTCTTCCTCTCTCCACAGTGGTTCCCTCGGTGTACCTGGCCGGCATTTTGAGTGTGGCTTTCCTCATTCAGAGACAAGAGTTTTTCCTTTACTTTTCGTTCTTCTTTTGTTGTTTTTGGTACTATTGAAGAAGGGGAGGGGAGCAAATTAAGCCTTAGCTCCAGCATCTTTAACCAGAACTATTCCACCAATTATCATGGTTAGTAGAAAGATTATTTTTGTTGCAATCATACTTTTCGACATAAGACTCTCTCCATAAAAAAAAAGTCATAAGGGGAAGCAATGGCGCTCATTCTTTATGAAAATTAAATCTCATGGAAAGAAATGTTTTTCCCTCATTACTGAATCCAGAGTCTCTTGAACATTTTTAACATAACTCAGAAATACTTACCTGAGTCCCTTCAGAGTTGTTGTGAGGATCATAGAACTGCAGGAACTTTAATTTTTGGAAATATAGGACACTGTATTTTCTTTGTCAGAGGTTACAAAGGAAATCAAGGAGTCTCTCCACCTACAGATTGTCATTCGTTGTTCCTGACAGTTCTTCTCATGAAAATCAAATCTAGGCTCTCTGCTCGATTAAAAAAATGGGGCAATAAAAATGAAAATGTGCAAATATAAAGTTCTTGAGAGGAAGTGAAAATGTCCAGATAATATTTCTGATTTTATTTTAAATATTCCATCAACATGAGAAACCACAAGCCCCCTGAACAGAAGATGTTGATGTGTGTGGGATATGAGTAGAGACATCAGGGGCAATTAAGAATCACCCCCCAGCCCGAACTACTTCTCTTCTATGATTAATTTGTTGGAAATGTTACATTTCAGACATCAGGGCTTTCAGCAAAATGGAAAAGGTTTTTTGCTGTTTTCTTTGGTCCTCTGGTATTTTCTTTGTCCTGAGCAGTAGCTCTTTTGATCTTGGTAAATTGTCTTCTTCTGAAACTATTTAGACAGTTTAAATAATTCACAATTCAGAAATGAAACCTAGGGAGGATTGCTTTTGCCATTCTCTTTTCAAATAAATGAGGTAGTAACTTTGTACTTGCAGAGAGAGAAAGTCCATACCTCTTCTCTACCCTGGGCTTCTTGACCATTGTACAGGTTTTTTGGTCCAGTTAATTTAAGAATGAAGCAGTGGGCCCTGCCCCTGCCCATTCAGCCATACAACAGGTCAGTGTCAGACCCTCTCTTTTCCCACATTTCAGGCATCTGTTTCTATGAGCTTAGGAAGCCAATCCAGGTGAAGATGATGATGCTCTTTCTTTTCTTTCTGGAAGATGGGCTTAGAAGCGTGACTGTTCTATCTTCTAGGACAGCAATTATTGTTCCCCAATGGCCCTGCTATCCCAACTCCTTGGCTATTTTAATGTTACATGTTTTTAAATATAAGATACTTCTAGTTTTTGTTTTATTTTTGAGTGCTTTAGGAAAAATATTCTTAGGAAACGGATTGGTTTAGATACAACTGATCAGCAGTCCATCAAGTAAGAGTATTTTCGCTTGGCAGATAATGCAGCTGATGGAAACTGAAGTGACCCTAGATGTCGCTTAAAAGTGTGGAAATTTTACACAGGATTTAAGTAGGTGACAGTGCCGATATTCAACAGCTGTTAACTTACAGAATTGGCAATTTCATCTTGTGCAGCCTGAGCTTATAGATAGCAAGGCCTCAATAGCATTGTGAAGATCCTTTAAAAAGGAGAAATGGAGGTAGCTTCCATGCTATCAGAGAGAAGGGATCACTCATGCTGCAATTGGAAAGCTATTTCTGATACAAACAATTATTTTAATGAGAGCTCTTTTATTTTTATACTTTGTATCATGACCTTGGCTTTCTACTTCATTTTGTTCATGGCCCAGCCCCACCAATAGGACATGGGTCCAATAGCTCACATGTCTATCATGAACCATATTGGAACTTACCTTGTTCCTTTTCTCCCTCCCACCAACATTTTAACTATGTGTAAAGATAGCTACCACTATTTTTATTTTTTATTTGAACAGGAATAAGGTGATAGTTGCTAAGTAATTTTATATGTCCCAGAATGGACTTCTGGGGAGCTCATCTCTCGACCTATCCCACTTCCTGTTGTTCTCCACTTTTGTCAACCCCTTGTTGGGGACAGGCCCATCAATAGCACTTGTTGGAAGTGTTGATCACCGCCTGGCAGCCATACCTTCATGTTTCTGGTTTAAAACACTTAAGGTGGAGTGACTTGTTTTTATCCTGCGTCCCCAGAAACTTCACAATGGCTTCTTCCATACACAGCAGACATCCTTTACAGCATTGTCCCAAAAAAAACAGGAGTCAGTCCTGATTCCCTGTCCTGACTTTGCCACCCCATGATGCTAACCTTTCTAAGTCACTTATCTCTAGTCCTTCATTTCTTTAACTCTAATGTTAGATAGTTGAATATCATAGTCCTATGACTAAATGCCTAAAAGTCTTTTAAAATTGACCTTTTCTAAAATCTGAATAACAGGGTTGCACATAATTTATACAGAATTATTTCACAAGCTGAATATTAATAGCACAAAGAGTTAGCCTCCATCTGTGCCTGGGGAGGGAATACCACTGTTGACTACGAGGAAATTTGAATGCATGCTCCCCACCCAGTTCAGCTGCCTAAAGTCCTTTTATTGCGCTATTCTGATTGAGCGTGTGAGTGTGACTGTAAATTTCCCCTGACAGAAACCACATCACCTCATCAGCCACATAAGAAAATGACAAAACAGCCAACTGTGAAAACGTGCTTCCCAGGCTTTCAGCATCACTGCCTGGGGGAGAAGCTCATTTGTGCAAGATGAAATTGAGGCTGGGTGAAGCCCAGAAGACAAGCTCTAGTGTTATCTGTCTTCTCTGAGCTGCTGCACATGGGAAGTGTGTTTGTGCCAGTGAAGCTGGGTTCTAGAAAACTCTTTGCTACTTGAAGCCATGTCTTCAATCCATTGGACGGGGAGAGGTGGCACAGGGGAGTGTGGCATGCTGCTTTCGTAGTAATTACTAGATCTCTAACAACTCATAATATAGCTAAGGTCCATTCACCCTTCTCACTAAATCTTCACGGAAACCTGATGAAGTTTAGTTTTCTGTGGGGGGTTTTTTTAGTGGAGAATATTTGAGCACAGAGAAACACAGCTAGTTAGCTTGTAAGCGGTCAAGCCAAGATTCAAAGCAAGTCTGTCCTACCTTATTTCCCACGGTCTTTCACTTTATCTTGAACCGATTTTAAAGTTGAGTGTCAGCAATGAAAGTGAAACACTGGTGAGAAAAAGAGAAGAGGAAATCCACCCCTTGGTATTAGCCCAACCCACTCCAGTGTTTCTCTGCTTTGTCCACCTTCATTGAACTTTTTAGAAGGACTATGAAGTCATCAAAAATACCTTTAAGAAAGTAAAAAGGGAGCATTATTCTTACTAATGAAAAGGCAGACACCTAATTTAAAAAATGGACAAGAGATGAACAGATACTTCCTGTAAATGACTAACCAGTCAGTGAGCATATAAAAAGATGTTCAACATCATTAGTCATGAGAAATGCAAATGGGAACCACAATAGAAATGACCACATACCCACCAGAATTCTTAAGATGGAAAAGATGACAGTAGTACCAAGTGTCGTTGAGGATCTGTCGCATTTTCCTCTCCCAGTCACTTCTGGTAGGAGTGTCAGTTGGTAAAACCACTTTGGAAAACTATTTGATAGTTTCGAGTATAGCTGAAGACACATACCCCGAATGACCAGCATGTCCACTCCTAAGAGTATGACCAACAGAAATGCATACATACGTTCATCAGAAGACCTATATGAAAATGTTCATAGCTGCACAATCCCTAATAGCTAAAAACTGGAAACTAACAAAAAGCCCAATAACAAAACAATGAACAAATAAATTGTGAAATGTTCACATAATGGAATACCGTACTGCAATGAAAATGAGCAAAGTATTGCCACACGTAACAATATGGTTGGATCTCACAAACATGATATTGAGCTAAAGAAGGTAGACACAAAGAAGTTCAAATGTATGATACCATTTACATGAAGTTCAAAACTAGAAAAAGCTAAACATTAACTTCTGCAAAGGATGAGGAGTGCTTGGCAGGGAGTACGTGTGGTTCCTGGGGTGCTGGCAATGTTCTGTTTCTTCATTTGGGTGCTGGTGACTCTTGTTCAGATGTGGAAAATTCATCAAGTTGTTTCCCTTGTGATATGTGCAATTTTATGTATGTATATTATACTTTAATACTATGTTTTTAAAGTATTATATATACAGATGCTAGTCTTTAATTTTTGACTCCCACTGTGGCAATATAAATTTAAATCAACTTAGCAATTTGCATAGGCATCACATTGGAATTTTGTGACATACTGTGCCCTATACTGTGGGAGAAATGTTCATTTTTTTCTTGATAATGCTTCATTGGCTTCAATTTGGACCCAACAAGGTGAGAAAGGAAGGAAATAGTGAATTCCGTCAACTGCAGCGAGTATTGCTGCTTAGCATTCGTTCAGCCAGATCGACGCTGACTAGTCAGGTTCTCACCAGATTATTATAGCATTCTTTCTTTCCTGGGAGTCTGTAATAAAACTTACCTTATTGTTTATGAGTTTTAAACCTCTAAGAAGAAAAGCATAAGGAAAATGACTATGAAATTCCAAGACAAGACTAAAACAAATTCTGAACCTTCACTTTCTAGGAAACAGGGTGAAAAGATGCAAAGAGAAATCCTCTTTTCACACTGGCAGTCTTCATCTGCAATAGTAACTGGAATAAAAAGGCAATATATAATGTTTAGAGAACCTTAGCAATAGTCTTAAAAACTATTTTGCAAACTGGGTCGTATAGGTTGAGTTTTCAAATTCTCATCTCAACACAAAACTAAATGAATTCTAGTAATGAAGGTGACTGAAAGAAGAACAAACTTGTGTTTTAAAAAACAAAAATTGTTAAAACACCATCTGGGACAGAGTCTAATGCGTCATCTGAGACAGACTTTTGAGAGTTAGTTCTGTCCTTCCTAGAGTTCCCATTGTCTTGTCTCCTCATTTGACCATTAGGGACTCTGACCCAGCGTTGCCCAGTCTGTTGAAGGTTCTACACTTGACCATGATAAAGCAAGGCAGGACCCACCATCTTTAAATTTTCAGCCTCTTTCTCTTTTCACCCAATGATAGAGATTCCAAGTAATAGATTAATAAAGACCCAAAGGTTGCAGGTATGGTATTAACACATCTCTTTTAAAATATGTGTTTCAGCTAGCTGCCCTTGAATTTCCTCCAAAGAAACTGTTTGGAAACAAGGATGAGCGTGTGATTGCTGAGAGGCGAAGTCACTTAGAGGTAACAGAATTAAGCTCTTCTTTCTCTGTGTGTTGGGAAAATTTGCCGTCTGATTGACCAGTAAGAACTATTTCTGCTAAATGCTATTTCGTTTTTGCACGAGTGTGAAGGTGCTGCTTCATTAATGCAGGAGATGGCAGCAGCAGATTTTAAAGATATGATATCAGTTTATTTGAAATATAAGTCCTTATCTCCCTCTGGTCTAGCGGAACATTTTTCTTATTTTTAAGAAGATACATTTATTCTAAGGGTTAGGAAGCAGGATGTGAGTGAGAACTAAATATTCACCATAGACAGATGGTATGTGATACAGGATGAGGGTACAAAGCTTGCTGCAAGAAAACTCGGAATTAATTAACTGAAGATTTACAGTGTTACATCATTGTTGCTTTTTCAAGATAGTTGGAAGCAAAAAGACAAATATCTATTTTAGTCATGGTTAGGTTTCATTTGACTTATTTTAACTTAATTTTCCAAGCCAGTTCTACATGTGGAATTCTGGTTTAGGGCCAATGCGCATTGTCAACTGCTTTATCTAGTTTGTGTTTGTTTTGGGGATATAGTTGTTTGTTTGTTTGTTTGTTTGGAATCTGATGCTGATGATTCTAAGTCCTTGTGCGAAGGCATAGACCAGTTCTTTTCTTGGAGAACAGTGGGAAGCAAAGTCACAGGTAGTCCTCAGCTGTTGGTCCCTGTCTTGCCACATGAGCCACTGAGGCAGACAAGGGACAATAGTACAAATAGCTGACTATAATCTAGTGGCAACAAGCTCTCAGGGGGCCTCTCAAAGTTCCCTTTGCTGCTGCTTTAAGAGGAATAATAATAATAACTATTGGAAACGAAATCAAATAAGGAAAGGCCTGAGAGAGCCCTTTCTGAGTTGTGAAGTGCTACATAAAAACTGTTATTCTCATTCCTAGTGACAGGCAGTTAAACATGGCTGCCCATGGGGTGCACTTTGTGCCAGTGAACCAAGGATTAGGGAAATATCTAGAAGCTGGAGGTTCCAGTGAGAGCAAAAGGGGAGAAGGGGAAGGACATGGAGAAACTGAAGACTAGGAGATTATTGTCCATGACAGGAGTTTTAGAGTTGACATCCTCAATATAGAACACTATGGGGAAGGACAGGTTTCAGGGTGTGGCCATGCTTATGCCTGAGGTACACTATAGAGTTACATGTTTAAAGAAGTCATTTACCCTACGATGTCGTGACCCTCATACCCAACTGAAGAATTTGCCTTTCAGGAAAAGATTATTGTGGTGAGCCTGTTTGATGAAATTCTCTCCAAGCTTTGATTGCATCAAACAAAAAAATTAAAAATGACTGCAGACCTAGTGATGTTTTTTTTTTACCTAACCCTTACCTGCCTCAGTTATCTAGACTTGTCTTTAATGAAAACACTGAGAATGATGATTTATACACTTGTCTTTATATACTAACAGGAGGTAGATCATTGTCATTCCTAGCTATTCAGGGCTCTGATTGAACTTACATGGTGGCCGGCTGTGCCATAACAGATTGTGCATATCTGCGCACAGTGCTCGGCACACTTGGTTTTCCATCCCAATGTGCAGAGGTAGAGCAAAGTTCAGGGTACTCTTTCATTCTTGGTACTTTTCAGTGGAACCCATATTTGCTCTTTCAGCATCTCCTACTTCATCACTTAAACTGTTGGTGAACAGAGTTTTACGTTACTGTTTCTGCCTATGCAAGGATCCTTTTCCTTGCCTGTGACTGTCATTTACTGGTGGCATTAGCCTTTATAGAACGTGTTCCACACATTCTGGAAATAAGCACTTACATTTTCGATTAAATGCATTTCACCTAATGTTGACTGTTAAATCTTAGAGCATTATCTTCTTTTTAAGGAGCAAACATAATTCACCTTCACTTTGATGGAAAATTAATGTGAGATTCTTGCATTAATTCCCTGTGACTATTGTGACTTTTCTTTTGACCTTCTAACATCAGAAGTTACTGCTTGATTTAGTGTATTTTAATATGAAAATTAATGTAGTTATTTTCCCTGAATTTCCTGTTTGATTTAATTTAACATTTTTTTAAGTCCTAGTACATACTGGAGACAATGCTAAGTGTTCTATAAAAAGCAAAGGTAAATGAGACATTTCTTTTCCTCTAAGAGTATATATTTAAGTTCCTATATGAACCTTTACCTGGAAGTATAATGTAAATACACAAGCACATACAGAAAAATGGATTCCAGTAGGGCACATCTGCACTAGCTAATACACATGATGTGAGCTTAAAAGGAATTATCTGACCAATTATTAGTATCCAGAAATGCAACTTTATAAACCTCCTCACCATGATAAAAAAGCAGTATTTTAAGCAAGCATTCAATTGTGGGGTTTGGGTTTGGGGGTGTTATTTGCCCCATATTTAAACAGAATCTTGCTCTGGTCACCAGGCTAGAGTTGCAGTGGCATCATCACAGCTCCCTATAACCTTGAACACCAAGGCTCAAGCGATCCTCCTGCCTCAGCCTCCCGAGTAGCTGGGACTGCAGGTGTGCACTACCACACCTGGCTAGTATTTTAATGTTTTGTAGAAATGGGATCTCTCTGTGTTGCCCAGGCTGGTCTCAAACTCTTGTATCCTCCCGCTTGGGTGTCCCAAAGTGCTGAGGTTAGAGGCACAAGCCACCGCGCCTGGCCTCAAGTGTGTTTTGATCTTCCTGACTATTAAAGTCTTTCCAAAACATGGACCTTACATTTGAGTTTATCAGCAAAAAGTATAAAATGTTTTCACATTAAAGACATAGATACATTTTGGTACTTTTCAAGTTATAAACATTAAGGCTGTTAAAATAACTATTTTTAAAAATGGTGGGTAGGAACAGAAATTTCCAACTATTGTGATAAGTTTTAGAGATTAATTTTCCAACCTTGGAGGGAGGAATATTAGTTATGTGTCTGGTGGTTGTGGTAGTACTGATGTCAGAACTGGAACCTGTAGCATTTAACATATTGCACCATAAAAGGCAGGAGTAAGAATATGACAAGGGTAAGTGGAGGTGTATAAATTGGCTTTTAGGCGCTAACTTTTATTGATAAACTTGTACTGGCTTCACCCACACAGTTAACCTGGCCACCTCTGATTATAGCTGGAGCCAGTTTTTGCAGAGCCTGGCCTATAACTGCTTCACATCTCATGCTCAAATGCTCCCTAGCACTTTGGTTCACAAAGAGCTACAGAATCTTTGCAGATTTCTAACTTGGTGGATTTCCTCCTTGCTGCCTTCCTGGCGGAGCTGGAACACAGTCCGTGGAACTGTGTGTACCGTGAGCAGAGCCTGCCCTCAGGCAGGCAGAGGCTGCTGCTGACAACACGCCCCTATGTGCCATGCTTCCCGGGCTCCAGACAGCCCTTCCTGCAGCCCTCACAACTGCCCAGGAGACATATGCTGGCAGATAAAGCAGCAGAGGTAACAGAAGGAAGACACTCAGTCTCTGCTTCATAAGTTAGTTTGAGCAAAACGTGTTTTTTACTGTATTTGAAGCCAGATACCATGACTATTAGGTTGAGCCATGAGAAACGGCCATTGTTATAGGTCAGAAATGCTGGATTATCAGCAATTTCATATGCTTCTACATAATGCCTGCTTTCTCACGTGTACCTGGTGTTTACAAAATGCCAAACATGGGTGGAAAATGCTTATAAGAAGTCGTTTACTTCTCACAGCTACTTATAAGGTGAATTCCATTATTATCTCTGGTTTTCAGGTGAGGGAATGTGTCTTTGGGTGGATAGGGAGGTTCATGGAGCTAGTAAGTGGCAGAACCTCAGTTCACACTCAGGTGTCTTTCAGAACAAGCCCCTTCTCTTAATCAGCAAGCTCTAAGTGTGAAACGCTGCTGGTTCTTAGTGTAAAGAAATGCCTTTTTTTTTTTTTTTTTTTGAAAAAACATCATCTTCCAGCATTATCATCACAGTGTTAACTAAGATCCACTGCCTAATTATTTATTCTTAAATACCATTCCATTTATTCAGCAATTATGGAGCATCTACTCTGTGCCAAACAGTGTTCTAGAACCGAAGAAACCCTAGTTAGCAATGCAGGCCCTTTTCCTCCTCTTTTGACTGACTGTGGCATTAGGATGGCATTTATTTATAATCTTTTACTTTTTTTGTTTGTTTAGGGAAAGATGTTTATTGTGATTGTTGATTTTAAATATTCACTACACGGGTAATAAAAGGTTCTGAATCTCAGTTGCTTACGGCATTGTTTATTTATGAGATGTCACATTGTTCTCATGCATATTTATTTTGAGAATATCTCAAATTCACCAAAGTATAAAAAAGGGCATCCTCATGAATTACTGAAAAATATAAACTCAGAATGTCTTTAAAGAAATTTTTATGACTTTAAATATTATATTTACTATATAAAATATACATACTTATATATACACATATATAGTCTATTAATATGTATATATCCAAATGGATATCAAATTGAGCTCTAATAGATGTGATATATGGTATTTATTAACAATAGGCCTGAAAACATCTCAAGTTTTGAACCATGTGGCTCTAGAATATCATGTCAATGGTGAAGGACTAGTTACTTACATCCCCTCACTTGTATTTTTGTACATTGAATGACGATTACTAGAAAAATGAAATCAAAAGGATATACAAAAGACAAATGCAATTCTTTTTTTAGTATACATAGATTGAACAGACATAAAATTACTCTGTTAAATTGCAATAAAAGTGTCTAAAATACAGGCCATACTTGGCTAGACTATTCTGGAACATCCATGAAATCTCCCCTCCACTTTTTTAAGACTCCTGTCACTTTCTTGCTTATATCAAAAAGTGTTTATCTCTCAAATCTTCACTATTGTGCTAAGTACTTGAAAGCAGCAGAATCAACGTCTAATTCAATTCTTAATCTCCCGTGATACTTCACACGTACTTCACCTTTACTGAATCATCAGAAAATCTGCTCAAATTAGCCCCAAATTAATGAGTTTTCTGTTTTGTTTTATTTTTGTTCATTAGTGAGAGGTGCATTTTGGGTTACTAATTTCAGAGAATGTTGTTATCTCCTTAGAAACATTTCTACTAATCATTTTAATCCATTATTTCAAGGAGTAACTGTAATTAATGAAAACAAATGAAATCCTCTGAAACAGCAAAGATTTCTAGAATACAACCACATTTGGAATTAACCTGAGAAATTTCTAGGAAATTTTTTTCCAAACTTCATAGAAAACTGGAGCAGGCAGCAGCCCAGAGCCACCTCTTCCTTCCCCTTTTTCATCTCCTTAGCCCAAAGCATTATTGAGATATGAATCTAAAGAAATGTGGTAGCTAGGAATGGGGCCTTGGAGCAGATTAACCTAGCCTTGAATCCTGGTTCTGCGCCTTTGAAATTGTGTAATGTCACTGCTTTACTTTCCCTATCTGAAAAATGAGGATAACAATAATAATAATAATAATATTTTACTAGAATAATAATGAGGATTGAGATCATATACATGACATGAAATCTGGCACAAAGAAAAGCAGTTGAAAATGTTAGTTGGTACTGTGAAGATGGAGATAGTGGTGGTGACGATAATGGAGCCTTATGCTGTATTTTCGGTCTAAGAGCCAAGGAAGGGTGAAAGAGCAGCACCACTCCTAGCAGTCATAAAGTGTACCTGGAGTGTACTAGAACTCTCTTGCTGTGCAGCAGTCCCCACCATTTTTTGGCACCAGGGACTAGTTTCATGGAGGACAATGTTTCCAAGGACTGGGGAGGGGGAAGGCGAGAGGGGAGGTGGAGCTCAGGTGGTGATGCCTGGCCCAATTTCTAACAGGCCATGGACCAGTACCAAGCCATGGTCCAGGAGCTGGGGACCCTAGCTGCAATGCCATCCTCCTTTCAACCTTTAAAATTGTAATCTGAAAAGTAGAAATGGCTTTCTGAAGGATTTAATCATGATAGAGCTATTGTCCAATGTGAAAAAGATTAGAGGCCTAGGATCATTATGAAAAGAGCACAGTTTCTTCATATTTACTTAGTTGTTATTCACAGCTGGTCGGTTCTCTTTGCATGTCTCCCAAGTACTCACTGACTGTAAGACTGCCTGCTGTGGAGTCCCCGAGTGACCTGGTGTATCCCCTGCCTTTCTGCCTGTGGAAAAAAAAAATAGATGTTTCCGTGCATTTCAGCTAAAAAAACTTCCAGGAATGTACCTATTTTTAAAAGATGTTAGATTTACTGACTCACTACAACAAGAAAGAACATATATGGGGGCGGGGGGAAGGAATGGCAGAGGCAATATATGTAACCCTAACAATATTTGTACCCCCATAATATGAAAAAATATAAAAGAAAAAAAAAAGAAAGAAAGAACATATACCATGGAACAATGGGAGCATGTGCATAAGAAGGTGTTAAAAAGAAGTTATTATAGGATTTGGGCTTATATTAGGTAATTTTGAGAGTACAAGAGAGTAGAACTTTTGCTCTTGATTGGATGCTGGAGGTAATTCTGTGATGGGGTATATTAACCATTCTTATCTAGAAAGCAGGAAGAAAGGAGTGAGATTTAAAATATGATTGACAAGTCAAGATACGCAGTCAACCTAAGTGTTCATCAATGGATGATTGGATAAAGAAAATGTGGTATATATATATATACACAATGGAATTTATTCAGCCATAAAAAGGAATGAAATCCTGTTATTTACAGCAACATGGGTGGAACTAACGTCATATGGTAAGTGAAATAAGCCAAGCACAGAAAGACAACTAACACATGTTCTCACTTATACGTGGGAGCCAAAAAAAAAATGGATTTCATGGAGGTAGAGTAGAATGGTGGTTATCAGAAGCTGGGAATGGAAGAGACAGGCCCTTGAAGAGCAGGAAGGTGGTTAATGGGTACAAAAATACAGCTAGATAGAAGGAATAAGTTCTGATATCCGGTAGTACAGTAGGGAAATTATAGTTGACAGTAATTTATTGTGTATTTCAAAATAGCTAGAAGAGAACAATCGTGTTGTTCCCAGCACAAAGAAAAGATAAATGTTTGCGGTGATGAATATCCCAGTTACCCTGATTTGATCATTTACATTGTATATGGGTATCAAAATACCATGTATACCCCCAAAATATGTACAACTGTGATATATCAATAAAAAAGAAAAAATATGATAAAGTAACAGTATATTAGCCTGGATAAGGGTATATTTGATCATATTCATGGTTTATACAATGTTCATGATTTTGTCTGTGTTCTGATGTGGTTATAGAATGGTCTTTCCCTCTTTGCTTTCTTTCCCTTTCCCTTCTTTTTCTGTCTTATCTTGCTTCTTCATGGTCACAGAGTAGTCTTGTCTGGTTGACACTGTTTATGGTCCACAGAACACTATGGCTTAGTTGTGAAAGTCAGGTCAGTTTCCAGCTGCCTTTCTTTCCTTTTTCTCACAGTAAACAGATGCCCAGAGTTTAAAGTATAAGTTGTGAAAGCTTCTTTTATTTTTTATTTACTTTTTTTATTTCAAAATATTATGGGGGTACGAATGTTTTTGGTTACATGGATAGCTTTTGTAATGTTTGAGTCGGAATTATAAGTGTGCCCATCACCCAGATAGTGTTCATTGTACCTGTTAGGTATGTTTTCACCCATCCCCCCCCCACACCTCCCTGCTTGATTTCCACTGAGTTTTACTTTTCTGTGCATGTGTGCTCGTGGGTTAGTTCCAATTTAATATCAAGTGCATGTTGTGTTTGTTTTTCCATTCTTTAGATACTTCACTTAGGATAATGGTCTCCAGTTCCATCGAAATTATTGTGAAAGGCATTCATTCATCCCTTTTAGTGTCTGAGTAGTATTCCTTGATATATATATATACCACATTTTTTCAGTCCACTTATAAATTGATGGGCACTTGGGTTGATTCTGTATCTTTACAATTGTCAATTGTGCTACAATAAACAGTTGAGTACAGGTGCCTTTTTGATAAAATGACTTCTTTTCCTTGGGGCAGATACCTAGTAGTGGGATTATTGGTTCAAATGGTAGGTCTACTTTTAGTTCTTTGAGGAATCTCCATACTGTTTTCCATAGAGGTTGTACTAATTTGCAGTCCCACCAACAGTGTATAAGTGTTCCCCTCTCTCCATGTCCACATAATCTATTGGTTTTAGACTTAGTAATAAAAGTATTTCTAAATGGGGTAGGGTGATATCTCTTGTGGTTTTAATTTGCATTTCCCTGATGATTAGTGATGTTGAGCATTTTTTCATATGTTTATTGGCCATTTGTCTTCCTTTGAAAAGCTTCTGTTCTATGTCATTTGCCCACTTTTTGATGGGGTTGTTTGATTTTTTTTTTTTTTTTCTGATTTGTTTGAGTTCTTTATAGATTCTGGTTATTAGCCTTTTATCAGATGTATAGATTGCAAATATTTTCTCCCATTCTGTCGGTTTTCTATTTGCTCTATTGATCATTTCCCTAGTGGTGCAGAAGCTTTTTAATTTAATTGAGTCCCATTTATTTATTTTTGTTGTTGCTGTGACTGCCATTGGGGTCTTTTTCATGAATTCTTTGCCTATGCCGGTATCTAGAAAAGTTCTTCCTACATTTTCTTCTATGATTCTTATGGTTTCATGCCTTACGTTTAAGTCTTTTATCCATAAAAGCTTTTTCTTTAAGGGTCACTTACAAAATCGAATATAGGTTGCCCCTGCTTCTACCTCTTTCTTTTCTAAAGTACTAAAAATTAAATTCTCCTTAGTTTTATCAGAGAGAAAAGTTGACATAATCTTCTGTCAAGCTAGTGTGCACAGAGCTAGAAGTACATGAGCACATTAATTTAATATCAAAATGTGGTTAGAATTTCCCATGAAAATGAGAACATCTTCATTTTACGACATGGCTAGTTCTCTTTGGTACAGAGTGACCTTCTTTGGAAATCCTTTGCAACCTTTTCTGACTCAAAAGAGCAAATTGCCTTTACTTAAGAGTGTTGGATTTGTTAATATCAGGTGCTAAAAGAGTTCTTAGAATCAAAGAATGCAGTCCTGTTATATTAGCAGATTTCTACTATGCAAAGGGTTATGCAACCATCTCTGACTTTGCAAACCTTATTGAATTAAAAGGACTTTTGGATACCATGATATAGAAACCAGTGATCTTTACTTTCTTTTTTGACTTTCTTGTTTATGACAATATATACAAAACCAATAATAATGTAATGAACTCCAAGACAAAAACCCCATCACCCAGCTTCAACATATAATCAGCATGTCATCAATCTTGTTTCATTTATACAGACACACACAGACGATTATTTTAAAGCAAATACCAGGCATAACATTTCATCTGTAGACATCTTAGGATGTAGCTCTTAAAAAAAGCAAGACTCTTTAACCACCATCACAAACACAGACAAACATACACCCCAAATTAACTAATCTCTCAGTACAAACAAAATATCCAGTCAGTGTTCAGGCCATACCAATTTTTTCAGTTTTTTTCAATATATGTATTTGAATCAAGACCAAATGATATTTACATAGAGCATTGGTTGATATGCCTTTTAAGTTTCTTACAGTCTATAGGTTTCCCTCTCTCTTTTCTCTCACCATTTATTTGAGCACACCGTGTCATTTATCTGTTGAAATCTTCGTAGTCTGGGTTTTGCCAAGTGCATCCCCATGACATCATTCACGATGCTCCTCAAATCCTGCATTTTCTGAAAACCAGAGGCTTGATTAGGTTCAGGTTTGATTTTTTTGGCAAGAACACTTTGTAGGTGGGTACATTTCACAGGAAGCACTTGCTGTCCAGTGGTGTCTCTTTGGGGGTCTTTGATGTCTTTATTGAAGCGATGCAGTGACTATGACAGTAACTGTCCATGCTCACGACTACTTCCCACGCCTGGCCCTCATATAGTCAGTCACATGGTTCATGTCTTCAGAGAGCTCACAGTCCTTCTGGAGAAGAGGCAAGAAGTCACTTTGGAACACTGAAGGGACAGTCGTGACTACTTTTGCTGAGGTCAGAGGAGATGATTGCCAAAGCAGTGGTTCTCAAACCTTTCTGGCCAATTTTTGAAATTATCTTGAACAGCTTTTTGAAAACTATAGATTCTCAAGCCTTGTTCCAGTATATGTTGGTTGTTTTTGTTTTTTGTTTTTTTTTTTTTCGAGACAGAGTCTCACTCTGTTGCCCATGCTAGAGTGAGTGCAGTGGCATCAGCCTAACTCACAGCAACCTCAAACTCCTGGGCTCAAGCAATCCTGCTGCCTCAGCCTCCCGAGTAGCTGGGACTACAGGCATGCGCCACCATGCCTGGCTAATTTTTTCTATATATATTAGTTGGCCAATTAATTTCTTTGTATTTATAGTAGAAATAGAGACGGTGTCTGGCTCTTGCTCAGGCTGGTTTCGAACTCCTGACCTTGAGCAATCTGCCCGCCTCGGCCTCCCAGAGTGCTAGGATTATAGGCGTGAGCCACCACGCCTGGCCTTGTTCCAGTATATTTTGATTCAGCAGGACTACGGTGGGATTCAGGAATCTGGGCCTACTATGGGAAGATGAGATTGGTGGGTAGGGGTAGAGAGAGTAGGAAATGCCGGGTCCCTTGAGCCATCTCCATGACTTTGAACCTGACTTAGAGGACATTGAAGAGCTAATGAAGTGTTGTAAGCAAAGGAGTGGAGGGGGATGAGGTTTTACCACTGGAGAGAATGGTGAGAGCAGGGGCAGCTGGGGGCGGAAAGAGCAATGACTGGGCTATTCCCATCTTCCAGGCAAGACAGGATTGTGCCCTGGATTAGGGTGCGGTGTCAGCTGAGATGAGAAAAGTCAATAGATTGGAGAGATCTGTGGGATGTAGAATCAGGGTGACTTGTTCAGTTGAATGAGAACTGGGAACAGTGATGGAATTGATATGGATACCTAAGGCCCTGGACATTAATCTTAACAAGACAGTGAAATCTGTTGTTAAATATATTTGTGAACTTTACATTGTATACATAATCCATAGTATTGAAATAGTGCTTTTTTACCACTTCACTAATTATGGTTTGGAAACTTAATTGAGCCTCTCCTGGAAAACAAAACCAATAGGAAATGAGAGAGAGAGAGAATTGACTTGTGGTTGTGAAGGCTAAGAAGTCCCAAGATCTACAACTGGCAAACCAGAGACCCAGGACAGCCAATGGTGTAGTCTCAATCTTAGTATGAAGGACTGAGAACCAGGAGAGATGATGGTATAGGTTCAAGTCCAAAAGCCAGCAGGCTCAAGACTCAAGAAGAGCTGATATTTCAGTTCAAGTCCAAAGGCAGGAAATAACCAGTGTTCCAACTCAATTGAGGCAATGAGACAGCAATAATTCTCTCTTACTCTCCAGAGTCTGCCAATTCAGACCCTCACCTGATTGGATAATGCCCACCCTTATTAGAGAGGGCAGTCTGCTGTACTCATGCTACCTATTCAGATGTTAATCTCATTCAAAAACACCCTCATAAACACACACAGAATAACGTTGAACAGATATAACGTTGAACAGATATCTAGGCACCCCGTGGCCACTCAAGTTGACACATAAAATTAACTATCACCAAAGCCATTGCTAGTCACCCAAGATATAGCTGTGGTGGTAATTTTTCCATTTCTTGGGCTTTTGATATTCTGATAATCAATCCCAATTACATTCCCACCTCATGTGCAGCCCTAGCATTAAATTAGTAACATCTGTCATCTCCCCAGCTGCCATGCTCATTTGCAAGGTGTTTGAGCCTTGGCAGGTACATAACAGGGATTCTCCAACTCTTCCCTATTTATGGAAACAGCATCAGATGAAAGTAACACAGACCAGCTCAAGATGGCAGACTCAGAGCTGCGTACGCTCTGTTCATGGAGTTCAGGATAAAACATCTTTCATTTCCCCGGTTAATTTTAAAAACAAAATGAAATGGAGCCTGAGCATTACAGTGTTAAACAGCTAGAAGGTTGTTCCTACTCTCCTCATAGATACAGCCAGGCACTGCTATTTGTTTTCTTTTATTAAATGTCTTATTGCCACTGAAACAGAAGCACATGTCACAAGTGGTGTAGACAAAAGGAGCATCCCCCCGCGTAAGCTCACTTCTCCGCTGCCTGTACCGGAAGGTGGCTCGCCTGCCCGGGTTGGAGACAGCTGTTAGCTTCAAGTTGCCATTGACCTCGCTGTTTACTCTGCTCGATTAAATACCCTTTTAATATTTTCTTATTCTGCTGCCCCTCCCAGTTCACATTCACGCTGCGGCACAACAGGGGTGAGGAAAGGTCTTTGAAACTGAAGCACTTAATTAGCTCATGGGCCCCAGGAGAAGTGTCAGATAGAAATACAGCTAAAAGCAGGGGAAAAGAATAGCCATACTTTGAGACACGATGACTGATGGCAGAAAAGACATTGACCACTTTCTGATGATGCCTGAGTTATTAAAATCATTTTGGAATTTGTGACCATTCTAAGTCATGCATATGATAGTCTCATGTTTGTGCCATTACTTTCCAGTCGTAATACATTGTTTATTCAGTTGTGGTTGCTCATTTCTGCCAGAACCGGTTATTTCTCCTTTTTCCCAGTACACACACCATCCTAGGTGTAAATAAATGGATGGTCCACCTGGCACCATCAGTGGACCAGATTGCCATGTAGGACCCTAACTGAGTTGTTTTAAATGCAGTCAATATCTAATATTCATAGATGAATAATGGTTAATATTCATTGGAAGATGAGATACATTGATAGATATTAGTAGTTGTGAAATAAGATAAAACATAATTATAAACATAGATTTAAGCATCTATAGATTATATATAATTATAGACATATAGGTATACTACTATAGATTATAGCTATATAGATTATAGATATATGTAGTGATATCAATTCTAGATATAATTCAATATTATATATAATTATATAGATATATCTAGGTAGAATTATTGTACAGTAGCATAAATTAAGATACATAGCCACTCTTATGGTAAACAGGAAATAAGTTCCTGGAAATGATCGCAGCATAACCCTGTCCCCCACAGACCTTGGTGCATGGCAGCATCACAGCTGGCTCCCTGTGGAGGTGCCAGAGTCTTGCCTGGTGGAAACTACCTAGGATGGGGCAAATTGGGAGTTTATGGGCTGCTCTTAGCTTCTCTGGATGCTCTGGAATCATTTTGATGATGGATTTGCTTAGGCTCAGTGTATGAGTCACATTTACCTGAGTTCTTATCGCCTAAGGTTGTAGTAAAAGTTGCATTTTAAATTCCTAAAAATGCTTCTTTATCCTTTGGGACATAATGAGTAAGCTTGCTGTGAATTCAACAGTCCTCATCAGAAACTGGATGCTAAAGACAAAACTGGGGAGGAAACTGAGCAACTGAAGCCAAGGGCAAAAGACCACACCCCCTGCAGCCTTGTGGCTCACCAGCGGTTAGCAGGTACCAGTAAGCCAGGGGCATTTCTGTATGGCTAACGCTAGGGTCCCCCTTAATCACCACCAGTCCCAGACCCATCCATAAGACCCTGTGTGCTGTTGCCCCACCTGTGACATTGGCCCTGGCCCTGGAGGACAGTTCTGTGCATGGTGGCAGCAGCCCTCCAGGTCTCAGCTTTTCTCCGTCAGCCTTCTCTGCAGCCGAGGTAGCCCCCTCGGGCCCTGACCCGGTCAGTCCAGAAGGCTGGCAGAGGAGAGCCCCCTGAGGTCATTCTCAGACAAGGGGGGAATGACAGTCTTTGGATGAATGTGCCACCTCTCATCCTTCATAGGGGCAATTCAGAAGCATTTGCTACATGGTTCATAGAGGGTCCCCAGTCACCCACTGCAGCGACCACCCCGACACTACCCCCTGTGGCTTTTCTCCCTTGTTCCCAGAATCACCCCTAAATAAACTGCATCAGGCTCTGCTTTCTGAGGATTTCAAACCGAGACACTTGCTCAGGGGTAAGTGCCCTTTTGGGTTGAGCGTATATCCCTTCTGATCATTTATTTGCACGTGTGTGTGTGTGTGTGTGAGAACCTATTGCTATTTTGTTTATGCAGTTTTTGAAACTTTTTTAAAAGAACCAGTGTCAATTATGGATATGCTCATGTGGTTTTATTAAGCTTTTCTGAAAAGTAGTCCCCTGCCCTCTGGTCATACGCTCCACTTCCTCTTCCCCAGTAGCAATTCTTTTCTTCCTTCTATTTTCTTCTAAACTAAAAATACATTCATGAATCGCTGCATCTTGACTTTTTTTTTTAAATTTTAGGTGCTATCTATGAACATCCCACTGTGGATGGGGGATGCTCCTCCACAAACACATAGGGGCACTTGCGACCCTGCACAGTCTTCCCACGTGCTGTGTTCACCTGCTTAGTTTATGACGTACTTGTCACTAATTCAACTTCAAATTCTTGATCAGTTGTATAAATCTCTTCTCAAACATTTGGACCGCCAGATAGTTCACGAATATAGCCTCCTTGCAGAAATCTCTCCTCTCATACCACAACTCCCTTTTCCTCCCTCATCTCCTTTCTCCGTCATCCTTGCCCTCTCCCAAATTGCTTCTCCTGCTTCCCGCACCTCTTGTCTGTCTGTCTTGATTCACTCCGTTGAGATGAAGTGCATCTCCGGTAGCTTCCTGAGAAAGGATGCGTAAGAGGTAAATTTCAAGAAACATGATTCAAAATGCCTTCGTTTACCCACTCACTGGCTGGATATAAAATGTTATTTGGAAACCATTTTCTTTCAGAATTTCAAAGAGTTTTCTCCTTGTCTTCTCACTCCAGTGCTGCTGCTATGCTGTCCAAAGCCATGTTGGTTCTCGATCCTCCGTATGTGACATATCCTTTCCCTATCCCCTGCCAGAAGCTTGCGGGGCCTCCTTTCTGTTCTCCATGCCCTGAATCTTGAGAATTCTGCTTTGGTAAGGAGACTCTCAGTTCTTCTGGATGCTCCAGGGGCTCTATCAGTCTGTGTCAGATCCTTCATTTCTGGGAAGTTTTCTGAATGATTTCCTTTCTTCAGATTTTTTTTTTCTGTTGTTTCTGGAATTCCATTTGTTCCGTTTCGAATTCCCTGGTCTGGTCCTGTCATTTTCCAGTCTCTTCTGTTTTCTATCTCTGTCTTCCCCCAAGCCCTGCCCCCATCAGTCGATCAGCTGGATCTTTTCTGCAGATCACTTGAGAAGAGCTGCACTATGTGGTCCACCTGATTCATTCTTGGCTTGTTTAGCATTTTACTTGTTACTTTTGCATCTTTTAGTGTTGTTATAAACCTGAAGGCCTCATTTCTCGCTTCCTAAAATAGTCGATTTTGTTTATTTCTACTGATGTCAGTACAGTTCTTTTTCATATATTTTCTTTGTCGCAATGGCCCAAAAAACATGTTTAAAATTCTCCTTGCACATTCCTGTATTTTAAGAACCACTGTCTCTCTCTGTCCCATCTCCTCTAAGTTCTCTGCTCGTTATTTATATCAACATTTGGAAATCATCCTTTCTCTTTTATGAAGCCTTTCCCAGTTCGCATTCAACTTGCTTGTAGATGCTTCAGTTCCCCTAACTCCATTTATTCAGATTTGTTTTCCAAATAAATTCTGCTTTTCTTAGGTAAAAGGCTCTTGCAATAGTCTTTCCCAGTGAACCTCATGTGTTGTCCTTTGTTGCTTTGTGAGCTGCATCTTTATTCTAGAATCCAGCTAGCTATTTTTTCCCCACAGCAATCCTTTTTTCTTCTATGTGTGTCACTTAGGTTTCATAATGTTAATAAATCACAGCATATGGTGCAAACATTTGAGACAACATTTAGGGGGAAAAATGTATAAGAATATCCGTTTGCTCCAATTCCACACAACTTTTTACCTTTATTGTTTGCCTGTTTAAAGTTCCCATCCATTTTTAGATATACTTATTTCTGTTCCCAGCAATTCCCTTCAGTGCGTTTACATTTACATATGTAATTTTCATTCCAGGCAAACGAAAAAAAAAATATTTTCAAGAAAAAGAAAATTAAGACTTTGCCTAATCTTCTTTCTAATTGAGATCACCTGCTTCATATTATTTCTAAGTAAAATTAAGAAACACACATTGGAATCAAGAAATCGATTGCTAATCAAGGTTGAAAAAGGTAGAACACGAAGCCATCGCCTTTTTCTCAGTGGATTTTTTAGCCAGCTAGAAACACAGTCCTGGTGGATTCTAGGGCTTGTATTTCAGAGCTCTCTGGATAAATGCTATGAGCAACAGGAAGGCTGCTTCTGCCCTCAATATTGGGGATATTTATGCTTCTTGATATATGTTCACTTTTCCTTTTCGTTACAGTGTTTATCTTCTAATTCACAGAAATGCATATTATTAAATATTTACATTTCTCTTATTTGAAAGAATCTGGGCATATTCAAGTAATAGGTCAGTCAATATACACTGACATTTCTTTCTTCGAAATGTTGCAGAAACTGTGGATGTCAACTGAGCCCCAATTGGCCCGTTATTTTTTTAGATTATATAAATGGCCTCATAGTCTTCTCCACGATCCCCTAACTGAAGAGATTTCCTTTGATCTGAAACACCTTTTTTCTAATCATATTTTGCAAATACTTTTAAAAAACCTTTTATTGTACTACTTTCACAGTATTTCAGCTGAACACAGTCACTGGTGCTAAAGGTTTTGACAACTGAAAGACCGATGCTTACACAGGTCTTGGGCTTACTTGGTATTTAACATGGCCAGACACGTGTGTCTGAGGAAGCACATGTTTAATCAGCTGCCTAATCAGCAACATTCTTCATTTCCCATCTGCATCAACTTCTCAGATTTTAAGAGATGGCCAGGACAGTTTTAAGAGTTTCTGGAGTTTGGCTTTGAAGCACAAATTAAGATTTGATAGACTTCCTTCTTTAGAGTAATTTACTAAACTTCCCTTGCTCAGAATAAAGGAGATAATGTAAACCTATGAAATTTTGCTAGAAGATAAGGTCCTACGGAAAGGAAGCCCATGCTTCTCATTGTTTATCAAGGTTTGTTAACATTGCCTAATAGCCATTCATTGCATCATTCGTTTAATGAATAGTGTCTTTTATCGGAAAAGTACTGTGCTGGATGTATATACATTCAATGTATATACATTTTTTTAATTTAGTTTCTTAATTTGGTATATGATGTCTGTTTTGGAAAATGAATTTTTTATTTGCATCTCCCGGTATGAAATATACACCTACCCTATTCTTTTTTAGAGTCAGAGATACAGCATTATAGAAGTTTTGAGCTGGCTTTTCTCCCTGCCTTCATTCTCCTTGATGTAGTCATTCCCAGTGAAGGGGATCATTGGTGCATGTAATCCAGATCCCCAGCTAATCCCCTTCGTGGGGTGGGGTCACAGGCCCACCACTGGGGGCCACAGTCCTCATCACACCTGGGGCCTGGCCATGGCTCCCCCCTGGGGGACATACAGCAGTGTCTGGACACTGCGGAATAACTCCCAAGGCAGGAGGGTAATCTGCAAGGCAAATAGTCCCACCAGGATCCTCAGGAGCCCTTCATCCAAAGAACAAAAAGCAGGCAGCAGGCCCTCCCTCCTAGAGTCTCAAAAACTTACCCTCTTGCCCTAAATTCAGAGACTCAGTGTCATTCAGATAGCCCAGTCCAAAGCCAGCTGAATTTTAACCAAAGGAAATTTTCCAACAATATAGGAACTACCTTAGGTCAGATATTAAAGGGAAGGCTTGCTCTGTTCAACCACAGCCGCAGCTGGTGGAGAGGAACACAGTAAAGCCATTTGGTGTTCCTAAGGCGTTAGCACTCCATTCAATTCTGGGCTTGCACTGAACGGGAGACTTTGGGATGCCATTAGTTAATTTGCAACCACTTCTTGGTCCTCGGGTTTTTAGGACCTGATTCTTTGAATTTGAGTTTAAGTACATTATAGCCAAGCGGTACAGACACAGCAAGATTCTCATTTGAAAGTTGTGTCAGTCATATTGGCTATTTGAAGCAGTCATTATATCTAAAGATGTCAGAAATCTCCAAAGGTTTATACAGTACAGGAAGGAACCTTGAGTTTAGAGACAAAATAATACAGTTTTTTGTTTTCCAAGTGACATTTTTCAGAATCTAAGCATCTAAAATGTACCTTAAAATAAGCTTTGAGGGGATAATTAATTTATCTGGTATGTGTTAGATTTCCAAGTTATTTTTGAAGGTGAGTCCCCGTTTTGAAGACATGTTAACTCTTCTTTGCTTTAAAGCAACTCTTGAAATAAAGGATCTCCCAATTTCTGATATAAAGTAAGTGATTTGGGAAAAAAAGCCATTCCAAATTCTTATTGTCTTTTACTTTCCTTTAAAGGGGAAATTGTTAAAAACTTCCACATTTTAAGCCCATGTGTTTCCAAACATCTGAAAGAGGATAAAATTAACATATTAACTCCCTATTAACATATTAACTCTCTATTAACTCCCTGAGGACAAAGCTATACAGATAAATTGTAGTTCAAGTACCCTTACAACTATTCTGTTTTTCACTTTCAGTTCAGTATTCTGTAAATTACATGAGATATTCAACTTCTAGCAGTAGATGATTTTGCCGAACTGTAGACAAATAAAAGCATTCTGAGCACATTTAAGGTAAGCGAGGCTAAGCTATGATGTGCGGTAGGTTAGGTATATTAAATGCGTTTTTGACTTACAATGTTTTCAGTTCATGAGGGGTTTATTGGGCTGTGACTCCATTATAAGTCCAGGAGCATCTGTGCTTATTAAGTACATACTGTGAATTGGACCCTGTCCTAAGCACTTTACAGACAGTAGTTCCGTTTAATCTTCTAATCTCAAAAAGAAAATACTATAAGCAATGAGAAGGAAACTGAGGTACAGAGGAGTTAAGGGGCTTACTTCAAACCCCAGTGCTGTGATGTCCTTGTGCCCAGCGTGTAGCTGCGTAGGACTGAGTGCCCAAGGAGCTCACTCTCGGTTCTAGAGTGCAAACCGGCCACAGTGCACCTCCTGGGCTCTCTTCTAGGCTCCTCCCTAGTGCTGAAGAAGCTGAGTCACAGTGCATCTATGTTGAGCCCGTTACCAGTCCCTTACCTAGAACCAAAGGTATCAGCAAGTCAGAGACCCTGGTGCTGGGCTCATCCCCCAGTGTCCTCCCATTTTTTTGCTTCAGGTGAAGTTGAATGGCACCTGTCAGATGATATGGAAGCCATTTTCCTCCTGCCTTGCAGCTGAGATGCACCCTTAACTTCCAGTTCACAGGAGTAGGATAAACTCAGTTCCTCTCTTCTCCTCAATAGTTTTGCCTTGCGCTCTGGAGAAATGTAGGTCTTGGTCTTTCTGATGTGGATTAGCTGTTTATGAGGTTTCACCAGAAGCCTGCTGGTCTGCCAGGTTGGGCCACTGTGATAGCTAAAGCTACTTAATACCCCAAGCAAGAACACCAACCTGTAAAAATTGCATATCCCATGGACTTTAAACGTACATTTCTGATAAAATTTTTAAAGCTTGCTGGATTTTATTAGAATATGTGAACCAGACTGAGTATATTAAATTTATGAATCCAGTTGATGCAGCACCATAATAATTCAATATAATATGCTTATGTCATTAAACTCATAAAGAAGATTCTCTGAATAGCTATAATGAATAGTTCTGATTCTGTAATCACAGACTAACATTTTCACCCTGATGAATTTTAACTGGGAGCTCTCAGACTTCTCTCTAACATCAAGAAATAAATGCCATATTTCAAATGATGACTACTTATTTCAAGTATTTACTTTGAAACCTAGGATAATAAAAGTTGCTGGAAGGAAGAAGTACCTGCTAAGACAGAATTATTCATTAGAAATGCTGTGAAAAGATTGGAAGAGGTTGGAAGAAGTAGAATAGGACTTTTTAATTTATATTTAGTCACAAATTTTGGCTATTCCTAAATATAAAAACCAAAAAAAAGTTCTTCATTCTGCTTTAACTAATTTCATTTATTCCCTCATCTCTTACGTTATTCCCAAACCCATGTATTCTATTTTGGTTATCTATCGTTGTGTAACAGACTATCCTAAAACTTAGCGCCTTAAAGACAACCACCATCTTATTCCTTATGATTCTGTGGTCCTAAAATTTGGGCAGGGCTCAGCTGAGTGGTTCATCTACTCCAGGTGGTGCCAGGTCAGGCAACTTACCAGACCACTTACATGTGTAGCTGTTTTGATCAAGCTCCACTAAAGACTGGGCTCAGCTGGGGCATTGGAATTCCCAAGGTGGCTTCTTTACTCACAGCATTACTGCCAGTGCATCCCATCGGTTAAAGCAAGTCACAGGCCCCACCTACATTTAAGGGGCGGGGCCATACAAAGGTGTGAATCCCAGGAAGCATGGTTCAGTGGGGCCACCAGAATAGCAAACTATCAGACATACCACTTTCCCAGTGATCTTCCTCTTTATCACCACCTTCACCTCTGTTTGACTTTGTACTTGATATTAGGAATTGTATTTAGTATTGAACAAAAATGGATTCTACTTTTAGACTAAGGTTATTTTTAAATGATTCTGGGAATTCTGAACATTAGGAATTTCAATTTTGACATGATCCTGCTCAGAGAGATTGACAAGTATCACAGAAAGACAACTGGATATTTAAGAATATGTAGAGTTATAGTCCAATCTCTCTCAGCTGTCGTTCTTCCTTTATTAAAGGATCAAAAGGTCTAGCTAAGATTACTCAGCAGCAACATTGCTGGTTTTATGAGGACAAGAGAAAGGACTGGGTGACCTTCCAAAGATTTTTTTCAGGCTCTTGAGTCTTAAGTCAGACAGAAATGTCAAGTGTCTACTCTCCAGCATTGCTGGAGAGAGTAAAAATTGGTACAGTGTTTGTGGAGAACAATTTAGCAATATCTATAAAAATTAAGAATGCATATACCTTTTGACTCACCAATTCCATTTTAGGAATTTACCCTACAGGTAAAGCAACACACTTGCCAATACATAAGATTATTTATTATGGTGTAATTTAGAATAATCTCCATTCTTCACTCTTTCATTCAACAAATATATACTAAGCACCCACAGTGTGCCAGACACTGTTAAATACCTGGTGTACATCCTTTGAATAAAATAGTGAAAAATCATCTGCTTTGTATAGTTTACATTCTTGCAAGACTGCAAAGGATTGAAACAGCCTACATGTCCATTCATAATGAATTAGTACAATCAATTTCAGAATGAGAAACTATTTACTTCCAAAGAATGGAAGTATAAATTGTATAAATTGTAATAGTATAAATTGTTAAGTGAACAGAGTAAGGTAGGGAAGAGAGTGTCTCTTGTGTGCCTGTTTTTGTGAATTGAAATGGGGGATGGGTCTCTATTTGCATTTGCTTGTGTTGGCATAAAAATGTTCTAGAAAGATATATTAAAAAAACCCTAATAACAATGAATTCAGACACTAGGGGAGATATGGGAAACATAGAGGTAGGTTGGAAAGACTTTTCATGATAGCAAATATGCACACACATGCTCACAGTGAAAAGTTCCCTTTCAGTTTGTATATATATGTGCGTTTGAGTATTAAACTTCCAACCAGTAAAGTGTTATTTAAAAATCAGATAAATTTTTAAAACAGAAATATTAGCACCTGCTATGTGCTCAGAACTCATGTGTTAGAAGGCATGGCTACTCCAGAGTCTTAGTATGGAGCTGTGCTGTCTGGTATGTAGCCGCCAGCCACATGTAGCTATTTAATTTTAGCCTAATATTTTCATTTAAAAAAACTTAAAAATTCTATTTCTCCATCTCACTAACCACGTTTTAAGCACGTCGCCACCACATGGCTACTGTAGTGGGCAGCGCAGACACAGACACTTCTGTCCTCTTGGAAAGCTCCGTAGAACAGTGCTGCTCTGGAGGAGAACTTCAGACTCAGCACACCTGGAGCCTGCGGGAATGTGTAGGACACAGGACACATGCTCAGCCTGTGAGCCTCAGACCCAGCTGAGGGTGCTCCCAGCCAGCGAGTGTGAACAGACTGTATTGACTTAAGTGAGTTCTCTACCCTGGTGTCTGCTTTGCTGTGGCCTCTCTGTCATGTGTTTTATATTCTTGGTCACAGTTTAGACTAGGGATTGGCTGTGGTCGTATGGCAAGGAAAATTCTAAGAATCACTCCCAGGGACCCTCACCCTTGTATAATCCTCCCCGCTTTGATTGTGTGAGGACCCTGTGAGTCTGATGAGATACCACTCCTGTGATCATGGTGGGTGGCATGGTGAGAAGGGAATTATCTCTGCACATTTAATGTAATCATATGAGCCCTATATAAGCAGAGTTTTCTCTGGCCAGAGCAGGAAAGGAAGCAGAAATTCACAAGCATCAACATAAAAAATACAGAGATGAAACTCTAGGTAAAAATTATTTGGGAGTAACATACAAGATATACGATTGCAATCCAGGACATACCTACATTGCCCTGATGAATTTTAACTGAGGAAGCTCTTAGATGCCACTACAACATCAAAAAATAAATGCCATATTTCAAGTGATAACTATTTCAATTATTTACTTTAAAACCTAGGATAGCAAACATAGCTTGTATAAAGAAGTACCTGCTAAGACAGAATTATTCATTGGAATAGGTGGCCTCTGGTATGTCCAGAGAACAAAGCAAAAGTCAGGGTTTACTGAAGAAAGAGGAGGTCATGCAAGATGTTTTGAAAGAAGGCTTACTGGCGCTGGTAGCATCTTACCAGTGCTGGAGTGTCAATAGTTGCTAGGTAGGGTTTGTAATCTGGGCATTACCGTTAAGGCCCTTGCAGTTTTGGATCAGGCTGTGAGACAGGCGTGTGTTTTTGTATCAGTGGCTAGCTATCCTTGTGCTACTAGCTGTCCTTGTGTGACTCATGTAGTAAGCTGCATTTGGGAATGTTTTTTGTGACAGTTCCTGTTATCAGGCAGTTGTGGATGAAAGCCCTTCCCTGGCTCCGAGTGAGTCTATTTTGAATCTTACGACTTTCAGAAAAGCATGAGAGGGTAGCACAGTCATAGCATTATTAAAAAAAAAAAAAAAAAGAAAAGCATGAGAGGAACCTGATCGCTGGCTCCAAACATGGAGGGGCCAAGTGCTGCCAAGCGTGGGTGATCTTTAGGAGCTGAGGGCAGCCCCTGGCTGACAGTCAGCAAGGGGACCTCAAGCAGGACCTAAGTCCTACAGTCGAGAAGAGCTGTATATGGCCAACAACCTGAAGGAGTTGGGAAGTGAGCCTCCCGGTAAGAGCCCAGCCTGTTCCACACCTTGATTTCTACCTGTGAGACCATGGGCAGAGAACCTCGCCGCACTGTGCCAGGACTTCTGACCACAGAACTGTGAGCTAATGAACCGTGGTGAAGTTTCTCATTTGTTATATAATCACTTACATAATGTCTTCAATTTTGCCTTTTGGCCCACAAAGCCCAAAGTATACTGTCTAGCCTTTTATAGAAAGGCTAGAAAGCCTGCCTAACCCTGATCTAGACTGACACATGCTAGGTAAAGGTGTGCAGTGTCAGCACCAGGGCTGCTGCAGTGAACCCACTGAGAGTCTCACGCTGGAGGTTCCAGTGGAATCTTAGGGTGGCTCAAGGCCTTCCAGCAAATGGTAGAGGAAGTAGAAGTTGGGGATTAGCAAGCATATGGAGACTCGTGGAAGTCTTCTCGCATCACTTGACCAATAGCTGTGCACGGCAGCTAAAAGAGACTTATGAAGGCCTGGCAGGACTCTGAGGGTCAGAGAGAAGAGAGACCACCACCAGGCACAGTGCCACCACCCCATGGCATAGGACCCCCCAGTGTGAGGACTGGCAGAGTGCCCATCTGGGAGCAGCCCCACTTCCAGGAGTGCATCTCCCATGCCAAATGGTCCATGCTGCTGCCCGATCCAGTCATGCTGGGCAATTGGTGCCCCAGAGCTCTGCTTCCTGCCCCTACGCTTTGTACATGCTTCCCACTCTGCCCAGAACAGGCTTCCTCCAGTATCTTCTTCCAGCAACTTCACCTGCTGAATTCTTACCCTTTTGGGTCTTGGTATAAAACTGAGTCTTATTCACTTTTGATGCCCCAGCTCCCAGCCCAGCACCCGCATGTGGAAAGCACTCAGTCAGTGTCTGTTGGGTACATGAATGAAGTCTGAAGAGAGGGGAGTCGACACAGAGCAAACCTTGAGCCAGTCCTTAAAAGATGAGTAGGATCTGGATGATGAGCAAAGCACCAATGGGAACATGGAATGATTCTGAGCAACAAGAGGAGGGTGTGAGCCAGTTCCTGCGCCTTGGGAGACCAGGCACCCTGTCTGTTTTATTCAATACTCAATACCCAGGGTCTGGCACGCTGCTTCATGGACAGCAGGTGTGCAGTGGCCGTGCTGGATGAATGAGTTGCCAGAATCTAACTGTGTCCTCATTTAATCAGAGTGTGGAGCATGTTGGAGGCACGTTAGAAAAGGAACCCAGCATATCTGATGCATGTAGCCAAATTTTAAGATTCCTAAAAAGCCAGTGAGAGGTGTTTCGACTAGAATTTATGGGAGGTTAAAACTGGGAAGTTTTGACTGGGGGAATCATAGTGAACCCCGCTAGGCTGATTCATGGTCCTTGGCCAGCAGTAACTGGGCCTCTCTCAGGTCTAGAAACATCCCAGAGTTTCTCCATTCAGGCCCTCAGAGCCCATCAGTCGATGATGAATTTTCCAAGTGCTGCAAGTAAACGAAACCTCTTAGTCTTACTAAACCGATACCTGTCTTTAAGCTGCCACCATGGCCAATGGCTTCTGAGAATGAGGAATACCATTGAACTCTCTTCCCTGTTAATGTGTCACAACGGAAAGGCAGATAAGGCCCCATGACATTTTCAAAGAACACTTCAATTTTAGTAATTTCAATAACTTTAAATTAAATTACAGATTTATGTTAAAATTTTGTGAAATGAAGAGGGCTCCACAACAATGAGATGGTTGGGACAGTCATTAGAATGACACAGTTGGGGTGATATATTGCACATGAAACAAGCAGGAGGCTGCAGTTCTATTCATGTGCCCTATTAAAACAGAAACTTTTTAATAACATAAAATGGTCACAATTTTATCTCCCTGCTAATTAAAATAGAGGGAAGGGAGCCAACAGATAAGGAGGCTGAGGTCTTTCAAATGCTTCTGAGGGCCTCATTCTCATTCCTGCATCTTCTCCACACACATACACACATAGCAGTTGATTGAAATTCAAGGAAAATTCTGGAAGCCTCCATGAGCATAGTATGAACCGACCCCCAAAGAAGGGCCATGTTCCATTTCAGGCTTAAGAGCTGGAACCTTGAGAATTACGTCAGGCCATTCTGGCTTTTCCTGAATCTGAAGAAGCGGTCACTTTGTCAGCCCATTATGGCCTGTTGACCTTGGCCAAGTCACTGTCTTTGGGGATCTCACTTTCTTCATCTGTAAACCAAGTAAACCCATACCTGTCATCCTCCTCCTCCTCCTCCTCCTAAGGGTGTTTTAGAGGTTCACATGAGCTCATGAACTGGACATTGCTTTGTACAAAGTGCCGGCATGCCTAAGTTAAAATTCAAAGCCCTCCACGTGCTGCCTCAAGTTCTGTTGTCCCACTCAGATTCCTACACACACTGGCCTTCCTGCCTTATTCACATTGTTTCCTGAGCTTGGGCACCACTCCTCCTTTCCTCCGTCCCTGGTCTAAAACCTTCCCTTCTTTTAAGATCCCAGACCTGAAGGGGGAATTGGCTGTAAGATGGGATGGGGCCACACCATGTAGTGCCTTGCTGACTTCATACATTTTTGCCAGGATGGACTGTGGAGCCCATGGTCAGTACCTATGGCCAGACTAGCATTTCATCCAGAAGAGCTAGAATTGAAAAGAAAAACCCAGATTCCTCCCATGCTGTTCCAGTAACTTCAAAGCATTTTCCTCCAGCCAGAGCTCAGACTGAAATTGCATTTAAGTCACATGTGAATCATGGTAATATAATGACCGTCATCATCAAGCATGTCTAAAATGGAATAGCATGTAGCCACACATTATTTTTTCTTTTTCTTTTTTCTTTTTTTCTGTCTAATGCTGCTTACTGATTGAGGTACCAGACTACAGCTCTAAAACGGTGGACTAAATTCTTGCTAAATTACTCTGTATTGCTGTAGGCAATATGTTTTGTCTTTCAGAATTCATCAACAAGCCAGTAGACCATATTAGCCTATGTTTTGGTTCAAAAAATTAATAACACTTATTTGTTACGTTTTGAAGTAGTATTGGAATTTTAAAGATTGGCCTATGTGTAGATCAGGGTTTGGGGCAGGAACCTTCCAGCTTAATGCTTGGCTGGGGACAGACCAGTAGGACACAGTGACCCACCTGAAATGTTATTCTGGAAAGCCTGCTAGGGTTGACCTCTTCCTAACAGGAGAGCGCTGTGGGCAGATGCCTTCATCTGACCACAGACTAGCTCTGGAGGAACTTGGTTGTGGTCCATAAGGAAGGTTTCTTCTGATTCCTGACTGATGTCTGTCCCCAGCCAGCACTGGGGAATGTTGTTCGTTAACTTGATCGTAAATGTAGAAAATGACTGTGGCCATCGTAAGCAGATGGAGTTATCAACTCCAGCATTGGAGATGGACAGGGACCAAAAGCCCCTTTTCCAGGTGAAGTTCCTGAATTTCTCACACTCTTGAAAATGTTCCATAATAGCAGCTGCATAATCTGGAAGGTGATTTCTCCAAAGGACCCCTGGGTCCCCCCAATTCCTAGTGGTAGCTCGATTATCTCTTTGGTTGTGAGGAGTCCAGAATATCAATGGGAAAAATTCGCCAGCCCTCTGCCTTAAGTCAGCCGGATAACCAGTGCCCAGAGGCAGGAGGGCTATTTCTCCAGAAGGGCATCTGGGTGCAATTGGGCACGGAAGTGGATGCAGGGCAGTGCCCCCTGGGGCCGTCATGTGACATCAGAGCATTCGTAGAGCTGAGAGTGTGAGCCTCCCAGGGGAGGAAGTCTTTCTTCACATTCACATAGGACATTAATGCTGGAGAACCCAGTGCCCACTGGTCACCATGAGAGCATCATCAGGCCCGGGACTCGCAGCGTGTCTGGCCCAGGCAGCTGAGATGCCTGGTGTGGACGGCCTTGCCCAGGGAGAGACAATGGTGTCAGCTGGGGGGCCGACTGAGAGGCAGGGGTGACAGGCTCTGTGGATGACAGCCGGCAGCCCACGTGTAGGGTGTCTCTGATGATTGGCACGTTCCTCATCCCTCTGCTCGTTTCTCTTAACTTCTACTTTAAAAGCTCATAGCCCCCTATGGGATTTTGTCTTTGTTTTAGGGGGATTTTAAAAATCTCACTTCCTTTGGAACAGGCGCATGGGGGTCCTTCTCTCCCAGTTCCCTCCCCACCCTTGCTCACTGCCCCTGCATGGGGTGACTTTTCCGAGCTACAAAGCATGCCCGAACCCGTAGAAGAAAGGCACCGTATATCATCGAGGTACTCGGTGGCAGCACTGAAATATACCTTAAAGATTAGCCATCTAAATTTGATTCTCTGAAAGTATTGATAAGAAAACACATTATTTATGCTTCAGGGTTGGTCCAAGTCACAGAAAGTAAATAACCCAGATAAATGTCTGATACATTTCTTATTATTCTTAAATCCTATTTGCCAACTCGGTAAACAAATAAATCCTGAGCATTTGTCTCCGGCATTGTGGGGCTCCTGCCTCTTTTGTTCTCCCCACCATCCTGCCCCTTCCTCTCTGGGCAGCCCCCAGACAGTCCCCTCTGTCTCTCCGTGGCCCCCTCTCTCCAGGCCTCTTTCCCTTCCTGTGATCACTCACTCTCAAGGAGACCCTCTCCTAGCCCCCTCTTCCTCTGCCATTGGGTCTCATTTCCTGGTTTGCCATCTTGTTGAAAGAGGATCTGGTTTAATCTGCTTTTCCTCCTCCCAGGTTCCAAGGCAGGGGCCGTAGCATTGCACAACCCTAGAGGGCGCAATTGCAGTTCTCGGTGGCCTTGATGCAGGGCGTTTGACAAAGCAGAGACTCAGGTGTGACACAGTCCACAGGGTGAGCAAGAGCTGAAGGCCTTCTGTGGTCCCTGACATGCTACCGAGATTTAAATATGCCTGCTTTTATTTCTTTTCAAGATGGGGAAAATGTCATGTGAGAGGCAGAAACAGAAATTGGATATTGGATTTCACGAATCCTTTTCCTGCTTTGCCCTTCTGACCCTGATAAGTCACTTAAACGCCTAATGTCCTTCCGTTTCTGCAGTACTCTGTTATGAAGTGCACTGCCCCGGGGATGCAGCTCAGCTTCTCGACTTAATTTTCACACCCCACGAGGGCTGGGATGTCTCTGGATCATCAAAAAGGGACAGCCGTGACAGGAGGACTTTAAGTTTCTCCCTTCAGCTACTGATGCTGTGGAAAATACTATGAGCACAGTCAACAAAAATTACTGAAATGAATATGTGCGTTGTTAAGAATTTTGTATATAAGGATAATTAATATATGTAAAAACATAGAAATATACGTGTAGATAATAGCAGAATTCTGGTACATCGACTGATCTTGGGTTGAGCCCAAAACTCTCAGGGGAGACTTCTCTACTGGAAGGATAGTGATAAACTTGACTCACCAGACAACAGTAATAGAAGTAGATTTCCTTATTGAGGAAAAGCTCAGAAAAAAGGACCAAAGCAGTGACCATTGGTTGTTTACACGCAGAACACACGGTGGTACTGAACCAGCCACAACTACTATTCTTAGCTATTCAGAATCATAAGCAATGTACTAGACATTTATCCGGGGTTATTTACTATCCAGCGCACAGTGTGGATGCATCTCACGAGCATGGTGTTGAGCAGTGGGAGCCAGACACAAAAGAGAGTGTATCCTGAGTGATCCCGTTAACATGAAGTTCAGAAACTGGCAAGACTGTGGTGCCACAAGTCGGAATAGCAGGTGCCCTTGATGGAAGGATGGTACCTGGAGGAAGGGGCACTGGGGGGGCTGCCCGGGGGCTGGCAGTGTTGTGTCACTGACATCTGGATGCCAGCGGCATAGGTGTGCCCCCTTTGTGAAGATGCAGTAGGTTGTACACTTCTGATCGTGGTGTTTCCTGTGCATAGTCCTCAGTTTTAAAAAATTAACTTATCAAAATCAATCATCAAGGGTTCTTCTCGGCAACTTTCCTGAGTGTGGCAGTGTCCCCGATAATGGGGGGGGGGGCTGCAAAGAAGAATAAGATGCTGTCTGTAACCTCAAGAACCTTCTGGAATTGTATTTCTGTCTTTTCTGTCCCCAGCCCTAGCCCCTGTCCCTTGGTTTTGTCATCCGCCACGGTTTGCTCAGCCCACTCTAAGCATGTGGCCCTAGACACAGGTCATGCCTCTTCATACAGACTTTAGAGCACTTTGAGGTCGCCTGAGAGCAAAGAACACTTCCTAATAAAATAATTTCTTTGCACCAGGGAAGCCAAAGCTGCCTCATTCTCCTTAAGCAGAGATTTATTTTGCAAAGAGAAAAACTCTTCTGTAATGTTTAGAATTAGTCAAATCGGGTCTTTCTATTGGGAGTTTTCATCAAACCATACTAATGAGTTTATTTAAAGAAAAAGGCATTACTTGCAGTTGATTTATTATTCTCTTTTTACAGTGGTGCTCTGGCAGGGAAGGCATCTTGAATACTTCCTCTCTTTTTCTTTTTATTTATATTTTTAACTTTTACTTCTCTTTTCATTATACCCTTTAGGCGTTATTGGCCCTTTAAAGGGACCCTACTTTGTGAACTAATTATGACAAATGTTGATGCAGCATCTGTTCCCAGATTTAAATTGCCTCCTGTACTGTCAGGGTTCATCTCGAAGGCAAGTTCGTGGTGAACATTAGTCTGCTGGCTAACGACAGCCTGTGGGAGACCCGAAGCGGGAGCCACGCGGGAGCCACCGAGATGCTCGGTGCAGGTCCCGCTGCACAGATGCCTGTGCAGGTCCCGCTCCAGCCGAGCGTTGCACCATGGGAGAGCTGCAGCTCCGTGCACACGTGGGCAGGCTCCTCGTCTTTCTTGTTCTAAATCATTTCACTCTTGATCGTCTAAAAGCCATCAGTCGTGCACATTACATTTCATGGTGAGCGCTGGCTGGTCGAGCGTAGTCCACGACATTTACTGGTAACCATGTTTGGCGGAATTCAAGTCCCTCCAAATCTGATATTCTCAGAGACCCCTTCCTCCAGAGAAGCTGCGTTCGAGTTGACTTTTGCCTCTCTTAAGTTTTGAGATTAAGATCTTCATTTTTCAGCAGTTGGGTTTTGGTACTTTCTTACCTTTACCTGATTAAAATTTCAGCATCCTTTCTTGAGAGGTTACCGTGAGATCCGTAAGGTAGGAATATTGAATGTGAAAACCGTCTGAGTTAAAAAAAAACACTTGCTTTCAAGTTCTTCCCTCTTGACTACCAGCCTTGCCGTCCTTTTCCAGGAGCAGCTTGCCCACCAGGAAATGGGATTACAAGAAGCAGCTGTAATTCTAGGCAGAGTGTGATGATAACATAAAATTAAGTCACTTGGGACACTTTGGAGGCATGTTGGTTATCTTGATTTGGTGGTGGTTTCACACGTGCCAGTACTCATCAAATTACACATTCCAAGAATGTGCAGTTTAGTGTGCACATAAAGTATACAAAATTGGATGTTAGAAGATTCTTAGAAACTAAGTTATTATACAAAGGTTATTAGTAATCTTTATTTTTTCAAAGAAAGTAGCTAACAAATTTTCCTTGAGCAGAGTGTCTTCTCTCAGAAGTAAATTTCAGGATGGCAATTCAGAGAGGCAGCTAAATGCTACTTCTTCTAGGGCAACGTTTCTCGATTGTGACGTTGTTGACATTTGGGGCCAGATAATTCTTTGTCGTAGGGGCTGCCCTGTGCATTATGGGATGTTAGCAACATCCCTGGCCTCCTGCTAGATGCACCACCCAACCCCTCCCTGTCACAGTCAAAAATGTCTCCAGACATTGCTGAACATCCCACGCAGGGCAGAATCGCTCCTTGTTGGGAACCACTGTTCTAGGCTTAGATCATGTTTCTTAGACTCATTTTTATCATGACTCCAAGTCCAGAATTATTATATTTAATTTTGAAGATTGTGCCAGGATTGTTTATATCTTTTAAACGCACCGAGTTGGTAATAAAGGTTTAAGTCTAACCCCTTCCGTCTGCCCCATTTTGCGTTATAGATTTGCCTGACCTAGAATATATGCACTATTCTTTCGCGTCCTCTTTCTTTTGACACATCCCTCCAGCACCCACGTCTGATTTTATCCCCGGCGTCTCAGAGCCTCGTCTCACACATGTTTTGCCTCCTCCGCGCCAGAAAAGGCGGGTGACGTTGCGACAGACACGTGTCGGGGTTGGGGGAACAAGGGGTCCAGAGCAGTTAATCTTGGTAAGGATTCCTTTTCGTTGGTGACGGTAGGGTTTGCAGAGAGATCTGTAAATACCAGTGCCTAGAACTGGCCTTGTCCCTAACGTTTCTTTCCCTTTATTTTATAAGAAGGATTCATAGCAGATACTGGCTATGCAATTTCAAAATGACAATAAGCAGCACGTTTAACATTGTACAGATGGCCAGCCTTTTTTTTTTTTCTTTTAATCATCTTTCTATTTAATGAGTAACTTGAGGGGGAAATGACTTTTTAAAAATAGAGTATTAACAAGTGACGCTGTTGCTGAGAAGCAGATCCGCTGTGCCAGGCACCCAGGGCATTGTCTACAGGTGGACCTCAGGCAATGTTGCCCTGAGCCAAAGAAATTTCTCTTGTGTGTAGGTGTGCTGTGGCTCTGTGTTCTTGGATGGTCTGTCGGCAGCTAAGGGGGTCGGGGACATTCTGCGCGTGCCAGTTCCAATGACAAAGTTAGCGCTTCCCGGGTGGATGGGAAGTCGTTCCTGGACATTTCATCTCCTCGCCTCCATCCCGCAGTGTCTTGACCGTGTTCTTAACTCTCGTCTCTTCTTCAGAAATACCTCAGGGACTTTTTCAGCGTGATGCTCCAGTCCGCGACGTCTCCCCTGCACATCGACAAGGTGGGGCTGACTCTGTCCAAACACACCATTTGTGAGTTCTCACCGTTCTTCAAGAAGGGAGTCTTTGACTACAGCAGCCACGGGACGGGGTAGAGCCGGGGGTGACGGAGGGACCCACACAGCAGTGCCTTCTCCTCGAAGCGGGCTCAGGCCCAGGACAGCGTCCCATGTAAGGATCCGGGCTGCCTCACGTCTTCATACCCAGTGCCTGAGTCCGGGGATGGGACGCTTCGCCTGCCGACCATGGTGACCCTGGCAGGGAGCTGTTACTGCTCCATTGAGGTTGAATGTGGCCTTTTCCCATAGCGCTTCCTCCTCACTGCGCGGCGCAGTGGCAAGATGGCTGTGGCTTGATTATCTGGGGCTCCCTGAGCCAAGCCAACCTGGGACCTCCCAAAGTGGGTGGCTCACCAGACCACCCTTAAATGACTTTCATCTGGTTTCCTCTTTCACCAAAATACACCCGTATTTTTTATACTCCTTCCATGTGGCTGGCTATACCCCAAGAAACGCTTTTTAAATTATTTCATTGTATTTTTTCTTCTTTCCTTCCTTTGAATCAGAACTTTTATATAATGCCTACACACTGATGTTTACACAGAATTTCATATTCTGCACAAAGGATTTTTAGTCCAATCATGACTAGAGTCTTCCCCATTTGACAAATTGGATGTAGACGGCATCACTTAAAATTTCTGTAAATCCCTACAAATAGGATATTTGTTTAACCTTGAATATCCAAGGCCATTTTCCCAAACATAAATGCTACTGTGCATTCTCGAGCTTTTTCTGCTAAGCACAAAATGAGCGCAAAGCTAAATGCATATTTTTAAATATTTTTCTGTTCACATTTTTGTTAAAGAATCTACTGGATCTTTAGCAGAAAAAGTAGAATTTACTGCAATTTATTAATGATCTCTTAAATTACTCAGGACGTAATGTAGCATTTGCACATCTATATAAAGTAAAACTGCTTTGTTTTACTAAAGAGAAAAATGTGAGTAGAAAAAATATATATGTGGTATATATTGAAATGTATATAATTCTGCATATAGATTTATATATGTACACACTCCTGTATAATAGTTGTATCAAAATTTATAATCACACCAAATTTATTAAAAGTATTTGCTTTTTCAAAATTTAAATTGAGCTGCTATCAATATTAAATGAAATTATGAAATCTACTCTGTAGCTCAGTTTAAGTTTGTGACATAATCATTTCTACTGGTTTGTTTAAAAATTGATCTCGTGCTTGGAAAGATACATAATGTATAACTTAACATTTGTATGACAGAAGATGCAGTTATAGTAATGTTTGAAGTCATAAATGAATGGTTAACGGAACATGTTTACATTAAGTCGTCTAGAATGTGCCTGCACAACAGAGCTCTCCAACCTGAAAAATATGTTTAAAGATGCAATTATCCCTTTAAGGAGGAAAACTATTATTGCACTAATTAAATATCATAGTTTAGCGGGAAAAAAAATGAGGACTTTTTTTTAATTGCTACAGAAAGAACTGTTTTTGTCTGCAGTTGTGATTACAGGCATAGGTTTAGGAGCAATTACTACCAGAGAATTTCAAGCTAGAGATTAAAGGATAAAAGCTGGGGAGATAATAATTAACCATAGGTCATTTATTTAAAAGGAGTCTCTAAGCACTAAAGAGCATCCCTCATTTGCTGAGTAAACTAAATGGTTTTCTTCGACTGACCAGATAATCTATCTCTTGCCCTTTTGGACCTGTATTGGAGACTGGCCTTATGGCAAGTGTTTTGTTAAAATCACACAGGATGCTTAGCAAGAATAAATAGACATGTGTTTGTAAGAAGTGCAAGAATCAGAAGATCCTTTGATTCTAATCCTCACTTTAAGTAATTACAGTTTGGTTTGGAGTTTGCGTACTAGCAAGCTCTGGTTAAAGGCAGCAATAACATGAGTCATTTCTCCTCTCTGGGCCTCAGTCTCCCCATCTGACAACAAAGCTGTTGGCTGGATACTCCTCCCTGGGTTCCCTTCTGGCCCCTGGTTACAGCAGAAGAATAAATGATTCCACTTGGACCAGCTACAGTCCTTGGTGTGTGGGCGTGAAATACACACTTCCCATCTTATTTAAAGGCAGCTGAGTCTGAATAAAACATGAGGGAAAGTTGAAAAGCAAATGAAAAGTCACATCTAAACAAATAATGGAGTTCCTTTCTGGAATGAACATAAGACAGATGACAGAGTTAGGATGACAAAATTGAAACTTCATCGATTTGGACTAATTTAAAGGAGTAAAAGAAAATTAGCAAATGCGTATTTTATTACTTTCAAGTACTTCAAATAACAAAGTAATGCCAAGCTGAACACTTGAGGCAATTCAGATTGAAGTGCCATAAACTGATAAATACTTTTGTAATCAGTTGGACAAATCAAAGAAACTTAAACAGAATTTTTATGAGTAGTTTTCGCATTCCGTGCTCGGTCTTATACCATAAATATGTGCACCAAACTTGTTTAGTATCACTAATACAGTAACTGTCAGCCCGATTCCCACCCTGGCCTTGCTGTTTCTGAATTTGAAGATTCAAACTTAGGCCTGTGATTAAAGTAGGCATGTGAATAAGGAATAACCAAGTCATGCTGGCTCCCCAGTGACTGACATCTAGAAGATCCTGTGGCCAAAACTGGGGGATGCTTTTTAAGATGCATGAACAAGATACCTCCACCCCAAAGCCACTTGTGTGTACATTTTTATGCAGAAAGAGCTATCGATGTTCAATGTAGTCCCTGATCCTATCCACTCAGAGCTCTGGACAGCAGATGTGTACAAGTCTGGGCAAAAGCAAACAGGAGCTTTCACGGCTTAGAACATTCCTGAACTTGGCGGGGGGGGGGGTTCCTGAGGAGCTGCAGCTCCCACCTCGGAGCTGGGGCGCCTTGGTGTTCTGGGTTCAGCTTTTAAAGGCAAGATTTTTTTTCTCTTGGACACAGCACACGATCACAAGACCCCTGACTCCTCAGACGAGCTCTCAGATGAAGAGCAGTGTTCTGTTGTGAAGTGGCTCCTTACTGCTCATATTCTGAGCTTGCCATGAGGCAAGTCTCATCCCCTCAAAAAGAACGTGGGTAATGATTGAAGCCTGACATGATCGATGACAACTATGTCCTGTTCCAAACAGCAGTATTAGGTTTTCAAATACACTCTTTTACAAATGCTGTAAGTGTTGTCTTGAGGTGTCATTAGTTAACAGTTGAACGTTTCTTTTCTTGGATGGAGCGGAAACAAGGTCTCACTCTGTCTCCCCGGGCTGCATAGCTCACTGCAGTCTCAAACTCCTGGGCTAAAACAATCCACCTGCTTCAGTCTCCCAAGTAGCTGGGACTACAGGTATGCACCACTATGCCCGGCTAATTTTTCTGTTTTTATGGGGTCTTGCTTTGTTGCTTAGGCCAATCTTGAATTCCTGGCCTCAAGCAGTCCTCCCACTTCAGCCTCCCAAATTGCTGGGAGTATAGGCATGAGCCACTACGCCCAGCCCAGTTGAATGTTTCTGCCATGTGAGACTTTTCTCCTCTTGAATTTCTACCCACACCTACAGGAGTGGTTCGGACTTTATAGGAAGGTCTTTTTTTTTTTTTTTTAATCATTTTAAATAAAAGAAGGGGAGTAGAATATTTAGGTAAAATAAATCCATTGGAAAAATTAACTGCTTCAATTTTACTTAAATTATACCAACAGGTGATTTATGTTTTGGGAAAACTGATTAAAGACTATTGGTCTACTTGGAGACTCATTCTCAACAAATTAAGACTTGTGTATCCTGCCTTTTCACACCAGGCTCCTTCCACATGCAAAAAAAGGACCAGGTTATTGACTTTTTTTTTTTTTTTTTCTATTGAGACTGCTTTTTCTAATGACAATGCATTAGATGGGAAATGGTTCTGTGGTACTCAGTTTGGAATTTTGCACATAGGGAATTATTTCCAAGTTGTAAGAAACTGGCGTTGTTTCAGATTTCCAAAGCATCCTATTTCAAATTGATTCTACAGTGATGCCTTGGAGTGAGTGGGTGGGGGGTGATGTTGGTATTGGCCAGGTTGTTACCTTCAAAATGATTCTTTAGGGATCCAGTAGAACTATGTGAAATTTTAAAGTGGTTGGAGGGACAAAAAGATAATTGACTGAACTGAAGGAATTCAAGAATGTGAGTTCATCCTTGTTACCTACAAATAGCACTTTCATGCACTTAGCACTATAGAGCTATGGGCACTAGGCTCTGGCACTGTCTCCTAAGGTTATCTCATGCCTTTCTAGAATGTTCTGTGCATCTCTTGAAAAATGACTAAATGCAAAATGTTCTTTCTTTGACTATGCTCATTTGGTACCCCTTTATTTGAAAGTGAAATAGACTTTTTTCTAAGGATTACCTCTGATTACACTGATTTCTATGGGAGTTTGAGATTCATAGATGTGGTTTTGCCCCGGCTCCATTGCTGAAAAAGCAGAATATTCCCCATTCAGAGAGAGAAATGGATGTGTTTGCAAAAAGATGCACAAGCCATGTCTCTACGTTGAAGAAGGGGAAGTGCAACGAGTACAAAATGGGAAATGCATAAAGGAACATGTAAGGAGCCCCCCACAAGGTTAGAATTACGGAACTATTTGGTAACACTAAAGCAGGTCACCACATAGAGGGAAGGAAGCCTTTCTCCAGAATTTAAATCTGGAAAAAAACATACATGGAAAATAGTTAAACATCTTCACTGTTTAAAAGCAGAGTCATTTTCCTCAAAGTGTCATGAATCCTTATACATAGTTAATGTTTGCAGAAGTGTTTGTTTCTTTCCAGTAGCACTTACAGTTGTGCCTGAGCATCTCTCTGATGAACATCCTAGGGGGTTGCTGTTCTCAGACTCCCCAGTTCCTTTCCAGTCGTGCAGAAGGAAGGAGAGGATGCAACTGCTTTCTCAAAGCTGCCAGTACCATCTTCGGAGAAAAGAATCAACAGTGAAAATAATACCAGTTGGTGATGATTAATAGTAGTTGTTTTGAATATATATATATATAATTGCACTTTAATTGATTTATAAACTCTGCTAGCTTTTCTCCTAAAAACAGAAACTAGAAGCCATGGGAAAGGAGAGGATGGCCTGCCGTCATAAATGACGTTTTTGGTGTGGTGTTTTAGCTGGATTTCAGTGAATGCGGTAAGAAAAGTTGATCCACAGAGGGTGCAAACCTTCAGCTGCAGAGTAATTAAAATCCTGGCTGTTTATCCTTCACAAGTGAATGGAGAAGGTCATGTTTACATTTATAAAGGGTTTGCAGTGCCTTCTGATACAAGAGCAGCAGTCCCAGCGCACCCATGTGTAGAGTTGTGTTTTGTTTTTAATAACGAACTCCTCATCAAAGAGTGCAGAACTGCCTTGAGGGTTTGGGGTATGGAGTGTTCCTGCTCATCTGAAGAGCTTGCTGTCTGCCGTCCATGTGTGCAGCTCTGCCTAGGAGACCCTGGTGCCACCCGGGGAGGACCTCCCTGCACACCTCAGGCCTGCTCCCCACAGCAGTCCCCACCGCGTGAGCACACAGGGTGTGCCACTCTCCTGCCCCGCCTGCCGCCCCCTCTGGCCCCTCTCACCCTGTACCCCTGGGGGCTGGGGAGAGGAAGAGATAAGGACAGTGAGCTGTCCAAGGTATTTGAAGTTGACCTCAGCACATTTAGAAGGTATGGAGGATGCTTGCCCTCCTTGAAGCCACCTGTGTAAATTCATGTCATGGTCACCTCCCCAGCCCCTCCTCCTGCAGGGCGTGATGAAGGATCAGACCAAGCTCTGGTCATGCCTGTGGCCCCACCGGCCACATGTGGTGCCAAGGACCCAGCCGAGAGAGAGCGTGGCGCTGAGAATGTCGAGCAGGCTGGCTGCGCGCTCCTCACTCCTGTTGTTGGAGGACGAGTCTGCTCATCGGACCCCGCAGTCCACCGCCCAGTCATTGACACACTCATGAGCATCTTCTGTGTCCCTGCACGGGGCCGTGTGCCAGGCACACAGTGGCAGGTGTCGTGGCCATGGGTCCTCCCTCGCGGAACTCTCATTCCACTCAGATGGACCAATAATGGCACAATTATGTGACCACAAATTGTGATAAATGCTACGAAGGAAAAGTAGAGGCTGCTGGGAGATCACACGCTAGAAAAATGATCCAGTTTGGGAGGCTCAGAGCTTTCCCTGGGAAGCAGTGTTTGGGTAAAGACCTGAGAGATGAGGAATGAGTATCTGGGGCGGGCAGAGCGATCACCCCAAATTAAGGAAAGACCTTGCACAATGGAAATTGCCTGCCCTGGCTATAACATGAGAACAACCCCAGGACTGGAGAGGCAGGCAGAGGTTGCTGTCCTGTCTTTGGGCTCCTACCCACTTGCTTTGTGAACGGAAGAACAAGGAGCCCCACGCAGGCACAGCTGTCAGGAAGCAATGTTCTGGCCACAGGGCTCAGTTTGTGACTTAGACTAGCAGTTGCATAGGAGCATCACGTCCTTAAGCCCAGGAAGGCCGGGGCATCAAATCAGCTCTTTACCTTCTGGACCTGAAATGCATCCCAGCCTCGCCCATAAATGAAAAGGTTGTTTTTAGAATAAGCAGGATGGCCTATGAATTAACATTAATATATATGTGTGGAGCCACAAGAAATGCATTGCTCACCAAGTACCTTGGGTTTACAGACAAGCCCCTTTGCCAGAATACAACACAAAAGCCTTTCGGCCTCCCTGGGAATGTGGTTTAGTGAAACCTGTCACCATCTGTGGGTCACATGGCTCATAGGTCGATACACCAACCCGAGGGCCTCCAGGAAATGCCAGCATGGTCCAGTTTGTATGAATTCAGTCCTGTCCGTCAAAAGTACCGTTGTGCTTCATGCATTGATTCACTAGACTATTTAGTGAACTAACTTCTCTGCTTGGTGCAAGCAGAAAAGGTTCTAAGTCCCCACCAATGAGAGCATCACTGATAGCTGTGGCTGCAGCCAAGGATTGCTTCCCAGAAAAGCAAGAGGCCCCTGAGGGCCAGGACATATCTCAGGTAAGGAGAAGGCGTGGCAGGATGCGAGGTGGGGAACTGTGCTCAGGCTGATTGGGGGGCACTTAGCACCCACCGTGCATCCCCCGAAGCCAGGCCCACACATCTGCCCTTTGAGGCTGATGCCCACAGCTGTTCTGCCTCAAACTCCTCCTTTCTGTGAGTGTGTGCTCAAGCAAGAGTTTATTTTGGTGGAGGTGGGGACGCTTCAAAGGCAGTCTCTCTGAGTAGCTCTTGCCCAGGGACAGATCTATTAAAGTTAAAACCCAGAGGAAGGAGGACATGGGCCTTCCAGGGCTTTCTAGCTGCACACGATGCTAGTTTTTGACATCAAGTAAAATGCCACGCCATCTCCACGCACCACCCTCTTACACAGGGGCTGTGACCTCTGTGACTTGGACAGGACTCCTGACTGCCAGTCTCAGGGACCTGTGGGGGTGGCAAGAGCCCTGTTAGTTTCTCAGAAAACCACAAACATTCTTCCACCAGCACTCAAGCCTCTTGTTGCATCTTTGAACCAGGCTTCAGTGCTTAGAAGGAAAATCTCCATGTGTTCTGGCAAGTCTGCAGGTACCACTGCAGCCACCACTGTGATGAGGAATGGGCTGCAGTCCATGCTGACCCCAAAGAGCATGACTTTAGCATGGTTTTTGTACTTGCAAGGACTGTGTGTTTCTGGGAGCTGCCAGGACAGAGGAACCAGCTATTTCTTGCATTTTTCCTGTGTTTGTGATTACATCACTTGTACTGTCTTGTGGGACATGCTCCAAGCTCCCAGGAAAAGCACAGGACATGAGCAGGGCAGCATTGCACCTGGCTGGAAGAAAGGATGTCAGATCTGCCACCACCTAGATTAGAGGAAAACGCTGAGCGAGTTAGGAGAAGGCAAAAGGTAGAAATCATACCACTTATTTTCATAAAGAGAATTTAAAATAATTACAGTTAACAGAAAAGGCAAAAAAAAAAAAAGGGAACTCAAAGGTGTCACAGAGGTAGTAACTACAGGAAGCAGCTGCCTTCTTTAGGGCTGGGGGGACATGGGAAGGAGATGGGCGTTACTAAGATAGAAGCGTGGAAGACAAGCACCCATAGCACTGAAACTCAGCCCCCCCCCAAGGAGCAGGGGGCGCCGGCTGCTGAGGCTGGCGCCTCTGAGCAGGAGGGAAGGGTCCTGCGGGGCTGGGACCCAGGTCCTGAGGAGGGGAGCTGGCATCTCTGAGGGTCAGAGCATGGTGAAGCTTGTCGGGCAAACTGCACATGGGACCCAGCTGCTGCACTGCCAGGGGCGGAAGTGAGGCGAAGGTGATGCTGACGGGAACAGGAAGTAGTCTTCCCCGGAAAAGGAAGCAGAGAACGTGTGCAAGCATTTAGGTTCATCTTCCTCCTCCACCACCCTGTTGACCGAAGTTTGGAATTCAGAATCCACTCCTTTGAGTTGTGCCCCTTTTTCCTTCTCTGTGAGCAGGAAGGACTCGGAGGACACAGGGAACGGCCTGATGCGCCATTTTTGCGCCCCAGAGTCGAAGAGTGTGGGCAGCGCCATGTGTCTTGAGGCTTGGGGCGACTCCCGCTTCCTGAGCTCCCCCGTGACGCCCTGAGGGAGGATCAAAGGCAGAGGTGAATTTGTCACAAAGACATTTCAGCTTAAGACTGTGGCGTACACAGACTCTTTCCAAAGTGTTCTTGTGGGGACAGGGAAGAAACAGCAGCCGGGCCAGCCTGGGGTCACCAACCCCACCCCCATGGCCGTGCCAGGCCTGAGGCCCGAGGGCTGCCTCCATGGGCCACACCCACTGCAGAGGGTGGGCCTGGGGGAGATGAGAGTCCTGCCCCAGGACCTCCTAAGATGTGCCCCAGGCATTTCCGCTCACAAGTTGTGATGCCAAGGGAAGTACGGCTTATCTTTCTAGATTCTCCAAAGAAGATGACGTTGTATCATCAGCTGATGCTGAGGTAATCCAAGAAAAATGCAGCAACAGAAAGTAGGGGGAAAGTATTAGAGAACTAGGTTGAGCAATAAATTCATGATGCTTATTTTATATAATGACTGTAAGATTCCACTTATATGACAAACTTGAAAACGCAAAATCACAGGGACAGAAAACAGATGGGTGGTTGCCAGAGGCTGGGGGAAGGTGGGGGAGGGGTTGGCCGCACAGGGGTGGCAGGAAGGAATGTTTTGGGGTGAGAGGACTGTTCCCTATCTTGACTGGGGGGGTGGGGGGGTTGTTTGTCAAAACTCACAGACCTGTACGTTGGAAAGGGTGAATTGTACTGTCTGTGAATTATGCCTTACAGATAGTAATTGTATTCAGTGGCGTGTGTTTACTGAGTGATCCACACCATGCCTATTTCTTTTTCCTTCTTATCAGAGACAGCTGGTACAGTCTATGGGAGAAAAACAAAACCGAAACTCAGCCACCAAAATCCAGTGTGTGAGCTCAGACCCCGTTTGTTCAGGAAGCTCTGTCCTCCTGGTCAGCACACGGTGGCCAGCAGGTGCCCAGTAAGTGTGGACAGGGATGGTGGCTCCCCAGCCATGCCTGCTCCAGAATGTTCTTCCCTTCCCCACAGTTCCTTCTCTCTCTCTCTCTCTTCCCTCCACCCTCCCTCTCTCCTCTTCTCTCCCCTCCCCAATCCCTCCTCTGTGCCATCCCTGCGAATGTCCATGTTTCCGCCATCTTGCAGCTCAAGGACCACTGGCCCAGAATAGGTCAGCGAGGTTCTTTCAGCAGGAGACTTCAGGGTTTCTTCTCAGTCCTACAGGTTTCTAGGAACTTCTTAGAGGTGAGAAGATCCTACTCCACCTGGGAACACAAGAAGGAATTGGCCAGGTAGGTGACAGAGAGGGGGCTCTCCAGGTGTCCTGAGGGCAGGAGAGGAAGGTAAGGCTGGCTTGGTGTGTCAGGGCCAACATGGGCCCCTCAGGTGGAGCCTGCTCTGGCCAAGCCTGGGCTAAGGGGGCTGGACTTCACCCCACACTCAGTAGGACATGCCGTGGCATCCCATGACTGTCTGGCAGCTTCTGTCTCCCTGGCTGACCCCTCCCAAGTGGTGAGTTCTGGGAGGACAAGACCACATTCTTCTTGCCCACTTTGGTTCCCCTGGTCCAGTGCCCGGCATGTCCAGTGGCTATTAAACTGAATCAGGGTGTGTGTGTTTGGGATGGGGGTTAGTGATGTCTGATTTAACATTATAAAAGGGGTTCCTCCTTGGAAATGGACTTGAAGGGCCACAGAGGAAGAAATGAGAAAAGTCAGGGGGCAGAGGTGACGGGAGCCTGGGCTGGGGCCGCCTCTTGGGCGTAGGAAGAAAGAGGCTGGGTGTCTGCAGAGATGAAGTCAGCAGGACATCATTCAATGGGCATGCAACGTGATTCCAAAACAAAGCTGAAGAAAGAGCTCACTGCTTTCTAAAACTGTGACCGCCGGCCTGTCAGTATTTGAGAGGAAAGCAAAAGTCAGGATTTGGGTGACTGACCTTCCTTGGAGTGCCATTCCAGCCCCAAAGGTGGAGAGTTGCTTCCCAGCTTCTAAATGCATTGCTCTCTCTTGCTAAGGCCAGTAAAGGCCAGAGCGAACAGTACAGGGATGCTTTGTAACCGGAGGCTCACAGGCATTCTGGGTGCGCTGGATGCATGCGCCCGTGTGTGGGACGTGGAAGAGAGAGAGGCAGGTGGGTGTCTAGGAAGTCTGGAAACCGCACACGGCAGCCAAGTGGACCCCACCTGGGGGCGTCGTGGCACACTGGAGTGTGAAGTCCGATTTTGGAGGGAGAGAAGGGTGCGGCGTGGCAGAGGCCCAGGGCTGGGGGTGTTTCTCAGCCAGAGGTTTGTGTGGGATGAGAGACGGGCTAGGTCTGCAAACAACAAAACAGATGTGGGGTGAGGGCAGGTAGGCACTGGGGTGCCTCAGCGCAAGTTCTTCTCACGGCCCAGATCCAACTGCTGACACTCGGTCATTCCTCCATGACCCTCCATCACACTGGCCGAGGTGAGTGGGCCTGGCTTTCTCTTTGCCTTCAGCCCTCCAGAGGCCTGGCTTTGGCCCAGCCTCTCTCTCCTCCCTATTCTTTCCCTTCACCCCACCCAGGGACAGGATTCAGAATCCAGGCCCATGGAGTCCTGGAGTACAGGCATCGTGGCCACTGGAGTGGTTTCAGGGGCCTAAGACCATCTCCTCTTAGGGAGGACAGGACAAGAAGCTGCATTGTTGGGAGTGATGTTCTTCTAACAGAGAAGCAGAATGAGTAGGAGTCTATGTATAAGGCACTGGTTACACAGTTGTGGGATGGCTAAGCGAGTCTCAAATCCACCGGGCAGCATTAAGGAAAGGAAGAACATGGGTAGAATAGAACTCTCTCTCTCTCCCTCTCTCCTTCTCTCTCTCCTTCTCTCTCTCCTTCTCTCCCTCCCTCTCACCCTCCCCCTCTCTCTCCCTCTCTCCCTCCCTCTCTCCCTCCCTCTCTCCTTCTTGCTCTCTCTCTCTCAGAAACTTCAGCCTTCCTTTTAAGGCCTTCCAGTAGCTTCAGCCAGGCCCACCTTCATTATGCAAGACAATTTCTCATTCATAGTCAACTGATTAGGTGCTTTAATTACATCAGGAAAATGTGTTCGCAGCAGCATCCAGTGTGATGGCTAATATTAGGTGTCAACATGACTGTATTAAGGAAGACCTCGTGAGAACTGGCAGGGCTTTACTTCTGGGTGTGTCCGTGCAGGTGTTTCCAGAGGTGACAGGTGTGTGAGTTAGTGGACTGAGTGGAGAAGATGTGCCCTACATGTGGGTGGATGTCACCTAATAGGCTGGGGGTCCAAATAGTACAAAAGTGGAGAGAAAAAGTTATCATCCCTCTCTCCCCTGGAGCTGAGATAGTCTCCTCCTCCTGCCCTTGAACATGAGAACTCCAGGATCTCCAGTCTTGGGACTCCAGGACTTATCCAAGTGGCCCCTTTTACCCCTTAGTTACCAGGCCTTTGGCCTTGGACTGAAAATTATACCTTCACCTTCCTTGGTTCTAAGACTTTTGGATTTGGACTGAACCACACTACCAGCCCTTCCAAAAACGTGAACCCTGCAACTGATAACATGCTCCAGTAATGTTGATTTAAACATATCACTTACAAAGCCCTGAATGAATTTCTGTTTCCAACCAGAATCCTTATTAGAACATCCTGTCTCCCCTACATGTGGTGATAAATCACTCTGGAAATGCCACATACCATTTTTTTTAAAAAATGATTGAGTCATTTGTGATGCATAAAGTGTTAAAGCAAAAGTAGAAAAATCAGTTTTTGTGTTAACAAAGAACTTCTACTTTATTATATATTATTAAGAAATTTATGATATTAGCATTAAAAGATCCCTAAAATAGGGAATCTTTCTGGACAAACTTAAGGATCAGTTTTCAGCATTACAACAGGGATCTTCAGAGATCTTGGCTAGTTTTTTTCCAATCTAATATATGGAATGAGGACTGAAATTCTGGACATGAAAATGGGATGAGGAAGGACCAACTACATAGAGGGGCTCATTCCATGGATCGTTTAAGAGAGAGGCAGTTTTTTCAAAGGCTACCATGGTTGCCCATGGTCACATACATATATCTCTCCTCCCTTTTTTTTTTTTTTTTTGGAAATTAACATGGCATTTTATAACAGTAAGGGTTTTTTATAGTTATTGCAGTAAAGAAACTTTTTTATCCAAAAAGTTTTCCAAATCATTTGATCATGGAATCTTTTTGTTTGTTGACTTCTTTGAGATAGGAAGGGAGATGATTGTAGATAAAAAATATTATTGTTATCTCACAGAACACAGTCTAGTCATTAAAGGTGAATGGACTATAGGATGAAGGGAAGGAAGAGAGGGAAGAAGAAATGAAAGAAGAAAGGATGGTAGGAAATGACTTAGGAAGGGGAAAAATAAGGTCCATAATTTTTCATTCATGATTCCAATGTCAAGAATGCTTTGATATCAGAACTTTTTTTTCTAAGTTTGATGCAAACTCATTAGGTGGAAAAACTTGACCAGAGTGATGTAGGTTTCTTATAATTTTCCTTTATCCCTCACAGTGAGAATTTTCCTATGTTTTGCTGCATAAATATTCCCATAAAATGATAGTGGAGTTTGACCCCAGACCCTAATGGGGTGTCACATAATCTCAGGTCACTGAATCACATGTCATTTTCCAAATCTGAAACATTCTGAATTCATCTGACTACAAGGGATGTTAAGAAAGGATTCTGGAGCCGATTTTGCATCCATATTTCATAGAGCTGTTCAAACCCAGGTACATTCACTGCCTGGCGTACAGAATGGGAAGGGGCCTTCCGGTTTTTTTGTTTTTGTTTTTGGTTTTTTTGGTGGTGGTTAAATATTGTACACATCAGAAACCCTACAGAGTTCGAGACACAGCACATGCTTTGAAATGTCCCCTGCTCTGCTCCCACTTTCTGTTGGCCTCTCCCTGGTCCGCAGCAATGCTCAGTAATTCAGTAATCCCTGAGCCCCAAATCCAGAGAGCAGAGCCAAGGCAGGAGCCATGAGTATGTCTCTATTGGTTCCTTCTCCAGAAGAAACCCTGACATCATTAGCACTGTGTCAACTCTGCTATAACAAGCTACGCCTCGGCTTGTTTTGTTTTGCTTCATACAGCTTTGATGACTTCCTCTGTATAAAACATACCACTTCAAATTTAAACATTAAAAATTCAGACATAGGTCTCCCGATGAGACAGAGGCTCCCTCTGTTGGTGGCCGTTGTACTAGTACAGACGGTCACTCTGGGGACTGTGCCAGCAGCCGGGAGATTTGTTATAAATGTTGTGAGCCTGAGTTTACAATTGTAGGTCCCCAGGCTGAAATATTTATGACTAGATTGGATTGAATCTGATTGCTCCTTATAAATTCACCTCAGTTTATCATGCTGTGTGATGGGACCATTGTATGAGGGGGCCGGAATAGGAAGGCCAGTTCTCCAAGCTCATGTTCTGTTTGAGCCTTTTACATTTTTCTTTGAGGGTTAGGGATCAGAGGAGGAATGAGAATTTGGGAGGAGTCGCTGGAGGCATGGAGAGAAATAAAAAATAATAAAAGTTATTTATTTATTTCCTGCTTGTATTATACTAAAAACGAGGACTTTTAGAGAGAATTCCTTAGGAGTCTGAGGGCTGGTAACAAAGTCCTTTGAGCTTCTTTGGAAATACAGAGTCTGAGCTCAGATGCTGAGAAGTCCCTAAAGTCAAACGAGAAAATCCCAGAGCCAAGACCAAGGAGTGGCTCGGAAAAGCAAGGTGGGGCTTGAGCTTCCGGGAGCTGCCTTCCGGGCTCGCTGCAAAGGCAGCTTTTGGACAAGGCAGTGCACGTCCCCACCCTTCTGTCTCAGCTTCTGTTCTTCTCTGGCGTAAAACTGCTTCTTCAATAGGTGTTTGTTGAGCACCTGCTGTGGAACAGTGTTCTAGACAGGGAGGAGAAAATAGGGAGCGGAACAGACAGCTCTGCCCTTGCTCCCAGGAGCAGGGCGGTCCACAAGCCTGTGACCACTTAGATCTTGGGATGTTAAGCCAGGTAAGGGCTTCTGCTTAGTACAAGTGCCTTTTGTCCCCATTTCTCTAAGTCTTGGGTGCCCAATCTGTTCCTTTGTGTCTTTTGCCAGTTGTGTTGGAGATGGCTAGATGTCCTTGGCAATTGTTCCCCGCTTCCATGGTAACAGAGTTGTTGATGGCAAGCGGCTACCCACTTAAGAGACAGGTTCTCACTCTGTCACCCAGGCTGGAGTGTAGTGGTATGATCATAGCTCACTGCAGCCTCAAACTTCTGGGCTCAAGAGATCCTTCTGTACTCAGCCTCCCAAGTAACTAAAACTACAAGTGCCCACCAACACACCTAGCTATTTTTTTAAAGTTCTTTGTAGAGACATTGTCTCACTATGTTGCTCAGGCTGGACTTAAACTTCTGGTCTCAAGTGATCCTCCCACCTCGGCTTCCCGAAGGGCTGGGATTACAGGTGTGAGCCACCAAACCTGGCCAAGGCCAATGCTTTTAAGAAGTGGGTGTACCTGTTCCATACTTTCTTTTCTTTCCACAAGTGGATACAGACCGCAATGAGACACTATGGGATGTATATTGTCCTTGAATCTCCACATTGAGGAGAGCCACCTGCCCTCAGTTACTAGGCAAAATATAAATTGCTACTGTGTTTGATTTGTTGCATTTTTGGATACATTTGTTACAGCTGTTTAGCCTATCTTAATCAACAAACATTATTTTTTCCTATTCTATAGGATGTGGCTATCTCTTTCTTCCACTTTACAATTTTTAACTTTCAGGAATTCTTTGTCTTTCTTCCCTTTTAGTGTAATTATCCTAATCCCTCCTAATTCTTTCTGTCTCTTTTGTATGTTTCCATTCCTCTTGGGTCATATTTATAGTTGGGCTTCTTTTTCTTTTTATACATTTTGAAAGCTACTTAAAGCCCATTCTGATGAACATTTCAAATAAAGAGAGAATTATCTTAATATATAAGGATCTCCTATGAATAAATAGAAAAAATTATAAATATATGTTTCACAGAATAAAGTAAACACAAATGGTACTTATATAAAAAGGTGCTATTTTCTCTAAATAAGAGAAATGTGAATCAAATTTTACTCAGAGATGTTTCCCACTTATTATCTTGGAAAAGGTAAACCGTATATTAATACACTCTGTTGGCAAAAGTGTGAGGAAATAGGCACCCCTATATACTGTTTTAGGGAGTTTAAATTAGTACAAGCTAGATGAAGAGTGATTTGGCAATATCTATCAAAATTACACATGCACTTACCATTTTAGCCAGCTATTTCATTCAAAGGAATTTATCTCTCAGAGATTTTTACATGTACAAATTTATGCAAAATCAAGCTTATTTATTGCAGTTGCCATAATAGTAAAATATTTTTATATAACCAAGATGTTTATCATTGAGGGGCTGGTTAAAAAAATTATGGCACATCCATGAATAGAATACCAAGAGCCTTAAGAAATAATAAGGAAGATCTTTATGCTATGAGGAGCAAAACTTTACTCTTTTTCTTGTAGGGTTTTCAGCTGGGTCTGAGAATAAAATTGACATAGAGACATTTTAACAGGAGAAAAGCATACAAATTTATATAAATTTTCCATGACATGGAAGCCCTCATAAGAAAATGAAAACCCAAAGTACAAAACCTAAATGCATTTATATTAGGTTGAACAAAGAGAGGCAATTGTGGAAAAGTAACAAAACTATATGTGTGTGGGGGGAGGGTTGGGCAGTTAAAGCCTGATACATAGGGTTTATCCTTTCATTGCCTTTAACTAATAATAATAATGAAAATAATGAACATTTGGGTTCTAATTTTTTCTAAAATGTATTCGTTCCTGCTTCTTACACAGAGCACCAGAACACAACTTCCTAGTTGGCTCAGGGACATGCCCTACACTGGCTGGTATGTCACAGATGCCTACAGGCTCTGGCATCTGTGCTAGGTTGACTTAGTGTATAAGGCTCATGGAATACTCATATCTAATTATTTTGAATTTAAAATATTTTCCATTGCTGCCCTGCTATTGTTCTCTACCATCTCTCTGCTGTCACTGTGCTTGCTTCCAGAAACCCCTCCCCTTTTCCTTAATTACTGCTTTGGCTTAGCAGTCGGATCTCTGCATTTCTTTCAAATTATGTATAAAGTAAGTGAACATAGGTTTTGAGAACATTCCTGACAGACTTTCCTATGCCTTTAGTACACCAGTTTTTGGTAGAGAGACACTGGTTGTAAAATGTGGCCGTTCAAGTATGATTATGATTTTTATACTTGCCATGAGTTATGTTTTCAATCAGGAAGTATATGGGCTAGGAGACCTCTATGTAGGTGAGATGTGACATTCATCCATGGAACCAGAAAAATTGGTTGGCATAGTGCGGCCTGCCATCTGCAGTGTTCTGTCCTGAAAATAATGTTCTCTAATGAGCTCATGCTACATGCAGCAGTGGCTTTTTGGAGTCAAGGAAAATAGAATGAAGCCAGCAGGAAGTGGATCCATATTATATAATACACTCAGTATAATCTCTACAAACCCAAACTAGCGTTTATGACAAGTGATTTCCGCCTTCAACTGGTATATCTTGGACTATCCTAGTTACTAATCTTCCTGGGTAATCTGTACCCAAATATGTCCAGAGATGAAAGTGGAATTCTTAGCATTAGTTAATTTCTCAGCTTGAGTCTAATCCTGTTTGTCTCGTGAACTTGACTTGGAGCAGCCAGGACAGCAGGCATCTACTGTTAGCACCAAGGACGGACTCTGGGAACCTATAATTGGGAAGAGACTCGTTGACTAGGACAGGAGAAATTTGCTTACATGTTCCCCTTTCTCAGCAGAGCAGAGAACAGACGTAGGAGGGAGGAAAATGTTCCCACGAAACGAGGATGTCTGACAGCTACAGAGAGTAAAACATCCTCAATTAGTATGAAAATAGCATCCATTATTTCTGCACAAAAAGAACCGCTTTTGCCAATCACTTCAGTTCCTCTTTATCACTTTTGAGTGTGTTTATTTTGACGGCTTTTTATTTATTCTTTTTTATTTTCGGTGGTACATCAGAAATATGGCCCCATCTGGAGACAGTGTCCAACTTGATGCTTTTCGTGACGCTTCCAATCAGGAGTAACTACAGCTGTCGGGGGAGCACTGAAAAAATGTCAATTAGCTATAAAAGTTCCACAAACAAGCATTATGTCTTCCTCTTATGAGTCCCTGGGTGCAGCTCAAAATTGAGCAATAATGTCCACAGTTAAAAATGGCTGTTGGGGGCCCCAGCTCTCTCCTTTCCCGTTAATAGCGGCTCTGCACTGAGCTGGAGTCACTGCCTGTGATGGTGGGGCCCAGGTCGCTGAGGGTATGTGGGACAAGAAAACAGTGACAGCTCACATCACAGTTGTGCATGGGGGGGATGGCACTGGGTCCCTCTGTGTTCACACGGCGTGGCTGCGTTCAGCCCTCCGGGGAATCAGGATGTGAGCCATCGTGCGCTGTCCTCCAGCCTCTTCCCTCCTCTGCCTGGGTTCCTGGTGCCCTGGCTGCTTGTCTCCTGTTGACGTTTGAAAAATCACATCAGCCTCGGTGGCTCTGGCTCCAGGGAGGAATTGGAGAGCAGTCTGCCTCAGGTGTCCCTCTTTGTGACTGTCCGGGCCCTTTATTTGCATGTGGCCTTTATTTACAGACAAGCACGTCCTCCAGGCGAAAAAGGCAAAGAAAATTTCTTTTCTGCAAGTGAAACCAAGTACCCGGCCCTGTGAGATATGACCTGTCTTGATGCGTGAAATGTAACAAAGCCTTATTTAGAAACACAGGCAGCTGGTCCAAGGGCTGTACTTTGCCAATTCTAAAAATTTTATTTTCAGCTTTATTGAATGATAATTGACAAATAAAAGTTGTATATATTCAAGGTACATGATGTGATGTTTTGATGTACAGATGCACAGTGAAATGATTACCACAATCAAGGACAATTAACGTATCCATCATCTCCCAGTTACCTTTGTGCATGTGTGTGGCGAGAATAGTTAAGATCTACTCTCTTGGCAAGTTTCAGGAACGTAATACATTATTGCCGATTGCAGCCACACACTGTGCATTAGGTCTCCTGAACTCATTCCTCTTGTAAACCGAAAGTTTGTTGAGAGATGAGGGAAACCGGGAGATGTTGGTCAGAGGATACAAACTTGCAATTGTTGCATTTAAATATTAATGATCATGATGATTGAGGTTTCTGGTGCCCCCTTAAGTCTCACACCTGAGACCAGTGCCCCACCCGCCCACCCCTAATCCCAGCTCTGCTTTCACTCCAAGAAGAAGTGGGTGAGGGTCCTTCCACAAGGTAGCAGCTGTGTTCTGTGAAGCCAACTCTCACATTTAGCAGAGTTGGGGCAGAAGGCTTCAGCAGCGCCTTGCGTGGAGATGGCATCTGGAAAGAGCATGCCTACAGACCTCAGTTCCAGTCCTGGTTCTGCAACCACATGCACTTCAGCAAGGCATCCAACTTCCCTGAACACCAGGCTTCCCATCTACCAAGCTGATATAGTAATATCGACCTCAGAGTATGGCTGTGAAGATTAAATAAGATAAAGTATGTCAAGTGGCTGGCACTCTATTAGTGGCGCTGGACAAATGTTTGTGGAGTGAATAATCAATGCACAAAATGTTGGTTTGAAGGAGAGGAAGATTTTATATCATCAGATTGCTTTCTGATCAGTGAGACCTTTTTTTGTGTGTGTTTTTACTTTCTGCATCAAGTCATGGGAATGCATACACATGTTTATGTTTTATACTAGACCTGAGGGTAGGATTAATGTATGACTCTTTTCTGTATCCTGCACATAGGAAGCATCTGGTAAATATTTGTTATATGAGTGGAAAGAAAGGTTGTTAATGAACAATGGCCTGAATTGTTGTAGAACCAGGGAGTGTGGTTCTAGATCCCCACTATGTAGGTCACCTAAGACGTTTACACTGTCAGCTACCGTGCTCTTAGGAGGGTTGAACTCAAAGAAGAGAGATCCAGGAGCCTAGAAAATTGCATTGACCGCAGTGATTCTTTTTTTTTTTTTGAGACAGAGTCTCACTCTGTTGCCCAGGCTAGAGTGCCGTGGCATCAGCCTAGCTCACAGCAACCTCAAACTCCTGGGCTCCAGCAATCCTCCTGCCTCAGCCTCCCGAGTAGCTGGGACTACAGGAATGTGCCACCATGCCCGGCTAATTTTTTCTATATATTTTTAGTTGGCCAATTAATTTGTTTCTATTTTTAGTAGAGACAGGGTCTCGCTCTTGCTCAGGCTGGTCTTGAACTCCTGAGCTCAAAGGATCTGCCCACCTCGGCCTCCCAGAGTGCTAGGATTACAGGCGTGAGCCACCACCGAGCCTGGCCCACCACAGTGATTCTTAAGGAGAGTCGCATGCAGAGGTCTTTGCTGGGGTCCTTCTCCCTCCCTCTCCAGTGGGGGCAGCAAGGAGAAGAAACTGTGGAACTTTTGCTGTGTTTCCAGGGTTGGCCGATGGACATTGAATTAATTCATAGCTGTTCGAAAGTTAGAAAGTTCTGGATCTTCAGGGAAAGACAATGCTGGGGCTTTTTCGGGGGGGTGGGGTGGCGTGGGGAAATGATGCTAAGAGACAAGCTTATAAGATAGGTGACCATGTAATTTATTATTCAAGCCGGGATGATTTTGAGAGCAAAAGGAGATACTGTTGAATAATTACACTGGAATAACAGGCACCAATACAGATGCCCTGGGCAAAGCAGGACATATATTTATCCTACTTCTAAGGTGATCCTGCTAAGAGCCTCCTGCTCAGTGCTGGAAAGGATAAAGTCATTTGTGCCTCTGCTGGGCAGCACTGGCTTCATTTGCAAGGTGGCAGCCTCAAGCCTGTCCTCTGCAGCCACCGCTGTCTCTGGGTCTGCTGTCTGGTGATAGAACAATTGTACCTGCCTTTGCCTGCTGTGTCCCCTCTTTAGCCAGAGCCTGCGTCCCCAAGAGGTGCCAGCTGGCTCTGCCTTCGCATCGGGGCTCGTTATTTGAGTGATGTTTTGCAGAAGCCTGAAAAACGGAATCAGAAGCAGAGAGGCCAGCAAAGGCAGAATGCCAAAAGAGGTGCGCAGCATGGGCTGCTGAATTGTCTTTTAGATAAATGTCTGTTGTTAGCACAGGGAAGAATTGTAGATAATCATTTATTCTAATATCTCACCTAATATCCTCTCCCGCCACCTCAATTTACTGTTGAGGAGATAAAATCCAAAGAGTAAAATAAGGTCTCGAGTTTATTGGTTTCTGCAAATTTATGTCTCTAGCCCACACTTCCTCCTTGGATTCCAGACATATTCCACCGTCTCCTCAATATCTCTGCTCACAGAAATATCCAACTCAGCATGTCCAAACGTGGCCTTGGCATCTCTCCCCAAACCGGGTGCACCCACTGTCCTCCCCCCTCAGCCAGTGGCAAGTTCTCTCTCTCAGCTACACAGACCGGAAATCTCGGTGTTAACCTTGACTCCTCACAACTTCTCCTTCTTCATGTCATACCTAATATGCTAGAAAATTTTGTTCAGAATCTATCCGGAGTCTGACTGCTTCATTGCATTGCTGGTCCAAGCCACCATCATCTCTGACATCTATTGTCATTGCCTCCTAACTGCTTCCCCTCCTACAGACCTTCCTACAGATCCCTTTTCACTGAATTGACTAGTTAAATGGACCCTTCGAAAGCCTATGTCAGGTCATGTCATTCTTCTTAAAAATCCTGCAGTAGTTTTCATCTCACTCAGTAAAAGCTTAAATCCTTGCTCTGTCCTGCAAATCTCTACACCAACAACACCCACCCCCATTACCTGTTCTGTCTTTTCTTCTAAAAGGTGCTCCTTTGTTCACAATAGACTGGCTTTCTTGCTGTTCTTCAAATAAACCAGGTATGCCTCTACCCCAGGACCTTTGCACTGGCTGTTTCTTATGACTAGAGCACTCTTTTCCCCAAATAAAGTTGGTTAAATCCCTCTCTACCTTCAAGTCTTTGCTTAAATGTGAGCTTCTGTTAAAACTGTTGCACCTCATTCCATTTTCCTGTTTTAGTTCTTTGTATAACATATTTGACCTTCTTACATACTCTATAGTTTACTTCTTATTTTCTGTTTATTGTTGGTCTCCACTGAGTGCAAATTACAGTCTCCAAAGGCAGGGGTTTGTGTGTTTTGTTCCCTGCTGTGATATCAACAAGTACTGGCAAGGTAAGAGTTCATTAAAATATTTGCTGAATGAATGAATTCAGTAGCTGTTCGCCCAATGTCTTCCATGTGTCAGAGGCAGGCTGGGTGTATCAGGATGATTATGGTAAAATCCTTCCTCTTAAAGTGAGCCTGAGTAGGTGGGTTAGAGGCATAGACATCCCTGGCACAGTTAGTCATGATACACGACAGGGTAAGGATGCAGTCCATGGAGCTATTGTTCTGCCACACGGGGGAGTGGAACTAAAGCAAGTGATGTTTGCCCAGAGCAGTGGACGCTGGGGCTGGCTCTCGACAGGCTAGTGGAATTTTACCAGGCAACACAGCAGGGTGACAGAGCTGTCCCTCACGTCTCAGTGAATTTTCACTCTGCATACTGATGCAGGGGACAGTTTGGTCCCAGGGAAAAAATGAATAAGGGTTTATTTGTGATACCCACGTTATTCAGACAGCACTTCCTTCAGGACGACAGAAGGATGGCCTGATGGCCTCCCAGGACATTTGAGCCCCAAAGTGATTCAGTCCACTCACCTGCTGGTGAAATGGAAAGCAATTTCCTTTGAAAGCAACCCAGGCAGGTGATCGTATGGCACTACAGCCATTGTACTGAGCACCATCCCCTGGAATTGCACAATTCCAATTTCCCTTAGGCTCTCAGGAAGCCCTGGTTTGGAAAAGGGCCTTTGGTTTGTGATTTCTTAGGATGATCTATTTTAAGTCAAAGAATTGTCTGTGGTGGAATTCAGCTGCTTTGGCTGAGCTCAGTTGCTTCTGGGGAGTAAAAGAACCACCAGATAGATGTTTGTTCATTATTTCCATGACATAACTGAAAGAGAGAGAGCAGACATTGGGCAGGTGCTGCTTTCTGGATTGGGGGCCTCTGGGACCACAGGATTTTTCTAGATTTCATTGTTGCTTGCCTGGGTAGGTCTGGCAGTTCTGGTGGTGGTGCGAGTGTACTGGTTTACTCTTTCTGTGTAACAAGTCACCTCTACATTTAAGCCTGAAGCAACATTTGATCACTTCTTATAGTCCTTTGAGTTGGCTGGGTTGATCTTCTACCAGTTTTGTTGGGGCCACTCGTGGGACTACATCCAGCTGGAGAGTCAGTGAGGCTGGAAGGCCCAGGATGGCCTTCCTCACGGTCTGGCAGTTGGTGCTTTTGGCTAGGACTCTCTCTTGCTCCTTCACGTGGATTCTTATCTCCCAGTAGAGCAGCTTCCTTACAGAGACATCACAGCAGGCTCCAAGAGGATGACAGAGGAAGATGCAAGACCCCTGGAGGACTAGACCCTTGGACACATATAATTTCACTTCCACTATTTTCTACTGGGCAAGGTAAGTCACAAGCCCAGCCCAGAAGCAAAGATCAGAATAGACTCAACCTCCGGAGCGGGGAAGCTACAGAGATTCTGCAGCAATATTTAACCTGTCACAGTTTTCCATGTCACCACAGTTGTTAATATCAGCTGCAAAATAACTGTGTCCCCCCACCCCCACCCCAGTCCCAAGACCTTCCGATGTCTCATCCAGTTATAGGCTCAAGATCCTGGAGCTTGTGATCTGCGTCTGGTCTAGATGCAGATAAAACCTCTCCGATGCAGCAGCTCTTCTTGGTCCAGAAACCTGTGAACTTAAAGCACCCGACATTCAAGGGACAGGAACCTGATGATGCAAGACCCACTCCCATTCAAAAAGGCAAGAGTGGGAAGAACGTAGGAGTTCTGAAATCTAGCAAGGCACATGCCTTCAGAGCTTTCTACCCACAAAGCAAGGAATATTTTTTGATCAGGCCTGGCTCTGCTCCCAGGAAATAGTTCCCTCATCAATTATTTTCTTTGGTTCTTAAATTCACCTTCTAGGCTCTCGGTTCTACTCTTTTAATTCCTTTTTCTTTCCATGAGAGAGGATCTGTGTTTGGACCTCTCTCAGGCTGCTTCCGACCTATAGGTTTTGGGGGCCAACATCCTCTATTTGTTTTAAACAATTTCTGTTTCCTTTAGTTCAAGCTGCCACAAGTCCTTTGAAAACATTTTGGGTTTTCTATGTATTATTTCGTACTCCATTAAACAAAAACCACATCCACAGTTATATTCGAAATATGTTTCTCTCTACTGGGATGGACTTTCAGGGTACCGACCTATAGGTTTTGGGGGGTGAGAGGGTCTATTAGAGACCACCTTAATTTTTCAGAGGGTCTTATAACTATACTCTTGATTTGATTGTGATTCTGAGGTCATTTTTTTCCCTTTGAGAATCTTTTTCATCTGTTTAAAAACTAGAAATATTTTGAAAAACAGCTTTATTTACAAACTCAACATGTGCCAGGCCCTCCATATTTTTAAAAAATTCTGCTCACAAACTGAACAGCGTCCTCTTAATTCATCTCTTTCTCTTATACTTTATCCTGTTCAGCTAGAAAAAGTCAATCACCATCTTCAACGTCCTGCCTTGTCATCTCCTTAACCAGATCCACAAGTTCATGAGCACATTTTATGTCTTTCAAATTGCTTCAGGCAAAGGTTTTCCAGTTCCCAAACTGGAGCTTGTCTCACCCCTTTTCCAGCCTCTCAAAAGGAGTGTCCCTAATACATTTCTAGTCTCCACTAATAGTTTCCTTACTCCTCTATCAGCTTCTGCCCATTGCCAAGTGCCAAAGCCAATGCCACATGTTTGACATGTTTCTTTTCTTTTTTCATAGCAGCACACACTTCCAGGTACAAATTTTTATGTCAGTTAACTATGCAGTATAAACAAAGTAATGGATTAAAATAAAAATGATTTGCTATTTTCACATTCTGTCTGTTGGCAGGGTGATTCCTCTGCTGGTCTCAACTGGCATTGCTCATGTATCTGCATTCAGCTGGTAGGCTGACTGGGGGCTGGGCTCAGCTATGGTGGCTGGAACTTTCTCTGCATGTGGTCTTTCATCCTAATTTCTTCACAGCAGGAGTCTTTTAGGCATGATGGTCTTAGGGCAGCATTCCCAGATGGCAAGCCCCAATTCATAAGCACTTTAACAAGCCTCTACTTACGTGCTGTTAACTTGGCCAAGACAAGTCCCATGGACAAGCCCGGAGTCAGTGTAGGAGGGGACCACCCAGGCCATGGATCCTGGGAGGTGTGACTCATTGGGCCATGACTATAACCATCTTGCACAGAAAGATAGAAAACATCACCAACCAGAAAAGGCCTTCCTGACCCAGGTCCTCTGTCTCTTCTCTGTCTGTTGACCTCTCTGCAGTTCTAACCTGCAGTTCCTGCATGTGCTGATGACTATGGGCACTAGACAACGTACCCAGGCAGCACCTAGCCCAGCATGCATATCCTTAGCCCATTGCCCTTGGAGAAGTTTTCAGGAAGGCAGGTTGTTCTTCCAACTCTGACTCTGGTCTTGAGTATCCAGACCCATTCTGTGCAGATACCCTTCCCCCTTCCCTGGAGTCATATGTAACATTCTTGGCACTATAAAAATGGAACGCCCACTGGTGTTTGCCTCAGATACATAAGAGCTCTGCATCTAACAGGACAGCATCCCTCCATTTTTGTGCTCAGATGATCTCTCCAAGAGAGCAGGTCTGCTATCTGTCCTAGCCATCTCTAAGATAGAGCCAAATAGCTCTGCCTCCTGGCATTCGCACCCTCCTGTAATCCTCTCCCCGTAAGTGTAGGCGGGACGTATTGACTTGCTCCTAACCAATAGAATATGGCAGGAGTGATGTGGTTATTAAAGCTTCGGTTATTAAAGAACTGTGGCTTCCATCCTGGGCACCTTCTCACACTCTCTCTTGGGCTGCTTATTGCTTACTCTGGCAGAACCCAGCTGTCATGTTGCAAGGCAGCCGTGTGGAAAGACCCACATCATTGAGCTTGGAAGGTGACCTTCTGAGGCCTGCCCACCACCACGTGAGAGAGTGAGCTGAGAAGCTGGCCTTCCCCAAGCCATCACTGAGATGACCACATCCCCGGCTGATGCTCTGATTGCAGCCTGTGAGGGACCCTGAGCCACAGCCACACACCTCGGATGCTCCTGCACTCCCGACCCATAGGAACGGTGAGATTATGCATGTTTGTTGTTTCCAGTTGCCAAGTGTTGGGGTAATCTGTTACACAGCAACAGGTAACTAACACATAATTTCAATTGCAGCCTTTGTAAAAATGTGCATAGCCCAGGAGTACCCCATCCCCAAATGGCCAGCATAAGACTAGCAGAGGCGCGAAAGAAAGGGTGAGGCCAGGAAGGGGTGTGGGGAATCTGGAGGGTTTCTTTGACCCCTCAGCCATTTGTCCGTGTTTTCCTTTCCTGGACATTGTGGTCTTTCAGAGCCTTTAGCCAAGCAGAAAACAAGTCCCTGCAGGGTTAAGACAGCCGAAACAAGTAATCGAATACTTTCTTTCGATTGGGTTAGTAGCAAAGGCATTGACTAGTTTTTTTTAGCTGAGACAAGGACAGTTTAGCCTGTCTAAATTAGATCTCTTCAGCATCATTGGTTCGAACAGCCTCCTCATTTTTGCTCCAGATACTTTATACATTTCTGTTGCTGTTGTTCTGGGGCAGTGGGAGAAGCAAAAATGAATTCTCTTTTCTTAGGTAGGAGGACTGATTGCCTCTACCTGCCTGGCGTGATTATTGCAGCACATATGGTTTAGAGCTGCCAAGAAAAGTAATGGATCTGCCTGAATTAGTGCCTGGCTTGGGTGAGCACTGAAGCAGAAATTCTCCCTCCTTTTAACACTTTGGCTCAGTGAGGCAGGCCAAGCCCTATAATCATCATTGATTATCTCATTCGGCATGACTCCTGGGAAATCTTGGGTGAAAGCAAATTGAATCGGATATTTGCTGCCACTCTTGTAAAAGGGGCCTCTCTTAGATTAATTTCAGGGATGATGGCAGCCCAGAGAAGGAGGCCCTGGAGTAGCGTGGCCAAGGGGGCCGTCTGGCATTGTGAGAAGATGCAGCTCGTGTGAACTGAGATATAGAAAGGGTGGCTTTGGAGCAAAGCATGATCTTTTACCATAGAGGATTAGTCACAGGGGGAGGCTCCTTCTCAGAGGAGCTTGCCTGGCTGGCACCTGGGAAAGGCTGATTGTTAGGGAAGATTAATTGACTAAAGCCCCTTCCCCATTGTCCTTGTGGGTATCTGAGGCTCCCTAGGGAGGAAGGGGCTGCAGAAGCCCTCTTGGGCAGAACCTCAGGCACAAAGGGAAAAGAAACCCTTTTGTGGACTGTGGGTCATTCTGAGGAATCCTTTGCCTCTAGGGGAGTAAGATGAATGGGCAAAACTTAAAAAGGCCAAGGATTTATTTAATGAGAGGAGGAATTGGGGCTGGCTCCTGCTGGGGGCCCAGTGGCATCGCTGGGAGAGCAATCAACACTCAAGCCTGCCCCCGCCCCCGGGCCACCACCTCCCTCAGGAACAGCCCACCTGGCAGGAAGTGGGGCCTTTCTGACTCTGGAAGAGGAGCCCCCCTCCAAAGGATAATGGTCATGAGACTGGGCAAAACATCAGCACCAACTAGAGAAAGCCAATGATGTGAAACCAGCATGTGGGCACTGCCCTGGCTGGCAAATCCATCGCATGGGCATCCCAAGTAAGTGGGATCCCCAGGTGTGACCATGGGGAGACTATCTCTGGGAAGATTTTATGGGCGAGGTTAGTAAGACAGCAACAACACTAATCCATATTGTTTACCAAGTGCCTGCTATATATATATATAATATACGCAATTGCTAATAATAGACCCACAAAAGAGGTATTATTATTGGTAGTGGACAATGTTGGTGCTCCACCCAGATCACTTTGGGTCCCTTTCACCAGTTTTGTGCACCTTGGCTTACTTGAGTGTGTACTCTTGCTTTCAACAGCAAGCACCTGTAGTTATTTTTCATAATATTTCCCTTGGACTGGTGGAGCTTGCTTGCAGAGCTGGAAGTGCCTCAGAATTTACAGCTGCCTTCCTTTTCTGCATCCCATGATGGACACAGAAATACAAAGCACCAGCCCCTTTGGACAAGGCCAGCTCTGAGCTGTAATTCCCAGGCCAGAATTCCCCTGTAGCATGAGGCTGGGGCTGCCCTCTGCAGAACTCTTGCCTGAGATCACATATGCGCTTAGCTCCCTCTGTTTCCCCTCCTCCTCCCCCATCCAACCTCTAGTTTCTCCTGGGAGCACTTCCTTAATAATATAAATTCTCATCTTGGGATTTGCTCCTGGGAAGCCTAACTGAAGATGTTAGCCTTGATTTGAAAATTGGAAAACTAAAGAATTTAGTGAGATGAAGTCAGTTGCTTCTGATTTGGGATTTACAACCAGTCCTATCTTGCTGTAGAATTTTTGCTCTTTCTCTCACTTTCAAAGAGGGGAAGTTCATGTATGGAAAACTTGGAGAAAAGTTCATGCTTTCACTTTTAGGACTTTCTTGCCCATGGGACCAAGAATTGGCCAAAGTCACAGAAACCTTTTAGTGGCAACTCTTGGGAAGTATGCAATGAACTTGTCAGGACTTCTCAGTAGGTGCATTTCATTTGGCTTTTCCCAAAAATTAAATCCAATAGTCAACGGATCTACCACCTTGAAATTACCCCCAAAGAACACCTTTCTTGGAGGTGTGTTTGCAGCTTCTTCTATGCCCAAAGTGTCTTCCAGGACAATGTGGTGCTGGCATGTGGGATATACCATAGTGAGGGGTCATTGCTTTGTGTTTATGTTCTTTCAAAGCTAGAGGTCAGGCAACCACTGTCATGATCCTGTCATTGTTGCAGAAGGACTGGCTTATCCTCCTAGGGGGAGGTAAACTTTGGGAGCTGTGATATGGCTCCAGCACTGGCATTGGGTGCCTGAGAAATTGTGGATTCTTAAGACTGGAGAGGAGAGGGGAGGAGAGTGATGGAAAAATAGATGAGCAGCGCTAGAGAGGTATTGCTTTGGACTCCAAAAGATTCAGACTGAAATCCTGGCTCATCAATTCTAGCTTCAGACAAATGACTTAACCCCTCTAAGCCTCATTTCCTCATCTGCATGATGGGAATTCTAAATTGTCCCGAATTCATAGAATTGCTCTGATTTTTTAATGAAATGATGTATGCAAAGGACCTGATATAAAGTTTGGCAATAGTAGATATTCAGTGATGATGCCTGTGTTTTATTTAAGGGCTTAGTTACAAATTGTTTTTGCTTATATCAAGTAGAAGGGAATGGTCGGGAGATTGCATAAAATATAGCCTGTATATCAATATCTATCTTGTATACTTGAACTCTAACAAAGTGCCTGCCCACTAACCAGTTCTTATTCTGTGCCTGTAGGAAGAGATGAAGGCAAGACCTGTATTATAAAAGCTCAATATTCTTATAAGAACTGTGCCTTCCACAACTTTTCCAGTGATGACTGCATAAAATATGGAGCCCATGACTATGAATTTTTATATCCTGGTGGGACTCTGGAACTTTTAGACTTGCAGACAAAAAGTTAATGTTTAGGCAGGAATTGCTCAACTAGGTTGGGCTCTGCTGGTTTTAGGGCTACTCAAATTCATTCTCTATGCATGCCCAGTTGGCCTTGTCTTCTAGATGTTAAAACTGATTCTCTTGAGTATGAGCTGTGTAGTTGAGACAAAGAACACGGAAAGTATCCCAAAGGATGCCCAAGGGACTCTTCCCTCTACTCTGACTTGCTGATGATTATAAGAGATCAGAATAAATGCACTCATGAGTTAATGATTCATAAATGATGCTTCTAGGTAGATAGTCCTTACTGTGGTTAAATTTGGGGAAGGGAGAACTCCAGGACTCTTGGGTGACTAGAATTCTATGATAGAATCCGATTTCTTTATCCCTGCAGAATTTCTTATGCAGGCTTTTGTTTGTTTTTGTCACTTGAATTATCTGAAAGTGGCTCTTGTTTGGCTTTTAGCTAAAAAAAAATCTTTCCTGTAAATACACATTGCTCAGTCACATGCATTTTTGAAAAATTAAACCAGCAGAGGACCTGTCACTGAGTGCCAGTGCTTTTGGATAATAAAGATGTGGAAAGGTTGTGGGTTGATTGCAGTGTTTCTGGGTAAAGATCTGGGCTGGGTCTGTGTCGTCTTCCTTTCCAGGGGTGTACAGTTGTGTTCGCGATGTAGGACAGTCATAACCTTAAGCAAAGGCACTCCTGGGAGAGCCACCCCCTGTATCCCGAAAGATTGAAGTACGTAGACAGGGCAAAAATCCCTAAAAGTTTTCTGAATTTCTTATCCCAGCCATGCATAATCCAGTTCTGAAAGGGCCTAGAAAAATAATCCCTGTGCTCACACCTGTCCCATCACTTAACTGAACGTCTGGGCAAGTTCATGATGGAGCACTTGCAGAAGGTGGAAATGCTGAGTTTGCTGGGCTGCCAGGAACAGGAGCAGAAATAAAATAAACCTTGACAAAATTGATACTGGCCTCTGCTGATGGAAAACGCAGTACAAAGTGGCTGGAGCACATGTTTGCAGGAGCACGCTATGCGAGGAACCACGCTATGCCTGCTTTCACCTACCAGAGATCAGCGGTTGGCTGTGTTTGGCCAACAGACATCTCTCATTTAGTTGGGAAGAGTATGGAAATTTTTTTTTGTTTTCACTGCAGGAAGGCCTCTTTATCTCACAGTGTCCTGTCCTCACTGTTGCCTTAACTTCTCTTGTCACTTTCTGCACGTCTGGATGTCATTTGACTCTCCCAGGAGTGATGTGAGCTGCAACCTGGCCCCTATGCCCAGCCTCATTTTCCTCAACTGCCAAACGTGACACAGCCCTTTTCACAGGGTAGTGACAATCTAACGTAACAACGTGGGTGACGTGCCCAGCATGGGCTAGCGCTTTGCAAATTCAACCCACTTCTCTTTCTTTTCTGTCTTTCTTGTTTCTTGCTTTCTCCTTTCTCTTGCCCCATTTCACATGCCTGTCCCTCTATGTCTTCTTTCCTTGATGATACTTTGATATCTATGGGATCTCTTTGGTAAACTTCAAACTAGTTTTCTTTCGTCAACAGGAGCTCTGGGTTATTATGGCTTGTCCCGAAGTAAAAGTTGTAGTCTGTGTGTCTTCTGCTTCTCCACAATTTCTGGGTTGGAAGGAGACAAGTCTAAAAGGCACAAAAGTGATTCAACCCTGAGTTAAGATGAGGTTTATCTCTAGATTAATTCAAAAGGTGTTAGAAGAGGATAACCTTGGATGTGTTTTGCCTGGGGGATCTTACAGGTGGTAAAATTAAATTGCCTCCCCATGAGCAGAGAAAATATTATTCCAGTGTTTGGAGACCCACCTAAATAGATGCAAAATCTAGGGAACAAAGTAGCAACAGGAGAGTCATCTGAGACTTTTAGAAATCAAAGGGAACATGGTAACAAATCCTTCTACTTGGGTCTTTTATAGTTGAGGGAAAGGAGGTTTGTTAGGTTAAGGGTCTTGTTCAAGGCATGTGGGTATTTGGTGGCCAGGGACCTTCACACTGAGTGCCCAGTTTTCATTCCTCATCTTGCATCCTCACTGACTGCAGAACTCTTTCAGCGTCTGCATCCTGAATAACAAGAATTAAGCTGGGGATTATTGCAGGCAAAAGGTTACATAACCAATGAAGAGATTATTGAGTAGTGATGCTGACTTTGGCACTGTAAAAAGAGATAAGAAGTCACGGCCCAGAGGGAGGGAAGGGGAACCTTCTTTGACTTTATGGAGATCTGGGTATAACCCCTAATTCGGGTACTTAGTAGCTGTGAACCGTGGAAATGCCATTTAATTTTCTTAAGGATTGCTTCCCCCATGTGCAAGATAAAGATAATTTCTGAACTGCACATTGCAAAAGTTTATGGCGACTTTCCAAATATAGATGGTTTAGTCCAACAAAAGTATTTAACGTGCACCTACTAGGTGCAGGGTACTTTATGCCAGGCAGCAGAGATTCAAAGATGAACACGGCAAGAGCATGCTACCTGTGCTAAATGATGAAATGTCATGTTTGCATAAGGGAATAGATCATTATTATTACGACCTCAAGGGCTTCCCCCTTCTCCTTGGAAGCGATGGCTGGAAAAACATCTGTCAGCTCCCCCATCACCCACACAGCTCAGAGCTCTGGGATTTATTGCTCTCAGTAGTTACAAGAGCATATAGTACATGATACAATGGTGATTGTTTAAAACAGTCCTCCTGCAATTATATATATATATGTCTTATATATATATATAATGTTTATATATATAATGTTTATATATAATGTTTTAAGTATTTATTATAAGTATTTATTATACCTATAATATTTATTACATATTATAATATAATAAATAAATATAGTATTTATACTTATAATAAAATGCTTTTATTATAAGTATTTATTATAATGTTTTAAGTATTATATATATAATGTTTTATATATATATAATGTTCTAAGGGTGACTCACATCTTGTTCTTAAGGAAGAATCATGATCTACAAGGAAAAGTATAGCATGGAGTCCAGAAAGCAGGAGCTGAATTTCTCAAGTTGCTCTATCCCCAACCTGCGTTAAGGTCCTGGAGCCCTCGCTTAATTTTTCTGAGTGTGAATTCCCTTTTCTCTACTCAGGGAAGAAGAATCTTGCCCTGACTGCTCCAGAGGTTTCTTGTGATGTCAAGATGACAGTGGGCATGGGAGCATTTTAGACAAATGATCAGTGTTGGAAAGGAAAAGCTTAGCAGCGGGCCTGACACCTGTTTGGGGCCTTTACCTGGGACACCTGGAAAAGAAAGAGGTGAACCAGGCCAGTTCCCTTGCAAACTCAAACTCACTAGGAAACAAGACTTCCCACAAAAACACACAAACAATATTTACCAGCAGAAAGATAAGGAAAAGTCCTTTTCTGTGAGCTACTTGTAGCAAGGCATGCCTAGTCTGTGTCAGTTGCTTATTATAAATAAATATTAAATTTATGGATTTATAGGACATGGCTCTCTAGAAAATGCTACCTGGCTATGTGATTTATTTGCTAACTGTCGTGTGTTGCTATTGCTTATAAAGTTTGAATCAAAAATAAACTTGGTCCTAGGTCTGACCAGCGATTCCTATTGAATCTCATTTGCATAATCTCTGTGCTATGTCAGGTGTCATCACAGGTAAGGCAGGAAAAGGTGAAAGGATGAAAAGGAGACGCTCCACAGCTGAACTGGCTCCTCTGTTCACGCGATGCATATCAGGCCGTTCTTAAAACTCACATGAGAAACCTGAACCACAACAATCCTGACGCAGGAGAAAACTGACATTTGGGGATTGTGTTGACAGTCTTGACCTTTCTGCGGGAACACTGGTTGGCAGTGTCTTGCTGTGTCTGGTAAACTTTGATTCGGAAGTAAATTTGATGCTCGGTATCATCCATGGTTGGAGATGAGTCTCATTTGCGTTATCTCGGTGCTTTCTCAGGTGTCATTGGGTAATGACATCATTTATTAATATCATCGAGAGCATCTGTGAGACCAGTCTAATCTCTGGGGTAAATGTTTTGTGTCTGGGGTGGGGGACATAAGTAAATGATAAAGAGAAGCCCAGGCTCAGCACAGTGACATCTTACAGCACGTGCCTAGGCAGCTGGGGCAGAAAGGAAATGCCTCGGGCTTTGCTGACTGTTATTAATACAATCAAAGAAGCCGCAAGTGAGAAACAGCCACTCAATCCACCCAGTGGGCATGGTCACCAATGTCTACAGCTTGTCTTTAACTCTGTAGCCATAATCTACTCCATCATTCTTTATTGTTGGATTGTCCCCTCCCAACCAACCCCTCCACCCCCAAACCCACCGTCTCCTCTGATGCTTATTAGAACAGTAGCATTCTGCATTCCTATCTCTCCTTCTCTGTTATTTACCTTGAGTTACCTGCATCTCCCCAAATGCAGCAAGAACGTGGCAAGCCTGGCCTCCCCTCCAGAGTGCTCTGCCTCCTGGCTCCCTTTTCCACACACTGGCCAGTGCTATTTTGAAAGCCAAGTGGTAGAGGCAAAGGCAGACGCAACAGATGGATTGTCTCTTTATTCTAGGTAAAAATACTCTTTAGAGTAATTAACTCAAAAAGGCAAGAAAGATTTTATCTTCTTGGAACTTGCAAAGGCTCACTTTTGCAAACTCCAGACAGACAGAGAAGAATCAGAGGGAACAGTAGTTCTCTACCTTGACTGCCAAATTACTGAGGGTGCTTTGAAAAAAAATACTATACCTGGGCCCCACTCCAGACACATTTAATTAGAACTTCTGAGATCGAGGCCCAGGCATGCAATTTTAAAATTGTTTTCCAGGTGATTCTAATGGGTAGCAATAGTTGCAAACCACTAGGGTAGAAATTTTGTGGTCATTTATTATTGTCCTTATGAAAAAAAAATCCAGTAGAAAGTGCATTTCAGGGCATAAAATGACTCAGGGCTAAAATATTAATATTTGCTATTGTAAGATCAGCTACATAAAATGAAAACCCAGGTTTAGACCAGAGCATTAAGTCAACCCATGTATGAAATGATTTCCTTTGATGTTATGACACTAACAAGTCCTGAGACGGTGGTTTCTGATGAGAATGTGCTTAATGACCTGAGTCCATCTATGAGCCCGAGAAATACCCTGATTTGACTTCTCCCTTTTCAAGCTTACCAACTTGAAAAGCATATTAGTATTTTTTCCATTTAATAAAATGACTTGCAACTGAGATCTTATGAGAAAACGTGTGGTCCATATTATGTCAGAGATATGACCCTTCTTGCTTCCTTCCTACTCAGGGAAGAGCTGGCACCTCTGTTCTCAGGAGAAGCAGCACAGAATTTGTATGTTATTGCAGAAATTATGAACTCTGCAGACAAATGGATCACATTAAAGGACCCAAGGGGGAGACATATTTGTAGTCATTGTCTGCACGTGAGAAATTTTTCCCTGCATAATTTTGCTCTTAAGGATGATAGAATGAGGTCCACTTTAATTAAATGCACAAGGAACACTAATCCACTTTGAAAGGCACTGCTAATCCACTTATTGGTGGCCAAGCTATGTAGATATTAATGGGACTTTCAAGAGAACAGGAACAAGAGTAAGTCAATTTATAGGAAATCCTCACTCTTGGAACAGGCACTCTCTTGCATGTATTCCTCATGGTCAATGGCTATCAAGCAAACCCAAAGTCAGTCCATTATTCCCTAACTCATGGCTATGTCTTCATTAAGGGGCTGTGTATATAACAAACAGTCTGGTAAGTAAGGAAAGTAAGAAATTGTGGGTCTGTTTACAATTTGGTTCCCATACTCAATTGTACATTAGTTTTGTCTCCTGTTAATAAGTTTTTGTGTATGTACTCCACACTCCAGGTTATTTCTGTACATATTATTATGGCTTTGCATTTCAGTCCTGAGAGAAACTTAAAAAATAAATTATGTGCTACTGCATTTATTGTTGTTATGAATAGTTTTATGATATTGTTTTTATTTATTTATTTTTTTCACTAAATAGACACTGGAACTTCTATAACAAATCACTCAGAATGTAACCATTGTTCTGGAAAGGCTTGAATATTTTCAGCAGAAGGAAAGAAAAGTGTATCATCATCATTTTGATTGGAAAAATAGCTGAGCTGTCTAAGAAATATTCCATGGCGAAGATCATTAAAAATACAAGCTCTGCCAGGCTCGGTGGCTCATGCCTGTAATTCCAGCACTTCGGGAGGCCAAGGCAGGAGGATTGCTTGGGGGCAGGAGTTTGAGACCAGCCTGGGCAATATAGTGAGACCCCCATCTCTACAAAAAAAAAAAAAAAAAAAAATTAGCTGGGTGTCATAGTGCATACCTGTAGTCCCAGCTACTCAGGAGGCTGAGGCAGGAGGATCACTTGAACCCAGGGGTTTGAGGTTGCAATAAACTGTGATTAAACCACTGTACTCCAGCCTGGGTGACAGAGAGAGACTCTGTCAGTTAAAAAAAAAAAAATACAAGCTCCATGGCTGGCTTCAGAATCTCCTCTGCGAATCTGGCAGTACTCCACTAAAAAACAAAAACAAACAAACAAAAAACTCCTTAAGTGATTCTGATAGACTCAATAGTCTGTGTTTGGCCATTGGCCATGTGCTCATTTAGAGCTGAAGTGGGGAGAATAAACTTGCATTTATTATGTAACTGGTACATCCACTCTTATATTTATGACTCATAATGATTTTATAAGATAGGGGTTGCTATATTGATTTTATACTTTAGAAAACTGTCCAGAGTCACACAAGTAAGACAAATTGTGAGTTAGAGATTCAAACTTTGGAGTTGCCTTGAAGCTAATTCTAAGGAAGAGTAATATGAATAATGTATTATAACATGAATATATACATATATATGTATGTATTTAGTATGTATGAATATATACTCAATATATATGTATGTATTCAGAGTATATATATATACTTATATACATGTGTGTATGTGTGTGTGTGCGTAAATATATATATGTGTGTGTGTGTGTGTGTGTGTGTATATATATATATAGAAGGCACTGGAGAGCAGGCAGAAACTGGAAAACTGGAATGGGTTTTGCCCTTGGAAGAAAGAACCAGTGGACCAGCACTGGGTGAGTGTTCCATTTTTTAATAACTTTTAACATGAACAAAGGCCCCACTCACTCAGCATCATGTTTGTAGGCTAAAACTTGCTAAAATTCAGTCTGACTAGCTTAAAGAACTAGAAGACAGAGTTCAGGGCTACCCCAGCCACTGCAAAGAGAGGAGGAATTCTGAAAAAGTGAGAACCAGAAAGGGAGAGCCCCAAGTTCTCTCTACAAACTCATCCCAGTTCCCTTGCTGACCATTCAACCATGGACGCATGGGACAGAATCCAAGTATCGCAGTTAAAATTAAAAGGACTAAACTGAGATCTGAAATGCCACCCACTGCTGGGAGCAGAGATTTTGGAGTTTAAATACAAACAAGCTAAGTGCCCATTAAAATAAAATGAAACAATAAAACAACAATAAAAACAAAACTCATTGGAGGAACATAACAGAATCCAGTGTCTCTACAACACAATACCCACAATGTGGAGAATACAATCTAAACTACTAGACATGCAAAGAAATAGGAAAATATGACTTATATGGAATAGAAAAGAAAAATATGACTTAAGTGGAAACTGACCTCAAGGAAGATGAATGCTGTGTCTTAACTGTCCTAGGGCGTCTCCCTCCCTGACAGGAAGGGAGAAGTAAGCCGATAAAGATGATATTCAGGCTGGGGGACCACCTGTTTGTGGGTGTGGATGCTCCAGGGAGGGTTTATCAATCAAAATCACAAGTTCTATAGATGTGTGGAAAGGTCTTGCTACTTATTTGCTGGTATCTCTCCAAAAGCTGTAGCACAATGGCAAGCCTCCCCCAGACAGAAACACTGCTGCTGCTTGTGGCCAGAGAGGTACAAGGATTGTATGGCACCGTTTCCATGGGGCCCTAGTTATGCTTAGTGAATGTTTCAAGAAGGAGGGAAAGGTCAATAGTTTTGAGTGCTACTGAGAGATCAAGTAGGGTGGTCAACATTTTTGTGACTCAAGTTACTTGCTTGTAAATTAGACAAAGTTCAGATTAGCAGCTCCCATAGAGCAAAGACATTCTGAAAGCAGTTAAAGTACTGAGCTTTATACATTCAACCCCTAATTCCACTCTGGTATGTTTTAAAATACTTTTATAGAAGACATCCTTCACTCTTGTGAGAGATGTGGTTTAAATCATAAAAACACCAACATACTTATATAGAGTTTTCTATATATGAGTTTTCTATATATGTACTTTCAAATTTGCCCTTTTAAGTGTGTTCGGGTCCTGTTTTTCAGATGCCATCACTCAAAGCACCAGTCCTGCCAGTCCACTCTGCTCCTGCTCCCAGCCGTGGTCAGCTCCCAAGTATAATACAACACATCCACATTGATGGAGCTCCCAGGATATATCTCTTTCAAGCTGTTTTAATCCAAGTTCCAAAGGTCAGCAGGAAATGTCAGTGGTTTTTGCAATGGAGAGAAAGGATTTTGTGATAAGGTTTATGCTTTTACAGAATTATTATAGAGTTTATGTGCTAGGCTGGAGAATTTACCTGTCATAATGGCCATGGTGGCAAGTTCATCCATGGGAAGAAATTTCCTGATGAGAACTTTATGCTGAGTCATATGAGTTTTGGGATCTTACCCATGACAAATGATGGAACCAACACAAATGGTTACTGTTTTTTTTTATCTACAGTATGAATAATGTAGAATCTATGGAATGCTTTCGCTATGGGATTGCAAGACAACACAAAGATCACCACTGCTAAGTGTAGGTAACTCACATAATTTGATATTGTGTTTATCTTAACCACCAAACAATTTCTTCTTCAGCTAAAGATAGCGCCCCCACCCCACCCCACTTCTAGTCTGTTCTCATATCCTGTAATCTTTGGGCTGCTGTGGTTCTTTGGGTTTCATATCTTCCTTACTTACTTCCAAGTCTAGCCAGACTTCACATTCAATTTTCGATTATTAAATAAAAGCTAAAGAAGAAGAAATATACTTATGTCCCTACGGTTGTCAGCCTTCTTACTTGCTCTTACACAATCAAAAGAGCAGCAGCACAAACAACAACAACGCATGGACAAAGCTTCCTGCTCATTCTATGGCAGGCTGACTTCTACTGGCAACATCCGGGAGATTAAAGTTCTTCTACCAATGGCTGTGCCCGTAGGGTCTCAGTTCTCTAAATTTGCTTTTTCTCTTTCCAAAATGTCTTTCCCAGGACACACACTGAGTCCGCCAGGTAGAGGTCAACTTCCGCAATCTGGCAGCACACGTGATCTCAGAGAACGTGCTCTGTATAGATGCATAGAGCACAGACCCATGGTCTGGCTACTCAAGTACCTTGACACACTTGAGGTATACATAAGGTTCTTAGTAGCCAGCTCACTTTACGTGTTATAAAAATCCAAATGGAAACATGAAAACTGCTTTCAAATATTTGAAAGAGTAGTAGAAGAAGGAACAGCTTTTTTCTGTTTCCCCTTAGAGGACAAAGCTAAGAACAGATTTGGTGGGGCTTCACTTAAAGAAACACCTACTAATTCTCAGAGCTTGGGGTGGTAGCTGTGAGCCATCCCATCACAGTACCTGTGGTAAGGTGACCGTCAAGCAGATAGATGGTCAAGAGGAACATCCTACATGGCCCTACAGTGGAACCATGTTTGGAGCATAAAACTTGAAAGATGCCATGATTTACTAATTTACCTTCTGCTCTCCTACATCTTAAAGGAGTATCACAACCAGATGACACAAGATTGTCTTCATTAAGGACATGGATGATTTCTCACTGGCTATTTCTCAGGTACAGTCCTCAAAGTTCAATCCTGTTATCGACACATAATTAAAAGATACCCATTCCGACCTCAGAGTAGAGGTGTCATTTCTTCTCATGGATTTTCTTTATTATTTTTCATGTTTCTCTGTAATTCTTAGAGATAAGTCTACAATTCCAACAGAACAGGTCTTGTGAGAAAAGTACACATGCCAGCTTGATGTTTGTTAAGTGAGCTCAGAAGGGAAATTAATTAGGCCAAAGTTTATGGTCAAGATATTTTGTGCTGCAATTAATTTCTCATAGCTTTCATTTCCTCTGTGGAATTTTAGGAGCACATGGTTATTGGAGAACTCTGTTTGGAGTGGATCAGGCTCTCTTAGGTCTCTTTAATATTTGCCAACCCTTCTACTTAACTTCAAATGTCATGCTTAAGCATATGTTCAGGCTTTACCCTGAGGCTTTGCTAGAAGGAAAAGCTCACAGACAAAGTAACAGGCAACTGCTTATCTGTTAAGGTTGTCCAGGTTTATAGCAGAGAGCAGAGAACATAGGATCTCTGAGTGGTGATTTGACTTTATTCCCATTGGAATAGGGGCAATTAGCTCCTTACAAATAGAATGAAGCACTAATTAATGATTGTAAACATAAAATGCTTCTCATGAAAACTGTTACTTTATGACTGTAATTTTAAAGTTCAGCTGTTGCGGGGCTACTATTTCGAAGACTACTAGACTACTAACTAGCTAGCTATGTGATCCTGGGTAAGTCATATAAATGGCTTGAATTTCATTGATAAAATAAGATGTGGATTATATGTATTTTTTTTCAAATATCTTACTTCTAAACACCACAAAATTCAAAATTTCAATGTGCATTGGGGGGGTCACAATATTTTATTTTTCCCTGTGCTTTTGTCTTCATGCAAAATATCTTGCTGATGAGCATAGAGTTCAAAAACGAAGACATCTTTATCCATGTTCTGTCAAATTTTATACTTGTCATAATATTTAGTTTTCTATTTTCAATTCCCTGTTGAATTAAGGCCAGTTGGTGTGACTTATGGGTTAATATTAATACAATGTGAGCAGAATAATATATACACCATCTAGAATTAAGAGTGAATAATGATTCTTCATTCTCTCTCTCTCCTTTTTGTGTGACTAGCCTGGGTCTCTGAGTGAAGATGATGTCGAGCAAATACCTCCAACTACAAACAATGAACATGAATCTTAAAAGAACATTTGCTATTCAAACCATTGGGACCAGCAGAATGTTTGTCACTGCAGCAACACCTAGCTTATTCTGACTAGTATAACTTCCTTCATCTATTTCAGGTAGATTATGGACAAGTAGCATTTTTAGGAATTTACTAATTGTCACTTAGGTCAGAATTGACAGATAAAACATGCCCTTGTTGCTGTAATACCACCTAGGAGGGAACTTGGCTACTATGGACCTTCAGTTTACTCATCACTCAGCAAAGGCTTGTAAGTGATCCAAACTAATCCAACTGTTCGCCCCACCTGGCATCATTTCTCATCTTCCTATAAAATATTTAGTAAACAACAAATATCAGTCAAAAGTGAATTATAAAGGGCCACCTATATTCTTAAAATAGAAGAGGTTGTTTATACAAATGATTATTAGACGCAAACCACTGTGCAGGTTGCAGATGTTTTTGTTATTGTTGTTGTTGTTTCCGTTGTTACATGTGGAGTGGAATAACATTTGCTACGGTGAACTGAATCATTTTGAAGGGGAGAGATCTGGCTCCAATCCAAATGTACCAAAATGACACATGCGTTCTCTGAATTAGCTATTTAAGATAATTCCCTTGAAAACAGGGCTTGCAAAAGCACACAGTAGAAGAAAGAAGAGAGTTTGTTCAAGTGTGCTAATGGCTGCCTTACTGTTTTCCTTCTCCTGGGATCCTTCCCTCTTCTGTTCTACGAGCTCTCCCTGTGTGTTCTCGCCCCTCCCTCATTTTCTAATAAAGGGACTCAGCAAAGGAAGAAGAAAGGATTTCCTGGGGGGATGTTGAGAGCAAGCAACAAATGAGGCCCGCGTGCTGCACTGAACAGCAGGACCAGCCCCGGGGTGTTCGCCGTGGATGTTCCAGGTGCTCTGAGGCGGTTTCAGGAGGGCAGCTTTCGGAAGAGGGATAACCTGGGGAGCAGAGGGAGAGAGCCAGAATTTTGGGGTACAAAAGCAGATCTGAGGGCCAAAGGGAAAACCAAGTCAGAAAGCCAGAAGTGGTGTCAGGAGAGGCAGTCAACAGTAAGAATGAGCGACAGGGACTCTGGAGACTCTCACAGACTGATCGCTGCTTTCCTGCCAGCTTCGTTGCTCTACTACTGTAAGCTCTGCTGGGCTTGCTTCAGAAATGTTGCTCAGTCCCTGTGGCATCCAGCTGCCGTTTTGTGACCTTGAGGCTGATCTCTAGCCTGGACTCCAGACCAGAATCTCTAACTCTCCCCTCCCAGCCCAGCAGCTCCCCTTCCATTGTGCTCTATTCCAGCGAGTGGCTTCTCTGTCCCTTGGGACTGTATTCTAGGCCAGCCCCTTGGGGTAAGCCTCCCTTTCTCGCTTTCCCTCACCCCCATCATCTACTCAGTTGCAAGTCCTGATATTCTTACTTGAGAAATATCCAGCCCATGCAGACTTCCTCCCTGTCCCTGCTGTCTCTGGAGGGTTGTCCTGCCACAAGCTTTCCATTTCTTCTGACACAGGATGTCACAGTTGACCTCTTGGGGAGGATGCTGGTGTGTTGGGATCTCAGACATGATGGGATGGGGAAACAGGGGATTGTGTTGTTTGTTTGATTTTTCCTTTTTTAAGAACCAATGAGCCCCTGAGAAGTTAATTTGCAGGGTTTGGGAATTGATAGGTATGAAGAAACCTGCCAATGTGGAAGTCCTTTCTGCCAGGTGCCTGGTCTGTCTCCTGGTGCCAGGGGCCATCTTTCCTGCACTTCTGGGAGCCACCACAAGTATCCTGCATCTTGACAATCCTGGCCCAAGGGAGTGAGACCCAGAGAGACACTGAGGAGTTCTTCTCCAATATCTGGCTGCTGCCTGAGAACCCTCTTCAGCCTGCAATGGTTGATGCCAGAAATGACCATGCATTTCAAGGAAGACCCTGGCTCTATCCCATTGGAGTGTGGTCTTATGGTACCTACCAGGTAGATACCCTTCAATAAAGTACAGTGCACCTAATATCTACAGAAGTGACACACAGAGAAGCCAGACATGGAAGGCTGAGGTAGGAAATTGGATAAAAGGGGACAGCCCTGGAGCACTTAATCTGAGACTACTAAGGGCCTGGCCTTATAGAGACAGGGCAATGGGTATTTCCAAGCAGGTATGATACTCATTCCCATAAAGGGTAAAGCTAAACGTCTCAGATCAACCTGAGATAATGACTATATTTGAGCAGGGAAGGATAGATTTTGGTATATTTCTCCCAATGCCACATACTTCATCTAATTTAATCTTCACAATAGCCTGTCAATACATCCAGAAGTAAAGATGCAAAAAGATTAGATCAGTGGTTCTTGAACACTTTTAAAACTTACTGAGAATCCTAAAGAGCTTTTGTTATGTGGATTATTTCTATCAATATTTATCTTATTAGAAATTAAAACAGAAACATTTAAAACACAAGAATATACAAGCACACATTCCATTGGCCATCAAAATGATGACCACGTCACCGGTCTCATGGGCTCTGGAAAACTCCATTGCACACTCATGACTGAATGAGAGTGAAAAAGATGAAGGACATTGTAGTATTCTTATAAAAATAGTTTTGACTTTGCATAGCCCCAAAAAGATCTCAGGGACCCTCAGGAAACCCTGCACCATACTTTGAGAACCACAGGATTAGATAATTTTCCGAGGTGACATGGCTGGTCAGTGTGGAGCTGGTATTATAATCCAGGACCATCTGACACTAGACCAGATGTTCTTTTACCCTTGTTGAAAACTCGACACTACATAGGAAAGAATCCAGGAACACACTCTTACCTAAATGCCTGAGAGAAGAACAAGCAGTAGAAACCCATACAATAGGCAGAAGTTGTCTCTACTGGAATTTGGCAGATTAATTTGGCATTTGGTTTAGGGGATTAGCAAACGCACTTGCTTGGGCTTTCAATGTGGTCCCTTTCCTAGGATGGAGGTCCATGGTGTCCTCACACACAGCCGAGGCCATGTGGGCACGAGGGTGGTCTGCCTAGCAAAGACACCTGGGGCAACATGAGACAGACTCTCCGCCAACATCGTGCTACCGTTTTTGATGCTAGCAGAAAAGCTGGGCTCATGGCTCGACTGACTTCCTAAAATCACAAATTGCCATCAGCCCCCGGCGCTGACTGAAGTACAGTATCTCAAATGAAAAGCATTTAAATTCAATTTGACTGCTCTTTTTCTAAGAGCTTTCTGAATTCACAGTGAAAAGCAGCATCCATCAACCCTGTGCCTCTGCCTCACCCTGCAGACCCATAAGCCTAGTTCGTGTTTGCATCGTGGAATCCCAGTCCCTTGGGTGCGTAGAGGAGGAGCTGCAAACAGGAGCTCATTTCTCGGGGCCATCGTGGTGTCGGGTCAGCCAAATGTCAGTCCTTAAGCTATGGCCCGGGTAGGATGTTGCAGCCTTCACCTCAGGAAAGCACAGCTCCGTTTCAGGTCTGTTGGTGACACACTCCTCCAGATTTATTCTCTTTCATAGTGACTGTTGCCTGCCTTGTGCAGAGGAGATGTTTACCAACAGCATCCCGTTGGCTCAGTTCTTGAATCCACGAAAGCCCCTTTCAGGAGTTGTCACGTATATCCGTAAGTGCCTGGAAATCAATGCTATTTAGCCAGCGGGTGTGACCTTTCAGACACAGAGATGATTTCAAAGTGGCATGCAAAAGATACCATTGAGCGATTCCGGTGCAACACTCAGGATGTCCAATGCTACTGTAATGACCCTCTCTGACAAAAGAGGAGAAAAACACCAAAGCTTGGTTTGCTTCGGAGGCAGCTCTCAAAGCTGAAGCAGGGAAGCTGGCCTGATCCACAAGCAGAGCGTGGAATGCCCAGGGATTACCCCTTTGTCAAGGCCACATCCAGGTGACTTCAGCCTTCCTAGAGGATAAGAACACCTGCGGTTAGGAGCAGCCAGGCAAAACCTTGAGCCTGAGATCTTGGGTTCTTGCTTTGTGATTCGATCTGAGTATATCCTCTCTGAGAATATCCTCCACGTCTCCATCCACAGAACAGGGCGATTCCACCACAGTGGTTGCAATTATTTCCCTCCGAGACTCAGGACAAGGTTTTGAAACCTGAGAAGTGCTTCTCATTTTTTAAAACCATCCTTTCGAAAGCAATATACATCTATTTTTATAAACTTAGATCTTAGAGATTAGCTGAAATAAGAAACTAAAAATAACTTGAAATCCCATTACCAATTTTTTTTCTAGGCACACATGCTTTCTTATTTATTTGTTTATTCCTAAAATGGGATTATATTGGACACACTGTTTGGTAGCCTAGTTTGTTACTTAATACTCTCTTGAGGGCAGCTTTCTGAGTCATTCAATATTTTTCTGATAACATAACTTCTAATGATTGTGTGATAGTCCATTGTGTATTTTTAGCATAATTTATTCATCTGATTGCTTAGTATTGGACATTCATGTGTTTTATCCTCTGTCTTTCTCTCGCGCGCTCCCTCCCTCCTTCCCTCTTCCTTCCTTTTCTTTTTTCTATCTCTTTTCTTTTTCTTTCTGTCTCTCCCACCTGCTCCCTCTTCCTCCTTTCTGTCTCTGTCTCTCTCTGTCTCTCTTTCTTGGCAGTTAGAAATGACACAGCTGAATGAGTCCACCCCTCACCCCAACCCCATGGTGACACCAAGAGCAAATGCTTTAGATACGCCGTGCAGCAAACACATTGCTCAGGCTTGGCTGGCCATACCCTTTCCTGATATTTTGAATCTAAACCGAAACATTGCAGAGAACGGTGAAAGGGTTAGAATGCCTTCATTCCAGACAGCGCGATCAAGCAGTGTGTGCTACCGAGACAATTTATATCTGCTCCCCATCCATTTCAACCCTGCTTCTTCAGCATTCCCCCTTCCCCATAATCCCTTGAGATCCTGCAAATCCCTTCCGTGAATTTCCATCTGCCCTAAAGTAGCCACTGTCCATTTCTGTTGCTTATTACAAAAAAAAAAAACTCTAGCAAATGCAATCAGGAAACATCTGTAGGTTGTACAGTACTAACCTGACATTTTAACATTTTAAATTAATCAAAGGAATGGCTTACAGACATTAAAATTAAGGGGAAGACTGTAATCTTGGTTATGCTGGGATTTAGTTTATTTTTCTCCTTTGTGAATGCATATTTGCCTCTGGAAACAGTAAACTTTTGTTACTTCTTTAGCCTGCCAAGTAAATTGATATTTGTTTAATTTGCTAACAAAATCTATTAGTGTCTTGGCTGGAAACTGTTGGGAATAAGTTTCAGCCCAGACCCAGTTTTTATAGGCTATTTATGAACCTCAGAAAAGAAAGATTTACTATCATTTTTATGGAAATGCTGGCAGGACCATAACTATGGTAACACAGATGGCGTAGTTGTAAAATGCATATGTATGCGTGCATAAAAAGAAGCATGGTTAGGTAAATGGACGTTTGGATCACCTGCGAGAGAGAGGAGCCTTGCTTCAGCTTGGTTTCTGTTTATCCATATGGTCTAGCAAAGAGAGTGATAGGATGGCTTGTTTTTGCAGTCTTTTGTCTGATTTTCTTTAAGGATCCACAGTCGGACTTCCTTATAGCATCTTCTTCTTATTCCTGTTGTTCTCCCAGACCAGGAGTTCGCTGGGAAGAAAACCCTCTTGAGCACTGGCCTTTGGAAATCCACCAAGGATCAGCCATGGCTTCCAACTTAGAACCAAGAGCAAAACTGTGACACTCATGACCACTTAGGACCCTCCACCAAGCTCCCCATGTTACTGCAACAGGTGGCGAAGGCACACATAGGACCATAGAACAGGGCACAGCTGCTACAACTTGTGCTTAGGAACCAGACTCATTTGGCATGTAGAATCCAACAGAACTAGTTTTGAATCCAGTTCAGCCACGTTGACCTGACTTTGAATAATTCATCCAACCAATCCCCTAGTATTGGACATTCTCTGTAAACACTTAGTTTCTTCACCTGTAAATTCTTTCAAATTGTTGTGAGGATTTATGAGATAGTGAGTGCCTGGTAGGTAGCAGGTAGTCTTTAATGGTGGTGATTATTATTTTATAATAATTATATTTGCCAGTAAGATATTTTGGGGCTTAAAGAACTCCATAAGCCTCAAGTAATGGGTTTATTGACAGAGTACACATGGGAATTAGAAAAATAATAATCCCAGCCACATTCGTGGTAATGAAAATGGGAAAGTTAAACAAGTAGGGCCGGGAGATCCATGGTATGTATGGGCCTCACAGCGTATGGATTGTCACTCAGCATCTGAGAAATTTTCAGAATGACAGCAGCTAGAGCCTGCGGCTCTGTACTCTAAGGTTTCTCTCCTAACTTGACTCCCCTTTCTGTTTGTGCTACTTATTTCTTTTTTTTCTAATAAGAACTAAAACTTTATTTTAGATGTTATCCATTCATTCATTTCATTTTAAAATAGAGCGTGTTCATCTTTAATGGCTCATAGCATCCCATAATATGGTGTACTGTAGCATATTTAACCAGTTTTCCCCTACTAATGGAACAGTAGATAATTTGGCTACTGCAAACAATATTTCATGACATTATCTTGATTATCCTTGACCACATAATTTATTTCTTTATTTCTTTTAGAAATGGGGCCTTGCTCTAGGCTGTTGTGCCATGGTGTCATCATAGCTCACTGTAGCCTCTAACTCCTGGGCTCAAGAGATCCTCCAGCCTCAGTCTCCTAACTAGCTGGGACTATAGGTATGTGCCACCACACCCAGCTGGTCATGCACTTTAAAAAATGTATTTAGCTGACAAATAAAGGTTGCATATATTCAAGGTATACAGTGTGATTCTTTGCTATATATTGTATACTGATTACCAGAGTCAGAGTAATTAACACATCCATCACCACCCGTAGTTACCATTTGTGTGTGTGTATGTGTGTGCTGAAAAAGCTTCAAATCTCTCTTACCAAATTTCAAGTAAATAATATGGTATTATTAAGTACAGTCACCAGTGCTATCCATGAGATCCCCAGAACTTACTCATCTTATAATTGAATGTTTGTACTCTATATGCTTCTTTTTTAAAAAAAAAAAAATTTCCTTGTTCTTCCCCTTCCAACAGCTGCCCTCCTCCACCCTCTACTCTATATTATTTTTCTATTTCACAGAATTTTTTCCTACCGCATATTTTCTGCTTTCTGATGCTTCGACATCTTCCTGACCTCAGCTCACACAATGCTCCTGGGCTTCTCTTGGGGCATCTTTTCAGTTCCTGCTGAACTTTCTGCCATCAGCTGTTCAGAGTCAGGTGTATCAGAGTCCAACTTGCCCCTTTCTGGGGAGAAATGTTCTGTCCAGACTCTGCAGCAAGCCTGCCTGTCTGCCTTGGGTTAGATGCTTTTCCTGGTCAAGTGGATATGATGAGATGGTGTCTTCCATCACATCTGCATTCACTGTAATGGAGCTCAGCTCTGTAAGCTGTCTGGGGAGAGGAACAGAAGAACAGAGGGAGGAGGAAGCAGTCCCAGAGTTTAGGTGATTTTTGCCAGTGTTTCTACTGGGAACAGATCCCTCCGGGTGAGGTTGAAGGGGTGGATTCCAATCTCTGGACTCCTCGGTTTTCTCAGTTGCAATTGCTGCTTGTGGGGTGAGAAAATCCTGACCTGCATAAAATTCCAGTGTTTTTACATGTGCATTTTTTGCACCACATTGTCTTAGATCAGGTCTCCTGGAAACAGAGTCTGAGATGGAGATTTGTGAGCAACAGATTTATTGGGGAGTCATCTTGGGGGCCTATGTCTTTAGAGTGAGCGGAATTGGGTAAGGAAAAGTTAAACCAGGGTACAATTGCCACTGAGCCTTTAGAATTGTCCCAGATTGAGTTGCAAGGGCCAGCCCTATGCACCTTCAAGTCAACCAGTCAGTGGTTACAAGCTGCCCCCCCAGGAAGGGGCAGCTGTCAGCAATTACTGGAGAGCCCATAGCTGGAAGCCAACAGCAAACAGTACTCCTGGTAGCTGGAGAAATGCGAGCCTCAGTCCTGAAAGTGTGATCTAGGTGGCATGCTCCAACCTCTACCACCTAGAGGTGTATATCTCTTTACCAATGGATAAAATGGATAAAGGTATATCCATTTGTCCATCCATCCATCCATCCACCCATCCTTTCATTCACTCAACACATATTCCTGAGTACTCAGTACTGGTCAGGCCACTGTCCCGAGAGCTGGGGATACACTAAAGTACAGAGATGATCAAAGTCCTGCTCTCCTTGTAGAGGCTGCTTGTCAGGGAGGGAGGCTGATGCCCAGTTTCAGGTAGCAATAAACGAAGAGGCATTATGCAAGATCAACAGGCCAGAAAATGAGAATAAATGCTACTTTATACACTGTGCTCAGGGAAGAGCTTCCTGCCCAGGTTCATTTTAAGCAGTGGCCTGAATGAGGTGAAGGGTCCCATGGGACTAACTGGGGAAAGGATGTTCTAGGCAGAAAGAGCCCGGGAACGCCAAAGTCCTGAGGCTTAAGTATTGTTTGGCATGCAGGAGGAAGTGCTCCCGTTGGAGTGTAGGGAGCTGGAGTGTAGGGAGTGACAGGGAATATGGTGAGAGGTGACGCAGGGGAAGTAGACAGGAGTCACATCATGTGGGGGCCTTGATGGCCACAGCCAGGACAACTTCAGATGCCATTGTGAGTATGATGCACATTGGCTTGTTTTGAACAGAGGAGTGGAGTGATCTGACTTCAGCTCAAGCAGGATTACTCTGGCTGTAGGGGAGCAAGGGAGGAAGCAGGAAGACCAACCAGGAGGCCAGTTTGGTCCAGAGGACTAGAGCACTGAGAGTGGAGGAGGAGAAAAGTGGCTCCTAAGTGCACAGTGGCCATTTTATTTGGTGTTCAACAAAATAAAGCAATCAGCAGTTTCCAACAATGGGTGAAAAACATCTGTGTTGCACTTGTTGGAAGATAATATGTAAAGCGATGACTCCCTAAGGGATTTTTGGAAGTAACTTTGAAAATATGCAATTTTAAGCTTATTTGCTGAATTTAAACTCTTAACTCCCCAGGCCTTCTATAAGATGAGATGCGAATGAACCTCTCTCATGGAAGCCAACCCCTTGAGCATAAGAGATTATGCTTTTTATCTATGCATCCCCAAAACTTACCATTGTGCCTGGGACTAAGATGTTTATGGAATGAATGAGCAAATAATGAGAAGAGGATGGTACTGCAAGCACCTGTCTAATGTGGGCTCTCTACAGACTACGTGTGCTCTCAACTGGCCATCATTTTCAAGAAGAATGTTGTGGTTAGAATCTTGGAGAAAATAGTATTTTCACCGAGCAGTCCACATGCATTTGAAATGATGACATCCTGGAAGGTCACATGAGATTGAAAGTTGACAATTCACGTGCTCACTTTGCAACTAACAACTCAGAAAGTTGTAAAGAGACAATAAATCATTATTCACAGTCAAGAGGCTAGATACCTATGGCAGATTATATTTTCTAAAGATTTATCCCACATGTTCTTCTGCAGTGTAACTTTTGTGAACTCCCATCAAGAGGAAGAGTCTATTTTCTGCTCCTCTGGGTCTGGGAGTGCCCCATGAGTGCTTTGACCAACAGCAAATGGCATAGGTGAGGCTGTGCCTATTCCAGGCTTAGCTTAACTTGCCCGACAGTGTCCTCTTTCTGCTCCATGGGATGCACACCCTTGGGTCACTCCCTCTGGGAGCCCAGATGTCATTTTATTGAACTTCTGAGCCAATGGAGGTGTTTTCAGTTGACAGGTCCAGCCAAGAGCAGTATCATCTGCCAGTTGTGTGAATGAGTCATCATGAATGTTCCAGACCAGTTGAGCCTTCCAATGACTGCAGCCCTAGCCAAACCTGACTGAATGTGCACAGACACACCAAGTGAAAACCGCTCCACTCAGTCCAGTCAAACCAAAGGACCATGAGAGGTAAAAAGAAGTTGTTTTAAGCTACCAAGTTGTGGGGTGCTTTGTTATACATCGAGAAAACTGGAATAAAACCAATCATGGATACGAAATCACTTAGTGGATGTCCATGCCAAATGGAGTGGATCTCAAATCCCATTCTCTTGGGGTGGCCTGGGACCCCTGCTACTTGTCATCTACTTCACAGGCATCATCACAGATCCGTGAGTCATGAGCGAGGCCTAAGTGGTTCCCTGCCATCGTCCCCACCCCATGACATTCTCTTTTCCCTCCTCCTCTCTGGCCCCTTCTTATACAGAAACTAGTTTTCTTCCTCTTTTACTAGCTGCTCTTCCCTGTGTAATTGTCTTCCCAGGTTTGTTGCTGATCTTCTTTTAACTCCTTTGATGCCCACTGTCTTCCTCTCTTTGGGGTTTTCCTTTAGATCGTGGACAGCTGATGCCTTTGCCTGACTGGCATCTCTTGCTCTTTATTTTGGTATCATCATAGAGAAACCCTTCTCCCATTCTATGTGATCTGTGTGGTCCTGTCAATCAAGCCCCGTCTCCCCAAATCCTCAACCCCAGGTGGGTCATGTGATCAAAATAGAATCTTCCTCCTGGGAATCTGAGTCTTTGGGAGCATGTTGATAGAAATGGTCAGTGCTGGGTGCAGACAGCTAAAGAGATGACCCATTTGCTCCTGCTGCCTGGCCCTGGGGAGCTGGACTGCCTCATTCTGGTTCTTCTGTTTCCCTGAGTCCTATTTATTGCACTTTTTTTCTCTTTATGAACTAGTCTTCCAATATATAATTTTATATTTGAATCTGTCGGACTTACTTTCTGTTGTTTAGAAATAAAAATCTCAAGTGAAAAATTATTTCCCTCCTTTCCCTCATCTTTTATTTTTTTCTCTCATTTTCTCTCCCTCCCCATTTGGTTCTCTGCCTCTTTATTTATTTCTGTGCCTTTCTCTTTTTCATTGTCTCTTTTCATGTAGGTACACACACAAGAATTTTTTCTCACATGTAATCTCCACCATTTTTTTCCCTCCAGAATCTATTTATATTCTTGTTATAATCAAGATGTTTTAAAAACAAAATCTTCTGGGCCGTGCTGTCATGCCCAGTCCATTCCACACAGCTCTTCTTCCATGGCTGGTGGTCTGTGGAGTTATAATGATTCTGTAAGGCCCTGCCATTGCTTTTAGTTTGCCAAGCTGGAACTCACCCCCAGCAACTCCCTCCCAGAATGTTTACAGGATATAGCTTTTTGTTTCTGCATAGCTTGGCCCTCTGAGCACTAGGCTTCTCCTTCTGAGTTGGTGGTGGTGGTTGTACAAGGTCTCGTGTTAGCATGACACATCCTTGGTGCTTCTGTTTTGGAGGATCTTTGAGAAGTCTGGCTGATAGAGTTGGCTCATGGAAAATACCATGGTCCAGCATTAAAATAACTCCGGAGTGGGAAATAGGCCCTCTGGGCTCCATTCCTGGCTGTGGAGCTCTGGTGTTCAGCCTCCTCACCCCCGAATGTGCTACCTCTCCCTGGGTGCTCATCTGTCCCTGTCTCTCTGTTCCTTGCCTGTGTCGGTCCTGGTCAGGACTGTGCACAAGGGCAGGTTATGGGTTGGATCCTCCAGAGAGATCTCCCAGGGTTCATCTCTTAGTGGCCTGTTAGGAAGGAAAAGACAGTGGTAGAAGGGCCATAGGGAGAGTGTGGAGGGAGGAGGTTTAGAGACAGAATGAAACACACATTATCAGTGCCCGGTCCATGTTTGCTGACTATTCAGCATCCCTGTGCATGTCGGTGACTTCCCACTGCCAGCACCTAAGAAAGCCTGAGGACTTTCACTGGCTGCAGGAGTGAACTCAGTCTATGTGAGGGGCAGAGCAGAAGTACAGAGGAGTTTATCTGGTGCAGCCTTGAACCCAAAACAAAAAGAAGATAGTGGATAAATATCCCAGCTCTTGTTCTCCTCGGAAGGGGAACAACTCTAAGGCGTGTTCTATGCAGTCTCCCAGAGGTCCCCAGGGGGACTGAGCCCCAGGTGCCTACAGCAGTAACCTGCTCATCCAAACGCCTGCTATTGGCTGCCTTCCCATCCCTGACTCATTCCCACTCCCCACCTGAGGTCATTGTCTCCTTCCACACACACAAGAAACCATTTATACTCAAATCCTTGTCTCGGGGTCTGTAGTCTGGGACAAGCCAAGCTGAGAAGAGGATCCTCAGACCATAGAGCCAATAGGTGGCAAGTCAGAGCAATGCTCCTAGGATAGGAAGGAGGCAGCTGTAATACCAAAGCACAAGTTGACCCCCATGAGGGATTCCTCTGTTTGATCAGTGTGTGTGTGTGTGTGTGTGTGTGTGTATGAAAGACAGAGTGAGACAAAGAGAAAGGGAGGAGGGAAGAGAGAGAGGAGAGAGAGAGATGGTGGGCTGGAGATTGAAATATTATGAAAATTACTCTGGACTGGAAGATAGGCAATAGAAGCCAGTCCAGACTTTACTACCCATGAACTAAACAAATCACTGAACTTTGTGTATCAAGTTCTCTTCTGGGAAAAAAAAAAAAAAAAAAAAAGCCCAGCCAATCATCTCACCATGGTGCCATAGCCAGAAAGCATTAGCAGACAACTATCAACTTTTTGCAGCCTATTGAAAAAAATGTTACCAGTGCTGGGACATTTAGGTTCCTTTACTTATTAACGATTTCTTTAGTTTTTATAGCAAAGTAGATTTGATAACAATTTCTAAAATGCCAGCACAATGTGCTAAGCTATGGCCATGAATAGTGCTGATTTTCAACAGCTATGTTCATTATAAATTCACTGACATATAAAGTGTCATAATGATGAACTCGTGTGTCCTGAGCTCTGAAATCATGAAAATTTAATGGTTGCACTTTCATTGCCCTGAGTCTTGTTTTCGTTGTTGCAGCCTTGGTTCCTGTTTAACATGCTTGAAGCATCCTCCAAAGGAGCAAGCTGATCCTTTCAAGACAGCTTGTCTTTCACCGTGTTCAGGACTGGGACTTGGGGCTTTGATCTTTCCTGCATCTGCTCTGTGGGCCAGGCTACGAGTTTTCCTACAAGGCCAGGAGGCTGTCGTAGGGTGCTAGGAACACTAGCTATATTTTATTCTGGAAAGGATGATGAGTTTGTTCTGAGATTTAGAATTCAAGACTACTGAATTCAGAAAAATCAGTATTTTAGGCTTCTTTCAAGGTGATTCTGGGGAAGGGGTTCAAAGAGCAGAGAGACAAGAACAGTTCATCCTAAAACCACAAGAAAGTTCACAGACCTTCACTATGCTGTGTGGTTTCTCCAGGGTTGTCTTGTCCAATCTTCATAGAATTCCTACATGTGTATCCATTATACTCATTTTTGCCAATGAGGAAATTCAGGTTCAGAGATCTGAAGTGACTTGCCTGAGATCACACCTACTCATGAGGACAGAGTTGGGTCTATAACTTTGTCCTTTCTCTGACACTTTCTCCTATAGCTGTGTTGGGATATTTGAAGATAGGCATTGGGTTCTTCCATTGTCACATACTCTCTTTGAACCTAAGTTTCCCTACCAGTTTAGGGAGGTTGGGACAGATGCTAACTGAAGTTCCTCCCAACATTTAGATTTTCCGATGGGCTATGAAAGGGTGAGCCTGTGCCAAAATGTTCTGGGACTTCTATTTACTGTTCTTATCATAAGACGGATGACTTGCCACACAAGGCACTTCTAAGATCATCAATTATCATTACAACGATGCCATTGGAGACCACCTTTGGAGATGCAGAGAGACCTGTGGCAGGATATGCCCAGAAATGCCTGCCTTAATCTGGGAGGCTTCAGGGTGGGGGCAGGTGGCAGAGAGGAATCTCCTACACACATTGACCCCAGCCATGGGGTGTGGGTTCTTGGTTTATGTCCCCACACACATATTCTAAAGTGGACCTGTAGAAAAACCTTTCAAAGGAGCTAATGAGGGCTTGCTTTGGAGACTTCCCACATCTGTGTGCCAGAGCTTGGTGAAGGGCCACAGTGATTGTGTGACTCTACACTTCCACAGCAGCCTGGCACACCCACACCACACCCCTCACCAGCTGACCATTGAGGTGCCCACTGTAACCTGACTCTTCCCGGAAGTGGCACAGGACCTCCTTTGCTCTAGGTCTCCATTTCTGGTTCTCGGCTTTGGCTCTATCTATAATTAGGGCTCCGGGTTTGTACTCTCTGCTTTTGACTTTTCTCTCTTGGGATATTTATTCTGAGTCATGTTTCTGGCCACCCTTGTTTTAGGATCATATTGTATAGAACATTCTGCCTTGGGGTCTGGTCATTTTGGGCCAAGTCCAGCCCTACCCAGGAGTGAATGGGTCATGACCGTCTCCTTAAAGCCCATGTCTGATTTGAGTCTGGAAAATGGGAAATGTAGTCTGCTCTCCAGTTAGAAGCAGGGGAGACAAATGTGGAGAAGATAAGATGAAAAATTCCCTCTTGCTAAAGTAGCAATGCACTTGGCCTATGGCCTACTTCTGCCTTATTTCTTCTTGGCCATTTTTCTCCACTTTCCAGAGGTATTGGTTTTCCATTGCTATGTAATGGATTACTGCAAACTTGGTGACTTAAAACAACATAAATTCATTTTCTCTCAGTTGCCATGATCTGAGGGTTGGGGTCTGGGTTTGCTGGATTCTCTGTTCTGAGTTTACTGGGCTGAATTCAAGGTATTGGCCGGGGCTGTGATTCTCATTCAGGCTCACTGGCTGTTGGCAGAATTCATTTCCCTGTGGTTGTGTGACTGAGGCTCCCATCTTGCTTAGCATCCACTGGGGACCACTTCTAGTATCTAGAGACCTCCCACAGTTCCTTGCCACAGGGTCCCCACACATAGTTCACAACAGGGCTGTCTACTTTCTCTTAGTCCAGTGGAAAAATATCTCTCTGATGTTTCACTTTCTTTTAAAGCTCATTTGAGTAAGTCAGTTCTACCAGGGTAGCTCTTTTGGTGAAGCTCTTTTGAGTCACCAGGGGAAAAGGTGATGACCTGGGGATTTTATTGGTGTCATGCCGTATAAGCATGTACAGTAGGGGTAGCTCTGGTCTTCACTGTTTATAAGTCGTATGTTTAATTTGGGAGTGGATGTGACAAATATTGAAGAAAGCAGTTTTTAATACTATTAGTTATGATCACTGGACACCTGATCTTGTCAGACTCAGCATCTATAAACCATTATTCTCACTTACCCACTGCAGTTCTTCCATTGCAGTGAGGGAGGACCACTGGCTTGGCTACATGGACCTATGGGAGAGATGTGGGTTCTAACTGCCTCCTCTTAAGCAGACTTTCCATCCATTCTCCTTTGCATGCTGCATCAGCATCTCCTCATTCCAAAGGTTAGGTGCAAACAATTCCCGAAGTTTTCGGGAGGACTGTGATGTATTTTAGGTTCTCATTGGCTTAGGATTCAGATTTCTAGATTTAATTAACACTGATCCATCTGCTTTCAAGATTCCAACATTTTGTTTCTGTTGACTTCTCTTATTCCCTTGCTGTTGCTTCAGTGGAGTCTGGGGAGGATGGTGATCTGAAAGAGTGTCCTCCAAACACCGTAATTTTTTTGGTCCATAAAAATTCTATATATTTAAGATATATCACATGATGTTTTGATATATGCATACATAGTAAATGATTACTATAGTCAAGCAAATTAACATATCCTATGTGTCCTCTTTACCCAGAAGCCTGTTAATTTCAGGTTTTGAATATTAGGAATCCTTGAGTGACAGACAGGCAACACAGACCAGAGGACAGTGGAGTCACCAGCGGTTTGGTGATCCAGCTTTGACAAAAACTAGATGCATAGCCTTGAGCAAGTCATGCCACTTGTTGAGTTCTACTTTCTGTTTCTGTGAAATAAGGTATTAGAATACATAAACTTGAAAGCACCATCAGTGATTCTACAGGACACCTCAATTTCCCAGGATTCTGAGTTGATGAAATCAGCTCCATTTCCTTAGTGAATTGGATAGACATTTCTGGTGTAAAGATACCATGTTCTGTAGCTCTCTATCTCAGTGCACACAGTAGGGCAGGGGCAAAGCAGACTCTGGCCAAGATCCCCAAATCTTGAGGCTCATCCCCAGAATGAAAGTCCCAACAGTTCTGCCACATGGAAACACATGCCATTTTTCAGATGATGATGTTTATTAGGAAGCCCAAGAGAAACCATAGCTCTAGGTGCTTTGTCGTTTCCATAGCTTTTTCCTGGCTGCACATTCGAAAGGCCATTAGGAAGGATTCTAAAGCGGAGGCATCTCAGCCAATGTCTAAGTCTTGCTGCAGTGTGTGTGGGCCACCTCGTTAGAGCACAAGCTCTTCGAAGAAAGCAGAATGATGGTTTATTTCCAGCCAGGACTGCCCCGTACCAGGGTTGATGGCTGTAATTGTCCTGATGAACTTGAGGAAAAGACTTTTATTCTTAGGTCTAAATGTTACAATTTAGCAAATGATACTATTGCTTTATATGTATCCCTATAAAGACCCATTTATAATAAATAATGCAATAAAAATAGTGTTTTGAACTTCTTGGGAGAAAAGCAGATGATTTGTTTCATTGTGCATGCATGTGTGCATCTCTCTCAGATATGTATGTGCATATATGTATACATACATATATACACATACACACATTTATACACACATACGTGTGTGTATAGTGTGCGCATTTGTACGTTTAAGAATCAGACCCCTCTGTACATGTCTGATGAGCTGTGGCCCGTCCAGTGTCAATTAGCCCAAGTCTCCCGCTCTGCCTTTCAAAGCAGAGAGGAGAGGGGCAAAGGGATCCTCATGTATCACCTAGTTCCAGACTCGCAGGAAGCAGGAGATCTGGGGAGACTCAGCAGTAGTGGCAGGGCTGCTGGGGACCCAGGAGTGGAGTGTGCCACAGATTGGGGGAGGGGCTATGTCCCCTACTTTCTCTTGAAACAGGCATGACTTTGGCACATTGGAAGACCATGATGAAGTCACAGGATGTCCAGTGCCTGCCAGTTAGGGAAAGGGTCTAGAGGAAGAGATGGCAGTCTCCGCGTGGCAACTGACTGAATCAGGGGCTTCCAGAAATATTCCGTGAAGCTTTGAGGAGGGTCAGAGTTGGTTTTCTTTTTTCTCTCCTTTCCCCTCCCTCCTCCCCTCCCCTCTCCTCCCCCTCCCCTCCCCTCTCCTTCCTTCTTCTCCCCTCCCCTCCCCTCCTCCCCTCTCCTTCCTTCTTCTCCCCTCCCCTCCCCTCCCCTCCCCTCCTCCCCTCTCCTCCCCTTCTCCCCTCCTCTCCCCTCCTCCCCTCCCCTCCCCTTCCCTCCTCCCCTCTCCCCTCCCCTCCCCTTCCCTCCTCCCCTCCCCTTTCCTCTCCCTCTCCCCTCTCCCCTCCCCTTCCCTCCTCCCCTCTTTTCCCTTCCTCTCCCCTCCCCTTCCCTCCTCCCCTCTTTTCCCTTCCTCTCCCTTCCCCTTCCCTCCTCCCCTCTTTTCCCTTCCTCTCCCCTCTCCTCCTCTCTCCTCCTCCCCTCCCCTCCCTTCCTCCCCTCCCCTCCCCTCCTCTCCCTTCCTCCCCTCCCCTCCCCTCTCCCCCTCTCCCCTCCCCTCCCCCCTTCCCTCCCCTCCCCTCTCCTCTCCCCTCCTTTCCTCTTTCCTTTCCTCTTTCCTTTCCCCTTTCCCTTTCCCTTTCCCTTTCCCTTTCCCTTTCCCTTTCCCTTTCCCTTTCCCTTTCCCTTTCCCTTTCCCTTTCCCTTTCCCTTTCCTTTCCTTTCCTTAGGCAGTTAAGGACAAAAGCCAATAAAGCACAAGGTACATCATTCCTTAGTGGTAGGCAGAACAGTTACCCCACCCCCACCCCCCACAACCCCACAAAGGTGTTCCAGTCCCTAGAACCTTAGAATATGTTATGTTTTGTGGTAAAAGAGAATTAAGGTTGCTAATCAGCTGGCCTTAAAGTAGAGAAAAACAGCATGGCTTACCCAGGTGGGCCCGATCTAATCCCACGTACTCTTAAAAGAGGAAAAGGGAGGCAGAACAGTAGGTTGAAGACACGATGTGAGGAGAACTCTACCCACATTACTGGCTTTGCAGATGTAGACAGGGGGCCGTGAGTGAAGAAATGCAGTAGCCTCTGGACACAAATGCTCCCCTGGAGACTCCAGGAAGAAACGCAGCTGCTGATGTCTTAATTTTAGCCTGGGAGACCCTGCTGGACTTCTGACCTGCCGAACTGTAAGACAGTGAATCTGTGTTACTTTAAGTTTGTGGTAACCTGTTATGGCAGCAGTGTAAACAAACACCATCACCAGAATGCAAAAGCCCAGGCAGTCCAACTCTCTCCTCATTTTTCAGTACTCTTCTTTTCAGAAATCTTTCTCTACTCCGTCTCAGAAATCCTTCTCTATTTTTATTCTTTTGTCCAAATATGACCTTGAATATACATTTCTCTTATGTCTTGCTTCTTGCATTCAGTATTTGCCAGAAAATTGATTAAAGTTTTCTACCAACACATATTTTTGGCAGTTTTTAACCTTGTGATTTTTTGTGTGTACACTCTTGACAATGGAAGTAAAAAATACTAAGTTGTTTTGACCTATCGTATGTCAAAAATTCAAAGATGTCTAGTATGAAATACAGCATGATGTGCTGATGAGTGTGCACTCGTACCTTTTGTGCACTGTTTGAAGGAATAGACACCTGACAAGTCTTTCATAGAAAGGCGATCTGACAGTATTTTCATCAACAAAAGGGTGACTCCCCTCTGACCTAGAGATGTGCACACAGGCAAAGATGTCTCTTCTGGCATTGTTTGAGATTGTGTCAAATTGGAAACCTACATAAGTGACCGAGAAAGAAGGCAGGAAGAATGACATTGGGAGCAGAGAAGGAGTGGGGCAGGGAAGAGGAACGTTCAGCCTTTGCTTTCCACCATTTCTGTCTTTTGTTTGGATCTTTTACCAGGAGTTTCTGATCATGCATCCTCTAAAGTGATTTTAAAAAGGCAAGATCATTCTCAGGTTCTCTTCCAAGAGAAATCCGGACCTATGTCCACCTTTTCAAAATAGAAGTGAAGCCGGTGCTTTGTCAAACCCAAAAAGTTCAGGCGGCAGGTGGATAATTTAGTCGTGGAGCTGGCTGGTTAGTTATTTGGATAATTGAATTTAAGCCATCATGGATAATGTAATCCAGTTTAATTTGCAAAAATGTCAGGCCTGGAGACAGATCAGAAGGAAAACATTTGGTGATGGCAGAAACGTCAGTGGAGAGACTTGCTTAATGTTATGTCTGTAAGAAGCGCCCTTTCCCAATAGAAGGGCCTAGATTGCAAAGATCTGATTAAGAACCTTGGCAATCTGGTGTGTGTCATTAATGTGAGTGTTACATAATGCATTTTGCTAATTTATTTATGAAATGTTTGATTTAGTGGTCCATTTGCCCCTTGTCAAAAGCATCTGGGAATGCCTTCATTTTCGGTTTGTTTACTTGAATAATAATTTGATTTGGGCTTTCCCATTTGGCAAGTTGATTCGGATCCCAATAGCATCCATAACAACACCAATAGCAGGTTCCTATTGTTCTGAAAATTTTGTGCTTATTGGCTTTGAAAAAGGGGCCTTAGGTGAAAATGGCATTTCTTTCATTTATCTCCTAGTTTCTATGGAAAAACACCTTTCTGTTTTACTGATCTTTGCTTCTGTCTCTGTTGTGCCCACTGCTTGTGTCCAGAAGATTTGGACATGATGGGTGAACTGGTGGGAGAGCTTGAGTGACATTTATTTGTTCAAAGTCTCCTGGAGGAAAACTTGCCGTGAAAAAGGCTTCCAGAGGTGTCTTTAGATGACCTGGGAGGGGAGAAGACATCGGGAGTGTATGTGGCTGCTGGGACCCAAGTTTGATTTGTTTTCAGACAGACCTATGGGTGCCAGGGTTCTGGATAAAGAGATTGAAATACTGGATCACAGTGGGGCCCAAGCAGCCCTGCTTGGGGACCTCTTTCAAATGCAATTAACCTGGTGCCTGTGGGCAACATTGCAAGTCAGCGGTACTTAATAAATCAATGTTAGAAAAGAGTGGGACCTGGCAGGGCAGCAGCAGTGCCCTTTGGGACAACTAAACATTATCAAAATCTCCCCACCCTTGAAAATCTCAGCAATACAAGGAATAGATTTGCTTAAGTCTGAACGCAAGTGGACAGTCACCCCAACATTGTGATCCCCACCTGTGTGCACGTGCTGGGGATGATTGGTTAGCCGTGGCCTTTGTAATGAGCCCCGGATTCAAACTCTCCATTGAAACAATGGTTTGTTTTACCAAGAACAGGTCTGTGTGTCAGAATAGGGATGTATGCAGTAGGAGCCTTGCACTTCGTGAGCCCGGATTCCTTTCTTACCCACAGACTCTCACCACTGGAGGGCTAGTTTGTTTGGCTATGGTCTGAATGTGTCTCTCCAGATTCACCTATTCAAACTTTATTGCCAAAGGGATAGTATTGAGAGGTGGGGCCTTTAAGAGGTGATTAGGTCAGAGCCCTTCCAGGTGGGATCAGGGCCTTTATAAAAGGGCTTGAGGGAGCAGGTTGATGCCCTTCTGCCCTGTGAGGACATGATGGCATTCGTCCCGTGTTCCCTTCCATCCCTTCTGCAGTGTGATGTCACCACCTATGACGACAGACACTGAACCTGCTGGTGCCTTGATCTTGGACTTCCCAGCCTCCAGAACTGTGAGAAAATGAATTTCTGGTTTTTTTAAATACATTTCCCAGTCTTAGGTATTTTGTTAGAGTCACACAAAGATAGTTGTCTTCAAGTTCATGTCATTATTCAATAAACCTATGGATTATTCCCTAGAGGTCTCAGGAGATCAAAAATAAGTGGAAAAATTGATGATCTTTCATATAGAAGGTCAACTATATTGTAAAGATTCACCAGAACCTAGGCTTGAGTTACCAATAGGTAGTAACGTGACGAATCATAACTAGACCTAAGAGAGCATCAGTGGAGTATCACTGTCACCAGTTCCAAACCAGGGGAATGGAAGTCTGGAGGCTTTTTACATTTACTCAAATGTAAATGTAAATCTAGATCTAGCATCTCTTTCTTCATCTGTGCCCTCAGCCAAATCTGTTTTTCGCAATGTGTTTCTTTTATGATATTTGTGTTTCTTGCAGTACATGTCATATAGTATTAATTTGTGTCTTCATGGGTGGGCTTTCTGCAGGTGTGAGGATACCCTGGTGAGTCATTAAGCCCGGCTGGCTGAGGCATAACTTTGCCCACCTTTGATATCACCTGGGATATAGCCTGGGGCTCTTTGAGAGTCACCCACCACCCATGAAATCCTCAGGAACAAAAGATCTTAAGACTTTGCCAAAGCATTTGGTGTGCTTATGTTGTTCTACGGAATGGAGACAGAATACTATTCTCCGGGAAGCATAGCTTTAGACTAGCCCCTAATTACACAAATGTTTAATCTACCTTGACCTCAGCTTTCATATCTGGAGAAGGCAGAAGACTGTATCTTCCTCCCAGAGTTTTTGTGTAAGGTGCTGAAATGAGACCAAAGACACAAGGCTATAAAAACTCTCATATTGGACCACTTGGATTGCAGCAGTGGGAACCACAGACTCAAATGTGCGGGTCCAAATATAAGTGGTAAAAGGAGCTTGATAATTTGCCTCACAGGGGTCATATTTAATTTTAAGTACGTGGATAACATTGCTAACAACGCAGCAATTCTGAAACAGTCTCTATGGAAAGCCTTCTAGGAGGAAGAGATGTCAGAGCTGCAAACCTTGCCCTGCAGAAGCTCACAGTTGAGCATGTGAAATTTCTATCAGCTGGACCTGCCTTAAACTACTGATTTGCCACCCAAGCTCACTTTAGGATCACCTGGGGTACTTTTACGCACTTCTAAAAGCCCAGCCACCCTCCAGACCAATTATATTGGAATTTCTGGGGAGGGACCCAGGGCACTCTGCTTTTACAGTGCCCTGGGGAAGCTGCCTGCGGAGTTATAACTGAGAACCACTGCCCAGGTCTTTTTGCCTCTCCAAATGTGGTCCTTGAACATGTAGCATTGGCCTCACCAGGGCGCTTGTTAGAAATGCAGAATCTTTGCTTCACCCCAGACCTACTGAGTCAGAGTCTGCATTTTAACAAGATCCCCCACATAGTTCCTATGGGGGATAGTTCCTGTGCACGGAAAGGCTCAAGGAGTGTCCTCTGGACAATCCAGTACCTAGTCTTCTCAGAGGGGGGAAAAGGCAATCTATATTTTTGGTCTTAATGTGATAGAATGATTGATACAAAAATCAGTACCATATTATACACTTTAAAAATGTACTAAAAGCACTGCTTGCATACATTTAGATTTTAGAGAAAGCCACCTAATAATTTTGCAGGCAAATGTGATTCAAAATTGTAGCCAATGAAATATTAGAGATACATTGTAAGGATTGGACTTTGGCTTAGTGATGCTCTTGAAAGCATCTCACATATAGAATACAAGCTACATAAAAAGTTATTTTTTTTGTAAAGACCTATATCTGTTGGGGGAGACATTACTTTTTCGAGAAGTAATTTGGAATGGGAAAGGTTGAGTATAAAAAGGTGATTGCAAACAATAAATGAAGGCTCCTGCGCTTGTAGAAACACAAATACAGACAGAGGCGAACTGTATTTTTCTAAGCAAAGGAAAATATTCACTCTGTTGGTGCGTGGAATTTACATAGATCTTGATCAAATATGCAGTCCCGTCCTATGTTTAAGACTGCGGCATGGTACATGGCCTTTTTCACACAGAGTGTTGGTTCTTTGAAATAGCAGGAAAGGGAGGTCAGTAGCTGCTGAGAATGAACACAAAAAATATTCCCCAAAACAAGAAGCAAAAAACATCCAGATGTAGGGAGGTCGAGGCTGAAATGAGAAACCACCTTTGTTGAGTTCTCACCTGCTGGCCCCATGTAGCTTCTCCATATACAGAGAGCAGCGAGGAGGCTGGGTCTGCAAAGGCACCTCCTTTCCCAAGCAGCAGAGGTGGATCTGAACCCAGACCTCGTGGTTTTTCTCTGTCATGCCAGGTTGGCTGGAGGTTCTTGAGGACCTCAGTGAACAACGTCACTTTTTAACCTGTGGCCCAGAGTCCACCTCACTGTTTCTTTGTGCCTTTCAAAACCTCAGCATGGTGTTTTATCCATTCTCATTCCTCCTTCCCCTTCTTTCTTCTTACCTTGTTTGTTCTCTGGCTTCTCACACCGTAGGTAGTCTCCCTTCAGAAAACATCTTTAGGAAAGCCATTTCCTTATTGTGTGGTTCCAGGAAACTCACTCTTCCTTTAGTGAATATTTAAGGATAATTTCCCTTTGTTTAATTTCTGTCAACTTGCCTGGCAGCAAGAGAGACCACGCTTTTGCCCCAAAAGTTCTGATTTTTTCTAGCATCCGAATGTTTTATTTACTTAATATCTTTGCTGTCCCAGTGCTGTGCGTGAAGGTTCAGTTTGGTCATATATCAACTTCCTGACTCAAAGGTGCTTGGCTGAAGTCAAGGGCAGCCTGTTCATAGAGCATTGGAGTCTTAGAAAGCTCCCCAGGCAGGTTGCAAAATGCCATGCCCAGCCTCCCCCTCTGTGTCCCTCTGTCTGTCCTGTCTCGAAGGAAAAGCAGCTGCCCTCGATGTCCACAGCTCAATCCCATTCTGTGCCATGGACCACAGCCCCTCTGGCCCATGGTGACCTCCTACCGCTGGTTACCTCTGTCCTGTCCTAGACTGTGACCACTTTCTACTGTCACCAGCACTCTGAGGCTGAGGTCACAGGCCTGCAGACCTGTTCGCTTTTAATGGAATGAGCTTCCAACATTCAAAGATCAGGAGATTTCACCAAAAAAAGTCACCTTTCTGTTTTCTCATAAAAACCAAGAACCAAAACAAAACAGAAGGTCTAACAAGCGGGGCCACCTTGGCAGTGGCAGCTGGAGTGAGTCCGGGCTGTCTCCTTCAGACAGCCCGGGACCCCTCCCTCCGTCACCTGGTCCGTGCCTTTGTACCTCTGGACTAAATAGTGAACGACATCATTCAATCTTCTTCACCTAGTCTCTTTTTACAACATGTCACATGTTTTGTTTAATTCATTTACAAATAATTTTAAATATAGTCATGTGCTATATAGGGTCAATGACACACTACATATATGACAGTCGTCCCCTAAGTGTTATAATACCATAGTTTTACTGTGCATTTTCTCTGTTTACGTACGTAAATGCTTACCATTGTGCTCCAGTTGCCTACAGTACTCAACACAGTAACTGGTTTGCAGCCTGAGAGCAGCAGGCTACACCGGATAGCCTGGGCTTGTCGTAGGCTGGGTTTGTGTAAGGGCACTCTGTGACTGGCCCCTGTTACCTGGGTACTACCCACGTGGGACCACTTTAAGTCAAATTATCCCTCGAGGTGTCTTGGGTCACAGAGGCATTCCTGACACTGAGGAACCCCAGCTTGATGTGACAGGTAGCGCGGGCTCACCTCTGCTGGGCTGTACTAGCACGTGCTTAACTACTAAGCCACTGACTCTTGCCCATGGTTTTGGAATCTGTTCACTAAACAGTGCTCTGTAATCATGGATCAGCGAGTCATTTCAGAGCAGAAGGTAACAGCCTGTCAGCGTTGTTTAGTGATAATATTTGTATTTATGATTTGTTCCTGGCTCTGGAAGAGGCTGGGGATGGGGCTTGGGCTTCGATAGTTAAGGCAGGTTATGTGGCTAGCATGTGTCTAGGGAGACCCCCACCATGAACAGACTTCCTGGTACCAAAGTGCTTCACATACACATGCATACACACGCCTGTGCACACACATGCTCACACTCCAGTGCTGCTAAAAACCTGGTGACAACGCTCCCCTGTAAGACCCAGCTGGGGGAGGACAAAGCAGACATGGCCTGTGGTCTCCTGAGCCTTTTTAACACATGTCCTGCTGCTGCCGCTGCTGCTGCTGCTGGGCTGAATTTGTGACAAATCTGTTCTGTGAGTATAAACTGAATCTTGTGAGTCTTTTCAGCGATGGAACACGTAAGGTGATTGGCGGGTAATTAATGCAGTGGGGTGCTCCTATGTGGTTTCCCACCTTGCTCGGGCGGAGACTTCATCTCCCTTCCCCTGGGCCTGATGCAGCTGCTAAGGGGAGAGCTCAGTGTTTTCTGCCGTTGGTGCAAACACCCACGGGGCGTCCTCTTTCCCTCTTGTTTCCGTGTTCTTCTGAGGGTTCCTTACTCCCAATCCGGGTCAGAGATGCATTATTTTATGCAGAACTGCTTTTTCAATAGGGAGCTTATCCAGTATATCTGATCTTCTAAACAAGAAACAGAAATCTTGAAGAGTATTTGTATGATCTATCCACATGCATAAACAAGTGTGTGCATATACACATCTGTGCATGTATATGTGCATACACATTATATATGTGGGTATGTGTATGTGCGTATACATGTACATACATTCACGACTCTCTAACCCACTGTAACCTGGCGTTCACTCCTCTGTACTCCCCATCCTTTAAGTTTTGTTGTTACTAAGGTTTTGTCCTCTTTTGTGTCCCACTCTCTTTGTATTACATCAAACTATTGCTTGGCCACCTACTGTTTGCAAGCCACATGTGACCTATCAACTGTTTTTGTAAATAAACTTGAACAGGAGCACGACCACATTCATATATTTATGTATTGTCTATGGCTGCTTCTGTGCTATAATAGCAGAGTGGAATCGTTTCAACAGAGACCTTCCGGCCCGCAAAGCCTAAAATTTTTTGGTCTTTGCCCCTTTATAGAAAAAGCATACTGGCCCCTGTACTATTTTATCCACACCTGTGATTCTGACCACACTGCAAAGAGAGAAAATGATCTCCAGTATGCCTCATTGCTCTTTTCTTTATATATATATATATATTTTGTGTATCTGCTATTATTCGAAATTACATGTTTTTTCCCAATGGGAGCATGTCCTGGTTACTGTAAAAAATTCGCTGAGAATCGCACAGGTTGGGATGTCGTGGGGTGCCTTGTGTTAGGGGAATGTGTGTGAGAGGAAGATGACACCCCATAGACCCCACATGAGTGGGCTTATGACTGTGGATAATAGATTTGCTGACCCGCCTGGGACCAGACCGTCCCCCACCTCTGCCATCAAGAACTGAGGAACGGAAGCCACAGTATCCCTGAGCCCAGCCAGGAAGGTGGGGTGAACACGGTTGCTTCTTGGCCATCTTGGGGACACTGGTGGAAAGTGACCCTGCTGTGTCCTCTTGCAGTGCGCATGGCTGTGGAGGCCAGCAGGGGCCAGCCTGCGGGAGTCAGCCAGGGAAGAATTCCGTCGTGAGCAGCTGCTGCCTCTGTTCCAAGGAGACCGCAAAGCAGGACGTGCTGGCTGTAAATCAAATCGCCCTGAGGACTGTGCATTGGGAGGTGGAGAATGTCTAAGCGACACTGTGCTTCTCTTATCCACTGTGCCTCTGAAAACAGGCTTTGGTTTTGAGAGCTTGAGTGTGGAGAAGGCTTAATCCCGTCACTTGCAGGGGGATTAGCAGGGACGTGGGTGAGCCGCCCTGCTGAGACGGGCCTCCCGTGGAGCTCTCCAAGCGCCCGGGTGAATCAGCTGTTCCATATCCAGGGCAAGTCAGAGAAGGGTTTTTTAAGTCTTGCTGGAGGAAATGGGTTTGAAGTCCACATTTCTAAAACATCCTCATGAGTCAGTGAGGCTCCCCGCCAGGACTGAGCTAGCCTCAGCTAGGCAGCTGAGCGATTTGGGATTTCAGTGATTTGTCCCTAGTCTGCAGGAAAAAAAGTGTGTGTACTGTTCTTTCTGGGACTGTGTCATCTCATTTGCCCACACCTAGGGTTCTTCTGGACTTTGTGCCACCTGACCTGGAGTCACACAGAGCACGTACTGGTGACCCTAGAAGAAGTTGTCTTTCTGTCTTCTCTCTCTGACTGACCCACTTGCTGGGGCCTGTCTTCCCAAGCCTCCCAGCAGGCTAGTGGAACCCACAACTAGCACTCCCCTCCCCCGGCCCTGCCCCCTTGTGTGCGTGTGACACTCCACACGACCGCCGCTCAACCAGGCTCAAAGCTTGCTCTCTTTGAAAGTGCACTTTTCACAGGTTCCATTCAAAAGGCTGTACAATCCTATCCTTTTAGACATTCACTCACGGCCGCCTCATTCTCACTGGCATCACTATGGAAGTGGCCTAGCTGGTCTCTTGCTCTGGTCCTGCCATGCTTCAAGCAGACACCAGAGTACCCTCTGCCCTTTTCATCTAATCGACCCCCCTCTTCACCTCGTCAGGCGTGTCTCTCTCTCCAGAATGCTGTGCAGATTCCGTGGCATGGCCTGCAGGCGTCTTTGTGTTCCGGCCTTGTCTGAACCCGTAGCCTCCATCCCTCCTCCTCCTCCTGACTGTCCTGCAGCCCCGCCACATGCGTCACTCCCATCCTAGTGTCTGCCAAGTGAAAGCCTTGTCCTCGTCACCATACCTGACTGTCCCCACTGCACCTGCGCTGTGTGGCGCCCACTCTGAGCTGTACTCACCCCAGGCTGGACCCAAATGGCACTGTACTCACTGTATCCACACTGCGCTGTTACCGACAAGGCACTGTATCTACAGTGCCCACCGTGGGTCGTACCCACACGGCACCATCGACTGTATCCACACTGCACTACGCCCACATTGGGATGTACCTGTTGTACTCACTCTGCACTGCACCTACATGGCCCTGCATCCACTGGGCAGTACCTACACTGCATTCTACCCACACTGGGACAGACACATCGTATCCACAGGGCACTGTACCCACATGGCACCATATCCACAGGGCACTGTACCTACCCTGAACTGTGTCCACTGTACCCACACTGGGCTTGTACCCACACTGGGCTGTATTCACCCTGGGCAGTATCCACACTGGGCTGTACTCACACTGAGTTGTACCCAAACTGGACTGTCCTGACACTGGGATGTAGCCACAGTGCCCACACTGGTTTGTCCCCACACTGGTCCATCTCCTCACTGCACTGTACCCACGGTGGGCTGTGCCTACACTGCACTGTATCCACTGCACTCAGACCATACTGTTCCCACTTTGGACTCGGGCAGCTCTCCATACTCAAGACCGGTCTCCCTTAGACCCCATGCTGGGATGTACGCCCTGCTTGGGCAAGAATCTTTGTTTTATTTACTAATAAGTTTGCTTAGTACAGAGCAGCTCATTACACATAGTGGGCACTCAATAAATATTTCCTGAGGCATAAATTTTAAGTTGTTTTCTTCATAAGCCACTCCAGTTCCTTTCATATCAGTACATTTTTTTTCTCTGTTCAAATTAAATCCCTCTTGCTACAAAGCAGGAGTGTTTCTTGTCGGGACTTTGGGTAGAGCTGGCAGACCAACTAGGCTCTGTTTGCCAGGAGGAAAGGCAACCTGGATTCAAAGGAGCCTTGTGTCCTCACTGACATTTTTCTCGTGTATTCTGAGTAATTTTGATTTCTTGAGTATTTTCTCTCAAACATTCTATTATTCCCACAGACCAGTCTAGAATGAGTCCACTTTAGGTAAGCAGTCTCTGATGTTTACAAAAACTTGCAACATTTGAGCTTTCCTTTTCCAAAACCTGCAGTGCTCTTGAAGGCACCATGAAAACAATGCCTGACGCTCAAGTGGGTTCAGGGTGTGCTTTGGCCTGGAGAAGTCTGTGAACCTGAATCCCTGTGGTTTGGAAACCATTTCTAATGGCCATCATCAGGGAATAAAGTGGCCTTTTTTCCCATTTGGTGGAAAGCAAGTTGTTGGCAAATGCATCCATTTAAGATCTGTCTTCCCAATGTTGGCTCAAGCCCATGAAGACCCTTTGAACCCTGAGGGAGGATTGTCCTCAGAAATGTTGAAACTAATAGAGAGATGGTGACACTTCCTCCCCTTTGTTCACCCTGCCCGTCCTCCAGGCTGTGCCCACTAACAGGAGGATGGGAGCGGGGAGTGGGGTGGGAGGTGCCACTATATTCCGGACGATGTGCTCCCTCAAAACATGGCGTCCAGGACTTGAGATGCCTTAAGATCTGGGGCCCTGAGCTACTGTGTTTGACCTTGTCGAGAGTGGCCTTGGGAGGGAAATAGTACCAAAGCCAGCCGGTGCTGTGCAGGTGTGGGGGCACTGAAGGGCCACAACTCCACCAGCCTTCACTCTAGCCGTGCGTCCATCTCCATTCTGAAGCTCAATTAATCTTTCCAAATTAGGAAACTGACCAAGATCCTCCTCTGCTTAAAGCCCCTCATTAGTCCCCACAATGACAACTAAAGCTTGAGCTCCGTGGTCCTCCATGACCTGGCCAGTGCCTCCCTACCTGGCTTCATTTCTGCGTTCAGCCAACCTAAGACAATCAGAGCACTCAACGTCCTGTTTCTCCTGTCCATGCCTCCTTCCTGGCTGTTTCTGCCTGGGATGTCCTTCTGTTTTCCTTGATTGGACTAAACTCTACCCATCCTTTCAGATTCAATTTATGGGCCTCCTATCCTAGGGAAACTTTCTATGCTTTCATTGCCTTCATGTCCACAAGAAATGTTTGTTCATTTGTAAGCATTAACTGAGTGCCTACTGCATGCCAGGTGCTGGAGACAGCAATGATAAAGATCTGATTCACCCTGAAGGAACACATGGGCTGGATACCCAAGTGTCTTGGTCCTATTCCATGGACTCCAAAGTGTGAGAAGATCAGGAGACCATCCATTGCATGCAGTAAGCATTTAGTCTTTGTGTGATTAATTTTGTTTGAAAGTTAAAAATATATGAACTTTCAAAGCCACAGGACTATGCTACTACTCAGATATCAAAGTATGATATTCCTTTTTAGGGTGAACGTGGATTCTGGTATTATTACATATATTTCTTAGCATAATGTGCTGTTTTACCAGCTCCCCAGGGTCTAATTGCAACAAAAATGGACCTTTCCTCCAGCGTGAACATTTCACCATGCCCTGCAGAAAGCCGCCTATTCCAGGCTCAGAATAAACATTGAAAGTATGGAGTTTATGGTTAATATTACTCTGACAGTTTGCCATAGTTGCTATGAAAATTATGGTGTTGTTTATTATTAAATGAAGAGCAACAATGGAGCTGATAAAATCAACCTATAATATGGATAGGCAATTTTGGAATGTAGTTATTAATATTATTTGCCTTCTGCATTTGTTGGAAGCTGATTGAAAAAAGCCTTCCACTTAGTGGAAGGGCATACTACCTTTGTATATCTGCTGTCCCCATGAGGTAATTCATTTCTGATAATAAAAAGGAACATTATCTAATTCAAAGTTTTATTATGCTGGTGTACTGGGCAACCATAAAACACACCTAGGCAAATGATTTATTGGTCACCTGATATGAGGCCATGCCTAAGCTGCTAGAAAGTTCTCCTCAGTTCATGGAGACTGATGGGCAGAATTGATCACTTTTAGAGTATAGATGTTAATATGGGAAATGATTAGGATTCTGAGTTCAGTTGCCTGAATACTCCCATGGACATTCAGTAGAAACTTTGTTACAGAGGTATACCCAGTTGGAAATCAAATTTCATATTTAAAAAAATTCTGTCAGTAACCAATTGTCAAACTCTGTAGAAAGATCAATAAAGGTTGAAGAGACTTGAGGTTGCTAAAATGGTACTCAGTGGGTCTCAGGAAACTGGAAATGCTCACTGACCCTGCACGGACTACTAGAAAATTTTCAGTACAAAATAGAAGACAGTTAAATTTGAGCAACATGGCCCAAACCTACAGAAAAGCAGATATTTTAGTTTTGGTTTTAGTCGGCTCTGAAATGCTCTGTGCCCAGTGAAAATTACACAAATTACACAAAGCACGTTCTGATCCGTGCAACAGCCCAGTTTTTGGTAGAACTTCCCAATTTGTGGGCCTAATTCCTCTCAGTGGAATGAGGGCAGGTGAGTCTTCTGTTGATGTGTAGCCACCCCACAACTCAGTGGCTTTAAACAATAACTATTTTATTGCTCCCAATTCCATGGGTCAGAGATGTGGGCAGGGCCAGAGGGGAGACGGCTCATCTCTGCTCCTTGTAGCTCTGGCCGGGATCTCCCCTGGGGCTGGAGGTGCCAAGATGTCCCCCCTTGAATGTCCAGTGCTTTGGTGCTGGCTTTTGGCTGGGACGCCTCAGTTCTTCTCTGTGTGGCCTCCCTCCTCCCCCAGGGCAGGAGGTTATGGAGGTTTCTCCATAACCTCCTTTTCCAGCAGGGTCATCTGGGGTTCTTTACATAGCAAGATCACAAAAAAGGAAGCTGCCAGCTCTCTTAAGGCCTCTACTCAGAAGCTCCACAACCTCCCTTCTATCACATGCTTGGAGTCAGTGCCAGTCACAAGGCCAGGTGAGGCTCAAAGAAATGGGAGATGGACCTCACTTCCTGCTGGGGAGATGGCAGTCACACTGCAAAGAGTGTGATGGATGGATAGGGAGGGATGGAGGTGTCCATTTTAGGAAACAATGTACCATGGATGGTGAAACTTCAATCACTTTTGAATATTCAACCAGCTTTGGAAGTCAGTGCTGTGCCCTTTAGTCCCCGAGCACTGCAGTTAGAGAAGCTATGTCTTCCCCAACAACACCACTGTCCACGGTTAAGTCATCCCTGTAGCACGGACACTGGGATAAGCCAACATGCTAGCAAGGGGATGCTATGGAGTGGTCCCCACTGGTGATCCAGCTCCTAGTTGTCTCTCAGCTGGTTTCAAGATAACTCTCAAAAGAGGCAACTGATTGTCTTAGTATGTTTGGGTGATATAACAAAACACAATAAAGTGGGTGGCTTATAAACAACAGAAATTTATCCCACTTCTGAGGCTGGGAAGTCCAAGATCAAGGCAACATCAGATTTGGTGTCTAGTGAGGGCCAGCTTCCTGCTCCGTAGATGGCTGTCTTCTTGTGTTCCCACATGGTGGAAGGGCCATGGGTTCTCTTCTCATAGGAGCACGATTCCTATTCATGAGGGGTCTGCCCTTGTGACCCAATCACCTTTCAAAGACCCCATGTCTTAATACTATCATCTTGGATATTAGGACTTTAAGAAGCAAATTTGAGAGGTGGGTACAGATATTTAGATCATAACACTGATTAAAACCGAAGTTGTATTATTGAACCAAATAATACTAAGCTGAAATCAGAAGGTCTTTAGGGACCTGTCTAGCTGGACAGTTAATTTTGAGACATTGCTTCATCACTCAGGGTTGGACAGAGCTGTGTCACTTTATTAAAACCTTGAACATTTATTTTTAAGTTCCATTAGGCTGCTAAAATGTTTATTTTAGCCCTGCTGTCATTTCTCAGTATCACCCCTCTCACTGCCAACGAATGACCCTGGGGTTTCTTCCTTGGTTGTCCAGCAGCAAGTTAGCTGGGGCCAGAGGATACCCCTCCCCCTAGAAGGAGGGGGTGTAGTTACACCCAAAGTCAACTTTCCAAAGGAGAAGGGGCCCTCCAAGATCTGAGGCACTGGAGTTGAGGGCTCATGAACCATTTAATTTACTGCCTGTGAATTCTAGCCAGCACCAAGTAATGTCTGTAGGTATTTTTCCAGCCCTGCCAGACAGCAACACCGGTCTGCTCTTACAGCTAAAACACTCAGCAGTGTCTCCCAACCAAGATTCCTGTAGAAAACAGGAGTATGTGCACATTTTAAGAAACATTTTGATTTCTTTAGGACTTTGGGCTACTGTTTACTTTTATGACTAAGCTTGTGAATACACACATATGTTTAAATAAAAAAAAAATTATACTCAGTAGATGCAACAACAGATTTTGACCCCTTTGCCAAGGAGTGAGCATGTGACACCCTGAGTAAGTACAGAGCTTCATCTTCAATGAGCCAAAGTCCAAGGGGTGGTCGTACGGCCCGAGCAGAGCCAATCAGAGTCCTTCCCTGGAACTGATATGTTGACACAGGAAGAAAGAAGGTCTGTCTTATGGTATGGTTACTGGTTGGCTATTTTTTCCCGTCTCAAGGAGAAGGTCCTGTCTTTGGTAGGTGACAATAAGGCCAACTTACAAAAAGGAGAGAGATGAGACAAGATGAGGGACGGTGGGGAAAGAGAACACTGGCAGGATGGAGACTCTGATTATTGACCTGGAGATGCTGAGTCATGTAAGTCTTTCTTTCAGTTCCATGAGCCATTCGGCATCTTTTCAGGCTACAAGAGCCAATAAAGACCTTTTTTTTCTTGCTATAGAATTTTGCTAATACACCCAGTTTTGTCAACCTTTCACCATATAGTATTGTTATGCTTCAAAGAGCATGATTGACTCATGGGTTCCTATTTTCATTCCATAAGGAAGCACATAATGGCAGCATAATATTGGGATTGTCTTTTGTAATGTTGACATAGAGAAAGAGAAACGTTATGTAGACAACATAGATCATGTACTTATTTAGATAAAGTTTGTTATGAGCGGAATGTTTGTGTCTCCCCCAAATTCATATACTGAAGCCTTAACTCCCAGTGTGCTTATATCTATAGAAGAGGCCTCTAAAGGATTAATTAAGGTTAAGCAAGGTCACAAGTGTGGGGCCCTGATCTAAGAGGATCAGTGACCTTATAAGAAAAGACACTAGAGAGTCAGCCCTTGCACGTTTGTTCTCTCTCTCTCTCTTTCCCTGCATAAAAGAGGTCATGTGAGCACACACAGCAAGAAGGCAGCTGTCCACAAGCCAGGAGGAGAGCCTTCAGTAGACAGTGACCACGCTGCCTCCATGATCTTGGACTTCCCAGCCTCCAGAACTGTAAGAGATACATTTCTGTATTTCAGTCCATCCAGTTGATGATATTTTGTTACAGTGGCCCAAACAGACTAATAAATATTTTGGTACTGTAAAGTAGGGTGCTTCTGTTACAAATACCTAAAGATGTGGAAGCTGCTTTGGAACTGGGTGATGGGTAGAGGCTGGAGGAGTTTTGAGGTGCCTCCAGGAAAAATCTGGATCATAATGAAGGGATTGTTGGTAGAAATATTGATCTTAAATGTGATTCTGGTGAAGGCTAAGAAAGAAAAGAGGAGAGTTGGAGAGAGAGGATGCCTTCATCTTAGAGAATATGTAAACAATCATGAATATAATGTTGGCAAAAAGAAACTAGAACATAAAGACGTGAAAAATTCTCAGCCTATCCATATTGCAAACAATGAGAAGGCATGCTCAGAAGAGAAGGCCAAGAGGGTGGCTGGACAGTAGTTGGTAAAGAGATTATGGGATTATATAAGCAGAAACACTGTAGTTTGAATGGAAGGGAAGGGATGTGGGATGAAATGCAAGGAGGCTGTTGGAATTAGATCCTACGGGATGGGACAGTAGAGCTATTTGTTTCTGAATGTGTGCTGTCCTTCAGAGAAAGGGAAGAGGGACGCTGAAGGTGATTCAGAAATGACCAGGGCTGTCTCTTTGGTTTCAAGTATGGGGCCACCACTGAGATTTCCACAGGCCAAGGTGCTACCACCTGGAGTCTTGGGGAGGGGGCCTTGAGGGAAGGACCCCCCCACTCAGCAAAGCCCACAGGATGTGGCCTCCATTCCAGTGAGTCCAGGAGGTGAGACCACCACCCCAGTGGGTCCAGAAAGTGGGGCCACCACCCAGTGGGTCTGGAAGCCTGAGCATGGAGCCAAAGAGGATTATTGTTGAGCCTTTAGATCTAGTTGAACTTGCCTTGCTAGGCTTTGGACTTGCTTGGGACCCAATACCCCTTTCTTCCTTCTGATTTCTCTCTTTTAAAAAGGGAATGTCTATCCTTTGCCTGCCCCACTATCGTTTTTGAAAGCACATAAACTGCCTGGTTTCATAGGTCCATATTAGAAAAGGAATTTTGCTTCAGGATGAATTATACCTTGAGTCTCACCTATATCTGATTTAGATGATCTTTAGGGTGAGGGTTTTGACTTTAGACTTTATAGTTGTTGCTGGAATGAGTTAAGACTTTTGGGACTGCTGGGATGGAATGAATGCATTTTGCATTCAGGAAGGATATGAATTTGGGGAGGCCAGGGCCAGAGTGATACAGACCAAATGTGTATGTCCCCTCAGAATTCCTGTGTGGAAGCCCTACCCCCCAGTGTGGTGAGAGCTGATTAATATCCTTATCAGAAGAAACACCAGAGCTCACTCTTTCTCTCTCCCTCCCACCCCTCACACACACACCAAGGAAAGGCCATGTGAGTACACAGTGAGAAGGCGGCTATCTACAAACCAAGAAGAGAGCCCTCACCAGAAACTAAACCCTGCTTGAAATTTGATCTTGGACTTCTAACCTCCAGAACTGTGAGAAATAAATTTTGGTTGCTTAAGCCATCCAGTCTGTGGCATCTTGTTATGGCAGCCCAAGAAAACTATTAAAAAGTTCAAATACATTTAAATGAAAAATTTATTTATATAATGTAAATGTCTTCTGGCTTGATAGCCCCTTTGGCTGATTGCATTTTGGCTGTGACAGTATCTCCCAACCCACATGGTCATCTTCCATGTGCCATTGAAACTTCGCCAGTCAAGGTGTGCCATCTATGTTCTTTCTCTGTGGGATTTCGCAAGTCTGTGTCTTATTAGTACCCAACAGATTAGTAACCAATGTGGCGGAAGTGATGCTGTGGGCCTTCTAAGGCTAAGTCATAAAGACAATGCAGTTTCCGACTTGCTAGCTGGGAAACTTCTCTTTGGAGGGCTGACCTGAGGAGGAGGAGGTGCAAATACCCTGAGGCCGCCATGCTGTGAGGAAGCCCAGGCCAGTGGAGAGGCCCCATGTGGGTGCTGGCTTACCATCAGCCACATAGTCAGTGGACAGTCCAAGAGAATATCCCAGATGAAAGCACCAATCGCCAGACACATGAATGAAGACACCCCTGGATGATTTCAAACCCCAAACATCAAGTCACCCCCAGCATATTCTTTTTGGAGGTCCACAAAAGTCCTCTCACATGTATTCACAATTCAGTCTCTGTTTGCTGTTGTCACATGATCAGTCATGGTCACTGTGTCTCGTCTCTTCTGTCTGGAGCTACTCCATCCCTGCCTTTGCCCTTCCCCCATTCTCCTTCGAGGTCCCTGTCATAGAGGCATGATTTCATAGCTTACAGTACCTGGCCATTCCCAGCCTGGTGAAGACTCAGTGTAGGAAGTGGCGCCATTGTCAATTTTCAGCCACAGTTTGCCATCCGGGCTCCAAAGCAGCTCAGAGTGTCACAAAGCTACTCTTTGGCTGTTTCATGCCAGCCCCTAGTTTCCATACATATCCAATAATAATTATGCGGTGCTTAATGTGGGACAGGTACTATTCTAAACACTGAAAAAATATTAACCTTCACAATTATAAGTTTTTTTGGTTGTTTTTTGGGTTTTTTTTTTTTTGAGACAGAGTCTCACTTTGTTGCCCAGGCTACAGTGAGTGCCATGGCGTCAGCCTAGCTCACAGCAACCTCAAACTCCTGGGCTCAAGCAATCCTGCTGTCTCAGCTTCCTGAGTAGCTGGGACTACAGGCATGTGCCACCATGCCTGGCTAATTTTTTCTGTATATTTTTAGTTGGCCAATTTCTATTTATAGTAGAGACGGTGTCTCGCTCTTGCTCAGGCTGGTTTCGAACTCCTGACCTCGAACAATCCATCCACCTCAGCCTTCCAGGGTTTTTGTTTTGTTTTAACAGATGAGGATACCGAGCTACAGCAAAGCAAATTAACCTGACCAGAGTCACTCAGCTAGGAAATAGTAAAGCCAGGATTTTTTTTTTTTTTTTTTTTACCGCTTTTTCTTTGAACCGTTATCTCTCACGGCTCCCCATGGGTTTATATCAATGTGGACAGAGAGAGAACAGAGACCTCACTGTCTCCTCTATCTTCCTCACGTCTCTTACACCTCCACTTCACACACACACGCACACACACACACACTCTCTCCTTGTAAAATAAAAATTGTCATGCTGGCTGATCGATGTGTGTGTGTGCATATACACGCATTGCTCCTGTGTGCGTGTGTAGCTGGAAGCAGGCTTTGGCTGGTCTGAGTCTGTGGATGGAGATAAGAGCAGCGAATGTTTGTTACAAGAGATAAACAAACCCTGACACAGCCAGGATTAAAGGTATCTGGGGTTTTAAGAGGTTTCCAGGCCCTTTGATGAAACCCGTCAGGCCAGAGTAACGATGCCGCGGTTTGCCATTCATTCTCATTGGATTTAATGAAGATAAAGGGGCTCTCTTTGTGTGTCCAGTTGGGCTTGACAAATTAACCAGGTTGCCGAAAGGGTACGTGTGAATAGAATATTTGTCCTCATAATGTTCATTAGGAGGGAGAAAGTTAACTAACCTTTTGCTCTGTGGTTCTTTTCCTGGGGCCCAGGGAAAGCTACAGAGCTGAGCTGAGACATCACCCCTAATCTTACTTCCAATGGGCCTTTCCCTGACTTCTCCTTTTATGATCATTTCACACCCGTTATATCGAATCACTATCATTATGTGTTTAAAAGAAATATTATGCTGTGTGTCTCAGAGCTAACTGTCCAGAACTAAATATCCCAGCCCTTCCCGGGAGATGATATAGGCGGTTGGAGAGCTGGAGAGGGTGGCAGGTTTGTTTGTGTGCTTCTTGTGCCCTCTTAGCAGCTCCTGGTGAATGAGTGAAAGTTGTGGTTTTGCTGCAGGTTTACAATATAATTATGAGGAACTCCCTATAGCAGATTGCAGGAATGGCTTCCTGGCCATCCCTGAATGCACACCCCTTTGCAATGGGACTTTGCCATGTCTCACATTAAAAAGTGGAGTCTTTGCTCCACACTTTGGAGCTGGGTTTAGTCACATGATTTGCTTTGCCCAGTGGGGTATTGTCCAAGGCTTGAAAGGCACTTGTGCTTTGGGGTTAATTCTCTTGCGCTGCCTCTAGAATCTTGAGACCTTTATTTTTAGCCTGTGCTAGCCTGCAAGTGGATGAGAGACCATAAGGAGAAGAAACAAATACAACAGTAGATGGGTCACCCTTGTTAACTCAGCCGACAGACTGTCAACTGCCAGGCAAATTAGGGAGGTCATTCAAGATCACCTGGCTGTCAGCCAATGTGCCAAGTAATTATAGACACCTGAGAGAGCCCAACAGACATATGGTGAGTAAACCTGGACCAGAAGAACTGCCCAACTGACCCAGAGAATCATGAACTATACAAAATGGTTATTGTTTTTAAGCCACTAAGTTTTGGGATGGTTCATTACTTACACAGCCAAAGCTAACTGATATATGCACTTCTTCTCAAAGCCCTTGATGGCTTACCTGAATGGGTACATTTTATGCAAGAAGTCTCTGAATAATGTGAAAATCTATGTGCTAAAGGAGTTGACTTTCAAGAAGTCAGTTCCCCTCAATTCAAGGGCTATGTTTTTATCAACAATATCACTAAGGCTTATTTCAATATTAAATCTACATCAAGACACATTAGCTTTGCTCTTTCACTTTGAACAATGCACATCAAGGTGAGTCATGTACATCTGACTAAGTAAACCAAATCTCTATTGAGTTAGGCTTTGATATTAAAAGCCTATTAATACCTAGGATAATTCCTATATGAAAATCAATTACATAACACATCACCATGTTCATGAATGTCTGGGAGACTGAATAAAAATAATTTCTTCCCTACACACCTAGATCAAAAGGATTGGTTTGTTGGGTCTACCTGATTTAGATAGATTTTGTTTATATTCCTAAATTGGTCTTGTAACCCAAGCCTTTGGAAACAAATTAATTGAGAAGAGCTAAAATCACACTGCTGATAAACCATATTCATATGAAAATTCATTGTATATCAGTATAAATATATATAATTGATTCTTTAATAACATAGGGGTTAGGGGGTGCCAATCCTTTGCACAGTCAAAAATCCATGTATAAGTTTGACTTTCCCCAAACTGAACTAATAGCCCACTGTTGACTGGAAGACTTTCCTATAACATAAACAGTTGTTTAATACATATTTTACATGTTATATGTATTATATACTGTATTCTTACAATAAAGCAAGCTAGAGAAAAGAAATCGTTAAGAGAATCATACAGAAGAGAAAATATATTTATTACTCATTAAGTGGAAGTGGATCATCATAAAGGTCTTCATCTTTGTTGTCTTAATGTTGAGGAAGAGAAAGAGGAGGGGTTGGTTTTGCTCTCTTAGGGGTGGCACAGATGGAATAAAATCTGTATATAAGTGGACCTATGTGGTTCAAACTCATATTGTTCAAGGGTCAACTGTATACACAAGGGCTGTCCAGAAAGTATCCAGCCATGTAATGTGAAAATTACACATTAACAATGGCTGAATATTTTCCGGACAGCCCTCATATATGTATGTGTACATATAACATAGGGGGCTCATCTTATTATTATTTATTCCTCCATTTGGGATTGTCAAACTTTTTAAGATATGGATGGTTTTCTGGACATCTATTGGTATATAACAAATCATTCCACACTTTAGTGGCTTAAATCAACAGCAATCATTTCATCATCTATTCTGGTTTCTGTGGTCAGGAATCAGGCAGGGCCTGGCTGGGTGGTTCTGGCTCAGGTTCCTCCCATGGTAGTAGTTAGAAGGTGGTTGGGGCATCACAGCAGGGCCTGATGCAGCTGGTGGCTGTCAGCCCGACCTCTCCCGTTTTATAGTCTTTCAAGTGATCTCTCATGGGCTATTTTGGGCTTCCTCACAGTATGGCTGCCTCAGGACAGTCAGAGTGCTTACATGGCAGCTTAGGGCTCCAAACCAGTGCCCCATATGAACATTGCGTGACCTTTAAAACCTCAGAAGTCACATAGCATCATTCTGCCAGAGGAACAAGCCCCAACTCAAGGGATGGGAATACAGAGCCCATGTCTCAATGGGAGGGGTGTCATGGTACATAATAAGAGAGTTGTGGGTGGGAGATATTATTGTGGCTCTCTTTGGAAATACAAAGAGAGAGCCAAAGGCAACGTTTCTGACTTGGTCCTGGATCTATTTTTTGGTTCATCCTTACTTGGCACTGATGGAAATACAAGTGTTGTCATGTGAGTCCTTTCCCCCAACTACCTGCCACTATCAATGTCCAGGTACAACAACTTAGTACGAAACAAAGCAAAACACACAAAACCAACATGACAGCCAGGAGCAAAGGTGAAAAAATGTCTATGACCAAAGAGATTATAGCTCATCACTGAGTAGCTCTGCTTTGTTTAACAGACAAGGAAATTCAGAAGTCTGGGAAAACACTCAAGTTGAAACAATGACAACGACAACAGCAACAACAACAAAACAAAAAAACCCAAGAAAATATTTATCAGAATAGCCTTGAATCCAACTTCAATTAGGAAGCAGGAACCTGAGAGGGACCACCCACATTGAACTCACTTTGTACACATCATTATCTCTCATATTTTTCACATATTTTGTGTGGAACTGATTTAATGTCTATAAAATGTCTAGAAGTCCTCGGATATAGAAACACTAGGGAGATGTGGTTCGACCGGTGCAAGAGCTAAATACAATAGAAACATAAAAGAAGGGGAATGTTGCTCGCAGTTTAAATGCTCTCATTTTTGTTAAATAGTTTCTTATCAGGGAGATGAAAAAACCAAAGCCAGCTGCCAGGGCAAGTCACATCCTTAGAACCACTTCCTTCTCATCACAGAGCAAGGTGCTCCAACTCTAGGACGAGAACGTGGCTCTCATAGGGCATTTACAAATGTACTTTGGGCTTTGCCACTGTCACTGCAGTTTCTTAGTTATACCAGACTGTTTCCATTTTTTAAAAGCTGCAGCTCATTTTGCAAATTTTATAAGTTTAAAATTATTTCCAGGTAAAAATTGAAAATGTAGCTCCATGGAGAACACCCTACAATATTTACTCTAATCAACAGTTTATTGAGAACCTAATTTATACTCACTACTGGGCTGGACACCATTGTAAATTTAAAAAACAATAATATTTACTGGTACTTAGGTATGGTCAGTCCCCTTAAGGAGCTAACAGTAGCCGTAAATCGGCAGGTATTCTTTGTACTGTAACTTTTTTTTTTTTAATTCACAGTCCTATTTTTTTAAAAGTAGAGACTTGGTCTTAGCTTTCTTTGCTAGCTTTAAGTTTTCACCATGTCATAAACCAAACAGTACTTCAAGGACTTTGCTTTTTCCCAAGCCGCAGCTCTAAAAGAGCATCTCTAAATTACTCTTCCTTGCCCCATATTCAGGCCCTTGATGGCTTCTCCCCTGGAAACTGTATCCAAATGAGCTTTGCTTGGAGCTAGGTTTTTGTTTTTGTTCTGCTTTTGGCTCTCACTGGCACTTCAAAACGTCTGTACAAGCAGTCTCAATGCCCTCCATGGGGTTATAATACATTAAACATCCTTTTTCCTCATCTCACTTATTACCTGAAATTACATGGCACGGAAACAGTAGAAGATCTCTTCACCCTGATAGGCTAATTTTAATGATTAACTGAGGAACTGTTAAAACTTTACATTAATGCTCTACTGTCATTATGGAATTAGTAATAACAGCCATGGTTGGGGGAGAATTCTAATGAGACCAAAGGGGTTGAGGGAGAGCTGGGCAGGAGTGTCTTTGCTTCCAAAGTAGCTGAGGGTTAGTGCTTCGGAACACTGATCATACAATCTGGCATCTGAGTGACTTTTCTGGAGGGGGAGTTTCCAAAGTGAATCTTGTGTTCTTTCTAGACTCTCATCGATGCTGGGATGGAAACCAAAGGCAGGGAGCCAACTTGTACAATATTTCATTGTTGAGAATGGCAGCAGCTCGTGTTGTATGTCACATGTGAACGTGGACTAAACAGGCCATGCAGCTTCTCAGGGTCAAGCCTTTGAAAGTCTGGGACTACGGAGAGATGGGAGGAAGGCCATGGAACATGTGCAGTTCAGTTGCTGTTTTTCTGGAAGCTTCTTAGATAGGTTACGTTGGGAGTGTTCATCCAGTGAGTGGTGCAGGAAGGGATTTAAGTGGCCAGAGTGGCTAGAAAACAGGGTCTTAAAGTTGCTTCCTACTGGGATTTTTACACTTTTTGCTTTTAGTTCTTGGACTCCACTTCCATCTTCTCAGTCCTTAGTCATGGCCGATATCCATCAGTGGAGGAAAAATATTATGTTTCCAATGAGGTATTTTTATGGCCGTTGGTAGCAGAAATTTTTGGTGCCTCTCCTTCTTCTTCTACCCCCACTCCCAAATTTCCTGTTAGAAGTACTTGTGACTCTTCTGGGTCATGCCAGGGAGTTAGCCCTCTGGGAGCAGCCTTTGGCTAAAGACATAACACAAACAGAGGATCAATACCTCAGCCTCTGCACTCCTTGGGTGGGGCCAGGCGTGGGGGTGGGGACCATTCTGAGGAAAGACATTCATGTTTTTACCATGAGCTCCTCAGCAGGGTTTAGGCCCAGTTGCCCTAGTGGGAGTCTGTTCATTCACTCACCCCGTGTTGGTACCTTCCCCGCCCTTTCTTGAATCCCCACTCTCCTACAGGTACTTACTAGGGGTATCTGCCAAATAAACTCATGTGTTCCTTGTGCTAGGGTCTGCTGCTAAAGGAATACAACTGGACACGGCCTTAAATAATAAAGAGACATGCAAAATTATGTTTATTCATACCTCATTCTCCATATATTTACTGTGACCCTTCCATGTGTAAGGTACAATGCTTAGAGCTGGGGGGACAAGAGGAGAGGCATGCCCCTTCCTGTCTCCTGGGATTGACTTAAAACAAGACAGTCATGAGGGAGGGATGCACACTCTCTCAGGATCTACAGCCTAAGAATTCCTTCGTAAACTTCCAGAAGGACCCCCTGCACTCTCCTTAAGTAGGTTGTTTTTAGGAGATGGCTGCACAAGTTCTGTTGACTTTCCCTGCTCACTCTCTTCTGATCCCTTTGTGTTTCTATTCAGTTTTGGGTTCTTGAAGATGTTTATTTTGCTTTTGAACATGACTATATTTTCTTTGAAAATTGTATTGAATTTAATATCCGTATGGAAAAAGGCATGTAAGTTATTACCACCTTGACTTCCTATGGCAGAGTTTGCCCTTTTTTTTTTTTATTTACTTGAAATATTTATGTCTGTGAGGTTCATCTGTAGTTTTGTATGTAATTGTATATTGCTCATGCTCTTCATTGTGTAGTATTCCAGTGTGTGAATATACCATGATCTATTTAGCCATCCTACTGTTGATGGGCATTTGGGTGGTTTCTATTAAAGCCTATTAAGAATAGTGCTGCTACGAGCATTCTAGTACATCTCCTGAATGCATGGACACAATTCTGATGGGTAGGTGCTTAGGAGTGACATTGTTGGGTCACAGGATATGCGTGTGGGTTCAGCTTCAGTAGACGCTTGTGGTGCTCTGAAGTAGGTACACTGAATACATGCCACCAACAGAGCATTGTGGGAATACAGGGCATTCCATTGTTCTACTTCCTCACCATTGCTTGATTTTATACCTCTTTCTCATTTTAGCTATTCTGGTGGGTGTGGGCTATGCCTTTTAAAATTTTTTCTATAGAGAAAGACTGATATATTTTATCTCTGCTTGCAGCAGAAAACTAGAAGTCTCATATGAGGGTTTTGTGATTAACAGAAATTTGTTCCTGCTATAACATTTTTAATTTTGCACACTTTTGTCCGCAGTGCTTTGAAACTATGACTCATCTTGGAAGCTGCCTTTTGCTAAGCCAATTTGAATATTTTGGCCAGCAGATCCTCCCTCCCACGTCCTGAGAGGTGTCTGCATCACCCTCTTTCTCATGAAATGTAGGTCCACCCACTTGAGGGTCCCTCTCTGTCAGTCCTTTCTGCCTCATTATCTCCCTAATGCTCTCATTTTTCACTCCATTTTTTTGATCTCCACTATTCTTTTAAAACCTTCTCTTTTTTTGCAAAGCAACAGCCTTTCTTTTACTTTCTTTTGAACATTTGTACATCTTTTCTCAGAAAGTCCTTGAGAGAGGACACTCAGGCTAGTTTGCATTCTTAAGTACCTTCCTTTTGCTTCTAAACATCATGGTTGGAGTGGTTAAGAGGGTGAGCTCTGAGGTCAGGCTTTTTGGGGTCAAATGCCAGCTCTGACACTTGCCAGCTCTCCAGTGTGAGGAAAATCACATGACTACTGTAAACCTCAGTCTCTTCATCCATAAAATGGAGTGAATATTAACCAAGAGATGGGGCTGATAAAAAGCTATGGGGATGTGTTTTCTTAACAAATAATCAGGATTTTAAAACACTGACTATTTATGGAGGTAACAAGGGTTGTCCAAGGTTATGATGCATGTGAACTACACAGATTTTGAACATTAACAGAGAGGGTTTACAGAATCTTGTTTATTATTAACTTTTCTGTATTGTCAGTGCCTACCATGGATCCCAGCATATAACAATACTTAATAAGTATCTGCTGACTGAGTGAGTGAAATTTAAACGTCACCAATGCAGTAGAGAAAGTGAATATACTTAAGTCCTCTGGTTTTCTGATTTAAATATCTTAAGACCATACCCTAGTATTTCTAATGATCTGATGACAAAGATTCTTTGCTTGGCCAAACTTTAGTCAGGCTCCTGAACCTTCTCCTAGCCTCACCTGCACTTTTTAGAAAATCTAGTTTTAGCAAGAATCCGCACCCTCAGTATCTGATCACCCCTGATATCTGATCAGTTTCCTCATCCTCTTCTCCTACCCCAGGTGATGTCTGACTACTCTGTCCTGTCTTTAGCAAGAATCCTCTGGGTCGGTTTAGCTAGAATCCCCCTTATTCCTTGTGTTTCCTCTCAGTAATTTCCCATCTACTGATCCCCTTACTGTTCCTTGGCTATAAATTCCCACTTGCCTATTCTGTATGTGGAGCTGAGCCCAAGCCTTTTCCCATTGCAAAGTCCCATTGCTGTGGTCCCTATACCTATTGCAATGGTCCTGAATAAAATCTTCCTTACTGTGCTTGAACAAGTGTCATTGAATAATTTTTTCTTTAACACTGAACATTATCCCTTTCCTTTTTTCCATCCAATGATCCCACTACCCTTATTCCATAAACCCTCGCCCATACTGCAATGGCCAGAGTTATAAAATGGCCCTTCAGATCAGAGAAGGAATAATATATCCTTTATTCTGTTTTCTCTTTTTCCAATCGAAATAACCATTCTTCCTCCTGTGCTAGGCTGGAACAACTTTAATAATAGCAGTACCAATAACAGGAACACCAATAATGATGGTAACAGTTGACCAAGCACCACCCTGCACTAGGTACTTACTGTGTGAGCACGTCACATCCATTATGTCTGTTAACCCTCATAGCAACCTTGTGAATGAGGCCTTCTTCCTGTTGTACAGATGAGGGAATGGAAATTTCCAGAATTGGCAACATGATAATAGGGGCTATATTTTGAACCTAAGTAAATCTGATATTCCCAATCTCCTGATCTAAACCATTTTACAACATTGCCCCTTTTAGAACAAGCCTCAACCCTACTCTGAAGAGAGATGCAGAAATTATTTTTTTCTTTACTCATTATGATATTTTTTTCTTTGTAAGACCTTTAAAGAAAAGGTCATATTTAGTCATATTTGAAGCATCCATCGTTGGCTATTTCAAACATAAAAATGCTGGTGCTTATAGGTTTACACAGGAGACAAACAGATTCCTCAAGGGCTTGCTACTCCCAGAACTGCAGTCCTTTTGTTTTTCCTGCAAGGTAAGGTCCATTCACTTATCCCTTTCCTCTCCTAACTTTGTCTTTTAGAATGTCCATCTCATCATGCCTACTAATCATGTCAGTTTTAGTCTGTGGTGTTCCAGGTACTATTGCTTCCCCAAACCACCCAAACTTGGTGGTGTAAACCAACAACCCTTATTCCTTCACAGATTCTGTCAGGCAGGAATGTGAACATGGCAGAGTGGGGAACTCTCCTCTGCTCCATAGTGACTGGGGTCTCAGCTGGGAAGACTCCATGGGCTGGGGGTGACTTGAACATCTTGGATCAGCTTCCAAGTTGGCTTCCTGACTCACGCATCTGATGTGCGGGTTGAAGAACAGGTTGTCAGAGAACCTCCACATGGCACCTCTACTTGGCTTGGGCTTCCTCACAGCATGGCAGCTGGGTCTAAAAAGTGTATATTGAGAACAAGCAGTCAGAGGGCAAGTCTCCCATGATAATCAGGTGGGAGCTGTATGGTCTCTTCTGATCTAGCCTTTGTAGTCACACAGCATTGCTTTTGCCTTCTTGTCTTAGTTACAAGTGAGTCATAAATCCAATCCAGATCAAATGGAGAAATTATATTCTACATCTCAACTGAAGTAGTTTCATAGCATTTATAGTCATTTAAAGAACTGCCATAAGTGAGTAGAGGGCACCTCATTCACATGTTAAGGTGATACCAACAACAGCAAAAGAAAAAAAAAATCTAAATTGATTCATGGCATAATTATATGATACAGTAATTACAGCCATTAAAATTATGTTTTCAAATGATAAAAAGATAAGGAGCAATGGGTCGATGTATTATGAAGTTGAAAATGCTACAGATAGTATAAAGGACCTCTATATATGCCAGTTTGCAGGAATCTGGCTTTATGAGTGACTTTTCTTCTAGGTGTGTGCACAAATATTTTTACAATAAACACACGCTGGTTTTGTAATAAGGAAAAAAATAATCAGATAGGAGGAAGGAGGCATTTGGAAAGATGAAAATGTTTGCATTAATTTCAAAAGACCAAGAAAGTGTTTGGGGTCAAGCCATTGTTTCTGCACATGTGTGCAGTGAGCTAGACCCTGGTGACTTTCTGGAGCCTGAGGGGCTCTCGTGGTCGGGCAGACTGAGGGACACTGTGAAGCTGGAAGGGACCTTCGAATCTTCATGCACAGGCCTTAGCTTTGGAGAGGAGGAAATTCTATGGGGAATGACTCATGTGGGGTCACATGGCTAGTTAGTGGCCAAGTCTGGTTGGGATCACAGGCCCTTTGTCCCCAGCCAAGGCAGCTTCTTTTCCACCTGCTGTCGTATGCTGTGAACTGACAGGTGTCAGCTGCCTGTGCTTTACATGGAGGACTGACACATTTCCTCTCTGAGTAGGCGTCTTCCCTGCAGCACTGTAGCTACTGAGAACTCTTGGATGCTTCTGGCTTGGGAAAGGAGGGTGTGATTTTATGGAAATTGGACTGGCTGTTGTGATAATCTTAGCAGTCGCTGGTCACATCCAATGACAGGTGACAATTTTATTCTGAAATATGTTGAAATCCAGAGTGAACAATGGGCAGATTTTAATGGCAATGAGTTTCCTCCTTTAAGGGGAAAATGAGAAAGACTCAGCTTTAGGGGTGGGTGGGGTGAAGGAGCCCCACACTTCGGATGTTCCATTTCTAAACACTTGGGGGGGGTACAGATGGCATTGGCGCATCTAAAGGCAGCTTAGAATGAACATATCTTCTCTGTCCTGGACATATTCTCTCTCTCTCTCTGTGTTATCAGCCACGTGCTCTACAGATCCCTGAAAATAGTACAAGTTTCGAATATTTTGTCATTGATGTTCTCTGTTTTTACTCTCAATTTCTGTCCCACTGGGGTAAAAGTCTCATTGAGATGCTTCTGGTCATTTGCACCTTCTTTATTCATTTGTTAATCTTTTAACAGAGAGGGGCTGCCTGAGACACGTGCAGATGGAAATATGGTAGTTTATTTGGGGTAGGGGGAGGTTGGCCAAAGGAATGGGGCAGGCATGGTGGGAGTGAGGAGAGCAAACATAATCTGGACTCAGTAATTCAGCAGATTTCCTGGATAAGACCATTGCCCCAAATACTTTCAAGGATGTGGATTGTAGAGCAAAGAGATCTACAATTAATACTGTAATGGACAGGGCTAAAGGTGGATTATTTTTCCCCTTCACAATTTTAATTCATCTAGAAGTAATGTTTTACAGATTGCTTTCATAGTTTTTCTGGCTATTTCCAGAAAAGTCAAAGAATATGGTTTTTTTCCCCAATAATGTCAAAGGCCCAATTGATTGAACAGTTTTCCCTAAATCTTAGTGTCTTTCTGCCTGTTCTGTTGTTCCGATGCTTTCTTTTGTAGAAAAATGACACCCCTACTTCATCTTGTGCCTCCTCCTCCTTTACTGAGTGCCTTTTAGGCATCTACACGTTATATAGATTTTTTTCTACTCTTAAAAACTTATGAGGGTAGTATAATTCTTCTCATTAAGAAAGAAGGAATCTCTGGACTAGATGTTCAGAGAGGTCAGGTACTTACCCAAAGATACCCAGCTACTAAGTTATGGAGGCGGGAACCAAATCCATGAGGTCCAGGGATGTTTTGTGTGCTGGGGGCATCAGGAACCCAGCTACCTTGAGAAGACGACAGGGGTCAACTTCCCACCATAGATATAAAGTGTCCCAGGAAGAGTTTTAGGTGTTGCTGGTTACAGGGCTAGGACTCTCTCTAGAAGAGGTGAGAGATTTTCTCCAATAGAGAGAACCTCAGAGACAACTATGGCCACAGGGGCCACCTGGGAGGACACTGGTGAGCAGCCTGGCCCTGCGGGGAGGGCACACCACAGCAAGGTAGTCGCTGTGGCCCCTGGCACTGTAGAAAGTTCCATCGTGTATCACTTCACGTAGAGATCATCTAAAATTCAAACCTGTTTGATCCTAAATTTAAATTTAAAGCATCAAGTTAAACAAAAAAATTTTTTTAGGACAAGTTGGCTAAATAGCCTTCAAGCGTTGAAATGCACAAAAAATAGCAAAAGACACCCACAAGGACAGATTTACAGAAGGGTACAAATTTACTATTTAAAAATATAAAAACAATTCAGAAGTGCTCTAGGCGAATTCATTTAAAAATGATTAAAAAGTCAAATAGATTTCAGAAAATGGAAAGCCTTCAGAGAGGGATTAAATATTAGACAACTTGATCATTAGATGACTAATCACTGAGCAAACCAGCTTTAAGAATTAGCTCAAGTCCAGAAAGGTTCCCTGGGTGCTGTGCCCAATCGCGGCAAATACCTTGTGGGATTTGAGTGATCATGGAACTTTGCAGGGTGGTAACAAACTCTTCAGAGAGTATATTGTGTGGGAGATATCAGAATACCAGAGTAATGAGCGTGACTCTTAATTTTAGGTGGATGATTTTTTTTTTTGCCACAATTCTGGGGCAGGAGGACTGACTTATTTGAGAAAAAAGGAAAAAGCAGTGTATTTCCTCCAAAATAGGCAAGTCATGTACTGAGCAGAGGGCTACCTAAAGAGGGACGTGAATGTTACAGGATTCATCGGGGCAGCAAGAGAGGTGGGGTAATGCTTAGCAGCTGCTGAGTGACAAACTCTGGGCAGAAAGGGAGATCCTGAAAGATGAGTTTTAAGAATTCTATGACCTCGATAACACACTTGTGCTGCCCCTTTAAGGAAATCTAGAATAAAGACGACTGCTAGTCTTTAAGCTTGGAAAGGCCAATTTTTGTTGTTGTTGTTGGGTGGAAAGGCAGATCTCGAGGTTGCCCAGTTATGTTCAGGTTCCAACCTTTCTAATTGCTCTTCCTTCAATGTCCTTTCAATGTCACTTGCGAGGGAGAAGCACCAGTCAGGAACACAGCGTGTCCCCAAATCCCTGGGAGTGACAATGTGTTTGTGGGCTGCTTGACACGGAGATAATGACACCAGCGTCCATAAACTGCTGGCCGGCTGATGTGCTGTTCGAGTTCCTCGTTATTTTTTATTTCATTGAGCTTAAAGACACAATTCGGAAGATTTCACATTAAAATTGGATTTCTGGTAAAAAAAAAAAAAAGAAACAAAAAACAAAAAACTGCAAGGTGTGGGTTCACTTCCCGCATGCCATGGTTGGCTGGACCTAAGAAGCAGCTATCCCCTTTCGGGGGGACGTGTTCTCCCCAGCTTGCCACAAATCCCAGCGCTCCTTACTGTGTCCCCAGGCCTGTGACCTTCTCGCAGCTCTGCCCCTGTAGGCCCCGCACTGAATCAGGAGCCTGGGGGCACCAAGCACCTGGGCCTGTCTGTGAATCATCATGCCCAGAAAAAAATGAGAACGCTGAGGATGGGGCACAAGCACGCCTCCTTCTGAGCATACTGTGGGTCCAGGGAGAAACAAGGACTCTCGTGGATTAACCCGGCGTCTGGCGGTTTCACGCCGGGACTGTGGGGAAGGGCGTGGGTAACACGAGGGCTGTGGGAGGAGGCAGGTTTCACAAAGCACAGAGCTCAGTGGAAGGGGAAGGATGAAGTGGGTTACAGCCAGGAAATAAAGACATATAAATATTTGATGCAGAGTTCTAAAGCAGCAAGTAGGACGAGGAGAGGACAATAAATAAGGATAAAAAAAGATAAAGATGCTCTTGAAATGTATGCAAATCAAGCCAGCCATTTTTGGAGCCATCCTGCAGCGTGAGGATGGGAAATCAGGGAGACATGAGGCCGAGAGCGCTGCGCATTGAATTTAAATTTTTTTTCCTTGGGTATTTATGAGAGAGCTAAGACACCTTCCCTGAATTTGGGCTAGAAGCTCCTGCCAGTATTACTTCTTTTGCCTTTTGTGAGTCGCTGCAGAGTGCTGGAGAGCGGGCAGGTGGGGGTGGGATTAAGCAGAGCAGCAAACTCACGTAGGCATCGTATCCCAGCGTGTCACACGCTGCTGCAGAGAACCGCGGTTCCCCGGAGGCACCCTCTCCTGGGACAGCGCACTTCTGCAGCTGGTGCAGCTGCGTGATTAACCCAGCAAGACCTTGAATTCTGCCCCTGACGGCTCAAAGCAAGTGCAAGTCCCTCTGAAGTCAGGAAATATTTCCAAAAGCCCAACCTAGATGCAAGGAAGCCTCTTTTGAGAGGGCAGCCCCCAGGGAGGGAGCATTTTCCTGCAGGACACCTGGGCTCTCGAGAACGTGGAGGAACAGAGTTCTGTGTTTAATCACTTGGGCACTGGAGAAATCATTTTGAAAAGAACATGTGACCATTACAACCATTTAATTAAAGGAAGAAACTGCTCAGATGACCTTACTAAATGCAGAAGGAATGCAGATGAATTGAGATGGGTATAATTATAACTGCTATGACTTTTATTATTTTAGCTTTCTGTGGGGGGGGAAAGGACATTAAAGGTAATTTGGGTGAATATAGCTTCCAATTATCTACAAAGGGGCAGGAAAAAAGCCTCTCAATTCTCTGGAATCATATACAACTAAAGCTATCCGGAGTCCTACTATTCTGAAACCTTTGCTGAGAGCATGACAGTGGGGCGATTCATTAATTCATTTATTGACCCATTCGCTTCTTTGAACTTTGTCCTTCCTGGGGCCGAATCATTTCCTCCCTTATACAATTCAATAAACCTTGCGGGGTCTTACCTTCTAACGATCTCTAGATGTGTTTACTTCCTTTCCTGCCCCAGAGTGTCAGCGTAGTCCATGCTTCATACCCCAGCTACTGTCCTCTTTTCAAATTGAAAATATGTCCCTTGAAACCCCTCAAGAACGTCTAATAACTCTGGATTAAAAATAAAACACAAATACAACTTCTTAACACGAGCTGCAACCCTGATTGATACTTGCAGTGTGGCGTCTACACTAACTGCGTGCACATTTCCTGGAAGTGCATTGGAAATGGGGAATTGAAGCCAGCACATTCGCAAGATCCCTGGGGTAATTCATAGGCACGTTAAAGTCTGAGAAGGACTGACTGCAAGGCTCTGTGATCTTTGGCTGTTACCTACTTGTTAGCAAACCTGTCTAACATCTGTGGGGCCCTGGGCAAGAAATGGAGGCCCATATGACTTATGGTTAAATATTTAGAAATAATACATCAATCTAGCTGTTCAATATATTCTGTCCTGTCTTGATAAATAATACCTTCATAATGCAATACGCAGAAACAATTAGCCTAAGCCTCCTTTCAAATAAAATCATACTACTTTAAAGGTAGTGTGAGTACCTTATAATAACAGAATAATCCTGATTTTTCCCATTACTTTTATCATTTCTGGCATACTTTTAACTTATGTGTAAGCATACATAAATGTGTGGGTGTCTATGCTTCTTAGGATATATATCCACACACATACATAGGTAAGCAAATATAATCTAATACGTTGTGTCTATCATTATTTAGAACAAACTGTTATCTCTTAGATCAATTAAGAATAAGGGACATAAAAGTTTAATTTTACCTTCACATATTCCTTCTTTAATGCTCTTCTGTTCTTTATATATATCCAGGTTTCTGACCTAAATTATTTCCATTTTCTCTAAAGAAGTTCCTTAACATTTCTTGCAAGGCAAATCTATTGGCAACAAAATGCCCTCAACTTTTGTTTGACAAAATATTTCTCCTTCACTTTTTAAGGATAATTTCATAAGATATGGAATTCTAGGTTGGTGGGTTTTCTCTCTTAATGCATTAAATATGCCACTCCACTATCTTCTTGCTTGCATGGCTTCTGAGAACCAAACTGATATAGTAATTTTGTTTATTCCTCTATAGGTAAGGTGTTTTTTTTCTCTTTATGCTTCTTTTAGGATTTTTTCTTTATCTTTGATTTTCTGTAACTTGAAAATGATATGCCTAGATGTAGCTTTTTTGGCATTTATCCTGCTTGCTCTTCTCTTAGGTGATTGGATTTGTGGTTTGGTGTCTGATATTAATTTGGGGAAATTCTCAGTCTTTATTGTTTCCAATATTTCTTCTCTTTCTCTCTCTTCTTCTTCTAGAGTTCCCATTATGTGTGTGTTATACCTTTTGTAGTCATCCCACAGTGCTTGTATATTCTGTTCTGTTTCTTTCAATCTTTCTTCTCTATGCTTCCCAGTTTTTGGAGGTTTCTATTGGCATATTCGCAGGCTCTGAGATTCTGTCTTCAGCCACATCCACTCTACTGATAAGCCCATTAAAGACATTCTTCATATCTATTATAGTTTTTTTTTTCTTTGATTTCTAGCATTTCTTTTGTCTCCTTCTTACAATTCCCATCTCTCTGCTTACATTGCCCATCTGTTCTTGCATGCTGTCTACTTTATCTTTTACAGCTTTTAGCATAGTTGCTCCCACTCGGGTCAGTTAGGCTCTGACAAAACCCCAGCATTTTAAGCTCTGGTTAAACGGTTTCTTCTGAGGGTAGGCCTCGAGGAGAACGGAGTGTTCTGGTATGTTTCAAAATCATTCCTTTTCCCTTTTTCTTGCCAGAAGCATAAGAGAAATTTTTTCTGATGTTTACCTTGAGAACCTGGCTGAACCCCTGGAGGTAAAACTCACAAAAGTATGGGGGATCTGGTGATTAGACCCCTAGAAAGTTCTTTAACTCTCAGATTTGTCCACATAGAACCTCCAGCAATTTGTCCATGACACTTCCAGTTTTCTTAACCCTGGTACTGGTTCCGGGATGGTTTCTGCTTATGAGTCTCTGCCCCATACGTTTTGATTTCCCGTTTTCACCTGTCTCTCCCCTCTCGGGTTCAGCGATTTTGCCATGTGTCCTCAGCTCTCTTACGGATCCAAGAAGAGTTAATTTTGCAATCTGTTCAGCTTTTGACTTGTTGTTAGGATGAAGTGGTAACTTCCAATCTCCTTACATGTAGAATCAGAAATTTTTTTTAATTTTTAAATTATTTTTTAAAATTTTTAAACTACCTTACTATGGCTTGCCAAGTGTGTCAGCTTTTACTGTTTAACCAAGTACCCCCAAATGTAGTGGCTTAAAATATTAAACATTTTATTTAGTCCATAATTCTGTGGGTTGCCTGGAGTGATTTTCTTGATTGGGCCAGCTGGTTGGCCTCTCTTGGGCTCCATCAGGAATCTGGAGTCAGCTGGTGGATTGTCTGACAGCTGGTTTATCTAGGATGGACTCGCACGTCTGACAGTTTGGTGGCTATTGGATGGGGTGGCTGAGTTTTCTTCCATGTGGTTCCTTATTGTTGTTAGGCTAGCTAAAGCTTATTTACATGGTGATCTCAAGGTTTCAAGCACAACCAGAGAAGAAGAACCTCAACGCATAGCCTTCAATCTTCAGTTTGTATCACATTTACTAATGTCCAAAGTGTGCCACGTGGACATCCTAGATGAAAAGGGTAGAGAAATGAACTCCACCCCTTGATTGGAAAAATTGCAAAATTGTGACCATGTTTTTCAGTCTACCACACCATACTTAATCCATGATTTCTCAAAATAATCCCTAACTTATGCTATAGAATTGCCCTTCAGTAAGATGCCATTTTCCTCTTTGGCTTTGTCACCAAGAGACGTATTTAGCAAATAATAACAGAACTAACTTTGGCTTTAGCAGTGAAGCTTAATGGTGATAGGAAATGAGTAATGGGAAGGCTGGTGTGCCTGGTAGGCCTTGGGCTGATTCTGGAGAGAATGAGCACCAGTCATAGACCAAGCTGAAAAGTTCACAGAACAAGATGACACCAGTGAATGTATTCCAAGTGGGCAGCAGGAAGAAGATGGGAGCATCTGTGGTTCCTCTCCTGTTCTCCAGGAAACCTGTTACAGATTATATTTCTGGAAGATAATGCAATCTGCTCTGTCAGATGGAAGCCACCACGATTCATGTCTGAGGGCCATGAAACTTTGGAAATCTCGTGTTTGACTATATTGCCAGCACAAAATACACCCAGGGGAAACAATGTATCCTGCCTCTTAAAATTCATCTGCCTTGACCTTATAGTATATAGGATATAAGAAGTATCAGCATAAGTCACCTCTCCATGATGTACCCATACAGCCTCAATTTGAATCCAAATTTCAACACTAATTTGCAGCATTAGCTTTATGAAGTTAGTTAAACCACCTATGCCATGCCTCAGTTTCCCCACATATCAGATCAATTATTGATAGCACCCACCCCATTTGGTTATTTTGAAGGTAAATTGAGTACACATATCTCAGATACTTATAATTGGGCTGGCATATGTTAGGCACTCAATAAATATCAGCTGTTTTTATTTTCCAGGGAAATAAAACGAAAGTGAAGGATCACCAGGGTAAAACTGCTTTGATCAAATGGATCGTTTCTATTTTGGACTTGTTTATTCTCTTGTACTCAAGCTGGATACTTGAATTAACTTTTTTTTCTCCTTTATATAAGGAAAACAGCTATGAGATAGCCTACATGTTGTCATATGTAGGAGAGCCAATAGTTAATAATGTTCTTCTAGGATAGAAGGGAGATATGTGTGGCTTTCCCCTTGCCCAACCATATATTTTAAATTTTAACATTTCCTAAGTGATCCTCAAAAGTAGTGATGATTTTGGATCAGGAGTCAAAAGATCTTGTTTCTAGATCTGATCTTACCACAGATGAGTGGAGTGCTTTTGGGAAGTATCTTTAACATTCCCGAATTCATTTCTTAGATGGAGACAATGAAAACTCAGGTAATAAAATCCACACAAAACAATGGCTCTGTCTTGGGAAGACCAAGAGCGAGCTGGTGAGTGGGTGATACCGGAGAGTGGCATAAATGTTCTGTGGAAAGTGGTATAATCATGAAGGGCCATTCTAAGGTGTGGTTCATTTTCTCAGTTTCTTTATGAAGGCAGAAAGGTGGGGTTGGTATTGGATTTTGAGAAATAAAAAGTTTAGATGAAATCACAATATGAATTAGGGGCTCACAGTCTGAAATTAATCTGGGAATCTGTGGAGGACTATACCTGGGAACTCTAAGTAGGGACAATCCATTTTATAAAGTATTTGGAGCTATTGCAGTGTTCAGAACCGTGGTGATTACAACATAAGTTTTTTGGTTTTTTTTTGAGACAGAATCTCACTTTGTTGCTCAGGCTAGAGAGTGCCATGGTGTCAGCCTAGCTCACAGCAACCTCAATTTCCTGGGCTCAAGCAATCCTTCTGCCTCAGCCTCCCAAGCAGCTGGGAATACAGGCATGTGCCACCATGCCCAGCTAATTGTTTGTATATATATTTTTAGCTGATCAATTAGTTTCTTTCTATTTTTAGTAGAGACGGGGTCTTGCTCAGGCTGGTTTTGAACTCCTGACCTTGAGTGATCCACCCACCTTGGCCTCCCAGAGTGCTAGGATTACAGGCGTGAGCCACCGCACCCGGCCGATTATAACATAAGTTTGGCTTGTGGAGAGGTCAGTGGTGTGTCATTCACTAGCATTTAATTCAATAAATATTTATGGAGTGTCTGCTATGTTTGGGGCACTGTGTGGTGATAGGATGATAGATGGAGAAAACACTCTGGCTTACGATTTCATAAGTGGCCATAAAAGCCAGGCACCATCCTAAATCTCAGGCACTAGATATTTTAGGGAATCATATAGAGAGTTTTCAACCAGGAAAATGACTGTAGGGCAATGGGTCTTGCCTGGAGCTTTAGTGCCCCTTAACTAGCACTTAGGTGATGAATAAAGATGTATGGGTTATATGGATGCTTGCCCAGTATGGATTGGTGCTTGTACAATTGTGAGGTTTTGTTTCTAGGTCTGGAGATGGCAAGATGTAGAACTTATAATTTGGTCTGCAGCAAAGTGTTCCTGAAGATTGTGGATCCATGACAGGAGATCTAGTTAGAGCTGGATGCAGACGATATTTTCTGGATATAGTCTACAGTACGACCATCAAATTTTAGTGGCAGTAATGAATTCCAGTTTTCTTTAACATAGTATGAACTCACCAGTTCTTTAAGCTAAGCATACATTATATATAGATGCAGGTTGAGATGTAAGAAGATGTGTCTAGTCCAGTCTTGTACAGTATATTGCCTGGTAAGTCCCACAGTTACTCCCAAGGAAATATGCATCTCTTCCAGAACATAGCATGCCCCCAAAAGACAGCCATGTTTTCTGCTACATTTTTTTCTTTACCTTCAAGGATAGAGCTTATAACACCAAAGGTAGGTTCTCAATCAATGGACAACCAATCTATAGACTGTGATCTAGGATGTTACTAAGAGTGGAAAGTGGAACAGGTTAATTAAGAATTATTAAAAGAATGAGTCAGTTGAATCCCCAGATAATTGCAATTCTGACGTTCAGCTAAGATTAAGAACCATTGCTTCATAAGATAAGTCCTTGAAGTCCTTAAAGAACCAGGACCCAAGGCAAATCATCACCTGTAATCTCCCGATGCATCCACTGGGTAGAGTTGGGTCTCATCTTGGGGAGTGGGTCTCCCATGAGCTTGCAGACTGGCTTTTTGAGGGCCGCTTCCTTCATATTCTAGCCTCCATCTCTCAAGCCAGGTCAGGAGTATTAGAGACTGAGACTCACCAACAACCAGACTGACTTTGAAGCAAAGGAATTGTCTTTAGGATAGGGCTTTTAACAGAGGTGGGTAGAAGGGTTCCCCTTGAGTATATTTCTAAGCCTATTTATAGAGGATATAGTCTGAGATTTGTTTTTATTGTCCAATAATTTGAAAGCCTTAATTCTGGACCCATAGTTCAAAGCATTTACAGGGTAGTCAAGAACTCTAATTAAGGAATCTAATTGTATTTAACTTAAACTAGTCATTAGTTATAAATGCTTGAGAAGTAAGTTAAATGAAGCACTTAGTTCATCATCTTAGGTTCCTAATCTGTAAAATGGGCAAAACAGTACCTCTATCTTTCCGTTAGTTGGGAGGGCTAATCAGACATAAAGCATTTAAGTGGTGCCTGATGCATAGTAAGTCCTTGATAAATGAGACTGTTGCTATAATTATTGATCGGGCAGCTGAGTGATTCAGGCTTAACTGGGCTTGAGTTTTTAATTGGTTAACATAAAAATTGCACGGTGCACATTTTTCTATGGTGGTAGGAGATAATTTGACATTTTGCCCTTTAAGCTGCTTTTATCTATATATTATGTCTATACAATGCAATTAAATTGATTGTTTTCCATCCAGTCCTGCATTTTGTTTTTCAGTTGGAATAATGGGCAATTGCAGAGCTATTGATGAAAGTTACTGAGCTGGGGATCTAACTCTGTTGTTAAGACAACCAAGCAAACACATCCATCCATTGCTCCAGTGAAAGCAGCCCTGCCAGAACTGCCAGGAAGCACTTGAATCTCTCCAGTTAGAAAGTTCTGGCTTTTCCCACTGTCCTCTAACCCTCAGCTATCAACTCTTTCTAATGAATTTGAATCTCCTGGTAACTCACTGGTATTGAACAAGAAAGGAGAATCAGTTATCTGTTGCTGCATAACAAACCATACCCAAACTGAGTGGCCTAAAACAACAATTATTATGTGAGTCAGCCCTCTGGGCTATGCTCCTCTCAGAGGTTCTTTTGCTAGTTTGGCCTGAGGTCACTGTGTGGCTGCTGCTGTCATCTGGAGGCTCAAGTGGGGCTGGAAGGCCTGTGACGCCCTTCCTCACGTGTCTGGCAAGTTAGTGCTGGCTTGCAGCTGGGCCACACGTCCCCAGCAGACTATCTGCGGCTTCATCCATGGCAGCAGCATTACAAAAGGAGAAGAGCAACCACTGAAAGACCACTTGAGATCTAAACCTCCAAGTTGCATGACATAAAAGCAAGATAAAAGGACAGTCTAACGTCATGCTTTAAGGGAATAGACTCTACCATTTAATGGGAAGAGCTGCAGAGACTTTATGGCCATTTTAATCTGCCACAGGAGGGGAAGGGAAAGAAAAATGCAGAAAAAAAAATTTACTGAGTATCAACTATGCACCATGCCAGATACCTTTCAGTGATAATAGCTAGCATTTATCAAAGGCTTACTGTGTGCCTACCACATAGTATGCACTCGATTAAAGTTATTAATATTTTTATTAAAAAATGAGTTGACCACCATCGTTGCAAAATTCATTCATTTATATCACTCAGTAGTTGCCATCCTAAGGCCTCATACTTGAACCTTATGTCTATTTCTTTTTACAACTGGGAAAAAACCAAGAGTGCAAATGTCTGGCTAATTGCTTCTGGGATTAGTTAAGGGTCAATGTCTCACATTTCCTTAAAATCTCCTGCATTCCAGTTTTCCAAAGTTCTTGATCACAGGGGTCACTTTGAGCTCCGGAGTTGGTTTTACATTCTCTTGGTGTGTAGTTCCCCATGGTCTGAGGGCTGTGCTTTATCAGTAGTGCCTTTCAATCGCTCTCCCTCCAAGGGTAAGAATGAGATATGCCAGGTCACCCGTGAGCCTCTGTTGACAAGGTATCTCTTGCAGCGGATGCAGGGCTTCCTAATGTGGAGTGGGCTTTTCTGTACATGCACAGTACCACCAGCTTCTCCGCAAAATGAACGTGACCTTCAGCTTTATCTGAGACACTTTGATGTTCTCTTCTGCCACGTTTGTAAACATAAACCTCATGTTCTATTCTAAGTGCACCGACAACAGCCATAACACAGAGACTGTGACAGTGTGCTCCCCAAAATAGCAATCATGTCCTGGAACTATAGTCTCTGCCTGCACTAGCAATTTTAGAAAAATTGCATAGGTACAAAATTTAGTCAGCCTCTTGCCAGAGGAGACAGATAGTTGAAATTAAAGGTTTAGAAGAGAGCTGGATTTGTGATTATAAAATAAATTAAATATACCACTAAATTCTTTAAAACAGTGTTTCCTGAGGCTGTTGAGGCTGATTCTATTGAGCGCCCATTGCTATAGCCTTGAAATATAAAAAAAAATGTTGGTGAATAGAAATTCCTGTACAGGCTATTCCTGAACACTAAGGAAAAAAGAGTTCTTAGTTGAAACCTAGTGCTTCCTAAATGTGGTTGCACATAAGAATTATCTGAGATTTTAAGAAACCTCAATAATTTATAATCCTATAGCTCTTCTATTTTGAGATATAAATTTCATACCAAAAAATGTGCTAGATCATAGTGTTTAGTTGATGAGTTTAGATTATTCTATATAATCACATTGACACTATTCAACATAAGAGAAAGAAAATATATATTTTTACTCCAAGAGCTAACTTTTGTCTCTTTCCATTCAATTCCTTTCTCTCCCAGAAACCACCAATTTTTGACTTCTATCACCATAAATTAGTATAGCCTGTGCCTTTGCAGTGTCTAGCATCTTAAGTCTGGCATCTTTGGCTCAACATAATGTTGGTGAAATTAACATTTTATTGTTGTGAGTAGTTAATTCATTGTTTATTGCTGAATAGTATTCTAGTGTTTGAATATACCATTAATTTCTTTACTGTTGTTTCCAGTTTGAAGTTATTTTACCTAAGGCTTTTGTTGAATACTCTTTTGTGGCCATATTCCTTCATTTCTTTTGGGTAATATTTAAGAGTGAAATTGCTGGATCATAGGGTAGATATATATTGTTTAATTTTATAAAAGGCTGACAAATAGTGATTGTACCATTTTATACTCCAACCAGAAATGTATATGTCTCTTAAGTAGTTTTTTAAAATTAGAGATATCTGCTAATCCCACTCAGACATACTGTTTATTATTAGCATCAGGATCTTTTCTGAAATAGCTGATTAAATATTTGCCTGCATAGACCATTTGTGAATAGAATTTTGTGTATTTATGGCCTATGCAGGCAAATTTTTGTCAGCAATTTCAGAAAAGATCCTAATGCTAATTATCAGCATGTGTATTTATATGATTATATATTTCTCACACTCTAAGATTCTTTTCTGTTTATTAGTTTATCACCTTTTTAAAAATAAAGATATAACTCACATACCAAAAAATTCACCCTTTTGAAGTATTCAATATAGTGGTTTTCAGTTATTCCCAAAGTTTGCAACATTGACTACCATCTAATTCCAAAACATTGGCATCATCCCACAAGGAAACCCTGTACCCATTTGCAGTCACTTTTCATTCTCCCTTACCCTGAGCTCCTGGCAACCACTCATCTATTTTATGTCTGTAGGGGTTTGCCAATCTTAGTAAATTCATATAAATGGAATCATATAATATGTGGCCTTTTTGTCTGAATTTTTCACTTAGCCACAGGGGTTTCAAGGTTTATCTATGTTGTAGAATTTATCAGTATATATCCCTTTATATGGCTGAATAATATTCCATTGTTTGAATGTCCCAAATTTTATTTGTGCATTAATTGATGGATGTTTAGATTGTTTCCACTCTGGGCTATTATGAATAACGCTGATATGCACATCTCTGTGCAAGTTTTTGTGTGGATATGTCTTTTCAATTCTCTTGTGTATATTCCTAAGAATTAAATTGTTGGGCTATGTAGTAACTCTACCTTTAACCTTTGAAGGAACAGCCGGACATTCATCCACAGCAGTTGTACCATTTTACATTCCCATTTACTGACTATCCACTATGCACAATATTGTAAATTTTACAAACTTTACATAAATTAAATATGAACATAAGTTCTAGTTATCTTTTAATAGAATAGCATTGCTATGGCCAGTTAAGTCTATGTTTTAAATGCTTTTTCACTTTAAGTACAAATTGTGGAAACAAACAATAAACCATTGCCCAAAGAAGCATGTCAATGTGCACTAATATATATTTTCCAGTTCTAAAGTTTTTGTTTTTTCTTTTTACAAGTGTGCAACATTAGCACATGGGAACACTCGGCTGTTATTCCACTTAAAACTGGAGATTTTTCATTCTCATCTACTGTGCACCATTTGGCCAGCATCACCAAAACTATCTGTTTTTATCATCTTATAATACTTAAGATGGGAACAGATAGTGTTCAGTAATTACATTACTTGGGGAAAGAAACAGCTGATTTTTTTTTTTTTAACTTAACGCAGCTAGCTTTCAAAAGTGGTACCTAATTTTAACACACCAAAGCTGTCATTTATCTAAGAAAATGTACTTGGCTTAATCAGTTGCAAAATGAAGACATGTCAGCTGCCTTTAGAAGCATTAGACCAAAGCCAACTATTTTCTGGGGGCCTAGTGACACCCAGCTCATGACGTACTACAGTTCTCATAGGCAGTCTTACAACCCTCCCCAAATCTAAGTTTGCCCTTCACTCCTTCAGCCAGCCCTCATTTCTCTGGGCCCCTTCGTTCCTTGCTGAACTGTCTTCCTCTTGTTCCCTTTTTGATGAGTCATTCTTTCTTGTTTCTGAGATTCTCTTTTTGTGTTTGGCTTTTGACAGTTTGATTATAATGTGTCTAGGCATGGATTTCTTTTGAGTTTATTCTACTTGGAGTTCACTGAGGTTCTTAGATGTGTATGTTAATATTTTGAATCAAAGTTAGGAAGTTTTTATCCATTATTTCTTTGAATATTGTTTCTGTTCCATCTCTCTGTTTTTTCTTTCTGAAATTTTCATCATTAATATATTGCTATACTAGATGGTGTCCCACAGCTCTCCTAGTTTCTGTTCATTTTCTTCATATTTTTCTTTCTGCTCATCAGAATGTAAAATTTTAATTGACCTATCTTCGAATTCACTGATTCTTTCTCTGCCTGTTCAGATTTTCGGTAGACAACTTCCAATGAATTTTTTATTCTGGTTATTATAACTTTTAAGCTCCAGAATTTCTGTTTGGTTCCTGTTTATAATTTCTATGTCTTTATTCATATTTTTTATTTGTTAAAACATCATTCTGTTGGTTTCCTTTACCTCTTTGTCTATGGTTTCTTTTAGTTATTTAGGCATACTTAAAACAGTTGATTTAATGTCTTTGTTAAGTCCAATGTCTGTGCTTCCTAAGGAACAGTTTTTGTTAATTTCTCTTGTAAATGGATCATACTTTGTTTCTTTGAATGATCTGTAATTTTTTGTTGCAAACTGGACATTCTGAATATTATAATGAAATTGCAGATCAGTTTTCTCAATCTCAAAGCTTTGCTGTCATTGCTGTTTGTTGTGTTACTATTGTTGCTGCTGTTTATTTAATGACTTTTCTTAAACTAATTATGTAAAGAGTTTGTATGTGTTGTGTATAGCCATTGAAATTTCTGCTCTATTACCTTAGTAATGATTAGAAAGAGATTTTTTTAAAACCAATAAGTCTCCAGGTTATGCTGATAGGCTCTTTGTGCATGTTGGGGCACATTTCCAATGCTTTGTCACGTTCTCAATTTTGCCTTACTTCTGGCTTGTGTGGAGCCTCAAGGTCAGTTAGAGGTGAGAGTTCAGGGTCTTCTCAGGTCTTTCCTGGTAATATACACATCACTATGCATGCATGTGGCTGCCTAGATTTCCAGGAACATGTTGGACCTTTCCAAAGTCTTTCAGACATCTCATTCTCTAGCTTTTCTTTTTCAGTTTTGATCAACTTGCTGTTTGCTCCAACTGTTGTCACCACCGCAGGTAGTGGTGATGTTAAGCAATTGCCACTGTTTCCAACATACACTGCCATATAAGTCTATTTGCACTAAGTGAGCTCTGAGTCTAGTCAAACAAAGACAAATCTTGAGAGAGGGATTTTTTTAGGAAACACTAGAAAGGTCTGATAATGACAATCATAGGAGAATGGGAATTTAGAGGAACTCCGATCTTATTCTGCCCCCTCCAGTGACTTCTAGGATGCTGGTTTTCACCAGGATTGTGGGGCTGTTGGTTTTCAAGGTTACCATGGATCTAGGGAGATGAGAATGAGTATAGGACAGGTTAAAACACCACGACACTCTGTTCTTACTGAGATTGAGAACGTTGTTTTGAATACTCTCCCAACTGTTGCATAATTTTGGTTCATTTTTAGAGTTATGAAACATTTATTTTAACAATTTTTTTTATCAGTCTTCTCATTGCCTTTAAGGAGGAGAGGGTTTTTAGAGGTCCTTCCTCCATCATTCCTGCTGACAATCCCTCTCAGTTCATCTACCTTTTCAACCTAACCACAGAAGTACATGGGCTTTGGGATCAGGAGTCCTGCAGAACAATTCTGGCTCAGTCATCAATCAGCTGATAACCTTGGGAAAGTTTCTTAATCTCTCAGAATTTTTCTCCTGTCAAATGAAGTCCCATTGCAAGATGTGTAGGAATATTAAATGACATACAAAGTTGCAATGTAGACTCTAAGAGCTTTGTACATTAAAGATATTTCGTTTTCTGACCTACAATTTTAGGTGCATTGGTCTTTTCTTCTTCTGGGTCTCAAGAGTATGAGTATCTGATCTCTTCCTTTTAACCCCCATATCTACCAAAGTTGGGCCTTTTCTTTTTGTCCTCTGTGATGAACAGACATTAAGGTGGCCCCGTGATTCCTGCCTCCTAGTATTCATGCCTTTGTTCAGTTCCCTCTTCTGGGATGTGGATGGGGCCTGTGACTTGCTTCTAATCAATAGAATATGGAAAAATGATGAGATGTCACTTCTGGGATGTTACATTATGTAAAAGTCTGTCTTGCTTGCAGACGTTTTCTTTTTCTTTCTTTTTTTTTTTTTTAGGTTAAAAATTTTATTCAGCTTCACTGACATATAATTGACAAACTAGACTTGTTCTTTTTCACTTTTCCTCCTTTGCCGACTTTGAAGAGGCAAGCTCCCGTGTGGTACAACGTGGTCTGTGGGGAGGGCCACAGGGCACAGCACGGCAGCAGGCCTCTTGGAGCAGAGGTGGCCTTTGGCCAACGGCCTGTTTTATGGCTGCAAGGAAATAAATTCTGCCAGCAGCCTGAATGAGTCTGTAAGCAGATCCCTGAGCGGCCAATGACTTTTGTAAGAATCTCAAAAACCAAACAGAAAAAGAATGATGACGCTTATTTAGAAAAAATAGTTGCACGATGGTAAGGTTTGTCTGATTCCTATGCCTTCCACATGAAGACAGCAGCAGGAAGTGGTAAAGAATCCAGTATGTCTTCCTGCTGGAGAAACAGTAGGAAGGAGAGAGACTGTTTTATCCTTCACAGGCAAATCACAAAGCTCCCCCCAGCTCCCCCTGCAGCCGGGCGGCGGTTCCTCTGGTTCCTAGCCCTTCAGGAGCACCTGACGCAGGCCCTCGGCCAGATCCCTGGGAGGCCCCATCCGACACGACACACATTTCCCGCAGTGCCAGGGAACATCCAGCATGCGTCCCCCCGCAGGGCGGGCACCGGCTGGCATCTGCTCACGCCTTCCCCGCGCGGGCGTGGAGAAAGTCCACACAGAGGAATGTGTCACTGCACCTGTCTGCTGGAGACCGGGCTGGCGCCTCCCCAGCTCGCTGTCTGCTGTGTGACCGCCTTCCGGGAGGCTAGCTGCGCTCCTGCAAATGACAAACGCTCCCCGAAGGCGGTAGAGACGAATGGATTTGAGGAGCCTCTGTCCCAGCTGCCCGGGACTCAGCCTCGCTGCCGCTGCCGTGGGCTTTGCTGCCTGCGTCTGCACGCTCGGAGGCAGCTGCCACACGAGGCCACAGCTCCAGGTGGGGGACTGGCGTCATCCCACAGCAGGTGCCATCCGGCGCTATCCCTGCGTTACTCCCTGGGCCCCGTCTCCTGGCAAATCAGCGTGGAAGCCAGTGTAAGGAGATGGCAGTTTGCTGCCCGGCTGGCAGAGGCCCCCGCAGGGCTGTTGCGGGTGGGGCGAAGGGACGCTGCGTGCCAGCCTCGAGCGTGCTCACGTCTTTGCAGCCAGCGCACAGCCTGCCAGGCCTCTGTGGCGCCTGGACAGCTAGAACTCGGCCCGCTGTGGGCTGAAGGGGCAGCCTCAGCACTCCTATTATTTGTTTCGCAGTCTGGGAATGTGAGTGAGTGTGCTTTTCTAGTGAGAGCATCTGTAGCTTTTTCTGAGAGTTTTTTTTTTTTTTCCAGGTACTGTCCTAAGCACTTTCCAGACACTTATGCTATTTAATTCTTATAATAACCCATTGAGGTAGGTGTCATATTACACCCATTTTACAGATAGGAAATTGAGGGCTGGTGACATTAAGTGATGTGTTTAAGGTCATACACTGAGGAAGTAGGAGAGTAAGGTTTCAAACTCGGGTTGTACCCCAAGTGTCTATGACCCAAAATAGGTTGCAACGTTTTGTTTGAATGAACCTATTTGGAAAATAACATTACCTCCCTCTTCCTTATAGCCCAAGGTGGGTGTATCTATTTCTATTCACTAGTGTGATATATGGTGTGACTTTTTTTTTTTTTTTTTGGAGATAGAGTCTCACTCTGTTGCCCAGGCTAGAGTGAGTGCGGTGGCATCAGCCTAGCTCACAGCAACCTCCAACTCCTGGGCTCAAGCGGTCCTCCTGCCTCAGCCTCCTGAGTAGCTGGGACTACCGGCATGCGCCACCATGCCCAGATTTTTTATATATATATATATATAATATATATATATTATATATATATATATATATATATTTTTTTTTTTTAGTTGTCCAGCTAATTTCTTTCTTTTTTTAGTACAGACAGAGTTTCACTCTTGCTCAGGCTAGTCTCAAACTCTTGAGCTCAAACGATCCTCCCACCTTGGTCTTCCAGAGTACTAGGATTACAGGCGTGCCATGCCCAGCCCATTGTGTGACCTTTACAAATGACTTGTTCTAGGACACATTTCTAAATTTTAAAGATCCATCCCTCCCTCCTTTCCTCCTTTCTTCCTTCCTTCCTGCCTGCCTGCCTTCTTTCCCTTGTGTTTAGTGTAGTAATTGAAAGTATATGGCTTGATGAAATTTTTCATATATAACATGCATGTAACCAACATGCATGTAACCATACCGTCAGATCATAGTATGGAATAGAGGTCAACAGACATTTTCTGTCGAGGGCCAGAAAGTAGATAATTTAGGCTTTGTAGGCATGCAGTATCTGTTACAACACTCAGCTCTGCTACTGCAACACAAAAGCATCCACAGATCCTATGTGAGTGAATGAGTGTGGCTGTGTTCTAATAAAACTTTATTTACAAATTAAGGTGGTGGGTCATATTTGGCTTATGACCATAGCTTGCTGAACCTTGATATGGAATATTGCCAGCACCTCAGAATGTTCCCTTGTAGCTTTTCATAATCAATACTCACTCTCCCCACCTATCCAGAGATAACCATTATTTTGACATCTATCGCAATATACAGTATTTGCTTTTCCCGTTCTTGGACTTCCTGTGAATAAAATCATACAATACATGTTCCTCTGAGTCTTGCTTTGTTCATTCAACATCATGTATATGAGATTCATCCATATTGTTGCCTGTAGCAGTAGTTAATTTATATTTATTGTTGCTTTGTAGGATTTTGTTGTATGACTATATACAATTTATCTGTTCTCCTGCTGATGGAAATTTTTATTGTTTTCAGTTTGGGGCTATTATATATACTCCAAAGGGTGAAAAAAATTCTTTATCTCCTTTTGAAGAGTCGGTACAAAGGCAAATAAAACTGTGGGTAATATCTTGATTGGTCACCATGCTAATTAAATTAATAAATTGCCCTGCAGCGCACTTGGGGAATATATATCTGAATAGGTGCAGGTTTCAACTCTGCTTACATTATAGGCCCTCCTGCTTTCTGATACTCTCGTTTGAAAAGGGTAAAGGCACATTTTTCGATGACTGTTTAATGACTGCCTGCTGGGTACAAGGCAGTAAATTTCAAACCCTAAAGCCTGGCTCTCTCATGCAGAAGATCTGTGCCTTGTTCTTTACAGGTAGCGTCTCTGAACCTCTTTTTTCATCTATGAAATAGTAGGGAGCAACACATGAGAATAAAAATGTTTGTGAACTGCAAATTACCATTCAAACATGAAGTAGTGTCATTATTATATGAAGATATATAAACAGTGATCCCCGTCCTCAAAGAGGACCCAGTGTAGTAAAAATAATGACCACAAAACATGGCATATGATCATGCTATATAGTAAATACTAAAGGGACTTCATCCTTGGACCAGACACAGTATGCCTAGGTGATGAAAATGGCTGAGCTGTCAGGTAGAGCCACATGGTTTGCTGATGGACTGGATGGATATGGGGATATGGGACCAAACAGTCCAAGATGATTCCAGGATGTTTTACCTGAGCCATGAGAATGGTAGAGTTGTCATGAACTGCTTCGGGAAGACAAGAGAGGAGCAGGTTTTGTTCTAAGTTGCCCTGAGAGAGTGGATAGGATCTCCCTAAGAATAGGATACAGGGAATTCTGAATGGGAAGTGTATCTCAAATCAAGGGGAGTTGAGGGGGACTCTGGAATGACCAGTTGCTCAAAGCTGAAGATGTAGGGGAAAGGAAACAAAACTACATGATAAATGGTGTTAGATCTCGGGGACCATGCTGAAGAATGGGGTGCTTTTGCAATGTACACACAAGGACAACTAGAGATTTTTTGAGTCACAGGACTTTATAGCCTTGGGAATAAATCAATGAGACCCTAAACACTTCTTACTGAATCTCTGCTTCAGGCCAATTTGCTCAATAATTTATTCTTTGAGAAGTATTCAACAGTATTCATGAAAATAGAATCAAGGAGTCATTGCTGTGTTGATTCTCACATGTCCCATGTTGACCACAGAAGCCACACAAGGAATCATTCTGGGGGTCTTATTTGTGACTGCGGAAACTAAAGTGGGAAGACAGATGATGCCATGCTTAGAATTATAGAAACATGCATTTCCTCCAATTATTCAGGAATCAAAGGTATCCAAGGAAGGCTAATCGCAAGAGAACATTCAAAGCAAAATAGAACATAAACCATAATGCCAGAAGACCGGGATGTGGTTCTTATCCAAGCTGCTCAATCATTGAGTTATTCTGGGCAAGTTACCCACTGAGCTCAGCGCCTTCATCTGCAAAAGAAGATCGTTGTCCCTTCCCGACCTTTCTTCCAGGGCTGTAATAAAAGTATAATAAGATGCTGTAAGCCAAACACCTTACATGCTGCAATGCACTAATCAAAGTCTCCTTGTCAGTGCAATGAATTAGGGCAGAAAACTTCTTCGGCTTCTAGTCTCTGCTCATTTCCCACAGATCCAGCCAGTCTCACTTTCTGGACTCTTGTTATAAAAATATGTGGCTTGTAATTCCTCCAGCTACTGCTAGGACAGGGGCAAAGAGGGGAGATCTAAAGGGCTCACCTTGAAGGGAGGCATTGCTTGGTGTGCCTGGATGTGATAGCAACTTGCTTTCTGCAGATGGAACATGGCAGTTGAGAATCGGGGATTCTTGCCTTTAGGGTTCTCATCTAAGAACCCTGAGTATTCTTAGGGAAACTTCACCTTCCAAGCTCTTTGCCAATCATAGTTCTCCTAAGTTGTCTGTGAGACAGAGCAACTTTAAGAGGCTGGCTTTAATAACTTGAACATGGGAGAACAACTCTCTTTTTTCTGCTTTTGGACTGCTTGCTGCCTACTCAGGCAGGCCTGTAGTAGCCCTGAATGGTAGCCAGAGACCCAAAGAACAGCTGTTCGGGCCTCCAGGGCTCCCCCTGGCTCACCTGCCCCATTTCAGAAAAGTACTGAGGGCAGATAGTGGCCTTTCTATTGTCTTCACTGTTGAGCTTCTCTGACCCTTGAGGTAGAATCTTCTCTTGGAAGGAGATACATCTCCCTATGGCAATGTGTGCGTTCGAAATTACCATCCTTTTAAATAAATTATCTGACGCTTCATAATTAAAAAGATCTTCCAAATCATTTTTAAAAAGCAAATAAATGGTTTATGGGAAGGGGCAGTTGTGTAATAGATTGTTAAGAGCCAGAAATTTGGCTTTGGAAGACATTAGGTTCAAATCTCAGCCCTGCTAATTTAGGGAAGACAGGTAACCTTAGGCTAGTCACTTCACTGCCTGAGCCTCATTTCCCTTGTTGTAAAATGGAGCCAAAAATACCTGCCCTGTAAGATTATTATCTAGATCATATAACACATAACATGCTTCTCTAAAAATGCTTAGTACGTGGTAGGCCATCAAGAGGTGCTATTTTGATAATGAAAAATAAGTAGGAACTCAAATTCAAGTTACACAAAATTGAGCTAACATGAAAGAGTGTGGGCAGGCTTAAACTATGCTAGAAAATCATAGTCATAAATTGTGGTAGGTTGTTGCAGTAATTGACTCTGATTTCTTCACGCCTCTGTGTAGCCATGCACTTGGGTAGTTCTATCTTACACTGATGCTGGGTTTGGCCATGTCGCTGGCTTTGGCTAATGCAACAGGAGGAGCAAACATGATGCAAATTGAGACTTGGGAAGTATGTGTGCCTTAGCACTTGTTCTCTCTAGTGGCTCTTGGAGCCCTATTGAGCAGTTATATGAACAAGACTGGATTAACCTGCTGGTCAGGAGAAGAGACACATGGAGAAAGAGATGAGCTGTCTCAGCAAAGGTTGGTGTCTACAGCCACCAACAACCAGCTGAGATGGCAGCTGACTTCATATGTATGAGTAAGCCCAGCTGAGGGAAGTAGTATAGAAGAACCAGCCAGCTGAGCCCAGTCCAAATTGTCCATTTATAGAATCATGAGCTAAATAAATGGTTATATTCAGTCACTAGCTTTTGGGTGGTTCATGCAACTATATATAATTGATACCCCAATTCTCCAGAGTATGAGAACTTTAGTAAAATCTGAGGAAGAACTGATTTGGACTTCTTCCTTTTGAGTCCAGGAATCCAAAAGTCCTTATGTCCAGACCAGAATTTTGCTGGCCCTGTAACTTGGTCCTCACTGAGACACAGAGGAATCTATCAGAGACCTCTGGAGTAACCTTTGGCTGTGCTTAGTAAACCTCCCAGCTTACATTCTGAGCATTCATGCACACCTTTTGAAGCATTATGAGGCCTGACTCATCAGCTCCAGGATGCAACAGAAACACTAACTAGCATGATTGATTAGTCCTGAGATGAGTATAATCAATAAAGCACCGCTCATAGGAGATCATCATTTTATACTTAATTAGAGGTGGCTTGGTTGTTACACAGAAGCTATTTAGAGGCAGTAAATGAATTCAATTTCTTTTTATATTTGCAGCCTAGAAAGTTGGACTCTGTCCTTTTTCACCTTCTGGAGTTAGAAAAGAGATTTTAAGATTAGTAACATGACATTGAATTTATTCACTAAAAAGTGATCTTGGGGAAACTGAAAGGGCAGTGAGGCTGAGAAAAGTGGGAGAATAAGCTGAGATGAAGTCACCTCTGGTGGTACTCAGAGTTGGTAGCCAGGACACCTCACCTGTCACCCAGAGATCTGATCTCCCCTGGACCATTTTCTGAGCATTATGACCAACATAATTGCCACAGGGAAGGAGATAATGCTAAGCCCAGTTAGCTTGCTTTCTTGTCCAAGCTAGTCAAGGGGCTAGAAGCAACAATATTTTATCTTTGTCATGTTAATAAACAGCCCTAGTATGAACCACCACCAATTACTGAATGGATTCTATGGATCCAGCACTTTATGAATATCATCTCTCAGTGTTATATAGCACAGTAGGTGTTATCATTCCCCACTTACAGAGGGGGATACCTGTGCCTGGGATGTTAAATAACTCACTCAAGGTTACACAGCCAACTGAGATTTGAACCCAGGAAGCTCATGCCCCTTCCACTGCACTCTAACGCTTGTTGCGATAAGCCAAGCAGAACTGGCAGTGCCTCCAAAGGTCACGGAGTCCAGCTTCTGCCCCTGGGTAAGGCTAAATCAAGATTATGAAATGATCTTCTTAATACACATATCTCTGAATATAATGAGCAGAGAAAATTCAGATGTTCATAGAGAATATTATGGAGGCTCTCTTTTCTGAAATAGAGGTTTTCTTCCGTATTGTTAGCACAAGTGTCTAAACCCATTTTCTCCAATTCTGCCCTTCTTAGGAATGAAAAAGCCATTCTCCTTGGAAAAACAGAGAAGATAGCACCTTAGACAGGGAAATCTGGGGCTGGCCAATGGCCTTTCTTCTTTAAGACATCCTCCCATTCATTCCTTTATTCACTCTACAAGAATTTATCTATCATGTTTGTTTCTCTTTTTGACCTGATTGTCATCTAAAAGTCTCAACTCATTTTATGTCAAACAGGTATAATCAAATGGACTGTATGTAGCTGAGCCCAAAAGGAATTTAAAAAGTCTTAAAAAACAGCATCCTTTCTGTAACCTGGGGAACTCCTATGTGTAGCTGAGGGCTGAGACAGTCATACCTGAAGCAGGTGAGGGTTGTAGTTTTTAAGAAGGATGGAGACAATAGCTGTAGGGATTTTGCACAGTGATGATATATATCATCTTTTCAATAAAGGACAACTATTAGTATTGTTACGTAGTCAAACTGCCTAAACCAAATAATATTGATTGGGTTCCCAAGAAAAATGCTCACTGTGAGAATTTCAAAAATAAATCTGGTGCCTTATTATATAGGGGGAAAAAAACCCAAGGGACTTATGATTTGGAGAATATAAATTTGAATACTGGACCTATAATTTATTAACTTTCCATCCTTGGGCAAAGTTTTTAACCTCCCTGACCCTCAGTATTTTCTTCTCCCTACTTCAGGAATATTTACTGAGCATTTTTCTTAGGAACCCAACCTTTTGCTAGGTTCTTGGGAATATAAAAATATAGTGAAAATACAATCTGGTTTCTGACCTAGAGATTCTCACAAAAAGGCTGGAGAACTGAGGGGGAATGGCCAGAGGTGAAATATTAGGAGACAAAAAACTATGTGGGATAGGGAGATGTTCAGATCAGGAGAAGATAAAGGAGGGCTTCATGAATGGTGGGACATCAGGTGAGCCTCTTGGGTGAGACAGGTGTTAGGTGCAAACCAGCTCACAGAAGGGCATTATCAGCAGTAGTTGGGGAGGGAACAGTGTGAATTCTAGCTGGAATTCCAGGGTGTGTTTAGAGAATTTGGAGAAGTCTGGCCCGGCCAGAGCAAAGTTCCCTAGTTGGCAGCAGTGGGTGAAAAAGTACACAGGAAGAGTCAGGTTGTTTCAGGAGGGCCTACAAAGGTACAGCCTATGAACTGTGTTTTCCCTCTTTTTTTTGTTCAGACCACCTTCGATGTGATGAACCGTAAGTGGCTTTGCTTCGTTTGCTTTGATAAACCCTTCAAAAAGGAAGGCAATGATGAAGTTGTTCCAAGGAAAGATGTTTTCTTTTCTTAGGGCATTAATCAGAAAGTGGCAAAGCTGGCCAGGGCCCCTCTGTCCACCGTGTGCATTGCAGGAGGTGGTATCCATGGGAACTCAGAACCCGTCCCCAATGACAGAGTTTGGTCTCAAATAGATAAGCTAAGATTGCTGATTTTCATCTCTCATAAACCCATTTCTGAATTTATTAAACTTTTCAAGTACTTTCTCCAAGTCTATACTCCCTGAAGATTTTCTAAAGAAATGTCAGTAGCAAAGTGTTTCCTTTTCTTTCTTGTTTTTTTGCCTGCATTCTTCTGGGGTGGGAGTGGGGGACTCTGTGACTTCATTCTCTTTGTTCACGTTGGATGGGCATCTGTTCTACCTGCTTGCAAACATACCAGGGGAGAAGAATGGATCTTGACACATCAGATTCAAGGCTTTTTGGAAAAAAAAAAATCTGGTTACCAGGTAGAATCAACCCAAATGCTTTGCTTGGCTCCAGTGTGGTGTGTGCAACTGTCAGCATGGGAGTGTGTCAGGCAAATTCTCTTGCTTAATAATTTCCTTAACGCATCTTTTCAACTCCGATGTTCTGTGTCCATCACTACATGAATAAAAAGTAATTGGGAGCACAAGTGGCATTTTAGGTATCAGATTAATGATGATGGTGTCTGTAAGCCTCAGGACTGAAAGGCCACGTTGCCAGCCCCGAATACTCAGAGGGCATAAGAAAGACAAGAGAACAAGCTGAAGTCGATCAATAGTGATGAACAAATGAGGTCACTGCCCTGCCTCCCTCAAACTTCTCTATTAATTGGTCAAGAACAGGTTGATCATAGCTCTAAAAAGTAGAGAAAGGAAAGGAAACAAAAATTCACAGTCACCTGGGCAAAAGTTTAAGCCAAGAAACTGCTCCCCTATTTTTTTAATGGAAAGATGAGAATAAATGTTGACTCAAGAATACTGGGTTCCCAGTTTGGAAGAACAGAATTTCCTCTTTTGTTAGGATTATCAAAAAGAAAAAAAAGCTGTTTATATACAACAATAGGCTCTCTAGATCCCCTTCTCTCTCTTGTCCTCCTGTACCAGTTGAAAAGAGGAAGAGCAAGCCACAAGGTGGAGGCAGGTGTGGGGCTTGGGTCTTCTCTCTGTGTTCTCACGTGTGCCCCTTTGTCCACCCCAAAGATACATTCTCACATTACTTTTCTGTGCTTCTGACAAAAGAAGACAGAGCAAGACTCAGGCTGGCTGTGGTGGCTCACATCTGTAATCCTAGCACTCTGGGAGGCTGAGGCAGGTGGATCGTTTGAGCTTAGGAGTTTGAGACCAGCCTGAGCAAGAGCGAGACCCTGTCTCTACTAAAACTAGAAGGAAATTAGCTGGACAACTAAAAATACACACACACACACACACACACACACACACACACACACACACACACACATATATATATATATACATATATATATATATATATATATATATATATATATATATATATATAGCCAGGCATAGTGGTGCATGCCTGTAGTCCCAGTTATTTGGGAGGCTGAGGCAGGAGGATCGCTTGAGCCCAGGAGTTTGAGGTTGCTGTGAGCTAGGCTGACGCCACGGCACTCTAGCCCAGGCAATAGGGTGAGAGTGTCTCAAAAGAGCAAGCCTCAAATACATGAATTTTGTGCTATGAATTTTGAGAATCTATTTGAAACTATAGCTACTGGCCAAATTATGGCATGTGTAACATTTCATTTAATAAATCAGAAGAAATTGGCAAGATGAAGACCTGTTCATGAGTCTCCTTACTCCTTGTTTGAGCTCTACGTAAATGCTGCTACTGGACAATTGGCTGACCCTTGCATACGCAATGATCATGATGGAAAAAGGACATTTTGTTGAAAAAGAGTGGGGGGATACTTAGGCAACAGTTACATTTTCTTTTGCCACAGACAAATAAGAATAGATTCAGTGGTGTGTGCCAGTTGATTCTGACTCAATGAGAGATGATTTTTAAATTTGGGGGAATTTTGGGAGCCATTGGTACCTTGCAGTTGGTCATGGCGGAAGTATTTAAACCACACACATGGGCAAATGCTATGAATCAGGATTCTTCCCACCCCAGCCTAGAAAGCTGATTGCAATTTACTGGCACGACAAGAAGGGCAGGCCGGTAACACTCCTCAGTGAGAACTTTCCAGTGCCCCACAGCTCTTGGGAAGTGTCAGACAGGTTTTACTCAAGTATTTGTCAAACTTGGGATGGAGAAGAGAACTTTGGCTTGCTCTGTGCTAGGCCATTTTGGGGGATCTATTGATCACAGTGAAATGCACATTCAAGACTAAGAGAAAGTTATAGGTTAAAGGTATGTACACATGTCATCAACTATAAGGGCAAAAAACTTATAGGTATGCATTCCCTGTACTGCCTCCAGCCATCATTTATATGGCCTGTCTTGAGCCCCAAAGAAAGTACTAGTCACTTGATGTTTGGGGATGAGAAGAGTGGGGCCTTAGCCACAGCCAAGTCTGGGATGGGGGGGAATGATCAAGCTAAAAATATTTCCCTCTCTTTCTGTCTCCCTTCCCCTCACCCCACATTCTCTCTCTCTCTTTCTCTCTTTGCTCTGGACTGGAAATCACAGGCCAAGCCCCATATTAAAACACAATTAAAACTTACTTTTGCTTTATTTGAGATGAAAAATGCCAAGCATTCCCTTATCTATCTTCAAAAGCCTGTATATCAAAAAGAGTAAGTAGGGTCCTTAAATACAAGTGTTTTAACGGGGATATTTGCAGTTGTGCCCTTCTTCCCTCAGGATGAGTGTAATAACGATGTTAGGTGACATCACAATGTTCCAGGCACTGCTTTGCATATATACACATACGTGCATATATATGTGAATGATATATATAGGCAGTAGCTTATCAGTCTAAATCTCATGCAAGGGCACAGCATCTTTGCTTAAGAAAAACTGTTCTTCAAATAAGGAAACTCATTGCATGGAGTTGCTGAGGATAGCAAGCACATCTGGAGATTTTCTCCTAGGGTGTCCCACATGGGCCTGTTGTGTTCTCTCAACTTTCGTCGCCGAGATTTCTTTCCTTAAAGCAACTTTGGTGGTATCTTTTACAGGACTGCTCTCTGCTGGGTCCACGCATTTGATCTTCTTCACTTCTCTATCCATTTCTTTGCCTGCCGGAGCTGTTAGTTGGCACCTTCCAAGAGGGTATCTCCAAATTACTTTCCACAGAGGCTGCACTAGTTTGCAGTCCCACCAACAGTGTATGAGTGTTCCTATCTCTCTGCATCTATACTAACATTTATTGTTTTGGGACTTTTTGATAAAAGCCATTCTCACTGGAGTTAAGTGATACCTCATTGTGGTTTTGATTTGCATCAGAGCAACAACAAAAATAAATGGGACCTGATCAAATTAAAAAGCTTCTGCACAGCCAAGGAAATAATCATTAGAGTGAACAGACAACCTACAGAGTAGGAGAAAATATTCATATGCTACACATCTGATAAAGGGCTGATAACTAAAATCTAAAACTAGATAACTAGAATAAAAAACTAGATAACTTGAATAAAAAACTCAGGAAAATCAGCAAGAAAAATTCAACCCCATTAAAAAGTGTGCAAAGAACATGAACAAAAACTTTTCAAAAGAAGACAGACTGGCCAGGTACGGTGGCTCACACCTGTAATCCTAGCACTCTGGGAGGCCGAGGCAAGAGGATTGCTTGAGCTCAGGAGTTTGAGACCAGCCTGAGCAAAAGAGAGACCTTGTCTCTACTAAAAATAGAAAAAATTAGCCAGTCAACTAAAAATGAAAGAAAAAATTAGCAGGGCATGGTGGCACATGCCTGTAATGCCAGCTACTCGGGAGGCTGAGGCAGGAGGATCGCTTGAGCCCAGGAGTGTGAGGTTGCTGTGAGCTAGGCTGATGCCACGGCACTCTAGCCCAGTTAACAAAGCAAGACTTTGTCTCAAAAAAACAAAACAAAACAAAAACCAAAAGCAAAAACCCACAGTGAGATATCACCTAACTCTAGGGAAAGTAGTATGGAGATGCTTCAAATAATTAAAAGTAGATCTACCATTCGATCCAACAATCCCACTACTGGGTATCTACCCAAAGGAGAAAAAGTAACTCTACAAAAAACACATCTGCAGTCGAATATTTATAGCAGCACAATTCATAATTGCAAAGATGTAGAAACAACCCAAGTGCCGATCAATACATGAGTAGATTAATAAAATGTGGTATATGTATACCATGGAGTACTACTCAGCCATAAAAAATGGTGAACTAATACCTTTTGTATTATCCTGCATGGTGCTAGAGCCCATTCTTCTAAGTAAAGTTATCACAAGAATGGAAAAACAAATACCACATTTACTCACCATTAAATTGGTACTAATCGGTCAACACATATGGAAGTAACATTCATCAGGTATTGCGCAGGTGGGAGGGGGAGGAGGGGATGGGTAAGTTCATACCTAATGGGTGCAGTGTACACTATCTGGGGAATGGGTACACTTGTAGCTCTGACTCTGGTGGTGCAAAGGCAATTTATGTAACCCAAACATTTGTGCCCCTGTAATATTCTGAAATAAAAAAAAAAAAGAAGACATGAGTGAAGAGGTGTGGTAGGCAGAAACATGGCCCCACAAAGATGTCCATGTCCTCATCCTAGGAGGCTATGAATATGTTGCTTTATATGGCAAAAGGGACTTTGCAGATGTGATTACAATTAAGGGCCTTGAGATGGGGAGATTTTCCTAGATTACCTGGGTGGACCCAATCTGATCACATGATTTCTTAAAAGGAGAGTCTCTCCCAACTGTAGTTGAAAGAAATAATGGAGGAAGGGCAGAGAGATGCTATATTTCTGGCTTTCAAGATGTAAGAAGGGGACTATGAAATGAGGGATGTGGGTGGCTTTAGAAGCTGGAAAAGGAAAAATAAAAATGGATTCTCCCTTAGCTCTTGCAGAAAGGACACATCCCGTTCACCCCCTGATTTTAGCCCAGTGAGACCCATGTTGACTTCTGACCTGCAGAACAAGAAGATAATACATTTATGTTGTTTGAAGCCACAAGTTCATGTAATTTGTCGTGGTAATAGTAGAAAACTAGAACAATTGGCATTGAGGGCATGTGATTGGTCTCCCTAGCCAGGATTTGGAGAACATGAAGATGTAGTGTTGGAACAGAGGTTAGAGGTTTGGAAAGAAAAATTGGAACAGGTTAAAGATGGTTTTGTTGACTTTTTAGAAACTATTGACAGTTTTGAACCATTGATTAACATGGACTCTAAAATATATATGTCCCAAGAGCTTCTCAGAAGCTACATTCCACATTTTGTGATCCAACTAAATGTTGTAGACCAAAAACCCATTAAATCATAAACCTCAACTTACAACAACTAAAATTGACTAATGGTATGTTGCAATTTCCTGTCCAACAAAATTTTATAGCAAAGTATTTGGACAGCCTTTTGAAGTCTGATGAAGACTAGATTGGGCTTTTAAAAACAGAATCTGCTCAGTATTACTCTTTGCCAATTGTCTAGATCACTGCAAATTCCACTTACCATTCTGTAGTTGAAAATTGTCTGTGCACTCTCGCAGCCCCCTGGGAAATCAGTGAAATGGTGAAGGAGGTTGAGACTCAGTGGTGTTAAGTGCCTTGCCCCAGGTCGCAGAGCCTTTGAATGACAACTGGTACTTGGATTGTGGTTACTCTCTAGGAGTGTTGCCAGGTTCTAGGGGGAGGGATGCTGGCTGTTCTTTGGGCTGTAGGAGTGGCAACCCAGCCAAATCCCTGGGCCTCCTGCTGCCAGCCTATGAGAGACATGGCCAGAGGGACAGGAAACTTGTTCCTTTAGAGCTGGTATGGACAGGCCAGCAGCACTGTGACCTCTATCCATTACAGAGGGACCCATCTAAAGGTCCTTCCTGCTCAGTCGTAAAGGGTCTGCTTCCTGGAATCTCACGAGGAAATAACAGGGTTAATGTTCTCTGTAATAATACTTTGAAATATGAATAAATTCAGCAAATGTAGTTTTCCTGTACCGCGTGCTGTCTAGATGTGTCCCATGCTCAAACCACACTTCTTCCTTCTCCTTTATACCACGATGGGTTCCTTCGGCTCACAGGACCTCATAGTTTGACGGGAGGTAGAGGAGTAGGGAGTTGGGATGTTATCTGTATTTGAGGGTGTGAGCCAGAGTTTTCTTGAGTGGGTTCAGAATACGAGTTTACACACTCTTTGTCCCTTTCTTCCCATAGGTAGCCAGACTCCAAGAGAATGTGAGAGGAAATGCGGACTTTTGTTAAAGCTAAAGCTAAAATTCACAACGTTTACAAAAGGTCACACCTTTGAAGGGAGAATTCTGTTTGCAGGAAAAAGTAGTGAGCAGACTTGCTTAAAGCCTACTTTAAAATGAATTTGTTGGTAAATGTCACATGGGAAGGACATGTTGTCACGTGGCAAGGAACTGGGTTATGTGTTTGAGAGCTTGAAGCATCTAAATGGAGAAATCGTTTTCTGCTGCATGGATGGTACAGGTGTGTTGAGTATTATCCTATTCTGTTTAGAATCTGTATGCGTATCAATTAGCTTTTGCTGCATAACAAACTAACCCTTAATTTAGTGGCTTAAAACAATAATTTAACTCATGATTCCTTGGGTTGGTTGGGTAGCTTCGCTGATATTTGTTGGGCTTTTTCATGTGTTTGTGGCCAGATAGAGCTGGATGGTCTAGGATGGCCTCACTTTTGTGTCTGATGGGTCTTGGGGGAAAAGAGACAGGGCTGCACCTGCTCCATGTCTACTGTCCCAGGCTTCTTCAAAGGCAGCTCAGTTTGAAGGCAGCCAGAGGGCAAATCTTCATGAGAAAGCACTTTTCAAGCCTGTTTCTATTGTTGACCAAGCCAGGTCACATGGACAAAGCAACCCTATCTTGATGGAAGGAACACCAAAGTCACCTTGCAGAGGGGCATGGAAGCATGAATAGAAAGGATTTTTGGCCATGTTTGCTGTGTTCCAAGCATAAGATACTGGCCTAAAATCAGGCAGATAATGAAAGGAAGATGACAAAGACTGTTCACTTTCCTATCCTCTCACTAAATTTGTTTTCCAGATCTAAAGTCTCAACCTAAATGGTGAAATTAGTACTATATATCAGAGCCAGTAAAATATTCAAATTCTTTGCCCCAGGAATTTTACTTCTTAGGATCTTTTTTAAGTAAATAATTTTAAATATGGAAAAAGTTGTATACATGAAGATATTCCTCAATGTTCCTCAAGCTTTATTTATAGGAATACAAACTGTAAATAATTTAAATAGCCAAGAGAAGTGATTAACAGTGTATACACTTGAAGGAGTATTATAAGAAGGGAAATTATGTGTATATGTCTAATAATAAGAAAAATTTTGCTACTATAATGATAATTTAAAAATAGAATATCAAATACTGGCAAAAAAAAAAAAAGCCAAAATACTATTATAGTAAGATCTAGAAAATCCCAATGCTTGCATTATTGTTACTCAGAGGATAATGGGACCACAAGTGATTATTTTTGACTTCTTCTACTAGTCTCTTTTTTTTTTCCCCCTTCAATAATCATGCTTGCTTTTTAACTGGAAAATTTTTTTATTAGAAATATTTTTAAAAACAGGAAGCATAAAACTTGCTCTGGGAGAATGACTACCAATATTATATACTTTCTCTGGGGTTGTTACATATCGACTAAGTTGTTTTGTTACCTTCTTTACGGTTGGTTAAAATGTAATTTCTTTCCTTCTGGAATCCTGACTGCCTTGAGCTATGAAAATACAAGGATTTTGCTACCACGTGACCAAGAACTCAAAAATGTTGTCCTCGTTGTCTTTCCCTGCGTGAATTGCCTGTCCAGGGTTCACATTATACACGAGGAGGTCTGGAAAATGCTGTGAAAGGGCAAAATAAGGCATCACTATGCAATATGCCTGATTTTGACAAATATTCGTGCAGAGCTGCTATAGGCCAGGTGTGGCACTTTTTCCAGGGCAGTAGGAGGATGGTTTCCAGGGCCTAAAGCCTAGTCTAAGTGCCTTGTGTGTCACCCTGGCTTTGTGGCCAGGCAGACAGTGCACATCACAGGAGGAGAGGGGAGTTTTATTAAAGACTTCCCGATTTTGTGCATTTTGTCACTTGCCTCACTTGCCCCCTGTGAGCCTTGTTGCTGAGGACGTCAGCTAGGACAGGTGTGGCAGATCTAACTGCTGTGCTGTTCAGGACAGCAGCCATGGGCATAGGTGGCTATTTAAATTTAAACAATTACATTTTTAAAACTCAATTTCTCAGTTGCTTGGGCCACATTTCAGGTGCTCACTGGTCATAGGTGACCCATGGCTTCCGTATTGGACAGTGCAGATACAGAACATCACAGAAAGTTCTATCAGGCAGTGCTGATCAGGAGCAAATTAGGAGACCACTGCAGCAGTCCAGGGGAGAAACAACAAGGCCCCTAAAATAGGCGGTGGAAATGGAGCATGACATTGTTCCTCTAAATAGCACTATTTCGGTTGGCTTCTCACTGACACTATTAGACTGAAGTCTGCTGTTGAAGTCTCTTTTTATTGAGTGTTTGAAAGTACATTTTTGTTGCTCGTGGGACAATGTTTGACAAGTGTTCCAGGAGTATGTATTGTGTGTATTTAACAATACCAGTAATTTTCACCCTAAGTTGGTTTCTTTGGTGTCTGAGAAACCTGAAGAGCTAAGTGCTATAAACACTCATGAAAGCACCAAGTGGGAAGCATTTTGAGTGCTTTAGAGGAACGGTGCTCCAAATATTTGAAGCATTATTATTCTCAAAAACAGTATCAAGACACTTCTTTTCATGACCTCCGTCTGGTAAGATCAGAGGCAGAGGGGACTTGCCGGTAACGACAAGAGTTGTTCTGCTAGGATTATTATCCTGGGTCCGGATTCTACTCGGAATGCTTCTTTAACCCTCCAAGACCTGAGAACACAGGATTCGTGTCCATGTTCATGTCGCCCCTCGATACTTATAGGCACACCACAGTTGGCAGAAGTACTACAAAGGGCTCCTTAGCTTGACCCTGCTCAGTTCCTTGACAGGAGTCTCAGCCCAGGCACAGCCCGGAGACTGCGACATGGTGCTCGTTCAGTGAGTGAATACAAATCAGCATCAGGAGTCGTGTGCTGGGTGATGGATGGACAAAAAGAAAAAACATACTCAGTCTCTGCCCTTGAGAAACACTGAATTCTAAGACAGGAGGGCCAGAGATTAATCATGGGACTTCTAGGGGATTCAGATTCGTCTTCCTGTCCTTTTGACTCTTAGCAAGGTGGTGATAGCCTCATGTGAACCTTTCCAAGGAAAGATACCCAGAGATTTAACCACCTTTCTAAATCTTTGTTGGGAAATAATGACCTCACTCTTCAGCCCAGTGTGTCTTCTTTCAGTGGATGAGATAGTTATCTTTGTACAAACAATAATTTTTCACAAAAGCTTGAAAATCCTTTCTTCTTTTGGAGAGAATAATTTTCTTCCCTCAACTATTTTGTACATCTTGTTCTTCCTTCATTAGAAAAAAAAATTCTTAAAGACCATGTCTTTCTAGTTCATTGATTCTCCCTCACTCCTATGTCTAGCAGGAAAAATGACATTTAAAAAATAATTTAAAATGGTTAATACATGTTTTATTGAAGTATAGTATGCCTATAGAAAAGTGTACTAAAAATGGTAAATGTTCAGGTCAGTTAATTGTTACAAAGTGATTACATGTGTATATCTAACATCCAGGTCAAGACTGAGAACATCATCTGCACTACAGAAGCTTCCTTAGCCCTCATGCCATCATTGCCTCTTTCTCTTTTGTCCCTGAAGTTAACCATTATCCAGAATTATAACATCACAATTAGTTTTACCTGTTTTTGAACTTAATATGCAGTCATATGGTATGTGCTCTTTTGTGATTGGCTTTTATTCAGTATACATTATGTTTGTGAGATTCATGAATATTGTCACATACATCATTCATTTTAATTGAATGAATGTAATTTAATGAATTGAATTTATGGTATTGCATCGCATGAATTACCACAGTCTAGTTAACCATTTCAGTGATTATGAACATATAAAGTTGTTGACAGGTTTATGCTATTACAAATAATGCTGCCATGACCATTCTTGTACATGTATTTTGGTGCATGTACCATATGCAGAGGAATTGTTGGGTCACAGCATAAACATATGCTCCACTTTATGTGGCTGCTTCTAATCAGTCTTTCAAATGTAGCTGCACCAATTTATACTCTCATTGATTCTGGGTGTTCTCTATTCTCCCCAACACTTGATATTATGAGCCTTTTAAATATTAACCATTCTAGAGAGTGTGTAGTGGTAACTCTTTGTGGTTTTAATTTGTAATCTCTTGCTGATGAATGAGGTTGAATATCCTTTCTTGTGTTAATGAATTGTTTGGGTATCCTCTTTAATTAAGTACCTGCTCAAATATTTTGTCCATTTTTCCATTGGGTTTTCTGTCTTTCTCTTCATGGTTCCCTAACCCAAACCCTAACCCTAACCCTAACTCTAACCCTAACCCTAACCCTAACCCTAACCCTTTATATAGGAGCTCTTTATATAGTTTTGAATAGAAACCCCTTATCTATTGTACATGTTTAAAATATCTTTTCCCACTCTGTGACTTGCCTTTTTACCCTCTTACTGGTGTCCTTTGATGAATAAAATCTTCCAATTTTAATGTAGTCAATTTAACAATTTCCGCCTTATGGTTACTGCTTTTTGTATACTGTTAAAACAATCTTGCCCTACCCCAAGCTCATGAAGATATTCTTTTATGGATTTTTGAGAAATGCTATTTTTTCATTTTCTCATTTAGGTCTATAATCCATGTGGAATTAATTCGTTTCTGTGCATTTTTCCACTGTTTCCGTATAGATATGAATATTATCTATAGTGCCTCCTTTTCTTCCGTGTGAGTATTCAGTTGACCCAGCCCTATTTAATGAAAAGTCCATCTTTTTTCCATTGCTCTGTACATTAAATTTCATCGTACATCAGTGTCCATCTGTACATGGGTCTGTTTCCCAAATCTGTTCTGCTTCATTGTTTTATCTATTCTTATTTACTTATTTACTATAGACAGGCTTATAGTAATTTTTGATATCTGGGAAAGTAAATCATCCAACTTTGTCCTTGTTCAAGATTGTTTTGGCTTTTTAGCCTTTTTTTATTTGCATGTAACTTTAAAATCAGCTTGTGAATTTTGATACACACGCACTCTTTCCTTTGGAATATTGATTGACATTACATTAAATCTACATATTGATTTAGTGATAATTTATGTCTTTATAATATGAACTTACAAATCCATTTCTTTATATATTCTTTAATTTCTCAATAAAATTTCATGCTTTTATAGGTTAGAAGTCTTGAATCTTTTTTGTTAAATTTATTCCAAGTAATTCTTTGTCTCCTGTCCCATCTTGAAGGAAAAGCATTCATCATTTTACCATCAAGGATGATGCTGGATGACTTCTGGGTGTTGTGCTGCTTTGTTATTAAATATCCTTTATCAGATTAAGGCAGGAGAACATGACATTTTGACATTTTTTTAATGTCAGTTTTGACCTTGGGTGTTTCTAAAGCATCTAAAATAAGCAAGTGAAGTTTCATATGTGATGGGGTTATATGCACATAGTCTGCAGCATGCAGCCCTGATCTGCACCTCACCTCTTGCTCCATCCCTGGGCCTCAGTCATGTCTGGATTTTACATTTAAGAGCCTCATCCTTTAAGGCCCCAGGGTTGCAGTGGGATGGAGATGGGTTGAAAGCACTTATTGCAAATGTTACTTAAGGAAAGTCTTTTGTTTGGCCCACCACCTATATTTGGATGATCATGTCAAAAATGGATCTCAAAATCTGAGTTTGATGGGTATCACTCTAAATAATAATTGAACTACTGGTTCATGGCCTGTCATGTCCTGTATCCATTTCTCTGAATCATCTTAATGATTCTCCTTGGTTTAATCTTCACTGATTGTTCAAAAATTATTTGCTGTTTTGTATCTCCATGCCTACATGTCTGCTACTCACCTCTGGGTTGCTTTGCTTCTTCTTGGCTTCAGCATTCACCTGCCAACCTTGTCTTAGGAAAATTTCCACCAGTTTGCGCATGGCCAGGTAGGTGTAGGTGAAATGGATAGACAGAGTGAAGCAACTCACAGTGACCAGGGCTGAGGGGCCAGCTCTGTCCTCCAATCAGAAGTGACAGACAAGTGCTTCCTGTGAGTACCTTAGTCTGAAACTCAGATAATCTGCTCTGGCCAATGAAGGTGCACTTTGAGTATTAGTCCCAGGAGCCTTTAAGTCACTAATTTCTCTTACTAGCCAGAGAGAGGCATGGATATTCTTACATGGGAAGGATGACGGCAAAGGAGCAAGGGATGGGAGGTTTGGAGAAACCTCTTATTTTTGTCCTTCCTATTTTCCCTTTTCTGTTTGTCTGGATTCATTCTTCTTATCCTTAAAGGTTCCATTTAAAGACTGCCCTTCTCCAAACAGCTGCCTCCTTCCTTGCTTCATCTATGCTCTTGCATCATGGATAATCTGAACTCCTTTCCAAGATCACATGGTAGCCTCCATGATGGCCCTCAGTAGTTTTCCTTGCCTGATATTGACCCCTTTGTAGTCACCTGCCAAACGGAATAGGATTTGGGGGAAATGAAGAAGTGTGACTTCAATCACAACAAACGCTGTGACTTCTACCTTGCTCTGTCAGACCACTCTCATGGGGTGAAGTGCGCTGCCTTGTTGGGGGACACTCAAGCAGCTCTATGGAGAGTCCATGGTGTCAGGAACTCAGTAGAAAGTGCTCCTGCCAATAGACAGCATCAACTTGCCAGGCATGTGAATGAGCCATTTTAGTTTGTTTGTTTCTTTGTTTGTTTGTTTTGCTTCTTTTAGACAAAGTCTGACTGCTGCCAAGCTGGAGTACAGTGGCATCCTCATAGCTCACGGCAACATCAAACTCCTGGGCTCAAGCAATTCTCCTGCCTCAGCCTCTCAAGTAGCTGGGACTACAGGCATGTGCCACCATACCTGGCTGATTTTTTCTATTTTTAGTAAAGATGGAGTCTTGCTCTTGCTCAGGCTGGCCTTGAACTTCTGAGCTTAGGCAATCCTCCCACCTCGGCCTCCCAGAGTGTTAGGATTACAGGCATGAGCCACTTAGCCCGACCCATCAAGCCATTTTGGAAGTGGATCCTCCAGCCTGGCCATGCCTTCTGATGACTGCAGCTCTGGCCAACATCTTGCTTGCAGCCTTTTGAGAGATTCCTCCCAAGTTCCTAACCCACAGAGACTGTGTGAGATACTGTGTTATTTCAAACCACTAAGTTTTGGTGTTGTTTGTTATTAATACATACTAACAAGTAACTAATACAACTCAGCTCAGGCATTATCTCCTTCAGGAAACCTTGTCTGATTCTCTCATGCAGTCTTGACTACTCCTTTCTTTGGACCTCCACCACTTACGCCCTCAACTTCTCTAATAGCACTTCTGACACTGTATGCACTTTATTTATATGTTGGCTTCAAAATAGTGGACCAGTGGTGTTTTCATACTTAGCATTTTCCCTCAATTCCTTTCTCTCGGCATCAACCCCACACTTCCCTTAGGAAACTGCCCCACCTCAATGTGCTTTCTCCTGACAATTGTGGAACTCTACCTTGCTGGCGTGATGTCATTCATTTCTACTGGGTCAACCATACTACTAACATCTCCTGCTCTAACCACTGTGATTGGCTCAACAATAAGCACATGAACCTTGAAGGATGTTTCAGCTGGAATGATTCATTCTGGCTCAATGAATAATAGAGAGATTTATTTTATCACATAATAGGATGTGTACAGAGAAGGAAAGGTCCAAGCATGGTACAATAATAGCTTTGGCTCTATCTCCCTGTTATTTTCTCAGCTCTGCCCTTCTCCCTATAATGACTATTTTCAAGCTGGCTTCTCTTACAGTCACAAGATGATTACACAGAAACTGAGGTCTTATGTTTCATTGTGAATGTTTAAAGACAAAAAGAGAAGAGGAGGAGAGAGAGCAGTGTCTTCCCTCTCTCTCTAAATATACATCCCTTTAGCCTGATACAATTGGCTTGGGTCAGGTGCTGATTGTAGACCATGACAATAGCCAACAACATATCCTATATTGATAAGGTTCAGTCTGTATTCTTGAACCATTCATTGCCCAGGACAAAATGATTACTTGGATTGGCTTAAAGAATAGACCCACCATAAGAGTCAGGGATGGGGTTCCACTAGTTGATTAGGGGAGAAATGGATGTTGAACAAGGAGGAAGGGTTTCATTAGCCATCAGCCTTCACCAAAGGCCATCCTTGGGGATTTTCCAAACTGAACCTAAGAGGGATCTCTTTAATCTCACAGCTCTAACAAGGAAGAGTCCAAGGCTAGAGAACCTGCTGTCATATCCCTTGACATTTGAACAAAAGCCTATGCTTAGAAGAGAATGAGTAAAGAAGGAAAGAGAAGATGAGGAATTAATGAGAGTCCTTCTAAGCACAGACCCTGGGTACAGCCATCCTGGAGGCAAGTGCCAACCTTTTTGTAACTTGTTTGCTTGAGTCAATACATCCTCCTTTGGCTTTAGTGAACCTGAGTTGGTTTTGCCATTCATAGTTGAAAGAATCTTTACAGCATATGACCCTCCTAGGTTATATATCTTTTCCTATTTGTGTACACTGATACCATGTACAAAGCTTGGCATGCAGGAGGTCCTTACAAAACATTTATGTAATGAATGAGTGAGCCAATGATAAGACACAGCATCATCAGATTTTGCAGTGACCGGTGTCAGAGTGATGAGAGGGCCTGAGAATGAAGAGAGAGGTGCATATGGTAGGTGCTTCCAATACGGTTGTTATTCTTGGCATTACCAGCAATAGCAAAAACATATCACCACTGTGAGCTGGAAGGGAGAGGAAGGAGGCGGCCCTGCTACAGAACCATAGAATGTCTGAGGACAGTAAAAGACTCAGGAGGGAGCCCCTGGAAACTCAGAACTTTTTCAAAAAGAGTCAAGGAGCATCTAGAGTTCTCCTATAAAGGGTGAGAGAAAGGCCAAAGAGATATCTTGTCATAGGTTTATGCATATAACAACACCTGGCACTTCTGAACTTTTAACATTCCTAATAATTTCCTCGTCTGTTATTTTATTATATCTTTACAGCAATCCAAGTTTTAATATACTGCAATTTTACAGGGAAAAAGAAAAAGGATGACTTAATTGTCTAATGTCACAGAAATAGAAGAGAAAGAAATGAAAACTCAGGTCTTTTGGATCCCTGGTCTGGGCTTTTCTGATTGGAACCTAAGAACACATAAAAAACAAAACAAAACAAGAGTCTCCCATAGGAGACTATTATATTAGAATATGCAAAATGTAAAAATATAATATTGGTTTATAAAAGGTATGTCTTATAAAAACAGACTATTATGGGGAAATGTAGGCAGGAAACTTTCACTTCCCTCCCCCCACTGGAAGGAAGTGAACTCACTTTGTCCTTTCTTCTGCCAACTCATCTGCTTGTCCCTGTGTGACTGGCTTTGGCCAATGAAATGTGAGCAGAAGTGGGACATGTCACTCCCAGATGAAAGCGTTTAGTGGCCAGCATTCGGCTCTCCAGACCACTCCCCCTTGTTGTGGGAATGCACCCTAAGAGCACAGAGAGACATGGGGGTGCCGGATGACAGAAGCAGACTCAGAATTCTGGAAACTCCTGGAGAATCAGACACACCATGGCAGGCAGGTTTCATGTGCATGACAAATGAACATTTGATCCCGAAGCCACTGAGACGCATGGGCTGTTTGTCACTGCCGCATGACCCAGCCCATACTGACTGATACAGCAGGCCTAGCCGTGGCCTCAGCTCTGTAGTGTCCAGTTTCTTCCTGCTGACCCAGAATAAGAGAGGACAGCACTGCTGGGAAGCTACAGCTATCATTCCTCTTCGCAGGAAGGGGGGAAGGGACAGAGAGACCATTTAGTCTATTTCCGCCATGATCTCCACTACCTCTTTGTCATGAACAAGAGTGCTGTGATCCCCATCACTTTTGCTACTCAAACTGTGATCCGTGGACCAGCAGCATCAGCATCGCCTGGGAGCTTACTGGAAATACAGAATTTCAAGCCCAACCCTTGACTTTCTGAATCACAATCTGCATTTTAAAAGGATTCCCCAGGTGACTGGTATGGGCATCCCAGTTTGAGAAGCACCGGCTGAAACTTGGCAGTGGAGGTAGGGAGAGTGACTTGGTTTTCCTTAGCTTCCACAGCCCACGTGGTGGCCAGATGTGTGACCACCCTTTCCTGACCTCTTGACCTAACCAGAGCCTTTTTGGAACCTGCACAGATGCCTGCTGCAGCCCCTATCATAGAAAGTGAAAGTGAACCTGAGGTTTCTGGTCTCTGATTATTCTGGTTTTCCTGCGTGTCGTGAAGTCAGAAGTGCACCTGAACACAAGGACAAGTGACCCAGTTCCCCTTCCACTAGTTGTGACCACCTGTCCCATATGTGGGGAAGGCGACCAAGAGGTTTCTCCTGACCCCGTCACCTGCTCTTGGTCATGCTCAGGCTCTGTGTAATCACAGATCACCTGGGCAAGGCCAGGGCTGCTGCCACTCCCTCCTGATCTGCCTTCCTCTGTCCTTCCTGGCTCCAGGCCCTTCCTCTGTCCTTCTGTTACAATTCCTACATAAGGGCACTGGAGGCAAGGCCAAACTGCTCCCTGGCCCTGCTCCCAAAGGACAAGAAGCCAAAAGCAAGCGTGCTAAGCTGAAACCAGAGCCAGTGCTGCTTGGACCCCAGGCTGCTGCTTCTGGGCTGAGGTTAGCAGACGACAAGGCACAGGCTTGTCTTTGCTGCTCCAGTCCCCTGCCCTGGGTTGGCATTGTTCTGGGCATGTCCTCCTTCCCTGCTTTCCACATGCTGCTGGCAATTCCGTGCTGGGCTGTTGCCAACAGAGGCCACCGTCTGCTGCTAGGAGCTGCTTCCTCCCTGCTGTTCGTGAAAGCAGTTCTTCACGGAGCACGGCCTGGTGCCTTCCACAAAGAATGACTTTCATCAGGGCTGTGTCGTGGGGCTCTGCAGTGGGGGCTGCTGGACCAAGGGCCAGGAGGGTGGGGAGGAGAGCTGGTTACAGTGGCAGATGGAATCTGGCCCAGGGCGGATGTCAAGTGCCTTCCTCAATATGCCTTTTTCCTTTTAATCTCCTCTTGAGCAGAGCTGATCAATTAGAGCTGTAATTATTTTAATCTTCTTCTTCACTGTCCTGTCTGCCTGCCTGCCTGCCACCGCCCATCGACTCTTCCTGCTAACAACGCACTTGGGTGGCCGCTTTGCTGAGGCCATGTCAGGCGACACAGCTTCTTAACAGCCGAAACAATGTGACGAGATTGCCTGGCCAGAGGCCATCCCTTCCCTTGCTGTGCGACCTTTGGCAAAGCTTTTGCCTCTCTCTCCTTCCTTTGCGGAGTGAGTCAGCTCCGTGGGGTGAGTGAGAGAAACAAGATATCAACATAATAGCTCTACAGCATTTATATCATACATTCCGGCGTCACGGTGGTTTCAGAATCAGCAAGATCTGGCTGTCTTCCACCTGAGCATCCATCTTTTCATCTGGGAGTCTCTGAGCCCTTGTTTGTTAAGTGGATATCATGATAAACTCCCAGAGAGCCATAATGCCCAATAAGGTGATGGAGACACAGCTCAGAGCAGTGTGGGCCCTCATGACAATGGGGTAAGAGTGAGCTATTTTTTTTTTTTTAATCATCATTATTTTTCCTATGACTCAGGGAAACTGATGTTTAGAAGAAAGAGTCAAATTGGTTATCCTGGATTTGTGATGTCTCATATGGGTAAACAGAGCCCCTTCCTGTCCCATCATGGGTGGTCATTAAAATGAGGAAAATAATGCAAACTGGGTATCTTCAAAATCTTTGAGGAAAACATTTTTTTCCCCTTAAAATCTTATGAAACGAAGGTGATAGTTCATGGATCACAAGACAAAGACTTGCGTGTTCCGATGGGTCTTGGGCTAGACATACATCAGTTCATTGGGCTTTTGTGAGCTTGGTGGATGTGGATTGTTCTGGTGGATAGGGTTCTAGATTGTTCTAGGGGATGGGGTTCTATCCTCCGGCTTGTGAGTAATACAAATTACTGGCTGATGACTTTCTCCTCCCTCCCCACCCTCATCTTAATCACGCATTTCACTTTGTACAGCCCAGTGTAACACACAAAGAAATGAGTTAGGGGCTGGGAGTATAAAGGGAATTGAGGCATGGGTTCTGCCCCTAAAAATCTCTCAGGCAGGGGGTGGGACAGGCAGATAAGCATAAATAACTGGAAATGACAGGGATATGTATTAGACATGAACACTGATTTGTAGGTGAACACGTGAGGGGTCACCAACCTAGCAACTGAGGACACATGGCGGACTTATGTTCAGGGAAGGCATCTCAGGGAAGGTGCGGCTTCTGAGATGATTTCTCTTTCCAGGTAATCTTCAGATATAACCAATACACTCAATTACAACCATTAACATAATCGAATGTATCAGTTTGCTCTTGCTGTATAACAAACAACCCAAACCGTAACTATTTATTTAGTTCTAAATTCTGGGGGTTGGCTGAGTGGTTCCTTGGCCTGAGCCAGCTTGGCTGACCTTGGCCGGGCTTGCTCATCTGTGGTCATTTGGCGAGTGGGCTGGTTGGATGAACAAGGATGGCCTCACTCACAGCTAAAACTCATTGATTCTCTCTAAGTGGCCTTGCATTCTCAAGCCCACTAGCACGGGCTTATTTCCACAGCAGTCTCAGCAGGAAAGCAAGCCTCAGTGCTCAAACATTTTCAAATCTCATTCTGCATAATGGTTTCTAACGCCTCGATAGGCCTGAGCAAGTCACAAGGCCAGCCTAGATTTAAGAGGTGCTAAAATAAACTCTACCTCTTGATGGAAGGGGGAAAATTTTTGGCCATTTTTTGCAACCTACCATATTGCTTATGTTTAGGAAACAAGAGGGCAAAAGGGGGCAGGGAGCTATGAAATCAGGGGCACAGAGAACTTAGTGCCAAAGAAACAGGTATGATCTAAATGATGTGATCTGTTCCCTAATTAGGTCAAGTGCCCAATGTTCCATCTCTGAAGACACATTCTGCTGTGCTAAGCATTGCATATCCCCATTGTCTTCTTACGGAATGCATATACCCTTGGGAGGTGGTGACACATTCAAGTTTCATCAGTCACTTCATTGAGCTATTCTCCAGGGCAGAAAAAACCTAATGGCAATGAAGGTTTCTTTGGACAACGGGGTGGTAGTGGATGGATCAAGGGATAAAGGGGAAGATCAAAGCTTGGTTTATCTACAGCCCAATTTTGCCTGAAGCTGGACCTGCCTCTGAGTATTCAGGGATGAGGCCCATTACAAAGTCATTTGCAGAATTTATCTCACAGAGCTTAGAAACCAGATGTCCTGGAAGGATGTTAGCAGCATGTCATGGTAGCTCACTGACAGCATGATAAATGGTCTCCTTCCTCGTCCTTCAGCCACCCCTGCTACTGACTGGGCAGTTGTGCATTCAGCCTGCTAAGGGCCTGCCACAGTAACTGCCCCAGGATGAGAATCCAACTTCCAGGAAGTCATTTGCAGGGATGCCAAGAGCTTAGCAGGGGTCTTCAAACTTTTTAAACAGGGGGCCAGTTCACTATCCCTCAGACAGTAGCCTTGGCTGTATTAGGAGACCATTGTAAAAGCATTAATGCCCAGACTTCATCTGCAGAGAGTCTGATTTAATTGGTCTGAGTGGCACCTGGTGCTTGTAGTTTCTGAAAGATCCCTGGGTGATTCTCATGTACAACCTGGGGCGAGAATCATTGTTTTTATTGCAGTGGTTCTCAAAGAGGGGCCCCCAGATTTGCAGCAGCAGTATCATGATCACCTGAACTTGCTAGAAACACAAGTTCCCAGACCCATCCAAGACCTACTGTATCGCAATCTCTGGGGGTGGGGCCCAGCAAAACTTGCTTTCACGAGCCCTCCCGGGGATTCTGATGCACACTGAAGTTTGACTAACCAACGTTTTCAAATGAAATGGGGCCTGTGAGAACCATCTCATGGTCTCATAACATAAGAGAACCTTCCATGTAGAAAGAAATTCTTAGGAAGATGGACTCTGGAAAGGTGGCATGCAGTTTGTGGGGTTTGGGGTTCTGGGTGTTCCAACAAAAATCTTCGAAATAAAATCTTAGAAACATGAGGCATCTACGGACCTAAGGAGATTTCTTAGGCTGGAGCTCTGATCTCCAAGGCAGTCCCCTGAGTCCTCTTCATGATCCCTCAACGTGGAGTGGAAACTGGGAGATTCAGCCCTGACTGGGGCACTTAGATCATTGCCTGACCTCTCTGTGTCTTTGTTTCCTCATCCCAAATGTGCGGCATGATTTGCATCAACTAAATCATCTACCTTATAGTTCTAAGTAGGACAAATGAGATTGCACAGATAGAGTTTTATAGTGTTTTATGATCATTGTTCTGCAGGAAGAATATTAATGAAAGGCTTATTCTTGCCGCAGGTATGTGCCACTTGCATGACTACTTTCCTCAGCTTGGGAAAAAGCAAAGCTGTAAATTGTGGCCCTTTGATTTTATAAAACTAACTGTTTTGTTTGGGGCCCCCACATGGCATAGTAGCAGGAAGTAGAGCAGTTCCACACTGAAACCTCCCCCACCAAGAGTTGTCCATGATCTCTTAGGATTTCCTCAGTTTAAAGCCATCAAACCTACTTTCAGATACTGCTAGGAGGGGGCGCTGGGGTGTGATCAGTACACACCTTAGCTGCTTCCGCCCTCTCAGCACAGGTAGAATTTTCCATCCAGGGGATACTCTTTCCTGCTTTTTTGATGTTCTTGCCAATCTTGAAAGGTCCTAGAGATGCCTCCTTCTTGGGCCCAAAAGACACTGCACTTTCATAGACACATCCATTCCACACTCAACCAGGTCCTCAAGCTAGAAGGCCACGGAGTCTAGAGGCCCTGGTTGAGCCAGAGCCAGCCCTTCCCCATGACCCTGGAGAGCAGGCACACTCACCCATGCACCTGCTGGGAGCTGCCAGGACATATGCATGAGAGAAACAGGGCCAGAAACTACAGTGGAGGCTATACCTCGTTTCCCTTTCTGAGGCCCTCGTTGGCACAGCCTGGTCCCTTCCCATGACATAAAAACAGGCTCAGAAACCAAGAACCTTCACGGGGTTCCAGGGACAGGAAGGCTCCCTCTCTCTCCCCTGGATGTTGTTGCTATTGGATGTCAGCTTCTTGGGGTGCTCTCCTTGGAGCCAGATGAATGCATTTGGAGAAAATGACACTTAGAGAAAAGTGTTAGCACTAATACTTTAAGCCAGTGGTTTGTGATAATCAGGCCAGGAGCATCGGCCTTGCCTGGGAGCTTATTAGAGTTGGGGCCTCACCTTCACCTAGGATTTGGGGGCGAGGCCCCACAATCTGTGTTTTATCTGGCCTGCGAGGCAATTTGGAGACCGGCTGAACTTGAGAACCATTGCTTTTAGCCAGTAGATTTCAAGCTTGGCTGCATGTGAGAATCACCTAGAAAGATTTAAAAGCTCTCTGTGCCCAACACATACCCCAGACCAGTTAAATCAAAATCTCCAAGGGCGGCCGGGCGCTGTGGCTCACGCCTGTAATCCTAGCTCTTGGGAGGCCGAGGCGGGCGGATTGCTCGAGGTCAGGAGTTCAAAACCAGCCTGAGCAAGAGCGAGACCCCGTCTCTACTATAAATAGAAAGAAATTAATTGGCCAACTGATATATATAAAAAAAATTAGCCGGGCATGGTGGCGCATGCCTGTAGTCCCAGCTACTCGGGAGGCTGAGGCAGAAGGGTCACTCAAGCCCAGGAGATTGAGGTTGCTGTGAGCTAGGCTGACGCCACGGCACTCACTCTAGCCTGGACAACAAAGTGAGACTCTGTCTCAAAAAAAAAAAAAAAAAAAAAAATCTCCAAGGGCGAGACCCAGGCATCAGTATTTTTTAAAAACTCTCTAGATGATTCCAGTGTGAGCCAAGATAGAAAACCATCTCTTTAAAACCCCTACAAATAACTAAATTAAATCAACTTATCCATTGCAACTGTTACTGCTGGCTGAAAGTAAAGAATAAAGCAAAATAAAATTGACCTAAAAACTCTTCAAAAGCAGACTAAATCTCATAGACAAGATGAACCAGGAAATCAGGCATTCACTCATTCGGGGTGTGGAACCTGTGACCTTCTGGATCCTTGATTGTGGCTTTTTGACAGGGTCCAAACTTCATAAAACAAATCCCATTATTAGAATGATTTGTTCTGGAAAACTTGGATTTGGTCACCGGGCCACACTCAAGGATCCAGAAGGCCACAGGTTCCCCACCCCCACCAGGCTCTTTTCTTCTTTTAGTTTCCACAATTGCTTGGTGTGGGAGAATCACCATGCAAGAGAGAGAAAAAAGGGCAGGCTCTTGGGAGGACCAAGTGCCACAATAGATGTGAATCTGTTTTAATATAGAGGCTTAGTTCAAGGTGGGATTGTGTTTTTCCAGAAGCCAAATTCAGAAAAAGCAGTTCTTACTTATAAATGCCTTTGCCTATTACAGTCCCTCACCCCTTTTAGCACCGCTGAATTTAATCAAAGCCTTATAAAGCAGCCCCACCCCCTGGGCTTTTATTACCTGGAGTAGTTCCGCTGCCCCGCTGGTTTCTTCCAGCCGCCTTCTCTCTGGGGCTTCTAGGACCAAGCTCGAGCCTGACCCTCTGACACTGTCAGGCTCCACTTTTGCAGTATCCTGTCTCCATAGCGATTCTGGCCTTAAGAGATGTGTGAGGTAATTTAATGTCAAGTTAGAAAATCAAGCCCTCTGATCTGGATGGCTGCCCTGATGGGCAATTCACTCGTGAGATTGATTTCATGAATCTGTTCTGTTGCCTCTTGGGTATTAGGAGTCTGGAAGGAGAAGAAAGGTTGGGAGAGGGAAAGGTGGGGAGAGGGGATGTGGGGGAGGGAGGGGTTTGGGGAGAGGGAAAGAAAGGGAAAGAGAGGGAGAGGGAGGGAATGAAATCTTGGAGGCAGACTGCACGCAGAACAAGCAGGTGGCTTCTATTCTAACTTCCAAAGCTGCCTTTAATGAGAACATCAGTCTCTCCTAATTGCCTTAGCAGTGTGCACCCAGAGGTTGGTTGTCCCTTCTCCTGTTCTTTGTCCACAGCACTATTTCTGTGTCCTCTGTGCACCAACCTGGGTACAGATCTCATGACACCTTTGAGTTGAGTTTCCCTATAGCATCTACTCTCCCAAAAGCAGCAGTAGCATAACAGCTTTTGCTAAATCGTTTATATCAGAACGTAGAAGGGGGTTGCTCCAAGGTAAATGATTTAAAAACCTCATGGAAATTTCTGCTCCCCAAGGTTTCTCTCTGGTCACGCAATCATAAGGTTGTGTTTTTGACCTGTTCTCCTCCCTAAGATATTCCTCTGGGAATTTCAAAAATGTTCTCATCTCTAATTCATCTTCCCAGGGATAACAGGGGTGGCAGGAAGGTAAAGAGAGAAGGGGCTTTGTGGAGAGTGCCGTAGCAGCCTACTCCCGCCCGTGTTTTTTTTCCCTTTGGTCCCCATGTGTCCTCCTTTGGTTCCTTTGTCACTGATATTTTTGGCTTTGGCTGCCAACCAGAGGCTCTTGGCAACTGGCATTGACTTTGTCTCTTGACTGAGCTTAGTAGGCACCATTCCTTCTCTGAAAGAGACTCCCGCTGACCTTTGCTTTGTCTCGCTCTGTCTCCTGCTAGATAACATTCACTCGCTCAAGTTTTGCCCAACATGCAGCCTAAGTCCCTGCAGTTGAAGTTCTTTCCTCTTTGTTTTGCCCTTGATGAGGGAGAACGCCCACCTTCACAGAAATTTGTCCTGCCAGATTGATAAAAGGAGCCTCTCATTTGTATTTGGAGAAGCTGGTTCTCATCAGTCTTATTTGAGATAAAGAATAGCTGGAGATTTGGGGATCATGTGGAAGGGATGGCTTTTCAGCTCTTGTGACATTTGTCACCTTATCAACGGCGCCAGGTGAACCTCTCCAAGTTGCGTCTACTGAAACCATATATCATTGAGGAGAAGAGGCCAAAAATAGACCGTGTGGAATGATGCCTTTAAAGGCTGCCTCTTGACCTTGAATTTTGGGCTAAGTGTATGAAGGAGTGAAGGCAAAAGCGCAGCTTAGCCTGCTTTAACACCGACAATAAAAAAACCCAAACCTTACCAAATAGAGTTGAGGGACAGGAGTGACATAGTTCTTGAAATGCATGGTTTTTGAAATGCAGAAACATGACCCTCTTCTCTTTCTGTTGGGGTAAATGGAAAAGAAAGTTGTTGCAACACAAGAGTAGGGTACAAATTTTTGTTTTTAAGACTTCAAAGCTTAATACAATTTGCAAGTTCGTCTTTTTCCTAGCTTGGTTTTGAGAGAAGAAGATGAATGTGAAGGCACCTTTCCCCTGCATCCAGGGCCGTTTACATGCACTGCTCAGATCAATCTTCCCTAAGCACGTGTGTTGCATCCCATTCATAATGGGCTGACGCCTTTCTCATTGCCTCTGTTCATCCTGCTTCTCTCTGTGCTGAATTGCTTTCTCTGGTGGTTAGAATAGGGGCCTGGTTTTTTTTGTTGTTGTTGGTTGTTTTTTTTGTTTTGTTTTGTTTTTTTTTTTACAAAACTGGCTTTAAATCTTACAATCAAAGCTTTCTCTTAATCCAAATAAGTACAGAAAGGAGTTTGGTTTAAAACTTTGCTTTCAGCCAGTTTGTGTCTGCTTACTGAGTAAGAGGTTGGCTCTAACGTTGACCAATGACCAATAAGCTTGCGTAACTTCAAAGGTGGTGCAGGCCACGGCAGGCTGGCTTTTCCAGTACCCCCAAATTACCTCTGTGTTCACTCAACTGGAGCCATTCCTAAACCAGCAGGTGGAGAATTAGAAAACAAATCTAGGCACCATGGGGGGATGTGCTTGCACATTGGTGCCTTTTCCTAGGTGTTGCAGGTGACATTGCTGGTCATCAGGGTGACCCCAGAGAGGCAACGACCAATAACAGGAGCAGAGGGCTTTCCAGCAGGGTTAGAAAAGAACAGAAGCCTCTCTTCCTAGGATCTGTGTGTGAACCTCTCCCACCACTTAGGGAAGAGCCTCTCGAGATGCAGCACATGAGAGTTCTCAGACACTTTGATATCTGCACCCTATGCCTCTAAAATTATTGCAGATACCAACAATCTTTTGTTTATGAGTTAAGTTGATCAATATTTATCATATTAGAACTGTTAACTAAAAAAAAAAAAATGGCACAGAGGTCAAAGGAAATAGCATTTATTGGATAAACAAAGAATTGCAATTTGGCTACACTGAGTCAGGGCAGCCCCAAATAGAGGGGCAAGCACAGGAAAGGTTTTTGTAGGGGATTTCTACAAAAAGTTGTTTATGGACATCGTTCATTGGCTGGGGCAGAAAACCCAAACTGCAAACCTGTTCTGATCGGTTAGTTAATTAGGGTACTCCCAGCTGAGAGATGTTGAAGGCTGGCGGATGCTGACTTTAGTTGTTATCCAAGTCTATTGGAACCTCCTGTGGTTCGACCTTTAGCAGGTGTGAGTGCAATCGTCTTGCAATCTCCTGACTCCTCTTTAAAGCCTTAGCCTTAATTACTTCATTTTCTTTCGCAGAACTTAACATAGAAAAAAATTTAAATACTGTGCTTAGTTATTAATTCACTTAACATAGTAATAAACCTATTACATGTTAACATAAATACTGTATTTTATTATAAAATAACCTATATTTTCCAAACAAAACAACTTAGCAAAAAAAGAGGAGAATTGTATGTCTGGCCTAATAGACAGCTAGTTGGATTCTCATATCTGCTCTTGCCTTTAACCTACTGTGATATCACATGCACCCTCTGGAAGACATTGTACCCTAATGAGGCAGTGAATGTGGGTGAAAAGGGTAAATAGCGTCTTGGGATTATTATGAAAATAGTTTTGATCTTGTGAACCTGCAAGGGTTCTGGAGTCCCCAGAAGTCCCTGGAACACATTCAGAGAACCACAAATGGTCCATGAACACAGGTGGTTCAAGGGTAATTTTACATGTTCATTTTTGGGTCTGTTTTGTTGTTGTTAGGCATATTTATGAGTATGCTCTTCTGTGAGTAATTGAGATAATTTTTATTTATCTTTAATGGTAAAATGTTACTTTTAAAAATCATAAAAATGCTATTACGACATAGTTTCATTTATGTGGAATTTTGGATTAGGCAATGGTAGGAAAAACATAAGGATAGTATTTGTCTCAGGGTGGGGATACGTATTGATAGGAAGGGACTCTCTGGGGTGATGTTCTGTATCTTGATAGTGTTTTGAGTCAAAACTCATCAAACAGTACACTTTAGAGTTTTGCACTTCATTTTATGTATATTTTGCAAAAAACTAAAATATATTTAAGTCAATGATATGCATGTGGTAGTAAGGGGGAAGTCTACTGAGATCTACAACTTATAAGTACAACAGAAATAGGATAAATAAGAGATGTGATAAAGCAAATATACTAAAGTATTAATGATGAAATCTAGGTTGTAGGTATGTAAGTATTAAATTCTTTCACCTTTTTATGAAAATGTTAATAAAATTTTAGGGGAAGTTAGTAGATGAGAAATAAAATATTAATGGTGGTACATAGGAAGGGCAAACACTGTGGTATTTGAGTGACTAGCTGAGGGATCAGTGATTGGAATAGCAGGTGGATGTGCTTCTCCCCTCCCTGTATTCCCAATTCTGGTTAAATGTTCCAACCAACCTGTGGATAATGAGGTACCATGGCCTGTGGTTGGTGTTGGTGGAAAGGAACAGGTATGCCTGTAACATGGGTGTTTCTCTTACGGGGCAGAAAAGGGGCCAGAAACAATAGCAACTGTATTGAGAGCATTCACTAGAATCTCCCCCCTCCTCTCCCCTTAAGGGACTTGGTCTCACTATGTTGCTCAGGCTGGCCTCGAACTCCCAGGCTCAAGCAATCTTCCCACCTCGGCCTCCTCAGTAGTTGGGACTACCTGTGTGCCCGGCTAAGACGAATCTTGGTACCAGCCTCCCAAGCTGGATTTTATCAGTCCTGCATAATAGATGAAGAGCTCAGAACAGCTCATAAGTAATGGCCACATGATTGATAAATGATGGAGCTGGATTTGAACTCATGACACTCTGGCTCCTATGTGTAACTGATTATTTAATGAACTAATTATAATCATGTACCACATAATGTTTCTGTCAATGTTGGACTGCATTTATAAGATTATAAGATACCATAATTTTACTGTACCTTTTCTATGTTTAGCTATGTTTAGATACACACCATTGTGTTACAATTGCCTACAGTCTTCAGTACAGTCACGTGCTGTTCAGGTTTGTAGCCTAGGAGCAACAGGGCGTACTGTAGCCTAGGTGCATCATAGGCTGTACCATCTAGGTGTGTGTTGCTACAGTCTATGGTCACATAAGGATGAAATCACCTAATGATGCATTTTTTGGAAAGTATCCCCATCATTGACATGTGACTGTATCATTAAAGCTAGCTTTAGGTAGACTAATTAATGTTAGATGGTGAGTTGGTATAGAAGTATAGAGGACAGAGAAGTAGATTCTGACCTTATGAAGAAAGCTGTATGAGCACAGGCTTGAAGAATAAGCATCATTTTAATAAAGAGAAAGGGATGAGGGGAAGGCTGTGCAGATAGCGTGATCTAAGGCAGTGCAAGGCCACTGAAGGATGGCACCTAATATAAATCCTAGTGTCACCCCTTGCCAGCTGTGTGGCCTTTGGAACACATCCAAGGTTTGGTTTTCTCACCTGTAAATGCTTGTAATAACAGTAAGACTTCAAATGGTGGTTGTTATGAGAGTTCAATGAAATGATGCATGAAAAGTATTTAGTTCAATGCTTTTTAAGGGCTCAATGAATATGAGCTATTATTATCTTAGCCATTGGCAAGAAAGGGCATATCACGTTGTGATTTTTTTTTCCTGTTACATTAATTTTAGCCCAAATGTATAGGACACTTAGGCCCACGAGCTAAAAGAACATCCAGAGCCCTGAGTCCTATAGAAAATGCCTTGATCATCACAAGCCCCAAGTGCATTCCAGAGGACATAGCTTTTGTCTTATGTTCTTGTGGTAGCCAGTACTGCGCTGGTTCTAAGCGGAAACTTAACAATATTCATTGAATTGTATTGTGAATTTCAAATCTCTTGTAAGCCTAGAGTCAAACTCTGGAAGGCAGGAATTATTTTCAGGCACTCTCCCTATTCATGGCTCTCCTGCTGCTTCTCTTCTTCTAGGGCCCTGAATTGCTCATTGCTTTTCTATATTTCTACTCTAATCCTACCCTATGCACAAATCTGTTCTTTCTTGAAGCTAGGTCATACTTTATATCCAAATGATCCCTTTTGCCTTCTGCCTCACTGTCCCCTGCCCCCATCTCCCAACACGGAGATGGGACTGGATAGAATAGGTGGGGAAAGTGTTGGGCCTGGCATCTTGGGGCTGGTGGCCACAGGGTCCTCACTCAAAGGAACTATGCATGGAGAAGATGGAACAGCTGGAATACCCAGCTGGTAGGGGAAGGCAGGCAGATGTTAAGTCAGGGTATTCAACCAGACTATCCAGGTGCCTATGGAATGGAAGCAGGTACATCTGCAGTAAATGGGGGCAAAAGAATGTTGGAGCAGATTCTAGAAGCTATTAAGTCCATTCACTCTTCCCAGACACTTAGCAGGGGTTGTGCTGGGCACTGCAGTGGGGAAAACATGAGCCAACAGGACAGCCAAGATCTGTCCTCATGGAGATCTCATCCTGGTGCAATGATCGGGATGCACGATTCATAAGGAAAAGAGTGTCCAAGGTAATCAAAAGAGTAATGAGTTAGGAAAGGAAGAAAGGAGTGTGTCAGAGTGACATCAGGGAGAATCAGCATTAGACGTGGTCAGAGGAACCAAAACCTGAAGGATGGGAAGGAGCTGGCCACATTAAAATAGGGGACAGCAGCTAGAAGAGGAATTTAAGAGCAAAGATCCTGAAAAGGAGACAGAACAGGCATTCTCCAGGAAGAGAAAGACGGCATGGTGGATATACAAGGCATTTGTTGGCTGCCCTGTACTGAGCCCGTTTGCTGATTTGGGGCAATTTCCCATTGACAAGAGGCAGAGCCCACTATCTTATGTCATTAAGGACATGCAGATTAAAACGACAAGATGACACTACATGCCTATTAGAACGGGCAAATCCATAACACTGACAACACCAAATGCTAATGAGGGTGTGGAGCAACAAGAACTCTCATTCACTGATGGTGGAAATGCAACATGATCCAGCCACTTTGGAAAACACTTTGGTGGTTTCTTACTACACCAAATGTGCTCTTACCATATGACCCAGCAGTCACACTCCTTAGTATTTACTCCAATAAGCTGAAAACATGTCCATACAAAAACCTACACACGATGTTTATAGCAGCTTTATTCATAAGTGCCAGATCTTGGAGGCAACCGAGATGCCATTTGGAAAATGAATGGGTAAATAAAATACAGTACATCCAGCCAATGGAATATTATTCAGCACTAAAGAGATGAGCTATCAAACCATGAAAAGACCTGGAGGAACCATAAATGCATATTACTAAGTGAGAGAAGCCAATGTGAAAAGGTTATATAAAGGGGGACTTCAACTATATGACATTATGGAAAAGACAAAACTACAGAGACAGTAAAAAGGGATGAATAGATGGAGCATCAAAGACTTTGGGACAGCAAAAAGGCTCTAAGATATTACAGTGGTGGATATAAGCCATTGTACATTGTTCAAACCCATGGAATGTACACCATCAAGAGTGAACTTAATATAACACTGAATGATAGTGATATGTCCAGGTAGTTTCATCAATTGTAACAAATGTACCATTCTGGTTGGAAATGTCAAGTTTTTTTTCAGAAAATAACTGAAAACTCCATAAAGAATAAAAGCTCTATGTAACATTTTGAAAATATGCTGTAAATATAATAAATGTAAACAAGAGTAATAACACAAAAATGTTTAAAATGTGGTCATGATGCTGTTTTGCAGTTTTGGATTTGAAACAATATCCAAAACGTCTGATGTCTGGTTGCCATGAGAACATGCCAGGAGCCCCAGAATGCCCATGGGGACACTGAGGCCAGGAGGGGCCCTTCAGTGGACCGTCTGCGGGAATATCTAGTGATCCTACTGAGACATATAAGTAGCAGCACTGTTGGGGTAGAAGTAAATGTCTCTCCCCACAGTGCCCTTTTACTACTTTGGGATTTGGAAGACCATCACTTTCGTTGTAACAAGACAGCGGCTCGGGAAGAGATAGAGATAGCATTTCGAATTGCAACCACATTTAGTGTATTTAATGAAAACTGCCCTCCACACTCGACCTTAACCTAGCAATTCTTATCAATGCCAGAAACCTGACTCATTAATTAAAGCTGCCCTTGGACTGAGCTGCATCCAAAATGATAATTTGCTAGAGAAAAACAAAGAAAGCCCTGGCAGAGAAGAATACCTGAAAGGGCATTTAGGAGGTAATAGCGTCAGTGCATTTGGGCAGCTGAGGATTCTGAGTTCCTAGGCTGGCTCCCAAGGATTCGGAATTCCCAGTTTTATGGACGGTCTTTGATGATAATACCCTGGTGTCTAAAAATCTCTTGGAAACACAAATGGCTTCCATATCGAGCAAAGCAGACGTGGGAGCCTCACAGTACAGCAAAGAGAATTTATGATAACATATCAAATTCATACAATGCTTTGTGTCAAAATGATGAAGGTTCTGAAGTTGAGTGTCAAAATCATACAACTAACAGGTGGTGAAATCACAATTTGAAACCAGGTCTGTGTGACTTGGTCATGTGTATGAAGCACTTAGCGTAATGCTGAAAATCCATGGGTAGGAGGCATAGTAAAAAAATCATTGAAATTCTGAACTTTTTAGCCAGCAGATGATAGTAAGTGAAAATGAATACTATAGTACATGTATGTGAATATAACTGTTATTAATTTAAAATGTGGATACTATAGATAATCTTTTAATCAGCATAATGTTTTTTCCATGAATAAAATGAATTTACATGCATTTTCATAGATTTATTCTCACCTTCCATCCCTAAGAAATACTTCTCTTTTTCAAGTTCTAAGTTTCTTAGTGTGAGTTCTCCTAACTTGGGGCTCTTTAGAAACTTAATGCTTGAAGTTGGGAAAGGTCTAATGTTTAAAGTAAAATGACTGAACCTTAGCATCTAATAACATTTTGTGACACTTTCTATGAGATATAGTTGAAGCAAATCTCAAGTGATTTTTTTTTCCTCCTCAAATATCATTAGCGGATTATTTCCACCTTTCACGATGCTATAATTGCATTTTTCTTTGGAAATGTCAAATCAGGCTATGAATACAGTATAATTACTGTGCAGGAAGGAAGCTAAACAGGTGACTACTGATGTTAGAAAGAGAACTTGAAAGAACTTGAAAAGGGTGGCTTTTCCAAGAGAGTCCATGGCCAAGCAAGTAGTTGGCCGGGGGGCATGTGGCCTGCCTGGGCAGTGAGCTTGGCAGGGAAGGGACCAGGAGGAAGCCAAGATCAGTAGGTGCAGGAGGACTGTGGGTGGTTTGTAGGGGAGGCAGCCACACAAAGCCATGTTTCCACAATTCCGCAGGGCTGCCCTGGTAAAGAGAGTGATGTTTTAGGCTGAAGGAAAATCAGGAAATTGGGTAAAAAAATGGAAAGAAACAGCACTTCCTCTGTCAGGGCTGCAGTTTGCACACACAGGCCCAAATCAATTCTTGCTATAACTACAGCAAGCATTGCTGGTTCTGTTTTTCTCAAGTTTTTCTCAAGGCTTTAGGTGGTGAAACAAAAAGTCCCTAAGATCCCAACCATGGTGACTGCCTCAAACTGTTGATTTTATCTATTTGATTAAAAAAAAAATTTTATTGATATGTAATAGATGTACACATTTTCAAGGTACATGTTATAATTTGACATATTCATATGTGTAAAGGACAAATTGGGGTAGTTGGGATACTCATCACCTTAAATACTTTATGCTGGGAACATTTGAATTATTCTCTTCTGGCTATTTTGAAATGTACAGCTTTATATTTTAATTATTAATTAACTTTAATAATATATTCACCTTATTGATCTATTGAACTCTAATTTCTTCTATTTAAATGTTATTAACTTGTTTTGTTGAACAAGATCTCAGTGGAACACTAGAAACAAAGTCTTTTTTGTTTCTTATTGGTAGGTCTTTGATATATTTTTGAGTTATTTTTTTCTATGTTCTGTGAAGTAGAGGTCCAATTTCATTCTTTTGAATGTGGATATCCAGTTACTCCAGTGCCATTTGTTGAAAAGACCATTCTTTCTTTCCCCATGGAATGGTTGTGGTACCTTTGAAAAATCAATTGACTATAGATGTGTAGGGTTTACTTCAGAACTCTGAATTCTATTCCATTTATTCATATGCCCTTATACCAGTACCATACTGTTTTGATTTGTACAGCTTTGTAGCAACTTTTGAAATAAAGAAAGTGTGAGTACTTCTACTCTTTTGTTTCTTTTCAAGACTGTTTTGGCTATTCTTGCATTTACATATGAATTGTAGGAACAGCTTGTCAACTTCTTCAAGAAACTAGATGAGATTTTGATAGGGATTGAGTTGAATTTGTAGATCAATTTGGGGTGTAGTGTTATCTTAATAACATTGCCTTCCAATTCATGAACATGGGGTGTCTTTTCACTTATTTGGGTCATTAATTTTTTTAATAATGTTTTATAGTTTTAAGAATATAAGTTTTACACCTATTTTGTTAAATTTATTCATAACTATACTTTTTGATGCTAATGTAAATATTATTTCTTAATATCATTGTCAGTTTATTGCTTCTATATAGAAATACAGTTGTTTTTTTGCATGTTGATCTTACATCCTGCAGCCTTGCTGAATTCATTTATCTCATATTAATTCCAACATTTTTTTAGTGGATCCCTCAAGATATTTTCTCTATATAAGATTATTTCATCTGCAAATAGAGATAGATTTATTTCTTTCCAATCTGGATGCCTTTAATTTTCTTGCCCAGTTGCCTGGGCTGGAAACTCCAGTGCAATGTTGAATAGAAATGGTGAGAACAGGCATCCTTGTCTTGTTCTTGATCTTAGAAAGTCTTCCTATGTGACACAATTTTCTAATGTAATACCATTAAGTACAAAGTTAGCTGTAGGTTTTCTGCAGATGACCTTTATCAGGTCGAGAAAGTCTATTCCCAGCTTTTCAAGAGTTTTTATCATAAAGGGATGTTGAATTTTGACAAAGCTTTTCTCCTGCATCTATTGAGATCACCTTGTAATGTTTGCCCTTTATTCTATCAATATGGCATATTTTATTAATTGACTTTTCAATGTATTTTTTTCTTACATTGATGAAATATGAGATGTATGGAGGGGAGGACTCAATGGTAGCATATCGATAGCATCTTTCTAGAATGGTCTTGAATGATTTGGCTAGTATTACTATCATCTCCCAGAAAATTATTTTTAGGGAGATATTGTTACATCAATTTAAAGTTTAATAAAACATTGCTTTAAATGGAAAACATACACATACTACAAACAACTGATTGTTTTCTTTGGGGACTAGTTCTATTGGGTCACTCAAGGTAAGCAAACTTCAAATTGAATTTAAGCAATGCTTTAGCTCTCCTATCAGACTCTTGCTTTTACCTTTGCGGTAAAAGTTATCAGAATCAAAATAGTCACTTGTGTTAAAACCCTGACAAATGGAGCCGGGGAAGGCCATGGAGGGACAGTTCTCATTCACTTTATAGCTGATAACAATAATTATCACAAAAGACTGCAAAAACCATGACCCTGCACAAAGACCACCATAACCTTACACAGAAAATACTGCAAGGACATCTGTCCAGTAACTGCCTGTCTACTCTTGGACTTAATGTCACCTTTGTTATTGATCCTTGTAGCCAAGGATAATTGATTCAAAATAATTTATGTAATCTTCCCCATTTTGCCTTCAAAATCTTCCCTTTGCCCCAGTCTCTCTGAATGCACAGATAGTTGACTATGACACGCGTATTCCCATGGAAATGCTACTCTCCAATGAAAATCATTTCCATTTAGAGAGTCTCTTTCTTTGTCATTTAGGTTGACATCTGTGGAGTCAGAAGTGGGACCTGAAACACAAGATCCCTTTTCGAAGGAATTGGTGATTCTTGGAACCAGTGTGCAGTAGTCACCTGAGCCCTGGGAACACTGTGCTTCCACAGCCCACCTTTTCTGCCCTGGTGAGTCTTCTCACAGGCCAAGAAACCCTCTTTGGTAGGAGCTTTTTTACTTTAATTGGGATCTGATTTGGATAAGGCCACTTTAATAAAGGACCTTGCATTCCTTCTAAAATGATAAAAGATATATTTTCTGACAAGCTATAAAGACAAGTATTTTTCTGATTTGTGTACTCTGGTTTCTACTGAAATTATTTTCCATCTGTGAGCACCTCATGTCTTTTCTGGTGAATTCACTTATAAACTTAAAACTGACATATAATAATTGTACACGATGATGGGGTAGACAGTGATGTTTTGATATGTATTAATGCAATGTGTCGTGATCAGATCGGGGTAATTAGAATATCCAGGTCTTGTTCCATACAAATCTTAGGATTTTTTTTTCCTATTTGTGTGAAGAATGTCATTGGTATTTTGATAGAGATTGCATTGAATCTGTATATTGCTTTGGGTAGTATGGTCATTTTAACTATTAATTCCTCTGATCCATGAGCATAGAATATCTGTATTCTCTTTAATTTCTTTCATGACTCTTTTCTTTAAAAAGAAGTCTTTTACCTCCTTGGTTAAATTTATTCCTAGGGTAGTGTTTTGTTTTGTTTTTGTTTTTTAGCTATTATAGCTATTATATATGGAATTGCCTTTTTTATTTCTTTTTTAGCAGGTATAAAATGCTATTGAGTTTTGTATGTTGATTTTGTATTCTGCAACTTCACTGAATTTGTTTCAGTTCTAAGAATTTTTGGTAGAGCCTTTAAGTTTTTATTAAGTTTATAACTTCTAAGAATTTTTTGCTAGAGTTCTTAAGATAATGTCACCTACAAATGGAGATACTTTTGACTTCCTCCTTTCCAATTTGTATGCCCTTTATTTCTTTTGTGTAATTACTCTGGCTAGGACTTCCAGTACTATGTTAAATAAGAATGGTGAGAATGAGAATTCTTGTTTTGATCTAATTCTTAGAGGAAAAGCACAATGTTAGTATGGGTTTGTCATGTATGGCCTTTATTATGTTGAAGTACATTTCTTTTATACCTAATTTATTGAATTATTTATCACAAAGTGATGTTGAATCTTATCGAATGCTTTTTTTGCATCTATTGAGAAGAGCATGTAGTTTTTCCTTTTCATTCTGTTGATGTGATGTACCATGTTTGTTAATTTGCATATTTTGTACAATCTCTGTATCTGTCGGATAAATCCCACTTGATTATGGTGTATTATCTCTTTCATATGTTCTTGGATTTGGTTTGCTAGTATTTTGTCATGAATTTTTGCATCTGTGTTAAGGATGTTGGTCTATAGTTTTTCTTTGTTGTGCCCTGTCTGATTTTGGTATCAAGGTTTTGTTGGCCTAATACAATGAGTTAGGAAGAATTTCCTCCTCAACTTTTTGGAATAGTTTGACTTGAGAAGAATTGGTATTAATTTTTCTTTAAAAGTTTGGCTGAATTCAGCAATGAAGCCATGTGGCCCTGGGCATTGTTTTTGTTGGGAGACTTTTTATTACTGATTCAATCTTGTACTTGCTATTGGTCTCTTTAGGTTTTCTATTTCTATTTGGTTCTTAGTAGGTGGTATATGTTCAGGAATTTATTTCCTCTAGATTTTTTTAATTTATTGGTGTATAGTTCATAATAGTTTCTAATGATCGTTCAAATTTCTGTGGTATCCATGGTTACATCTCCTTTTTAATTTCTGATTTTATTTATTAGGGTCTTTTTTTTTCTTAGTCTAGCTAATGGTTTGTTAATTTTGATTATCACTTCAAAAATCAACTTTTTTATTGGTATTTTATATTTTTTAGTCTCACTTTCATTTATATCTGCTTATAATCTTTATTATTTCTTTACTTCTACTGATTTTGAGTTTGGTTTATTATTTTTTAGTTCCTTGAGATGCATCATTAGGTAAGTTATTTTAAATCTATTTCTTGATGTAGGCATTTATTGTCTCAATACTGCATTCACTGTGTCCCATAGGTTTTGGTATATTGTGTTTCTATTTTCATTTGTTTCAAGGATTTTAAAAATTTTCTTCTGTAATTTCTTCCTTTACTCATTGGTTGTTCAGGAGCATGTTATTTCATTTTCCTGTATTTTGTACAGTTTCAGATGTTCCTCTGGTTGTTAATTTCCAGTTCTAGTCCATGTGATTGAATAAGATACTTGATATGATTTTAATTTTTTATAAAATTTTGATACTTGTTTCCTAACATATGGTCAGTCCTGGAGAATGTTCCATGTACAGATGAAAAGAATGTGTATTCCACAGCTGTTGGGTGAAATGTTCTGTTCTGCAAATGTCTATTAGGTCCATTTGGTCTGTGGTGCAGATTAAATCCAATGTTTCTTTGTTGATCTGTCCCATGCTGAGAGTGGGGTTTTGAAGTCCACTATTTTGTATTGGGGTCTATCTCTTCCTTTAGATGTAATAATACTTTATATATTTGATTCATATTTGGCTGACCTGGGGGTGTGTCCACTGGAAGTGGACTCATTGGCTTGTTTCTTAGGCCTAGAATGTGGGTGCATGGTTGTTTGGACAGTTTGAGTTTGTGTCTACCAGGTGTGGCCTGCAGTGTGTTTCTCAGGCCTGGGACATAGGTGCAAGGCTGTTTGGCTGGCCTGGGGGCATGTCTGCTGGGTGTGCCCCATGGGTCTGTTTCTCAGGCCCTGAGTACAGGTGCCAGAATGGCTGTTGGACAGGCAAAGGGTGTTTCTACAGGGGAATTGTGGTGGCCATGGAGCTGTTTCTTGGGCCTTGGGCAGGCACAAGTAGTCACTCCACTGGCCTATGGGCATGTACCCTGCAGAGGAAGGCACACGGCAGTTTGGCCAGCTCAAGGCAGATTCATCCTGGGCAGTACTCCTAGACTGTTGCTACAGCTGGAAATGCAGGCAGTGAGGATTGATTTCCCTGCTGTATAGGACCAGAGCTACAGCTGACTGTGAGCCTAGGCTCCATGCAGCTGGGGATGTGGTGTTCAGCCACTTGTGTGGGCCTGGTGGAATGAAGATGGAACCTCTGTGCTTGACAGGTGCCATGGCTACTGGGCCCCAGAGCAGGGCACACCCTAGAAGTCGCTCATCTCAAGATGGTACTGCCCTGCAACAGCTTGGCTCATAGGGGTTGAGGGAGTTGGATGCACACCTTGCGTTTCTGATCCAGAGCAATGCAGCTACATGAATTCCTGGGATCCCCCTGGGATGCAGGGCTTGTGAAGACTATGGGATTCTCCTTGTAGTAAGGACTGCAGGTGTTTGTAGTGGTAATTGTAAGGCTGGTGGCCTGCCTCCTTCCCCCTTACCTCTCCCTGCCCTTGCAGCCTAGCTGAAACTGCAGCTCTTGCTGAAGCTGTCCTAACCACATCTTGTCAGCCAAGACAAAGCAGGAAGATGTCCAGATGCAGAACTTCCTGCTTAGATCCTGAACCCTCTTCCCCAAAGCGGTTGCAGCTCCAGATGCAGAAATTCCTGCTTAGATCCTAACCCCCTCCCCCAAAGCAGTTGCAGCTCCAGATGTAGAACTTCATGCTTAGACCTTGCATCGCCCCCAAAACAGTAGCAGTTCCCCTATAAAAGGCCAGCCCACAGTCCTGGGCCTGTGACTTCTGGGGCCCCATCTTTGGGACCCTCGAACCTCACCCGGGAGCACTCAATAAAGCCATGATATTTGGCCCCACTCTCTCTGTCAGCTTCTTTCGCCACCACAAACCTTCCAGTAATGGTGGCTGGTGGGGTACTTCTGCTTACCTTTTCCTTGAAAAGGGAAGTCACTCCTGAATCCAGGCCAATCTGGGTGGGAGAGATGGGGCCACAGAGGCAGGGTGCCTCCATGCTGCCCTCTTGGGCTTCCAGTCACCACAGGTCCCTCTCCACTTCCCCACTGTACTCTAGCACTCTCCCTTCAACACTAAGGTCAGATCTCAGCTGTTGACACCATATATTGCTTTGGTCTTTTCTTGTTAGGGAGTGACCACTAGTTTCCTCTAGTTAGTTGTTTTGCTGGCTTTGATGCTGTCTTCATGCCTGCTTTAATACTTTGTTTGGTCTACACACTTGGTTTAAATTTTGTGAGCACTCTTATTTTTGGTTTCATTTTGGTTTGGTTATGTGCATCTGTAAATAACTTTTGCTCTTTTTTTCCCCCTCCCTGCTTGTTTCTGAAAATATTCAAGAACAAAAATATTCTAAATGGTCAGTGTGAGATGGCCATTGAAAAGCTAGTGGGGTGGTTGTCTTCATCTAAAATTCTGGTCCAAACCACTGACACTCACTGCTAGGACTTACAAGTTTATTTTTTATTTTTATTTATTCTCAAGAGATTAATAAGAAATGGAATAGGATCCTTAAATTCTAAAGCCATACAAGAGCAATGTTCCTTTACGGATTCCAGCAGGCTATATATGACCCATTCTTGTGTACATTCTTAAAGTGATGGGCAAATTAGATCAATGGAAATTCAGAACACGAATGGCCATTATTTGAACTCTCTAAGAAAACTGCAACTATAGGGTTGAAGTGTAAAGACATTTAAGCTCTGTCTACTATTTTTTTTTCTTTTTTTTCCTCTGCATCTGCTGACTTTTTTGCTTATATTAAAATCTGTTAACAAATTGAAGGCCACTTGGAAGTTTAATTTTCTAGCCAGCCCCTAAGTATAAAGTAAACATTCAGGAGTTAATTAAAACAACTTATTTGACAGTGGGGAAAAAAATAGGGGGGGTGGAGGGTAAAAGAGGTGGTTGGGTTTTTTTTTTTGGTTTTTTTTTTAATTCTTTACCGAAACTTTTAGTCCCCAGCTTTCATTAGATTACAAATCAGGACAAAGAAGTTTTAGTCATGTGAACAAGTCCCAATTTCTTAAAAACATAATTTGGATCCAACTGTCCTTTTTATAAATTGGTAAATTTATAATACTATGTTTCACTGTCGTGTGATTAAAATTTTAAAATGAAGGTGGTAAAACCTTGGTTTTTGTGTATATTTATATGTTTATGCATATGAATTTGTATTATATTGTATATTATGTCTACATGGTAGAATCTGTCACAGTTGACCAGAAATCCCTCAACAAATTCTATTTGGATTGGCTTAAATAAGTGTGTGCTCATATAAATTGTTAAAACTTATAGTCATTATCCCAAATACCTTTTAGTTCATATGACTTGAGTAAATCTTTAATAAATAAGCTGGTTTTGAAATTGTTGATGAAATAGAAATAAAAATGTCTTCAGAATTGTCAGCACACATTTTTGCCTGAGTTTACTGGTCAGTTTTATATTTGTCTCTGCTAGATGTTAAGTTCATAAAACTATAAACCCTGCCTACAAACAGAATGATCTTTGATCTTTGTGTAACTCTTTGGTAAATAAGACTAATTAAATATTATTTTAATAAAAGCAGCTGAATCTTCTGAGTTATTGGCAAAATACACATATATTTAAGTTTCTTAAACACCTTATTCATAAGTTATAAAAATGGTTAATAGGAGAAATGATGACTAGCTTTGCCTAATATCTGTTTTCATAAGTAATCTACATATAATTAAAATAGGTAAATATAAATAGGATAAATGTTTATAAATGAACTTTTTATGTAATTTGAAATCTTGTAGGTATGTTAAATAATAGATGATTGCTAAATGTTTGGGTCATTTCCAGATATACTGAAACATAAATTGCTGAACATAAATATAAGTTCTTGGCTTCTTAAATGTTATAGAAAGATTATATTTGAGTCTATTAATAAACATAAAAATTATGTTGTGGGGAAACATGAATAGTTATCTATAAAATATTGGTATATAACAGACCAAAATTCCTAGAATTTCACTAGAAATGAAGGTTACTAAGAGTTAAAAATTCAAATTAACATATATAATTCCATATACAAAGTATACCAAAAATATGAGATTTTTGATAAAATTGTAAGAAACATAATAATGTGTTCTTTGTTGAAAAAGTGAATAGTTTTATCTAAATTCAGAGGTTACTTAAGGTTGTTTCAAAATGTAAATTTAGAAAGGAAATACTAGCAAGATAGAAAGGAATAAGTAGAAGGAAATGTGAAAAGAAGCTATAAATATGAAGATATATTTTTGGTGAGAATTTTGCTATATCGTGCTGTACATGATTCGCAGGTCATAGATCATTTGCCTTCTGCTCTTCCTCTTTCTCTCCTTGAGAAGGTACATCTTTTTCTTAGGAGGTGATAACACTCTTTTTCAACTTTTTTGTCAGCTCTTGAAACTTTTTACTCTGGTTCTAACTCTGCTGTTATGGCCTGATTCTGAAATACTTGTCTTGAAAGCCCAGAAAAGGAATGTTTTCCTCCAGTGTAACTTGATTCTGTACTCTTGACTTTTCTTGATGTGTCTAAAATATTCCATGTAACCATAAAATTTTCCTTGTTCTTACTAAGCCATACATTCCCCTGCTCAAAGTACTATTTTCTTGCTTTATGTTCCTCTATAATACGATACATACAATCTTGGACAAAACACTCTGATTAAATTCAAGTACCTTTTTATCAGGTTTGACTTCCAGGTTATCTAAAAGGGCTTCATATAAGGTGAAACATTCACATGGCAGGAGATTTTTTTCTTTATGATTTCGGTAACTGGCATAAAAATCAAAGATTTTATGTTTTATCAAAATAATTTCCTATTCTTCATGTTGTCCTTAATTAGTTTTTTTCTACTACTCAAAAAAATGAGTTTAGAAGGGTTATATAAGGTGTTTTCTTTGTTGTTTTTTAATCCATGTAACTTTCTGTATTTCTTGTCAAGACTTTATTGCTCTGGTTAAATACATGACTATCTTTTCAGTGACCTATGATCAAGTGTTGTGAACCTTTTGACATCCTTAGCAGACTTCCTCAGTATCAAATTCTAAATTTAGTCTTTTTTTGATCACTAACTTTGGGGTGTTTGAGAGGGCCCTGGAACTGCTCTCAAAGATTTATAAAGGGAAGATACTAAACTAAATTAGGCTTATATAAAATGTTTGAATTACATAAAAACATTGTCAAATGATAAATTTTGCTAATTCTTTCAGTTCAATTTGTGGGTATGTTATAGATATAAATTTTCAAAACTGTATAAAATTCTTAAAAATTTAATATGTCATCAGTCATAACTATAGTTATGTGGTATGCCACAAAAATAACCAAATTTCCTTGTCAATTTCTGGTTATAGTAAACTTTCATCACACTTTTAGCTATGGTTATTCTAAGTTTTTATCGTCCATTGTTATGGTTTTAATTTTTTCTTAGGAACATGTATAATCAGATTCATGGAAAACACTCTGACAAAAACCCTCCAATATAGGTTTCTAATAAATTTAAGGTTAATAGACTAAATACAAATTTTCTAATACTCTAATAAAAATGATAAATTTGTAAAACTGCTAATGAAGATCAAGCAAAACAAATATTAATTACATAAAATTAAATAACTAATGTTTATATGACTTTTATTTGAAACATTATTAGTATATTACTTAAATGTTTCCTAGATTTAAGAAAAATTTCTCTTAAGCTATATAGTTTACAACAATTTTGTAAGGTATACTTTTGTGAGCAAAGATGAAAACCTTTTTCTCCCTACTTGAGCCCTCCAAAATTTAGAAACTATTTATAAGTATTATTTTGTATGAGAATAAGAATCTGCTCCCTTTATAACAGAATATAATGAAAATATTGGTTATATTACCAAGGCTTTGAAATGTCCTATTTAAGTTGTTTATAAGTACTGCAGACAAATTCTAAAGTCTGCCTTGGTTTGGCTTCCTAGCATCAAGAGGTTTTAAAATCTGAGATTCCTATGTAATCAATCACTATCCTAGCTGTACTTACGTTAATAATCAAACCCAAAATGAGAAGACTAAACTTATTTTACAAACAAATTTGCCTTATTCTCATTATCTTTGGTAGATTTGGGGAAGACTGGAAAAAAAACCCCTTATATTCTCCCAAAAAAGCTATTATGTACCTCTTATTAAATTACAACCCTATATATTATTGAAAATAGTTTTTATTATTTATCTATAGACTGGACTAGCTTCTGAATTCTTCAAGTTTCCTCCAATCCAACTTTCTGCCATGGAATTACTAAGAATGGGAACTGTTTTCTTCCTGAAGCCCTATAAGATGAAACTAAATAAATTTTAAGGGAAAAATCTTGTACCTAATGTATGGACCACACTGAGAATTTGCCGATCCATCTGATCCCATAGCCAGAGACATTTAAACTAAAAACCAGGACTAGAAATTAATTAACATTGTAGACAGATATTCTAAGACATCAGAACAAGACTCAATAACATAATGAGATGTACCCCTCTTAATGCCTACCTTTTTCATTTGGCAGGATAATGGTGTAATTGAAACCTCACAGTCAATAGCTTCTGGTAACTGAACAGAACCTGATCTAAGAGTCTACCCTTTAGTTTGCTTAGTGGATAACTTTGGCAACCTCCCTAATGCGACTGCTGCTCACTCTGTTTTTAATTAAACCTAGTCATGGAATACTAGATGATAAAATTGCTTTATATTATCTATTGGTTAAATAAGAAAATGTGCTATTGCTAATACTCTATGCTATACTTGGATAAATCTGAGAGAGTTGAGATCTGTATACAGAAAATAAGAGAACAGGCTGTGTGGTTACAACAGTTTTCACCTAATTCTCCATGGACATTTAGTTTGATCCATTTGGTTGCCTTTAAGCTTAGGTTCATGGCTCAAAATTATTATGCAAACTGAAATTATTATATTAATCTTTGTATTTTCCTTTCTTAAACTTCATACCTCTTGTTAACTTTCTATAGAAATATGACTCCTAACAAAGTAATGCTGGTCCAGCACTTGGAGATAATAGCCAATGCCTATGGAACAGTCAGAATTGAACTAGACAATGGGCTCCAGGTAGACGTAGTCTGAGAGCCACTCCCTCCAAACCTCCTTTTTTTGTCCTAACGTGCCTTAAAAGGGTTTTTATCAATGACTCATAGTTGCCAATCACTCCCTTCAACCTGGGACCAGGCCAGCAAACTGGGACAGGTCCATCCCAGCGCTGAGGGACAATTAAAACTTAACTGTGGAATTGACTTATCCAGCAATGCATTCAGAGAAAGATCTTGATTGAAAGGGAAAAGCATGAAAGTTGCCCGAATCAAAGTTGAGTTACTTGCACTAAAACTCTGACAAATGGAGCTGGGGAAGGCCATGAAGGGAGGTTCTCACGAATGTACGCCTGATAACGGTGTCACAAAAGACTCTGCAAAAACCACAACCACACACAGAAAATCCTCCTTTAAGAATGTCTGTCCAGGCCGGGCGTGGTGGCTCACGCCTGTAATCCTAGCACTCTGGGAGGCCGAGGCGGGCGGATTACTCGAGGTCAGGAGTTCGAAACCAGCCTGAGCAAGAGCAAGACCTCGTCTCTACTATAAATAAAAAAGAAATTAATTGGCCAACTAATATACATAGAAAAAATTAGCTGGGCATGGTGGCACATGCCTGTAGTCCCAGCTACTAGGGAGGCTGAGGCAGGAGGATCACTTGAGCCCAGGAGTTTGAGGTTGCTGTGAGCTGGGCTGGAGCCACGGCACTCACTCTAGCCTGGCAACAAAGTGAGACTCTGTCTCAAAAAAAAAAAAAAAAAAAAAAAAAAAAAAAAAAAAAAAAAGAATGTCTGTCCAGCAATTGCCTGTCCAACCTTGGATCGACACCACCCTTATCATCGATCCTTGTAGCCAAGGATAATTGATTCAAAATAATTTATGTAATTTTCCTTGTTTTGCCTTTAAAATTTTCCCCTTGCCCCAATTTCCTTGAATATGCACATAATTTACTATTGCATGGGTATTCCCATTGCAATGCTACTCCCAAATAAACATCACTTTCTTTGAGAGAATCTTTTTTTCTGTTATTTAGGCATTACCAAGGTTTTTTTTTTTTTTTTTTTGAAAAAAAGATGGTGTTGATAGGGATCTGGGCACATCACTACGATTTATCTCCCCCTACACACACACCGTGGAATACGGAAGTTAGGCTGGTTCAAGCTTTCTTAGTACATGTATATTTATTCCTTTGTTTGGTCATTTAATCACCCTTACTCATTCAATAGATGTTTGTTTCATTCTCCCTATTTCGAGATTTAGTAACTCTTTCCCTGTCTAATTGCAGTTTCTACTTCCTGCTACTAAGGCACTTAACACAAATTAAATAGTATTATAATTGCATATCTGCTCATCTACACAGTAGACTGTTATTTCCTAAAATAAAAACTGTCTGATTCTTCTTTACATCCCCAGATTTTATTATAGCCTGATACAGTCTGATAGAGAATAGGCTCAGACAGGAAAATGAATGAACAAACAAATGAGCGAATTAAAGAACTTGAGGCAATAGGTGTGATCCTATATGACATGCAGAGACACTCTTCCTAGACTCAGGGGGATTTGACAATGATCAGCACAATGACCAGCACAAAGATCAAGACAGTAGTCTGCCTACCCAACAGCCATCTCTCTTTTGCTGCTAATAGAATTCCAACTTTGTTTTTAGGTAGTAAGTGGCAATTTCTTGATTTCCAGGCAGGCTAGCACCTCCCCGGGAATGAGTTATTATATGATAGTTCAAAGCCAAGCATGACAATGCCATTCTTCTTTCCTGGTGATTGGTCCAGAAGAGGAAACATGTGATCCAGTGTGAGCCAGTAGGGCATAAAGAATGCCTTTGGGGGCATTTACTCTTCCTTTATAAAATATGAGACGTTCGAAGATAACATTCTTTGCCTCAGGCCCTTGCCTATTGCTTGGAGGTTCTACCATGTGCCAGGTATACTTCGAACTGTAGAGAATACAATGGTAAGAAGAGTGGTCTCAGCTCTATTATGCTCTGTTAGTGAGGACAGAAAATAAACAATGAACACATATGTAAGCAGGTCAAGTACTGTGAGGGGAAATAAATCAGAGTTATTTCACAGAGTGAGATGGATGGAGTGGGAGGAAATGTGTTCAAGTGGAGACCGGAAAATATGAGGAAAGAATAATAAGGGAACCAGGTCATTCTAGAAAGATAAAAACTGACAGTATAGATGGAGAGTTGAGAGTGAAGGTAAGAGTGGGACATAAGGTAGGAAAATGGGCAAAAATAGATTATATGAGGTATTGTGGGCCATTACAAGGTGTTTGGATTTTATTCTCAAGTGTGACATGAGCCACTGAAGGGTTTTAACATAGGGAACTATTTCTAGAAAAATGTTAACGTAAACTAAGCTTTTGATTAATTACCAAGAATTTTACAAGCCTCGAGTTGAAAGAGAATAATCTAAGTGGAAAAGACCTAATTTACTAGCAATCTTTATCCTAGGCTTGCTTATTTATATACTCAATGGCATATTCCTTTAATCTTATTTGATAATCTGGGTATTTATTTAATAAAAATGTTTGGTTTTATTTTTTCATTGTGATAATGTTCAGTTATAGCTGTTTTCAGACTTTTACCAGGCTATAAGAGAAGAATGGATTTAACAGATTTTGTCACAGAGAGGACAGGTTTTGGCAACTTGGTGTGAGGAATGAATTCGAAATTAATATAAAGGCCATGCTATGCTTTCAGGTCTGCCCTCTGTTGTGACATCCTCCAGTTTTACTGCTTTTACACTTTTCTCACAGTTGATGTTCCTCAAGGCAATAACCTTTCGATGGCAAAGACCTACGTAGCTCTCTTGCTCTCTCAGAGCCCAGTATCAGGTCTTATAAGAAGAAAATGCCCATAAGTTTAGTTGGTTAATGAATTAGGAGTCTGGGCATCTGCCTTTCTGGTGCCTAGTTAACAAGCACTAGGAAGAGCTCTGAGAACTTGTGTTTGGGTCAGCTGCCCACCCTTGGGTCAATCGTGGTAGTTAGGAGAGTGTGGTCCAGCTTGTATCATGTCCTCCCTCCCTGCCCCAACCAAGGAGGAATGAGGGCTGAATGAAGATGAACTCCCAATTTAAACCAGCACATTGGAGTTAGGGGATGCTGGTTTTGAGTAGAGTAAATGTTAGGCATCCACATTAGCTCTCTTCTTAGCTCCCCACCTGCACATGGGACTTCCCACTTTACATATCCCTTAAATGTTTCATGAGCACTTCAAACCCAATCTCTTCTCCTCACACATATACCCAGTTGTTCAAAGCAGACACCTAGAAATTATCCTTAACTCCTCCTCTTCTCTCATCCCTTATACTTTTATACTCTGAGACAGGGGCATTACTTTGCTTCATTTTCTGCTACCAACACTTAATATAAGCCAACATCATTTCTCTCCTCAAGTAGTTATTCTGCTGTCCTAGCATCCCCTTTTGTTTATCTGCAATCTATCTATCCTCTGCACCTACCCTGTCCACTATAGCAGGCACTGGCCTGCTATTTCAATTTCAATTTATTTCAATTTAAATTTATAATTAAGATGAAATACATTTAATGTTCAGTTCATCAGTTGCACTAGCCATATTTCCAGTGATTACTCTCCCCATGGTAGGGGCTACCATATTGAGGCCCCCTTGAAACACCTAGCTGGAGATGGAGCATTGGATGTCTTGACTGGGGTTGGAGTGCTCAGAGAAGATGTAATTGGACATCAAAAGTCTGCTTTAGCCACACTTATAGGTCACTCTTGACACTCTCTTCTGCATCTTTCCAGTCTTGTTGGATTCTTCCATTCTGCAGCACCCCACACTCTTCTGACCTTGTCTTGGTCAGCTTGGGTTGCTATAAGAAAATATCATAAATGAGGTAGCTTATAAACAATAGAGCCCTGGGGGTTAGGATTTCAATATATGAAGTTGGGGGTGGGGACACAAACATTCAGACCATAGTGCACCTCAGGTCACACTCAGCTTCGATGGGCATTAGAATTCCTTGGAAGGCTTCTGAAAACACAGAATTCTGGGCTCCACCCTTACATATTCAGATATAAGACTACATTTTTAACAAACTCCCATGTGATCCTGCTGTTGTTGGTGGTCTGGGAACCGTAGTTTGAGAACCACTGTTTTAATAAATAGCTCATCTGCTCCAAGGTATAATCTGGAAATTTTGAGGGAAGTTAATGCCCCCTGGGAATCCTCAATTAGTGGGGAATTGGGTCTTTGGATAAATGCTTCTGCTTCCTGGACATCCTCTGGGATGATTCTGAAGTATGTGTCATAGTTTCCCAGAGGGTCCCCAGTGGTGTTGACCCCCAACCCATCTGATGAGGACCTTTATTGGGTCCCCTCTTTTTCTTTCCCTGCTCCCTCATTTGTGTTTCATGGCATCTCCTCATACAAAGGCTGTCTGTGTCCGAGTCCTTGTCTCAGGCTCTGCTTTGAGGGGAACCCAAATAAGTCAAAGTCTTACATCCAAACCCTTCTACATCCATTGACTAGAATCGCTGATTTTCCTGGTGTATTCTCACCTCAACTTGTAGGGATCTCAGAAGTAAAAACATGCTCAATTGAGCCAAAGAGAAGTGATTGTAGTGTGCGCTCACAACATTGCTTACTTCCTTTTTGTGGCATTCATCAAAATTATCTTTTAAACTAGTTTTGTAATTATGTGTTTAATGTGTCATTGCTGATTAGCCTTTTGGCAAAGCTCAAGTGTTTAATATCTGTCTTTCTTACTAGACTTTGGAGGATGGGTCTTTCTTGTTTGCTACATTTTCTTTTGCCCTAAAAACTATACTTGGCATAAAGTGAGTAATCAGTGAACATTGTGACCTAATGAACCAGTTCTTTATATACCAGTTAATATTAGTACCTCATGTTTATAAAACTGTTTACAAAGCACTTCACCATTAGTTTCTGCTTTATTCTTTGAAACTGTAAAAAGCAGAATAGACATTTTTATTAGCATTTTTTCTAGAATTTATCAAGTGGCTATTATGTTCCAAGCTCTTTGCTGGGGCTGGGATACAGGAATTTATGGGATAATGCTACTCAAACTTCAATGTGCAGTTAAATCAGCTTGGATCTTGTTGACCTGCAGATTCTGATTCACTGTGTCTGGGATGAAACCTGCCATTCTGTTTCTAGTGAGTTCTCAGGTGATGCTTATGCCACTGGTCTGGAGACTAACTTTGAGAAGAAAGGATCAAGGTTAGTGGTTCTCTGCTTTGGTTGCACGTTGGAGCTCCCTGGGAGATTTAAAAACACCAATACCTGTATCCCACGTCCAGAGATGCTGACTTAATTGGGGTGAAATTTTTGAAAACTTCCCGGGTGGTTCTAATGTTTGTTCAATTGGTCTGGAGCAGCAGTTCTGATATTTCAGGGTATACCAGATTCCCCAAGGGGGGTTGTCGAAATATATGCTGCTGGTCCTGTAGTGTCTGATTCAGTAAGTCTGTGTAGGGCCTGAGAATTTGCCTTCCTAAAACATTTTCCAGGTGATGTGATGCTATTGGTACAGAGGAACACACACACTGAGAGCCACCAGGCTAGAAGCAAAGACAGCATGTGAATAAGGGAGTTGCAGTAAAATGTGGGCAGTTCAATGATGGAATCAGGCACAGATGTATCAGCAGACAGTAACCTGGGTTAGAAAAGTTTTTTTGTAGGAGGTGATGTCTGAGTTGGGTTTAGGAGGATAAAGAAGGGTGGAAAGGAGTCATGAACAAAACAATTTTAGTCAGAACACATACAAAGGTACACAGAGATAAAAGGGCAAGATGTATTTTGGGGATTTCATGAAGTTTAACGTTGTGGGAGCAAAAATCGAGAGTAAAGCAGTTTCTACAAGACACAAGGTTTGATGAATAGGTTGGAACCGAGTCATGAGGTGCCTTCCATGCTTCTCTTAGACTTCATTCCCAAAGCAGTGGAAGCCAGTGAAGGGGAGGGCTCAGGTCAGCTTGACAGAGGATGGAGGATAGTGATAGTATGTCCGAGAAACAACAGATGCATCCAGAAATAACTGGACAACCTCAGGATGAAGACACTGGAGACATAAACCTGGGCAGTTGGGGGCCCAGGAGAAAAGAGTGGGATGGACAGAAACAAGTGCTGTTCATTTGACAGCAGTACCAACCTGACATTGGAGTTGGGATCAGGGAAAGTTGGATGAATTAACCAGATTGGTGGTGGCACCAAATAAACATGGAGAGAGGTATTTGAGGGTGGGCTGGGGATAGGATAGAGGAGGCAATAAGGAAGTTGTGAATACTGAATGTGTCTGGTAGGCAATTAGATGTATGGCTCTGCAGCTTAGGAGGGGGGGCTCCAAGCAGGTGGTAATTTAAATGCCAGGACAGAGCAGATTGTGCAGAGAGGGAATACAGAGTGAAAAGAAGACCCAGGGAGTAGTTAAACACTGTTGTTGCATATAAAATACCCAGATTTTGAGGCTAAAAGGAACACTGATTATTAATTTTATTCCCAAGTCTGCCATTTGGTCAGGGCTCAGTGGGGATAGCTCTACTCCACATACTTGCAGATGGGGCAACCTGGAGAATCCACTTCCAGGATGGATCTGTGGAGTTTTGTATGGCTGGCAGGCTGGTGCTGGCTGTCAGCTGGGAGTTCTGCTGGGCCTGTGGGCAAGGGGCCTCAGTGACCTCCTCACCTGGCGCTCTCTAGATGCTTGGGCTTCTTCCCAGTATGGCTGCTGAGTCCCAAAAGAACAGCGAGGAAACTATCACCTTTTATGATCTACCCGTAGAAGTCACACCATCACTTATTGGCTTTCAGGAGCCCAGCCCTCCTTAAGAAGAGGTCACATTGGCCCCACCTCTCAATGAAAGGAGAGTCAAAGTCACATTGTGAGAACAGCACATGGATGGGAGATACTATTGTTGGAAAATATACCTGCTACACCCCGTGCTTTTGGGAGAAGTCTGAGGGGGAGAGAATTAGCTTAGATACCCTGCTTGCGAGTCTGTTTAGGCTACTCAAAGGGTGCTCTGCAGAGAAGCAATAGCAGCCTCACCTGGGGCTGGTTAGAATGCAGCTTCCCAGCCCAGCCTCCAGGCCTGGATTCTAGATGCCCGGGTGATGCATCTGCACACTAGATCTGAGAAATAGCTCTCTAGACTGCATTAGCTTCACTCGTGGCTGAGGCCGCCCAGGGCATCATCCCAGGTCTCGATTGCTGTGTGATGTCCCCCTGCGCCTCGTCTCCAAGTCCGCTGCACACGACGTGTCAAAATTGCGTTCCACAGGGACACCTCAGTAGCAGGTGCAAGGGTTTATGGAGCAGCGTGCACGCACTTCCTCCACACTCTAATCGCTGGCAGGGCTCGGAGGGGAAAGTGTTTTTCTAGAACATGGCAAACATCTTCTGACAACAGGCTGGTCCCAGCTGACTGGCAGACGGGCACTGGGAGAGAGCTGCACAACTCATTACCTTCCTGCTCAACGACTCAGCCCGGGTGTTCAGGAAAACGCAACATATTCAGAATGCCCTTGGAAGCCCCACTAACCCTATGGGCCAGGACACAGACCCTTAGGCCATCTGCCCCTGGCAACAGCTTAAAAAATAGCTTCTGTTCTCATTTTTCAGGGCTCTGTACAGCAAGCAAAATAGAGATGGCTCTTGGAACAAATAAAAACCTACAGCCCTTCCGCGTGCTGATATGTGAGGGTCGCTAGTCAATTATGGATACTGGTGACCTGAAGACTGCTGCCACCAAAAATGGAACATCTGACCCTCTGGGTCCATTTACTCATCAAAGACTTTTGAGCTCTGATGCGGTACCAGGTGCTGGGATGTCGCCGTGCACAGGCCCCCTCCCTCCCTGCGTGACTCAGGAGTGGATGTAAAAGCAGAAAGCCACATGGTAGGGTTATGAAACAGGGTGGTGGCATTCAGCCTCACCAGCCTGTTCCAAGCCTGAGTCCTTTCGATTCTTCATAATTGCCCTCAGGCTCTGTGGTGGTGCCACTGTGAATGTCAGGCCTGGCAGAGATGGGGGCTTTAAGTGTCTTGGCCTCTGAAACGAGAGTCTGTGCGGGCCAGTCCTTCCCTCCTCATTCTGCCTGATAGGGAGAGGCCAGCACCGGCTTGAGGGACAGTTCCCTCACTGGCAAAAGGCCCCTGCCTCTGCTGCCACTATCAGCAATTCACATTCCTGCAGTACTTTGTATCTTTCGAAGTCCTTCTAGAGGCAAAATGCCCCTTAAATACTCGAATCCCCCTAAATGCTAAGGTTAGTTTGATGGACAATGAAGTTGGTGCTGCAAGACTCAGCCTAGCTCTCTGGCCATGGTCTCAAGATCCTTCACCTTATACCTGCTTCTCCAACTTCCCTGTGCTATGGTCCTCTTGGAACTTGTTAAAGAACAGACTGATTCAGGGGGGTTCTGGGGTGGCATTGGATATTGGGCGTTTCTAGCAAGCTCCCATAGGATGTTGATGCTGCTGGTTCTAGGACCATACTTGGGGGTCTAGAGCAGGAGGGGGGGATTGCAAACTGCTCTTTTCATAAGTAAGTTTATTGGGCATGGCCACACCCACTTGTTTTGTCTATGGCCCGTGGAATGGTGGAGTTGAATATTTGCAACAGAGACTGCACAGCCCGCCAAGCCTAATGTATTTACTTCTCTGGCTTTTTACAGAAAAAAGTTTGCAGACTGACCCCTGCTCTAGAGTCAGTTAAGGCTGTTGATTCAAATCCCCCAGACCCAACCCCCAGAGATTCTGATTCTGTTGCTCTGGGGTGCAGCTTGGGGGTGGGGATATTGAAGGTCTCCCAGGCGATGCAAACAGACCACAGGCCCCAGTGGGTTAATGGGAGCACCTTCCTCCTTCCTTTCCTTGCCTCCTCCCAAGTTCAGCCATGTGACTTTCATTTTTAGATTTGGAATTTGCAGCTGATTTCTGCAGCTGCTTTGGGAACAGATTTTAAGGAGAAAGTTAGAACGCACAGCTGAGTGCTGTGGCTCCCCCGCCCCCAGCACATTTATATGCAAATAGCCAAGAGCCTTGTTTTTGCAAGCACTAAAATTGAATCAGAATCCAGAGATCTTTTTATGTTGCCTAACCTTCCGTGGTGATTTTCCCCTTTGCTTTTCTGGGCGCATTTCTACCTGTCTTTTGTTTTTCTTCTTGCATCCTCCAGTGCATGGTCAGCCTTTTGCAGCCTCCGTATTCATCAAAACAGATTAAGCCTCATTTTCATAGGGCTGTATTTGCTGGGAGAGGTTGGGATTTAGCATTTGCCAGTTTCCACAGGGAAGGAAGGGAACATCCTACTTTGCAGCAACAAGATAAAATTGTTTGAAAAAGAAACAACCTGAACCTGACAGTGGAGGCAAATACTTGTCTGAAGGTGGAGGTGATTTTAAAAATCCCATTTGATCTCTTTCCTTTTCCCAAAGGGGCAGGGAAGGATTTTGGAACAACAGCTGCCTTTCTGAGTGCTGATCCCTTCCAGGGGGAAGAGACAGATTATTCTAGAAGAGCATCTTTCAGAGTCCCTAAGGATGTTTTTCTTGTGACCCTGTGATCACATTCCCACTTGCTCAGACCTTGTCTCTGATCCCACCCAGAAGACAGTCCCCTTGGACCTTGGGCTGCAGACTCCCTGGGAGGAGCGGACCCAACCTTGGAAAAGATGGGCCTTTTTGCACCCCTCCGACAATTTTGCTCTGGGCAGAAGAAAACTTTAAAGCAAAGTTCCCTGAAAACTTTCAAAATTCAAGGTGATGAGTCTCAAACCTGGTTGTGCTTTAGAATCATCTAGAGAGTTTTTACAAAGTGCCTCTAGCCAGTCCTTGGGTCCCCAACATGTGGATGTATGAGTCTAGGGTATAGCCTGGGCAGTGGTATTTTTTTTTCTTACGTTTTATTTTGAAATAATTTAGACTTTAAAAAAAGATACAAGAAGAGTACAAAGAAATACTATGAATCCTTCTTCCAGCTTTTGCAACTGTTAATAATTTATATAATCACAGTACTATGATCAAAATCAGGAAATTAAACTTATAGATGAAAAGGTGTGTACTTTAGACCTACTCGCATTTCGCCAGTTGTCCCAATACTGTGCTTTTCAAAGATCTTGCATTGCATTTAGCTGTTGTCTTCTTAGTCTCAAATCTGGGACAATTCCTCAGTCCTTCTTTGTCTTTCATGACCTTGACACCTTGGAAAAGTACTGGCCAGGTATTTTGTAGAATGTCCTTTAATTTGCTTTTGGGCAGAGTGTGATGGTGACAAGCTCCCTAGATGACTCTAATATGCAGCTAAGATTGGGGACAGTGATCATTATACTTAGCAGTTACCCCTTAGGGTCATCAGAAAACTGGGCTGGGAGCTGGAGAAGAAATTAAGGACAACGGAACCTGGATTGACCTCCGGTTCAGTCTCTCCCTGGATCTTTCTCTTGGACCTCTTTGCTTTCTTCTTCTTCTTTTTTATTTTGTGTCTCTTTCCACCTCTCTATCCAGGTACCAAATTAGAAACATTTGGTACCAGCCCAACTCCTTCATGCCACATTGACACAGAGTCACTTTCAAAGTTGGAGCGTGTTTCTCCTCTGCTTAAAGTCCTGTGAGTACGACTCGTCTTCCTACTCGGCTCTCTGTGATGGAACCTGGGTCCTGCTCCAGCACCCTCTCTCCCTCCACCTCCCCAGGAACCGGCCCCTAAGCCTTTGCTCTTGCTGTTCCCTCTGCCACCTGCTTGTCTTTGGGAAGGCCATGTAGCTGGTGCCCTCACTTCCTTGAGGTCTGTCCTCCCTGGCCTTTACCCACCTCTCCCCCAGGTCCTCACATTGCCCTCCCCTGCTCCATGCAGAGGGTGCCTTGGCCTGTTTCGGTTACCGCGTGTCTCCAGAGCCTAGGCTAGGGGCTGACCCAAAGCAGAGGCTCAATACGTGTTTGTTGAAGAGAATTGAAGTTGAAGAGAATTCTAAAAAGTTGCATTATTGACTGAGGGCAGATTCCATGTATGATACTGAGTAAAATTATTGCAAGTTCTCTCTCTTTATCAGCTACCCAGCCCCATTGAGTAGGTTGCCCCCTTCCCTTCTGGCACCTTCCCCTTTGCCACGTCCCCTGTTTCTTCTTCACAAGAAAGATGGCCCCAGAGATGAGCCAGCCCATAAATTCCTCTCCCTTCCACAGGAGTGGGAGCAGATTGTCAAATACGCATACTTTCTCTTTTATCCTTGTCTCAGTGATAAGTTAAGAACGTTTGGGTCCCCCGTGTCACCCCGGCAAGTCTTCCTACAGTGGCTTCTTGAAGTTAAATTCTTCTGCTGGTGTGTGAGAGGGAGGAAGGAAATCAGATACCCTTTCTTTGTAAAAACAATCGTAATTATTTCTGCATGCCAAGCAATGTGCGTGTGTGCATATAAAATTTACCTTTATTAAAATCCTAAGTGGTAAATAATTATCACTGTTTTACACATGTGACAACAGAGTCTTAGAAAGGTGAAGTCAGCTAGCAAACCACAGGGCTGAGATTTAAACCCAGATTTCTTTTTATGTCCCAACCAGTGCTCTTAATACTCTTAGATATTTGGTCAGCTGCCTAAAACCTAACGGAAATAGAAGGAAGCTGGCACCTTGTGGGCAACACCACCAGCTTTGGATTGCTTTAGGGACTGGAAGAGCACAGATATTCTGACTTTAGAAACTGAGAATTAGATACATGACTAAATCATTAACCAGTTCTGTTTATCCTTCTTCATTTTCATGTGGACACATCTGCCAATCATTTCAACATAGCATGATGGTTCTCCAAGTGTAATTTATGGGATGTCAGTAGCAGCCATGTCACCTGGAAGTTGTTGGAAGTGCAAAATCCTGACTTCTCATCCAGGACCTCTTGAATGAGAAACTCTAGGTCGGGTTCCAGGATATGTAATTGATCAGGGCTTCCAGATGATTCTGGTACTGGCCCAACTTTGAGAGCCCCTACTGCAGTGGTTAGGATAATAACCTCTGACTTCAGACACCTTGTGTTTACATAACAGGCCTCCCTGCTTACTGGCTGTGTGGCCTTGTGCAAATGACTTAGTCTCTTGGCATTTCAGTTTGCTTATCTATACCATGGGAATAACAATAGTACCTACCTCGTCATTAAGATTAAATGGGTTAACATACATAAAGTTATTTAAATAATGAATAGTGCTATTGGACATTAGCTACTTGCATATTCTCTGTTCATACTTATTGTGCTTTTTGTTGACCAAAAACAAACAACAAAAAAACCCCAATATTTTCTCCCCTCCCCCCATCCTTTAAAGAGGACCCAGCACCTCTGAGGATGCAGCTGTGTAAGTCTTTGCCAGACTAGGCTGCTCAAGACTCTAGGCTGAGCTGTGGAATGCCAGCACCTGGTATCAGGTGAAATGGAACCCGAAGACATTTCAGTTTGCGTCAGGAATAACTCAGACCTACGCAGTGGAGCAGGAAGCATTTGGTTACTAAATGCTGTATTCCTGTGTCTTTGGACTCTGCAGATAAAGAGTCCTGTGAACCAGCTCTGCTGGGCCCCTCAGCACTTGTTTGCAAAATGAATGGTTCCATAAAAAGGATGATCACTCAAGACACAGTGATATTTACCTAGCTTTTGCCTCCTGACTCCCTGTGCAGAACCAAGTGACTCAGACAAGCTTGGCACTAAAGGCCAAGACAGTCAGGAATGGGCTCTGTAGCAGAATGTCCGGAAACTGATTGTTATTCATACCACAGCCCAGCCTTGTCAGGAGGCCAGGGACAAACAGAAATGTTGTTCTTCTCTGGAACATTTCGGGAAGCTGCATTTACAACAGATGCCCTCTCCCTTGAATGCCTGAAAGAAATAAGCATGGGCTGACTAAACTGACTGGCTCTTTCCATTTTTTCTGGGGATATTGAGAGAGGGAAAATTAGAAACGGGGGGCTATCTATAGAAGGGAAATGTGATAAAGTTATTTTAAAGTTTATCTGAAGCACTAAACAAGATGTAATAGTCAAGAACATTCGAAAATGAAGAGTGGGAGCATTATGTTTGTCTTAGCACATACTATGTGTGTGTCATCAGCACATATTGTAAAATTATAGTAATTAACACAGAATAGTATTAGAGAAATGAAAGGAAGATGTTATGAAGAAAATAGATCATTGTATGAATGTACATGTCAAAGTAATAAACTCTCAGGGCAAAGGGATCTGGATGTATTATTTCATAATTGGTGCTAAGACTATTTTTAAAGTTATTTGACCAAGTTACTCCTCACTAAATATCATATACCAAAATAAATTCAAGGTGCATCAAAGATGTAGGTATAAAATGGAGTCTCACAAAAACACAAAGAATAAGAAAAGTAAACTAAAAAATGTAGGTGAACATCTGGAACATTTTTCTCTCTCTAGACAGGGTAAGACTCTTGAAGTTCAAAAGCTGTACATTTTAAGAACTTAGAAAAATCAGACATACTCACTGTCCCTGGACCGGGTCGTCTTTTGATTTTCTTAATAACAAATAAAAAGTTGGTTCTAGAACAAGCAATGGAGGCCAGACAAAGGCTTATTCTACTACATCCTCAGGCTTCTATCCAAGATAGTGCAGAACACCATTCACATTTCTTTCCACCCCACTAATAAACCATCTGCTCAATGCAGGATTGCTTTGATAGGCTAAGATATCCAGGTGACACTCCCCTCCTAAGCTGATATGGCTCACTAGGTCTTGGGGAATGGAATAGAGGGCGTGTCCCCAGCACATAGCTATGTCTCAAAGGAGGGAAGGTAGTAGCAATGCCAGGTAGTCATCAGGCACATTTTATTTTCCTGCCAGATACTTGGCCAAACTACATTTTCTAGGAGTTCAAACAGAGCCAGTTGACTGAGTTGTGACCAATGAAATGTGGGCAGCAGTTATGTGCAATCCCTCCAGTGCCTGACTCAGAGCAATCTCCATTCTCTCCTCTTATTCCATGGTGACCCTGAAGGCCACATGCTGAAGGTGACAATACCACAGGAGGGTAGTCTGTAGGAAAGATGCTCAACTCCCAAGGGGCAGTGAGAAAAGTTGAAAATTCAATCTTCCTTGTGTTCAGCCATAAACATGTCATTGTCTTCCCCAGGTAGTCTGGACAGTCCTAACTAAACAGCCCCTGGTTGCCCTCTACCATCAGGTAAAAAGATGGACCATGACAACACAAAACACAATGCTTACTTAGCTTGAGGAAGGAGCAATGAACAGATTTCACTCTGCTCTTGTGTAGAATATGGAATAGGCATGATTTCTGAACCAAAAGAAAGCTCTGACAATAATCTTTGCAAATACTATTTGCTCTTCCATTGTTTTTCATATTTAATGAGGACCTAATGTGTCAGGTACCATTCTGGTGCTTGGTAACTCAGTGAACAAAACAGATAAAAATCCCTGTCCTCATGTAGCCTACCATTTCCTCATGGAGCAGGGGGAGCTTTTCAATATTCTTTTAAAAATGAATTTAATAAGGAAATTATGTGATAAGCACATGGAAAAGGGAAAAAATAGAGGTGGTGAGGAGGGCCAGAGCTGAGGTTGTTCACAGCATTAGAGAGGAGGATTATGGCACTGAGAAAGCTTTAAGCTGACTTCAAGGATGTGAGTAAAGTAGCTATATGTATATATGGAGGAAGAGAATTCCAGAATGGCTGGTGCAAAGGTTTGAGGTGAAAAACATGCCTGGCATGTTTGAGGAGACCAGTGCAACTGGAGAGAAGCAGCCCATGAGGGAGAATAGGAGGGATGAATTTGCAGAGGTAAGGGGGAAGGGAACACAGTGACATTGCATGGGGCCCTCAGGATATTATAAGAATTTTGTTCTTTACTTTGAGATAATTGAAGAGTCATTCAGTTACATGAGCCAGAAACCTCAATGTTGCTTATTGGCTTTCAAAGTCATTGGGAAGACACTGATTTGTCCATTTTGGCTCACATGGGCTCTCTAAACCAATCATAGAGGGTAGGGAGATAAAGTCCTGTGATTGGCTATCATGGGTCCCCTGTCCATCTGGCCAGAGACTAGGACAGGTCAGCTCCAGCAATTGGAGAAAAGGAATTTTCTACTAGGCTGAAGGTCTTCATCAGAAGCAGCAGCAGGAATGGATGATTAACACGTAAAAATAATATCAACTCCAAAAGTGATGAGAGCCAGCACAAAGGGAAAGAGCATAGAAATGTTGAAAAGAAGTCTGTGTGTCAAAAAATAATCACAAATCAAAATTATAAAGCAAAACATAAATAGAAAATTATATGTAGGAAGTATGACAGAAAGATAATACTATCAATATATAAAGAGCTCATAAATGCCAATAAAAAAACCAAAATGCCAAATGACAGGTGACCAGACAATATTGGCTGACTAATGCCCCAATTAGGAAATAGACATAGCTGACAGAAATCTGTCCACCTTCATTAGTGAATAAAGATCCTAGTTAAGCAACAATGACAAATCTCTTCTCATGATGTGTTTTAATACTGATGTTTATAGGGCCCTCAAAGTCAGTGAGGGTTCTACAGAATGGAAATTTGTAATTTCTAGCAGTATGACTTTGCAAAGTAATTTGTTACTCAGTACCAAGCGTTCATGAACCTGAATATCCTCTTTTGGAAAATGCCCTGATGTAAGCAAACATTTATGACCAAAAGTGCCCCTTGTAATTTCATTCAAAATTGAGGAAACCTTCAAGTAATGTAAGTGGCATAGAATAGGGAAATAGTAATACAATTTATAGCCATATGATGAAATATTTTTAAATGACTTAGGAAAATCCTTGATTGACAAGAAAATGCTTGTGATACAACCAACTGAAAAAGCAGAAAACAGTAGTATTCAATTATGAAAATAATATGAAATGAAACTGAGGATATTACATATGATTATTCCCTAGTTTTTGACAATTTACGCATATTACTGTGATATATTGATATATAGGTAGATATATATGGTTAGCCCAGGTAACTTTTTGATATCTTTTCTCATTTCTGCTACGAATTTGTGTTATATAGGATTTCTGCTTTATATTTTATTAATTTTGGTGAATTTTACTTGAAAAATCTTTAATTTCTTTGTCTTATTATTGGTTAGTTATGCATAAAATTTAATTTCATCATACTTAAAATTTATAGGTTGCTTTCCTTTAAAATTATTCATGAGAGTTACTGAAGATTTATCTATTTTAATGGATTTTTCAAAGAACCCATAGATTTATTTTAACATTTTACTGTTTTTAAAATTTCTCAGTTATATCTATATATCTGTATATTTTTATATCTATATCTACATCAAGTCTTCCTTTTTTGGATTTTTTTTCTCAGATCTTAATTTGAATACTTTTAAAAATAATTTTTCACTTTTTTCATTTTTAATGCAAAAAATGGTCTAAATATGTACTGTTAGAGCATTTAAGACTAAATTTTCCTCGAAGTAATGCTTTGGCATTATTTCACATTATTTATAGTATTTGTCTTAGTTTGTTCAGGCTACTATAATAAAATACCTTAGAAGGGGTAATTTATAAAGCAATTTATGGTTCATAGGTCTAGAGGCTGGGAAGTCCAAGATCAAGGCACCAGCAGCTTTGGTGTCTGGTGAAGGATCTCTTCCTCATGAATGCCACATTGTTTCTGTGTTCTCACATGACACAAGGAGTAAGGCAGCTACCTTCAGTCTCTTTTACACAGGCAAAATTCCCTTCAGGAGGGTAGAGCCCTCATGACTTGATCACTTCTCAAAAGGCTCCACCTCTTATGGCTATCACATTGGGTATTAGGTTCCAACATATGACATTTTTAAGGAGTCACCAACATTCAGACCATAGCAAGTGTTATTGTTTTTGTTATTTTCCAAATAGTCTGCAATTTTATTCTTGATATTCTCTCTGAAAAAACATTCAGAAAATTATTTTTAAATATAGCTAACTACTGTTTTAATATTTACTGGTTAATTGCTAGTTTTATTGCATAGTGATTTAAAAACAAGGCCTTTAAGAGGAGGGGACAAAAATTTAAGTGGCAAGAAATAGCCTCAGTGTGGAGTTTAAATCTTGACTCTGACTGAATCATTTATTCCAAAATGAGTATTTCACACTGGAAAAAGATTAGATACCTTTAATTGACAAATCTAAATTATTTTCCCACAATCCCCTCTGATCACTTGGCTAGAGCTTAGAAACAAGGTAAGCTCGGTTATTGGTGGTGGTGGTGAGGAGGGGGGGAGCTATTATTTTTTTACATCTGAGTTGTGACATATATGTATACTGGTATATCTTTTATCCCTGACCCATATACAAATAAACAACTACAAATTATTACAAATGTTCTGAAGTAGCAAATATGGGGATGGGGTTAGGTAGGCAAACACAAGTTGGAAAAAGGGAGCTATATGAAATAGGATAGTTAGGGGAAGGCATCACTAAGAAGTGACATTACAACTGAGATCTCAAGGATGACCAGGTACTAGATCAGTGAGAATGGGAAGGGTTGGAGGCTTTAAGGATGGGAAAAGCTTGGCCTATTCTAGAAATTGACAGAAAGCCAATATGCTGGCAGCATTGGAAGCCAAGTTGAGAGAGTCACACAAGATGAGACTGGAGAAGGAAGATCATACAGATTCCTAGGCTTTATTTTGATGGCATATGTATCAGTTAGTATAGGTTAGGTTATGCTAGGGTAACAAATGAGCCCCAAATCTCAAAACACAGGTTTATTTCTCAGTCATGTCACCTTCTCAATGAAGGTTGCCACATCTTCACTCTAGGATCTATGCTGACAGATCAGCCTGTTTGGAATGTTCCTGATCATTACAGTAGAGTAGGGAAAAAAGGCATGAGTCTTCATGCTTCTAACTGAAGTGACACGTGCCATTTCTACCCACATATTGAACAAAGTAAAGTTATATAGACATGTCCAATTTTAGCAGGGCAAGGAAGTATATTCCTCCCCCAGGGAAGGGAAGTACATATTGGTATAATTAACTCCTTGTAGATCTATGTCCTTCCATACATATTAACTGAGAAGTAGAGAGAACTATAACTCCTTTTTCCTTATAGACTCACTACGGATATTATCAGAGAAAAGATGACTTTAAAAAATGTACATCGAGTGTTAGTATTCATGTACATGTGTTCTAAGAACTCAGGCTCCCCACTAATTCTCTAAATTATAGCAAAACAACTTTCTCGTCTTCATGGGTCCCTAATTTGGGGGCAAAATTTAAATCGACTTCAGTAGAATAGGATTTTCTATTTACTACCTAATTGTAAGGATCATCTATTTTTTTCATAAAGAGGCCTGAGCTGGAGAAAGGGCTATTTGCCTATCGTATCCAATAGCAGAATCTGTACTTTTCCAAATGACAAAGTATAATATCTTGGATCCCAGCACTTTATTCATGTTTAAATTTTAAGAGAGTTCAAGTATGTGTTAGTATTTCCATTTTCCAAACCAAGAAATTGGAATTGGAGGTACCTTATTTCTGGAAACCTCAGAACTAGGCCAGAGTCTTGGCTAAAACAACATAAACAGGATGGGCGTCATTACCCTCTTAGCCCTGAGAGCCACGAGTGACGTTAAGCCATGCATTATGGTACCTCTGGTCGGTGTGAGGCACAGGGGCAGAAATGTTGGGGAAGAAACGTTACGAGTGAAAGGCAGATAGATGAAAAATTGGACATAGATGAAAAACTGCATCTAGTAGGGCTGGAATCATGTCAAATTGTCTTTACTGTCATTCTGAAGCATTTGTATTAAGGTGGCCCATTGTACCATAAGACTGTCCTGTCTACAATTTGTCCTCATCAAACCTTGTTTACTACTGGAAAAATGCTTCTCTAGTACTGGAGTTTGAAAAACGAATTCTCCTTAAACTATTAAATCTCTAGCTTCGTTCGATAAAGCGGGTGACTTTCTTTAACGCCTTCTAGAACAATAACTGTGATAGCACCTTTTCTGCAGGAGATGAAGGGAACTAAATTTGGTGGAATGCATATTTCCATTTTCAAAAGAACACTGGGTTTTTCCCATATTGATTTTTGCTGGTCCATTGCCGAGTTCTTAATAACTGTGTGATTTGGTCATAATTCCATCAACAAAAGAGCAGGGAGGGCCATGGCTGCTGCGGTCACAGCCACATAACGACTGACTCAAAGTGTTTACGAAGAATGACGGGTTCTGAAAAACAGACCCGAATGTTCATGGAGCCATTGGCTTTATCTCAACAACTTATATCTTAGACCTCAGAGGCTGTTGCTAGGGTAATTAATTATCTAGTATTTAGAGTAAAACTTAGACCCTGAGATTTCTGTCTATATAAACTACTCAATAGATTAAAGTTTGAAAAGCATAGCCAAAGCACTGACCAGTCTCAGCAAGGGAAAAATATCAGTAAGTGAAAACTGACTTACAGGGGCAATTTTAAATACACATATTTGCAACTTAATAGTATTAAATGAACATTTCGAGTTATTACTGTTCATAGCTAAAGAACAAATTTCACAAAAATTCCATGTTATCCTTTCAAACAAATTTTATTTGTATTTCGGCTCTAACAAATATAGTATGAAGGCAACAGTCGTTTAAGTTTTTTAGTGTTATGGCACAGATGAAAAGAAACAAAGAGATTTAGAAGCAGTCCAGCATTTCAATGCTGGTTTAACAAAAGAGGCACATATTATCCTATTTAGCAGTTTATACCACATATCAGAAGACATTTTTTGTTTCCTTGCAAGCAACAGACTACATTTATTTGCATTAAGTAAAAACATATCTTGATCAAGAAAATTACTTTTTTTTTCTGATTTTCCTTTATATCACAAATGTCAGGGTAAGGCAAATCCTTAATGAATCATATGATAAAAACCCTATTCCCCAAGAAAATATATTGAACATATTCTGCTAACTTTATTTTTCAAAGCAAAGCCGACATGCGCCACATACAGAGAAATGTCTTTTCAAATCAAGTGCATCAAGCAGAACTGTATTAATTCACAAAGAGGCTTTTCAGTGTTTCATAGAAAGATATACAATTAGCTGCGGTGATTAATATGTGACCCAGTATCACAGGCAGTGATTCAGATGCCGCCTTTGTAAGCTTTTATGAAAGAAGGCTTGTCCATCATCTGAATAGTTAACCAGCTAGAGGAAAAGCCCTTTGTCTCTCCTACAGTGAGGACCTTTTTAATTAGAACTACTGTGTTGAAGGCTTCCTTCGATCCTCTGTATGCAAACATGACTAACATAGGGCTATTTTCCTCCCTCCCTCCTGTAACCCTTCATGCCAATAGCCTGGTTGAAGCAAGGTTGGAAATTAACATCCAGAATTTACGTGCAGGAGAATCAATCAGCTTTTGGAATCTATTCCATTGTACAGCCCGTGCAATGACAGCACCAACAGAGAAAGCTTTCCTGTGCTGAGGTGTCTTTGGTCTGGCCAATAGTTACATTTTGAATAGTTCACCATTGAATTGGAAACTAACTTCATTATTTATTTGAAAGCATAAAATTGTATGGCCAAATAACAACCAAAAAGCATGACAAAGCAAAAATGAAAACACAATCTAATTATAAAATGAGGTTTAAACAAATTGAGGAGTGGGTCTGATGATATTTACTCCTCATTCTCATAATTTCCTGGATGCAAAGATTACTTTCCTTTTTGTACAGTTTTCAGGCAGAAAACTCCCTCCTCCCGTTCCTACCCCACCTACATTTAAAATGAATGAATAAAATGGCTGGCATGGATGATAAGGAGAATGCCAGGACTGGGATAATTTTAATCCCAGCTGTCCCTAGCAGGGACATTAGGTCTCTTTCATCTTTGTTCATTAGAAAACTTCCATTCCTCTCATCCCCTTGTGTTGTTTTCAACTGTAACTCATTACTGAGGCTGAGTAACACTAACATTTGGGAATCACAAGAAAAACGAGTGCCTAGCAGATTGCACTTGTCAAGCACTTCACAAGAATGATGGCAACTCTCAACTGAGTTATAAAGATGGCATGGAATGTAGAAACTATCAATATTTGGATGGCATCATTTCTTAGATTCTTTAAAATGAGCCTCTTTCTTTTCTAGAAAGCAATGTCTAATGGCAGTGGAGGGTATATATGCTTCCATATCAAACTGTGGAGTAATGGCAGGAGAAATGGCCATGTTTCAACATCTTGAAGTCACTTAGATGCCATTGCTGCCATGTCGACAAGTGGCTTAAAAATATAAGGGGTGTTAAAACATATTACATATGCAGAATTATAACTTGCTAATTTTTTCAATATATCAAATTAGCCATCCAGAAGGGGCAACAAAATTCAGAAAGGTCAAAACAAAAGTCATAGGAAGATAAGAAGGTATATTTTCCATAGAAGAAAGGGCAAAACTGAAGAATTCGATGGAATATTTAGAAAGCACAACCTCATTTTGTTTTAGAACTACTACTCAATTTAATCACTCTTTTTCTTCCTCTGATAAGAAAAACAATATAAATAACTTGTAATCCCAGAGCCCTTATAAAGAAGTTGGGTTTAAGGTATGCAATAAATGATGTCAGTTCCCACAAAAAACAATGGAATGGCCTTGGAACCGCGGGGAGGCTGTGGGAAGCAGGTGTCTTGCCTTATGTTGGTTCTGGGACAGGCATTTGCAATGATGCCTGGCCTCCCTGGGCTGTCACCCTGTTCCCATGGTATTGCTGGCATCTTAGGTTGTTAATAGTGTTGCTCCCCTTCAGGACCATATACTGTTGGTTCTCTGGGTGAGTGGACCAGCCATCAAATCAGCCTTGGACTTGGCCTGAGCAAATCAAACCATTTAAACACAGGCCAGGAAGCCAGAACTGTAAGAAAATCTCTAATTGCCTCTAATTTCAAACGAGACTCTGGTTAGTGGGTCATCAAACCTTGGGAAAAGACAGGATGTTCTTTTGCAAAAAACATATGAGGAGAGATTTTGAGTGAAACTTTTACCATTTGTAAACTTAAGTTTAGGTCCTAAACACAACACCCCTTCTCTTGCTAATAACTGAAACACCTGGCAAAAGTGCCATCCCTTATAGTTGTGTAGCAGAGTTGCCTCTCATCAGAGGGCTCCGTGCTGAAGCACATGGCAAAGATCTCATGAACCAAGGAAGCTCTGCTGAAAGTCAATGTCAAAGAACGATGCACCTGCCACCCTGGCTATAAAGGAAAAGACCTTGATGGCCGCCAGAGTCCAGCTTCCTTGCTGTACCTCTGCACTCTGCTCTGGATTCAGTTTAGCTTCCATCTTCCTCATTAACCACATAGAACAAACTGTGTACCTGGGGGAATCCCTGAATAAAATATATTCAAATCATCGTCCGGATGTTTTCCAAGTGGTTTCTGCGGCTTTTGCTAATTTTCTATTCTGCCTCTTTTGTCTGTGGATTATACTGCTGTTGGGCTTGGTGATTTCTGAAATTTAGCCTGCAGCTTATCAAATAATTGTCTTCCTTCTCTTTCTTTGAAGAAACCACTGTGTGACCAGCTTTGTGAAATAACCAAGAAAGCAGATAGGGGCCAGGACGCACAAGTGTGAGTGTTAAACCGAGCCACTGGGACCCTGGAGTGAAGTTGTCAGAGAAAAGACAGAAATGACAAGGATAATGCCTGAAAGATGCGTTAACATGGGTCCCTCCACCAAATTAAGGAAAACATTTTTTCTTTCTTTTTCTGCAGGTAAACAGAACAAAATGCAGCTAGAGAAATTAGAGCAAAGGATTCCCTGTCCTTTCATGGGACTTGCTTTCCCCCCACCCCCACCCTGCTCCACACCACGTGGCGCTATCTTCCCGAACTCCCCCTGGGCCAGGAGAGGCCTTGCAATGCTGAGGATTGTCATTTGGTTCCATTTCTTTGTTCCTTTACTTCATCTTGTGCCCCTGCTGAAGACAAAGAGAAACCATTTGTTAGATTAAAGATAAGACATCTTCACAGGTTTAGCAAGGAATATCTTTTTAACACAGCTATTTAAATGTCTCTCACCCCTCAAACAGGCCTAGGAATATCTTATTTGACTATCAAAGAGCTTTGGATATCTGAGTTGTAATTGCTGGCACATGATATCTTTAAAGAGCATATAAATCACTGCTAATAAATGCGTGCCACATTGACAATGAGCTTTGGCTGATGGGGATGATTAAATTTAATTCTTCAAAGTATTCTTTGAAAAACCTAACCTGGAATCAACCTGTCCTCCTTTTGTGGGCCCATTCACATGCTCTAATTTCTAGGGATCAGCATATAGATAATCATAACAATTTACATAATGCTGATTTGCTAAAGTCCTTGATGGTTATGCCACCATTTGAGGCCTTACTTATTAAGTATCTGCTGTGTGAAAACTCCAAGAAGACAATGTGTCCTCAAAGAACCTATATGCTTTTTTTTTTTTTTTTTTTTTTTTTTTTTAGATTTTTAAAAATTGATGTGTAATCCACCTACAGGGAAATGCACAAACCTTAAGCATACAGTTCAATCTGTTTGGGAAAATTCATACATTTAACTCACACCACCATCAAGATATAAAACATTCCTATCGCCCTAGAAATATCCCTTCCCTATTACCCTACTCCTGCTGAAACCAACAATTGATCTGATTTCTGTCACCATAGATTAGTTTTTCCTGTTCTAAAATTCCCTACAAATGGAATCATACAATTACCTCTTTGTATCTGGCTCCCTTTGTAACAGCAGCAGACCAATCTGGCTCGACTCTTCTGTGTCAAAGTTATGAGTTGTTTTTCAGTTGCTATGGACATTCCCCCAACTTGAGCATGCCCAGGTGAGCCAAGCTAGCAACCAGGGGCAGAACCTAAGTTCTTTGATGGAGAAGTGGGGACTGAATTAAGGAGTGCACACTGCTTGGCTGGATCCAGGGTCGAATCAGATGGAGCCCTGGCATTACTCTAGGGCAGCAGGATTCAGTCAGATCATGCCTCGCGGTATTGCCTCTTTATAAGATCCAATCAGATCATGCCTCATTACCCTGCACTTCTAAAAACCAGCCCAACCCTCTTGTTTGGTGACATACTGCTTTGGGAACTGTCCCCAGTGTGCTCCTTACTTGTGCCAAGTAATTAAAAAAAACCCTTGCTAAAATCGATTTGGCTTTGTCTATTGACTTAATACCTGCCAAGCCAACAAACCCTCCATTGGGGAGGCAACACTTTCATTCAGCATAATGTTTCTGAGAATTACTCATGTTGCTGCTTGTTAATAGTAATCTGTTTTTATGCTGACTAGCATTCCATGGTGTGGATATATCAGTTTTTTTTTTTTTTTTTAAATCCATTCCTCTGTTGGTAGACATTTGGGTTCTATCAAGTTTTGGGCTTTTGTGAATAAAACTGCTATGAATATTCTCATAGAAGGCTTTTTTAGATCTAGGTTTTCATTGCTCTCATTTTCCAGACAAATACTTGGGAATGGAATTGTTGGGTCACAGAGTAGATACACGCTTAACTTTATAAGAAACCAACAGTGATTTTTTAAAAGTGGTTGTATCATTTTATACTCTCAATAGCCATGTTCTAGTTGCTCCACATTCTCTGTAACTGCTGGTAGTGTTAACTTGTAACTCAGTACTAGTCAGGGTGCAGTGGTATTCTAGTGTGGTCTGTATTTTATATCTGCAATCCCTGGTTTTCAGTAATCTCCATCTAAATCAACTTAAACCTGGAAAGACTTGGTACCAACCATGTACAAGGCCCTACACTGCCTTCTTAGGAATAGTAGATAAAATGTAGGTTCTAAATACATTTTAACAACTGTTTGATTCTAATTAGGTAGCAGCTACCCTCTTTGGTTCCTATGTAGAGGTTATATACTATAATTTGGATGAGGACAAAGATAGTCTAATTTACTGACTCTTTGCTATGAGAAGAAAGTGATGCCCTTTTTATCACTAAGTGTACTAGGCTGGGACAATGTAGGGATAGAGCAGAAAGAAACACTATTTCAAAATCTTCATTAAAAATATATAGCATATATTGGATATGGTCAAAGTGGAAGACAGCACTGGGCTCAGGAAACCCTTGTTATAACAATGAATCAGCATGTGAATACAGGCAAATTGATAAACTTCTCCAGGCCTTAGATTAGTCATCTCTCCAAGGCCAAAATGACAGCAGATGATCTCTGAGCTAATTTTCTTTTCTGGTAGGCTATGAATCTTTAAAAAAAAAATAGCCTTTGAGGTATGTATGCATCTATAAAGCAATATCATGTTTGTTATAGATAATATTTAATGTATTCAGAAGTAGACAGGAGCAGAAAAATCCTTCATAATGCCTCTATCAACAGTAACTTCTATAGTTAATATTACGAAGTATTTCCTCACAGTATTTGTTTATATCTTTCAAACATATATAATCATAAATTTTAATTTTAATAATGAAAATTGCAATCATGAAGAAAACTACAGAAAACAATAACATGCCTATCATATATTGACTTCCATATATGTGTTGGTATTTTTCAAATATCTTTGTAATCTTTATTTTACTTAAAAAAATATTAAAGGTAAACTACTTACATATACATTACTTTACAGACAAAACTATGTGTGTTCCTTCCCAGAGTTAACTAAAATCTGACATCAGTGTGAACTAATAATTTACATGTGTTTGTACTTTTACACAGATATATATTGACAAATACATACAGAATAAAAATATTTTTATATTATAAAATGTAAATATAAATTTCATTTCACCCTGTTTTTAATCACCCATAATTAATTATCATTGTAATTTTTATAGTCTATTTGGGTTCACCTGTGAGTTTACCATTTTCTTGGCTTAGAATTGTTTCATGTACCTTACTCTTTCCTTTGGGTTCAACTTTCTTCTTAAACATGCATCCTTTAGTAGCTTTTACAGAAAGGTATGTGAGTTGCAGACTTTTTTTCTGAAAATGGTAGATATTTTCTTAAATGATAGTTAAGCTTGTATAAAACTCTATTGATAATTTTTTATCCAGGTTTTGAAGACTCATTATTCCATTGTCTTCTGACCTAAATTCTTGGTGTCAAGGAGCCTGCTGTCCTATATTTCTTTATAGGAAAATAGTTCTTTCTCTGAGTGTATTTTATACTTTCTTCTGTTTGTCTTTGGTTTTCTGCAATGCCGATGTGTCACTTAATTTTAAATATAAGTCTTTCTTGTGACTTATTTTTTTTAACTTCAAATTGTGACTTTTATAAATTTTGATAAATGCTCAGCCATTACCTTTCAAACGTTGACTCCTTGTAGAGCTCCTATTATACATAACATGTCTTGGGTATCTTTGTCTATCCTTCGTCTCTCTTTTTATGTGCCTTTTATGTTAATATATATTTGCTTTTTTCCATTGTTAATTTTTCATAGTGTTGCTCTTATTGTTTTATATCTGCTTTTATGTCTTTTGTCATTTAAATGCAGTTTTCTTAAATTTTCAAAATTTTCTACTCTCTGAAGTCCTTATAGTGCTAATTGTCCTGTTTGGACAGTGCTAACTGACCCACAGACTCTCTCTCATGATGGGTCATTTCCTTGTGTGTTTTGTAAGTGTTAAAATTGTGAACTCAACTTCAGAATTTTCTTTCCTTCAGTAGAAATTCCACGTGGTAGTTTCACATTTCCACTTGCCACATACATCAGAGATAACACTGCTCTCTAATCAATTATTAAGTTAATTTTTCAGATGATTTATTACTGCATGACTTTGAATCACATAAATTTGTGTTTCAAACTCATGGTCCATTTGTGGTTTCTCAATGTCTTAGGAACCTTTTTCTTTCTCCACACGGTACTCTGTGCAGATCCAAGTCGTACTAATTTCTTGATCAAGAAGTCCCATTTTTATTTGTGTAGAGGTATCAGTTCCAACTCCTTACTTTGAGTGGTTCAAGGTTCCAGATGGGCATTAAAACCTAAGACCCTAGCTATAGGGCCTGCCTGTATATCAATAATCTGAAGCTCAAAATTTAGTGGCTTAAAACATCAATGATTTATTATTTCTCATGATTTTATTGGCAGGATTGGACAGGGTGGGCAGTTTATCTGCTTGAGGTGGTATCCACTGGGGCAAAACATCTGAAATGCTCTCTTAGTTTCTAGGACCTCTCTCTATGTGACTTCCTTCATTCTATAGGATAGTCTGACCTTCTTACAAGGTGCCTGGAATCCAGGAACAAGTGCCAAGAGAGTGCAAAAATGGAAGTTACAAAGCCTCTTAAAGCTTAACCTGTAAGTCACACTTAGTCTTCCATGTTTCTCCAGAACCAAAAATTCAGAGTCTATAATCATCTTTACTGCCCTCAAAGACTTAAAAAATACATTTAGAAAGTGTTCCATTGATTCATTTAGTCACCCTCCCATTCTTGCCATTTAGGGTAGCTCTGATCTTTTACAATTACAAATTATACAACACTGAACACTCTTGTATTATGGCTTTGAACTCTGTAATTCCATGTCACAGTATTTAATTTCCTTGAAGGTATGATTCACACAACAAAGTTTGCTTCTTCCTGTTGAACTACCAGATAATCTCTACAAACCAAACTGTGTAAATAATTCTGTGGGAATCAATGAAGTTGCACGGGTCACGTGGCTTCTGTGACAACTGTGTTTACAAACTCACTATTAATATTTAGGGAGCAGTGTGGTGTCATCAAAGAATTGTAAATTGGGAGCATTTAATCTCCCATTTATTAGCCAGTTAACCCTGTGAAAGTCATTTCTCTTTCCTGGAATTCAGTTTCTTTAAATTTTGAACTTTAAAGTTTTGACTTTAACTTACTCATTTGGGTTAACATAGGGGTTCATGTTTATTTTCAAGGAAAATATTTTGATATGAACCAAGGAAAACAGATTTATCCTGGTTATTTTATTTGGATAGTGATCACACAGGAAAAATAATAGCGTCTGTAAGAAAAAAATGTAGACAGCAATTCTAGAGTGTGTTGGCAACGAAAGGGTAAAAGGTAAGGGAACACTGAGGAACTTGCATTTAGATTGTTCGGGTTTAGTCTCACTTCATTACTTTTTAATGGAAACTGCTCAGCCGTGTCATTTCTGCAGCTTAGCAGGATATTTTAAATACATGAGGAAGGTTATAAAAAAAGAAGAAATGTTTATAAGACCGTGTTTGTATGAGTTTATATTTTTTAGCAGTCCTATGCTATACATGCATTACACAAATGATATTATATTTGGTTTTAAATGATGTTCAAGACAATTATGGGAAGAACAGATGTGTTCTTTCACACATTCTGAAACTTTATTCTTCCATGATGCTGAAAGTCAGAAGTTTAGTGCAATGTGGCTTCTTAGGAGAACATAGAGAACTATCAAGAACATTCAAGGGGTGCAGGGAGGTGCGTGAGACAACATATCATTTATGCCTTACACTCAGTAACCCATGATTTATTCCATGTTGTTATTATTTTTTTTTTGATATAACTAAATATTGTAAGCTAGGAGTTGAAGCAGCTATAAGAGCAAGACTGACTTCTTCTAATTCTTTCACCAGCTGCAAGATGTGGCAAAGGGTTACAGACCACTTGTCATTCTAGATAGACTTTGGCCTCCACTGGAGGGTTTAGCATGTTGGTCTGGAAAAACTCCTCAATGTGATCTGGTCCAGATGCTTTATTTTCCTGGGAGTTCTCTGAGGATCCCTTAACTTAGCAAGCCACTGTGCAGATGCACAGGTCCAGAGGTGGTGATGTGGGAGAAGAGGACCTCAGGCAGGCTTTGTTTCTGTCCAAACACACTCATATCCCTTTATGTACACTCCAGGGCAAAGATTTAGTGTTATGCTTAAAGACAGATATATCAAGCAAATCAGCAGGTAGCTTCTGGAAAAGCAATGCTTCAGAATCAGCTTGGGGTTGCTGAAATAATTTGATCACTCCAGGAGGCCAAGGAGTAGTGAGATGGATGGAGAAATTTCTTCCTGTCCTCAAAGCACAGAAAGCCCCAGGGTACTGCATGATTTGAATATGCTGTGGCTTATCTTTGCCCCTTCAAGATGGCAGGTTTCTAGGGGTAATCCTTCCTCTTGATACTGTGTATTTGGTTTAAAGATTTCAAAAGTGTAGCCCAAGCCATGCTGTGGGACTTGGCAAAACCAAGGGAAATCCAATATGTCATTTGCAGACAGTTCCTACTGCCAGTTGATCAGTTGAAAATCCCACCACAGGGGCATCTTACCTATTAGTTGATCTTCTTGCTGACTCTCCATTGGGTCGTTTACACTGTCAACCTGACTGTTCATTTCAACTGTAACCACAGAAGAAAACAAACAAGTTAAATATTTATTAAAGGCAAACTCCTTAAACACCCTTAAATAGCCTCTGATGTGGTACTATCCTGATTTCCTATCTCATGCCTCTTTTCAGTTTTGTTTTCATTCAAGATCTTTGGAATATTCTCATAGATTTTTAATGGTGAGGGTGGGGGAGGGCAGGATGGCCACTTCAAGGAACTGTAGAAGCTGAAATGTCATTTCATACCAGGTTGTTGGGTTGGCAGTTTGGGTGTATATATTACCATCCTTAGATAAATTCAAAGGCCTTAATTATGTGTCTAAGAAAATAAAGAGAAAAATGAAAGTGAAACAGATCACTGACAGGCAGAGAGGTAAGCAGCTCCCTCTAAAATGCCAAGAGGCCTGTTTGGTTTTTGCCATGTTTTCAATTTCAAGATTCAAAATAGACCTTGTAAACTTGCCAATGGGTATAGCAGACTACAGTGAAGCAGAAAAACAAAACAACTAACTAGATCACATAGCCATGATAAAACTTGTACTTTTTGTTGATTGTGTGTGTTCTATGTGAACATTTGCATAAAAATAGAATGCATAATCACTGCCATTCTCCAGAAGTGGCCCTGAGCAGGCATAGCATTCACTCTGAGAATTTTCAAGGGTCAGCAGGTTTAATTAGATTGTTATTTTTAAAGCATCAAAGCCCACATTATAAGCTGAGAGACTGAATATATAAATAGACAACGGCTAGATCATATATATTAGGTCAGTAAATATGAAATGTCCCATTTCTAATCAAAAGTGTAGTTTATTATATCTCAAACAAGCAGTACAATTAACCAAAGTATGTGCCTAAACTATAGACACAGTGTGCCCATCTTAATGGTAGCTTGTATGTGCCAGCAGCGAAGTAGGCTGGAGAGTGAGTAGCTATGAAATCACTAAAGGTATTTTCCACAGCTTGTTGAGAATGGAATATTCTTCCTTGCAAGAAGTTATCTAAAGCCTGGAAGGAAATGGTAGTCAGTTGGTGCAAGGTCCAGCGAATATGGTGGATGACAGAGTTTCCAAGCCCAGCTTCTATAATTTGAGCAGCGTTGTTTTTGCAACATGTGGTCGAGTGTTGTCTTGCCAAGGGGATTGGTCTGTCTCTATTGATCAATTTTGATGGCTGCATTGCAAGCGTCCTCATCATTTTGCCCATGTGGTTGCAGTAGAAATCCACTGTAATCAGTTGACCAGGTTTCATGAAGCTGTAATGGATAATACTAGTGCTGGACCACCGAATAGTTACCATTAGCTTTTTTCTATGAATATTCGGTTTTGCACTGTGTCTTGTACTTCATCTGTATCCAACCATTGCACTGAACGCTTACGATTTTCAAAAAGAATCCATTTTTCATTATGCGTCACAATATGGTGTAGAAGTGGTTCACTTTTATGTCGAGACAACAAAGAAAGGCAAGCCTAGAGATGATTTCTTTTCTGATATTCATTTAATTCATGTAGAACCCATCTATCCAGCTTCTTTACCATGCTGATTTGTTTGCAATGGTCCAATATGGTTGGAATAGTAACGTCAAAACTTGCTGCTGATTCACACGCAGGTTGAGAAGGATTTGTTTCCACTACAGCTTCCAGCTCATTATCCACCTTGGTCTCTGGTCGCCCACGTGGCTCATTTTCAAGATTAAAATTGCCAGAAGGGAACTTCTCAAACCACTGATGTACCATGCATTCATTAGCCACATCCTTACCCAACACTTTGTTGATATTTTGAGCTGTCTGCCCTGCATTGGTTCCAAGATGGAACTCATATTCAAAAATAACACAAAGTTTTGACTTATCCATGGTTTCACAAAAATTGCTCTAAAAATTTTTTGAAAGATAATCACAAGCCAAATCATGTGTTTGAAAGAATGAGGATGTACCTTCACAGCAAAAGTAAAACAAGTGTCAAGTGTGAAAATGTCAGAGATATCAACTGTCAAACTTAGTACTTAATGAAATCGGACATTTCATACTTAATAACCTAATTCTCACTTAAAACGTCTGGGGCAACTATCTTGAGCAACCAAACCACAACCTCTGCAGCAATCAGCTCAAAATGATCAGAACTTGGGCAATGGCTATCACGTTCCCTATTTTTTTTTTTTTGCCCCTCCTTCCAACATGGGACCAACCAGGGAAAGCCAAATATGCTCCCCAAACCAATCACTTAAGGTGTCCCCTTTCTAATTAGCCACCTCCAGCTTCCCCATGCCAACAGCCTCCAATCAGATGCTCAAAGTCTTCTCTTTTACTAACTATAAAAGTTTCCCACTTGCCTGCCTGCTTTTGGGTCTGCCAAACAAGTGACAGTGGCCACCCTTGCCATCGTAACCTCTGAATATGTAATCTCTGTCCTCATTGAGGTGGTTTTCAATTATTTGTAGAAAACCAACCTAAATCACTTTTTTTTTTCCAAGCATGAAAGCTCAATTAGTGTAAAGAGTGGCAGATGCTGGCTTTCACACTCCAGAGAGGCTTGGAAGAGGGAATGACATTGTACAATGCCTACCCAACTCTCTCGCAGTGAGGAAAGTTTTAAAACCAGGTCTTCTTGTTCTCACCTGCAAACTGTCATGGCTTTCTAATGACGTGTGAACTTGTTTTAAACCCCATATATAAACTAGCCAGATGCAACCACTCTATCTATGTAAAGATAAGCATTTGCACACTTTCCATCCTGGTCCACAAAGTTACTGTAAGTTCACCCATCTCAGTGTGGGATAAAATACAGGAGGGCATTGCTTTTCTTTTTCTTCTTCCAACCAAGGGATACTGGTTTCAAAGCCTATTAATAAATGCTATTATCCAAAGCATTCCATGATCAAATAAGTTTGGGAAAGCAACTTTATGTTAAACCAATTTCTTTACCCCTGAGACTTCTGAGAGCCTATAATCCTCTTCTGTGTACATTGAATCTTCAAGTGAAGACTAAAATTCAGTATTTCCCACATTTATTTCCCTTTTGTTCAAGGAACATTTGGGGGCCTGGTATTGCTCAGAATATGCTTTGTAAAGAACTATTAAGAATTATGTTTATAGTGTCACAATGAGGCTGGGGCAGGTTTAGTTCAATTGATCATGACTAACATGTGGTGGCTTTTAATGGTTGTGTCTGGAGTTTAAAACACTATTCTCTTAGGCAGTGCATGCCCCTGGGTAAAAAGTCAGTTTGTGCAGTGGAAGCAGAGAGGCTTAAGAAAGGAGGCAATTTGGGTGATGGTTTGAGCCTATGGATTTGAGCCTAGGGAAGGGAGGAACACCTGGTATAGGAAACTCTATTTAAAACTTTCAAATAATGTCCACCAATGGCTGAATTTTTCCCAAAGGTCATTAAAAACTCAAAGTAATTAGCTTTTTTCTTTTGGCTAAAATTACCCAAACAGCAAGATATTTAAACAGTTGATCAGCTGACCAATTCTGGTTCTGTTAAGCTCTATGGGCCAGTGAATCAAGTACTTATTAAATCATGTGCGCTCAATTTGTTGTTTTTCTAATTCAAGTAATGATATTTCAAAGGACTCTCAGCATCGTGCAGGGGAAAGAGGATATGGATATTCTCAAGGCTCAGAATCTTTAGATGCTTTCAAAATTAGATGTGAATTTAAGAAGGTTTTTGTCAATTCATTTTGATTTAGTGAAGTGCAACGATGAAGGAGCTAGGACAACTATAGCCCAAACTTGACCCTAGGGTTCCCCTGAATGCCCAGTGCAGCAGAAATACCAGTAGAAGTAAGTGCCTTTTGCAGAAGTAAGTGAAGTTTCCATAAAGTTCACCAGGTAGATTTCAGTTTTGTTTAGCCTTGCAGTTATGTACTGTGGCCTCAGTATGGCGAGGCATGATTAAATCAAAGTATATGTTATTTAAAAATAGCTAGAGACAGTTAAAAAAAAAGACTATTTTATTAGTTTTTAGTAGAAAATGGTTTTTGAAATTTACCTTGTTTTAACCAAATATGTTGATTCATAGAACAGATAGCTCCCTTAATCCTAGATTACACATAGAAAATGTGCCAGATTTGTAGTTTGCATGAGCTCAACTAACGCACAACCTTACCATCGGGATCTGCAGTATCTTCTATGTCACTGGAGGCTTCGCTTTTTCCAGGCACTCTAGGTGTGTCCTCGCCTTGAGCTGAAAGAGGGAAAGACCACAGGCCCTGGTCAATAGAGAATTATAACAGCCCGAGGGCCAATTGTTCTGTCACTTTCCACTGCCCTCTTAAATTGGAAAATACTCCTGGGACTCAACTTCTTTTTGAAGAAAAGTTTAAAGGAGGAAATAGTGGGTTGAGTTGCTTGCATACTTTAGTCTTTTAAGTTCTCTTTAATTTGTGAGATAATCACATATATGCATATATAATTTCTAAATTAGAAATCTGGTATCATGAGAGCAGGAAAACTTGATTTCATCAGAACAACCTACAATTTAAATTTAGGGAAGTATATATATGTGTGTGTGTGTGTGTGTGTGTGTGTGTGTGTGAGTGAATGAGTGAGAGAGAGAGAGAGCACGAAAGAAAGAGTTTATGTACTTATCCTTTGAAGAGAAAAAAAAAAAAGAAAACCTGTTTTTGCCTTAAGCATGCCTAAAAGATGAAAGATTAGTTCTCCTGGGGGTGAAGGTTTTGATTTAAGCACAAGTGAATGGCTTACTTGCTTTCTTAAGAGACCTTCTCAGATGCTGCTACTTTGGATTATAGGGAATCCAGTCTTCAACTAATTTCCTTAATGACTATTGTATTTGCATGGCGTCACATAAATTTGCTGTGGTTGAAGCTTAATGTAGTAGTAAGAGAACTGTTTCATATTGTAAGAAATTTTCCAGATACTCAAAAGGACAATAATCTCTTTTTGGTTAAACATCTATTATGTTTTCACAAGTAGAACAGCAAGGACATTTGTAAATACAGATACAGATAAAGTGCTAGAAAACCCATACTTTTAAAGCTTTTATTATTTCCATACATTTTAAACAGAAGATTAAATTTATTTTTCTTGTGAGTCCTTACTGTGCCTATAGTATGTGAGACTTAGTGTGCCTTCTGGTAAGAATGAAGCAAGATGGGAAAGATCCAGTTTATAATCTCTTCAAAGGAAGAGATCTTCAGAGGTGGAATTTATACTCCTGGTAATGATTTACTGAAGCTGACGATCAAGACATATGATTCAAAGATGACTGAGCTCTGAGCCTGGGTGGATGGAAGGTAGAGAGGTCAATAATTGAAGACATAAAACAAGCAGAGTTGGGGAAAGAAGAAGAAAGTCAATTTAGATTTAAAGTCCGAAGTGCAGGGTCAGTCATTTAAGTTAGATGCCAAACCAGCTTCTACATCCGGTGCTAAGGAGAGAATTAAATGTGAAATTCTCACGTAGGCATAAACATGTGGGTATTTGGGAGACGTCAGTACAGGGTAACATTGATGATATGAGAGTAGATAAGAGAACCCAGCAAAGGATAACACAAGAAAGAAGAAATGACTCATGGGTCTCCCAAACCTTTCAAGTACAACATGAAAGCAATAGTATCCTTAGTTTGTTTCATTTACTCCTGAGGATGAGATTGGGAAAGGGAAAAATAAAACTCAAAACTGCCAACTGAAATTTTGATACCATATCATACCCACTCTCACTGTGCCAAGTTCTAGAAATGTACTATTTTTCAATTGCTCATCAACATACTCCTCAAACACCCAATTACAGAAGAAATCATTGATGAATTTGTGTAAGCCTAGGAGAAGGAAAACTTTGCTAATTATGCCTTAAAAGACAGTGGTGGCCGGGCACAGTGGCTCACGCCTATAATCCTAGCACTCTGGGAGGCTGAGGTCGGAGGATAGCTCAAGGTCAGGAGTTCGAACCCAGCCTGAGCAAGAGCGAGACCCCATCTCTACTAAAAATAGAAAGAAATTAATTGACCAACTAAAAATACATAGAAAAAATTAGCTGGGCATGGTGGCACATGCCTATAGACCCAGCTACTCGGGAGGCTGAGGCAGAAGGATCACTTGAGCCCAGGAGTTTGAGGTTGCTGTGAGCTAGGCTGACACCACAGCACTCTAGCCCAGGCAACAGAATGAGACTCTGCCTCAAAAAAAAAATAAAAAATAAAAAAGACAGTGGTAATAAGGAAAAATCGAAATATTTAACTTTATAAGCATAACATTTTGAATGGAAAAAATATAAAGAAATTTTAAAGAAAAGTTACCAATTGAATCAAAATATTTGTACCTTTTATCATACAGAAAGGGTTAATATCTTTATAAGGGCTTCTAGAGATGAAGAAGATCAATAACTGAATAGCAAAATGGGCAAGAGATTTAAAAAACAGTTGATAAATGAAGAAATAAAATGGCCTGCAAACACATGAAAAGATAATTTTCTTTGCTAATAATGAAACAAATGCAAATTAAAATTACAATAAGACAGGGATTTCACCTAAGGTGAAACTGTCATGATACAAAGTAACTCTCCTACCAAGAACAGCTAAAAACACTGACCAGATTATTTAAAAAATATATATTTTGAGGCACCAGACAGCAATGAATGCAGGACAAACTTGAGGAGGTGCAAAATGGTGACCCTGACATGTGCCAGGAAGTTAAACAGAACCTCCAGATAAAGCAGGGTGTGGTGGCTCACACCCATAATCCTGGCACTTTGGGAGGGTGAGGTGGGAGCATCGCTTGAGGCCAGGAGTTCAAGACCAGCCTGGGCAACATAGTGAGACCCAGTCTCTACAGAACATTTAAAAACAACAACAAAAACCCAGATGTTTTGTGAGGCTGGGAGCAGAAAGCAAAACTTTAAAGGTCAGGGTAATCAAAAGAGAGGTACCCTAAGAAGTATGTAAGGTTTTTTGGTTTGTGTCCCCTGACCTTGGGCGCAAGGATGAACTTGAAATAGACAAAAACCTAAAGTCTAAGTTTTAATCAACAAAGTTCCTGATTGGATTACAGTGCTCTGCTCTATCCTACCTGCCTATCAGAAGCAAAATAAACCCTTTCCAGAGGAATATTAAAACCACCCAGAGTCACAAATCATCTCTATAATTTTTCAGAGTGTTCAGCATTCAATCAAAAATTACCTGGCATTCCAGAAGAATAAGAACAAATCACTGAAAACCAACAGAATAAAGAAGACAACATACAGACACATGTTAGCAATCTAGATATCATGGGTACAACTTTAATGATTAATGTGTTTTTTAAACTGGACATCAAGCTGAAAATTTTCATAGCAAAGAAACGTGTCAGAGAACTGGACACTGTTTTAAAAGTCAGATGAACACAATAACTGAAGTTAAGAATTGAACTGGTGGATTTGACAGCAGGTAGACATAGTTGAAGAGGAGATTAGTAAACTGAAGGTAGGTCAGAAAAAATATAAAGACTAAAGTACAGATTAAAAACACAGATAAGAGTGTAGAAAGTATATGAGGTGGGATCTATCCTAAGTATAATGGGCCAAAAACAATATTTTTAAGAGAGAGAATGGCTGTGAATTTACCAAAATCAATGAAATATCATTTCAAACCACTGTATCAGTAGTGTTATGATTCTCAAGCAAAATTAATGCAAAAGAAACCTCAGTCCAATCATTGTGAAATTGCTGAAAACCAATGTTAAAAGTATCAAATTATATGGTAAATAAAAACCCATTAACTTCAGAATAGCAACAATAAGACTTATAAATTCACAACAAAAATAATGGAAGCCAGAGATAATGCAATGACATCTTCAAAGTGCTGAAAGAAAATTTCTCTAACCTAAAATTTCATACCCCAAAAAACCATTTTTCAAATTTGACTTTAATATAAAACATTTCAGAGAATAAAATAATTTTATTAAAAAAATTGTTTTTTTCCATTTCAGTTGGCCAATTAACTTTTTTTAAATTTTTTTTATTTTTAGTAGAGACGGGGTCTCGCTCTTGCTCAGGCTGGTCTTGAACTTCTGAGCTCAAACGATCCACCCGCCTCGGCCTCCCAGAGATTTACGATTACAGGCGTGAGCCACTGCGCCCGGCCTGAGAATAAAATAATTTTTTATCAGCAGACCTATACTGAAGGAATAGTTTCCTTCATACTGAAAAATAAATTCCAGGTAGATTATAGAACCAAATGTGAAAAGTAACACAGAGAAAGACCTCACACAATTAGGCAAAAATTTCTCACTAACCATTAAGGCTAACCATTAAGATAATTTGGAAAACATTAAAATTAACAACATAAGTTCAAAATGGCTTTACAAAGACAGGGAATCCAGTAGAAAATGGACAAGAAGACACAGACATATTGCAGAAGAAAATACCTTGGCTAGTCATTTAGTTTTTTGAATGACTTTTACTAAATCTTGTAACATTTAAGAGTCTTGGCTTTTTCACTAGTAAAATGACTATAAAATGCTCTGACTCCTTGTCTGACTCTCTGGGACATCATCAGAAATTATTAAAACATAACATTATTTTTAATAAGAAATGATTATTATGGAAGCAAAATTAACAGATCTAACTCTCTTTATACATTACCATTACTTCTTTGACATTTTAGGGTCCTTTGTTTTTCTTTTTTTGGTGATAGGATCTAGAGGTGCCTGTGGCTGATTCTTTTCGGAAATCTTTTTCAAAGTCATTACTATCAGTGGTAATAACTCTGATGACATTACTGTGGAGAAACCCTTCTGGCATCACTGAGGACTTTCTATCTAATAGGCCTGATGCTAGTCTATTAAATGATGCTCAGTGAGAATGAAGAAGAATACAAAACACTTCCAAGAGCTAGGTAAGGGAAAGAAAAAAGTTGAAGAAAGTAAAATGCAAAAAGCAGAGAAAACGGTAAACATTTCAATTGCTCTATGTTTATACTTTTAACCTCATTATTTTACAAGAGAATGTGTGAAGAGTCACAGATTTGTGCCAATGTATTGACATAGGTTAACATGAGATGCAATGGCAGGTTTAAGGTCCATGACAGAGAAAGAGAAACAGAAATCAAAGTTGTAGCTCTGCATACACCCCTGGAGCAGAGGGAAGCGTCATCTGTGAGATGTGCTTTTGGAGATGCTAAAGGTAAGCTTGGGTAGACATTATCTATTTCATATCGCGAGTGTGCACAACATGTGCATGTATGTGTAGGCATGCGGTATGGATATATGACAGTGTATTGCGCAATAGCATGCTTATGTGAATTTGTGTGTGCGTGTGTGTGCAGTTTTTGGAGAGAAGGAGAGAAATGCCAGACATTTGTTACTCTGACATACATGTGGAACTGGTATTATCCTCACGGCTTCTATACTGCTGGGCAATGCAACTCACTGCCCCAGAGAAATGAGCTCATTTCACACAGACGACAGAATCTGATCAAAACAAAAATTGCCTCTACAGCCTATTTATTCCAGTTTGCCTATCTCTCCCTCCGTTTCGACTGCTGTTGCTTGGAACAGAAATAAGAGGTACACTCTAGGCTTCTTTGCAAGAGTCCTAGATGCTGAAATAGAAAAAGTCTGGGACATTCAGCACCATTTTCATTTTTCCTTATCAACTACAGCTGTACTTTTTAAAGCCCTGGTTATAGGAAGCTTTTGTAGGTTAGTGGCATTATATAAAATGTAATAAATGAAGCAGGTTTCATCACAGAAGAAAAGATACTGAGATGCATACAGAATGTAGTTAACCAGATTTTTAAATACATAAATGTGAAGAGATATTGTGGGATCTTCCAAGGTTTTATTTTGAGATCTGTATTGACAGTAAACCCACAAAACAAATAGGATTAGCAACAGTTATTTCTCAGAATCTGTAGTCACATGGGTGACATGACAAGGCATACAGAGCAAGGCCTGTTTTCAATTGAATTGAAGTAAAGTGGTATTGACCCAAATCATTCTTGAACTTCCTTGACAGCTTTTGCCATATCCATGTTCCAACATCACTATTGATGTAATGGATTAGACAATTGTTCAGAAATGTTCACTTCCTACCTGCCACTCTCACGGAAATCTACTTCACTGTCCTTTGACATGAGAAAGGACTTGGCAAGGAAATTTGCTGTGGCCAATGGGGTGTTAGCAGAAGTGAGTCAAGTAGACTTGACAGTGAGGGCTTTCCCTCTTCTGCTCCTGCCTTTCACCCCAAGAAGAACATACTTTGGAGGGCAGCTGTCTAAGGAGTGAGTCCAGGATTCAACTCACAGCTTGACATGCTTCCTGGCCCGAGCTAGTCATAGATGATCCTAATATCAACGAGAAAAATAACATACAACTGTTGTTCTAAGCACCCAAGATTGAAGATGGTTTGATGTGCAGTATTACTGTGGTGATGGCTAACAAACCTTTGATTTGCATTTCTCTGATGACTAATGATATCGAGCATTTTTTCATATACCTGGTGGCCATTTGTATGTCGTTGTTTGAGAGATGTTTATTGAGATCCTTTGACCATTTTTAAATCTGATTATTTGATTTTTTTTTTTCCTATTTAGTTGTTGGAGCTCCTTATATATTCCAGTTATTAGTCCCTTGTCAGATAGGTAGTTTGCGAATATTTTTGCCCGTTCTGTGGGTTGTCTCTTCCCTTTGTTGATTGTTTCCTTTGTTGTGCAGAAGCTCTTTACCTTCATGTGATCTTATTTGTCAAATTTTGCTTTGGTTGCCTGTGCTTGGTGGCGTTACTCAAGAAGTCCTTGTCTGGACCAATGTCCTGAAGCATTTCCCCATTGTTTTCTTTTAGTGATTGCATAGTTTCTGGTGTTAGGTTTGAGTTGTTACTCTATTTTGATTTAATTTTGTATATGGCAGGAGATAAAGGTCTAGTTTCATTCTGCTACATATGGATATCTAGTTTTCCCAACACCATTTATTGAAGAGAGTATCCTTTCCCCACTATATGTTTTTGGCAATTTTGCCAAAGATAAGTTCACTATAGATATGTGGAGCTATTTCTTGGTTCTCTAATCTGGTCCTTTGGTCTGTGTGTTTGTTTTTATGTGCCAGTATTATGCTGCTTTGGTTTCTACAGCTCTATAGTATAATTTGAAGTCAGGTAATGTGATTCCTTTAGTTTATTCTTTTTGCTCAGAATGGCTTTGGCTATTCTGGGTCTTTTGTGGTTCTATATAAATCTGAGGATTATTTTTTCTATTTCTGTGAAGAATGTCATTGGTATTTTGATGAAGATTGCATTGAATCTGTAGATGGCTTTGGATAGTATGGACAATATCAATTCTTTCAATCCATTGCATGGAATATTGTTCGATTTTATATGTTTTCTTCAATTTCTTTCATGACTGTGGTATAACTTTCATTATAGAGGTCTTTCACTTCTTTGGTTAAGTTTATTCCTTGGTATTTTATTTTATGTTTAGCTATTATAAATGGGATTACTTTCTTGGTTTCTTTTTCAGATTTACTGTTGGCATATAGAATTGTTACTGATTTTTGTATGTTGATTTTGTATCCTAAAACTTTACTAAATTTGTTTATCAGTTTTAATGGTTTTGTGTGTGTGTGTGTGTAGTCTTTAGGTTTCTCTAGATCATATCATTTGTAAACAAGGATAATTTGACTTCTTTCTTTCCAGTTTGAATGCCCTTTCTTTTTTTCTCTTGTCTGATTGCTCTAGCTAGAACTTCCAATACTATGTTGAAAACCAGTGGTGAAAGTGACATCCTTATCTTGCTCCAGATCTCAGAAAAGGCTTTCAGTTTTTCCCCATTCAGTATGGTACTAGCTGTGGGTCTGTCATCCTTTATTGTGTTTAGGTAAGTTCTTTCTATACCCAGTTTTTCAGGGTTTTTTATCATGAAGGGACGTTGAATTTTATTGAATGCTTTTTCAGCATCAATTGAAATGATCATATGGTTTTTGTCCTTCGTTCTGTTGATATGATGTATCACATTGAGTAATATACATATATTGAACCATCCTCCCATCCCTGGGATGTATTCCACTTGATCATGATGAATAATCTTTTGATATGTTGCTGAATTAAATTTGCTACTATTCTGTTGAGGATTTTTGCATCTATGCTCATCAGCAATTGGACTATAATTTTCCTTTTTGTTGTCTTTTTCTGGTTTTGGTATCAGGATGATACAGGCCTTATAGAATGAGTTTGGGAGTATTCCCTCTTCCTCAATATTTTGGAATAGTTTAAGTAGTATTGGTATTAGTTCTTCTTTGATTACTTGGTAGAATTCAACAGTGAAGGCATCAGGTCCTGAGCTTTTCTTTGATGAAAGACTTTTTATTACTGCTTCTATCTTATTACTTTATTCAGGTTTTGCATTTTTTCTTGGTTCAATCTTGGTAGGATGTATGTGTTTAGGAATTTATCCATTTCTTCTAGGATTTCCAACTACTTGATAGAGAAGCATAGCTACTCTTGCTTTTTTTTTTTTTTTTTTTGGTTTCCACTTGCATGGAATATCTTTTTCCATCTCTTTATTTTCAATCTATATGTGTTTTTATAGGTGAAGTATGTTTCTTGTAGACAACAGACAACATATAGTTGGGTTGTTTTAATCCAGTCAGCCACTCTATGTCTTTTGATTAGAAAGTTTAGTCCATTCACATTCAATGCTATTATTGATAGGTAAGGACTTAACTACTGCCATGTTGTTATTTGATTTCTGGGATTTGTGGTCTTCTTTTTCTTTCCTCTTTTCCTCCTTTGTTAGAAGTGATTTTCTTTGGTAGTGTGTTTTAATTTCTTTTTATTTTTTTGTGGTCTGCTGTAGTTGTCTTGATTTGCAGTTACCATGAGGTTTGCAAAAAAATGTTTTATAACCAATTATTTTAAACATATGATAATTCTGCTTACAAACAAATAAGCAAAGAGAAATTGAACAGAAATTCTACACTTTATCTCCCCTGTTTAACTTTTTGTTTTCATCAATATCTTTTTATACTATCTCTCAAAAAGTTGTGGTAGCTATTTTTGAAAGGTTTGTCTTTTAGTCTTAGTATTCAAGATATAAGTATACTGCAATTATAGCAATAGAGCATTTTGTAATTATGTACTTTTACCAGTGAGTCATAACCTTCAGATGATTTCTTATTGTTCATTAATGTTCCTTTCAGAATGAAGAACTTCTTTTATCATTTCTTGTAGGACAGGTCTAGTGTTGATAAAATCGCTCAGGTTTTGTTTGTCGGAGAAAGTCTTTTTCTCCTTCATGTTTGAAAGATAGTTTTACAGGACATAATATTATAAGGTTAAAGTTCTTTTCCTTCAGCACTTTGAATATGCCATGCCACTCTCTCCTGGCCTATAAGGTTTTCATTGAGAAAGTCTGCTGCCAAATATATTGGAGTTCCTTTATATCTTATTTTTTTTCTTGTTTCCTTTAGGACCTTTTCTTTATCCAGGACCTTTTCTTTATCCATGACCTGAGGGAGCTTGATTTTTAAATGCCCTGAGGTAGTCTTTTTTTGTGTTAAATCTCCTTGTTGTTCTGTGACCTTCTTGAATCTGGATACTGATATCTTTCTCTAGGTTTGGAAAGTTCTGTTATTTCTTTGAATAAATTTTCTATTTATTCAAATAGAAAATTCAATATCTCTCTCCACTTCCTCTTTAAGGCCAATAACTCTGAGATTTGCCCTTTGGAGGCTATTTTATAGATCTTGTAAGCACATTTCATTCTTTTTTATTCTTTTTTTCTTTTTTTCTCTTCTGATTGTGTATTTTCAAATAGCCTGTCTTCAAGCTCAATTATGCTGTTGAGAGACTAATTACGTATTTCTCAACTTACCAATTGAACTTTTCAGCTCCAGAATTTCTGCTTAATTTTTTTTTTTTTTTTTTAATTTCAATCTCTTTGTTAAATTTCTCTGATGGACTTCTGAATTTCTTCCCTGTGTTGTCTTTAAGTTCACTGAAGTTCTTCAGGACAGCTATTTTGAATTTTTTGTCAGAGGGATCACATATCCCCATCACTCTAGGATTGGTCACTGATACGTTATTTAGTTGGTGAGGTCATGTTTTCCTGGGTGTTGTTGATGCTTGTAGATATCTGTCACTGTCTGGACATTAAAGAGTTAGGTATTTATTTTAATCTCCACAGTTGGGACTTGTTTAAACCTGTCCTTCTTGAGAAGGCTTTCTAGGTATTCAAAGGGAATTGAGTGTTGTGATCTAAGTCTTTGGTCACTGCAGCCATATCAGCACAGGGGTTTCCCCTAGCCCAGTAATGTTGTGACTCTTGCAGACACCAGGTAGTTCCACTTTGGTGGACTTGAGTAAGATGTGTGAGAATTCCCTGGATTACCAGTCAGTCTCGCACTGTCTTCCCTCACTCTCTGTGCTATGCTGCTGGAGTTGGGGGAGTAGCCATGTGGGCACTCCCTCATGGCCACCAGAGCTGGGCCTGCAATACATCACACCTGAAGCCAGTCCAGTCTCACCTAGAGCCTGTGGTGACTGCTACCTGGCTACCTCTGATGTTTATTCAAAGCCCAAGGGCTCTTTAGTCAGCTGGTGGTGGATCCTGCCAGGACTGGGTCCTTCTCTTCAAGGTAGCATGTTTCCTTCTGGCCTAGGGTGGATCTAGAAATGCTTTCCAGGAACTAAATTCTGGACTCAGGATTTAGCTTTAGGAGTCTGTTTGGTACTTTATTTTACTGTGGCTGATCTGGTACCCAAGTTGCAAAACAAAGACCTCTAAACTCTTTCCTTTCCTTTCCCCAAGTGGAATAAGGCTCCCTGAGCCACACTGCCTATAGTTGGGGGAAGGGAGAAGCAGGCACTGGCTTGGCCATCACTGCTGGTCTCTTACTGGGTCACATGTACCCCAGGTCTGCTGGCTCCAAGCCAACACAGCTGCACGAATTGACCAAGGACTGTAGCCTTTGTGGCCTGACTGCCTTATGAATTTATTCTAGGCCCCAGGCCACTTTTTGTCAGCTGGTGGTGGGGCTAGCCAGAACTCAGGTTTCAGGCCAGAGGCTTTCCCTTTGGCTGGGCTGGTCTAAATGCTCTTCCTGTGGGTGCTGGCACAATTCTGTTCTGTGCTGCATTTCTCTATGATAGGACAGCCCCAAGTTCTAATTCAAAGTCCCACAATCACTGCATAGGCAATGCAAGACTGTCTTTTCTGCCCTCTTCAATGTCTCTTTCTTTGACACAATGTTAAAACCTGGTACTGGATTGCTCACCTGACTTTGTTTCTTCTGAAGATACTTTTGCTTTCCCGTGTGGATGGTTGTTGAATTTGGTGTTCGTGCGGAAGGACAATCACTGGAGGTTTTTAGCTATCTTGCTCCGCCCCCCACAACATTGTTTCTTAATTTTTTTCCCATAGAAATTATAGCTATGGAATTGTAAGTTTGCTTTGTGCCTAATTTTTTAGCAAACGATAATATGTTAATCTCTACATCATCTAAAATCATCTATCAAGCTACATACAAATGGTGCATGTATGAAACTTGGAGAAACACTGAATTAATGTATACAGAGGAGGTCTCTTAGGCTAAACTCTGCTGACTTAATAATGGTACTGAAGTGGAAGGAACCTGGTCTTAGAGTTTAGGGCATCTGTACCTACATTTAACTCCCAAGTCAAATGGAAGAAGGCTATCATTCCACATGCAGGGACACCGATTTATGTTCTTTTTAAGCTACTGATGATTAGAGAAGATGAGCTCAATTAGACTTTATTTTACCCTAGACTTCCAAGTTCACTATCTAGGTCTAGGATCCAAGAGTAGCTAAGTGAGAGAAAGAGCAAAGACCAATTTAATGTGAAATAACAGGCTGTCAGTGTAAATACAGGACTTGAAGAGAAGTTGAGTCTTGGTGGTACGCTATGTTGTAATGATACTTTCCCATGAACTGTTCTTTACAGTGAAGTCACCAACACTATCCAAACTAATCTTAAATGTCACTCTTCTCCATGATGCAGTTCCAAAAGCCATAAACTAAACATATTTAACTTCAAAAAAAAAAAACAAAAAACATTCTAGTCCTTGGTTCTTCCATAGCTGCTTGAGTAGCATCCAGGTTTCATATCCAAGTATTTGGCAATAATACATAGGTATGCAGAGGTAAACACACACTCCTGAGAAAATTCACCCATCACAAAGGGAGACAAAACAAATTGGGCATCATTTGACTCGCCCTCCCTGCAACAAATGCCATACAACAAACCACAACTCCAGCTTCTGTAAATTCCTTCTCTTCGTTGGATATGCCTTTGTTTTTTCTTTTTCTTTCTCTTTGTTACTTCCTTTCTTGTTACTGTGATAGGTTTTGAATCTTAGGACTGCCTGTTCCTGGCCACCTTTCTCAGAGGCATTGTGGTCAGTGAATGGGGATGGAGTTTAACTCCCTAGACTTTGGGAAGAGCTGGTTTCAAATTCAAGCTCTGGCATTTCTGTTTGTGTGATTTGGGGCAAGTCCCATTCACTTCCAGAATTTTAATGTTGTCACTGATAGATGGAGATAATGGTATCTCCCTCATAAAATTTGAGGATCAAAAGAAATAATGACTGATTATAATAAATACTTGATTAATATTTATTGGCTGAGAGAAACAAAGAGATTTCAACTTCTGGATATCTCTTAATCACTGACCCTTACATAACACAAACTTGGCTGAATTGCCTGTTTGTATCATACAAAAATTTATCACAAATCCCTCCTCTGGGGTAGCATTCATTTATTATTCCTCTATCCAGCCAGCACATTATGCTGAGTACCTACTATGTATGAAGCTTAATGAAAAGAATTAAATGGATCAGAGCTCTGGCTTAGCTAGATTAAATCTCAGAGGAGACAGCACTATTGCTTTTTAGCATCGTATTTTCCTTTTATTACTTTTTCTTATCCATAATTAGCATTCTTGCATTCTAGATGAAGAACAAATAAGTATCAAAAATAAATAAAATGTCACACATTTCTCTCTCTCTGGCTTTGGAACAAGACTCATTCTTTTGGATTTGCTAAAGGTAAAATTGATCCAGAGTCTTGTACTAAAAAGTCAAATTTCAGATATAAATTTTATTAATGTGAGTCTCTTTTTTCTTTCAGTCTTTATGTTTTTGGTTGGGAATAGGCTGTTTTAATTAATAAATGCCAAGAATGGATTTTTTCAAAGCTAATGTTTAAATTCCTTAACCACAGTCACTTGAAGTCAGATGCTTTTAACCCACTGTGCTGCATTTCTAAGGTATTTCCAATTTTACCTCTTGGCATGCAGCATGTTCAGATTCTTTCTCTCCTTTCCAGTTCTTCTTCTTCCATTTCCTTCTTTTCCTCCCTCTCTCCTTCCTTCCTCTGCTTGCCTTCCTGCATCCTCATTCTTGTCCTCCCTCCCTCCTTTCCTGCTTGACTTCTTTCTTTCTCTCCCCCCTTCTTTCTTTTCTGAGTCTAACATTTGTTATTATGGAGACCTCCATATTTTATGAAGATTTCATTAACAACAACAAAAAAAACAATGAGATATATACTCATTTTAAAAAATAACATGCATTTATTTCTAAATAGAAATCAATAAAAATAGAAAAAAGTCCAATAAGCCTAGCCTTTAAATAAGTCTAGTAACATTACAAAACAAAAAAGGATCGTTATACATGATTTACTTTGAAACTAATCAGAAAAATGCCAATGAAAAATGACCCTGAACAACTCCTTCCATGTTACATTTTTTTGTATTATCAGCCCAGAAAAAAATAATGTACACAATTCCAATCTCTCTCATTCTCCCTTTTTGCTCCTTTCTCTCTCTCTCTTTCGCTCCCTCTCGTTCACACCTTCTTTCATCTGTCTTTTCATTTATATAAAATTGATATTTTCTGCAGTGTGACTTTTTATATTCTATAGAATATCTGTATTTATAATATACAGTAATATACATAACAGGTATTAATATAATATGTATGCATTGAGTAGTATTGCATTTTAATATAAGCATTAATTTTGGTGCATATTAATATATACTGTAACATATATTAATCAGTATTCCACTGTAATATGTATTAATATCCTGCTCCATAGAAATGGATATATATCATAAGTTCTTTAACCAGGCCTATGTTGGTACACTCCTGATGTGTTTCTATACTGTTGCTTTTATAAGTGGCTACAGTGAATATTCTTGTACTTTGCAAAATTGCCTTCTAAAAAGGTCAGATCAGTCTATGCCCCAATTAGGGTATTGTAAGGATTTCTCCATAGTCTCCTAGCACTGAATAGCCTCAAACTTTCCAAGGAGAAAAATGGTATGTCCTCATCGTTTTGATTTGCATTACATTATGAGTAAGGTTACCACTTTTCCTTCCCTCCTTCCCTCCCTCCCTCCCTCCCTCCCTCCTTCCCTCCTAGGGGCCAGAGCTGCAAGGGGCCCCTAGGAGGGACCCCGATTTTTGTGTTTTACCGATTTTCCTAGTTGGTTTTTCATTTTTTTTCCCTTATTGACTTTTATATATTCATAAATTAAGAAAATTAACCTGTTCTCTGTCCAATATGTTGCAAATATTTTCTCCTGGATTATCATGTCTTTTTATTTTAAGATCCATTAAATAAATTCAATTATGCTTTCTTCCAAAAGTTTTAGGAATTTTTAAGGGACATGTTATGTACCAACATAACCATGAAATTCTTTCTTTATTCAAATTCATTAATTTATCAAAGATGTGTCTTGTGGTGAGATTTCTGTATTGGTTTTTTTGGAAAATGGTTTGCCCATTAGATCATCAATTAGGTTTTCAAAAAAAAAAAAAATTAGGTTTTCCCTTCATTTTAGCGAATTTTCTGTTCTATATATTAACTTTGAAATTTCAGGGACACAAATTTTTCCTACCTGGGACAGTTTATTCATTTTTTTGCATATGTTTTATTTTGTCTCTCATTATTTTAGGGTTGTTGTCTTCTTTTTCACTGTGATAATCTCAGCCCTTTTTCTTTGCCAGTAATTTGGTCTTTGCTGTTCTTAATTGATTTAGTTCTCTAAGAGTAGAAAATGTATCTTCCGGATCATTTGTTATTTTATCGTAGAATCTTCAAGCTCTTTTAATATTTTTTCAAAGTTCTTCAATGATAATTGTAGGGAATTTTAATCTTTTTCTTATGTTACGTTTTCTTCCACGGTAGATTCTTCATCTGCCCTTTGCTGGTTTGCTTGTTCACCTGCTTTCTTCCTTCCCTCCCTCTCTTGGTTAGGGCTTCAGTGCACATGCAGGGCAATACACCTGGCATGTGCACATCAGCATGTTACTCTTCTCTCACCTGCTCTGTGTCCTGCTGGTCCTCCAAGAGCTACCTAGAAGCAGAATTCTCTTTTAGAGGTTTCCTTTGGAGCGTGTTTGTGTTGGGGGGAAGTGGCCAGAGCATCCACTACATGAGTTACTTTGGATTTCTCAGCAAGAGTGTAGCAAACCCCACACCCAGCCTAGGTTCACCCCTGCTTTGTCTGCACAGTAGCCTGCCGTAGGGGGGCTATCTTGGGAGCCTGGATAATATTTTCAATTCAACATGGAGGGACTCATAACATTCACAGAGAAAGAGTCAGCCTGGAAGCTCCTCTGTTCTCTTGTGCTGTTTTCTCTCTCAGTCTTCCAAACCAGAAGGTGATAAACACTCTGCAGCTTCCTCACTGAGGGAGGGAAGGAAGCTCCTCCTTCAAGGAAGCTCTGCCTGGGGCTCCAGAGTACCTCTCCTCCTCCCTTGCTTTTGTTCAGCCCTTTTGCTTTCTAATAATATTTGATGAAGTTCCTGCATTTTATTAATATTTTTTTTGCTAGAAATAATGAGTTCTAGGCATTTGTTATTGGCCTGCCTTTTTCCTCTACTGTTTTTCTTACAGTAAGAGATACTGACATGGGAAATTACAGTGGAGTTTTCCCTGTTTCTTTGGAGAAGGGCAGAACAAAATGTGTTCATGTCCGACTTCGTGCTCTTGTGGAAATTCCCTGGAGTGCTCCTTCGCTAGCTAGGGAGGAAAATGGTAGCTGGTGTGATCTTATGCAGGATTATTTCTGAGCCTGCAGAGTTAGGAGTTAGGGGTGTGTTGGGACAACACCAGGCTCATTCTCCAGCACATTTCTGGGGAGGTGCCTTTCCTTTCACTGGCTACCAGGCTTTTCTTGTGTTTAATTATTGTTTGTGTTGATGCCATTTGCTTGTTTGTTCATACTGTGTTTAGCGGAGAATGAGGTTTTGAATTTAACTTCATACCATCTTCTTAAACCCAAGATTAGGCATACAGAGTATTTGATTCTTTTGGGCATTTGCTATGGGTGTCACACACACGGGCCTCTGCCAGCAGCTGGTTTCAAGAATATTTCCAAATGATGGTTCTGATCAGACTTGATATTATGAACTAAATATTTGTTGTTTTTTTTTCCCAAATGCAAATGTTAAAGCCCCAATTCCCAATGTTATTCTATTTAGAAACAAGACCTTTTAGAGGTAACTAAGGTTAAATGAGGTCATAAGGATGGGACTTTATCTGATAGATTTTTGGCCTTATAAAGAAGAAGAAGAAAGAAATCTCTGTCTCTGCAATGTGAGGATATAGTGAGAGGTGGCTATCTATAAACCAGAAAGCAGGTCTTCCCCAGAAACTGAATGAACCGGCACCTTGATCTTGAACTTCTAGCCTCCAGAACTGTGAGAAATAAATTTCTGTTGCTTGAGCCCCCAGTCTATGGTATTTTGTTTTGGCAGCCAAGGCAGCCTGGTATCTTTGATTTATACTTAATTCATGCTTTCTTAGGGCAAAGGTACAATTAATTGTAAGCCACCTATTACTTACCTATTTTCCCTCATATGGCACCACTTGGACAAATACTGTAGACACATAACTTTGGACCCTTCTCTGAAGTCAGATACTGAATAAGTTGACAGGAATATACTTGTGGAAACTTTGTGTGTTCCTATAAAAGACCCTTTCTATGGCAAAACACCTCTTCATGTGTCAGTTGGGAATATTCTACTCTGATCAAAATCAGAGACTGTCTTTACTAGGAGATGAAAGGCAGTGACGATAGGTCGGGGTGGGCACAAGATCCTGATATGTATATTTATATTTTATATAAACATAAAAATATCCTTCTTTTACATTTAACCAGACAATGGGCCTCCATGCAGTTACCTTGAGAATGGCTTGGAATTTCATCATCAGTCAGAATAACTACTCTACAGAGAACCCAATATTTAGGAATAAAAGCCCAATTAAAAGAATCCAATAGATATTTCTGTGCCTGTTGTGTGTTGGGATACGAAAGGCGTGAGGCCTCCTGATGCCCTCACGGAGTTCAAGAAGTAGCCAAACGGGAGGAAGTCACGAACTCTCACAAGGTCGAGTGACGAGCTCTATGTGAGAATGTGAACCCAGGGATGTGAGTCACCTCTTCTGAGGGGGGTGAAGAAAAATCCTCCTCAGAAAAATGGAACCAGATGGATGAGTCCGTCTCACATGTTTCGCACTGGGGCCAACACTCGGACAGGCAGAAATCCCTCCTGTGTGTCACACAGCTGGAGGACATAGTTTTTAACACCTTCAACCGGACTACCTCAGGCCTGGCCTTCTCCACCCCTGCTTGGCCCGGCCGTGCTGGGTGGCGCTACTTGCGCTGCAATCCTAGGGGCAGTTCCAGCTTCTCTGTGTCCCCAGCCACTGAGGCCTTCTCAGGTGCTGTCCCGTTTGTCTTAACTGAGCTGGATTCTGATCACATTCCACACGTCTGGATTTTTCTTTCCCCTTCACAGGCCTCAATTAAGCATCTAATTCTCAGTCAGCCTCATTATGCATTCTCCACTCCCCCCCCCCCCCAGGGCTTGGCAGGAACCAAATGAGAACTCTGAGGCCCTTCTTGGGGGAGGGGGTGCCAGAGCCTATCTCAGATCAGGGTCTTTCCAGCAGGAACAATACAAATTGGATGTCTGTAACACTCCCCAACAACACACACACACATCGTCACACACCCTTTGTGGCTTTTGTTTCTCTACCGGCAACCAGCTAAATCTGTACACAGCGGGGTCCTGCTGAACACAGAGATGTGTGCTTTTTCCAGAGGAGTCTCTTGATTATTTTCCTCTAATAGGGTTTTAACTATGTAAGGACTCCCCCAGTGGGGTCAGCTTTAGTCTTTTCAATGGTTCTTTATGTGAAATCTTTCATAAGGAAGGGACTTACTGTTGGAAATAACCAAGGCCGAATTCTTGGAGGAAATTGATGGTACACATAAGCTCTTGAAAGAAAGCACCTTTGACTGCTGGGGTTGAAATTCTGCACGGTTACATAGATTGCTCTTCAGTCAAAGGATAATTTAATCCTACACATTCCTAACTATGGATGTCCTTAATTATTTCCACTAGACTTTGCCCTCTTTGTATGTTACATTTTTCCTAAATAGCATAAGTTATTCTGAACATTTAATAAAATGTAAGGCATCACCTTTGTTTATGACCAAAGTCCTAGGAATCTATACCCAGGGGAAGCAAGAGGCATCCAAGAAATAACCTGTGCGTTTACCAGAGCACCAGAGGAAGGTTGCCAGAAGGCTCTGAACTGGAAGGGAGTGTGTTCAGTTGTGCTAAACATATTCCATTTCTGGTCTTGGCCCCTCAGCACCAATTCCTTCAGCAGCAAAGAAAAATGATAGACTTTTCCGACTAGAAGAAGTTTCTAAACACATCTATTGAATTAAAGCCCATTCGCCATTCAGCTTGTCCTCACACAGCCCTATTACACATATCTGGATCTTAATCTTTGAATTTCTTTGGTTTAACTCAGAAGGCCCTTGGAGAGTTTATGCTCTTTCAGAGCAAATACGTGCGCGCGCGCACACACACACACACACACACACACACACCCACCCACCCACCCCTGACAAAGTATCCAGGCCATATTCACTTAACACTTAACTAAAACCGTGATTAAACTCAGCCAGGTGCCTTTTGCTAAAGAGAAGTCAAAGCTACCTGTGAGAAGTGGATGTTGTACCCTCTGTATAGGGGCTTTATTCCCTCTTTTAGGTTATAGGCTTATGAATGCACATCCATGTTGCCTTTTGTAGTCTGAATAAGGCTGCTTTCCTCAAGAAATAGAAAAGATCCTTGACTATCTTCCACGCTCGCCAACCCCCCCTCACAGATGTGAACATAGGGCCCCAGAGGAGTGGCCTGGCTGCTCTGGGGCTCCAGGTACAATGTTAGGACTGAAAGTCATCCTAACTCCACTTCTGGGCTATTTCCACTCCATCACCCAACACTCATGACAGTGCTTAGAGGGTTTTGCAGAGGCAGGTAAAGTAAGGCTGGGATTTGGAAGGTGGCCCCCTAAACATAGGGCCTGTCTGGTCAACTTGAATCCACTTGAAAGCAATGGACTCAAATACCTTTCATATCCCTGAGATGGGTTGGGAGAGGCACAGTTGAGTAAACTCATTTACAGTGAAGACAGTAAGCTCCTGTCATGTGTCAGGGATGTCCCGTGATCTGCCAGTGGCAGTGGGTGCAGTACAGTGGTGGGGAGGACCAAGGCTCTACCCTCCTGCAGGATCTGCAGGGGCCTGCAGCATGGACTACAGTCCCCTGTCAGATATCTTAGGATCAAAGCTTGGTGATGTGATTCTCCTTTCTAAGATGGGCTCACTCTGTGGTCTCACTCCAGAAAATCAGGTTAATGTCATGTTGGAACTCTTACCTGGGGTTAGAAGTACAGTATGGCATGGTTTGGAATGCAAGGGAACAGAGTTTAAAAATCAGGCAGCACGAGGCTTCGTGGCTTCCTTGGGCTCCAGAGACTCGGAGGGGCCCCAGCAGTAAAGATGGTGGTCAATCAACAGCTGTTGGGTCTGTGACGATGTCACCTCCCAGCTCACACCCTGGCCTCAGGGGGCTTCTCTAATTCATGCATCTGTACCAGCCACTCCCAGGGCTGACATTTCTGGGTGGCTCAGTATCCTCCCAGAAACCCTGGGTACTGAGCATCTTAACTGGCCTTTTCCGTCAAGCTTGATTGACTTCTGTCTGCTGAATTTTGCTTTTGTCTTTACTGCTTATTCCTTGGCCTCTCCCACAGTTGAGAATGCTTTGCTTGTTCCAGAACGTTGACAGCAGAGTGGTTTTCTTAGCCCTCTGTTGGGGCTTCCTCTCTCTGCGTTATCCCTCAGGCTGCTGCAGATACTCCTGCAGTTGTCAAATCGAGTTCATTCTCTGTGTGAAAACAGTGCCTCCAACGAGAGAATGGGCTCTGCAGGCACTAGACAATGGCTCTGCACCTGCTTTATTGCCTCACATTTAATCTCTTGTTCTAGGAGACAATTCAGGAAACTCTCCCCATCATAAGAAAAAAAATTACATCCAGAATTTTCCTTTCAGGCAAAGAAATCTTAATCCTTTTTTTTTTTTTTTGGTTCATGTGTTTTACCAAACTAGAGATTCTGTCACATAACCTCTTAAGCAAGGTAACAATTCACCTTTGAGGAGGAGGCAATCCAATTTTGATTTATTGATCTCAGGGCACAATGCTTTTCTTAAAAAAAAAGAAAAGAAAACATGTAGACCAGTCTGTATGTGACTGTCAAATAAAAGCCTGAAGACCAGGCTCTTTAAAGGAGGGGAAAACTGATGGAGTTTAATTTCTTCCTTTTTATAGATTACACAGATATTTTTCCTTGTTAAAAAAACCTTTGAAAGTTCAAAATAATGCAGCTAGAAGCAGGAACACACTCCTCATCCCCCACGCTGTGGCTTCCTTTGAGCAAATGGGAAAAGTTATACTGAAAGCTAGCTTCAATTTTCAGCTTTCTGAGTCTGTTTCATTTAATGTGGTTGCTATTTGGCTGACTTCAATAGAACATTGATTGTGTGGTTATAAATCTTAGAGAAAGAACACAGGTTCTCATATACTAGTAAGTGTCCTCCATTATAAAGAGACTACTAGTAAATATAATGTGTGGTAGTTGGTGTGTGTGTATGTGTGCACAGGTGCACGTGTTGGAGAGAGGAAAGGACTGCTCCTTAAATTTTTATTATGTAAGGAGGAAGTTGTTGTATGTGTTTTGTGGCTAATTTGTTACTACTGAATTTCATTGGCTGGAAGACACATTTATCTATCAATACATCTTAACATTGAGGAAGGGGAGATGAATCGAACCATCAATGGCCCCACAATTGCTATTAACTTAGATTAAAGCCAAGTTCAGACAGAGAAGATATGCATTTGCTTGTTGGCCACTAGACAGCATTACCAACCTGAGATCACTGAAATTAAAATCCCTGACTGAGGTTTCTATGGATCACCCTGGTAGTATGAATTTAGGACACAAACCTGCATGACTAGTACCAGCTTGTGGTCCAAATTCTTAAGGGAGACATTTTTTTAAACTCCCATTTATTAATGTCAAAGTTAAGATACCCAAGTCTCCTAGGTTTTGGAGCACTTATTGTGTGTGTGTGTTTTTTTTTCCAGCATATTATAGGGGTACACATGTTTAGGTTGCATATGTTACCTTTGCCCTGCCTGAGTCAGAGCTTCAAGCATGTCCATTCCCCAGACGGTGCACACTGCACTCATTAGGTGAGATATGCTCAACCCCCTTCCTACCTGCATGACACCCAATGAATGTACTATATGTGCACATAAATGTTGATCAATTAATACCAATTTGATATGAGTACCCAAGTGCCTATCAATATAGGAGCAACTATTGTTGATGCCTGGGCCATCCTCCCAACCCACCTCTGAGTTCCACTGCAGCCACCAAGGACAGTTCTGATCTACTCTAATGGCTTTCCCCCTTGAGTGCCTGCATCTCTCTGCTTCTCCACTAGAAGCACCAGTGGAGATTATTCAGCCCATGCATAAGACAGCGGAGGGATCCTGAGCACATAGAAGTCTGAGACTCATTTGCTTATTGACTGCTGTTCATTAAAAGCGCTGCAGACCTAACACCTCCCGTGGGCAAACTCCAACCAATGAGAAAAGGGAGTCATTGGATAATGGTCCAGCTTCCCTACTTTGATGAGGCAATTCTGAGGTGTGTTCTACATGGTTCTTCCTAGAGCCCCCAGTGGTTTGAGCCCCAGTTGCTTGCAGTGATTGTCTGTTCATTACCATACTTCAGTGGTTGCCTTCCCTGCCCCATGTCACTTCCTCACTTCCTTGCTGTGCTTCCTGATTGTCTCCCAAGTAAACCACCTGTGCTCAAGATCTGGTCTAAGGATATGCTTTTAGATGTACATAAACTAAGGCACTCTTTCTTTTCAATATTTTTCCTCTTTTTTTCTCCTTTTCTCTCTTCTCTGTTCTGTTTCTTTTCTTTTCTTTTTTTTTCTTTCTTTCTTTCTTTTTTTTTTTTTTTTGAGACAAGGTCTTACTCTTTTGCCCTGGCTAGAGTGCAGTTGTAATGTCATAGCTCACTGCAACCTCAAACTCCTAGACTTAAGCAATCTTCCTGCCTTGGTCTCCCAGAATGCTAGGATTACAGGCATGAGCCACCACACCAGCCTGGCATTGTTTCTTATATCTTTTTTAACTTTGCCTTAAGATCTAACACTTTGTTGTCTTACATTGAACTCCCCACTTAGAGATTTTTTTCCTTTCTTAGTGACATATATTATAATAATCATCATTCTTACATTTGAAGGTATGTTAATTTCAATAGCTTACTATTGACAGAAAAATAAGACTCTTCTAGCATGACATAAATGCATTGAGTATGCAAAATGAGTTGTTAGCTTTTCTTCTAAAAATCACGTTTTAAGTAGTTGTGAAATGGTCTGTCCACCCTGATCCAATTAAGCTAAATTGGCACATATACATTATGCTACAGGTCTCAGGTCAGAGTTGTAAAAAGAAGATAACAGACATCAAAAGGGTTTTATTCCAGTATTTTTTAAATCCTTTAGAAAAGCTGTATGTGTTCCAAGGTTTCTCATATCTAACATGGAGGCCAATTAGCCAAATGGCAGCCTCATGTGTCCATCTGAGTTTTTTAAAATGTGGTCTATGGACCATCTGCATTGGATATACTCAGGATGATTATGAAATGCAGACTTCCAGGCATCTTACTAGATCTACTGAATGAGAATCTGTGATTGGCGTGGCCTGTTAATCTTCATTTTAACAAACTGCCCTCGTCATTCTTACCCACATGGAAGCTTAAGCGCCATCTGCTTGTTGACTGCTTTTCACTAAAACGGCAACTTTAAGCTTCCCGGACTTCTGCTAGTGCGCATGCTTAATGTGTTGACTGATAGAGATTTTATTCATAGCATAAAAGCTATAGCTAAAATTTGAAAAGGAAATCGAAACATTGGGAACAGTATTTGTTCAATAACATGATCTCTTTTTTGCTAAATGACCACAATACCCATAATGTCAGACAAATGCTGGAAGAATACTTGATTCATTCATTTATTTATTAACTCAGCAAATTCTTACTCAATGCCTTTAACTTGTTAGCTTATACAACTCCAAAGATGAATAAAGCTCTACCCTAACTCAAAAGGAATGACAGTATAGAAGACCTTGGGAGTCAGGGGTGGAGAGCGTAAGCCTGGGGTATGAATTCTGATTCTGCTACTTACAGGCTGAGTGATTCTGGGCATGTTACTTAAACTCATTGTGATATAGTTTGCTACTATGTAAAAAGCACAAAATGACTTCGCAGATAAGTAATGTATATAATAAGGCACTTAGTGGGCTGTGTTTGGCCCATAATAAATACTCATGAAAAGCTCTTATTTCAGTATCCAATAAAATGCACTTTCAGGGCAGGGAAAGACACAAGGCAGTTAGGAGGTGGTGGTCATGTCCCCCTGCATCCTGGAGACAGATGTGCCTGGTTTCCATCCTGGCTCTTCCACTGACCAGCTGTGCAACACTGGGCAGGTGACACCACCTCTATCTCCCCGCACAACTCTGCTTCCTGCCTTTGACTTTCACACGCCTTATTCCCAATAAACCCTTTGTTATCCTAACTCCATCTGGGTGTCTGCTTCTCGGGGGATCCAACCCACACAGCTGTTATCTGGATGTGTTAGGATGCAAGCAAACATCACATAGTCTGAGGGGAGAGTCAACAGGGAGGGGGAGGTGGCAATAAGTGATGAGGCAAAGCTCAGGACAAAATGGGCTCAGGAGATGACTGAGACCAGAGGCAAGGGCAAGTTCTTGCTGCTCATGTTCTGTGCATGGGAAGTATCTTAACTTCGGGAGGATACCACTGCTTATTTTCATATCCCTGTGAACAGCACTGTCATGTTTTTTAAAGTGAATATTCTCTGAGCTTATCATTTTTGATTAAAAATTGGTCCACCAGAATGAGTCATGGCAGAAGCGTTGACGAGAATAAAGGACTGATTCATTCGGTGGATGATTAAGCTACTAAGGAGATCTTTGTTGACCCACCAGCACCAGTAAGCTTTATTTTTCTGTTTTCTAAACAATGTAATTTGATTACACTTCAAATACCGTGCTTCCTTATTTTCCTATTATGTAAATTACAAATCTAAATTCATGTAAGATGAAGATATGCAGACTTTTCTCTGTGAAAAAGGTGGGCTATGACCAGAGCTAGGCTTTGAGTTGATCTTCTGGGAATGGGGATGGGTTTCCTTCTCCACCATCACACTGGTATGTGGCAGCTCCCTTTTAGACAGTGCCAAGGGTCTGGGCTGTAGTTAAGATGCAGAACTTAATTAAGGAAGAGTGAGCTTGTTGGACTTAATAATAAATTCTAGGCAAAGTACAATGCAATCGCCATCCACATCTATAAGCACACACTGAACGCCTATTAGGCCACTGTGCATTGGTTACTTAGACATACGCTGAGCATCCAGTGTGTGCCAAACTCGTTATAGGCAACAAGGAAATAACTATATAGGTAAGAGTCAGTCTTTGCCCTCAAGGGACCTAAGTGATTGAGGATCATTCTAGATTAGTAGGGAGCATCTAACCCAGTCTTGGGTGGGAGTGGTTTCAAGGAGATATTTCTGGGCAAAGTTACACCTGGTGGAGCCCTGAAGGAAGCATGGGCATGACCAGGAGGAAAGAGTCCCGGGAGGGCCAGCAGGTGCCAAGGCCCAGAGCAGATGGCACAAGGCTAGCTAAAAGGTCAGCCAGGAGTCACTGCAGTAGATCAAGATGGCTGGCGTTTAGAGGACTGAAAAATGTCATCCAGAAGGCAATGAGACTCATGCAAGGTGGCATAACAGATCTGCATTTTAGAAGATTAGTGGCTGCTGAGGGGAGAATGAATTTAAGGGGGAGAGACTACAAATGGGAAGAATAGTTAGGAGGGGAGCACTTTCTTCCCAGGTAGAGCTGGGCTATCTTAAATAGTGGGGCAGGGCCTTCTGACTGAGAAGCACTCAAGGGATCATGTGCAGAAGACACATGCTACTTCGGGGACTGGCACATTAAACACCGTCCTATGTGATCTCCCTGTTCCTGGCCCTTCTGTGCCAGGCTTTGGGCATGGGTTGTCAACCATGAGTGAGTATCAGAATCACCTGGACAGCTTGTTAAAACACACATTTCTGGATCCTCTCCCAGATCCTGTTATTCAGCTAGTCTGTGTGGTGAGGCCTAAGCATTTGCATTTTTGACAAGTTACCAGGTGATGTTGCTGTTGTTGCTGGGCCAGGAACCACATTTTGGTTACTGAGGTCCTAAGAAATGTGGAGTTATAAGATGTGCAAGAAGGAACGATCCTGGGTTCCTGAGTGACTGTGTGGAGCAGTCCAGCTCAGAACCACTTTGCAGTGTGAAATGGGTGAGGGAGGTTCTCCAGTGGATGTGGGTGGGTGAAGGTGAGCACCATGCTGTCTTCTCTGGCAGGACTTTGTAGTGCTGTTTCTTCTCTTTGCAATGTCCCACTCGTCCCCACCCCTGGTAGCTAACCCGACTCATTCTGCAGGCCTCAGTCTGGCCACACTTTCACCAGAGTGGCTGCTCAGATGAAATCCCAGCTGGTTGCCCATCATTTGTCCTTTGCGTTTTGTAAAACATATACGTGTATATATGTAGTGTACTATTTTATAACCTATTATTCTAAGTTAGCTTGTTGTTTTTAAACTTTTCTGAATTTTGGTTCTCCTTGCACCCCTGGAAAACCATATTTACAGTTGACGCAATGGTTATCCATTCTAGTGCAGTGTCCTATTCCTATGAATCATTCAAATAGTTGATGAACAATGTCCAAACAGTGTCTAGCCCTCAATGTGTGGAGTGATCCTGGAAATTGATGTATTGTTTCACTGAAGAGATAAATGTGGAAAAATATCTCCAAGGAAGACTTTTTAAATAAAAAAGAGTAGAAGCCCTTGGGATGTTCAAGGCCAACACAACTGAGACTTGAAACATGAGGATGGCATGATAGTGGAAGGAGTACATGGTAAAAGAATAGAGGCTGTCAGTCACATATGCATCTGAGACACTTAACTAGGAAGGACACCACAGTGCAAGAATACTTTCCTTTTAAGATGGGAAAGACCTGTGTATGTTTGAAGGCCCAAAGGAGGGAAATAGCGGGAATAAAGATACACACTAAGATGGAAAACTGGAAATAATTAAGGAGATGGAGTGTTGGATGCTATGTAAAGGTAAAGGAATCCAAAGCCAAGTTAAGGTTGATTTTGGAAGGCTACTTTGCCGAGACAGATGAGGATGATGAGGGGACATGGGTCCTGTCAAGGATAATTTTGGTGGAGAAGATGGAAGGTTAGTAGGGAATTTCTCCTTTAATCACCTTGATTGTTCTCAGCAAAGTGGGAGATAGCACCATCTGCAAGGAGAAAGGGTTTGGAACCCAAAAATAAAGGGGAGAGAGAGTTAGCAGGGTTCAGGGGAGCGAGAAAGAGAATGGGGAAAGTTTGCAACAACTACTGCTTGGCTAATCAAAAAGATGACTTACAGCAACTGTTAAACATAGCACATTAGTAACACATTTTAGCATAGGGGGAAAAATACCACATAAATTTCTAGCAACAGTAGTTTGGGATTTTTCTGAAAGGACCACCTGAACTGATCTCACTGTTGCATCTCTTCTCCCTGGAAGCTAGTTCCAGGAACCTCATTCTTGCTCATCTTAGCTCTGCTTTGTCATCTTCCTCAAGTGGCCTCCCTTGGCTGTCCCATGATCATCCCCTTTTACTTCTGGGAATTTGTATTTCCCATCTCTCAGGTATAGTGAATCTGGTGGGGAGGCCTTTCTGCAGCTTCATATTGGTTCGGCAAACATCTATGGAATTCCACCAGGTGCCAGAAGCCACAGGACGCAGTGGGGCAGTGACTATGAATTACACATTACGCCTGTCCCAAAGGTTCTTGCAGACTCTGAGAGACAGACTCACAAATACATCATTTCAGCACCATGCAGCTGGTGCTGTCACGGGGGCATAAGTCTTAAATGATCATTAGCCGCTAGACTCATGCTATTCATTCATTCTCAAATATTTTGTTGAGTACCCACTATGTGTTATACGATGTGAGCCTCTGGCAATATAGTGGAAGATGTGACAGGTATGGTCTTTGCTTTTGGGATATGTACTTTGAGGAAAATAAAAAGTGTGGTATGGTAGAAAGACAGGAAGGGGGAGTTATTTAGCTTGAGTGATTGGAGAAGGGCTCACCGAGGTAGGGGAGCTTCAAACTGAGACCTGCATGAGGAGTCAAGTATACTAAGATGCAGGAACAGATGTTTCCCCCCAGGGGGTACCTCCAGCAAAATGGCTCAAAGGCCAAGCTTCTCTCCTTTGACCTACTGAAGGAGCAGAAAGGCCAGTGTGACTGAAGAAGAAAGGAGGAAGATTCACAGGGCTAGGAATTTGAATTTTATTCTAATGCAATGATTTGATACCTAAGCACAATTGTCTTAGCGCTAGAAATTAAACCAGTTCTGCAAAGACCACATGATGCCATAAAATATTCTTTACAACACCACACACACAAAAAAATGATTGCTAGTGAGTATGGTTCATTCAATCATTCCACAGTCATATATTGTGACCTACTGAGTGTTAGATGATCTAGGCATGAGAATATAGCATCTGCAAAGCAGACAAAGTTTTTGCAGTCATGGTGCTTTCTTTTGAATATGTATAGTGGTGAGCATTTCAGGTAAAGAAGGAGTATTAAGTGCAAAGGCGCTGAGACAAGAATATGCTCATAATGTTTGAAGATAAAGACATTAAATGAATTAAAGGAAACTGACATCAGAATAAACAATGATAACAAAAACCCTGAGGGAAGAGGGACAGTGGAGCAAGATCATGTAGACCATTATATGGATGTTGGATTATATCCTTCATTTAACTGGGAGTCATTGGAGGATTTTGAGGAGAGGTGGGCCATTATATTTTTAATTTGTAAAAGAATCACTCCAGCCATGTTAAGACCATACATGGTAAGGAGCCAAAGATGAAGATAGGGCACCCAATGGGAGGGTGTAGAGATAATTGATGTGAAGGGTAATTTTGACTGAGGGCAGGGAGTGAAGGAGATTGGAGATTGGATCATATCTACTGAAGACAGATCAATAGGATTTGGTGATGAATTTGGAGGTTTGGGATAAAGAGAAGAGTGAAGACAACTTCAAAATTTTGGATCTGACCATCAGAAACAACGGAATTGCCATTTGCTTAGATGAGGAAGGCTAAGAATTACAGATGGAGAAGCAGATATTAAGTGCTCAGGTTTAAAAAGGTTAAATTGGAAATGTTGATGAAACATCCACGTGCAGAGGCTTATTAGAAAATCTAGAGTTCAGGGGAGTTACCAAGAATTAAGATTTGGGAGTTAGCAGGTCTTGGTGATTCACGTGTGGATGTAGGAAAAGAAAATTAGAGGCAAAAAGGCAAGTGGTTCAGAGAAAAGCCTCTAAATAAGGACCCAAGAGACCTATTTTTAGTTCTCATTATCTACTAAGTTACTATAAGACAATGGATAAACCATCTAACCTCAATTTCCTCATTTGTAGGACAAATGGGTGGGATAGGACAAATTCCCACTCACCTCTAAACTGAAGATAAAAAGCAATAGCCATAATATATAAAGGATTCTTATAAATCAATAGGAAAAAAGATGAATATTCTGTTGGAATTACAGACAAAATATACTAAAAATACAGTTCTTAAAAAAAAAAAAAAAGAATAGCAATAAATAACCAAAATAGTTTTGGCACTCAGCTTCAATAGTGTTACTAAATTCTTAAAAATTAACTATATAATAGGAACAATAACAATAAAATATATTTAACAATAAATTCAACAAGAAATATAAAAAGTCTATATAAATGAAAAATGTGAATGCTAAGAAAGATTCATAAAAGCTTACTTTGGGCTGGGCGTGGTGGCTCACACCTGTAATCCTAGCACTTTGGGAGGCCGAGGCGGGCGGATTGCTCAAGGTCAGGAGTTCGAAACCAGCCTGAGCGAGACCCCGTCTCTACCAAAAATAGAAATAAATTAATTGACCAACTAAAAATATATATACAAAAAATTAGCCAGGCATGGTGGCGCATGCCTGTAGTCCCAGCTATTCGGGAGGCTGAGGCAGTAGGATCGCTGAGACCCGGAGATTGAGGTTGCTGTGAGCCAGGCTGACGCCACGGCATGCACTCTAGCCTGGGCAACAAAGTGAGACTCTGTCTCAAAAAAAAAAAAGCTTACTTTGGAAGATTCATTGTAAGGATGTCCTAAATTTAGCTTAATCCTAATAAAATACCTATTGAGATTTTTTTTTTTGGTAGAATAAGACAAACTAATTAGGAAATTTGTGTGGAAAAATAAACATTCAACATATCCAGGAAAATCATGTAACAGAGCTTGTTCAACACAGAGCTCATCCTTTCATTTAAAGTGGATAAATAAAACTGTAACATCTGAATCAGAACTGGGTGAGACAGTATAATAATGAGCTATTGGATGGGGACTCTCCTCCAATTCCCCAGGTCACCACTGTCTTATTTTCTAGAGATGGATAAAATAGAAAAATCCTATGTGGGTACCATTGATACTAAACTACTCAAGATCTTAATTCTGGGAAGAGTGCTGTAGTGTTTTAGCTCAGTATACACTTAACACATATTTAAGTTGCATAATTTTCTGCTTAGTTTTAATGATTAAATCAACAGTAAGTTACTTTAGAACAACATAATTAAATAAGAACAAACGACCAGGTCTCTAAACATGTAGACAGGTGATTCCATCTTAGTCTTAAAGGCCAAACAACATACATTCACAAGGTAAGGAAAAAATCAAATCTCCTTTCCAGGACTGAAGAAATATTGCTCCTACACTAAAAATTGGAAAACCGAAGAGTAAGAGATGCCTGGCAGCAAAAAAAGGAAAAACAAACAAACACCCACTGCTATTAGGATACAGCCTTTTTTTCCTGCCTCCCTTTCACTTTGCTATAGATAAAAGATGACAATTTAGGACTTGGTTTATTGAAGTATCAGAGAGCTCTAACCTCAACCCAGATAGAAGGTGCACAAGTCAAAGATCTCCAGATGAGGGACCGTTGGTTACATTGGGAGGTCAGGGTGGGGCATTTACTTGGCCAAAGAGTCCCTGCCCTGATAGGAATCCACCACCAAAGGACATGCATGGAAGGTCAGGTGTAGTGAAACTACAGCAGATGCTTATGCTGGGGAAAATAGCCAGGGATGAGAAAGTGACATGGCCCAGGGATATTTAATTTGCTGTCCTATTATTTTTCTTGGCTTCTGTTGAACCCAGATGGTGATCAGAGTTTTTCCTAGCACACAGACTCCATATGAGAACAGAAGGCTAGTTGCTTTGCAAATGAAGGAAATGGAAAAATCTGACCTAGTTATCTACAAGCCCACACTTCTTATGGATTTATGACAACTGATGTATTCCAATCCAGGGAGCATGGTGTTAGGCTGTCAATGCTAACTACTTCCTCCGTGTATCAAAAGTTGCCATTTGCTGAGCATCCTCTGGGACTGGAGAGTATATACATCAAATCTTCATGATAGCAGTAAACATCCAATCTCATTTCATTGATGAGAAACTAAGGCTCGAAGAAGTTAAGTAACATGTCCAAGGGCATGCAGCCAAAAAAGTTACGGACCTGAAATTTTAATCTCGTCTATTTGAAAACAAGGCATGTCATTCACCTGCATGACAGGCAGACCTATATTTTAAAGCTGAGTAGAAGTGGTAGAAAAAAATTTAGGAAAGCCCAGAGACAAACACTGACACTTCACATTCTAAAATAACATCTGATGTGCAAAGTGTTGAGGCTGGTTAGGAACTTGAGTCAGGGGATCCTTCAATTTTGCAGATATTACAGAAGGTAAGTGGTGCATGGTTAAAAACGTAGAACTAGCCGATGGTAGGTACAACCAGGATGGGATATCACAGCTCCTCTATTCAATTCCGTGCTCTATTTACCTACAGTTTGTCTCAATAGATACTTCTCAGAACATGTAAAGGCACCTGGTGCATAGACCAAAACCATCTGCTTCAACCTTCTGGCACTCACAGAATGCCATTACTTACAGTTATGGTCATAAGAATCTGCAAGGTGGTAAACTGGAATACCACTCTGTGTATTCTCCATAAATGTCATTTTCTCTATATCTCTCCTGGGAGTGATACAAAATTTAAAAGATTATAAATGCAGAAACACTGTGCTGGGCCACTGACTTACTAAAATGAAAAGATTGGTCAGGGAGTATCAGAGTGTCCCAGGCGTCCTCAAACTACGGCCTGCGGGCCACCTAGCACATTTATCTGGCCCTCCGGGTGTTTTTGCTGCCACTGCCTGTCCTGCTTAGCAGCCCACTCGTCCCGGGCCCACAGTGCGCACTCTCCAATGGTCTGAGGGACAGTGAACTGGCCCCCTGTTTAAAAAGTTTGAGGACCCCTGGAGGCATTTAACATGGCTGTGGGCGATAGTGCTCCCATATGCTGCAGTTGCTGGCAACAAAATGGCCTTGATTGGAGATCGTCTCCCCAGTAATCCCTTAATGGGCACCACAGTATAGAATCCCAAGTCTATTTTTTTAATTCGTAATTTTTGTTAGATACATGTACAATTAAATCTTTAGAAGTACAGACTTCTTCCCTATCTCAGGCCCACCCCTAAGCCTTTATAATTTCTACTTTTAGTTTTTTTGGTGATCACCTTCTTACACTTAAACAACAAGGAATTAGGCTTCTATTTTTATCTATCTACCTTAGGTGATAGCGATTGACTCTTACGATGACCAATGGGGACATATATCACTTATGCCACCCTTTTGTCTTCCTAGATTTTGATAGCTAACATAATTTTCTGACTTCTCTATTTTGTATCTTTAACTCTTTAATGTGCCTAAAGGGTCCAAGTTCTCTAGCCTTCCCCTCTGGCTTTCCTGCTTCCGTGACGCTTTCTGCCTTCTGTCACACGTGTACTCGTCCATGGTCAAGAATGGTAACATTTTCATTCTGCTCTATAACTGTGATACACCAAAATAACTCAAACACTAAAACTAAGAAATTGCATTTGTATGATAAAGACTGTAATCAGATAATATATTTAAAATGCTGCTTCTAATCATGCTTTATTCTTCTTCCCTACATATCACATTTCCTACGCAACCAATTGCCATTTTAGCCACTGGAAGTGGAAAAGGCCACCTGGGACAGAGGGGGATTGCAGAGCAAGATTTCTCAACTTTGGTTACATATCAGAACCACATAGGGAGATTTAAAAAAAATACTGAAGCCTGGTCCTCATTCCAAGTGTTTGATATAGTTGGTCTGGAGCCCAGGTGTTGGAATTCTTGAAACCTCCCAGGTAATTCTCATTTATAGTAACAGTTGAGAACCACCAATGTAGAGGAAGCACTATTCAGAAAGGAAAAGTAACTGGGAAGTCTTCCCTACCCGTATGGTATCCCCTTTCTAATGTGGCAGAAAGGCCAAAAACTTAGAGGAAAGAGACATGTAGATAAATTAGGGGAAAAGCCAAACATTGATGAAAGGCCTTGCCCCCCACTTCTTATTTGGGATTTAGAATGTTTCTCTGGAGAGTGACACCCCCCACCCCAATAAGCTGATAAATGCTGGCGTCTCAGCATGATTAGGTTTAGCTCTTTAGAATCTATGTCCCCACATACCCTGAACGCGGACCTGGAATGTAGCTGCTGATGCTGACTGGTGAGTTTGCCTGGGTGGTTGCATGGTGGGGAGCAAGTGACCCTAAGTAGGACCATTATGTGGTCCTGTGTAGACCATGAATGGCACATCTCTAGGGGGCTTCATTGATGCAAATTGTGTCTCCTGGAGTTGTGAGATGTTGAGCCTCCATCCTGAAGCTAGAAAATACAGGATGAACCACCCTCTGGAATCCATCTCTGTACTTACTACAGACCCAGACAGACTTCCCACAGCCAATGACTTAGCACAGTCAGGATACTAAGACAGCCTGTTCTTGGTGGAATTTGCCTCAAGGGTATCTGGGTGCCTTGCCAAAACTGTCCTACACTGCACCCCTCCCAACCTACCTTCCCTGTCTTCTCACCTGGGGTCTGTACCTGAGCATAAGCTGATAGCTCTTCCAGTCTACACCAGTTTTTCCCCCATACAGGCATTTCCCATGAGAAATTGCTGGCATTCCCCAAATCCTATTTTAGCACCTGCCCTTGGTAAGACTTAGATTGACACTCTGTACCTTAGAACAACTTGCATGCCTCAGAACCACTGGACCCTGCTACTATTTCAACCTCTGGTTCAACTCTGAACAACTGGCACTTTCATCTACCTCATAGACATAAGGCAGAAGCCAGTTTCAGGCAAAGGATGTGGTTAACTGGCTCATTCTAGTACGGTACTTTTGTTTTGGCCTCTCAAACTCTCACCATGTGCAGCTGGTGCCATTTTATCCCATCGGTGAGTGTTGACAGCCTTAACAAATGTTGCATTGTCAATATTTGGTTTCACGATCTCATTGTTCAATAGGGAGAGGGCTGCCAGAATATGGATTAGGTCACACTTCAGATTCCTAGTTCATTGTGCCTCCAATGACACCAAACATCTAGGCCCCCAAAATAGTCCCAGGATGAGTTGACCCAAACCATCTTGTTTCCTACATGGGAGAAGATATTCTGTCCCAATGGTTCCATGTTTAGTCTGTTCAGGAAAGCATTTCCTCCCAGCCTGTTGAATGTTTGAGATGCATTTCAACCATTTGAAAAGCATTGGCTTGGTTTGAAAAGGAGAGAAGAACATTTGGGGAGAGAATCTCAGTTTTGATGAGACCATATAAAACTGTTGAGAGGGTCAGTCCCTGTGTCTGGGTTCCAAGACTCTGTTCCCTCATCAGCCTACTTTTATTCCAGTTACTGATTTGCCAGAATCCAAATCATGAAGAATCGGGATTCACAGGGCTCAAGATTTGATTGGGATATAGTGATAACTAGGGGCTTCTACGTCTATCCCCCATGAGGGATGGCAGGGATACTAAGTTTCCCAAGAGGTTTCCCACACCCTAAGCCCTCTGGGATCCTAAGGACTAGAACTCAGGAGCAGCAAACCCACTGTGGAGGTCCTGTGAGGGCTTCCAGAAACCACTTTGTAGCTGAACACATTATCATACTTTAAAGAGGATCAAACCCAAAGCAGTTGAATATACTAAGCTTGTGGTATAACAGTGCTATTTTCTCCCATCCTCTAGAACTGCCTTTATTGTTACAATATGGCCGGTATAAAATGTAAATTCTAGAGGGAAAATAAGACAAAATGGTAAGAAGACAAAGTATTATTCTTTTATATTCTATCCCCGGGTCTCTGTGGCTGTGATCACTAGCGTATGCTGCGATAAGAGGTGAGGGCTGTGGCATTTTGTACCCAGAACAAAATGTCACAAGATGCTGATCCTCTGGGAGCCCTGCAGCAAAGGGCCTTTGAAGGTCACCTCTCTGCAGTTAGGCTCTGTGGTTCCGTATGGGTGACCCACATGCATCAGGATCTATGCTGGGAGACTGACTAGCATACTTGCTCCCTCTCCCTCTCCTCCCTCTCGTCATTTTTTAAGATGTGATTTTCATAACGAATAATCTAAATGATTAAGACTTAAATGATAGTGAAGCATATGGAAGCAAGAGCCTAAACCCTGGCATTTAAAGTCAAATACAATAGAGAGAATTTGGACTTCCGCCATTATCTTCTAAGATGGAGCCCATCAAGAGTGACCTAGAAGAATGATAAAGAAATTGCTCTTTCAGTAATTTCTTCCAGTTACTGATGTGCCAGAATTGAAGTTTCTATTTTTCCTCAATCCAGTGCTTCTCTCTGAGAAGGTGGCTTCTTTGGGGATGTTGAGTTTCTTAATAGGATGGGCGGTAGAAAGGACGCTATTTCTGTCTTTTGTTCCATAAGACACGTTGATTCCAGTAGCAACAGTTGGAAAAAGTTCTATTAAATATAAAACTCCATGACAAGGAACATGAGTAAGGGTATGGAATTAATGATAAATCTTAAAATTTTAAATCTCTAAGCTGAGAGGTAGCTATTTCCATGCTACTGTGTCCCTGTTTTGTCAGGTTGCTGTACAGATGTCACCATGGTTATCACTGTCCTAGTCATATGCTGCAGCGTTTACTATTTAGTGCCTAACTTAGAATAAAGTCAGTGGGAGCACAACGATCCACCTCTCTTAGTGTTTTCTTACCTAAGTTTGCAGGCCTATTTTTGCCAGATTTGGGGGTTGTTTGCACAGCCCTGTCATTTCTGCATGGGGACAGAGCCAGCTGTGACAGATGCACTCTCATGACACAGCACATCTGTCAGATGCCAAGGGCTGGAAGGAATTTTTCTTGATCATCTGTGTCCCTTCAATGACATCTCTTACTATCAAAGATGTTGGCAGCTAAAGAAAAACTATAGGACTTTCTAGCCTGGACACACGTGGAGGATGACAGCAGCTCGGTCGTCTCTCAGGGTACTCTCATGATCTCACATTGTGCTTGTAGGGACTAAGGGAGTAGTACATTAGCCAAACAGTCCCTGTGGTTCTTAGGTTTCTCACTATTGTCACAAAAATGTGAGTTTTTTCCTTGATTTGAGTATGGGATTCTATTCAGAATAAGAACTATAATAATATTGAGAATTTACTACATGCCTGGCACTACTGCTAGAACTTTATACACATTAAATCATGTAATCCATATAAACAACCTTCTGAAATAGGTACTGTTAGCATCCCCATTCACAGGTGAGGAAACCAAGTTCAATAACTTGTTCATGTCTCAATAGTGAAGAGCCTACCTGCAAATCCAGGGACTCTGGCTTCAGAACTGGGCTGGCTCTTAGCCTTACTGCTTAGGATACTTGTTCATCCCACCCAGGGAGAAGTTCATATACAGGGTTGCTAGGCCCTGAAGAAATTTCTATTAAAGATAAATCTCTACCATTTGATCAGACAAATGAAGATCTGGATCATTGTGTGCAATTCTATACCCATGTTTTGAGAGAGAAATTGGCAAAAGTATGCAGTTAAGATGATGAAAGGTATAAAAACCATGCATTAATCATTTGAGGGATGTTTGGAATAAGTGAGAATGAATTAAATGACTAACCAGAAGACAATACAGGAGGTGGCTATGAAGGCTCTGTCTTCAAATACTCAAGGGGCTTTTGCCATATGGGCCAAGGCCAAACTAGGATGAATTAATAGAAGCTTTAGGGAAATCAAGTTCATTTATGAACCCTCAGAATCATCCAAGGATGAAAGCTCCTGCGAAAGGTAGTGAGCTTCCCATCATGCCTGCATATCCCTTGGAAGAGGCTATACAGCATCAGGTGGGAAAGAAATCATTAGGGCTTTGTGTATCAGAGTGGGAGGTTGAGCTAGGTGACCACTAAGATCAATGTTAACTCCATTATTTATCGCTGTGGAATTTTACCATTTCAGAAAGGACCTAAGCTAAAATGTAGCACATAGCTCCTGGAGTAGCCTATTCTCTTAGGCACAGCCCCTTAGAGCAGCTTACAGGGGAAAAGGGTAGGTTAGAAAGAAAGCAGGGCCACAAGTTAGACAACAAATGTTAGGGCTGGCCCTACCTACTAAATGTATGACTCTGGCCAAGTACGTTTTACTCTTCACACCCTTAATTTCTATAACTTCAAATTGGAGGCAAGTAGTTTTGGAAAATGTTTAAATATTAATAACTGACTTCCAAAATTTTCTGATTAAGCATTAGTTATTTAGAAAATGGAATGAACCAAAGTTATCTTGCCCACAGCACTATGGTGAAAATAAGGAGCTTCATAGAAGATAATTTCTGCACGCTGTGGTATCAAGTTTGCTAATAGTCCCTATGCCCTCTGTATCTTGTTATAAAGTAAAAGTCTTATCAGCAAATTCTTTTCCCTTTCTCTTCATCCTACCTATTCTGCATCAACACAACTTATTTCTGTGATTCAGAACTGTCCCTTTGGGGGGGGGGATAATCTGGTTTCTTTGGGGCTACTGTATTCAAAGTAATAATAGTGCAGCTTTACTGTAATTCACCATTCTTTCACGCAAAGCAAACATTTATGAAATGCAGCTATAAAAGAACAAGTTTTTGTCTTATCTACAGAAAATGTTCACCCTGCTTATCTTTTTGTAAGCCATTTTGTACTTCAAACATCATGTCATATTTTGCAGACAGCAATAAAGTTTTAAGCGTTTGGAGTCCGCTTTGCAAGCCAACGCCATGTCATAGCACTGCTCAGAACACACTTCCATGTTTTAAGAGAAATTTTCCTCCTAACTTGCTATTGTAATGTCCTCTAAAGGTGCAGTGTGTGTGTGTGTGCATCTGCATAAAATACTTAATATAAGCACGGTTCCATATGTAGGCATCACCATTCAAAGAGAAACTGATTAGTGCACTTGAGACAAAAATAAGTCATTCTAATCAAATGTTGGCATTGTTTCCTTTTATCTGAAAAGATGAATAGTGGATTTACAAAGAATAATTCCCATTTTACCCAAGTCTTGGTAACGAGAAACTAGACAGGAGAATGCACTTAATCATCCTACTACCCGACACCTGAGGCTCAGAGCATGGGGAAACTACACACCACAGGATTCAAGGGGGAGCCCAGGCCCTCTGCTAACATCCCATGAACAATCTGTGATCCACACACTTGAGCACTGCTCCACTCCATTTCAATAAAAATAGAGTTTAATTTAGTCTCAAGAAAACTTGCCTTCTCCCACGTACAGGGGGGAAAGGGCCTGGGGCTGTGGGATCAACTGCTGCAAGCCATATGGCTATTCAGAAATCAAGGGGGTGCACCATCTCTCAAAGGTAGGGTGCAAATCCGGACTGCAGTTAATTAATTTAGCCTTCATATTAACTGCTCTGAACTACAAAGAAAGCTTTACAGCTAGTTTCCAACAATCAAAGGATAAAAAACTGAATGAAAAGGCTAAGAGCCTTAGCAAACAAACTGTTGGCCATTTGGGAGTAACTTAAGGCTACCCACAAAGTGAAAAGTGCCCCTTGAATGAAGTCAATTAAAAGGAATCAGACACTGACCTGCTGAAGAGTGACAGCTTAAATATCCCACCTACCCAATAATGGTCCTAAGAGAGTCCCAAAGCCCTAGAGGCCTCATGAATATTCTGAGAATTTAAAATGCCTAAAGGAGGGATGGGAGGAGGAGAGAGAGGTCTTAGCTTCTAAATAATAGTGGCTCTCCTGTGGTCCTTCTTAGCCTTCCCTGATCTGCTTCTCAAGCTCTTTATTGAAATTGCTCAGGTCTTTAACTGATCTCCCTTGAGGACTCAAAAGCCTTAAGCTAATTACACTTGGCTGAGATACGCTTGATGAGATGGGAAAATCATAAAGCTTTTGAAAGGGTGAAAATCTGAAACCATCTGCTGGGGGTGTTACTAAAAGAACAATAGGGGAGAAAGGGAGAGTGAGCTAGCCAAGGGGGAAAGGTACAGGATTTCTTTAATTAATGGGTCAATGACATCATTACTGCTTGGAATGTCAGGAAAGGCAGCCAAGGAACAACCCTCTAGTTAGTGAATAAGCAAAGCCAAAGATCCACACCAAAAACATCGACATTTTGAGGTAGAAAAGGGGAATTATGTCAGCTTGGTTTAGAAGAACGTTTTTGATTAGAAATCACCGGTAGTTTATGGAAAGGAGAAAGAAATGTCCCTAAGTTGGAATTAGGTTCCAGAATCACCTGAACCACCTCTGTACTTTTTTCTGAATTATCTTTGGTCCTCAAAGGCAATTGCAGGTGGAGCCCTGGTGAAGCGTGTTCTCTCTGATATCAGCGAGACAGTTGCTTCTGTTATACTTGGCAATCCAGGTGAACAGCCTGCATTTAGCTTTCAAATCAATGCCCCAGGTGTTGATTCAATATGGCAAACAGCTTATGTGTGTTGCTCTAAAGGCCTGTTCAGCTTTACTTCTTTTCTTTTCAAAATAACTAATCCCCTCAAATTCAGCTGAGAAAATGTTAGATTTTGGAAGACAAACTGACTTAAATCAGATAGGGGACTGGTAAATCAAAGTTTATTTTTACTCTGTAGGGTAACTCCTGTAAATTGAGCAAGAGTTATGACCCAAATCCTATTTCTATTCTTTTTTTCAACCTTTGCAGAGAGAATACCATCTTCTTTCACATGACTCTTGCTTCTGCATCTGAAGATGAGCAAAACTACTAAAGTGATGGGGAAAGGTTTTTTTCTTCATCTCCCCTACTCCCCTTATATCTTGTTCATCTAAACCAGGAAAGAATAGCAAACACATTTTTCAGATACACAACTCCAGTGTATGCTCAGGGTGCTCTTGGAGTACCCAGGGTACTCCAAAGAACAAACACAATCCTTGGTTCTGCACTCTCCTAACCTAGGCATGCAGTCTCCTTGTTCACATCACCTGCCAGTGTGGGAGGGCTGCACTATGCAGTGACCACAAAGAGGGCACATGTGGGAAGAGAGACTTATAAGTGGCTGACCTCAGACATACTGTGGGTTCACTTTGACAAGTGGTCTCCATCCTTACCACAGGTACCCAAATGCCCTGTGTTCCAGCGACAGTTCCTAGGGGTCCATAATGGTGTGAAAGGAGCATCTCCTGCCACAGTGCCTGACGTGAGCCTGTTGGTTCAAATACAGGGGTCCTCAAACTTTTTAAACGGGGCCAGTTCACTGTCCCTCAGACCGTTGGAGGGCCGTTGGAGAGTGCAGCGCACATTCCACACATGCGCACTGTGGGCCCCCGGGCCAGTCGGCTGCTAAGCAGGACAGGCAGCGGTAGCAAAAACACCCAGCGGGCCGGATCAATGTCCTCGGCGGGTCGCATGTGGCCCGGGGGCCGTAGTTTGAGGACCCCTGAACGAACCATGACTTTGCCAGTGGTTCTCAAGCTGTGGTCCCTGGACCAGCAGCAGCAGCATCTTGTTAAAAATGCAAAATTTTTGACTGCCTGCTATCTTCACACCTACTGAATCAGAAATTAGAATGATGGCGCCTGGAAATCCATGCCTCAACAAGGCTTCAAATGATTTGTATGCACACACTCAAGTAAGAAAGCCTCTGCTCCTCACTTGGGGGTTACGCCTGATAGAGTTAGGGTTGCTGGCAGATCTCAGTATTAGGCACCTAGTTCCCCGGAAGGTCTGAGCCTTCAAACTCTGCTTTTTTCATTTTCTACTGTTTTTGCAGTCTTGTCTCCGGGATATATAAATGTTAATTCCTAAGTATAACACAAGAAACGAATGCATTTATACACATGGTTCTAGATTAAATAAAGTCTTAATAGTCTACTTGAGAAACCAAACCATAACAATTACTGAGTGAGGAATCTACTTGGGGTGGAGCTCAGGAATTTGCATTTTTAGCAATTTCCCAGCTGTTGCTGATGTTAGTGGTCCAAGGGACACGTTGGGAAACTACCATCTAGATGAATCTTTCTGATGCTTAGCTCCTCCTCGAGGGTAGGATTGTCTTTGTATTTTGTTTTCCATTTTATTTTTGTTTGTGCTCCAGCCCCAAGCTAAGTGCCTTGTACATGTTAATGCTGGATAAATTGTTTTTTTAGCGAACTCTCTTGAAAGTGCAACTGAGGTGACTGAGAAAGGGGGTACTCTCTCTGTCTACTTCTCTGCCTTGTTCTAACATCTTATCTTCAACCAAATAAGGCAAGAGGGAAGTTCCAACAGATTTTCAAAAGAAATGTTCTAAATTTGGATGCAAAATACTTAGAGTAGTGGTAGAGGATATGTATTAGTTTTTTTTCCCCTGCTGTAAATTACTGTAGACTTAGTTCTGGAGGCCAGAAGTCTGAAATGGGTCTTAAGGGGCTAAAATCGATGTATCAGCTGTGAGCTGCTTTCTTTCTCGAAGGTCTAGGAAAGAATCTGTTTCCTAACCTATTGCAGTTTCTAGAGGCTACCTATGTTTGTCTCATCACCCTCTTCCTCCACCTTCAAAGCTAGTGGCATAGCATCTTAACTCACAATCTCCCTCTCTTTCATGCCTCTGCTTCCATCCGCACATCTCCTTCCTGTTTGAATTATAACTACACTGATTACACTGGGCCCACCTGGACACTCCAGGCTAATCTCTTCTCGAGATCCCAATTTAATCACATCTGCAAAACCCTTTTTGCCATGTAATGTAACATACTCACAAGTTCCAGGGATTAGGATGAGGGGGTCTTTGGGTTGGGGGGATGCATGTTCCCTTCAACCCCATAGGTTATGTAGTGATGAGACTGAAATTTTTATTTCTTATTATTGGTGATAAAATAGTAAGATATCTTCTGGATATATTCCTATGTTGCCAGAGATAACTTTAAGGTCTACTTATTGATTAGCTCTTGAAGTAAGAGGTAAGAGTTTGGAGATGTGAAGTATATACATAGACACACACATATCTATATTTATCTTGTCTAATACTTATCCTAGGGTGGGCGTGGTGGCTCATGCCTATAATCCTAGCACTCTGGGAAGCCAAGGCAGGTGGATTGCTCAAGGTCAGGAGTTCGAAACCAGCCTGAGCAAGAGCGAGACCCCATCTCTACTATAAATAGAAAGAAATTAATCGGCCAACTAATATATATAGAAAAAATTAGCCGGGCATGGTGGTGTATGCCTGTACTCCCAGCTACTCGGGAGGCTGAGGCAGCAGGATTGCTTGAGCCCAGGAGTTTGAGGTTGCCATGAGCTAGGCTGACGCCACGGCACTCACTCTAGCCTGGGCAACAGAGAGAGACTCTGTCTCAAAAAAAAAAAAAATATCCTATTTAGTAACTAGATTTTTTACAAGTTTTATTTTCTGATTGCATAAGGTTTACAATAATTTGTTAATGGGAAAACAAGAGTAATACAACAAAACATGAAATATTGACTGTATTATTTTTTAAAAGTACTTCCTTACTTTGAAATATGTCCACATATTAATATACTATAAACCATGCATCCCTTAATCCTGAACATTTTTTTTTTTTTTGAAACAGAGTCTCGCTTTGTTGCCCAGGCTAGAGTGAGTGCCGTGGCGTCAGCCTAGCTCACAGCAACCTCAAACTCCTGGGCTCAAGCGATCCTCCTGCCTCAGCCTCCCAAGTAGCTGGGACTACAGGCATGCGCCACCATGTCTGGCCAATTTTTTCTATATATTAGTTGGCCGATTAATTTCTTTCTATTTATAGTAGAAACGGGGTCTCGCTCTTGCTCAGAGTGGTTTCGAACTCCTGACCTCGAGCAATCCTCCCACCTCAGCCTCCCAGAGTGCTAGGATTACAGGCGTGAGCCACCGCGCCTGGCTATCCTTAACATTTTTACTTTATGAAATATGCTTGTAAGTATATGAAACATGAAGAACAGTTGATATATTTGAGGAATAATCTAAACAAGATAAATGGAAAAGGACATTCTCCTTTGAAATGCATCTTTAAGAAGAAATACCCAGGTTTTTTCCCCTTCTTTCTTATTTCTTTGCAGTTTTTAAACATTCGTTTCAATTAGTTTTAAACATTAGTTTCAAAACCAAGGCTAATAAACTAGGACAACATCTCTGAAAACCAAACTGACGTGCTTCTATGTCAAAGATGTAAATTCAAATAATGGGATGGTATGTATTGGTTAGAAACATGACTAATTCATCTTGAAAATATTTCCTTTGAAGATTCACAATGAAATAATCACATACAGTCAACCCAAACCTCTTGCTATTGTTAAAATGCTCCCTTTTTTTTCTTAATCATTGCAGCAGATGTCATAAAATAAATGTAGTGAAACATTCAAGCTGCAAGTTCCCTAATTGTTTCCATCTTGATTATAAAAACACATTGAAAGGTAAATCCTCACAGTGAAATAAATGAAAAAAATAATTAACATTCAAAGTACTCCTTATACCACCTGCTCTTTACATACTGTGCTGAGATGAAGACACCTGATGCATAAAGAGTAATGAAAAGAAATTGAGTTTCCTTCCAAGGCAAAGAGAAAAGTAGCATTTAAAATCAAAATCAGAATGGTATCTCTTTGGTACCATCAGTGGGGTCTTGCATCTGATGAGTCAAGTTGAAGTGGTTAAGTCTAAATCCAAATGCTGTAAATACATCATCCAAAATATATGACATAATAGCTTGTGGTTATTTGTTTGCTAAAAAAAACCCCTTTTATTTAAATGTTGAGCATCTACTCCAACCACTGTATACATGTACAAGTTCAATTGTAGGCTGACAATATTTTGGTATTTACAACAAAATGTATAAATGAATGTATTTATACATCGCTTATTACAATCAGTAACTGTCTACCCCCCATACATTATAGATTAGACCTGCACTTGTTAGTTCTGTCACCTAAATGGCCTTTCTGTACAAATGGTTATGATTAGGATCTTAGTACACAGTCACAATGCAAGTCTTACTTATAGTATACTAAGAGAAAGCAAAGATCAGTTCACTGGGAAGTAGGTAGAACCTGGGCCGCCTCCTCCTTTCATGTACTTCATCTACAGTGGCAAAAAAAAATATGTTTAGAGGAAACCTAAAATTTTATTCTAAGAGACAAAGAGCCAAGCAAAATGAGACTGACCAGATAACAAAGCTAAGTTAAAGTAAGGGCTTTTGAGAACAGGGCTGTAGGGATTACTTGATTCCACCTATGGTGTGAAATGCTTTGGGACCCCTTTCATGGAAGCTGACATCAGAGGGAGCTATTTTCTTCATCTACCAGGTTAGGGGGGTTGCAGACATAGCAAAGATTATGCTTACAGAAAGGCATGGCACTATGGGAATAAGTCCTTGTGCATACATATATGTCTGTGTGGATAAAGGTTCATACCTTCAGAGTTCTTGTGTGAAAATGAGAGTTCAGATTCAGGACAATTTGGGCTATATTCATATGTATGCTACAGACTGGGGCTCAGCAAAGTTTTTCTGTAAAGGGAAAGGTAGCAAATGTTTTAGGCTTTACATGTTCTAATAAAACTTTATTTCATGTAATTCCATGTTAATCCTATACCAATGGCCAGGAGAGTACAATAAATGTTATGTTCTGTTGTCCTTATTGACTAGAGTCTGTAATTTGACGTGGAAAATATAGGACTTGATGATGAATCAAACCATCTGGCTGCATTTGAATTGCCAGGAAATCTCCAGGTCCATATTCTTTGGCATGGCCAGGAAGGCCCCATATGTTCCCACCCTAGGCTTGGGCCTTTATTCTATCACTTCTGATTTCATAACTTCACTCCAACATTCTGGTTTTTACAGCTTGGGTTGCCAAAGAGAGAAGGGTTGGCAATACTTATATGAGACAAAAGAGACTTTAAGTCAAAAATGATCACAAGAGAAAAAGAAGGTCATTATATAACATAGGGATCAATTAATCAAAAAGATATAATAATTGTGTATATGTATGCACCAAACAACAGAACTTTTAAATATGTAAAGCAAATACTAACAGAACTAACAGGAGAAATAAACAGCAATACAATAATGGTAGGGGACTTTAATACTTTACTGTCAACAATGGAGAAAATCAATGAAGGAAAATCAACAAAACATAGCATGTTTGAATAACACTATGATAGTGGAGATAGATTCTTCCACATTCAACAGCACCAGAATATACTTTCTTCTCAAGTGCACATAAAACAGTCATCAGGATAGATCATATACGAGGCCACAAAACAAGTTTTAACAAATTCAAGAATATTGAAATCACAAAGACAATAAAATCCACAAAAATAAGAGTTGTTTTTATGAAAAGAAAACCCAAATTGACAAAACTTTGCTTAGACTAACAAAAAATAGAGGACTAAAATAAACTGTAAACGAAAGAGTAGCGTTACAACTGATACTACAAAAATACAACAGATATTAAGAGACTACTATCAACAATATCAAAGTGGATAACAAAGAAGAAATGAATAAATTGCTAGAAGCATATAACCTACCAAGACTGAATAATGAAGAAATAGAAAATCTGAATAGATCAATAATGAGTAAAGAGATTAAATCAATAAGCAAAAACTTCCCAACAAAGAAAAACCCAGGACCAGATTACTTCACTGGTGAATTCCACCAAACACTTAAAAGTTAATGCCAAACATACTCAAACTCTTCTAAAAAAAAAAAAAAAAAAAAAAAAACTGACGAGAAGGGAACAAGTCTAAATTTATTTTATGAGGCCAGCATAAGCCTGATACCAAAGTATCAAAGTTGGGTCAGAACACTACAAGAAATAAAACTACAGACCAAAATCCCTGAAAAAATAGGTTAAAAAATTCTCAACAAAACATTAGCAAACTGAATTCAACAGCATATTAGAAGGATAGTATACCATGATCAAGTGGGATTCATCCATGAAGTTTAAGGATGGTTCAACATATGGAAATCAATAAATAGGATACACTACTTTAACAGAATGACAGATTAAAATCATCATATGAACTGAATAGATGCAAAAAAAAAATTTGACAAAACTCAACCTAATTTCATGTTGAAATACTAGCAACAAATTGGGTATAGAAGGAATGCACCCAAACATCATAAAGGCCATAGAAGACAAGCCCACAGCTATTATCACACTGAAAGCTTTTCCTTTAGGATCGTAAACTAGACAAGGATGCCCACTGTCACCACTTTTATTTGATACAGTATTGGAAGTCCTAACCAGAGCAATTAGGCAAGAAAAACAAAAACCATCCAAATAATAATAAAAAAAAGAGAAATTGTCTCTATTCCTTAGAGACTCCAACAAAAAACTATTAGAACTAATAAACAAAGTTGTAGAATACAAAATCAACATACTAAAATCAGGCACATTTCTATACACTCACAACAAATACCCAAAAAAGAAATAAAACTATACATTTACAATAATATCAGAAACAATAAATTACTTGGGAATAAATTTAACCAAGGAGGTGAAAGATCTGTATGTTGAAAACTATAAGACATTGATATAAGAAATTGAAGATAAATAAATGTAAAAATACCCTGTGTTCATGGATCAGAAGAATTAGTATTATTAAAATGTCCATGCTATCCAAAGTGATCTATATAGTCAATGCAATCAGTATCAAAATCCAATCACATTTTTCACAGAAATAGAGAAAAAAATCCTAAAATTCATATGGAACCACAGAATATCCCAAATAGCCAAAGCAATCTTGAGAAAGAAGAAAACAGTTGGAGGCAGCATACTACCATATTACAAAGCTATGGTAATCAAAACAGTATGGCACTGGAACAAAAACAGACAAAAATAGACCAATGGAATGGAATTGAGAACCAAGAAATAAACCCATGTATACACATTCAATCTTTGACAAGTATGTCAAGAATACACAGTGGAAAGAGAATAATTGCTTCAAAAAGTAGTGCTGGAAAAATTGGATATCCACATGCAAGGAATGAAATTGGACCCCTATCTTTCACCATTCTCAGAAATTAACCTGAAATGAATTAAAGACTTAAATGTGTAAGACCTGAAACCATGAAACTCCCAGAAGAAAACATGGGAAAAAGCCTCCTTGACATTGGTCTTGGCAATGATTTTTTTGATATGACATCGAAAGGACAAGTGACAAACGCAAAAACAAATGGGATCACATTGAACTAAAAACTTCTGCAAAGAAAACAATCAACAAAATGAGAAGGCAAGGAATGAGAGAAAATATTTGTAAAATGTATCTGATTAAGTTAATATCCAAAACATATAAGGACTTCATTCGAATTTAAACAAATTATTAAAAAAATGGGTGAGGTAAAGAGACATTTTTCCAAAGAAGACATACAAATGGCCAATTAGGTACTTGATAAGATGCTTAACATCACTAATCATCATTGCATTGTAAATCAAAACTGCAATGAGGTATACCCTCACAATTGTTAGGAATGCTTTTATCAAAAAGGCAAGAACTAAAAAGTATTGACAAGAGTGGGGAGAAAAGGGAACATTTGTACTCTGTTGGTGGTAATGTAAATTGTTGACAGCCAGTATGGAAAACAGTATGGTGGTTCCTCAAAAAACTAAAAATACAATTGTCATATGATCCAGCAATCTCACTTCTGGGTACATATCCAAAGGAAAACAAGTCAGTAGCCTGATATTTGCACTCTTGTGGTCATTGTAGCATTATTCATAATAGCCAGACATATAAATAACCTATGTGTCCATCAATGAATAGAGAAAATGAAGTGTGTGTATATGAGTGTACATATACATACATGTACACACCATGACATATACATATATGTACACACAATGGAATATTATTCAGCTATAAAAAAGAAGGAAATCCTGACATTTGTGATTACATGGATGAACCTCCAGGGCATTATACTGACTGAAATAAGACAATCAATGAGAGAAGGACAAATACTGTATGATCCCATTTACATATGGAATCTAAAAAAGTTAAACTCATAGAAACAGAGAATTGTTGTTGCCAAGGGGAATGGGGTACAAACTTTCAGTTATAACATGAATAAATTCTGGGGATTTAATGTATAACATGGTGATAATAGTTAACAATACTGTATTACATTCTTGAAATTTTCTAAAAGAGTAGATCTTAAATGTTTCCACCATACAAACAAAAATAGTAACTAGCTGAGGTGATAGATGTGTTAACTAACTTGAGTATGGTAATAATTTTACAATATATACATATATCAAATCATCAGGTTGCACGATTTAAAGTTACGTGATTTTATTTGTCAATTATACCTTAGTAAAGCCAGGGAGAAAACACTATAACTATTACCTCCTGTTACTTTCTATTTTTTTTTTTTTTAGCCTGTTTAGTTTCATTCATGTCACTTATCAATACTTGATGTGATATTATATATCTTTTGTACATGGATTATCTCTTTCATTAGAATGATAGCAGGGGCTGTTACACCCTTAGACCTGGGTAACCAGGTATGCCCAGCCCTGCAGTTTTGAGGGTCCCTTTCTGACTCTCTTCTGATAATGCCCCTCCTCATGGGATTAGGAGTCAGTGGAGTCAAGGAGACAAACCCACCATGATTTGAATACCTGGAACCTTAGCGTGGCCAGCCCCAGTGGCCCTAAAGTCTCTTAAAGGGCTAGAGCAAACCTCTTTCTTAGAGATACCTTCTAAGTGTTAACAGTTCCAGACCTAAATAGTGGCTGAGAGGTGGCTATTTTCAAGGAGTTTAGAGGATGAACTTGGAGATGGTACAGGATGTAACAGGAAATGGCAAGGTTGGAGGTGGGCAGGCAAGCCATTGTCTGGACTCCTATCCTGAGCCCTGCAGATGCTTGGAGTGGGCCTAGCAGTGGCTTTGTCTGTCTTGTTCCGTTCTAGTTCCAGTGTCTACATAGTTTCTGGCACATATTATATATTCAATAAGTATCCGTTAAATGAATGAACAGATGAAACCCTTTATGACTTTCTTAGTTATACAATATGTAGTTAGGGTAATGGTGGACTGATGTACTAGTAAAGATCCTATCACTAGTCAGATTGATGAGTTAGTAGGAAAATAACTATTGATTATATCAGCTGTAATCAAGTTTTCCTTTTCTGGTCTCAGTATAGTTTTCATTTTTTTTAAATTTCAGAATATTATCGGGGTACAAACATTTTGATTATATAAATTGATTTTGTACCATTTGAGTCAAAGTTGTAAGTGTGCCCATCCCTCAAATAGCATGCATTGTACACATTGCACATGAATTTACCCATTCCTTCCTCCCCCCTCCTGCCTGCTTGATTTCCAATGAAGGTTATTTCCATAGTGTGTACACATGAGTGTTGATTGATTAGTACCAATTCAGTAGTAAGTATATGTGGTGGTTGTTTTACCATTCTTGTGATACTTCACTTAGAATAATGGTCTCCAGGTCCATCCAGATGAATACAAGAGGTATTCACCATTTTTTTTTGTGTGTGTGGATGGAGTAGTACTGTATGGTATACATATACCATATTTTATTAATTAATTCATGTATTGATGAGCATATCATGTTGTTTCCACACCTTTGCAATTGTGAATTGTGCTGCTATAAACATTCGAGTTCAAGTATCTTTTTTTATAGAATGTCTTTTTTTTCCTATGGGTAAATACTCTGTAGTGGGATTGCTGGATTAAATGGTAGTTATACTTTTAGTTCTCTGCAGTACTACTGTCTATAGGGGTTGTACTAGTTTGCAGTCAATATCATATTTCATAATACGAAGTATACTGTTTTCACATCATAAGAGTGAATTGTCACAAAATTTTTATTGGTAAGGATATGGTGACAGAATTTACCATACCCATGTATGCACTAACATCAAAAACAAAAGTACTAAAACTTGCAGAATGGGTTTCAATGACTTGTATGAAAATATCCAAAAATAATACTGATATATGTAGGGAGTTGGTGAATCAGACTGTCTCTAAGAAGATGAAGAAAAAGTAAGCTAAATCTACATCATAGCAAGATAGACTTGAAGTCTTAAAAGACTTAAAAGTCAATGAGTTTTTAAAGCCTTTATGCATTCTCTTAAAGTTCAAACCATCAAACTCTTTATTGACACAGAGGAAAATATTGTCTGAAAAAATATAAATATTGATTACTCTGATTGAAAGTGATATACAAGTAGGACCCTGAATCTGATGAAGTTATATCAATACCTTAAGTAATTTATTTAATCAAATATTTTCTTTTTATGCATTCTCAAAAATGATATATTAATATAACATTCCATATCTTATTTAGCGTAGAATTGTTTCTAAAATACATGTAAAATAAAAAGCCTAAATGATAAGAAATTATTGTCTTATTTTAAATTAACAAGCTTCTTAAAAAATTTCCTAATGTATAAAATGATAGTACATCTTCCAATAGAGGCATCTTAGTAGAAGTACATCTACATCTGTATGTGTCCCTGGCACAAAATGACAGCAGGCAAGCTATTAGATACACTCTCAGATGTAATTAGAGGCTACTGCCCTACACCAATACTCCCTTAGTATTTTATCACTGCCTGTTAAATGTGTCAGTTAACAATCATGAATACAGTGAGGTAGAAAAAGGGGCAAAAATGGCAGTTTTATCTTTAGTATACTGTCAAGAAAAATTATCTAATACTTGATGTTGGAAGAAAAAGATTCCTGGGTCATGTTCGTTAGTGAAAGGCTGAGTGTTGCCCAACATACTCTGTGGGATTATCTGATTCTATGAGGTTGTTATTCCTTTGACTGACTCTCTCTATTCCCTAGGCTACTTTACACCTCTGTAGAGGTAGAAGTTAACTTGGAGGAAACTTACAGTAATGAACATGAGATTTGATGAATTTTATATGGTGAGAAGAAAGGATACATTTCCATGTCCTGTATATTAACAAGTTCTGAAAATTTCAGTGCTCCTCAATTGTGTGTGTTTGTATTCACTACTTCTGAATGTTGTGTGTACTATGGATATGTAAATATAACCATAATCCACATGTATACCTGTATATACATAATCCATAACCTGTATATACTCACGCATTGCTTAACAATAGTGATACATTCTTTTTAATTTTTTTTTTCTTTTTTACTGAGTCTGTGGAAGATAGTGATACATTCTATGAAACACATCATTAGGTGATTTTGTTACTGTATGAACATCACAGAGTGTACTCACACAAAAATTTGTGTACTTACACAAACTTACGTACATGGAGTGTACACAAACCTAGAAGTATAGTCTACTTACACACTTAGCCTATATGTTATGGCCTATTGCTCCTAGGCTACAAACCTGTACAGCATGTTTACTGTGTTGAATAGTGTAGGCAATTGTAACACAATGCTAAGTATTTGTGTGTCTAAACACATCTAAACATAGAAAAGGTACAGTAAAAATATGGTATTATAATCTTATGGAACCATAACATTGTATATGTACAATATATACAACATATGTTGTATATGTGGGCATTATGCAGCATATGACTATATACATGATAAATACATATGTAAATAGATGGATGAAAATAAAACTAACCTAAAACTAAATAATAGTGCTGCTAATGTGAAAAATACAGTATTACCAAAGTTGACTTCATTCGAAAAGATGACATACAAAGACTTTCTGAAAGTGGAAAGTTCCCGTAAGTTAGCTTATTATTCAACATGCAAGTTCATATAATATTTTGCATGAATCAAAAATATGCCTGAACTATGATTCTCTGTAGCGAAGAACACAGGCTAGATGTGAAAGCCCAAATGTTAGAGATTCTCTGTCTGGCTCCATTGCTAGCATGGGTCTGCTTTTCAAGGAGAAAGGGAAGGGGCCCTGTCAGCAATGTAAGAAGCCTATGAATAATGGAAAACACCAGGGGCTGTGTAGTGGTGCTTTGTAGACAAGATAAATCCCTAATGGATTTGATTGGTAGGAGCAGAAGAGAAAGCGGCTCACTTATTATGTGTTCACCGAAAGATGAAACAGTTGCCAGAGGAACTGCAAGAAAGATGTTTTCTACATGGACTAAGAAAGACAGAGATGGAAATCCAGGCCAGTTCTGAGCAGTCTGTGTGAAAACCTACTTTGAACTATGAGGCATTCCTCCTCCTTACCCATTTAAGGTATTTTCATGGAATAATTAGCTGTCCAATTATTGGTAAGACCTAATATAAAACACAGTTAATTTGGCTGATCTTTTTGCCTGATCCCAGGCACTTTGGGATTTTTATCAAATAGAATGCAATACATGAAACTGGGCAAAACCTATGATTTCAGCTTTCAGTATTGCTGGCCACTGGCTACCATGCCATCATCTTTAGTTCATCAAAAGCGTGGTTCTTCGGAGTTGGCCTTCTCAGAGAAAATTGATAAAATTGGAGAACCTCATAATTGCAATTTTGAATTCACGCTCCTCATAAATACCCTAGAAACTGGGATTCTTAGAAGCTAAAGAATTGCCAGGAAAGCCGTAGCTCTCTGTACAATTTGTCTCAAGGTCATGCTGATCAGGAACTACAACATAAGCCTAGGGAATTACAGTGATTTATACTTGTTGCTGGCTTGCACTTTACTCCTTACTTGCATGCCTGTCCATGCATCTTTCTCTAAAAAAACATTAGACCATAATACACCTTAAGTCTCCATCAACATTTTGTTCAACCTTAGGTAAACAAATAAAGGATGACTATTCCATACCATACTTACTGATATAAGAAAAATAATTGGGACCAAATATATGCATTTTGTGTAATTTTGCATATAATATATAGTAATAATAAAACACCAATGTTTGTCATGTAATTCAATGTGAATACAGTTAAGATTTTATGTCAAATATTTCTAAATTCAATTAGAAATAAAACATCTAAGAAAAATGAGATCATTTTTTAGAGGAGCTCTCCAACAATACTACTTTCCTGTTTGGTTATTAACCTAACTGATGTTATTGCACTGGATTTCACATGTGCTGCAAGTCCTGCTGGGAAAGCATAAAACTGGACTCATTTAGGAAGAGGCAGTGTGGCTGTATGAGAAAAACTGCCATATGTGAAACCTCGCTTTATGCCTGTTGAAATTTTTGTATTTCAGGTCTCCCAGGGACATGTCCATTGTGCTATTGTGTAATTTTATCAGCATGAACTTCTGCTGAATATTTTTCCTTCTTTTCAAAATCCATATTTTGGTAGAACTTCAAAACTTAATGTTGCAACATCTGTGCCCATACACCTGGGAGCCATAGAAGATGTATCCTGAAGATTATCTACATTTTCTAATCTTATAAAATGCTACAAAATGAGAGAAAACGATGACACATTTTTTACTGGTCTGGATTTTTTTTTAAATGAACCTCTTTTTTTCCTCCTTACAAAGATTTTCACAATAAAAGAGAATTGATATTTTTGAAGCTATAATGAATATCTATACCAATGTAATAGAATGCACATTTGGTTTTGCTTACAGATAATTCTTAATACCTTGGGCATTTTTCTTATATGTAGTAGAATAGCTTAAACATTTTTTTTTTTCTTTTTCCTTTTCTTCTTTTTAGAGACAGGGTTGCATGATCATGGTGCACTCCAGTCTCGAATTCCTGGGCTCAAGCAATCCTCTTGCCTCAGCCTCTGGAGTCAGAATAGCTTTTAACTTTTACTTTGATGCAAAGAATAAGATGACAAAGGTGATGCATTTGAAGTTATTTCAAATTTAAACAACAAAATATTCAAGGCAGGGCCAAGTGAACTATCTATGATAAAGATAGAAAGAGAAAATGTGCTTAATTCAAGGCACCAGTATTGTTCTCTCACATTTGAAAAGTCACATTTTAATGAAAAAAAAAATTCAACTGCAAAGTTGCTACATGCAAGTTGCAGAATTTGACCTCACTTCTTTCTCACATGCCATTCCACCATTTGCAGAAAGGATTGGCATACCTAGAAAGAATAGAGGAAAAGCAGGTATTTAACCCTTCAGTAGAGAAGTGTTCAGTGCTAGGGAATCCACTGGGAGAAGGGAAGCATGTCCATGTGCGCTGAATGGGAGTTTTTCTCTTACAGGTCAAGCTAAAAAGAGGAAAATGTACCAGTTCAATGTTCCTTTACCCATTTGCATTCCTTGAGGCACAATATACAAAGCAAATAATTTCTGCTATAGAGAAACTAAGCTAACATGCATAGCACTATATAATTTCCATTTTAGAACTACAAGTGAAGAGAGCAAAGCCATCTATCTGAATGTGAGCATGGGTTATATCAATCTCGACTATCATTGCCAGACATAAAATACTTCAAATAGACCCTTTATTTGGCTTGACAGGAACATGGCATCATGTGTCTCAAGTAGGATTTGCAAGAGAGAAAAGGTTATTAGAGGCATCGAAGTGGAAGACTATTTTGCTACAAATGTAGTAGAAATTTTTAAAAAAGTGTCAGAATCACTAACATGGTTTAGCAATTAAACTGTGTCAATGCCCCTGCCGGGAAGAGTTCATAATTTGGAAGCTGTAGTTGTTATTGACCTGATTTTACAATTGAGATCATGTCTGTGTTATAATTTGAAAACAAAATTGATCATTGTGTTCTATAAACAAGGTTTGCCAAGCTATTACCCTGAAACTATTTTGTAAATACATATGTATTTAAGAGCAGTATAAATCATACTGTAACAGAAAATTATTCTATGAACTTCTTTTAAGAGATTGCTTTATATTAAAAAATTGGATTCTTTAAGTTCTTCAATTAACACAAAATTTCTCTGATCATAGTTTTTAAATTTTTAAAAACTATTTTTATCTTCAATATATTGGCTTCTTGTCCCTGATGCTGCTTTAATATTTATGAACTGTTCATTCCTATGTCTTCAGAAATCATTATTATGCTCACTTATTTTTTAAACAATATTCAATATTATTGTATCCTAATATTAGCAGATGAAACTTGCAATCTAGAAGGTTTATATAATGTGCATATTTTACCTTAATTGCTCCTTTGATCACTACAATATAAAGGAAGATAGAATGAAATCAATACAAAAGGGTCAATCTGTGTGTTTTAAAGCCATTTCAGATTGTCTATGACCTTTATCCATCTAGTCCATAATTTCTATGTCTTATAGGCTGTCTCAATACTGTAATTTTTAACCTTTAAATTGAATCTAGATGAGTAACAAAAGTATCTTCATGCTACAGGTATTTGGAAGGGAAAAAAAAGTATTCCAAGTATCTTCTGTTGCTAGATTTTACTCTAGTTTCAAAAGTAGGTTAAGGATAAAAGAATTGTTTATTTCCCCCCTTTACAAACTACAATTGCAAGGGGGATAACTTTGGTAGTTGAATTATAGCCAGGAATCCAAAGAAATTCTCTATTCTTGATGGGCTAATTTAAGAGCAGTCCTACCTTTTTCATTTTCTTCTTCTTCTTGGTCATCTGTTAGTGGAATCACTTCCGGTTGATCCACAATTGTGGCATCTTCATGGTTTGATGAAAGTTCTAAATAGAATGAGACAGAAGGATACTCAGGGATATTTTAGTTGGAATCATTGAGAAGAGAACAATGACTACAGCAGAGAAAGTTTAAGTACTTTTTTTTTTTTTTTTCCTCCAGGTTTCAACAGGCACACAAAATAGAACACTGTTGCCATCCTCCAGTAATCATTGCCTAAAACACACACGCACAAGTATATATAGAAGTCATGGTTCACAGTTTCATCTCATTCTCTGATAACAATATATTCTGGTTTCAGTACCTTCTGTATCCATATACGAGCTCTGGGACTCTGTCTCAATTTTTATTTCATTCTTCATTGAATCATTCTCTTGTCCTGTTAAAAACAGTGATTGAAAAATAAGAGAGATGTGATATGCATGACCATAGCTTTATCCCTGGTTTGAAAAAGCAAAACTTTCAGAAACCATGCTTTAATCATGCATGAAGAGATAGAGAAGAGTTTTGAACCAAAGTGGAGGGCAAAGATAACATTTTTTCATATCATCAGTTTTCTATCAATAATTTTATGAGATATATCCAGATAGTTTAGTCATATCTCTTTTTTTTTGAACCGATTGGTATAATTAGCATTTTGTTTATCAATGCACGGGATATGGGTAGAGGATACAACCTAGAAGTTTTGAAATTTAAAAATAATTTCTGGGCTGTATTGAGTTAAATACATCTTAACTGCCTTTTAAGATACAAATATTTCCCATGGTGACGATGCCTAGAAAATTAAAACACTACTTGTACTTTCATTGTTCCATCAACAGAGCATTAAAAACTGGAGTAATGCGAACACATGTGAATTGGGTGGCATAACAGCCCAACCATTCTCTTAAGACACAGGCTAAATACAGCAGAGGTCAGGAGAGAATTCAGCCAACTTTTGATTACTCTGAGGCTGATTATCTAGTAATGGTTTTTCTTCCGCACCCCTTGGCTTCTCCTCCTACCCTTCTCTGTTGAGCTTAAAACATTTAAGTGCTCATTAAGAGAGAAAATTGAAATCTTTCCATTTTTGTCTCATGCTAGGACAGATTTTGTGCACAGGATATTTAACTGTTGAACTAAAAAAATTCCAGAGCTATAGTTGATTGTAGGCACAAAAGGGACACAGCAGAGAGTGGGCTCTTTGCCTGAGTACCTCCCTGTGGTAGACAGCATTATTGTTCCACTTGCCCCTACTTCTTCCTGTAAGAGGATTATATTTCTCTGTCCATGACCATGTGACCTGCGGTGGCCCCTGTGGGACAAGAGTATGTTCCCACCTCATTGACACCAGGCCTATTCATGTGACTTGGCTTAAAATATGACACTGAAACAAATGTGACAGGTACTGCATTTAAGCAGAAGATTTAAGATCCATTGCATCCTTCCTCTAGCTCTCTTGTTTCTACTGGAATGAAATCGTGGAACAACCTAGCAGGAGCAAGCAGAGACACAATAAGCCTTTGTTGTTGAAAGTCATTGAAACTTTTGGGGGTATTTGTTACTGCAGCAAAGCTAACTTATATAATCCTTCTTTTTATAGCCTCCTCTTTGATATTAAAACCACCCAGTATATTATCCCCCCTTGATTCAGTCTCTGCTAGTTTGAAACAGATAGGGAAAAACCTTTTTGTGTGACTTCCCTTTCTCCCGAGCTTATTTTAATCAAAAGGATCTGATAAAATAATAAGGCATATTTATCTGATAATTGGAGGTAGAAACCTCAAGCTGTTTTGATGACTTTCTTTCATCACTTCTAAAGTTCAATGAAATGCCAAGTCTTGATGATTCTGAAAAATAGTTCTCCTTTCCTACTTTCCATACTCTGTTCACCTTTCCTCATTCCAGGGATGTATTATCTGTTTCTTGGATTTTTCATTCTCTTCTCCTATAATCTATTTTATTGATTGCTAGCAGAAAGATCTTTTTAAAGTATGAATTTGAACAATATCCTTCTCCTGCTGATAAACCCCGTTCATCCCCATTCTTCCCCATTGCTTCTCAAAGCATGGCCCATGGACAAGCGACATTAGAATTACCTGGGAGATTTTCAGAAATGTGAAATTTGAGGCCTCATCCTAGACCTACAGATTCAGAATCTGCCTTTTAACAAGATGTCCACGTGATTTGTACTTACATAAAAGCTTGAGAAGCGCTGGCCTAGAAGATGTAAGTCTATCTGCAAATTATTGATCCCATAAAAATGCGACACTTTGCCTCGACACTTCACATCTATTATCTCTAATCATCACATTAGCTTTGTAATCATTGTGATCCCCATTCTGTTTTCAAAATTCATAACTAGCTCTATCTGACTATAAACTCCTCCTTCTATTTGCCTGGAAATATCTTTATTTTGCCTCTTAATTTCTAAAGTGAGGTCTACTCACATGTAGTAAAATTTATAAATAGTCTATAGCTTGATGACTCTTTACATATACACATGTATCTTCCTGTGTAGTAAGATCAAGAATATTTCTTGTTCCAGTGCCGCCTGCCTGTTGCCCCCCACCGACTGGTAAGAGTTTCTGTTTTGAAATAGAAATTCATATATGAATTCATATAAGCAGACCATATAGTATATGATCATAAAATATAAATTCATATATATATGAATTCATAAATATAAATTCATAATAAATTCACAAACATTTCATATTTATATGAAATATAAATTCATAAATTCATAATAATTTCATAAATTCATAAATATAAATTCACATAAGCAGACCATATAGTATATGATCTTTCCTATTATAGTTGTTTTATACCGTTGTCTGTAAGATTAATTCCAGTTGCTGTATGTACCAATTGTTAATTCTTTTTCATATATACTATTCTGTCTGAATTTATGATGTCATATGAATGTTGAATTTTTTCAATTTGGGGCAATTATGAATAATACTGATAAAAACAATCTTGTATATATGTCTTTTGGTGGACATACATACTTAAATCACTTGGGTTGAACCCAGAAGTGAAGTAATAAAGTAATTTCTTATTGCTAAGTAATAAGAAACACATACGTGTAGCTTTACTAGATCCTGCAAAACTGTTCTAAAGAAGGTGTTCCATTTTACACTTCTGTCAGAAATGTATAAGAAGTCCGTTAGTGCCCTTTATTTTTTAGATTATATCATGCTATGACTGGTCACAAAATTCTTTAATATGGAGTAGAAAGCAATGCAAAGTTTTCCCCCCAAGCCAGTTTCCATCCTTGTCACCTTTGGGTACTACACAGAGTGATGATGACTGCACTCTACTGGTCATTCATTCTACAGTGTACTGAGTGGCACTAAATGGTGGATATCTCAGGTGCTGACAGTATATCTCAAATACATTAAAGAACTGTATCTTAATTGACACAGTGTCTGTTTTCAAAATGAATATAGTTACAGGAATGTAAGTGTGATAGGTGGAAAAATTCTAGTAAGATGTGAAACAGAGTTCCAACTTTCTGGAAAAAAAAATCACTTTGAGCAGATTTTTAGATGACAGGAAACTGAGAGGAATAAATAATGGACAGCAAAAGCAAGGCTGAAATACTCTAAATAGACTAAATGAAACAAGATGAAATTTAACAAGGATAAATGTAAAATACTAAAATCAAGTTTATAAAATCAACTTAACAAAATGAGATGGGAAGACATCAACCCCATTTCTGATAAAACTAGAGCCACACGTTTTATATTCCATATCTGCTATAGATAAATACTGGATGGACTCAGAATGGTGCATGGAGAGAAAAATTTCATTCTGAATCACATAGGAAGTGAAGTAAATATTTTCCATTTATCTCCTGGAAAATGTCTTGCCTATATAGCTATTTCTAGTAATTCAAACAAAGAGGGGACTTGAAACATTAAAACATAATATAATTATGCCAAGGGAAAACACTTTTATAAAAGATACATTTGGAAAAATAAAATATATAGAAAGTATGGTTGGATTTACAATGAAATATAAGAACTGATGGATAAAGAAATGAAAAGATGAATTGAATGAACAGGGAAATTGAGACAATAAAAAAACGACAAGCCTAAAAACACAGTGACATCTTCAATGGATGTCACAAAAAAGAATAAACACTATAGCCAAGTAAATCAATGTTTTTGGATATCAAACTCTTGAATTGAAAGTTCACTAAGAAATAAAAGATAGTGAGCAAAATGTAGCATGGGATGATGATAAATACAGAGAACAGAAGATATCAATAAAATTTCTAATCCAAAGATTATAGGAAGCCTAAGCAGCAGCATTTTATCTGTGATAGCAACAACTGAATGACATATTATGAAGTTGAAAATGATTGTAGAAGGTACAATGGAATTTCATTTTTTTTTAACTACATACAGAGTACACATGTTCTTATACATATTTCTATCAGTAGGGCAAGAACTAAAAGGTATCTCAAATGTTAACACCGATTATCTTCGAACAGTAGGTGAGATTTTAATTTATAGTATTTTTTTATTTTTATAACCTGCATTTTATAACAACTACATATTCTATAATTTAATAATTATAATGAAACAATTCACAAAATAGAGAAAAATGCTCTTAGTAATATCATAGAAGAAAAAAATTCTGGCTAAAAGGTGTGTGTTGTATGTATCTAATGAAATCCAATTATTAATACTTTCAGTCTTTACTTGAACTCTAGAAATGCTTGAGAAATATAGTTGTTGAGTAACTCTTTTCTGTTGAAATATCGCTCTTTTTTGTCTTTTGGCCAAATCACATATCATTCTCTGTGTTCTCTATATACCAACCTAATCATCATATTTTAAACATATTACTTTATTTCTTGCCTTTGTTCTTACTTAGCCTGTGCTTCTAATGGCTGAAATACCCTCTTTTCTCCTTTCCTACATAAGTAAAATTCTCCCCATCTTTCAAAGCTAAGCCATCAGTTTACCTTTTTTGTGTAGGATTCTCTGAGTCACCAGGCAGAATTGATAATTTTCATATCCTTGCTTATTGAGTTGTTTTGCTCATTCATCTATTTATTATTATCTTTATCACACTGTAATACAATTCTATTTGGGTTTGTCTCTTTCACCAGATCATGAGCATTGTGAAGAGAGAAATTTTGCTTTATTCATATTGCCCTTCCTAGCACCTATTAATAGCAAGTGATCAATAAATGTCTATTTAATTGGCTCCCTATTATCTATACACCAGAATTTGTAAACAGTCATTAAGGACTATAACTTTCTTTTGCATCCTTTAAGAACAACGTAAGTGCTTTATGCAACTAAGCACTCCATATACTATATTTGTTGCAGAGAACCCTGAAATGCACATAAAAATAACTGAATGTTTTGAGTAGGCAAGTCACAACCTCTTTGGACTTTAATTTCATCAACTCCTAGGTTCCTACGTCTTCTGGTGTAATTTCCGGGAACATTGACGTTTGTTTATTGAGTGAATGGTATTGAGAGGGAACCTTTACTGTTTATTGAGTGAGCCTCATTCTCTATTGCTGTTTACACTGGGAACTAACCATGACCCCTAATCATTATGCCATGTCATTGCTGGTACCTTTAACTCTTATTTGTGATTGGGCTTTTTGTCTGTGTGGTGACAGGAAAGAGTAGAGCATCCAGAGAGTAGGAGCAGCCAATCTGTATTCCTTTGTGTCCTCTGATCCCAGTTCTCCACTTGATAAATTTTTAGAGGAATTCAATCAGTCATGAGAAGATCACAATTGAACAGAGGCAGTGCTGCTAAGGTGGGACAGCTTGAGGTGGCAATTTAAGGCTGTTGATGAATACCAGAAAATTTCAGTGACTCCTTTGTCCTGACACTTCACTTTGAGGATAAAAGCCTATTTCAAATCTTTCTTGGAATATTCTTCTCCCCTGCCCTCTGAACTTGTCTCTGCTCCCAATCTATTTCACCGGCGTGCTTTACATATTTTGGGCATCTTTTCTTGAAATACAAATACATATATTTTTCTCTTTCCTATTTCCCTAAAGTTCATAAAAAATGGGAGAAGAAACGAGGTGCCCAACTTTGAAAATCAGCCAGGATTTGGCATATTATACAAAGACAAGGTGTGTGTGAGCTCCTTGCCCTGCACCCAGCCTGTTGTGTGTTAGTGACAACTCTAGGGGACTCCAGCCCATCTGCCTTTCACCTTAGACATTATTCCTTCCATCTTGCTTACTTGGCCCCATGGGGGCGAGCTTTATATTTGCTCGCTATAATTCAACTAGTCTCCACATTCAGACTAGTTGAATTTCCCCCGCTGTCCTCTGCCCTAATCCCTCCTGCGGAGGAAACAAAAGAACACAAAGAATTCCACAGTTGATGTATATATTTTTCATACAGTGGACTCAACCATCCATACTGATGGGAGGGGGGGCCATTAGAATAGATAATCCAAAAATCCATTCACTTTCTTTAGAAAGAGATCATATGATTGTTTCTTGGAAGCTTAGTAATTAAGTTTGGCTCAAGCTAATGCTTTAGCTTTAATTAATTTGCATAAAAATTGGTCTGGGGACATCAGTCTGGAATTAAGCATTTCTAGGGGATAAACCTAAACTCACTTTGTAAATGGAGTGTTTTTGAACAATAGCAACAACCCTATAGTTTTATTGCTTGCAAATTATCAGATGCTCAGATTTTCCTAAGAACAAACACTTTGTTTCTTTGATGCTTATTTTTAAGAGATAATCGATAAGTGCATCTTTTTGTTAAATTTGCAGCTTGATTGCTACTAATATTCAAAACTTTACAATGTCTAAAAATACCCCAGATGAAGAGCAAGAGTTAAATCCATACTAGTGTGAATTTTATTATCATCTAGACATCCTTGGTTTTCTCCTGGGGCCAATACACCTTATTTTCCTAGTTTCCTTATAGGTACACTGAAAAACACATAGATTGAGAATTGTGGATAATTTTACAATGAAAGCATGGCTAGTTTTAATATTGTGAATTGCCATCTTTCTCTTATATGTGTGTGTGCATACATATAGTATATACATATACATGCATATGTATAAGTACTGATCTGTGTGTTTGTAAACATGTATGTGTGTGTATATACACACATAGATACAGACATATGAACATATGTTAATAAATTCTGAGATCAAAATATATTTACACTTTGACTCCTCCTTTTTTGTTCCATGTTTTAATAAGCATCATCCACTATCATTACAATTTGTTCATAAATCTTATTTTGAAAAGATCCATAATATTACATGTTACAGATGAACTTTCAGACGTTTTCAATTATTCTTTGCCATTAAACACAAAATATTGCAATGAACATTTTAGTGAAGAAATATCTCCATACTCTGAGTGGGTGTTACTTTAGGATAAATCTGTGAAGCATAATTTTTCCATCAAAGTATGAACATTTTACCTTTTATTAGGTTTTGCCAAAATTGCTGATGAGAAGGTTGTGCCCTTCAGTCTCCACCAATACTGAGTGAGTGTGTTTGGAAACCCTATTCCCACTAATTTTGGGTATTTTCAATTCTACTTAAACTTACCTGATATTCTCAAAGAGAAGCTACTGCACTGCTATTTTATTTGCATCTCTCTAAGTAATAAGGAGATAGTGTATCTCTTCATCTTTATACAGTCTGTAATTTTTTTTCTGTGAATTATAATTGAGTCCTTTGAGCATGTTTCTCGAGTTGTTTATTTTTTTGTCTTACTGATTCAAGAAGCCTTTTTTTCAAATAAGAAAATTAGCTTTGTCATTTATGTGAGAATATTTTTCCCACTATTTTTTCTTTAGAATTTGATTATAACCTTTATTGTGTCAAAACTTAAATACTCTAATTTAGTCATTTTCCTCTTTTATAATATATGCTGAAATATGTATACATTATTACATATATGTGTATATTCTATAACATGTATGCATACAATCATGTGTCCGCAAGTATGTATTTATAGTTCAAAAAGTAGTACCTTTTTTTCTTTTTTAAAACAACCCTTTCTATCATTTTGTTTTTAGAAAGACATTATTTTTTGGAGCAGTTTTAGGTTCACAGCAAAATTGAGAGGAGGTACAGGGATGTCCCATATAACCCCTACCAAAGTCCATAACTTACATTAGGGTTCACTCTTGGAGCTGTACATTCTATGGGTTTGGACAAATTTTATAAGGACATGAATCCCCGCTGAATGTCATACAGAATATTTTCACTGCCCTAACAATCCTCTGTGTTCCTCCTGTTTATCCCTTCATCCCACCTCAACCCCTGGCAATCACTACTTTTTTCACTGTCCCCATAGTTTTGCCTTTTTCTGAATTTCATATCATTGCAATTATACAGTGTGTAGCCTTTCCAGATTGGCTTTTTTCACTTAGTAATATGCACTTAAGTTTCCTACGTGTCTTTTCATGGTTTGATAGTTCATTTCCTTTTAGTGCTGAATAATAACCTTTGGTTCTTTTGCTCCAGTATTTTTATAGTTTCATTTTTATGTTTCATCTTTGCTCCTTCTGGAATTTATGTTGGTGTAAAGAATGAGTTTGGGATTCAGCTTATTTTTCCAAATGGCCAACTAGTTGTCTTAATGCCATTTATTGAGTCATCTGTCAGCCAGAAATGTCAGCAGGAATAGGTACTGAACTCCCAGATCTACTTGGGTCTATTTCTAAACTCTTCAGTCTGTTTCATTGATCAGCCTGTCTGTTCCTATAACAGGACTATGCTGTTAATCACATTTTTCAAACATTCCATGTCATTTTTAGTCTATTTGTTCTGTCATTGACTGATAATATTGTATCTGTGAACTCCCAATTGCATTTCCAATGGGTTTTTATTTATATTGTATACTGCCATGCCATCTGACACATAAAGACCCATCACTATTATATTTAATCAGAGATTTAAATTTTTGTCAATATAAAATGACCAACTCTTTCTCACTTGAGACACTGCTAGTATTCTGACTGGAGAGATTCTAAAGTAGTTTTTCATGTATTTTTTCTTTGATGTTCACTTCCCAAATGTATCCTTCTCTCAATTTATATTTTTAAATCTTTATAATTTTATTGAATTTAACTCAATCATCATGGGTTTTACACTTATGACAATAAGTGTAATTAGGTTACTTTAATAACTATTTGCTTGTGTTCAGTCATCTTGTTTGGCACATTCTGCTTTTATGCTGTTAGCTTTTAAAAAATTATTATTTGCATTGCTGAATACACTCTCATGTTTAATATAATCTTTTTGGGAAATTTAGAAATCTTCCTTTAATCCACTGTGATTTAATTCTATTTGTGGTTATTATACAATTTTTCAAAGATATTCTAAAAGCTAACTTACATTGACAGGACCCAAAACACAGTAGGATTTTTAGTTTTTGAGTTGTCTCTATGGAATTCAGCCTTATGTGCAACTCTCCCTGCTTCACCAGAACCTTGTTTATAACCCCTGTCATTGGTACTTCCTTGTGTCTCTACTTCCTTTCTTTATTTTCTCCCTTTTTCTTTCTTTCTCTTTCAACCATTTTATAAAATTGTAACATATCTATAGAAAAGCACACTAAAATACAGAGATCAATTAAATAACAATAAGCAAAGACAAAAACGATGTATTTCTATAGTTACCATCCATCCTGGAAGCCCCCTTTTGGCCCCCTCCCAGGGAGTGCCTCCTCCCCAGTCACCAAAGTTTAATCAACAAACACCTGTCATAGGAATCATTACCTAGATTTTCTTTATTGTTTTCCCAGCTAAACATGCCTTTCTAAATATGAATTATTTTTCCTGCTTTTTAATCTTGATATGAATGAAATTGTACAATATGTACGCTTTCATATCTTCTTTAACATTACAATTATGAGATTCATCCATGTTTTTGCACGCGATTGTAGCTTGTAGTTTCTGACAAGACATTTGCTTCATTCTTATCTTTGTTCTTTTGTAAATAATTTGCCACTTCTCTGATCATTTTTGAGGCTTTTCTCTTTATTGCTGGTGTTGAGCAAGTTGATTATAAGCTTAGGTATAATTCTCTTTATGTTTCTTGTGCTTCAGGGTCATAAAACTCAGATATATGGATTGATAATTTCATCAAATTAGTAAAAAATTTTAGCCATTTTTACTTCAAATATTTTTTCTGTCTCTCCTTCCTATATTCACTGTCAGAGATTTCAACTCGTGTTGAAGCTGTGCTGGGGAGGACAAGAACAGCATTGAATCTACTGCCTGTTTTGCTCCACTACTGAGGCAAAAACATTCTGAGTGTTCAATGAATTTTTAGGTTTTCCAGTCTGGCTAGTGGGAACAGGTACTCCCATTTCCAGCCTTGTGTAAGCTCCAGGTATTATTCTCTCGGATCTTTTAGTGTTCTTGGGTCGTTTCCTCTCACGTGTAAACTGATCGGTACTCAGCCGAAGACTTGAGGGGTTTTTTAGAACATTCCTTTTGTGGAGCTCTTTCCTCTTCAGAACTCTGCCTTGCAAACTCTAGCTACCTTGGCCTCCTAGGACTCTCAGCTCTATCTTCTCAATTTGGGAAGTCCACTGGGCTCTGCCTGGGTTCTTCCTCTCTGCACCATGGCCTGGAAGCTCTCTCCAGGAAGTCAATCATAGGGCTCAGCATTGCCTGACTCTCAGGCATCACTGAGACTTACACCATTTCAACACTAATTGGTATGTTTACTTACCATGTTAGCAGAAAAACATTAGAACACTTTGATTTAATTTACCTCATCCTAATAAACGCTATTATTATGGTATATTTTAACATTATGTAGATCTTAACTCCCTCAAGGCATTATTATTATTGATTTATACCATCAATATTCATTTAGACTTATCTAGTTACCATTTACCTCGTTCTTAACTCTTTTCTTTATCTTTGACCTTCTATCTGGGATTAATATCTTTCTATAGAACAACAGAATTCTCTGGTGATGAACTTTTTTCTTTCTCTGGTGATGCCTTTTTTTTTTTTGTCCAAAATTTCCTTAATTAACCTTTACTTTCAAACCATAATTTTCCCCTGGGTTTAGAATTATTGATCCACAGCTATTTTGTTGTATTGTCTTTTTATTTCTATTACATCTACTGAAAAATTAGTTATCACTACAAGTGTTTAAAGATTGCTTTTTAGATGGTTTACCTTTGACTTTTAGCAGTTTTACTGTGAAGGGGCCTTGTTGTGGATTTATTTTTATTCATTCTTCTTGGAGTTCAAAGGCTTTTTGGAATATTTGGCTTCCTGTCCTTCATCAATGTAGGCCATTTTTCACCATAATTTCTACAAATACTGGTTCTGTCCGGTTCTTTTTGTCTTTGCTATCTGGGACAACAATTACTTATGATAGACTTTGTAATTAGATCCTCAATATCTTTTCTCTTTCCTTAGTGTTTGCCATCCCTTTTTCCCTACTGTTGTTATTTTGAATATATTCTAGTTCACAATTCTCTTTCACCTGTGTCTAATATGTTGTTAAACCATAAATCCATTCATTGAATTCTTAACTTCTAAGTATAGCATCTTTTACTTCTAGACTTTCTTTCCTTTAAATTTTTTGTTTTGAATTTCTAGTTCTCAGCTAAATTTTCAATCTTATCTTTATCCCATTGTATATACTCAGCATAATTATTTTATGTTTTGTATTTATAACTCTAATATTTTCAGCTCATGAGCTTACTTCTCTTCTCTGTTTTGTTATTGATGTCACCTTCTTTCCTCATTTTTTTCTGGATATTTTTTGTACTTGTGTGCTGGAGATTATATTTTGCAAATTACTTATATAAATATTTTGAAGCCTACGGCACTTCATTTTGCTTCCAGAAATATTTTACATTTATTTTCTTAGGTGCCTGCGGGGACTAGCAATCTGGGCTGGTCATAATTTAATTTAGAGATTGAAGTGATTCAAAATTGGGCATTGGTCTTTCAGGAGGCTGATCTGCTGGTTCATTTTTCCTGCTAGGCTACATATCTTTAGGGTTTCAACCTAAAACACAGGGGATTTATCAGGGTACCCTCCCTTTTTTAAAAATGGGACTCCAGATACTTTTTGGGGAATCAGCATATGCCATAAGATTAAAAATAGTTTCAAATTCTGTGCTCCCATATTGGAGATTCATCTTCTCTCAGAACTTAGCTTGCCAATTCTTCACTATCTTATTAGCTCACTGATACCTTTAAACAGCTTCTCTTTCTCTGTATATACTATATAATAATATGTAATATACAACATGGTATACAATATAAATATGTATAATATATAATATAAATATATATTTTTTGTCTAGGTGTCTTCAGTGAAAGAAATGTCCTAAATTATTTAGACTTCCATTATAGAAAAAGGTATCTCCTTAAACTTGCTCATTTTTAAACAACAAATACTATAGATTTCGAAGTTAAAAACACATTTAGGAACATATTTTGACACTAATTTTGAAATGTTATTTCAAAATTATTTTATTATTTCAACATTTCCATACATTCAATTAGTCTATTACCATATAGTCTTTTCCAACTATACCTTTCTCAGTCTTGAATTTTGCTTTCCTTTTTTATATTTAGTATTTTTGCTCAGGCCTTCTGTTAGTTTGTTAATAAAGGATACTTAAGTGGTATATTTTCTTAATCTTTGTGTTCCTGAGAAAGTATTACTCTTAACTTCATGAATGAATAATAACTTCACTAAATATAGAAACTATGTCTTTTAGAGCTCTGGAAATGTTATTCCATTTTCTTCTAGTGTTCAGAGTTGTGAAAGAAGGAGGCTAAGGCTAATCTGATTTTGGTGATTTTGCTTATTACCTGATTTTGACTTTCTTATATGCTTAAAAAGCCTTTCTTTACCACTTATCTTCAAATAGTCCATGAGGCTACAGGTGTCTGTTCTCACTTGAATTCCCATTATCTTTGCCTATAGCTATAATGTATACTCTCATGTATTGAACTGGGGAACTGGTTTGCATTAGTAAATTTTTTTTTTCTGTTATTTTCCAAAGATTGTTTCATTTCTATTTGTTCTATTGTCTCTTCTTGGTATTCGACGGATATGTAGATTTAATCTCTTGGACTTAATCTTAATATTCTCCAATGAGAATACTTATTCTAATTGTTATCACACATTCATTTCAGTAGCTGCAAACCCAGTGCTTATAGAATTCAGGCATGAAACAATAAACAGAATAAATCAAGCCAGGCTTTTACAAAAATGAGTGATGAGGATTGTGGAGATCAAAAGTCCCATCTAAAGAGGGCAGCTATCAATCTGCTGGTATTCATTGCTAATAAAATATTATCACAATTCTACTTTTGTTCTCAGAAAAACTCAAATCTGTTTTTTTTTTAAACATATATTCCCAAGCAGGGTGTGGGGAAACTAATAAAGGATTTTATAACTTACCATTGGAATGATCTTGGTCACATGCAGAATGATCTGTTACTTCATTGTCTTTTGCAATATTGTCATCCTTTACAGAATCTGGCAGCAAACAAGCAAAACCTGTAGTCAGCATTTTTAACTAGGAAATAGAGCAGCTTCCAAGGCTAACGACCGATTTATGTTTAATATTTTCATTAATAAATAAGCTTTTCTTATAGTACCGCATATCTCTGCACAAAGCGTACAAAGGTAGAGCAGTAGTTGGGACTTTTTGCAGCAGAGAAGAAAATAGAAGCAGTCTTTATGCATTAGAGAAAGTCTTAAAATTATAGGAAAGGATATGAAAGGAAGGCAAAATACAGAAGATTAAAGGAACATCTAATTTTAATGTTCTTAATGCTTTCATTACTATGGTGGTTCACATATGGGAGTCTTGAACTGTTGAAAAAGTCAGATATAGAGTCTTGAAATCCAGAGGTAATTAAGTTCATCTTCCTCAGGAACTGTACCAGTAGAGTAACAGCAACGAGGGAATGCAGACCTTCTGTTCTGTGCAATGTCATTTCCTCCCTTGCATAGCACATTCAAATGTGAAATCAGCATACATTCATCTTTTTTTATTATAGGATATACTTTACAGGAAGTAACATAGCTAAAAGGATTCTGTGACTATGGACTACTGCAAAGCTAGAAAAGGGCCAGCTTTGAATGTTTGAGGCCCCTCTGGAGGCTCTTTAAAAAAAGCATCAGATAAGAGCCTGTGACTGGACCAGCAGGAAGACAGAAAATAGGTCTTTCATTCATTTAAAAAAATATTTATTAAGAGCCAAGTATATGCCAGACACTGTTCTTGATGCTGGGAAGCCAATAGGAAACTAAATACCAAATCTCTGCCCTTGTGGAGTTTACATCTAGTAGATATTTTTTCATGTAGCTAAAAGGGAAGTGATCTGAAGATAATCTAAAAGGCATGAGCTAATTTTGTAAGCATGTGGTCAGGGAGAAAGCTGGGATGGTAGACCAACACTTCTGTTACTCACAAATGAGTTTTCTACTGAGTTTATATCTTTCAGTTGAGTTTTGACTCCCTAACAGAGCTGAATCAGATGAAATTCTAAAATACATCATTCTTTCTTTTTTTCCCTCTCCCTCCTCTTTCTCTCTCTCTCTCCCCCCTTTTGAAAACTGGGAGATAGCTTTAAACAATATGGTTTGGAATATTGTGAGAAAGTTTGTTTCTTGAACCTGCCACAAGCAGGATTTGATGGACAAGTGAGAAACCTGGGTAGTTAACATATGATTCAATTTTAATAACCAGTGAAGCAAGTATACACCCGAAGTATGTGGTTTTAATTAACTGCAAATAATTCCCCCAAGGCAAATGTTTAATTATCTGCATTGCTTCTTACTTCTTTCTGAGACTGACAATAAGTCTAAAAGTCCAAATTTGGAAGCAAAACTGAGCACAGACACATTTTCCAAACTGTTATCTCACTCATGTCAAATTGTTTTAAAGCAGCTCCCATTAAAATATGCCCTTTTAATTTTGGAGCTAAGATGTGGACTGCCAGAAAAAAATTCTTTGAATACTTTTTTCTACATCAACACTGAAAATAAACAATGACTGAAAAAGGTACTATCTGGATCAGGCTAAATTTTAAATTCAATAGTGTTTTAGTTTTACTTGTTTATAAAAAATGGTATTATTCCATACTTAGTCTTGTGCAATAGTCATTAAATTTTAGGATTATTCAAGATTTTGCATATAGTTAAAATTTATTCATTATGAAATTGAATAATAATTCATTATTCTTTCTAATTTACATAAAAATTATGCTTTTGTACTAAATATTACATAAGAAATATCTTTTAAAAGGTTATTTACATTGATTTTATAAGTTTATGTTCTAATGATTCACATAAGATGTGTGAAAGCATTTAAAGATTTAATCACTGGATAATACCTGTTTTGTCACTAAAATGTGTATCATTAGGAAATTGCCCCTTTCATTTCAATTGTCTTGGAGAGTTGCTTTAATAGTAAAGGCACCTTCTGTATAATCTTATTTCTCTATAATGCATTTCATGGAACCTAAGAATCATCAATTATTATTTGCACTATTACTTTGTATAACAAAAAATGCTGCCCATTGACTGCCTGCCTGCCTCTGGTCAGTCTCTCCCTGCACAGGTCTCCTGCGCTCTCTGTCCAGAGTGCGGAGCCCGCCTGGGCAGGGCTAAGCCTCCTGGGAGACTGCCCTTAGTGGCTATAAGGCAGAGAGTCTTTACGCCCACCACGCTCCAGTGTCTTGTGGCTGAGCCTTTGGCTCCAAAGTCTCTGTCCCCGACTTGGGGGCAGAGCTGAGATAGGAATTGTTCCCATTCCTACCGCTTATCTCCACCTGTGCAATTAAAGGGACAGAAGACGGGATTCCGTGGGATTGGCTACGGGCCTGCCGGCTTCAGGCCAGTCTCTATCTGCACAGGTCTTCTGCGTTCGGTGTCCAGACCCTGGAGTTTGCCTGGGCAGGGCCGAGACTAGTAGGAAGCAGCCTTTGGTGAATACAAGTCAGAGAGACGTTACGACCCACCCACTCTGGTGACTTGGGGCTGGGCCTTCAGTTCCAAAGTTTCTAGCCCCGCCTTGGGGGTGGAGCTGAGATAGGAACTGCTCCCGTTCCTGCCATCTATCTCCACCTGTGTAATTAAGGAGACAGAAGATGGGAGGCCGCCGGAATGGCCCGGAGACCAGCAGGAAGGGTAGGGTAACTGGCTGTTTCCCCTCCACTACATCTCGGACTGCTGGCTCCCCAGCGGGTAGAGAGACCTGCAGACACCACCCCAGCGACGGCTGCCGCCAGAGAGCAACTCCACCTACTGGCTCAGAAACTAAACAAGACGTGTGAATACCCAAACGAAAACCTAAAGGAAAAAAACAACAACTGAGCAAAATGGGAAGAAATCAGCAAAGAAACTCCAGAAATATGAAGAAACAAAGGGAAAACACACCCCCAAAGAGGAGCACCAGCCCCTTAGAAACAGACAACAACCAAAACCTGGCAACTGAAATGACAGAAGAGGAATTTTGAATGTGAATCATAAGAACACTCACCGACCTGCAACAACAACTCAATAACCAACACAAAGAAACCACAAAAAGCCTCCAGGATATGGAACAAAGGTTCACTAAAGAGATCAACACAGTGAAGAAAACTTTAACCGAAGTCCTGGAGATGAAGAATCAACTCAGGGAATTACAAAATACTGTGGAAAGTCTCAAGAACAGGGTAGATCAAACAGAAGAAAGAATCTCAGAGATTGAAGATAACACCTTCCAATTAAATAAATCAGTCACAGAGATAGAGCAGAGAAACAAGAGAAAAGAGCAAAGCCTACAAGAGCTGTGGGATTATGTGAAAAAACCTAACGTGAGGATCATAGGGTTAGCAGAAGGGGAAGAAGACAACACTGAAGGGCTGGACAAGCTTTTTGAAGATATAATAGAGGAAAATTTCCCAGGCCTTGCTCAAAATCTTGATATACAAGTTCAAGAAGCCCAGAGGACCCCTGGGAGATTCAATGCAAACAGGAAGACGTCACGCCATGCAGTCATCAGACTGACCAAAGTATCAACTAAAGAGGCCCTTCTAAGAGCTGTAAGAAGAAAGAAGCAAGTAACCTACAAGGGAAAGCCAATACAAATAACACCAGACTTCTCTAATGAGACTTTACAAGCAAGGAGAGACTGGGGCCCCACTCTTACTCTTCTGAAACAAAACAATGCCCAGCCTAGAATCTTATTACCTGCAAAACTAAGCTTCATATATGAAGGAGAAATAAAGACATTCCCAGACAAGCAAAGCCTCAGAGAATTCACCAAGACAAGACCAGCCCTACAAGAAGTACTCAAAACAGTGTTACACACGGAACACCCTAATAGAAACTCACGAATATTAAAAAAAAAAAAAAAAAAACCAACACCCAAAGATTAAAGGCCAGATATCTCTATGGATCAAGAGAGAAATCAAAGCAACAACATCCAACCCAACAGAATGATCAGTAATCTACCTTACCTATCAGTTCTCTCAATAAATGTGAATGGCTTAAACTCTCCACTCAAGAGACATAGGCTGGCTGAATGGATAAGAAAATACAGGCCAAGTCAATGCTGTCTTCAGGAAACACATCTAACCTGCAAGGATGCATATAGACTAAAAGTAAAAGGGTGGAGATCAGTATTCCAGGCAAGTGGAAGCCAGAAGAAGGCTGGCGTGGCAGTTCTAATTTCAGACGATTTAGTTTTTAAACCAACAAAAGTAGTGAAAGACAAAGAGGGTCATTATATAATGGTGAAGGGCGCAGTTCAACAAGAAGAGATAACAATTTTAAATATATATGCACCCAACTTAGGTGCACCCAGTTTCATAAAGCAAACCTCACTGGATCTAAGCAAATGGATTAATAGCAACTCCATAATCGCCGGAGATTTCAACACCCCACTGACGGCTCAAGACAGATCCTCCAAACAGAAAATTAATAAAGAAATAATGGACTTAAACAAAACTCTAGAACAATCGGGTCTGACTGACATTTACAGGACATTCTACCCCAAATCCACTGAATATACATTCTTCTCATCAGCTCACGGGACATTCTCTAAGATTGACCATATCCTAGGACACAAAGTAAACCTCAAGAAATTTAAAAAAATAGAAATCATACCATGTATCTTCTCAGATCACAGTGGAATAAAACTAGAAATCAACCCTAACAGAAACTCACCTTTCTACACAAGAACGTGGAAATTAAACAACCTCCTGCTAAATGATTACTTCATAAATGAAGAAATCAAGACAGAAATAAAAAAATTCGATGAAGAAAATGACAATGGAGAGACAAGTTATCAAGTCCTCTGGGACACAGCTAAAGCAGTTCTGAGAGGAAAGTTTATCTCCATAAATGCCTATAACCAAAAATCAAAAACATCACAAATAGACAATCTAATGAAACGACTCAAAGAGCTGGAAAAAGAAGAACAGACCAGCCCCAAACCCAGCAGAAGGAGTGAAATCAATAAGATCAAATCAGAACTAAATGAAATTGAAAACAGGGAAGCTATTCAGGAGATTAACAAACCAAAAAGTTGGTTCTTTGAAAAAATACACAAAATTGACACATCACTGGCTAAGCTAATGAAAAGCAGAAAAGAGAAATCTCTAATAAGCTCCATCAGAAACAAAAAAGGAGATATCACAACTGATCCCAAAGAGATACAAGATATAATTTATGAGTACTACAAAAATCTTTATTCACACAAACTGGAAAATGTGGAGGAAATGGACAAATTTCTAGAAACACACAGCCTCCCTAGGCTCAACCAGGAAGAAATAGATTCCCTGAACAGACCAATCTCAACAGCTGAAATAGAAGCAGCAATTCAAAATCTCCCTAAAAAGAAAAGTCCCGGTCCAGATGGCTTCACACCGGAATTTTACCACACTTACAAAGAAGAACTAGTACCTATCTTGCAGAAACTATTCCACAACATCGAGAAGAACGGAAACCTCCCCGACACCTTTTATGAAGAGAATATTACTCTGATACCAAAACCAGGAAAGAATCCAACAAAAAAAGAAAACTACAGACCAATATCCCTAATGAATATAGATGCAAAAATTTTCAAGAAAATCTTAGCTAACCAAATCCAGATGCTCATCAAAAAAATAATCCATCATGACCAAGTGGGCTTCATCCCAGGGATGCAGTGATGGTTCAACATATGTAAATCTATAAATGCAATTCACCACATAAACAGAAGCAAAAACAAAGACCACATGATTCTCTCAATAGATGCAGAAAAAGCTTTTGACAAAATTCAACACCCTTTCATGATACGAACACTTAAGAAAATAGGCATAGAAGGGACATACCTAAAAATGATACAAGCCATATATGACAGACCCATAGCCAACATCATACTGAATGGGGGAAAAACTGAAAGCATTCCCACTTAGAACTGGAACCAGACAAGGCTGCCCACTATCTCCACACTTCTATTCAATATAGTGTTGGAAGTCCTGGCTACAGCAATCAGACAGGAAAGTGGAATTAAAGGTATCCAAATAGGGGCAGAAGAGATCAAACTTTCACTGTTTGCTGATGATATGATATTATATTTAGAAAACCCCAAAGATTCAACCAGGAAACTCCTGGAACTGATAAATGAATTTAGCAAAGTCTCAGGATACAAAATCAATACATAGAAATCAGAGGCATTTGTATACGCCAACAACATACAAATCGAGAACCAAATTAAAGACTCAGTACCCTTCACAATAGCACAAAGAAATTAAAGTACCTAGGAATATATTTAACCAAGGAGGTAAAAGACCTCTACAGGGAGAACTATGAAACACTGAGGAAGGAAATAGCAGAGGATGTAAACAGATGGAAATCCATTCCCTGCTCGTGGATCAGCAGACTCAACATCATTAAAATGTCTATACTACCCAAACTGATCTACAGATTCAACACAATACCTATTAAAATCCCATCAGCATTCTTCACAGATATAGAAAAAATAGTTTTGCGCTTCGTATGGAACCAAAAAAGACCCCGAATATCAAGAGCAATTCTAGGCAACAAAAACAAAATGGGAGGCATTAATATGCCAGATATCAAACTATACTACAAAGCTGTTGTAATTAAAACAATCTGATATTGGCACAAAAATAGGATTATTGACCAGTGGAACAGATATGAGAATCCTGATATAAAACCATCCTCATATAGCCATCTAATATTTGACAAAGCAGACAAAAACATACACTGGGGAAAAGAATCCCTTTTCAATAAATGGTGCTGGGAAAACTGGATAGCCACTTGTAGAAGGCTAAAACAGGACCCACACCTTTCACCTCTCACAAAAATCAACTCACGCTGGATAACAGACTTAGACCTAAGATATGAAACCATTAGAATTCTAGAGGAAAAAGTTGGAAACACTCTCCTAGACATCGGCCTGGGCAAAGAGTTTATGAAGTCCCCAAAGGCAATCTCAGCAGCAACAAAAATAAATAAATGGGACATGATCAAACTACAAAGCTTCTGCACAGCCAAAGAAACAGTCATGACAGTAAACAGACAACCTACATAATGGGAGAAAATTTTTGCATCCTATGTATCCGATAAAGGGCTGATAACTAGAATATACTTAGAACTCACGAAAATCAGCAAGAAAAAATCAAATAACCCTATTAAAAAGTGGGCAAAGGACTTGAACAGAAACTTTTCTAAAGAAGACAGAAGAATGGCCAACAAACATATGAAAAAATGCTCATCATCTCTAATCATGAGGGAAATGCAAATCAAAACCACAATGAGATATCACTTAACTCCAGTGAGAATGGCCTTTATCAAAAAGTCTCCAAATAACAAATGCTGGCGTGGATGTGGAGGGAGAGGAACACTCCTACACTGCTGGTGGGACTGCAAACTAGTTCAACCTCTGTGGAAAGCAATATGGAGATACCTTAAAGCGATACAAGTGAATCTACCATTTGATCCAGCGATTCCATTGCTGGGCATCTACCCAAAAGATCCAATGACACTCTACAAGAAAGACACTTGCACTCGAATGTTTATAGCAGCACAATTCATAATTGCAAGGCTGTGGAAACAGCCCAAGTGCCCATCAATCCAAGAATGGATTAATAAAATGTGGTATATGTATACCATGGAGTACTATTCAGCTCTAAGAAACAACGGTGATATAGCACATCTTATATTTTCCTGGTTAGAGCTGGAACCCATACTTCTGAGTGAAGTATCCCAAGAATGGAAAAACAAGCACCACATATACTCACCAGCAAACTGGTATTAGCTGAGTAGCACCTAAGTGGACACATAGGTACTACAGTAACAGGGTATTGGGGAGGGGGGAGGGGAGAGGGGCCGGGTATATACATACATAATGAGTGACATGTGCACCATCTGTTGGATGGTCATGCTGGAGAATCAGACTTGTGGGGGGAGGGGAGAAAGGGCATTTATTGAAACCTTAAAATTTGTACCCTCATAATATGCCGAAATTAAAAAAAAAAGAAAAAATGCTGCCAGATGAACTATAACAATAAATTTTTCTAAGATGTGTTCTGATATTAGAAATAAAGTATATGCAATAATATGCATCTTAGAAATGGGCCCTTTTAGTGTAGTCTATGTGTATAAAAATATATATGTCTTTATATGATACAAGGATTTTATATCAATATGACCCATCACCAAACCCACAAGCTTGACTCCTTCTTATGTGTGACACCTTTCTCCAGAAATGGTTCTACCTCTACACATATCAATAAAAGTAAGAGGAAATGTGCTATATAAGCTCACGACAGCATTCATAAATAACCAGGTAACAGGTAGCTATGGAAGATTGCTTCCACTGAAGTTACTCTATTACTAGGGCCATCCGAATTTCCAGTTTCATAAACTTTAGCAAGGCTGGATTCAATCCTGTATGTTTTAAATTGTAAGTCCTGTTACATCATGCTTATTAGTTGTTTAAATTTGAAATAGTAGTGTAGTTTTTCTGCTTAGGGAGGTGAGGAAAGCTGCACTGTATGTGCATATGAAATCATTATTCATAATGACAGCGAAAATACATTTAGTTGTTATGGTCTCAATGTGTGTGTCCCCCCTTAAAATTCATATGCTGAAGTTCTAAGCCCCAAGGTGATAGCATTAGGAAGTGTGGGGCCTTTGGAAGGTGATTGGGTCATGAAAGTGGAGCCCTCATAATTGGGATTAGTGCCTTTTTAAAAAAGGGCCCCAGAGAACTCCATTGCCCTTTCTACCATGTGAGGATACAGCTAAAAGCACCATCTATGAACCAGAAAGTGGGCCCTCACCAGACACCAAAGCTGCTGGTGCCTTGATCTTGGACATTGAACGGCCTCCAGAACTGTGAGAAATAAATTTCTATTGTTTATAGGCCACTCAATTTATGGTGTTTTCTTTTACCAGCCTAAATGGACTATGACACCGGTGTGTGTGTGTGTATATATATATATATATGGTCACTAAAAGAGCTTGCTATTTCAATGTAAGTTCTATAAACTACCATGAAAATTGTAGCTGCATATTGGATTTGCATTTTATTCAATTCTAAAAATTATCATTTGGTAATGTTCAAAAAAAGTAAAACAGTTATTACCTAATTCTGAGATTCAGTCAATGTTATTTTAATAGCAGAGGACTGGAATTAAAATTATATTCAGATCCTGACTTTCAGAATCTTTAAGGTCGATGTCATATTTAAAGAATTTTTTCAAATGCAAATATTAAATATTCAAGCCAAAGGTCTATAGATAGATGTGCTTTTGAGATTAACAAGAATAAAAAAGAAACACTTTCATAAATTAAAAAGTGCATTTAGAAAGTTGAAAAAGGCTTTAAAGAAATATTTAAATAGATTATAATAAATTGAAAAACCCATAAAACAGAAATATCAAAAAAGTAGGTCACCTTTCATGCAGTTAATTACACGTATCCACACGGACTAGTACAGGTGTGGATTTAACCTGTGATGACAAAGATGAAACTATTGAATTTTTAATAAAAAATATTGAAATGTTAAATCACAATATGATCTCTAAGACATCTCCTTAGAACAAAAGTTCTTAACCCTAGTATATCCCTGATATTCTAGGAATCCGCAAATCCTTTTGAATAAAAGTTCTTAACCCTGAGAGATCTCTGGGTAAACTCTAGGGGTCTGCAAACATTTGCCAAAAAAAAAAAAAAAAAAAAAGAACATATATATTCATATATTTTTCTTTACAGGGGGAGATAGCTTCCATCATATTCTCATTAGGGATCCATGACCCCACCAAGGTTAAAAATAAGTATAAAAATCTATGTCTCAATGCCAGTGACACTGCCATTCTACAAGATTTTCCAGACTATTTTTAAGGAGTTAGCTGCTGAGCTTTGACGCATGAATTCATCAATGATGGCAAATCTTGAATTCTTAAGGAAGATTTGTCTTGAGGAAATAGCCAATAAATAGAGGGATGTGTTAAGTAAATGAAAAGGAAAGTACAGCTGGCAAAAACACTGTGCACCAAAATTGGAGGTGAATATAAAGTATAAAACTGAATGGGTGATTATCTTGGAAGATAGTTTTAAGCCGGGAGGTCTACAAAATGCATCTAGTAAGAGAGGTAGCCTCTGACTACTATCTGCGGTGGCGACAGGAGCTCACTTTGGTGTAAAAGTTCTAATGGGTCTGAACAAAAGATGTACACAAAGACCTACACATCAAATACTTTTCCTCTGTAATGTGTAAATATCTGCATACGAGTACCAGAGCTCCATGCAAAAGTTGCATAGAAATAAAATCACCTGGCTTTCCTTGGATTCTTATAAACTAATTTGATTATGTCAAGCAAAATATTTATCCTGGCCTGCTCATTAGAATCTCTGGTTTATTTTGTGAAGTAATTAGGACAAAATAATTTTTCTTCTATCTGAACAGTGTGCCTATCCACAAAAAATGAGCCTCTGCAGTCAATTATGGTCTGAGTAAAATTTTGTAGTGGCTATTCCTTTATATATGAAAAACATATCCTGCAATATATTCCCAGAGTATTCAGATGTTGATGATCTGAACAGTGCTTGGTCTCAGTGAGGCTAACTATACAAGGCTAAACTGTATCTACCTGAAAGAAAACCGGGCTCACAGACAGGACATTGTACTTGTTGTTGGGAGGCCCAACTGAGCTATAGTTGTTCCTTTGTCTTCATTACGTTCTCATTAACCCCCACTCAAAGATGGCCAATCATTTCCAGAGTTGTGGAGACCAGGTACAGGTTGCTATTCCTTCTCCAAAATGCTTGGGGCTAGAGTGCTATATTTTCAAATTAGGGAAATTCAACCTGTGCTAACAGTCTTTGAAGCATGGCTGAGAAAACTACCATCCTGTACAACTAACTTGGTTTCTATAAGAAACCAAATTTCAAACAGTAAGCTTGTATAAAATAGCTCATTCCTACATTGGAGGTGACATTCTTCTGCAAGTTGTTTTTGAAAATACCAGCAAAGGAGAAAATCGATCAGTATGATAGAATGAACACGAGCTCTAGGAATTTTGAACCAGAATTTGGAACTACAAGCTTTATCACTCCAGGGAAATCCATTCACCTTAAGGTGTTAAGCCAGATAATCTTTCCGAAATAGTTTACAAAGCTAAACTGCTGATTTGTTCAAATTATCTCTGTTTCCGACAACACTTCTCTGTAAATGTTTCTACTATTCCCCCATTATCCACCTACCTGAGTTGGAAAGTTCTCACTGAGATTTTTACTGTGTACTTATACAATAAGTATGCACCAATGCCCCACTGGCCGTCTTTAATTCAAGGACTCAAAAAAATCATCACAATGTAAAAAGGAACATCTGGATATGAAGCCGGGTTGGACCATGATGGAAAAAGAAATGCTTAATTACCCTTTCCATCAAGTTAATTTTTCCCCTTTGGCAATGTAAACAAAGGCAAATCTGCTCTTATTTTCAGCTGTCTGGGACTTGGCTGTTTCAGTACCCTTGCCCCCCATCCTTCTGATTTCTTTTCTGATCTTGCCTCCCTCTCTCTTGCTAAGACTTGCACTGCAGGATCTCCTGATATTTTATTTATTTATTTTTTAAAAAAAATCTGACTAGGCCACAGGCATGAAAAGTAGCTATGGTTCTAAATGTAAACAAGCTTGGAATTCTATCAAAAAGTTCATCTATAAATGTGGGAAAGTACAAGTGTTTCATGTATACTTTTTGACTTAATTTGATCTGATAAGGAAAGGTCCTTTTGGCAGTCCTACTGGGAGGATCTTCTCCTTAGGAAAAGGGATTTTGCAGCCTGAATGCTTAACAGAGTGACAGCATCAGGTCATGACGTCTCAGTTATAATATTTCATGGAGAAGTTGAAGCAGTAGACAGAATCTGTCTCCAGACTCATAAATGCTTCAAATTCTGGGCTCAGGTTGTTTTCAGCCAACACTTGGAGAGTATTGGCTGAGTGTTGCTGCTGAGATCCAAAGATCTCAAGGACTAAGTCTTCAAGGACTAAAAGTCATGAACCTACCATGTTGGATCAGAACTTAAATCTTTTTCCAAATGTAAAAGCACATGTTTGGAAACTGAGATAAGCATTTGGATCCTTTGTGGGAGTTATTAAATTGCTGTGAGCCTCAAAGACCTGGATGGCTATTTCTGAGTACTTATTTGTTCTCCACACCTGGAAGGATCCACAAACCCATCTAATTGAGAGAGAATGGAGGCAGAATGGTTTGTTATGTAGATCTACCACAAGCTATTTCACTATTGCTTTTATTATCACACATTCCACTTGAATCCAATTTTTGGCTATTCTAAAAAATTCTAAGTTGTTACAGTAGAGGTCTGAAAGCTGCATTCATTCTTCTCCTCTCTAATTCCTTCTCAGCTCATTTCTACCTCTGAGGTCCAGAGAGGATCCATCCCTCTAGAACTAGAGCAGCTAGAACAGAAACAGCCATGCCTGCTAAGCCTTGTAGCAGACAGTACTCCACTGTCTGCTACATCCCTTTGGACTCTCTCAAGTCCAGCAGATTGTTCCAGTAGATGAGCTGCTGTCTGAAACCCTGAGGGCATTGTTGCCCAGGATGGACCAGAAGTACCCAGGAGTTAATGCCCAACTCCTGACCCCAAAGGATTTGGGAAGTAAACATCCCAATTTCCTCACCCCTCAGGGAGACAGTTCTGTATGCACTTTGTACCCCTCTCAGAGGACTGGAGCCAGTTCCCTCAGCGCTACCCGTCTCATTAACACCCCCTTTGGCCATCTGCCTTTCTTGTCCCATATGCTCACATTTCACCTGTGCTTCCTGGGACCATCTCCCCAAACCCTTGTCTCTTTGCTTTTGGAGATCCCAAAGTAAAATAGACAAGATAGTCACTAATCTGTCTCCTACCATTTAGTAGCAAACTGAATGCTCACTCTGTTCTCCTGCCTTCTAGCCTGTGGCTCTCTCATACCATGCTGCCCTATTTGTTTGAATTTTTTAAAATTTCAGCATATTATGCAGATACAAATGTTTAGATTAGGTTACATATATTGCCTTTGCCCACCCATGTCAGAACTTCAAGCAGGTCCATCCCCCAGATGGTATGCACCACACCCCTCCCATCTGCCTGACACCTAATGAATGTTACTACTATATGTGCACTTAAGTGTTGATCAGTTAAAACCAATTTGATGGTAAGTACATATGGTGCTTATTTTCCCATTCTTGGGATACTTCATCCAATAAAAGGCTGATAACTAGAATCTATATAGAACTCAGGAAAATCATCAAGAAAAACCATGCTGCCTTTAATTAGAGAGTATTGGGGAAAGTTTCTTCTACCTAATCAAGGCAAGTTTGGGACAGATGTTACCATGTTTTGGACTGTGTCATCATAATAGCTGGATTGGTGAGTGATGGGCCCTGGGCACACACCTCTAGCTTGGCCAACAGACACTAATGTGGCCCAACATGAGAGCTCCAACCACCAGGAAAGAATATTAGCTTAGTCATGAAAGGAATTGGTCAACTCTTTGAGTGGATGACTGTTTAGAGAAGTTGTTGAGTATCTAGAAAACTGTTTGAACAGCTGTTGCCTCTTGGATGATCCAGTTCTTGGGGTTGATGAAGTGGTTTCCTCATTCCCTGATTCACCTACCAACTGAGGCAACCTCCATGGGTATCATTTTTGCATAACCTGGAAGAGTCTAACTCACTTTGTGGTTCTGGCAAGTTTACCATTGCTGTGTGCATGTACTTTAAATGCTTTCTAAAATGCTATCTACAAATACTATTTTAAGTTTGTTTTAGATCCACCTTTTAAAATGCTCACCATTTTAGTCATTTCAAAATGTACAGCCATCATGAAAGGTATGCACAAGCTGAGAGATTACTGAACCAAAGAACTTAGAGAAAGTCAAAGAGGAGAACAGCCTGGTCATGTGGAATAAAACAAATTCAGTAAATTTCATTTTCAAATATGACCCTGGTGGTAGAAAAAAATCAGGTGACATCTGGCATTATAGGAAATGGGGTGTATAGAGGATTTGTATGATGAGGATAATGTTTTGCCTCATGAACTGAGAAAAATGTGTTAAAACAAAATACTATAAAATGTTATTTTATGAGGACCTTGGGAAGTATACTAAGGATCAACTTGAAAGTGTTATTTTCAATTTAAAAGAGGATTTTATATTAATCTGCTATTATGTTTTAGAGTAGGTTTAACTATGAGTTCTATAAATCATCATAACAGGTTTTCCTAATGCAATGACTGACTGTACCTGGTAGTTTGCTTGGGTACCACAGACTGGGTGGCTTATGTAACAGACATCTATTCCTCACAGTTCTGGTGTCTGGACGTCCAAGATCATCTATTATAAGGGCCAATTCATTTCCTAATGAGGGCTCTCTTCCTGGTTTACAGACAGCCACCTTCTGGCTATATTCTTGCATGGCCTTTCTTCAGTGTTTGCATGTACTTTTTCTAAGGGCACTAATTCCATCATGAAGGCCCACACCCTCACAACTTCACCTTTCCTTAATTACTTCCCAAAGGCCACATCCAAATACCATCATGTTGGGGGGTAGGGCTTCAGTGTATGAATTTTGGAAGGTGGGCACAAATACTAAGTCTATAACACTGACATGCATTTGTGTACATGGCTATTTGGATGGTTTATTCCTTTTGAATGTTAGCTATTCAAGTCAGTATCCCCACTGCACATCAGAAGTAAGTCTCAAAATAGATTTAGAAATGGAATCTTCTCTACAAGGTTCCCTTTCTCCATCTCAGTTCTCTGGGATGTTTTCATTTGATCCTTATCCTCCATCAGGTAGTCAGTGTTTGTACAACATGGATAAATTAGTCAGGAAGGAATCTGGATCAATATTCAGAACACTTAATAACAGGCATTGGTGTTGGCCAATCAGAATGGACATGTTCACAGAAGTGGGGTGGGGTCCTGGAGCCCACCGGTGTACCAGGATGGCAGGGTGGTGGTGGGAAGGGTCACTTGCAAGGAGGGGACTTGCCAAACACTGTGTAAGTGTTTTGTTATTTTAAAAAATACTTGTAGCAGTACCAGCGTGTATTTGCAGAATATTCTGTTTATAGTAGAGAAATATATTAATAAATTTCTGAAAAAATAACAAGAGTAGTTTATTAACCAGCAGTCTCTGATATTCTAATATTGATAAAAAGAAAGAGAAGTAGCTTACTCTAAGAGTCTACAAGGTAAGAACTGAATAATTCTCAAACACATTTATGATCACCTATTTTGTGGTCCTTACCTGATAAAGCGCCATTGCAAATGGAATCAGCAGCAACCTTGGGTTAGTAATCCTTCTCTCTGGAACATCAGCATCATACCCCTGCCCCTTTGCTACACCTACATTACCCCACTCCTTCCTACCTCACTGGGGAGGAAAACTCATGTGCTTAGGCCGACTGCATTAGCGGTGGAGCTGATGGCCACTGTTGGGAGATGTAAGGGGACACCAGATAAGATCATCTGTTTCCCCACTGTCCCCTCACAGCTTCCAGGGGAGCACTTCCTTCCTTGGGGACTTGAAACTTCTAGTCCTTAAGAAGATCTTAAGAAGATCTTTTGGATCTTCTTAAAATGCAGAGCTCTTTGGAAGGATTCCATTTCAGGCTATTTAGGGTAATGACTTAATAACCAGTTGCTAAAGATTGGTTTGAAGCCAGCTACGGAGGAGGAGAGGATGGCACTGAGCAGAGACCAAGAAGGAGGGAAGGGTCTTAATTAGAGGAAATGAGAGAGCACCAAGTCTGCCAGTGTTGAACCTAGAGAAGTACTAAGTGGGATCTCTTTAAAGGGAAATTTCGATTTGTAATTTAGGAGGGGCAATTGTGAGAGAGAGGACTGCTGAATTAAAGTATATGTTATTTACATTACTGAACCTTTCTTAAAAAGTAGTGTTCATAATTTTTATAAAAGCTCGAATTCTTGTCATTGAATATAAACATACATAAAAGTGCAAATTCATGTGTGCAGCTTGATGGATTATCACAAATTGAACACTTCTGCATAACCAGGACCAGCTCAAGAAATAACACATGTCTAGCATCCTGGAAGTCTCCCTTTCAGCCCTCCCTCCAAAGATCACCCCAACTTCCAACACCATTTATCAGTTGTTCCTGTTGGGGGACCTGGCATAAATGGAATTACTTCTGTGTCTGGTTGCTTTTGCTCGATGTTACATTTGTGAAATTCATTCTTACTGTAGCAGGTGAAAGTGAATTTTAATTGCACTAAGAAGGCTGACCATATCAATCAGTAGATGCTATGGTAAATCTTATTTGAAGAGTGAGAATAGTTTTTTTTTTTCTTTTTATAAATAACAACCATACACTGCTCTCCCAGACTCTGCCCTCAACTTATTATTTCTTTACTACAGCTATTCTTAAATGTTAATATGCATAGGGATTGGGATCCCCTGAAGGGTTTTAGGGAGCGCACAGTCTGCTGGAGCCAACCCCAGAGTTTCATATTCCAAAGGGTGTCGGGTAGGGACTGAGAGTTTGCATGTCTAACAAATTCCTAGGTGACACCAAGGGGCTACTCAGGTCACTCGGTGAGAACTATTGCCTTAGCATATACTGAATGTGTTAAAGCCCATCTGTGTGCATTTTTCTGTATCTAAGTTACCTTGCATTTAAAATCAGATGTTTTGGGAAGTGTCTTCATATGGTCTGCTAGCAGATTTTCCACTGCAGGGTGGGCAGCATCTCACAGATGTGGAGGAAGGACACATAGCTCTATGCATGGCTAAATCTGTGAGTTTTATATCAATATTTCAGAGTATCTCTTCTTCACATTAGATACATTGGATTTAACTGATAAAAATCTGAAACTTTTGCAGTTCGGTATGCATCCTGGGTGGGGGCAGGGGGACCAACCCAAGAATCAAGAAATGATCAGTAATGAATGTGAGCCTATCAAATCCTGTAGGCAAGAACTCCTTGAGAAAAAAGCCTAAAGTCTAAAAGTAATGGACCATCCTTACAGTGTATTCTCTTCAAGTTAACTCTAGACACTGTCTAACACATTAGCCACCAGCCACATGTGGTCAGTGAGCACTTGGAATGAAGCCAATCTGAATGACGTGTGCTGTAAGTTCAAAACACGTGCTGGGTTTCACAGACTTAGCATGTGCGCATGCGCGCGCGCGCACACACACACACACACACACACACACACACACACAGAATGTAGGATATCTGATCAATACCTTACATTGACTATATTTTGTAATTATATTTTGTGATATGCTGGTTACATAGAATGTATAATCAAAACTATTTGCATCTGTTTTTTCATTTTTAGTGTGGCTTTTAAAAAACTTAAAATTACATATGTAGTTCTTATCTGTGGCTCACATTTATTTCTATTGGACAGTGCTGTTCCAGATAATTTAGTATTAGCTTAACTTATACCAATAATTAAAGGCATGTTTATTTGAAAGGAAAAATTATGAAGGTGGGAAATGATAGCTTGCCAAAGTATCCTCCATTAGAAATTAGAAAATCTCATTTGGCTTACAGAGAAGCATCTGCAAGTGATGATAGGAATGAGTGGGGAGAAGAGTCTAACTGGATATAATCAGAGAGGATGTTCGGAATGAATGAAAGGAATAAAGAGAATGGAGAATTTGTAACAACCACCCCACTAGAAAACCACTTTACCCCCAGACAATATGCAATGGTTGAACATTTGTACATTATGTTGATTTGATCCAAATTTCTTAGTCTGGTATTCAGAGTCCTCCATAATCAAGGTTCTACCTCAGTGACTAATTAATAAGTGGATGATGGATACATTATTTAATCTATTGGCTTAAGTGGGTTTAAAATTCCCAAGGTAGTTTATTTAAGTTTCCTAAAATAGGTCATCTGGTGTCCTACTTCCAAGCTGTCATGGATATTCTTCTTCCCAACTAGAATAGCTTCCGTAAACACATCTTTTGGATCTCAGCTCATATATTATACTGTATACCCACATTCCACAGATAACCCGCGTTTCATTGTAATCCTTTATCGACAGTTATCATGATCTGTCTGGCTTTCTTAGCTGCCTTACATCCTATTAACAGTTCCACTGTTGCCCTGTGCTTCACTTTTCTCATCTGTAAAGTGGAGGGTAATTGTATTTACATCATGGATGAGAGTAGAAGGAGTGACAACAAGCAAAGTTCTTGGACTAGAAACTGGTGTATAATAAGGGTTAGACAAATATTAGCTGCTAATATTATTATTGCTGATATTAGCTATGTAACACATGATTGTATATCTCATTTTTCCATCTAGACTGTAAAGGCCTTGAAAGGCAAGAACTATATTTTCTTTTCACATCCCACATTATTTTACAAAGAATTAAGACCCAATAAATACCTGGTGATGGCCATAACAAACATCAATATATTTTAATTGGTACCTTCTATAGGCCAGACCGTGTACTAATCACTAGGGATAAAATGATGGACAACACAGATATCGTCTCTGCCTTCATGAAACTTAAGTTGTAGTAGGGGGAGATAAGTTCAAGGAAAGTATGCAAATGAAAAAGTTTACATAACAGAGATATCAGTGGGTGTTAGGAAGTAAGAAATGGGGCTGAGATGGAGGTTTGGTGGAAGTGGGCTTTACCTAGAAAACTGACCAGAGAAGGCTGTGATGAGGCGGGAGTACATGAGAGGAGGGGAGTGAAGTGAGATGTGCATGTAACAGGTAACCGTCAGCTGTTTGCATGTCTTTTAGGGAAACATGATGGTCTTAAAGGAATTCAAGGACTGTGCTAAGATCTGTTTCCTTTGTCTGCTGAAGGCAGTAAGTATTAGGAGCTGCTACCTTTTACTTAGGAAATGAAATCATCCTAAAGTATAATATTAATGATGACCAATATATGGTTGACTGATTTATATTGAGTTCAATCATACACACTTCACCTTGGACTTATTAAAACCAGCTGTCTGTCTAACAACCTGAGATCAAATATACAAGAAGATATCTACCACTGGGAAAAACGATGAGGAAATTGATGAATTGGGGTTCTGTTTAAGCCTCTATTGTGACCTATTCTGATTTATTAGCTTATGTAAAGACCCTGCTGCTTCATGACAGGTGTCCTTATTGAGGCAACCATGTCCAATATGATTTTGGAATAAAGGAAATAAATAATGAAAACATATCAAAAATTATAGAGTGAGTTTGCTATAAAACAGAGCATGCAGAAATCAAAAACATTTAGTTCTAGGCATTACTGACTTTATAAAACAGCAGGCAACTAGAAACATACTATTTTCTTTGCAAAGAGAAATGTGTAAAAGTATTTACCACTCTCTTTCTTTCCTTTCTGGATTAGCTGAAACTCACAAAAGCCTTAACTTGTGTATGTTCTTGTGTGTATGTTTCTTTTTTTCTAAGAAGCTAAAGAGTTCACGTTTTAAGTTGACATATAATTGTACATATTTATAAATATTGATGTTTTAATAACATATAATGCATAGTGATCAGATTAGGGTAATTAGTGTATCCATCAACTCAAATATTTTTATCATTTCTTTGCTTTAGGAACTTTCAATATCCTCCTTCTAATTATTTGAAACTACATAATATGTTATTGTTATCTATAGAACATAGAACTTATTTCTCCTATCTAGGTATAATGTATCTTTTAACAAATCTTTCCCTATCACCCCTCTCCTTTACCTTTCTAAACCTCTGTTACACTTTTTACTTCTAGGAGATCAACTTCTTTTAGTTTCCACATATGACTGAGAACATACAGTGTTTAGCTTTCTGTTCTTGGCTTGTTTTACTTAACATAGTATCCTCTAGTTCCATCCATGTGGCCACAAATAATAGGATTTTCATTTTTTATGACTGAATAGTATTACCTTGTGTTTATATACTGCAAGTAGATTCATGCCATAAAGGGGGGAGGGATCTCAATAGAAATAGAAGTTTTTGTTTGTTTGTCTGTTTTTTCTTTCAAAGAGTTTCTTCTCAAGTCTATTCTCTAGCCTTCAATACTTGTGTGGCCCTGGGCAAGTTATCCAACCTAAGTCTTGGTTGCCTAATTCTCAAAATTGGGTAAATGACAATACTGTCCGTCTCTGGAAAATACTGGGCAGCTATTCAACCAACCTGTTTCCCTTCTCTTAGCCACAAAGGAAGGAGGAACTTGCAGGACTCAGAAAATCTCCCCTGGCAGCCAGGTGGGGCCATGTGACTTATGGGACTGAGTTCTGGCTGCTACAAAGTGAGCCAGTATGACATGTGCCACTTTCAAGCTCAGCCATAAAAAGCTTCAGTGCAAACATTTTCTTTCCTTCCTCCCCATTTGTCAAATGGATGTCAAACCTCAGGACAACTTTGGGGGCCACAGTTGAAAATGGGTTGGAAATCATGAGCTTCCCATTAGCTTGAGTCCCTGAGAGACTGCAACGTGACTTCTCACTGTGGGTTTCACATGCATGAGAAAATAAATTTCTCTTGTATATATCTGATGTTTGTGTTACAGCAGTTAGCATTACCTAAATCATACTCCACCTCAAAGAGTCATTGATCAAATTAAGTGAAATGCCATTTGGTCACTACAAAATATTCCTTTTTGATTGTTATTCAAATCCAACCAATTAGGATCTGTGCACAGAGCTCTTAGGTCACATTTCTTTACTAGTAGTATTTTCAAAATAAAAACAAATTAGCAAAGATGGAATGATATAGCAAAGATATTTTGGGAATGACGGAAAGGAATAACATTCTAATTTTTAACCCCTCTTACATTTTTTTTCTCCTAAAAAAAAAAAAAACAACAAAAAACTAGCCACACACTTGTGACATTAGTCAAATCTAGTTTTCCATGGGATGATGACTTATGCCCAGGAGGAAGTTATTTTTTTTTTAGTTTTCCCCTCCCAGAAATCACATTATGTGATCTGATAAGAAGATAGAATCTTTGTAGTTAGAACTGTACTGAAAAATCCAAGGGATGTGGTTACCATATGGACCACAAGCAAATTCCTGAGTGTTTTTACACCTGATGGAAGAGAGATTGTCAAGTAGGAAAGAAGTACGATTCAGAGACGAGACCGATCAAGTAGCAGGTGGGGAGAGGCATTAGCAGAAATGGAAGAATTGATACATATAAACTCAGGAGACACTGAATAAAGTAGGAGCAGAAGCTGATGTACTCCGGTGCTTCTGCCTCTAGGAAGCCACAGGGAGGACTCTGGGAGGGGCTTGGATCACAGTGTTGTCCAGAAGAGGAAGACTGATGTAAGGAAGGGTTAACTTGAGCCTGACACTTGTTAGCAATGACCTGCTTCTCTTCTTGCTGATGCTGGTAACTATGCAGCATCGGGTAATAAATCAAGATGCTGTATATCCAACTTCTCTCGACTAGGCTATGCCAGGACTTCTGATTCGAAAAAAACTCCGGGAAGCTACAGGACTGAAAAAGGATGCTTATTTTCCTGAAACCATGATGAAAGATTCAGATAAACCCAGTGCCTGGTGCTTCAGGTGGCCTTAACTACCCACCAGGAGGAGGAGGCCGACAGAAATATTTGTCCCCTTACATAATTAAGATAGTTATTTGGTAAACATGTAGTAATTGATTCTGCCTCATTCCATGTTTAGGCTAGATGTAGTGAACTTAGACAACATTTATGGACGATATAGGTAAACTAAAGAACTGTAATGGGTTTCCATGCTTTTTGAAAATCTTAGGTCTTCGAGTCTTCCAGAATAAGAGAAACATTGTAAGTTACAGATCAAGCTAGGAGAAATGTTGCCTTGCACAGATTGGTGTTGGGTTTACGAACTGTGTGTGCATCATGTTTGTGTATTGTTTTGAGTGCACACGCGCTTATACGAGTGTCAGTGTCCATTATGCCTGAGGAAAATAATCTGTTTGCCTTCCCACTTTAATTTGACACATCTGGTGCAAAATATCAGGGCTAATTTCAAAATGAAATAGGAAGACAAACTTTCCATTAAATGCCATCAACGCTTATTAGGAAACTTTGTCTTTGTACTTGATTAAAAAATGTTCCAGTCTTTGCCACTAGCTAACCAATTATTCCTTTCTTATTAAGGAATACGGCAGTTGAGACATCCTTTCTCTCTCTCTTTCTCTGTCTTTATAGATAAACATATCCTCCTGGGAACAGTGGTGAGGAGAATAGATGACAACAAACATCATTAAGAACGAGGCAGAGCAAAACATTTCTACTTGGGAAAATCTATTGTCAAAAACTAGGATAGGCTACATTATTTTCTGAAACTTAAGAGAATGCTTCCCTACTACCATTGTACCACTGCAAATTTAAGAATAAAGCCAGGCCCCATGTTTAGAAAGTAATTTTACTATTCCTTATTTTGTATTATAACAGTGAGTATAATTTATTGAAATCTTTCAACTGTTAATAGGTTGTTTAATTCTTCTGGATGGGGATGGTGTAAATATTTTCTCAAAGTGTGTTTTGTAAGATTTTAAAAAGTATTTGCCCCCTGCCCCTCCCCTGAAACAACACAAACAAACAAAAAAAAAATCAAACTTTTCAAAACTCATATTTGGTCAATTAATATTGGAAATGAGACCGACTTCAATCTCCCAAGCCTATCAATGTATGCATTAAAGGCTCTGTGAAGTTTTCCATTATAGAAACTACTTTGTCTGACCTTATGGTTTCCAAAGATTTTTGACTGCTGAACTCATTTACCAGGGAACACATTAACATCTTCAAAGATGCTATACAGTTGTAGTCATGGGAATATCTGAGCAAGAATCCCACTGTGCTGCTTATGGATTTGAAGTGAATTCACTTCAAAAGAAGTGCCTGTCTCTTTGCCCAGTCAAATATAGTTATGTGCTAGTCTACATGAACCATTGACATAATCTGTATTTTTCAGTACAGTCATATATATATATTTTTTTTTATGGGGCTGAAAAAGCAGGTCCACTTTATTTATAATGATTGGTTGCTGACACACAGATCTTCAGGCTTTTTGGAGACACCAGGGGCATGGTCCCACTGCCTTGGTTGGGTTAACATACCCTCCTTCTCCATTGAGCTATGAGATGCTGCTGTCGGGATCTACCCGCTATGAATAAGTAAAGTTGTATCTTTTTTTCTTTGAGATGGAGTTTTTGTTGCTCCAGCTAGAGTGTAGTCACAACCTCGTCACAACCTCCAATTCCTGGGCTTGAGTGATCCTCCTGCCTCAGCCTCCTGCGTAGCTGGGATTACAGGCATGTACCATGATGCCCAGCTAATTTTCTATTTTTAGTAGGGGAGGGGGTCTCACTCAGGCTGGTTTCAAACTCCTGATCTCAAGCCATCCTTCTGCTTTGACCTCCCAGAGTGCTAGGATTACAAGTGTGAGCCGCCACGCCCGGCTGAGTTACATCTTATGTAGTGATAGAAATACATATCTTCATAATTAACTCTGGAAATCCTTTAAAACACTTGTATTTTTAAATTCAAACATTGTGTATTTGAGTCCAATTGCACTTTAAAGTTTGAAAATCACTTAGTTTTAAATGATATTTCATAGAAAAATAGACTAGACTTAACTAGCAGATGTTCTGTGTTTATACAGTTTGACTAGTCATACCACTTTTTGTGGAAATATTCTAAAGAGTCATTCCAAATATTATTTCTTACACTAATTAACAAGAAAGTGACAGGGTCAGAAAAAATGTACTCTAAAAATAATAGACTTTTAGGAGTTAAAATTAAACATTTTTTTGATACTAGTGAGAAATACTATGATTTTAATTTGTAGACAGAAAAGACTTCATACATTTTTGGTTGGGTTTCTTCAGTCCTGGTGAACCAGGGCAATTGTCCTGGTATAATTATTCAAAGCTTCCCCTATCATGTTAAAAAATGTGCTGATTTGAAGATACATGATTACTGTTAGATAATGCCCACAAAAATATTCTACAATATGGATTATGGGCTTTACATTCCATGTCTTATCTATAAGAGAATGAAACCCAAAGCAGGTAGACAAAAGGAAAGTTTCTAGTTTTCCAGCCAAGCTACCCAGTTATCAAATCCCTGTGAATGAACTGGGACTTTATAAGGAGTTCTCAAGTGTTCTTGTTTGCCTGTATAGTTTACTCCAGTTGCTTTTCAATATTTGACTGGTATATGCCAGTATAGTGTACTGCAGAATGTTCCTCTAAATGGTCTGGGATTGGGCCATATCCGTTAAATATTTTGACTATTACCTGTTAGTGAACTTCTCTGACCTGCATTCACATGCCAGTACATTGTTGATTTGGTGATGATTCAATGAGATATGACTGTCCTACGTGGGGTAGTTATTCTAAAGCCAAGTATGTAAGTTTAATATCAATAAGTATAAAAAAATTGCCAACATTTTTGAAAGTTAATATGTTTGAGAAGCTACTGTAAGCAATTCAAATATTAACTCTTTATTTTTCAAAATCCCGTTGTATAAATACTATTACTGTCCCCTTTTTACAAATGCAAAAACTGAGGCACAAGCTAACAAAGTTATATAAGGCCACACAGCAGTGGTGATATGAATCCAAACAAACTGGGGTTCCATAAAGGTTGCATGGCTTGGCATGCAAGCCAAGAAGCCAAAAAACTTGACCACTGAATTTGATCACAAGAATAGTCCTTTAAATTTAGATCCAAAATAATGTGTTAGACAAAGGGATTGCAAATCTAACCAAATAATCCCCATGTCCTAGTGTGTGATGATTTGGTTTCTAAATCTTACTAGATCTTTAGGAATATTTCCCAAGAGATCATGCAACTGACCTGTTACTAATTAAGTATGGCTGTGATAATATATTCATAAGAAAAAATAATATATATTAAAGTGTAATAGGAAGGGAACTACCACTTTCCTTCCAATTGCCACTAATATTTTAAGCTATATTAAATAATAAATATAATTTTAGTACACAAAAGTAGATAAATAACTTTATTTACAAGTAGAAAAACAACTTACACCCATTTAATACAATATTAAACATATATAATTAAAGCATTTGAAAAGCTTCATCATAAATTAAGCATAAAAACTAGTTTCAGCCATAGCAAATAATGTATATATATTTGCCACTTTAAAAAATTTTATTCTTTTAGATGGTAAAAATATCCAAATCTGAAATTAAGTAGGGAAATCTCTGGCTTGAAATTACCTTTTATATTTCTGTAGCCTGAGATTTTTGAGAACATTTTCTTCTGAAATAGAGTTCTGAAAGGGAATTTGCTCTTAATAGTAAAAAAATATTTTGGGAAAGTAGCTCTGATAGTAGCAGTATTATAAGTAGCCCATTTTCTATGATAGGTTTTATATCTAATTCTCCAGGGAATTATCTGAAACTTTCTCTCCATGAGAATTTCTCATCTACATTTTCTAGAGTTATGTGAAGTCTCTAATTTGATGCATAGCTCTCAATTAAATTTTCCAGGGAACTGTTAAATCATCAGCAGAGTCAAACAAACTGTTACTATGTATTCCTTTGGATTAAATTAAACAAATATCAAGGACCTACTATGCATACTTCACTGTGTTGGCCTTTGTAGAGAACATGAAAAGGAAGGAGATTTGATACGTGTCCTTAAGAGATTTACATTTCTAGGGAGTTAGACATGTCCTGTATGTGATATTGATACAAGCCACATGACCACTTTTAAAGGTTTGCAGACAAATTTCCAAGGAGGAGGATAGTTTATTATGACGTGTGGTGGATTGTAATAAGGAGGAGAGAAATCGAGAAAGGTGAAAGTGTGCTGCTGCCATCTCCACCCCTGTGTTATCTACTGTGATTTCTGTCATTATAATGTTTGGTCAGATAATTATGATAAAAGAATAGAAGGACGGAGGGAAGGGAGCCAGTAAACGATTGATGATGTAAATGTAAGATTTTAGAATTGACCTTAAAAAGTGGTCAGGATTTGAATACACAGAATGAAAAACAAAAATGGACATTACAGAGTGATAGCAGAATGCTGTAGGCCAGTGGCATTCGGGCAATGACAAATAATTGAGTTGGGCTACAGAACAGGGCACATGCAGGGTATAATGAAGCACAGAAGGGCCAGCAATGTCATACGAAGTGATTGAGCTTTATATCCTGTGGGGGACATAGTTTATATTATGTATACTCATTTCATTGCAGGCCCCAGGTTAGGGTCAAGGTCGGGATACAGAGCAAGCAGGTGGCTCCAAACTGCCCTCCCTGTTGCCTCAGTCTCACTGCCCCGCTCACCTTGCACAGGGTTCCATGCCACCCTCTGACTGCCTTGGACCTCTGTGCATCCCACCTCCAGGGCAAGAAATGTCCTTTGCTCCAAAAGCATGATATGGAGGCAGCATGGTACAAAACAAACACACACTATGGACTTTGCGTTCAAACAGACTTGGTAACTGAACCAGTTATTTAAGCTTTCTGAGCCTCAGTTACCTGCAAAATTGGGATACTACTACTGACCTTTTAAAAGTAATAGTGAGATCTTACTTTATACCTGGCTCAATTGGCAAAAATTGGAAAGAATATAAAAATAACAATTACTGATGGAAATAGGAATTGTTATAGCCTTATGGGAAAGCAATTTGGCAATATCTATTAAAAATATATACTCTTTAAAGCAGAACTCCCATTCCTGGAAACTTTCCCATACAAATAAAAGCACCAGCTTATAAGGATATATGGGCAAGGATGTCTACAGCAACATTGTTTGTATAGCAATAAAGTAAAAAGAAAGTGCTGGCTCATCATAGGAGAATGGTTGAATAATTTATGGTACATCCAAACTATGGAATATCATGTGAGCTTTAAAATGGATGAATTAGATCCACAAAATGACTTGGAGGGATTTCCACAAAGTTTTGTTGCCTTGAAACAAAACAAGATTGAGCAATGTGTAGAATGATACAATATTTGTAAAATAAACATATATATATATGTATATATATATATATGTATACATATATATATATGTATATATATATATATATGTATATATATTTAATAATGGCTAAAAGATTTGCACCTCCTATGTGCCAGGCACACCTTGAAATGTTTGAAAGGGATTGACTCATTTTAATGCTCAGTGTTCTGTGAGGTAGGTGCTATTATTCTTATATTACATAAGAGGAAAGTGAGGTGTGGAGAAACTAAGTAATTTGCCCAAGATCACACAGCTAGGTCAGAGCAGCATAGAATCTGGGCCCAGATAGCTGGGAACAGAGACCAGACTCTTAATCAGTATATTTTAATCTCTGAGTGATTGGAAGGTAAGAAGTAAATAAATGATAAAAAGAAGAAAATAGCATTAAAATCATACATTATATATATATATCCCACATTTATTATATTAATATATTAAATATATATGTATATATGTATTTATATAAAACTGTATTTATCTATTCAGAGAGAGGTGCCTTAAAGGATGGTCCCCAAAATGTGAATGATAGTTATCTCATGATTGTTTTTACTCTTTTACATATTTTAATTTTCTACAATGAACATACACTATTTAAAGAATCAGAAAAAGGAATGAACTCTATTTGTTATGGAAAAACCAAATATTTATATGCATTTCCATTTGTTAGAATTTTCCTATAGCAATGATCATAAACATTTCACAAAGTTAAAATGATGTTCCTGGCTAGAATGAAATGGAAAACTGAAAGCAAAGAAACAACTTAAAATGGAGACTGGGTAAGTATAAACATTTATGTATTGCAATGCACAGGTAAATTATATCAGACTATCAAAAGACATGGGAAGAATTCCACAGACGGTTGTTATATTTAAAAGAGAGTTCAAACTTGTATGCATTGCAGAATACCCTAAAAAATACTCCATATATATGTGACTGCCTAGAAAAATATTAGAAGTTTATATATCAATATATTACATATGCTTACTTCTGGGGATTGGGAATATGAGTGACATTTTTCATTTCTGTTGCTTAGTTTTTATATAATAAACACACATTACTTTGCAAATAAGAAAATACATGTAAGCAATAAAAGTGTTTTAACCTTTTCCTCAGTGTAAATCAACAAAAAACTAGAAATTTATCCTGGGCTACTGATGAAAGATTTATCTAAAATGTATGCACTACATTTCCCTATTACTTATGATAGAAAACTGTAAATAATGAAATAATCTAACATGAGGACACTCGCTATATAAATTGTACAACAACCAGATGATGAAATATTATGCCTCCAATAAAAATCATGCCTTTGAGGAATTTTTAAAGACATGAGGAAATACTCATAGTATACTGTTAAACAAAATAAAAGAATAGACTTCTTTTTATAGTTTAATCCTTAAAGGGAAAATCATTATATGCTTTTACTTTTTATATTTTTCTGCATTTTAAAATATTTTAACATTAAATATGTATTATTCTTTAAGCAGAAAAATAATTTTTATATTAAAATAAATACTACCTTTTGTAAAGGATTGCATAAGCTCATATAGCTATTAGCGTTGACAGTTAACACGACCAAAGACGTTCTATCCCCACCCTGCCCACACACTTTTCTCTATCCTTCTCTGAGTCTCAGGGTTACCCATTTGAGAAATGAAGACTACATTGTACATAAATGTAAAGCACTGCCTCCAGGAGACACTCCATGTATCTTAGTTCTTTCCCCTTCACTGAACCTCACAGAGGCAGCCGCTTTCATTCCACACTGAAGATTCTTAAAATCCGAGAGTAATAACTCAGGGGTGCTAAAGCGTGTCCAGACACTCTATCAATGCAGATCCAGGGCAGAGGAGAGCTATGTCCACACTCTGATGGGTGAGGACACTCAATGGTGGGGGGAGGTGGTCACCAAGAACAGGAACAAGACTAAGAAAAATTAACCTGGAGAGGCTTGAGAGAGATTTCATGGGTGGCCCAATGTTTTGTTGTTGTTCAACAATTTAGACAAAGAATAGAAATGATACAATGTTTCAGACCAATTTTGAGCCCATCACTGGCCAGGCTCACAGCGCTCAATGGATGGAATCATTTATGCTTGCTTATATCTGCACCGTCCTGAATCTGCGTCCTTGACATAACCTTTCTTTCTTTTTTTTTTTTTTTTTTGAGACAATCTCCTGGGCTCAGGCAATCCTCCTGCCTCAGCCTCCCGAGTAGCTGGGACTACAGGCATGCGCCACCATGCCCGGCTAATTTTTTCTATATATATATTAGTTGGCCAATTAATTTCTTTCTATTTATAGTAGAGACGGGGTCTCGCTCAGGCTCAGGCTGGTTTCGAACTCCTGACCTCGAGCAATCCGCCGGCCTCGGCCTCCCAGAGTGCTAGGATTACAGGCGTGAGCCACCGCGCCCGGCCTGACATAACCTTTCTCTTTGCTCTCTTTGACAAGGCTGACTCTTGCTCTAGCTTTCCCCTTTTCCTACAGCAACTCTGACTTCTAGAAGGTCTAAAACTAGATCAAGGGTTAAGAAATCCTTTGCCAGGTGACATCCCACTTCATAAACACCAAACAGCAATGATGTGACTTATTCAGAGATTAAGGGTTAAGAAATCCTTTGCCAGGTGACATCCCACTTCATAAACACCAAACAGCAATGATGTGACTTATTCAGAGATTAAGGGTTAAGAAATCCTTTGCCAGGTGACATCCCACTTCATAAATACCAAACAGCAATGATGTGACTTATTCAGAGTTTCAAAGGACCACGAGCCCGGGTGTATGCCTGTGTATTAACTGATTTTGCTTTTAATATTAATGAGCATACGATTTGGTCTCGTTGACCTTCAAATCCAAATTAGGTACTGATTAAATAATAAGACAGGTGAATCAGGATGTGTTTAAACAGCACTATTATTTCCAGTGAGGTGTGTTGGCCTTGGCTGTGAGGATGAGCTATTAGAAGTGGTAAGACAACTAGAACAGAGTTTTTCTTGACTTCAGAGATTGACTATATCTTATCTTAAGTAGTAATAACTTTGTAGAAGTTCCAACCAGAGTACTTGATATTCCTGTGAATTTTACTCCTGTGTTTATATGTCCCCTACATTTTATTGCTTGTGTTTTTGTTAAAGTAAATAACCTTAACACTTGTACTCCTGAATATTTTTTAAGAATTTAAAGTGCAAACCACCATAAAATCAATACAGCAATTTTAACAAGTAGAGGAAGAAATCCTCAATAGACAAGTGCATGTTCTATTTTACGAATAACATCAGAACTCCTATCAACTCAGATATTTTCCCAGGCCAGCCTTACCTTGGAGTCAATTTCATTTCAGTCCTGGTAGCGCATCCTTGGTACGCACTTTGTGGGGATGAATTATCCATCAGCTTTCCTCCTCCTCATAGCTCATCCTCCCAGCTCAACTCCTACCCACACTCTATGACTATAATGACTCATTGGAAACAGGTGCCTTCAGTGTATAGATCACAATAGCTCTTGATTCAGGAGCCAAGGAGTTGTACCTCCTTCTGTTAGCAGATGCATGGGGTAAGTAGCCAACAAGCACTGGCTCTTGGTTCCCAGTGGGAATATGCCTAGAACGTTAGAACACAATTGCTGGCATAGAAGACACCCTGGGTTATAACACTTCTTGAAACACTTCAACTTTCACATAACTGTTTTCCTTTTTCAAAAAATGTAATCTCCCAAACAAAGTGACATTAGCCAATCTCATGTTTTGTTTGCTTGTTTCCAATCCTTGAGAAGTTATAACATGTAAAGCCAGTCCACCAACAAGCAAAGCTGGAAGTGACTGAATGAGTCTCAAAATGCTTGAGAGTCATATCAGGAAGAGAAAAAACGACCAGTCCATAGTATCAGTGATTCCAAAGCTCAAGATGATGCTTGGTCAGGATCAAAGATTGAAAACAAACTCAAGAGAGCAAGGGCTCCTTCAGGACGTTTTGATCAGCAAAAATGTTCTGCCACTTAAACTGTAGAGTGTAATAAGCATTTCTATATGCGATCTTATAACTGCAGAGCTCTAAAATAGCATAGATGTCACTGAGGAGAGAGATTTCTGCATGAAGGCTAATAATGGAGAGTATTTGAAATGAATCTTCAACACATAGGACTGCCTTGTAACCTCATCTTGACCTCAATCTTGGAGGATTTCAGTGGAAATTTTTTTTTTCATTTTAAGCTATGCATCTGTCAGTCAAGATGACAGTTCCATAAGTGTTGGACACTTAGTCTAAGCTTGGAACTGATAACCAATTAACAGTGGTCTTCAGTACATGCTATTTCAGAGGAAATAAGGCAAAAATCATACCCTATATGTTCTATTTTAAATTGAAACTAGATTATATACTAATGTAGTTTTTAAAACATTTTTATTATCCCTAAATAGGTTAAGGAATATTAACGATTTCAGTGATACCTTTTGAAATTTCACACTTAGTCTTATTTTTATTTATTTATTTTTTTTACTTCAATAGATTTAGAGGGTATAGGTGTTTCTGTTACATGGATGAATTGTATAAGGTGAATTCAGGGCTCTCAGTGTACCAGTAACCAAAATCATGTACCTTGTACCCATTAGGCAATTTTTGAACCCTCACCTCTTTCCCACCTTCCCTATTTATTAGTTTGCAACGTCCATTGTATCACTTTATGACTTTATATACCCATCGTTTAGCTCTCACTTATAAGTGAGAACATGTGATATCTGTTTTTCCATTCCTGAGATATATCATTTAGGGTTATGGTCTCCAGTTCCATCCAAGTTGCTGCAAAAGACATTATTTCTTTCCTTTTATAGCTGAATAGTACTCCATGGTGTGTGTGTGTGTCACACACACACATATACCACATTTCTTTATTCACTTATCAGTTTATGGGCAATTAGGTTGATTCCATATCTTTGCTATTATGAATTGTGTGTGATTAACATGCAGGTGCAGGTGTCTTTTTTATAAAATGACTTCTTTTCCTTTGGGTAGATACCCAGTAGTAGTGAGATTGTTCCATCAGTTGGTAGGTCTATTTTTAGTTTTTTGAAGAATCTCCATATTGTTTCCATTGAGGTCATACTAATTTACATTACCACCAACATTTATAAGCTTTCCCTTTTCACTACATTCACAAAAATATCTATTGTTTTTTGACTTTTTAGTAATGGCCATTCTGACAAGGGTAAGGTGGTATCTCATTTTGGTTTTAACTTGCATTTCCCTGATGATTAGTGATATTGAAATTTTTTCCATATGTTTGGCCATTTGCATATTTTCTTTTGAAAAAAAATCTGTTCATGTTTTTGCCTCCTTTTTAATGGGGTTATTTTCTCTTGCTGATTTGAGTTCTTATAGATTCCGGGTATTAGCCCTTTGTCAGATGTACAGTTTGTGAATATTTTCTCTCATTCTGTCAACTGTCTATATGTCCTGTTGATTATTTCCTTTGCTGTGCAGAAACTTTTTAGTTTACTTAAGTCTCATTTATTTTTTAATTGTTGTTGTATTTGCATTGGGGTCTGAATCATAAATTTTTGTCTAGAGCAATGTCCAGAAGAGTTTTCCCTATGTTTTCTTCTAGAATTTTTATGGCTTTAGTTCTCACATTTAAGACTTTAATCCATCTTGAGTTAATTTTTGTATGTGTATATACCCAATGTTAATAGTGATATGTGAGATACTGTTTTAGTCATCATATTGGTCGTTATCTTGTCTCTTTGTTTTCTACCTTGTGTTACTGTTTTATAAGACATACAAGTTTTTTTTCTTTTGGGTGTTTTTACACTGGTGGGTATTGATTGTTTTTTTCCAGGTATAGAGTACTTTTAACCATTTCTTGTAGGGCAGGTCTAGTGATAACAAATTCCCTTAGTGTTTACTTGTCTGGGAAAGACTTTATTTCTCCTTCATTTATGAAACTTAGTTTTGCAGGATGCAGAATTCTTGGATGGCAGTTATTCTGTTTAATACTAAAAATGGGACCTCAATCCATGCTGGCTTGTAATGTTTCTGCTGAGAATTCTGCTGTTTGTCTGATGGGTTTTCCTTTGTAAGTTACTTGATGGTTTCATCTTCAAGCTTGTAGGATTTTTTCCTTCACTTTGCCTTTGGTCAAAGAGATGTTGTGTGCCTCAGTGATGTCCTATTGGCTATGAATCTTCCAGGTGTTCAATGACCTGTCTGGATATGTAAAGCTCTATCAATACCAGGAAAATTTTCCTCTATTATTCCCTCAAATAGGTTTTTCATGGTTTTTGCTTTTACTTCTCCTCCCCCAGGGACACCTATAATTCTTATATTTGTGTGTTTTATACAATCCCATATTTCTCAGATTTTGTTCATTCTTCCTGATTCTTTTTTTCTTCATTGTTGACTGAGTTAATTCAAAATCTATGGCTTCAAGGCCACATGTGGCCTTCCAGATCCCCGAGTGCAGCCCCTTGACCAAATCCAAACATCACAGAACAAATCCCGTTATTAAAAGAATTTGTTCTATAAAATCTGGATTCAGTCAAAAGGCCACACTTAAGGACCTAGAAGGCCACATGTGGCCCTAGAGATGCAGGTACCCCACCCCTAACACTTTCCACTGTATTTTGAAATTCCTTAAATTACTTTTCCATTTCCAGAAGTTCTGTTGTTTCTTTGATTATCTATCTTTTTAGTATAGTTTTTGTTTATGTCCTGAATAATTTTTTTTTTTTGGTTTCTTTATGTTGGTTTTCAATTTTTTGATTGATCTGATTGAGCTTACTTGTGATCTGTATTTTGAATTTCATACCTAACATTTCAAAAATTTCCTTTTGGTTGAAGTCCATTGCTGGAGAGCTAGTATGATCCTTTGTTGGTGTCTAAACAGCTTGCTTTTTCCATGTTGCCAGGGTTCTTATACTGGCTCCTTCTAATTTGGAACTTCTGTCAGCTCAAGACAGCTTTATAGTCCACCTATTCTCCTCTGCCAGGAACTCTGCTTTTCAGTGCAGAAAAGGAGAGGTACACTGCATTTTGGGTCATGTAGGTACCCACTGTGGTGTTGCTGGTTATTTAGGTTGGTTGGACCTCTGGGAGAGTGTGCAGGTGCCAGTGGTAGTGGACTAGATTAGGCATTCCCTGTTTCCAAGCCCCTGGATGTTGTGCTTGAGACCTAGGGAGATCAAGACTTATCTGGCAAACTTGCCCTTAAGCCTCTCTGGGTTCAGGTGCTGACTGTGATAACGAAGGCAGGGTGATCTCTTGCTCTGGAAGAATGCTCAGGGAGGAAAAGTGCAGTTGTAATATGGGTGTGGGACAGGAGGGATTGTCCCTTCTTGAGAAGATTAGCAGAGACAGTCAGATGTGGGGGGAAAATATGGAACACTTCACAAATCTGCATGTCATCATTGTGCAGAGAGCATACTGATCTTCCAATTTTAGTATATGTGCTGCCGAAATGAGCAAGACATTTAGTCTTATGCAGTAACTGCATTTGTGATATATGACAAAACTCCTTGATGGAGTTGCCACCATTAAAATTTTTATATATATACAAAAACTTCTAGGCTGACTGCAGTGGCTAAGATTACTCCTGTAATCTTAGCACTTGTGGGTGGCTGAAGCGGGACGATTGCTTGAGTTCAGGAGTTCAACACCAGCCTGAGCAAGAGTGAGACCCCATCTTTAAAAAGAAAAAAATTTAAAGTATTCCAAAAATATTGATTTGGGCATGAGCAATTAATGGTGTGAGATCTTAAAAGTGTCAAGAAATATCACAAACAGCATTTTCTGTAAAGGTGTGATATCTCCATACTAAACAACTCAACAGGAAAAATCTCAGCTTGAAACATTCAAATTAGATTATCCCTCTCTTGTTTCTTAAACTCTGCCATTCAACTTCATGATACCTTAAAATTTTTATCACAAACTCAATTGGAATTTTCACAATTTTTGCTTAAGTTAAACACCACATCTTTTCACTCTGACTTGATCAGATTTATTTCTCTCTCTCTACAGTGAGCTAGGGTTTCCTATCAGAACCAGTGTGGACATTTGACATTAGTTACATTTTTATATATACCGAATGGTTTTAAAACCAGGATATGAGAACATACATCTGAGTAGTGGAAAGGTAGGTGCCAAGGGATTTGTTTGAAAAGGATCACCAAAAGTGACAATGGGATGGTGGATGCTGTGTTGGATAAGGTCTGTCAGCACCTGGGAGAATAAATTCTTCCTTCCTGAAGGGGGATCTGGGTGGTGTTCCATCTCTGGCTTCCAGGATTACCTCAAAAGAAAGCCACATTTCTGGGGCCACACTCCCTTCCCAGGGAAGCAGGTGTCAAATGACTTATCAATGGCAGATTTTAATGGCCTGACTCTCACCACAACTGTGAACAGCTCAGGTAGCTGAGACATCTTCTAAGAATGCGCTGTAGCTCAAATTCTCCCTCTACCTTTGGTGTTTCCCCAAAAATAAACCCCAGCAGGATTTCTGAGCATTTGCGCAATATAAGCCCTACCCGGAAAATAAGACCTAGTGATGGGTGTGGCTACGCAGCATATCTGCACAACCCATGAACGTGCATTTCGTGGCGGAGCGGTAAAGATGCCCCATCACGACAGCTACTATCCCAGAGGTGACCGGAAAGGTGCGCGCAGCCCCACCGACAAGGTCGGCTCCCCCGTCAGGTCCCGGCCATCCTGTGTGCATGCTGCAAGCTGAGGCTCTGAGGGGAAAATAACACATCCCCTGAAAATAAGCCCTAGGGTGTCTTCTTGAGGAAACATAAATATAAGACACTTTCTTATTTTGGGGGAAACAGTAGTCTGCTTCTTTCTTTTTTCTATTACAGGGGTTGATTCCAAAAGCTCTCCCTAATAAACATCTGCCTGCTAGTCTCCTTCTCAGTCCATCTTCTGGGAAGCCCAATCTGCACGTGTGGCAGGCAAGCAATCTAAGCAATTGATTTGTATTATTGTATCTGTGAGGTAGATAAAACGATATTGTGCCCATTCTATGGAGGAGAAAACTGAAGCTCACAGAGGTTCAGTACTTGTTAACTGCTTGAATTGCTTGTCAAATGCCATCTAAATTGTGAGCAGCAGAGCCAGGATTTAAGCTCCAACCATCTGTCCCAGAAAGTATGAACTCTGAGTCACACTTTTGCTTAGGGGAATGTTGGGGCTAGTTTGATCTTCTACCTGACCATTAAATTTTCTGTACATCAGGAAAGATTCTTATGTTTTGCTTTCTTGTCATTCACATGTTCACTGAAGTAGCACCTTTACTTTCATTGAAGAACTTTTCTTTTGCTTTCACAACTTTGCTAACTATTTGGAGCAAGAGGCCTGGCTTTCAGCCCATCTCAGGTTTCAATATGTCTTCCTCACTAAGCTTAATCATTTCTAGCTTTTGAGAGTTGTACAACTCTTCTTTTAGGTGGGCATTGCAGGGTTACTAATTCTAATTGGTCTAATTTAGATACTGTTGAGTTTTAGGAAATAGGCCCTGAGAAAAGGAGACAGGTGAGAGAATGGCTGGTTGGTGGAGCAGTCAGGGTGCATATGACATTTATAGATTAGTTCACCACATTATATGGGTGCAGTAACATCAAAGATCATTGATTACAGATCACCACAACAATTATAATAATAATAATGAGAAGATTTGAAATAGTGCAAGTGTTACCAAATATGACACACAGATGTGAAGTGAATGCATATTTTTGGGAGAATGGCACCAACAGATTTGCTCCACATAGGGTTGCCACAAACCTTCAATGTATAAAAATGCAGTATCTTTGGAGCACAGAAAAGCAAAGACTATCCTTTTTGTGTGGGGACTTGTCAATCATTCAGGAGGGAGAGAAAAGAAAGATCTATCTTATTTCCCCTTAGATGATTGTTTTAAGTTCTAGCATGCCCATATCAATGTCACTCCACTCCTCCTCCCTCAAATTGTCTCCTAGAAAGGTAAAATTTTATTTTACTTTCTTTCTCTTCTGGGGATACTTGGGTCAGCAACATTTCCTCACAGTCACTGCCCACTGAACGGAGAATAATGCTCTTGCCAAAGATTAATTTCCAAGGATGGCTTTCAAATATTTCTGTCTTGGAGAAGGGCACTCTCGTACGTGGTCTTCAAATGCCAATGTTTCAAACTTTTTCCTGATAATTAGCTGTAAATAGCAGAACCAACAAATTCTGCTGTTTCCAATAAATACCTTCTCTAAACTTAATTTCTTTGATCATTCTTTCATTTCCTAAACAGTTGTTATTTTTTAGAGAAATAGATGCAAACATATCTATAAATTCTGAAAGGGCTAGATATGAAATAAAAGAGCATGGGCGAGACATTTCATGGTGTTGGAAATAGAGATGCTTAACATTGCTTGCTGCTTGTCTTTCCATTTAAACAAAGCCCAAGTAGATTTCCTTTAAGAGTCTACAATTTTTAGATGTAGTAAGGAGCCTCATACCTTCATCTTTACAGGCTTCCACTGCCTCTTCTGAAGCGGGGCTGGGCACAGTGGCAGTGTTGACGCCATCTATAAAGCAAAAGAAGAAACACTGGCTCAGAGTTCATCCTGTCAAGCGGTGGCTTTCCTGCCCCTGCTCCTCCCTCCCTCTTCCACCAAAGAAAACGTGAGCCCATTTCATGCTGTACTATACCCAATGATCTCTGAAGGGGGCTGGTGGTTTGGGACTCTCCTTATAATTAGTGAAACAGACACCTTCAGTTAAGCCAGAGACCAATGTTGGTAGTAGTATACTTTGACATTTTGCTTCTTCCTCACCTCTTAAACGATGGTGTGTTATTTTGCTTAGTAACAGACTGTGAAAGAAAGTATACGCTTGCAAGTTTGTATAAAGTGCTTTTATATGTGTGTTTCTAAAACTTTGGTTTTCCTTAGCACAGCACTTCTGCTCCGTTATGCCAGGCTGTCAAACTGCAGGGGACAGTTCTGATGGCTGTCAGTGCAGAGGCCTGGGAGAAAGGGGTTCATTCAGCAGAAGGCTCCAGAAGCCATTTTCACCCAAGAACAGAATGGGGAGTAAGGACTGGGAGGTCTCTGTCCCCCTCCCAGCATCGATTAACCTCGTCAGAATTGATCTCTCTTCTCAGTGTTATCAGCATTACTGTGACTACTCATCTTTCCCCTCTAGGACAATAGAAAATTAGCCTACTGACATTAAAACAGTAAATATAAGATGTGAGGATTATTGAAATTATTTGGAATGGTTAATATCTGATAATTAGAAAAGGAATATATTTTTTCATGTGATAACAGGGTCATGGAACTAAAGGTAACTCATATAAACATGGTAACGAACACACGTTTGGAGGCAAAGCACATATTTTCTAGCATATCTTTTGTCCATAGTGCATATACTATTTCTTTTATATCGGGTCTCAGTTTGAACAGAGGATACAATTTTTAGTAGGGGATAATTGAAGATGATGAATCACTTTCTGTTGTTAGGTGACAATCTCCCATTTTAAAAAAGAAAAAAAAGAACGAACTATATTAACCTTCCCTGATGTCACAGCAGCTCCCCATTTTCTCTATTTCCTGTCATAGCAAAGCTGCCTGAAAGCAGCTTTTGTTGTCACTCTTACTTCCCACTCTAAATCCACACCGAAGCTTCTCCTCCAAAGTTCCTCTGAGGACTGTCTTATCAAAGGTGCCAACGACCTTCCTGTGCAAATCCAGTGGTCACTTCTTTTTTTTATCTTACTTGAGTTCTCAGTAGCATTTCACAGTCTTTCCTCTGATCTTCTTAAAGCACTTTCTTTTTGTGGCTGCTCCATCTCCACTTGCCACATATCTAGAAGTTATATTGTCGCAGGCCCATAGTCTTCATCATTTACGTGTTCTCTTTAGGGAACCTCACCCAGTCCCATGGTTTTCAATATCATCCTTGGGCCAGTGACTCTCAACCTTGTGTGTGTGCTCCACACCTCTCCCTGGAAGTCTGGACTCGTACATCTCTGAATAACTGGCATCTCGACATCCCACATGGAAAAGAGTCCTTACAAATTACTGTGGCCAAAGCTGAACTGTTAAATTTCTCAACAAAACCTGTGTCTAGTCTTCCATACATCATCCATGCAGTTACTGAAGTTAAAAACCTAGGACTTACCCTGGGACCCTCTATCCCTCATACATCTCCTCTAATCCACCAGCATGTCCCATTGTATCTGTTACCAGAATGTGGCACATTTCAGTCCATTTTGTCTCCATTTCTAGAAACCGCCATCACTGCTTTTCTGCAGTAGCCTTCGAACTGGAGTGACTCTTGCTTCTTCTGAACTATTTTTATTCACAGGCAAAATCAGCTTTTTAAAACATAAATCATGTCTGTCTGATACTTAGAATCTTCTGTTCTTTTTGTAGTTCTTCTGAAAACAAATTGTATATGGTTGGGCATGATCTGGCATTTGTGTTATCTGTCCGCTCCATGTAGAATACTCCACTCTGTCAGCATCTCATCATTCAGCCTTCATTTTACCAATCATGTCCTCAGAGAGTCCCCCCAAAATCCAGCTAATGGAAAGTTGCCTTCCGGGTATTCCTTCTATGTCACCTTACTTTTCTGCAAGGCACTGATCACTGTTGATATTTTCATCCTTTTTAATTTATTGTTTCATTCCCCTACCAAAATATGAGCTAGCAGGAATGTTGTCCTTATTGATTGTTGCCATATTCTCAGGGCTCAGCACAGTGCCTGAGACACAGTAAATCCTTGATAGGTATTTGTAAAGTGATTCTTTTTTAAGGAATATTATCTACAACTTTTATTTGACTCGATCATCACAACAGTCAAAACTGCTGGATTATGCTGTTTTGAGATTGTGGTTTTTTTCATGATGTGGAAGAGGCCTGCAAGGTTATAGAATCAAAATTGAAGTTGGAAATTATATTGAATGAAAAGATATTTTCATTTTGGAAAAATAATAGCAGGTCAAAAGGGCTTTAATGACCAGAACTACATCTTCAATTTCTCTGCACTCTGATTAGAGAAGCTATGAAATAGCAGAGAGAACATAACAATGTATGTGGATACCAGGCAGGATCATAGATGGATCCTGTCACTGCAGTCTGTTCTAGCTGGCAGGCTCACTTGGAGAGCGAGAGATGCCACTCAGGGATGCGTTTAGGACTCTTCTTTACATTGAGAGATGCCCGCCTTGTGGTGATGATGCTATCAGATCAGGAGTTGGAGAAGAGGGCTCACATCCTAACTCTCTCTGCTCACAGTCAAGGTGATTCCAAATCTGAAAAGAAACTACCTGTTGTCAACTGATTAAGGGGGAAATGATGAATAAATAAAGTACAGGCAAACATGTATGCATGTGTACATGTATATACAGGGGTAGGAAAAAAGTCTGTGTTGATGTTTGGGACAGAGCAGTGAGTGAATAAAACCTGTGAAACGTCAAGAGTCAGAGAATGGCCTTAGCTGTCAGCAGTTAGTCGACTAATACTTGTCAGCCCCAAACACTAAAAACAGTGACAGCTTTTCACGTAAGACTTATCTGCTATGGAGCATGATGGTGTATGTGGGTCGGGCGGGGGGTGGTTGGATAACAACAGTTTGCTATAATAGAAATTCATCTCATTGCAAGGACTACATTGCAGCAAAGGGAACCAGCCAACCCAGTAACAGGTACACAAGGTCCTTGCTGCCTTGCTTCACTGCTTTCTCTGATTGGCCTTCTTCAATTCCACCTTCCAGGTTAATAATAAAAGCTTCTAGTTCCCTAGCAAAAGCTCCAAGGTTAATGTATGAAGTTTGCAGTGAAAAACTTATCACACTACCTGGTTTAATTCCAAGAGTTCAGCATATGGCCTAGGACGTGCCTGGCACGCATTAGAGCCCACTATTCCAAAGATGCCCCTCCGTGGGGCTCATTAGAACTGAGAGAATGACTTAGAAACTAAAGGGAAGAAGGATTTTTTTAATTTTGGTGGCGATATTGCTAACTGCACGATTGTGTCTGTCATTCTTTTAAAGGAGAGTGTGCCTGAGTACAAAAATGGGTAGGAAGAGGTAATAAATCAAAGATGATTCTAATCCCTTTTGAGCCGTAAGTGCTACTTTATTTAAAAAATGTTCAATGTATAATGTACAGTGTAGAATCTATAAGCATTCAATTGACACATATGTCCTTTAGTGAACAGAGATGATGACAGATCTCACTTCGAGCACTGCGTGTGGGGTAGTCAGTCTCCATGGCACTGTACTCCACAACTGCAGAGAAAAATAACCAGAAGCATGGCTCTTCAAAATTTAATGCAAAACAGTGAAGAACACTCTACTCAATGTGGAAGGAAAGCCTCTTCTTCATTTCCTTTAAACTGTTTATTTTATTTTTCCCTCCAGCTAAATCTACTAATTTTGGCCTGACTTAAGCCAGCCGAGTTCTGGCTTGGCACTGCCAACCTCTACCTGACCCTCTTAGAACATTACCATGCAAACTGTTGTAATAGGGAAGAAAAATGGCATTGATGAATGACATGTGAGAATGCACCACTGTGTTTGAACACAGTCAACACATATCATAGTCAACTCATAGTTAAAAGTGTTTGTTGGTGGCTTCCTAAGGGAGACCTGAATGAATACTAGAGTGGAATCTGGTGAAAGTTATAAGCATTTTCAGACAATAGCATCGAGTAAAGTCATTGTTCACCTCTGTGGATGAGGCTTAGGAGACTCCTCAAAAGAAATCTGAGCCCACCTGCTTCTTGGCTCTGCCCCTCCGTTTCTTCCACACTTTGCTTTTCCTCTGGACCATTCTCATCTTTCAAGAAAACCACAGAGGGAAGAAAAAAAATGCATCAAGTCAATTTATGAAATTTCTCTTTATGGCTAATATGCAGCACTGAAATTAATTGTAACCAATGTAGCATGACTCCCCATAAAGCAAGGCAGAGAGATGAATCAAAGGCATGAAACAGAAAAAATTACCTACATAAATAGGTACATTTATACTCATCCCTTCTCACATGAATTGCTAGATGAAATGCTGAACTGCAGTAAACAAAATTCACTCAGCAGTCTAGGTAACATCTCTCTCCTGGCTCGGTACATTCCAAAATACAAAACAGATTTCAATTCCTGTCTGCTTTTTTCTCTCTCGTCTCAAGTAACATGCACTGTGTAAGGAAGCTTGGCTGATTACGTTTCTAAGCCATTCATTCATTTTGGTAGTGCATATCAAACAGAAAAACTATTTTCATTTAACTTGCACGTGACAGTCTAACACATCTATGCTACGAAATATTTTGTCCTGAACAGATTATGTTGTTTCAAGTTTATGCCATAGTATGCAACTCTGTGAAAAATACATAATGGACAGGTATAATAGAGGCTGTATAATAGAGGCTGTATATTAGTAACTATTTGAAAACATTTCTTTTGTCTTAAAATGTGTACTGTATCTGTGGATTTATATGTAGAAAAAAAACTTTTCAAAGCTAAGTAAAGGCATAATTCATTGCTAGAAGGGGTCTCTAAATTGCTTTTTGTTTGGAAAATAAAGTAAATAAAATGATAATTTATCTAAGGGCACAGGAACAAAATAGAAAACATGTAGTTAAGAACAAAAGACAGAGAAGCAGAAGCTACCAGACTACATTAATATGGGTTAAAGATAGCCACAAGTGCTTTGTATCTCAAAAAGTAGAGTCTGTCTCTCTTCTCTTTGAATTCTGATTGGTTCTGTAACTTGTTTAGACCAATGGAATATGGTAGAAGTAATATTTTTGGACTTCCAAGCTGCCCACAGAGGACTGGTGGCCTCTGTTTTCCTCCTCTGGGAAGCCAGGCACCATGTTGTAAAGAAGCTAGTCTACCAAGTGGAGAGAGAGACGGGCTCTGAGGGGCAGAAATGTGAGTGAAGGCTTCTGGAACCTTCCAGCCCAGCTGCCAGCTTAATGCAACTGAGTGGTAACTTCAGCCAATACCACAACGAGCAGAAGAATCATCTAGCTGAGCCTTGACCCACAAGCAGACCAAATAACTTGGTTTTGCTTGAGAGCTTTGACCCATCATCTCCTCGTACTGCCAGCTCTTAATCCAGAGGCAAGAGGACTCCTCCCCACAGGAGGCCTCTACTACTACAGTTGGAGGAAGAACCTCATAAACAATGAGGAAACATATCACCTAACAGCTCTGAAAAATAACTGATGGAAGAGAGTTTCAGACAAGGAAACATTTGGATTTAACCTTAATGAAAGTAAAAGTTTGTCATAGAATGATGAAAAAAGATACCCTGAAGTTGAAGAATGCAGACAGAAAATCTATAACATGGCAGAATCCTCTCCATTCAGCACTGTGTCATTTGTCACAGGGGGTACAGTATAAGAACCTGGGACAGCTCTGCATGCACCTAGATCCAGTGTTCTAAGTGGCATATTTACAAGCACCATGAGATTATCTGACATTTTCTCTATTCTGGTTCTTCAACTAGGTAACAGTGTTGACTATTTTCTCCCTAGAGCAAAAGCCATTTCTGATGTTCTTGCTCTTACCAAGGTCAAGTTGATGCAGGAGCATGTGCCAAAAACTTAGCCAATATCTGCCCCCTTCCTTCTAGCAAATGGTAGACTCAGAGTCAGGCAAGAGGAATCTGCCAGCTCTTCTGTCTGCTCCCAACAGACAGACCTTGTAACACATTTCACAATAGGCCTGAAATCTGCAGGTGATGGGCTGCCTTCAAAACTAGTCTGGTTACCAGCTCTCCCACAGAGTGGGAATAAAGAGCTTTTTTTTTTTTTTTTTATGAAGGGAGGAAGAATAAGAAGAGAAACAGCAATTAAATCACAGGAATGTGAGGAATTGGTTCTACCAGTTGTAAACACATAAAAAGGAAATTCATGGTTAGACCCCCAAATCCAACTTTCTAATAGTAACAACCAGTCTGGCAGTTTACCTAATCCACTGCTTCTGGGCTTTTATCCTTAGTCCCCACGTGTGCCAGCAGCCCACCCTCTAACACAGACATCTGAGTGGCATGCTTTTCTTTCCTGCTTTGAGTCTCGGCTGCACAGTTTTCTATTTACACTATTCCTGCCCTTGGGAACCAAACTCAAGAAACACTTGACACGTTTATCACGGAGCAAATGCTTTCTAGAAGAATACCGGATTTGCCATTTGAGCAACGTGCCCTCAGACATAAAGGTTCAGGTATATTGCTTTCATCAGTTTGCAAGACAGTGCATCCTCAAATCCACCAGGGGGAACCAATGTAGAAGTCTTGCTTTCCAAGCCCAGCATATGCATTCTTGGGCAATTAGATTAGCATTCATTTCACTCGCTTTTAGAAGGACATTTTGGCTGGCTTCTAAATTTCCATCCACTTTAAATGCCTCAAATGGATGAGTTCTTAGTGAAACAGTGGGTGTCCACTGGTAGGGAAAAAAGTCACATTAGACAGTTACTGGTGTTTGATAAGGACAAGTTTTCCTTGTATCAGCCCTGTCTGTCTAGCTATCTTCACAGAAAGCACATAAACAGTAAAAAGTGAAGTACAGTGGGGCATGCAAACATGTGCTTTTTAGAAGGGATTTAAAAAGGTTTCAATAAATATGAAGCAATATAGGGAAATGCCAGGCTATTTTGTTAGCTTAAAAATGTTAGAAGCTACATTTTCACAGTTAATATACCTTTAAGATCACATATTTACTTCAGATAATATATTTCCATAGCATTCATGTTGAGTGTGGCATAACACTTGACTTTCCCATGCTGAAAAGCACAGTAACTTGTGAGAATTCCACTGGTTGTATCTTTCGCATTGTCCAGTATTAGTGCTCTGCCCCCTCACTCTTTAAACCCATATTTATTGAGCATATACTATCTGCAAGAATATTTCAGAAATTTTATAGAAATTAAACGAGACTCTTGATGCAAAGTATATTCAGATAAGTAGAAGGAAGATACCACTGGTTGGACTATGATAAGAATGTAGTTCATATTTAATTCTATGTGGGAGAGTTTTACAAGGGCAAAATATCAACATGATGATCACAGATTGTCTTGATATTTGTAGTTTCTTTTGTGAACTGTGTACGGATATATAAAGAGAAAGGATAAGTAAATCAGAATAAATCCATTCCTGTTACTGGGGAAACAATCTGGTGTATACTGCCTACTGGTATACTCTGGCCTTCTCTTATAAAGGTCTTCAGATTTCTTGGTACAGGAAGAGTATAGGCAATTCAAAATCAGAGGTTTGGTCCCAATTCTTTGGTCTCCTAGTAATATATATAAATACATATTTATTTTCCACACTGTAGGCAGAGAATATTTCCATCCCATTGATTTTAGATTTGGCTAATGAAATGCTAGTGGGCATAATGTGAGCAAAGGGCTTGCTTGTGCTCCTGACATTTGCCATGACAAGAAGATGCCCCTGTAGATTCAGGAGGATGAGAGGGATGTGGAGTGGACTTGAACCCATGTCACAGTCTGGAGCAATGTGCAGACAACTCATAGCTTGAAGTAGAACCACCCTGCATCAGCCAAAACCACAGTCAACTTTCAGGCCTGCAAGCATAAGAATTTATATTTTTGTTGTAGGAAACTTCATTTTGGGGTGATTTGTTACCCAGCATTATTATGGCAATAGCTGATTAGTACATATGGTATGTTTATTTTTCTTAACTCAGGAAGGCTTGAAGTTAGCTTTTTTTTTTTTTTTTTTTTTTTTTGAGACAGAGTCTCACTTTGTTGCCCAGGTTAGAGTGAGTGCCGTGGCGTCAGCCTGGCTCACAGCAACATCAATCTCCGGGGCTCAGCGATCCTACTGCCTCAGCCTCCCGAGTAGCTGGGACTACAGGCATGCGCCACCATGCCCGGCTAATTTTTTGTATATATATTTTTAGTTGGTCAATTAATTTATTTCTATTTTTGGTAGAGACGGGGTCTCGCTCAGGCTGGTTTTGAACTCCTGACCTTGAGCAATCCACCCGCCTCGGCCTCCCAAAGTGCTAGGATTACAGGCGTGAGCCACCACGCCTGGCCAATGAAGTTAGCTTTTTTAAAAAAGCACTCAACTTATTTATAAAGAACTCTGTCCTTAATATTAGATTTTCATCTTACACATTCCAGAATTCTCTAGAGGACACACATTTGAAGAATAAATTTAGCTTACCTAAGAGAGGAATGCTCTAAAAAGGTGTGGACTGCCATCAATGTAATGTTTATGTTTTAACTATAGATCTATGTGGGCAACAGGATGATACTAGTTAATACTAGCTAATGTTTATTAAATAAATACTGCCTATGTTACACTCATTGTCTAAATGCTTTGCACAGACTCTCAAATTTAATTCTCACAAAAACACATAAGGTGGGTAAAACTAAGACACAGAGATGTTAAGTCAGATTCCACAGCTAGCAAGTGACAGCGGTGATGGACAATGTTAACCCAGTCAGGTGATGCCAGCCCCCACAACTGCTTCCCAGGAAACATAATTAAATTATGGACCAGCAAAAATACAGAAACTGATAATCTCCTGAGTTAACATAGAACACGAAGAACATTGAGAATCAAACCCGTCTGGCACTTATAGTCAGGTGGGTGCGATGCTATAACTCCAAACTTTTGTTTTCTTAATGCGAAAGATATTTGTATTTTGGAATAATTTTTAAACAACATAAAGTGCAAGAACAGTACATGAAAATTTTTTTTTCCCTGAACCATTTGAGAGTAAATTGCAGACATAATCAACCGCTAATCATCATCATCAGCCCCGAATCCTTTAGTGTGTTAAGTGTATATTTTCTACAAACAAGGACATTCTCTTTTATAGTCACAATATGACCATCAAGATCAAGAGATTAATAGTGATGACAATCCTACTATCTAAGCCACAAACCACATTCACATTTTGCTGGTTTTCCAATAATATCTTTAACAGCAATCCAGGATCACGTACACCATTTAGTGTTGTGTCTCTTTAGTCTCCTTCAATCTGGAACAGAGATGTTCCTGACTCTGCCCAAGCTCTGTGCTGGGCATTTGCCCCATCCCCACCTGGCTCCCTTTAATGTGAACCACCTACCTTTCTCAGCCCTGTTTAATGGCTTCAGGAGGGAGAAAAGTTAGTTCTAAATCTTTAAAAATTTTCTTTTGGAGGGAGTCATTAACTGATAGATCTATTTTAATAGCTTACTCTTAGAAAAGTTTCTGAGTTGGCTACCTCATTATTTTAATGAAAAGTTTAATGTTTGCCTGTTGGTGCAGATCGAGAGGTGTGCAGCTGAGTGGTCACCATCTAAGAAGAGCGGTAGCTGCTTGCTAGGCAACCCCTTTGTTCCAGGCACTTACACGCCTCACATGTTACCATGCATTCTGCAACAGGCCTACTGAGTTAGACTTTGATCTCCATGTTTACAGGTGAAGAAATCAAGGTTGCAAGCGATCAAGACACTTCCACAAAGTCACACAGTTAGTTGCAGAGCTGGGACTCAATCTCAGGTCCCGATGAAGCCAAATCCTGAGGACTCTCTTGCTTGCCCCGCAGATCCCCCTGACTTGCATGAGCTAACTTGTACATCCTCTGCAGAGAAAGATGTCCCCTTCTTGTTCCTGCATTGTCCTAGGCACCCAGCACTGTGCCTAAGATCCACTGTGGGCTCCATAAACACTTGTCAAGGGATTAAGAAGGAAACTTCACTTGCTCCCTAAGCCATAATTTTTTTCACAGGAACCCCATTTTAGTTTTCTGTGTAGATAAGGTATGACATCTATCTGAGCTTCTGCTTGAATTTCATTGAGTTGTGGATTAGTTTAAAAACGTCATGTGTATTTGATCTCAACTAAGGATTCCTAAAAAAATCAAATGTGGTGACAGGTAGTGAGCACGAGCAACTGCTGTGCCAGCACCACCCGGCCTCTGTCCCCACCCCCACTCCCCTGGGTGGTGGCGATCACTTTCCAATGTGGTGTTGCTTCAACTCTTGTCCCGAAAGTCTGTTCTCAGCATAGAAGCCAGTTTGTTTTAAAATGTAAGGCTGTTCATAGCAACCTGCTGCTCAGACACCCTGATGGCAGCAGGACCCTGGTGGTACAGGCTCCTGTGTTCTTGCCCTCATTCCCTTCCCATCCTTTTACTGCTCACTGGCTCTGGCCATGCTGGCCTCTGTGCTGTTCCTGTAGCTCCCTGGGTTCTCTTTTTCCCTGGTCTTTGTGCTACCCCACCTCTCTGTCTGGAGTACTTTCTCTCCGGAGCCTCCAAGTCTTCGCTCAAATATCCCCTTTTTGCTCAAGCATGTGCTGAACCCTCCATTGTAAATTGCAACATCTCCTCACCCCCTCAGACTTCATCCTGTTTATCCTGTTCAGCATTTTCTCTTTGGTTTTTTCAACGATCCATCGTCTTCTAATATATCCTGTAGTTTAGGCAGATAGCATGTTCATGTGTACCGGCCCCTTGTAGAATATAAGCTCCACGGAGGCAAGGGTCTTTGCTTCATTCACTGATGTCTCCTAAGTACCTAGAATGAGCTCATGGTGTATGTTGAATCAATATTTGTCAATTAATAAACCATGCTCTGGCCTTACCTGGCCTTACCTAGCACTAGTCACAGATGAATCAGGAAGAAAACGAAGAAAATGATCTTCAGGTTACTTATGAAATTTGAGGTCCTTATGTCACGGGGGGTGGGGGGGTGGGGGGGACAGAATTTTTCAAGGAAAGTGGCCAGACATAAGAACTCAGGATCTTATATAGTACAGCTATTACCATTTTGTCGTCTTATTAAAGTCATTAGCTAAGGGGAATCCCTTCCCCAGGGCTGGGGAGATTTTGTATGGAACCTTTTACAATATTGATTCCCCAGACTAATGACTTAGAACCTCCTAGGAAGGTGAAGCACATGTAGCCAGTTTGGGAAAATGTTGGGTGATGCCCTCCTGGCTGCCAGTTCTATCCCAAATAAATTCAAATAGTATTACAAGCATGCCCCATTCAGAGAGGGGGTGTAAGACCCATGGGTTAGTCTTCAATTATAAGAGAAAACAACTGTCTCAACCCTATGTCTTTAAACATGTCTCAAAACAGCATAGTTGTCCATGTAGAAGGAAGAAGAAATAATTGAACCTGTTATTTTTTAAACCTGTGTGTCTGCTAAGGGAGATGTGTGATGCATGTTCAAGGAGAGGAAACACATGAATGGTAGCATGCAACTGTCTCTCCTATATCTTGTATAGAGAGACAAGTACTCAATAAGGAAGGAGCTCAACAAGTATGTGTAAGATTGAATTTTGTAGCATTTCAACATTGAAGGTATAACCCTGGTATGCCAAAACTTGCTGTGGCATCTCTTGGTATAAAAATAGCACAAGATAATGCACCAGAGAGCTATTTTCAATATCACATGTACCCTCCTAATAGATAACATATGGTTCTCCCATATGGCATTTTAATACAAATACTTTGATATGGTTAGTTTTTAATCCAAGGATTTCCCAGTACTTTATGAACACTATTCACTAACACAGCCTTCCCTGGGGAAGCTGTAGTGCCTTGCAGAGATACAAAGCATCCTGTACACAATAACTATTAAGTAACAACAGTAAGAAGAAATATATTAATGTGGCTGTTTTATCAAGAAACCAAGAAAGGGGAATTAAGCAACTTTCCCAAAGTCTTCCAACGACTTCTTGGGACTACCGAGGTTAGGAATCAACTTATGCCGAGACAGTTATTCTACTAGTTGATCTATGCCAGTGAATTGACCATAAATTATACCAGTTCTCAGATGTGCATAGAACTTGGTGTCTATCCCATAACTGGGAAAATTATGGACAAAGTGAGGTTAGCATAATAGCATTACAATGAGATTTCCTTGCTCTCTCTCATTTTCTCCCTCCAACAAAACAGCAATTGCATTTTTCCCATAACTTTAAATCCTAAGGTTCAATTTTCTTGTAAAAACTACATTTCTCTGTATCATCATTTGCGTTCCTGAATCAAGATAGCCAGTGAGCCTACACATTTGCTTAAAATAGGCACACATTGTACTCTGTGCAGATGTTAAATGCAGAACTGGAAAGATGAAACTTTTTTTTTGCTGAAGAATGGAAAATATAATATATAAAGACATTCTATAAATAGAAGAATCATCCCATGAACAAATTCAAAAGATATTAACTATCTTTGTCATCAATTAATGTTTAGTGTGTACCTACAAAGTTCAAGATGCTAGAGAAGGAATACATCAGGCTATTCTGAAGACAAAAGGCTTTTCCTTTGGGAGTTGACAAAAGAGGGATGGAAAGGTCTCAGGATATGTGCCTACCTGTACAAGGTAAAATGTGAAATGGAGACTAGAGATGATTATCGAGAGAAATATATAAAATTTTATCTCCCATATGTGGATAACTGTATTTCAGCTGAATAAAAGGAGTAAGTGCTCCAATTCTGCATTTGGCATTGTCCAAATAGCTCTTTAGGAAGTTATTGATTGAAGATGTACACGTGTATGTGCAAGGGTCCCTCTGGGGCAACTTCCAAAGGGAAAGTCTTTTGCTTTCTAAATAGCCTAATTTATTTCCTCTCCGGGGTACAATTCAATACACATATATCTGAAGTTGTGGGCAGCCTCACATTATCATGGGAAATAAAAACCTTCATTTTTGTGTTTCTACCACTTTCCCCCTTCAAAATACTTGCTCCTTCTTTATTGAGACATGCTATTTTAAGTGTTGAAAGTGAAAATTTTAAAATGCCAATTTGGAATTTTGAAGTTTAAAATGAGAGCAATGTATGGGTTTTCCATAATTCATATGAACTTTTTATAAAAATGTGCCCTTACCCTAATTATAATCCCATAGATGACAAAACTCATCAACTACTCCAAAGCTGCCTGACAACTACAAAAAACAAGTGTTCTCTGTATGTATTTTCTCTCTCTTTAAAAATTACAGATTCCTAGTAATGGTTTTGTTTAACGCAATGTTTTGCTAATAGCTATTTGACATTGTACTGTAATACATTTCAACATATTCCCTTTACTTAACATGAAAATCATTTGCATGTGGAGAAACCACACACCTTTAGGCAGATATAGAGCAAATGTTTTCTTTGTGTGGAATTTTAGGCACAGGAAGCTGTTTTCCTTAGGATCGTGTGCTTTCCTTCTGAAGGACTGACTTGGAAGTTACTCTATTGGAGGCACTAATTCTCAAACTTCTTTGTAGATCAGAAGCCCTTGTTGAAATACAAGTTCTTGGGCTCTAGTTCAGTGGAGCGAGGGTGGGGCTGAACATCTGCAGCTCTATAGCCAGTTCTCAGGTCTGGCAACCACATTTTGAGAATCATTGATCTAGGCTTTAGAGTATTAACCAATAAGAATAGGAAGTATGATATGATTTATTTTTATTAATTAAATATGGCCATGAACATCTCACCCTTAGCTTCATTACTGTATGTTCATTTTCCAACCTCTGAATCTCTATAGCCATGAGTTGAGTAATTCCTCGAGACTACACTAATATTTCTTAGCAAAAAAGGTAGACTTTTCATATAATCAATATACAAACTTTACCTCTTCTGTAAATGCTCACTAAAGATTACAATTCAATCACTTTATCTTAAAATGCATTCATTGTCAAGAAAAAATGTTGCAGAAGTTCCCTCTTCTCTGGACACTGTGCTGGGTGCTGCAGATGGAGGAATGAATGTGTTGGGGGCCCGCCCCTTCCAGAAGCTTGCTGGAGAGACAGATGCATGAACATACAACCCTAGCCAAGTCCAACAAACTGTGTGCTGGAGGATGCAAGGAGGCCAGTGGGTGCTCTCAGGTTAAGCACCTAATTCCAGTTCTGAGGGGTCAGGGAAACTTTCTCAGAGGAGGCACTGCTCCAGTGGTGACCTTTGTCACTGACCAAATAGTTATTGAACACTCAACCTCTACGCAACTCTGTCCTGGAGCTGTGCTGCCCACTGAGATAGCCACTAGCCATACATGGCTACTGGGCACTCAGAATGAGGGAAATCCAAATTGAGATGTGCTGTAAATGTGAAATACACATCGGATTTTAAAGACAACACAAAAAATGTAAAATATCTTATTAACAATTTTTATATTGATTACATGTTGAGATGATATATTGAGTTAAATAAAATGGAGTTAAACTTAATATCACCTAGATTTTTTAACTTTTTAAACATGTGGTTTCTCAAAAATTGAAACTGAGATATGAATTTTTAACTCACGTTATATTTCTGTTAGACATTGCTGCTCTGGAGATTGCTAGTGAGGAAAACAGCCGTGGAGGGGAGAGTCCAGTGGGACAGACGGAAAATGTAGCTTAAGCTGTCAAATGCCCACTGGGGGTGGCTTGGCACTCACCTCTGATTTCTCCGTGTGCCAGTGGCTTCTCCTCCTGCATATGGCCCCTGGGGGCTTTTTCTGCATGCTTGTCCTGCCCACACTGAAGTGCTGGGGAGTAACCCTCAACTGATGATGGACAGGGGCAGGTGGATTAACAGCCCTACTCTGGTACTCGTGCCCCTTCTGTGGATGACTCTGAGGTACATCTGCCTTGTGTCTTCTAGAGTCCTCCTGCAGGACCAGGTCACCAGATCCCAGCTGCCCACAGGACAATCCACTTATTCTTGCACCTGTTTGCTTCCTTCCCTTCCTTGTCTCACCTTACTCCTCCCCTACTGGTGGTTTGGGGGATCTCCCTGAGTCAGGTGCTTGCCCTTGAATCTTTGTTTCAGGTGTGCTATTGGGTCCCCGAATTGAGAGATTTTTAAACCAAATAGTTACACAAATATATTATTCCCAATCAGGATACGTGCTAATGACAAGAAATGCTGGTTGCTAAGATGGCACCTAACAAGGTCATCAGAGAGGCCTTCCCTGTGGCAGTAGCATTTGAACTGACAAGCCTAAGGCAAATGAAGCAAAATTAATCAGTACTAATGAAGTAAAAAGAGAGAGATGGATGAGTGGTCCAGGTAGAGTCAAGAGCATGTCCAAGGACCCTTATGTGGGGAAGACTATGGCATCTTTAGATATTTGGGAGAGGCCAGTGGGGTAAGAGTGCTCAAAACAGGCCTAAGTGGGGGATGTTCAGGCAGATGGAGCAGGATGAGTTGCGGGGGAGAGGGATATGTCTCACAGAAAGGGGAACAAGAGCCAGAGAGGAACAGAGCATGTATGTTTGGGGATTCACAGTAATTTATAACAGCATGGCTGCAGCACTGATGGCAGAGGGAGTGGACAAAGGAGTGAAGCCAGGTGAAGAATGAGTGGTCCTGTTAGGAAGTCCTTGTGCCCTTTGCTGGGAGGGACACATGACTATGGAGGGCGGGAGGGAGCCGTGGCGTGTTCTTGCTCACATGGCAGGAAGGGCAGCGATAAGCAACCCACTTGGAATTGATTCAAATACTGCAGACAAGAGATGGGGGAGGTCTGAGATACAGGGGTGTGACAAGTGGCAAGAAAGAGAACAAGATGCATGGAGGAGATATTTGGGGGGGGGAGGGGGAGGTTAAATCAGCTGGCTTAGGTGAGTCATCGGACCTGGGTTTGGAAGATGAGGAATTGTGCCAACCTCTATTTTAAAAGCTTTGAATTATCCCAATTGACATTCATAACAATTTAATGGTACGGATAGAATAAATATTCTATTTTATAGGTGGAGAAATGATTAATCTCAGCCACTCTCTGAAGGTTCCCTAGCTAGCAGGGAGCAGAGACAGGATTTGAGGGTCAGTCATTTGCCTCCCAATCACGGGCTGTCAATCACTGTGCTACAAACGCCACCTGCATCCACCCCTGGCCATGGAACATGCAGGGTGTGCAGCCTGGGAGCAAAGGGCAACATGCCGGTCTAAGGTGACTACAATATAGGCACCAGATCGTTTAGTAGAAAAGAAGGGAGGTCAAAGAGATGGAGAGGAAAAAATAACTCAGGAGAAATCTGTTTAGAATAATTTCTAAAAAAACTTGTATATTTAAAAAAGAGTTAAATGTGTACATAATGGTGCTTTTTAAATATAATTATGCTGCTACTTACAGATATTCCTGGTTAACTTTTTTATTTTTTCCTTTTGGGAACTTGTCTGGTTGTATGTTTTGACTGGTGGTCTGAGAGAGCTGCTTCTGATATCTGTTCTCTTTATGTCACAAATAGGAATGTATCCGATTGTTAGCCCACAGGGCCAGTCTAAGCAAAAGGACTCTAGCCTTCTGCATACCTTCTTCATCCCATTTCTGCCTTCATTCTGTGGTTTCCAGACCCATTGCAATTCCTCCTGCTCCTATATGTACCCAATATCCTCATGATTTCTTTCCCATCAAGCAGTGCTTTAAGAAGGCATGAGCTGTCATTTTCAATTAATTATAAATTACTTTTATTTAATAATGAACCTGTTACCTCTCTCAAGATGACTGAGAACTCACCCTAGTTATCTAGTCTTCCTACTTATAACAATAGTTCTATAATTACTAAACTGAGCAGGGAATGCTAACACGTCTTGGTCTTGAATTTACCCCAAAATAAAATTCTACATTTTTTAATGTATATTCACTTCCAAATGCTCCCTATCTTTCCCCTGTGCTCGGGCAATACCTGCTAGTGATGGACCATCTTGAGATGATAATCACATCCTTATTTAGCCACCTGAAACAATGACTCCACTGACTCAAGGACTAGGACAAACTTTTCTAGGGCGGCTGATGCTATTTCAGACAAGTCAATGTGAATATCAGAAGCCAAATCAAAAGACAAATAGGAACATCTGTTTCTTTCTCCTGGTGGCAGAGCAGGCCACCGACAATTATGCATTGCCAGTGCGTACAATGCTATAGACATAAAACGACATGAGTCCCTAGCTGAGGAGTACTCTGACATGTTTTTTGTTCGTTTTGCCAAATTTGAAGAAGTCTACCCTTATCGAATGTACTTTCTTGGATAACTGGAAAGGAATTCTAGCTGTCTCTCACCACAGAAATATGTTTAGTAAAAAAATATGACAGACTGCCTTGTGATCAATGAAAAGAGAAATCTCTGCAGGTGACTGTATTCCTTCAAAGTGAGAATTGGCCTGCCTAGTGGACACTAGCCTCTTCCCTCTCATGGGCCCTAGGGACGGTCATTTAACACGCAGCACCCCTTACTACCTAAACAGATGGAGCCACACGAGGAAGCGGTGAGTGCAGCAGGGAACAGGAGACAGAAGCAGCCCGATGGGGGAGGGATGATAGAGCTCTGCCCCCAAGAAAAACCACAGGAGAACAGTCCTATAGCAACAGCTTGAGAGAGGTTTTTTAGGATTTTCAATCTTCTTGGCAGCTTTTTTTATGAGAATAAATTATTTCTCCCAGTTCTCATTACTAATGTCAGATGATCCTGGACTTGATGGAGCCAATTTCCCCAGTTTTATGGACCCTCCCCTGCCCCTCCAAAATCTGTTGCTTCTAGAAATATCAAAATGGCCTTAGTCTTTTAACATGTAGGCTGCAAATACGGTTTTCTTTTGAAAATCCCAGAATATTGGTATTGTCATAAATGCTGTGGTGTGACTGTCAAATGTCAGTCATGTCAAGTTGGAGCAACAGTTTTTCTGATCGCCTGACAATATTAGGACAAATACTCAATTATATGCATATAGTACTTGAGCCATTCAAATGAATGGCAGATGAATAATTTCTTCAACAACTGGCTAATAAATTTAAAATCAGAATCATTTATAAGAAGAAATAATTGCAGGAAGAAGTGCTGTGTATTCAAAATGAAAGATGACCATTCAAAGTCTGACTTTTAAAGCTAATACAATTATGATTTTTGGACAGTTTTAATTACAACCAATAATCATTCCTTTAAGGTAAACTTCAAGAGGGCTAATCAAAGATTTCAGATTTAAGAAATAGATATATACATGATTGACTCCTTAAATAATTTCCTTTATTCATAGAACTCCCTACTCTTGCAAGATTTTTTGCGACTCTGCATGGTTTTCATGTAGCAACTTGAGTGAAGAATTTTGTAATGCTACAGGTTTGGGCATGAGAACAAAGGAAGACAGTGATATTACTTATCCATGGCTATGGAACATTAAATATAATGAAAATCTTTTAGTTTCTTCCTTTAGCTTTCTTTTTTCCTCTTTTAGTATGACTTCATTAGTCATACAACACGTATCAATATATTTTCTTTTGTTAAGTCATGGGCTAACTAATACATTATTTTATTAATGCCCTGGTAAAATTAAAATGTAGATTTTTTTTCTTTAGTTTTTTAAGAATTCTCATCCAAGGAGTCAAATTTCAGTTGCTGATAAGGACACAGGATGCTTTTGCTTTGTTTTGTTTTTTGCTGCGTTCAGTGTCATTGATGAGGCATGCTGATGTTCAAGAAAGCCATGAAGAAAGGAAAGCCAAAGAATAAGACTGAATTACTTTCCCCCCTTGAAAGCCAAAGTCTGACACAAATTCCCATTGCCATACATAGCCCGTGCAGTGCCAGCATTTAGTCAGCAGTAACGAATAGTTACTGGCAGTCCATACATTCTTCACTCCGCTTGTTGGAGAAGGTTATTTTTATTCACGTGATGGATAGAAACGCAGAATGAGTTTTCTGAGAGACCATAACCCTGCAGGTCCATAATTCTTCTCTGACAGTACCGTATTAGTCATTTTAGTGACTTAATTTTTGAACCTGTTTCGGTCTCCCTGAAGGAATGAAAGAAATCCTATGTAAAATGTATCCAACCTGAAAAGAGGACTCCCGGCTCTTTATCTAAAGTAAGATAAATTAGATCTCCTTTAGGAAACTTGAGAGACATGGAAAGGAGACTCTTATCATGGCTGGGTGGCCTAGGAGAGTCATATCTGAAATATTTTCAAGGACACGATGAGCGTCTCTCTGTGATTATTTTAGAGCAGGGTCTGCAAACCACAGCTTGCATGCTCATCTTTGTATAACCTGCCAACTAAGAATGATTTTTTTTTTTTTTACATTTTCAAAGGGTTTTAATAAAAACGAAAAAAGAAATATGTGAAATAGATCAGATGTGACCGGCAAAGCCAAAAAGATTTCCCATCTAGTCCTTTACAGAAGTGTGCTGACCCTTGTTTTGGAGCAACCTGACAAAAAAGCAGGAGAAGACTCAGCCTAGGAAACTGCGCATTTCACTCACTGAGAGGTGGTTACCCATGTAGTGTAAGAATGGACTTGATCCTCTATTAAGAGAACCTTCAACCTCCTGTCCACCAAAGTCATTACTTTCTGCAAGACAGCAAAGTGCCCATCTCTGACATGTTTTCACTGGTTCCAGGACCTCGGATGATAATGTAAAGGACTTTTGAATGGAACTTAATTCCCCTCCCTTTGAGTGTATACTGAACGTAAGGACTTGGGTTCCAATGAACAGAATACAGCCAAAGTGATGGTATATCTGCTTTAGGTTATAGAAAGACTGCCACTTGCATCTGGGCTGTGCTTTTACTCTCCTGGGTGCCCTGCTCCGGGGGAAGCCAGCTGCTGTGCCAACCAGATCCTCTCTACGGAGAGGCCCACGTGGCAAAGGGAGTGCCGGCCCCTGGCCAACAGTCAGTAGAAAGTGCCCAGAGCCGGCCTCCCGGAACAGGGCGTGTGTAGGAGGGTGGCAGTGTGTCTGTGGGGACACAGAGCTGAGTAGACTCTACAAATATGCTACAGGGATTTATGCCACCTTCTAATCAGCTGTGTGTGTGAAGAACCCAGCAGGAGTTGCGCTAATTTTAGTATATTTTTGTCCTTTTCTTTTTGCATCCTCCTTTTATCTTTATACATCGTATCTCTTCATGATCCAGCTCAGTCCATCTAATCCTCCTCCTTTTTTGGAAACTGATTTTCACGTTCTAAGTTCATAACAATGAGTTTTCTTCCAAGAAACCCCAATACTACTGCCTACAGAGAAATACCTTCTGGCAAGTCAAGCTGTTCCCCATGTGGCTTTCCTGCCTCCCTTCCATACTTACCTCCCTTCACTTCTACCCCACCAGTCTATTTTCGCTGCCTTGGGCATTTTGGGACACCACTGCCAGCAGAAAGCATCTCAACCTGCCTCCCTGCCACTCTCACACCCCAGTGCCTTTGGTTCTAAGAGCCAAGGATGGGAACATAATTCCTTCTGACCTTATCGAACCTTCTCATGTGTACAAAGGAGGGAACTGAAACTTGGGTAAGAGGAGTTTCAGAAATGATCCCTGTCGACAGTTGGCATCAAAATACGTAACCACTGGTTTGATTGTTATTTATGTTGCATCCATTGAGCACTTACTATGACTTAATACAATATTGTGCTTGGTACCTGGTATAGAGCTTCTAAAACTCTTGTAATTTCCTGAGTGATAAGAACATATTTTGTTATTCTTCATAAGCCGTTTTCAATCATGCCTGAATTCATGCTAATGAGGTGACTCCTGGTGGGCCCCTAGGTACCTTCAGGATGGGGGCCTCTCTTGTGATTAGAGAGTGAAAACTTTTGGTCCCGCTTCTTGACCCCTGGGGAAAGGGAGAAGGGCTGGAGATTAAATCATTTGCCATTGGTGATTGAATCAATCAAACATGCCAATGTAGAGGAACCTCCATAAAAACCGTCAACAGTAGGGTTGAGAGAGCTTGCAGGTTGATGAATGCACCTACATGTTAGGAGGGTGGAACAGCCCAACTTCATGGGGGCAGGAGCTTGTGTGCTTGGGATTATTCTAGACTTCACCCTATGTACTGCTTTATCTCGATGTTCATTTATATCCTTTACAACAACTTTTATGATAAATTGGTAATAGTAAGTAAATTGTTTTTTCTGAGTTTTGTGACCCATTCTAGCAAATTATCAAGCCCATAGGAGGAGTCCTGGGAACCCTTCAACTTGATAGCCGGTCTGTCAGAAGTGCAGGTTGCCTGGACTTGCTACTGGTACCTGAAGAAGGGGGTAGTCTTGTGGGACTGAGCCCTTAATCTGTGCAGTCTGAAACTAGTGTGAGAAAATCACATATTTGGTGTCAGAAGTGTTATAAGTAGAAACGAACTATAGTTGTAGTAGTAGCACTTAGTCACTGTGCTACTACTGTGCTAGATAATAGATACATAAAAGTGTTATATATATTATTTAATTCTCACCCAAACTACTGAGAGGTAGATACTATACTTGCCTCATTTTTTATTTCAAAATATTATGGGGGTACAAATGTTTTCGGTTATATGTATCAATACTGTTAGGATTCAGTCAGGGTTATAAGTGTGCCCATCACCCAGATAGTGTTCATTGTACCTATCAGGTAGGTTTTCACCCATGCCCTCCTCCACCCACTCCCCCACTTGATTTCCACTGAGTTTTACTTCCCTCTGTGCATGTGTGTGATCATCAGTTAGTCCAATTTAATAGTGAGTACCTGAGGTGTTTGTTTTTCAATTCTTTAGATACTTAGGATAATGGTCTCCTGTACCGTATAAATTGTTGCAAAAGGCCTTAATTCATCCTTCCTTATGGCAGAGTAGTAGTCCACAGTATACATATACCACATTTTGTTAATCCACTTATGCGCAGTTGGGTTGATTCCACATCTTTGCAATTGTGAACTGTGCTGCAATAAACATTCAAGTTCAGATATCTTTTTGATAAAATGACTTCTTTTCCTTTGGGTAAATACACTGTAGTGGGATTGCTGGATCAAATGACAGGTCTACTTTTAGTGCTTTAATGAATCTCCATACTGTTGTACTAATGTGCAGTATCACCAACCGTGTATAAGTGCTCCTTTCTCTCTGCATCTATGCCAGCATCTAATATTTCTGGATTTTTTGATAAAAACCATTCTGACTGGGGTAAGGTGATATCTCATTGTGGTTTTATTTTGCATTTCCCTGATAATTAGTGATGTTGAGCAGTTTTTCATGTTTATCGGCCATTTGTTTATATTCTTTTTAAAAGTTTCTGTTCATGTCTTTTGCCCACTTTTTAGTGGAGTGTTTTTTTCCTTGCTGATTTGCTTGAGTTCTTGTAGATTCTGGTTATTAGCCCTTTTTTGGATGTATAGCTTGTGAATATTTTCTCTTTCTGTAAGGTGTTTATTTGCTCTGTTGATTATTTCCTTAGCTGTGCAGAAGCTCTTTATTTAATCAAGTCCCATTTATTTATTATTTTATTGGTGTGATTTCCACTGGGGTCTTCTTCATAAATTCTTTGCCTAGATCAATATTGAGAAAAGTTATTCCAATATTTTCTTCTAGTATTCTTATGGTTTCATGTATTACATTTAAGGTGTTTATCCATATTGAATTAATTTTTGTGAGTGGTGAGAGCACCATTTATTGAATAGGTTTATTGAATATTCCCCAGAGTATATTGTTGTCTGTTTTGTCAAAGATCAGTTGGCTGTATGTGGATGATTTTACACTTGGATTCTCTGTTCCATTGGTCTATTTGTGCCAGTATCATGCCATTTGGTTGCTATAGCCTTGTAGTATAGCTTGAAGTCTGGTAATGTGATAGGTTCCAGATTTGTTCTTTTTGCTTAAGATTGCTTTGGATATTTGGGCTTTTTTCTGGTTCTAAATAAAGTGTAGAATTTTTTCTAGACCTGTGAAATATGACATTGGTATTTTTATGAAGATTGCATTAAATCTGTAAATCACTTTGGGTAGTATGGACATTTAGCAATGTTGATTCCACCCAATCCAGGACATGATATGTTTTTCCATTTGTTTTTATCGTCTGCAATTTCTTTCCTCAGTGTTTCATAGTTCTCTTTGTAGTAGAGATCTTTCACATTCTTGGTTAAGTAGACACCTAAGTATTTTATTTCTTTGCAGTTACTGTGAATGGTATTGAGTCTTTGATTTGACTCTCTGCTTTACTTTTATTGGTGTGTAGGAATGCTACTGACTTGTGTAACCGGATTTTGTAACCTGAGACTTTGTCAAACGTATTTATCAATTCCAGGAGTCTCCTGGTAGAGTCTTTGCTTTTTTCTATACCTAAGATGATATTGTCAGCAAAAAGCAATAGTTTGACTTTCTCCTTCCTGATTTAGATACTCTTTATTCCTTTCTCTTCCCTGATTGCTTAGGGTAGGACTTCCAGCACTATGTTGAATAGAAGTGGTGACAGTGGGCACCCTTGTATTATCCCTGTTCTTAGTAGGAATTATTTCAATTGTTTCCCCATTCAGTATGATGCTGGCTGTGGGTTTGTCATATATGGCTTTTATAATCTTGATATGCTCCTTCTGTCTCTAGTTTGTTGAGGTTTTTACCACGAAAGGGTGTTAAATTTTGTCAAATGCTTGTTCTGCATCTACTGAGATGGTCAGATGGTCTTTGTTTTTGCTTATCTTTATGTGGTGAATCACATTTAATGATTTATGTATGTTGAACCATCCTTGCATCCCTGGAATGAAGCCCATTTAGTTACAGTGGATTATTTTTTTGCTGTACTGTTGAATTCATCTATATTTATAAAGGATATTGGCGTGTAGTTTCCTTTTTTCATTTTGTCCTTTCCTGGCTTTAGTATCAAGGTGATACTGGCTTCATCAAATGAGTTGGGGAAGATTCCCTTCTTCTCGATGCTAGGGAATATTTTCAGCAGTATGGATACCAGCTCTTCTTTGTAGGTCTGGTAAAATCTGCCTGTGAATTGTGAATCCATCTGGTCTGGGGTGTTTTTTTTTTTTTTTTTTTTTTTTTTGGTTAAAAGTTTCTGGTTTTTACTACTTTAATCTCCTTGTTAATGGTCTATTCAGAAGTTCTATTTCTTCCTGATTGAGTTTTGGGAAGTTGTTTATTCATAAATGTGTCCATTTCCTGTATGTTTTCAAGTTTATGTGTGTAGAGATTTTCATAGTATTCACAGAAGATATTTTGTATTTCTGGGGTATCAGTTGTAATATCTCCTTTTTCATATCTGCTTGAGCTTATGTGGGTCCTTTCTCTTGTATTCCTGGTTAATCTAGCAAGTGGTCTCTCAATATTGTTTTGTTTTTATTTTTTTTGAAACAGAGTCTCCCTCTGTTGCCCAGGTTGAGTGCCATGGCATCAGCCTAGCTCACAGCAGCCTCAAACTTCTGGGCTCAGGTGATCCTCCTGCCTCAGCCTCCCATGTAGCTGGGACTACAAGCATGCACCACTGTGCCCAGTTAATTTTGTCTATATATTTTCAGTTGTCCAATTAATTTCTTTCTATTTTTAGTAGAGATGGGGTCTTGCTCTCAAGGCTGGTTTCGAACTCCTGACCTTGAGTGATCCGCCCACCTCGGCCTCCCAGAGAGCTAGGATTACAGGCGTGAGCCACTGTGCCTGGTCTCAATATTGTTTGTTTTCAAAAAAACCAACTTTTTGTGTCATGGATTCCTTGTATTGTTTTGTTTTTTTTTTTTCCCCCACTTTGTTTAGTTCTGCTCTGACCATGAACTTATTTCTTTTCTTCTGCTGGCTTTGGGTTTGGTTTGATCTTCCTGTTCTAGTTTCTTGAGCCATGTCATTAGATTGTTAATGTTTGATCTTCTTGATGTGGACATTAGAGTCTATACATTTTCTCCTTAGGACTGCTTTTTCTGAGTCACATAGATATTGACAGCTTGTGCTCCCTTGTCTTTTACTTCAAGGAATCTTTTGATTTCTTAATTCCATTATTATCCCAATAATCATTCAGCAGCAGGTTAATTTCCATGATTTTGTGTAGAAATGAATGCTTCTTTTGGAGTTGATTTCTCCTGTGGTCTAAGGAGCTATATTGGGTGATTTCTATATTTTTGAATGTGTTGAGACATTTTTTGTGGCCTAAAAATATGATCAATCTTGGAGAATATTCCATGTGCTGATGAGAAGAATGCATATTCAGTAGTTTTTGGGTAAAATATTCTGTAAATGTCTGTTGGGCATATTTGTTCTAGAGTCCTGTTTATGTCCAGTGTTAGCTTATTTATTTTCTGCTTGGATGATCTGAATTCTGTCAGTAGGGTGATGAAGTCCCTGGCAAATACAATGCTGCTGTTTATCTCTTTGCTTAGATTTAGTAGGGTTTGCTTTATGAATCTGAGCTCTTCTATGTTAGGTGCATAAATATTTAGGACTGTCTTCTTGTTGAATTGTTCCCTTTCCCGTTACGTAATGACATCTTTGTGTTTCTGTACTATTGTTGATTTAAAGTCAATTTTATTTGATGAGAATTGTTACACCTGCTCTCGTTTGGTTTCCACTTGTGTAGAATATGTTTTTCTATCATTTCACTTTGAGCCTGTGTGTGTCCTTGTGGCTTAGATCTGTATCCTAGAGACAGAAAATAGTTTCATTATGTTTTTTCATACATTCAGCCTGCCCCTTTCTTCTGAGTGGCACATTTAAACTGTAAAGATTAAAAGATAGAATTGATATGTGGCATGTTGTTCTGTTCATCATGGTAGGTAGTACCTTATTGCTTTGTTTCCCTTTTTGTGCTATTGTTTTATAAGAGCTATGAGCTTTAGGGTGGCTTTGGTGGTTTTACACTGGTGGGTATCTATTGTGCTGATTAGTGTATAATGTAGTTCTGAGTATTTCCTGCAGAGCAAGACTATCATGACACATTCCGTCAGTGTTTGCTTCTCTGGAAAAATTTTGTCTATCAATTATGAAAGTTAGTTTTGGAGGATACAAACTTCTATTTTGGCAGTTGTTCTGTTTAAGAAGATGGAGCCCCACTCCCTTCTGGCTTGGAGGATTTCCACTGAGAAGTCTGTTGTTAGCATGACAAGTTTTCTTTTGTGGATCACTTTGTTGTTTAGCTGCTTGTAGAGTTTTCTCCTTCATTTTGACTTTGGCCAGATTGATTACTATGTGTCTGGAGATGTCCTATTTGCTATGAATATTCCTGGAGTTCAATGACGATCCTGCATCTGGATGTCTGTATCTCTGTTGATACTGGGGAAGTTTTCCTCAATAATTCCCTCAAACAGACTTTCCAAGCTTATATCTCTTCTGTCTTCTCCCTCAGGGATACCTGTAATTTGTATGTTAGTTCACTTCATGTAGTCCCATATGTCTCTGACTGATTGTTTCACCTTTTTTGTTCTGTACTCTGCCTCTTGAAATGACTGCTTTAGCTTAAGAAGAGCCTTGTCCTCAAGCTCTCAGATTCTTTCTTCTTGGTTCAGTCTCTTGCTGATGCTTTCTGTTGTGTTTTGAAATTCCCTGAATGACTTGTTTATTTTTTTGAATTCCATTATATCCTTTTTTATGTTGTCAAGGTCTTTAGTGACTTTTTCATTAATTTCCTGAAATCTTTGTTTGGCTTTTTTTTGTTGGCTTTCAACTTTCTCTTCAATTCTATTCATCTTATTTGCCATCCATATTCTGAATTCCATTTCTGCCATTTGACAATTTCCTTGTAGGTGGGGTTTGCTACTGTAGCTCCACTGTGATCCCTTGGGGGTATCAATACATTTGATTTTTCTTTTGCTGGTGTCTTCTTATCTGAAACCTCTTTTCTCAACTCAGGGCTCATAGGTTTACAGGGCACCTATTCTTTCCTGGGAACTCTCCTCCTTAATTAGAAGAAGGGGAGGTCCCTAAACAATGATTTTTTTAAATTCCTCCTACTCTGGAATGTTGACGTGGCAGGGAAGGGGCATGTGCACTAGAAGCCTGTAATGCGGGTGTTCAGATTTGATCTGTTCACCTGCAAATGCCTCTGTTTAAGCCTGTGCTGGACTGTTCTAGTTGGGTGCTGGGCAAGACCCTCTTCACTGAGGCTGGTGTCGTGGGGATTGCTTTGCCCGGGGTCTCCCTGCAGAGGTGACAATGGCAGTTGGGTGAGGCTATCCAAGCAGTGGTTGTGAGTTCCTGGGTTGTGGGCATTTGTTCAAACCAGGATCCAGTGTACTGGCAGCTTGAGGCTGGGGGGGGGGGTCCCTGGCAGAGTGTTGGACTTTGAAACTGTTCCAGTGGCAATGGGGTGGGGTCTTGAGGCCAAGGTGCAATGCTGGATTCTCAGAGTGGTATTCCAGGCCTGGCAAAAGCTCTGGAGATATGGAAGCAGAACCTTGGGCTCTGATGCGTAAGCTTGACAGCCGAGACTAGGGAGAAACCAGGAGCAGGGGTGGCGGGGCTGATCCAAAGGCCAGGAGACCAGATGCAAAGTCAAATGGGGAGAGGTTGGTTCCAGTGGTCCAGGAACTAGGAAGTTTGCCCTGCATTGCCCAGGACCCACCAAAGCAGTTGCCCAAAGGCTCTCAGGTCAGAACACATATGGGGCAGCTCCTGTTGTGCTTTTAGGGATAGGTGTTTGGCTTCCAGCCACTAGCCATAGCTTAGAGGAGCCTCCCATAGGGTCTGTTCCCTCCCCAGACCAGTGGGAGCAATGTGAAGGCCTCAGCCACAGAGCTGAGTCCTTTGCTGGCCTGGCACTGTGCATCCTGAGAGTTCAGGATGACTTTAGCTGCTGCTCAATCCCCGCTATACAGACTCCAGGCAGGTCCTTGATCAGTGACGGCAGAGAAAGCCCTTTCCCAACTCGGCCACGGGGCCTGCAGTGTGAGCACAGTGTGCCAGTGCTCTATCCTGTTGATCTTCCCTTTGTGTGGTTTAATATTAACAAATGTATCCCCCGTCACCTTTTCTTTTTCCCCCCACACTGAGAGTCTTGTCTTGCTTCTCAGTGGTTTCACAAAATTCCTTCCAAGATAGCTGTCTATAGGTAGGCACCTGTATCCTGTTTACTCTTCTTTCCTAGGGAGCTGTTAGTTGGTGGGCTGCTTCTAAGGTGCTATATTTTTCCCCTTCAGGATAAACCCTTCCATGGGTGGCAACTGGACCTGGTAGAGAGGTACGCTTGCAATTTGCTTGGTGCTGACTTCCTTCCTGGGTCTGGCTGTACTACTAGCCATGGCAGTGCTTGCTCAGGGCTGGGGCACAGGTGGCCTCATTCAGATACGCTGTGGATCCTGGGTGCTGTGTCACTCCTCCAGGCAATTGAGGCTTCCAATTAAGTAATACATGCAAATTCCCAGTGATCAAACGAGATTTAAACCCAATCTAATTGCCTCAAAATCATGCCCAGATTCTGATTCTGATCTCCTTTTAGCATTTAGAAAACACCCTAACAAATTTAGTGCTATTTAGCACTGGACTGAAATACACTTATTACAGATCTTTTAGAGGTGAAGGTCAACAGAAATTGCTGTGAGGTAGACAGAGCTGGTGTCCAATAACCACAGGTCTAATATTGTGGGGGCCGTTCTCTTCCTAGGAAAAGTAAGATTCCAAAACTTAAATTACAAGGCACCCAATCCTAGAGAAGAAAGCGATTAATAGGCTTCCTGTAACTACTATATTTTGCTTTGGGGAGCAATGTTTTATTACCATGTCCACCACTCTTGTAGTCCCTAAACAATGATTTATCTTAATTTTTTCCCCCCAGGAAAACAAGTAGTATACTTCACTTAAGAGAAATGATTTGCAGTCATGGTAAATTCCCTTTGTTCATTTGCTTATTCATTCACTGGGCCACCTACAAATATTTACTGAGTGCCTAATATCAAAACAAATGTTGTTTCTCTAAAATACTATAAGCCCTTTCACTTTTAGAGGTAAATATATATGAGACTTTATGGCTGCATTTGGGCTCAGTATATTTTTTTATAACACACTGTCTGGTGTGACCGGAGTTGAAATTTTATAGTCCAAATCTATTACCCTGGAGATGAAAAAGTGGCCAACAGCCAGTAATAACCGATAGTTTTTCAACAGAAAGAGCCAAGAGTGTTCTATAAACTAAAAAAGAAAGACACAAACAAGCAAGTATATTTTAAACTTATGTATGTTATAATTTTCAGGAAACTGGCTTTTTATTTCTTTTCTTAGCTGAAACTTCACTGTTAGCTCATAAGGGCTTATGATTCTTTGGGCTGGCACCTGTTAAAAAATAATTCCAAACTTACTAAAGGAATAGATCAAGGAACAGAGAGGATAGTAAAAGTTATAAATTTTCTTTTAGGGAAAAATACATAGCAGAGAAAAAATAATCTGACCATACTTTTTCTGGGAAGCTAGCAAGACTTCCTCCTTGCCCTACATATAATTTTGCTGGGCTGAGTTAGTTTTCAAATTTACATCAGGTTATTTTATTTATTATGGGGGTACAACTGTTTAGGTTATAAAAAGCCTTTGTCCCACCCAAGTCCGAGCTTCAAGCGAGTTCATGCTGTGCACACTGTACCCATTAGGTGTGAATATACTGATCCCCTCCCTCCCCCCTGATGAATTTTACTACTCTATGGGTACTTAAGTCAGTTAATACCAATTTGATGGTGAGTATGTATGGTGCCTGTTTTTCCATTCTTGGGATACTTCACTTAGTAGAATAGGATCCAGGATAATACAAGAGGTGCTAGAATTGCCATTGTTTTTTGTGGCTGAGTAGAAATCCATGGTATACATCTACCACCTTTTATTAATCCACTCATGTACTGATGGGCACTTAGGTTGCATCTTTGCAATTGTGCTACTATAAACATTTGAGTGCAGATTTCTTTTGTTTAATTGGGTAGATACCCCGTAATGAGATTGCTGGAGCAAAGAGTAGTTCTACTTGTAGCTCCTCGAGGTACCTCTATATTACTTTTCACAGAGGTTGTACCAGTTTGCCATCCCACCAGCAGTGGCTGAGAGTGTTCCTATCTCTCCAAATCCACACCACTATGTACTGTTTTGGGACTTTTTGATAAAAGCCCTTCTCACTGGAGATATCTCATTGTGGTTTCGATTTGCACTTCCCTAATGCTTAGAGATGTTGAGCATTTTCACATTTGGTGCCCATTACTGTATCTTCTTTTGAAAAGTTTCTGTACAGGAAACTGTGGCCCCATTCTTACTCTTCTCAAATAATGCCCAGCCTAGAATGTTGTACCCTGAAAAACTAAGTTCCTTATACAACGTAGAGATAAAGATCTTCTCAGACAAGCAAAGACTGAGGGAATTCCTCAAAACAGTGTTACACATGGATCAGCACAATAAACTCACCACTGTAAAACCACCCACAGCTAAAGATCCAAGGCCAGATACCACAGTGGCTCAAGAGAGGCAACAAAGTTCAACTCAACAGGATGAACAGAAATCTATCCCATTTATCAATTCTCTCTATAAATACAAATGGTTTGAACTTTCCCCTAAATAGACATAGGCTGGCCAAATGGATAAATAGACACAAGACAAATATCTGCGGGAAACACATCTAACCCAAAAGGATGCATTCAAACTCAAGGTGAAGGGATGGAAAACAATATTTCCAGCAAATGGAAGCCAAAAGAAAGCTGCTGTGGCGGTTCTGATTTCAGATGACTTAAAGTAATGAAAGACAAAGACAGTCACTCTGTAATGGTGAAGGGTACAGTTCAACAAGAAAACATAATTATTTACGCACCTAACTCAGGTGCACGCAGATCCATAAACCAAATTCTACTTTATCTAAACAAATGATAAACAGCAATACCGTAATAGCTGGAGACTTCAACATCCCTCTGACAGATCCTCCAAACAGAAAATAAACAAACAATGGACTTAAACAGAACTCTGGAACAAATTGGGCTGACTGATATTTACAGAATATTCTACATTTTTCTCATTAACTCATGGGACATTCTCTAAGATTGACCATATCCTAGGCCACAAAGCATGTCTCCACAAGTTTAAAAAAATAGAAGTTATGCATCATCGCGGACCACAGTGGAATAACATTAGAAATCAACTCCAACACAAACTGTCATCTCTACACAAAGTCATGGAAACTAAACAACCTTCTGCTGAACGATTACTACGTTAAATGATAAAGGAGACACAAGTTACATCAGGTTATTTTAGAAAGCATTTGTTTTCTGGAATTTTTCCTGTGGAGAGAAGGAAAATGAATATCACCCAGAAGAACTAGTGATAATAGCTACCACTTTTGAGTACCTCATATTAAATTATTTTCACATATAAGGCATTATGCTTTTTTCTTTACTCTCCAGGATTTGAAGTAAAATCTATTTAAAGATTACTATTTCTATGTTACAGAGGAGAAAACTGAGGCTTAGAGGAGCTTATCAAAGTCTACGAGCCAGTAAGTAGTAGAGCTGGGATGCAAACCCACGTCTGTAGCCTGTGCTATTATGACACACTACACAGTCCCTTTTTTAACTGGCTTTCGAAAACTTTCCCAACTTATTGTGTTAAAATACTCACTGTCATATAATTAAAATTTATGCAGAATTAGATTTTAATTAGAATTTAATTAAATTTCTGGACATAGCATTCAATGTCAAATCATCACTACCTTTTGTTTTGGAGGTTTATTTGCTTTTTATTCCCTGTCCTGATAAACATCTTCTTTGCATTCCAATAACCTCCGCTGAAGGCATCTTTCAGTAGTTGAGTGGATGTCATGTTTTAATCAAGTTTCACCCATTACTAAGTTTTGTGGTCAGTGGAGCTGGACTGCTTCAAACCTGCCCCTACCAAACTTACTGTTTGGATACTGTATTGTATCAACGAGTAAATTGATTCAGCCTCCTCCTATGTCTCAATCTCAAAATCAGATCTTAAACCCATAAACTGGCTCTTTACATTAGATGATGAGGTCTAACATTCTCTAATTTAATGGGTAGTAGTAGATAAGAAATGGGGCAACAATTGAACACCAAGGGGGAAGCAATTACCTGGGGCTGCCAATATATAAATATCAGGCTTCTAAAGACAAGGTTATCACACAATCCAGAGAATTTAGAAACTCAAATTTTGCCTGGGGCTGCCAATTCAAATGAAGCCATGGTACTTTTAGCATTCCTTTGACCCACCGTCCAACAGTGTGGAAATGTAGAATGTTTTCAAAAGTTGACATCTACACTCAAATATTTATGGCAGCACAATTGCAAAGATGTAGAAAGAACTCAAATGCCATCAACACGAGTGTATTAATAAAATGTGCTATATGTATACCATGGAATGCTACTCAACTACAAAAACCACTGGTGAGCTAGCATCTCTCATATTATCCCGGATAGAGCTTGAGCCCATCCTTCAAGTGAAGTATCACAGAATGGACAAACAAGCACCACATGTACTAGCCATCAAATTGGTACTAACTGATCAACACTACAGTGCTCATATGGAAATAATATTCCTTGAGTGCTGGTCAGGTAGGAGGGGGTTTGTGGGGGTGGGCAAACTCACAACGAATGGATGCAGTGCACACTGTATGGGGGAAGGTCAAGCTTGTAGCCCTGGTTTGGATGAGGCAAAGGCATTACAAGGAACCAAAAATGTTTGTACCTCCGTAATATTCTGAACTTAAAAAAGTTAACATGCAAATTTTAGAAGTCCAATCCTACATTGTCTTTGAAAGCACTGTTTGCTTTCCATAAGTCTTATACCTTGTCATAGGATCTTGTTGAACAAGTCTGCTTCCTACAAATACATCCCAGCTACCACACACAATCGTGGCAGGCCTCTCTTTAGTTTTGCCTCTGTTTCCTCTTCTGGTGTTTGATTTTCATTTTCATGTTCTGCTCACTTTCATTTGCCAGTGCTCCTTGCCCATCCTTCACAATTTTCTCACAATTTGCCCATCCTTTCCAATTTTGGGTACACCTCAGCTATAGCTTTTCCACACCTTCAATCTTCAAGGTTTTTAAGTAGTGTCAAGGCTCCCCTGAAAATCCCTTTTGATCTTTTATAATAAAGTAGAAGGAGGGGAATTGATAACAGATTTACAACAATATTAGCAATAACATTATGTTCTCTTAACTCTTATTGTCTATCTTAAATAGTATTTACCCATGTAGTACAGGGATAGAATGTGCACCTTCCATTTTTTCTGCTGATACCTCCCCGTTTTCCTTGGGGGGACCACTCAGCTCCTACTTTTGGCCCACAGGTTTCAACCACAGTTGACTGCATTGTCCACCCCATCTCTGCCTCCCCCAGGCCAACAGTTACCATGTGACCAAGGCCTGGTCAGAGCACTGCATGTCCCCAGGCACAGTGGTTTGGTTCAAAGTTAGATACATGACCAAATTCTGGCCAATGATAATGAGAGACAATGAAACTCAATTTCAGATCTTGCAGCATTTGAGCTGTTGAAAAAGCAGCACATCATTTTCACTGGGGCCAATGAGAGGATAACTGATACTCCCACTTCTCTGGGACAAAAGGGACTATCTGCACTAGTGCCAACACTGAGGGACTTGGAACACAGAGATGGGGAGACAGACTGAGTCCTGAGGCAATTGTTTAAATCTCTGGACTTTTCAAAAACTTGTGTCTGTAAACAGTTGGAAATGGCTTTTCTCTCCTTGAATCTGAGAGAGTCTTGGCCTCTACAAACCACTTGGTGAGTTGCTTATGGTTTTTTACTGATTTTCACATTGCAATACCTTGAGTGTTTTCAAAAATTACTGATTTGAACATATTCATGGACATCACAGAAATATAAAACATTATCTTTGAATACTATAAAAATCCATATGCCCCAAAACTACAAAATGTAGAGGAAATGGACAAATTCTTGAAAACACACAACTTCCCTAAGGTCAATCAGGAGGAAACAGAATTCCTCAACAGACCAATCTCAAGCACAGAAATTGGAGCAGCAGTTAAAAATCTTTCCTGGACCTGATGGGTTCACACCTGAATTTCACCAAAGCTACAAAGAAGAAAACTCTAACGCAGAAATTATTCACAACATTGAGAAGGATGGTATCCTCCCCAACTCCTTCTATGAAGCCAATATCATCTTGATACCAAAACCGGGAAAGGACACCACCAAAAAAAAAACCTACAGATCAATATCCCTCATGAATATAGATGCAAAAATCTCCACGTCTACTCGCCATCAAATTGGTACTGACTGACTAAAACTATGATGCTCAAATGGCGATAGTGCCCAATAGGATTTGGGGGAGGGGGAGATACACATCTTAGGGTTGTGGTGAGCATAGTGGGGGGGGGAGAGGGAATACATCTAAACCTTCCAAGGGAAAGGCTAGGATATACAATGTAACCCAAAGGTCACAAAAAAGGGAAAAAACAAACTTTTATCGGGTGGTGGGAAAATGGGAGGGGGGAGGAGGGGAAGAATTTACACTTAGATGGTGCACATCACACCTATTTTGTGAGAGTAGGACATGCTTGATGTTTTGTGAGGCGGGAGGGGGGCGTGGGGAGGAATGGCAGGGGCAATATATGTAACCCTAACAATATTTGTACCCCCAAATATGAAAAAATAAAAAATTAAAAAATCTTAGCAAATCGAATCCAATAGCACATCAAAAAAATAATTCATCATGACAAGGTGGGCTTTACCCCAGAGATACAAGGCTGGTTCAACATACGCAAACCTATACATGCAAAGACCATATGATTCTGTCAATAGACACAGAGAAAGCATTTGACAACATCCAGCACACTTTTATGATAAGAACTCTTAACAAAATAGGCATAGATGGGACATTCTTTATTAAAGCCATATATGATAAACTTACAGCCAATATTATACTGAATGGGGAAAAATTGAAAGCATTCCCACTATGCTACATAGTGCTGGAAGTCCCTGCTGGAACAATCAGACAAGAGAGGGGAATGAAGGGTGTCCAAATGGGGGCAGAAGAGGTCTAACTCTCTGCTGACAATATGCTGTTATACCTAGAAAATCCTAAGGATTCAACCAAGAGACTCCTGGAATTGATAAACAAATTCAGTAAAGTGCTAGGATACAAAATTAATGCATTCATATAGTCAAGTCAACACTTTTCATGATAGCATCAAAGGAAATTAAATAGGAATATATTTAACAAAGGAGGTGACAGAGATATATAGGGAGAACTATGAAATGCTGACAAAAGACAGTGTAGAAGATGTAAACAGATGGAAATCCCTACCATGCTCATAGAATGGTAGAATCACTATTGTTAAATTGCCCATCTACCTCAAGTTACAGAATTAATGTAATCCTTATCAAAATTCCACCATCCTTCTTTACAAATTTAGAAAAAATGATTCTATGCTTCATCTAGAACCAGAGAAGACCTTGTATAGCCAAAGCAATCTTAAGCAAAAAGAGCCAACTGGGAGGCATCAGTCTGCAAACTGTAGTACAGGCTATAGTAACCAAAACAGTATGTTACTGGCAGAAGAATAGAGATAGAGACCTTTGGAATACGATGGAGATCCCACATATAAAACCATTCTCATATTGCCATCTAATCTTTGACAAAGCAGACAAAAATATATAGTGGGGAAAAGACTCTGTATGCAATAAGTGGTCGTGGGAAAACTGGATATCTACATGCAGAAGATTGAAACTGGATCCTCACCTCTCACAAAAATCAACTCATGATGGATAACAGACTTAAACCTGAGGTGTGAAACCTTAAGAATTCTGGAAGAAAATGTGGAGAAGACTCTTTTAGACATCGGCCTAAGTAAAGAATTTATAAAGAAGACCCTCAAAGCAATCACAGAAGCAACAAAAATAAACAAATGGGACCTGATAAGATTAAAAGCTTCTGCACAGCCAAGGAAGCTATCATTAGAGTGAATAGACAACCTACACAATGGGAGAAAATATTTGCTGAGAACAAGAAAAAATCAAAACTACAATGAGATACTACCTAACTTCAGTGAGAATAACCTTCTCCAAAAAGTCCCCAACCAACAAATGCTGCCATAGAGGGATTGCAAATTAGTACAACTCCTGTAGAAAGTCATTTGGACATATCTCAAAGAGCTAAAACTAGAAATTTGATCCAGCAATCCCACTATTAGGTATCTACCTAAAGAAAAAAAAGATGTTCTAAAATAAAGACATCTGCACTCAAATATATATGGTAGCACAATTCACAATTGCAAAGATGTGGAAACAACCTTAGTGCTCATCAATACATGAGTGGATTAATAAAATGTATATGTATACCATAGAATACCACCAAATGACAAAAAACAATGGTGAATTTGCGCCTCTTATGTTATCCTAGGTACACATCCTTCGAAGTGAGATATCATCAAATTGGTACTAATTGATCAAAACTAAAGTAGTAGTGGTATAGTACTCATTGGGTGTGGTAAACCAACAACTAATGGAAGTGGAGTATGGGTGAAGGACATGCTTGCAGCCCTAGCTTGGCAAGGCAAATGCCTTACACGTAACCAAAATGTTTGTATCACCATAATATCCTCAAATAAAAAAAAATCCATTCACTGATTTTTGTGATCTTATATATAGTGCTCATCATTTGAAAGTACCTACTAAGTATGTCATTGCATAGGAAGATATTTGCCAAAGAGAGCCTCAAACAATTCTCAGATTGTGTTTTATTCTATTTCCCATTTCTTTTATGTCTCCCACCTTTTGGATCTAGTGGTCTTATGCCATCATCGACCACCAAAACTGTCTTTTAGAGAAAAAGAACAGTTCTACTTTTATATACACACACACACACACACACACACACACACACACACACACACACACACACACACACACACATCCTCTTACTTGGCTGCAATACAACCCCCAATTTCCTATTACTTCTCTGATGGCACATATTCAAAATGCAAATTTTCATACACAAAGGAAGAGTAACTCTTAAAATAATGCTTGGTTCCATTGAGGACTTGAAGCTCACCATTGATTTGGTAGAGCTGCACAGATAGAGTGTGACTGTCCTCTCAGCAAAAGCAACAGAATTTAGAGTCAGCAAGTTTTGTGGGACAATGACTTCAAACAGGAAACAGAAATGTTGAGTATAGGATGGCATAACTGAACTTCAATTTTCACAGACCCAGAGGTTTTGGAAGAGACCATCAAGATCATATAAATTCCTCCTTTGACAGAGATCAGAGACTTGCTGGGTCAATCAGCATAGACGGGAATCCAGAGGTTTTATTTTCCCGACTGTACCTACTCTTGAATTCAGAGCCCCATAATTAGACAAAATAGATATTAAGACTTCCATACTCACATCTTCCTATCTCTGCTCGCTTTCCATTAGTAGGCTCCAGTATTTTCTTCTGAACCTCATTCCACAAGGTTTCAAAAATTAACCTATTTACTAACATTTGTCTGTCTATCGGAGGGATACTGGAACAGACTGTGTTTTCTAAAAATGGCTGCACTAATCCATATCCCATCCCATATTTCATTTGTTTATGGTGTGACATTTGCCATCAAGAGGTAGGGTCTTTGTTTTCTCCCCTTAAACCTGGGAAGGCTTATAAACTACCACAACCAATGGAATGTGGTCAAAATGACATTGAATGACTTTTTAGGCTAAATCACCAAAGGTGATGTAGCTTCCAACTGGGTCTTCCTCTTGAGATAAGCACTTTGGGAGCTCTGAGTCTGACTGCTCTGGAACCCGTCATGCCAGTAGAGCTCATGGAGAGAGTATATCAAGCAAGAAAGATGCCCAAGGAGCCCCACTCTTCCCAGCCAAGAGCTAAGACAAAAGAATTAAAAAGAAAAACCCCTCTAAATGATCCTACCTCACTAAAATATATTTCTTTGACATATTTTGAGAGGGCTGCCAGAAATCCAGCACTAAGAAGTAAAGGCTGAAAAGCTGTCTTTTGGGGGAAGAAATGTGCATCTGCAGAAAATCTCCATTAATGTAGCCAGGTCTTTCCTGATCTAGGAAATATTAACTAAGACTGTGACACCTTTACAGGTCTGAAAAGAAACATTCATCTTCTGTTCCCTCTGAGGGCTTCTACCTAGCAATTTTCATTTCTATAACAAGACCCCTTTGCTAGCCAAGCCTATTCCTTTCTTCTTCCCATCATAACCTGTCTTGCCACTAAAACCTGTTTGGTCATGATCCAAGCCCCCATTCTTTATAAATTTCTGTACTTCTTTGGGATGTTGAGTCCTCATTCTGAAGGTTCCTGTGTATCTGCATAAAATAAATTTGTATGCCCTTTTTTCTTATGAATCTACCTGCCACGTATTAGTAATTTTTCTGTGAAACTTTAAGGGGCCAAGGGCATTGGTTCCTATATGAGCTCCCCCAGCTGATACTGCAGAGAGAAGCTATTTCTGCTGAGCCCACCCCAGCTTGCAGGTGTATGCACAAAATAAATGTTATTTTAAGCTAACTAGGTTTAGGGTAATTTGTTATGTATCCATAGCAGCTGGAACAGGCATTGTCTGCTCTTGCCAGCTAAGACTGTTACAGCCCAACCAGGTTCCCTGCCTGCTGCTCAAGAGGCAGGGGTTACAGCAGAGAAAGAGTTCACTATCTCAGGCACCCTGTGAGGAGATGGGAGGAAGTTCTCGAATCTGTTTCCTTGAGAATTAGGAAAAAGGATTTTAAAAGATACCCTGGTGGGCAAAAGACTAGGCCATTGTGTCTGCTGACTGGCTGGGTTTAGGGTAGAATGACAGAGGTGGAGAAATTGTTTTCTTGTGCTGAGTCAGTTCCTTGGTATGGGCAACCAATCTGGGTGGGTCAGCCAGTCCACTGGAATGCAGGACCTAGAAGATATCTCAGGACAGCTCAAAAACTAGCCTTAGGTTTCACAAGGGTGATGTTATCGATGAGTGCAATGAAAAAAGCTAGGCATCTTTATGACCATCAGCTATATGACTCCTGAGGAATAAGCAATTATAGGAAAAGCAAGCTAGGGGACAATGGTTGGTTATATACTTATTTTTAACTATGCCTATACCTTTGCAGAGCTCAGGCCCCTACCACAGTTCCCACCTGTGGCCATTAATTCTATAAAGGGCAGTTTCCAAATCACTAACTTGTGAGAGGAAAGTATTCAGGAGCCTGACTGTCCAGGTGATTTGGTTGCATTTTAGTTAATAAAGCTAAGAAAGAGAAGTTTCAAGAAGGCAAGGGCTTAAGATGCTGTGGCTTAATATTAAAGCATAAATCCCAAGGAAAATGCAGCAGGAAGGGGAAAAATGAGAGAGAGATGAAGAAGAGTAAACCATCACCACAAGGTACATTCAACGAGTAAACACTATTGCTGAGTAAAGCATAAAAGAAGAGCAAGACTCCAGAAAGGGAAAAGAGTAAAGAATGATAGTGGTTGAAGCAAGACTGGGAGGCTAGGCCACAGAAAGTGACATAGGTTCCAGCTAGAAGAAACTAGCCAGGGTCCTAGCAGGGACACATTCAAAAGTGGGTGAGGTTTAATGAGGAAATATTTTAAAAGATATGGGTAGAATCCAGGTAAGCAATGAAGGACAGCAAAGATGTCCAGGGCCAACAATGAGATGAGCCATTGCCACTCTGGGGCCTGAGAAGAGGGAGGGAGTGGTTACCTGAAACCAAACAATAGCTGGGGAATGGAGAGGGCCACATGCAAGGGCTGTGTGCTGAGATGGAGGAAAACAGTCATTTCTGTGAGGGAGGGAGAGCTCAGGAGAATAAATGCCCCTATGCTTTTCCCCCCAAACTCTCAGTGGTCTAGTTCATGCTTTCCCAATGTGGGGGGCAACATTTGTTCTTAGCAGGTCAAAAAAAAAATAATCTTAGCTATTACCATGGTGCATAAACAGATATACAATACATTTATGGTAGTAAAAGTTCATGGTCAGGCAGAGAAAATTAGAAAAAAAAAAAGTGTAAAAAGCCTCAAGGAGAATGAAAAAAAATTGAGCAACATTGGTTAACCAACCTAAAACAAAAGAGTGAAGGGCTCCAGCCAATGTAGCTCTTCACTCAGAGCAGAGTCGTAGGGCACCAAGCCTGCTAGAGAGTGACCTGCAGAGACAAATAGAGGCAACTGAGCACACAGGCCTCATTACAATTCTTCCTGACCTCTCCCCTTTAGATCTCTGTATGTATGCGCAGGAGCACATGGCAGCTATGACAGCTAATACAGGGAAATCGTCCACCCAGCGGAATAACCAATGAGGAGAATTAGCAAAATGACTATCTATACTCACAGGTAACTTGCCGCCAGTATTGAAATGACCTTTGTCTCACATATATTTTTATACAAACAAAAAGTAGGTAATTCAAGGGCATGCCTACATACATAATATTAACCCTGGGTTCATTTGTTAATTTGGCATTTAGAAAAAGTGTTAATTCAGCCCCATTCTCAAACAGATTTTGGTGTTCTCCCTTATATTCGTATGTTAGCACGCTGGTCTGAACACTGGAAGGCTTAACCAAACTTGGGCAATTTGCTCTCTTGGCCACTGTTAGAATGGAAGGTCTATAGGAAGATCACTCTGGCCATTGGAGGATGTCATCAAGGCTTGATCTTCTGAGCTGGTTCTCCGCATCTAACCATCAGGATAATCTTGATCATTCTATTTTAGACAGTATTTCTCAAATTGTGATCCACAAACCTAAAACCCCAATCTAGTTTCTAAATACTGTTCTCCATTAAAAGCAACCAAATTCCTTGCTGAAATAGTGGATGCCAGGGCAAGGGCATTATGATAAGCCATTGATTAGAATAGGACAACATAGGTCCATAATGATATAAGAACAAAAATGAATACATTGAAGGTTCAATGAGAAATGGAACATTTATACAGTGTCAATATCACTTCCCATAGATACTTGTGATTACAGGGAAAAGAATAGCTATTCAGTTGAGGACAATCTCTGACACCATCTTAACTGTGCAATTAAAGTGAGTGACCATTATCAGTAATGGGACAAAGTGAGATCATGGGTGCCTTACAGAATACCATGAGAAGAACACAATGCATAACAAACCCAAATTGGAAATCTAGGACAAGATAACTGACCTGTAATCTTCAAAAGGGTCAAGAACAGTGCAGTCAAATTAAGCCTAAGGAACTATTCCAGACTGGAGGAGACTACAGAGACATGACAACAAAATGGAAAATTTGAGTTTGAATTAGATCGTTTTATTATAAAGGACATCATTGAGAAAAGTGGTGAAAAGTAAATGAGGTCTGAAAATTAAACGGTAGTGATGTATCAATGTTCACATTCTAATTTTGATCTTTTGATTGTGCTTATGTAGGAGAAATGTCCACGTTTGTAGACAAAGCTCAGTGAAATATTTGGGGATTGGGGGACATTAGATTGGCAACTTACTCTCAAATGTTTCAGGAAAATAAAGGTTCTCATTACTGTGCTTGCAAATTTGCTATGAGTTTGTTTGAAATAAAAAACAAAGACAAAAGAAATGGTGCTCCAAAGATGTGTTCCATCTTTTTGATTTGGTGGAGGGCTGGACTAGGAGCAGGCATCTGCATTTTTAGCATGCACCATAAGTGGCTGCTTTGGACAGAGGCACTGACAGGGTCCCCTAACAGTAGTAGTTTGCAATTGTTCTTCAAGCACTCAGCAAAAGCGCCCCATTTTTGCTCCACAGTCTAGAGCCAGTTTCCCCATCCCTCCCCAACTTTCCTCCCAAACCATGTATCTACTTTCTTTCTGCCAGCAGCAAATATTGTTAGAAGCCAGCAAGGAATTCTCAGGACGGAAAATTGAGAAATAATTCAAATGCATTTGCTTGCATTTTTGTCCAAGGAGAATACAGTACTCTGGTTTTCTGTGTATCATTCCTAAGGCAGGGCGATCCCTGGAGGTGAAATCATTCCCTAAGACTGCAACTGATGGCTCCAGAGTGACAAGAGTTTGGAGAGCACAGGCTTGCTTGAGCTAGGCATGAGGAGAGAGTGGCATGAGTCCAGGAAATGCTAGTGTAGGTGGACAGTTTTAAGGCTCTCTCTGGTATAGTAGGAAAGCACAATTTTGTTACAATACAAAATTGAAATTTTGAAATATAACTGTAAAATCCTAATGTGAAAATCCAATACTGTTTAACTAGCAATAATTTTCCTTAAAGACAAAACAAAACCTTTCACTGTTAAAAAAATTAGCACCTAATATTGTAAGCCCCCAAATATCTGATTGGCATGGTGCCAGCAATGGGAAACATCCACTAATGCTTTAGCCCCATGAACTAGAAGACTTAAGTGTTCGACAAAACAAATCCATCTGGTTTATTCTTCATCCTCAGCATAGGAAATCAAAATAGATAACTGGTTAAACACATATAGTTTGAATCATTGATATATAGAAGATTTTCAGAAAGATGTTTAAAAATTACAATAAAAACCATATATGGCCTGATTAACTGATCTTTTCCTTTGGTTTTTTAATAGCTAACTTTGTATCACTTTTCATGAGTCCTCTAGACAGTTTTCAAGGAGTTTTAAAAGAAAGTTTCCTCATCTGTGAAATGAGAAGGTTGCCTTAGATGCTCTCAGAGGCCCACTTGGCTATCAAAAGCTGTAATTCAGAGCATATGAATTAAGGGTGGAAATATTTACTGAGTATAAAGGAAAGAGCTCATAAAGAATCAATGTTCATGAATATGATGTTTATGTAGAATTACATCATTTGATATCTAAAAGGGACCTGAGAGATATTAAGAGAAGGATGTAATTATACACCTAATGGATAAAAATAGAATTCAGATGTCCTAACTCCTAGTGATTTTTTTTTCTTTATATTGCAACTGTATTTTCCCTTTTCTCTCTACCCCTACCTCAATCCCTCTCTTCTTTCTTTATTTCCTTTCTTTATTTCATCTTTCCTTCCTGGGCTTGGTAATCATAACTAGGAAGTTGCTGACTAAAAACCAACAGAATAAAAAACACCTTTTTGTGGGTAGAACCATATTGGCATCCACGGTATCTAAATCATCTAAAATAATCTGTACACTCAGTTATTTTCCTTGTTAATTTTTTATGTGTATTCATTCTTTTTTGTTATTTATGAGAATTTTCTTTGTGCCTGAAAACTTTGCTTATGGTTAGTTGGAAATCTGGCCTGGTGGGGGGCTACTCTTACCTTCCTGGTGTGAGGTCAGCAGGGGGTACCCAGACAGACAAGATGGGAGGTATAAATGCTGAAGAATTCTTTTTCCCTACAATGTTTGAATAAGTAGAACCAGAGCATACCTTCTATTCTAGATTGAGTGGTTGTGGAAAGGATGAAGAGACTCACCCTGCCTCCTCTCTTCCTCTCACATGCCACACCCAATGTGGCTCTGAATTCTGTTGGCTTTATCTTCAAAATATGTCCAGAAGCAGACCAATTTCTCACTCTTTCCTGTCACCGCTACTTGGGTCAAGCCACCAGTGTCTCTTGCTCGAAGAAGCTGTTTCCTCCTTTAGCCCATTACAGTCTATTCTTAACAACCAGCAGGTTCCTTTTAAAACATAAGTTAGAGCATGTCCTTCTCTGCTTAAAATGCTCTATTTCCATTTCACTGAGAAAAAAAGCCAAAGCTCTTACAGTAGTAGCCCACAATGCCCTGGGCAGTGATTCTCAAAGTGCAGTCCCAAGCCATGGGCATCAGCATCATCTGAAAAATTATTAGAGATGCAAATTCTCAGGCCTGCCAAACCTGACTCAGTGACTTGGTGGTGGGGCCCTGAAATCAGGGTTTGATATTGTATAGAATCAGCCTCCAGAGACCTCTCTAGGTTCTCTCCTTTTCGCTCAGTTTTCTACTGTCACATGGACCTACTTACTTTCTTAGACTGGTCAGACCCTTCTCTCATTAGGGCTTTAGCACTCGCTAGTTCTTCTCTTTTCTCAGAGAGCTGCTTGGCTTACTCTTCAGGTGTCTTCTCAAGCATGAATTTAGTAATAAGTAAGATCTAACCCATCTGTCTGTAATCCCTCTGACATACCCACAGTCCTACCTATATGGGCATTCTCTATCTCCTCCCTCTGATTCATTTTTCTGCATGACACGTGGTTTGGGGTCTCTCATGAAGTTGCTGTCACAATGTCAACTAGGTCTGCAGTCATCGGAAGTCTTGCCTGGGACAAGGAATCTGATTCCAGAATGGTTCACTCAAATGACTTGTGAATTGGTGCTGGCTGTCAGCAGAAGACCTAAGTTCCTAGGCGTGTAGATTTCTCCATGGAGTGCTAGAGTGTGTTCAGACACACGGGCGGCCTTGCCCCAGGACAAGCGATCCACAAGAGAGCAAGATGGAAAAAAAAGCCAGTCTCTTATGACCTAAACTGTCGTACATTGGTGTGGGATATTCTGACCCAGAACCATCAAGATAAGCCTCTCTGAAATTCCTGGCCCAGAGCTACTCTGAGATAATAAAGTGCTTATTGTTGGTTTAAACTGCTAAATATTAGGATACATTTTCAGGCAGTGATAAATATAGAATTTTCCGGTTTGAATTACTATATATTTATTTTTTATCTGCCAACTCCTACTCTCCCATATACCCTAGAATTTAAGCCTTAAGAAAAGTAGGGTGTATGTGTTTTCAGTGTCTAGAACAGCACTCACATTGTCAATAGTAGGCATTTAACAAAAGTAAGTGGAATGAATGCTTGGAGAAACTGAGTGACGGGCAGCTAGGCTGATGTGTTTAGAGGAAGGACGCTGTGGGGTGTCTCCATAGTACTGTCACTTGGCATACCTCCAGGGGTCCCTATCTACATTGCATTCCATGAGACTGAAGACTCCTCTGAGCACAGCTACATGTGAAATTCATTTTGACCTTGTGGATCCCTTGAAGAGCTTTGGGGGACCTCCCACAGGGTTCGATTGATCACATTTTGAGAAACACTCATCCAGGGGAATAAAACCACAGGCAATAAGAATAAGACGCAGCCTCAGAAGAGAGATCCTTGTTCTCAGCATCTTATAAAAATTAGCAGAGAGTCAACAGATCTCAAGGGATCATGAGGCTGAACAATGCATGTTTTAGTGACAAGGTCTGAACTCCTGGCCTACAACAGAGACCACCGCCTCCCATGTTCGCCTGACCTAACTCGGTGCCTTCCATGAAGTTTTAGAGGAACTTAGCAGAGTTGAGGAATGATTGAGGTGTGTGGTTGTATAAATACTGGGGATAGACTACACTCTTCAACTCACAATGGAGTTTACTTCCTGAAAAATGGAAATATTGTAAGTCAAAAATCCATTTAATACACCTAACTGGCATTGATGGGCATTTTACAGACATGATGGAGTGTGAAAACACAAAACACACTATCCCAAAACGCTGGCAACACAGTCCACTGTGGAGTACAGTACCACTTGATACCTTTGCAATCGTATGGCTGATTGGCACCTGCAGCTCACTGCCACTGCCCAGAATCACAGGAGAGTATCATATTGATAGCCCAGGAAAAGATTAAAATTCAAAGTACAATTTCTACTGAGTGCCTATTGCACTATGGTAAAGTCAAAAAATCGTAAGTCGAATCATCTAATCGTCATTAAGTCAGGGACCTTCTGCAGTTTCTTGGAAAGCTTGACTTGAAGATAAGAAAAGAGAAGACAGACTAGGTCAAAGTCCATTTGGGACAGGAACTATTGCAGTCAGGGTAGGGAGGAGGCACAAAGGGTGCTGAGTGAACCTAAAGGGGAGAGAGAAGAGAAAGAAAACCTAGCGAGATGTGAGATTTATTAAATCTTTAAATGCAAAATTATTTTGTTCATATCAAAAGCAATGTCAAGCACTAATACAAAAGGTAGGAGAGTTTTTGGTGGGAAAGAGTTCCTTGTGTTTCAAATTCAATACTCTTTCATTTACTAGCTCTCTGTCCAGTGCATATGCTAAGTGATTTCCACAAACCATCTTGTTTAAATCTCCCGCAAGCTATGCTTTTCCTTCTATTTACTATATGAAGACACTGAGTCTTAGGTTAGAAAAACTGTGCAAGTAGGAAGCAGAGCTGGGACAACTTAGGGTTCTGTCCATACTAATACTGGACTCTTTCTTTATGGGTGACAACGTGGACTCTCCTACCCTCCCTGGGTCACCTCCAAAAGTGAAAGGGAACATTGCAATAAATGCCAATGACAACAGGCATGAACCAGAATTGTTCCTGGTTCAACAGGACCTGTAGTTACTTTGCCCATCTAGGTTCAGCTCTTCTCACTATAGAAAATGCCTTGATACTCACATTCTCTATGTCCCACTAAAATTCCTAGAGATGATTCTGAAATAGGACTCTGGTTATAACCATAGCTTTATTTAACGGGTAAATGTGAAAAGCACCAGTCCAAATGAAACACACTGCTGGGTCCTCGTACCAGTTTTTGGCAGGGGGATAGCTCAGAATGGCCTGGAATCAAGCTGGATATCAAGAGTGTGTTTTTTTTTCTTTTTTGAGATAGCGTCTCGCTTTGTTGCCCAGGCTAGAGTGAGTGCCATGGCGTCAGCCTAGCTCACAGCAACCTCAAACTCCTGGGCTCAAGCAATCCTCCTGCCTCAGCCTCCCAAGTAGCTGGGACTACAGGCATGTGCCACCATGCCCAGCTAATTTTTTGTATATATATTAGTTGGCCAATTAATTTGTTTCTATTTATAGTAGAGACGGGGTCTCGCTCTTGCTCAGGGTGGTTTCGAACTCCTGACCTTGAGCAATCCACCCGCCTCGGCCTCCTAGAGTGCTAGGATTACAGGCGTGAGCCACCGCGCCCGGCCAAAAGAGTGTGTTTTTAAGTATAATTAAGGAAAGATGGTGGCATAGGCATTTATTATGTTCTGATTTTTCACCATGGAAATTTACATTTTGCTTAAACTCTTGATATTTTAAGGTCCAGAGGATAAAACAAAGCTTTTTCTTCAGGAGAAAGCTGCTTTTCCTCATTCCAGCTATTTTGTTTAAACCTGGTCAATCACTGAGCTCATTTGAGTGATGGCAAAGTCAAAATTATGACTGCCTGATTTTACCCTTCACTGCACTTGTCAAAAAAATTAAATTAAAGATCACGCGTATGAATATAATGCATGAACTGCTGCATGGCATTCTGAAAGGTAGAATGTCCCTTCTGTCCAGCCGCTCACAAAACAGCGTGTCACACGATACTTTAATATGCAGCAAAAATAATAGGGCAGAGAGAAAAATCTGCCTCTCAGGAAATATGAGGTACATTCCACAAATGGTTCCTGCATTCAGAAAAAAATTATTTTAGTAAAAATAATAATAATAATAACTTTAATACTATCATTAGATCCTTCAAACTGATATAGTGCTTTCCAGTTTCCAAAATGTTTCCACATATAATTTCATCTGACAAAAGAGATCATTAATATTTTAAAGTGCAATATAGGGCTGCTTGATTTAGAATTGCAAGGTCTCAGTTTCCTGAAGAATGAGCATTCCATATATGCTTATTGAATATTCTATGTAAAGGCAATTGCAGAGCAAGAGTCAAAGTGCTTGTGCTTTCTGTAAAAATATGATGGAAAAATGCCTTTCATTACCAAAAGCCACTGAAGACTTTGGAGATGTATGTGTGGAGAAAATTATTGTTCTAAACATGCTACTGAACTTAGCAGCATAGTCTGTTTAGCTTTTTAATAAAAATATATTTTTGTTTTAAAAATATAAAACAATTCATGTGTGTATATATATTAAATTATACATAAATTTAGAAAGAAGAATGTTAAACTCTCCAAAACCTGATTGTGTCCCTTCTTTACTCCTCTAATTCCTGAGGTCAATTTGATATATATATTTTCATACTATATATTATGCATGTGTATATGTATACACATATACATATATTTGTATGCAGGTCCTATCTATCTATATGTATGTATTTATGTATCTGATTCTTGCATACTAATAGCTTAATAGCTAAGCTGGTATTTTTGTATGGGAAATCCTTAGAACCCAGAAATGGTAAAAGAGCCTGAATCAAGAGTTGTCAGCAAGTCCTGACGTCAGTGTTTGCTTTCAGGCATCTTCCAATCCCAGATGGCCTACATTCCAAAGAAGTGGTTCTCAGATTTGAGCATGCATCTTCACATGAAGGGCTTTTAATGACATAGATTACTGGGTCCCACTTTGGCTTTTTGATTCAGGTATGGGATGGGGCCATAGAATTGTATTTCTAACAAGTTCCCAGGTGATGCTGATGGATGCAGAATTCAAGAAACCTCTTCGGGAACCACTAGCTAGAGCTTGATTTGAATAAGCCACACATATGAGACATAGACAGGCCAGTGCTTGGGTCATGAATATAGTGAGAAATTTGCCTATGTCATTTTTTGCATTAGCTGAAGAGGAAAAAAAAGGAAGAAGAAAATCTCTGTTGCAATTTCCCAATCTTATACATGTGCTAACATAGGCTTAAGGACCATCAGCAAGCAAGGTAAAACTAAAACAAAACTCTAAGCTAAATATGTAGTTTAAAGTATTCCTAAGGTGCTATCTTTAGATATCTCAGAAAACCAAATGTAAATAAATAAGCTCTAAAACAAAGTTCAAAAAGTACCCATAAATAAGAATCCAAGGAACATGATAATCAAAAAGACAAAATACACAAGGAAATAACCATAAACATGAGTTTGAAGAGTCAATAAAGTGCAGCATCAGATTTGTACCAACTAGAGATATTGAAATTTCAGATGCAGAGTATTAAAGATATTTTAAGTGTTAGTTAAATAAAAGGATGGCCAGGTATATTTGAAAAGGAACCACATAAAACCTATATAAAAAGCAAAACTATGATGATTGACATTAGAAATTCAGTGGCATTATACATCAGATTAAATAGAGATGAATAGAAAGAAGATAGACTAATGGCCAACAAACATATGAAAAAATGATCAACATCTCTAATTATCAGGGAAGTGCAAATCAAAACCACAATGAGATTTCACTTAACTCCAGTTAAGAGTGGCCTTTATCAAAAAATCCTAAAACAATAAATGTTGGTATGGATATAGACACTCATACACTGCTGGGGGGACTGCAAACTAGTACAACCTCTGTGGAAGGCAACATGGAGATACCTCAAAGAGCTATAAGTAGAACTACCATTTGATCCAGCAATCCCACTACAGGGCATCCACCCAAAGAAAATCAGCAAATTTAATGACAGACTTGAAAAAATTAACCAGAAGGCATCAGAGACAGAAGAGACCCAGGGAAAAAAAAAAGGCAAAATGCATTACAAATAATGACTGACTATATATATATATATATATATATATAAAACAGAAAGTAGTAGACAAGTAATTTTTGGCGAGGCAACATGTGATAATTTTTCAGAACTAATCAAGGATGCCCATTCCCAGATCCAAGAAGCACAGCAAATCCTAAGAAGGAAAAATAAAAAGAAATTCATATTTAGGCACATCACAGTGAAATTACAGAATACAAAAGATAAAAAGTAGGTTGTCAGAGCAGAGAGAAAGAAAAGACAGATAAGCTAAAAAGCAACAGTTAGACTGAGAGATAACTCTCAACTGCAGAATTGATAAGACTGTGGGAAAATATCTTCAAAATTTTGCAAGAAAATAGCCATCAACCCTGAATGTTTACCCAGCAATACTGCCTTTACAGGAAAAAAGCAAAATGATAACATTTTCAGACAAATAAAGCCTGAGAGACTTTCACTAAAGGAACGGCAAGAGGATTTACTTCTGAAGGATGGAGGAGGAAGTGTGAGAAAAGCATGCTTTATTCAATGTGCTAAGTTTTCTATAATGATATTCAATTTTTTTTGGTAAGAACAAAACTGGTCTAAAGTATTGAGAGTTGGAATTAATGCAACTGGTATGAACCAGGCTTCTTTCAAACAATTCTGTCCATGCCTTGCTGGTTTACAGATAGCATTATAATTTATATCAGACACCAGATAATCAATTACTAGTCTGAAACTAATAGTAATTTCATTATTGGTGTGGTCTTACAATGTGTCAAATCAAAGTATACTGCACTTCATGAAATTTCAATCAAAATAATAAAAACAAAACTCTATATCCAACAGTCCACAGCATAAAAAAATACAAATAAATACATTTAAAAATTTTCAATTTTGAAATTTAATACTTCAGCAAAACATTTACTAAAGCAATAATGCTTCACTCAAGGCTATAACATAGACAACATTTTGTTCTTCAAAAAACTTCTTCTAATTTCCAGAAAAGAAAAGGGAAAATGATTACAGAAGCTATGTTTTTTAGGGGGGGGGGGAGAAAGAAAGACTGTGACATTAACAAACTGCATGGGCTTGGGAAAGTTAAAGAACCATTTGCAGTTTGTACTTTTAAAAAATTCTGTAGAATGAGAAAATGTTACCATATGTTCTTGAAATTCTTCTTCTGGATCTAAATACAGTTATTATGGTTATAGATGCTAGAAAATCTAGGTGAGTTTATTGTCTACGACCCTTTCTGAGAATGAGTGTTATAAGGTAAGCAGAGGGATGCAATAGGATCTGTGATCGTAGGGACCAGGGCAGGGAACCCTAAAGGGAGGAGAGAAGTGAGACGGAGCCTAGAGAATGGGGTGTGAAGCTGAGTGATCTATAAATAGAAATACCAGGAACTTCTCTTCCTAAAAAAAAACACATGACAGACATGACCAAGCTAGAAACGAATTGATCACTCTACACTTGGAGGAAGATTTAGAGAGAAGGGCTCATGATTCACATTACAAAGCACCCCTTTTCTAGAGATACAATATTCTATTTGTATATCTGGTAGGAAAGAATGATTATAACTCTGTATAGTATGACAGGAAATGGAACATATGCAACACTGTACATTCAGATATGAATTCAGGTACATAGGTTATTTTGTCATAATAGAAACATCGATAAATAGTAAATGCCATATCACGGAGGCATCCACCACTGCCTGCCAGTGTGTGGCTCTTTTTCTTGCTCCATCCCCAGAAATCGGTACTTTTTAAATCTGTCTTTGAGGCTGTCTTAAGAACAATTCCCGTGTTTCTGGAGGGTGACTAACATTTACATGTCAACATGGTGCCACAGAATGTCCCTGGTAACAAATCCCCAGTTATCATATTTTCATCTTTATGACTCGAGCAAATTGTCAGACCACATATTTGAAGGAGGTGAAGCCATATTATTAAATCATGATAGGATTAGGAAATACTATTCCCAAACAAATCAACTTATTTAGGAAGTGAAAGAAGCTTTCACACGCTGGAAAGAGTAACTTGGAAGAATTCCCTTCTTAATTAGAGGTGGCAGAACTACTACAGTTTATTACCCATGACATGAGGCTCAGTAAACAACAGACTCGAGCTTCGGAAAACAACCCTTGAAGGAGGTCATGCATTTCATGGAACCATTCAGTGAGGGAAAAGCCAATTGTTGCTTTGGCCCTAACTAATTTCCCAAGAATGGCCTTAACAGACTGTCCACGAAATGACTGAAATACAGTAGAAGATGGAAGTCCTGGCAACTCTCCCAATTAGATACTAACAAACTTTCCCTTCGAGGGGCAGTTACTGCTGCTGGTCTCCTCCCTGGTTCTAAGTGTTCTTCTCTGGATGACACTAAACTTTCAAGCACCTTTCAGTGAGTGAGGACAGTGCACACCCTATCATGGTCCTGATCATGGTAGTGATGACAGTAACAGCCATCACTAATGGGATGCCAGACTCGCACTGGGCACTTTCCATGTACTTTACTATGTCAGTTGGAAATGGTCATCCCTCGCTCCTTGTCCAGAAAAGGGGTAACATCTATGGCTGTGACCTCCTCTCCACCTCTTCTCCCTTACGGTGAGCCTGGGAGAAGGAAACAGTCCCATCTTACGTCTCAGATCCACCTGCCCACAGAGAAGGCGCTTCCTGGTCTGCTCTTCATATAATAAGCTCACCAGGGCCGCCTCTATTCAGGTGGCTGAGGACATCTGCACTTGCTCATGAGGGGACAGAGGTTAAAGCTTTCATATTCAGAAGTGAAATCTGGCATTAGGAAGCCTATGGGGGGGGCACAGCAACCAGATGCTCTGGTCTAAACGACATTACTAATAATGCTGATGTTTTGATTTCCACCTTCCTTATGGCTTTGTCCTCTCCATTGTTCTGAGATCCCAGGAAGGCGAGGGTAGCATCGTTACTTATCACCTGGAACCCCAACACTCACACAGATGCCATGCGGTCATGGAGGTGTGCTGCTCCAGGTCTCTTTTCAATAGAGAACCTGCTGCTAGGAGAGACATTAGCTGACAGCAGCCAGATGCCACACTTTTGGCATCCCCTGTGGCATTGCATTCATGCCGAGGCCACTTTCTCCCCAAGCTGCTTGCAGCCAGTCCTGAGTATGGAGGACGAAGACACAAGAGGCCAGCCATTCCTGCCCAATGCAGGACTCCTCCTCCAAGGGGCCGTCCTTGTGCTGACCCCCTCCAGACTTGCTCAGACTGCACTGCAGACTGAGGCCCTTCCTAGACAAGCCTCCTTCCTTCTCTCCTTCCACCTGCGCCCCCTTCTGTTCCTTTGCCCTGTATGCATCACAGGCTCGCTCCTGTAAATTTCCTACACTGCTACTTGCATCTTGGCATCTTCTTCCTTCAAAACCCAAACCGACACCCATCAGTATTTTTATACTCTTTATTTCACAGTGGGGGAAGCTGGGCTCCAGGCAAGAGAGTAGAAAACATAAAATACGTTCCCTTTTAGAGGTTTACACATACTCTTAGGTGTGAGGTTCACTTGAAAAAAATACCTCATCTACATTTTAAATGAAAATTGGAATGTACTAGTGTTGTAAAGAGAGACAGTGTCATTTGTTCATAAAACGGAGCCCCATTGGATCTGCCCATTCAATCAAAAATGCAAAAACACATTGCAGTCTAGAAAATGTAAGAGAATGCTAAAGACAGTAGCCATTTCCAGCATCTACTGTTGAGGTCTGAATCTGAAAAGACTCAAAATGTGTTCATCAGAAAAACAAATTATCCCCCAAAGCCAATAGGCACAGCACTGGTCAGGTCATCACACGTAGATCTCGACCTCCACCTTTCACATGGTTTTAGAACACATAACTTGTAAGCACAACTGACAATTTTTCACTTTACAGAAATGGAAAATACATCACACTGAGAAAATCGATTTTTTAAATTTGTTTTTTTCCTTAATGAAATAAACCTGAATCTGATTTTTCATCTATAAACATATTAGAAAAACATAAAAGAATTGTTCTGTGATATTTTAACCCTTAGGAATATCTGAACATGAGAGCATATGCATAATTTAAAAATTAAGGTTTTTTTTTTTTCATGGCATAATTTTCTAAAGGAAGGAGAGACAAGACTTACCTTCACTAGAGTCTTTTGAACTTTCTGGCTTCTTTGCTTTGCTCTTCTTGTGGGGCGGAGAGAGGCCTTTTGGCTCTAAACCCTCTGGAAGTACAAAAATTTAATACATTCTTATTTAAATATTTACCACTAGGGTTCAAAATTATGTTGAAGTTTAAAACTGTTTTCTTCTTAGTAAACCCACACAGACACTGAATCTTAATTGCAGATTCATCTGTCATCAAGGCTGAGCTAAATTTTGGCAAGGACCTGTGATTCCCCAACCTACAAAGACTTACACTTAAGGCTAAAGCTAGAACAGTTTTGTAGACATTATTAATGATTCACATAAACATTACATCTTACACAAGTTCTTTCTTTTTTAACTCAGAAATTATCCATAAGGGAACCCTGCTAATATTTTTTCTCTAAGAAAGTTTGATTTCAAATTTCATGGATTAATCGACAATAGTCACTATGCAATTTCATCTTACTTAGTCCTCAAAGTGGGCTAGATAAATGGGGGCTGGGATAGGTCTAGAAATTAACTTGCTTCTGTTTAACAAACTTCTTTAGTCATCAAGATCCTAAACAACTTCCCTATGTCCTCAATTAAATTACTCTGCTTCCCATTTTCCCCACTGCCCCTCTGAGTCTATCCAAGGGGGCTAATAAATTGTGAAGACAGTATCTCTAAATTCATTTCATTCTTATGCAGTATACTTTTTCAGGCATTAATTTCTAGAGCTAGCCCTGAGCTTAAGGCTATGACTTCAACTGCCTACATGGCATATTTGGGACTTGTTGTCTTCTGTTTGCCCCTCTAGATCAGCTTTCTAGCCTTCACCACCCCCCCATTACACTCTGGGACGCTGGACTCTGGGCTGTGCTAATGAATTCCCTGGTTCTCTGGCTTCCTGTTATATTCAGCCAAAGGGTAGCCCAGGGTATTTAGTTCCCAGGCACCTGCTAGTCTTCCTGGGCTAGTTGTGCCTCTCAATCTACGCTTACAGCACTTATCAGCTGGCCTTCTCCACGTGGCCCTCTAAGTTTCTTGGGTTCTATAGTCACCCACCTCCCCACTGTCCCTACAGGACTAGGAATTAACTGTGCCCTAATAGCTTCCCCTCAATCAACTCCTATCAGTATATTTTGAATTTTTGTAAATGATCCCATTAAGCATTTCAAACTTAACACCAGCCAGAACCCCCTACTCGATGTCTACAAACCCGTTCTCTCTATAGTATTACACATCTCGAGAAATAGTATTACTATATACCTAGAAACTTAAACCAAAAATTGAGATGTCATCCTCAATATTTCTCTTAATTTACTTGTCCTGTCTAAGAAATCACAAGTTCTATCAGATTTGCTCTAAAATATATTCCATATTCATCTGCTGTGCTCAACTTTTATAATTACCACACTAGCCTAGACCAGCAGCATTTCTTGCCTGGTTACTACAGTAACCAACCTCCTAAATTCTAACTTCCAGGCTTCTAATCTCTCTGCTTCTACTCTTTGCTCCCTATGTTCTATTAAGCACACAGCAGGCAATGTGATCTTCTAAAACACACACCAGATCATGTTGCTTGCCTGTTTAAAAACCATTATTTAGGATAAGATCCAGATCCAATGCCGTGGCCTGGCCCAACATGCCATCTGGGCCCTACCTGCTACTCTAGCCTCATCACCCACTCACTCTGGTTGTGGGTTTATCAGGTCCTTTTGTGATCCTGTCATTGCTGGGTAGGTTCCTGCCGCAGGACCTTTGCCCCTGCTCTTGTCTCCCCACCCCCCAACACATACATTCATATGTCTGCCACCCACTCACCTCTGAAGCTCAGATGAAATTCAACTCGAATAAAGGCCCTCCCTGACCATCTAATCTAAAGAGTCACCACAGAGGAAATCTCCCTCAAATACATCCCTTGCATCTTGAAAGTATCTTGCTCTCTCGTGTATTTCTTTATTGCATGACCCCTCTTCTCCACGCCACCCTCCAGGAATGTAAATTCCATGAGAAAAGGGCACTTGTCTTGCCTAATCCCTCTTGTATGCCTGGTGCCTAGCAGTGCCTCGAGAATTTCATTTCAAATTCTATGTTATTTTCGCTTCCCCCAGGCCTTTCTTTAAGGCCAAGATACAATGGGGCCCATGCCTAATTCTCACTTTCTTAGCAGCTGTCGCCTCATGCCAAGATTCTGAAATTACACTACAGAGCTATGGCGACTCACTCATTTCCTCTTTATTAAAAAAAGGAACGGAACAACAAAAGAAAAAAAACACACGTATTTGATAGATGTGCTATTAAAAACATTGGCATTATAGACCGCAAAGCTTCGGGCACGAGGCTAGACTTTCTGTGGTTGCAAGTCAGTCGTGTCTAAGGTCATTACCACGGCCAGGGTGAAAAATTTTGCCAACGACTACATTAGCAACTCCCCCAAACTTCTGTCACCAGGTGTGAGATGGATGTTGACCCTCGGAATGGGTTCAGCAAAAACAGAAATGAGAAGCTTGGAACAGCTCACCGAGTGCAAGTGCTGGGCTCGAAAGGCTACGTACAACGGGCAGAGCGACATTTGCAGTCTTCGCTGGGAGAAGACTGACCCTTTCCACGCCCCTGAAATGTGTCCTCTGCAGCTGGGAACAAGAGGAGGGTTTCCAACGCTGGAAATTCAACTTTAAACCGGCATTTCTTAAAAGTGAGTTTTCGTGCACTAAATTCCTAAGTCTTAATTTCCCACCTCAATGGAAATTGCTGGGGAGTGGCTACGATTTAAAAAGACATCTCTTTGTCCATTTTGAGACACTGAAGCACCCAACAAGTATTAATATTTCATTTCTGAAACAGTTGTAGGGCACTCCTTGGGTAGTCAATGCGCATGGACACATATTAATTACAAACAATCATCTGTGACATAGTACTGTTTCATCTCATGACACTTTTGGGTAAAGTGTTCTGGGACATTCAAATGAAAGGCCCTGATACATAATGGCCCTTGTGCTCAGCTTTGTACCTGTGGCTTGGGAGGAACAAACTCTCCTTCTTGGTGTCGGGGAGCTAAAGAGAGGGAGGTTCCTGTCTCTTGTTGAAAGCACCCCATGCTTCTCCAAGAAAATGAATCATCTTTTTCTAGGTTGCTTCTGTTTCTGGTATAGGGAGGAAACCTGCAGCTATGCCATGAGCATGGCTTCGCCCCTGAGGAACTAAGCTGTGCACCCAGCTCTGATGTGGCCGAGTGGCCATAGGTGATATTGCTGATTTTCTGCTGGCTCAGAGCGGAGCTAATTTCAATAGTGCATAATCACAGAAATGAAAGGACAGGGGAAACATTTGCCATGCCACGATTAAAGATGATTAAAGGACTTCAAAAGGAATTCTAGGCATTTAAGCCAGCCTGCTTCTTCCACCTCTCGTGAAGGCAGAGCCTCACCTTGAGGAAGACCTTGTCTGACACCATCTGAGACGCTCTTGCCACTACTTATTATAAACGTTTAGAGACAGGAGCAAGAAAATTAAGTCATCAGCCTTTGGGTCAGGCAAACCTGGATTCAAATTCTGGCTTTACTATTTAAACAAGGAACTAATCCCTCTTAAGCCTGGATAATAACAGTCCCTGCCTCGAAGAATTGCTGTGTGTATTCAATGAGTTCATGCATGTCGAGTGATTGGCACAAAGAGCAGCCCCGATTAAAGTCTGGCTCGGCAGAGCTGCGCTGGGCTGACTAGAGCCAGCTCACACCCACTCATTACACCATCTCTCCCCAGCTCACACGTCCACTGACCTCACGTTTGGTAGCATGAAAACGACCATGGTCAATGTGTAGTATCTGTAGTATCAAACTACAGAAAACTGCTGACTCTCCACATCTGGGCTCTCCCTACCCAGAGAGTCAATTTACCAGCACACCACTGGTTTTAGCTGTCGTTCACTCGCTAGTACTCACTAGCATTCGCTGGCAGGGTGATTCACTCAAATAGCCCTTTTAGTCATGTCAGTCAATTGCATTCTTAAAAGTCCCTCCAGCTTTGATGTAGGGCCAGGGACGTCAGTAGTTCCTGATTCTAAGAAGGCTAGTTCAGACTCATCTTGGAGACCAACACTCTCGAGTGTGACATCTGAACGAAGCCATCTTGCACACTAATGTCTGGTGAGGCCAGCTGGCGTACGATGGAACCATTTAGCGCAAAAATCCCCCGTGATTTCAGCACTCAGCTATTAGGAAACAGAGAGTAGCTTCCCAAGCCCCTTCAGCCTGAGCGGCTTAGCATCCTTGAGCCACAGAGTGTGATTTGAACAGCTGCATCCAGCTGCTGGAGACAAAACTCCCAGGAAACCTGGTGGAACTAAAATCGGAAATGATGATCCAATTAATGCCGCCAAACCTCAAATGCTGACTCCAACCCTTGTGGACTCTGCGTTAGCACTAATAATGATTTCCTTAAAATCACTCAGTGGGTTGGATAGCTGGCTCAATCCCATTAAGTAGTCTAGAAATGTGTACCTATGGCACTTAGGCAAATGATCCATGGCAAGATAAGGTCCTTAGACTGGCTGGCTGAGAGGGCAGTGCCCCTCATGGGCCAAGGATATTCCAAGGGTGCTTCATGTGAGCAGGATAAATGAAAATGGCAAGCCGAACATTCAATGTGTGGAAGGTAATTCAAGACAGGGTGATCATTTAAAGTCTTTTTTAAATGTGGTTCTTTTTAAAAATCAGACATTCTACATGGGTATAGGAATTGAAACTTTAATTAAAATTTTCCCTTCGGCTTTATGTCTACAAAAGGCAAGCAGAGTCCTTGTCTTAGTGCAGATTCTCTGAGAAGCAAACACTGAGACAAAGGTTCGGGTGTTATATAGTTAATCTGAGAGATGATCCCAGGATACACCAGAAGGGGAGTAGGAAGTGAGACAGGAAAAGAAAGGCTGCCAAGACTGGGTGTTGTTATTGAGTAAGTTCCACTGTCGGCAACCGGGACTTCATTCTCTTGGGGACCTCTGGGCAATGGTAGAGAATCACGCTGTCCACGACAGTAGCCACTAGGCACATATTGCTTTAAAGTAGTGGAAATTTGCTAGTCTACATCGAGATGTATCTGTAAAATATTACACATATCAATTTCACCAATTTCAAAGACTTAGTATGGAAAAAAGGATTTAAAACACATAATTTTTACATTGATTATAGGTTGAAATGAAAATATTTTGGATTATTATGCTACACAAAATATTAAAATTGGTTTCACTTGTTTCTTTTTCCTTTTTCCAATGTGGTTCCTAAAATATCCAAAAGTATACACGAGGCTCATGTTTGAGGATCACATTATGTTTTTTGGACAGCACTGAAATAGAACATGACTCAGATGTGTCCTACACATTGATCAACCAACTCTTGCTCATCATTGGTTGACATCTGCTCCAGAGAACTTAAATCCCTGGTACTTTGAGTTTGCTTCCAGGACCAAAGTCATAAGAACTTTCCTTGGAAAACTGTTGGTATTGCGAGACAACAGCGAGTGCCTAAGGGAATGTGAAGAATGCACTGACAATATTTGTAACCCTAACAATATTTGTACCTCCATATGATGAAATAAAAAAAAAAAAAAGAATGCACCGACAGCGGCTGCTACAGTTTCCTTTTCCACCTCCTTCATTGTTGCTTTTTACAACTTTCCTCTACATCTCGTGTCCTCTGAATTTACTGCATTTGGGAAGACCAAGGGCACCTTAGGAATCAGACATGTTCAGATTGAAGAAGAGTTAAAGAGAAGCTACAATCATTGTTTCAATGACTTTTTATGAAGAAAAGGAACTGGTATTATTTCTCTATGGAGACAGTGGGTGGTCAGAGGAAGGACAGAGATTTAACTTGAGAAGGACCATTTCAACCAAACCTTCCCTAAGGAGATCAGTTGCAACAGAATTTAAAGAGCTCACTGTTAATGGAGCTGTTCAGACTGAGGTTGTCAGTGGTTTGTAAGGGGTTTGGCATCAAATGACAGGTAACACAAAATTAGGACCTCTGAGATACCTATTTTAATTTTGAAACCTGGCCCCATTTCATGGCTAGAGCAGTGTGATTGCTGAAATGGAGACCATGGAGCTCTGAACCATAGAATGAAATCCTATATTTTTCCAGTATGTGGAAATGACAGAGAGAAAAAAAAGCAATGATTTAGTTAACATGTACTATGGTCCAAGCACTGTGTGCAACATTTCAGGTAAGGTATTTTATTTAATCCCCTAAATGAAACTACATGGTAAAAATTATTGCCCCCGAAGTATCAGGTGAGGCTTATCGAAAAAGACACTTGCCCAAGGTCAATAATTGGCAGAGCTAGAATTGAATTCAGATCTTTAGATTCATATATTCACTATTAAGGGCATACTGAGTGGCTACCTTGGGCCAGAACTCATGTTTTTCCCCACTACATTTCCCTCATAAACACTGGGATTTCTTGAGGAGTGGGCATGCATCTTAATTTCTGACAATGAGAGTAATATATGTGAGAAGTGCATTTTCCGAAGATGGACTTGCAATATTTTAGGTCTTACATGCTCTGAAGACTCATTCTCCATCAAGAAGAATGAGTCCATTTCATTTTCCCCTAAATCTGGGTGGCCTTGTGACTGTTCCAAACAACAGACGTAGGTGGAAGTGATACTATGGAACACCTAAGCCTGGTTTTTAAATAGGATGTACCTTCTCCCAGGCTCGCTCACTCTCTCAAGAGAAACTTATCTGGAAGCTGGCCACCATGCTTTGAGGAAGCCCAGGCCACATAAAGAGGCCATGTACAAATGTTTCAAAAACTTGCCCAGCTATGCTTTCAGCTGACAGCCAGAATCAACTGCCAGCCAGACAAGTGAGTGAATCTGCAGATGTTTCCTGCTGCCAGCTGTTGAGTCTTCCTGCTGAACCCCAGACCTTGTGAAACAGAAACAGGGAGATTCAATGATTGCTGCTGTACTCTGTCTGAATGCCTCACCCACAGACTATATGAGCATTAATAAGTGGTTATTTTAAGCCTCTAAGTTTTGGGGATGAGTTTATACAACTTTGTTAATTACGACATCATATTCCATTTTTACCTTAGCTGTCAGGAAGCTCAAAGTCAAATGTAATGTTTACATATAGTAATTGCATGAACCTTAAGAGTTAGCACTTCTTCTTCCTTATTTTACAACATTGAGCATATACTTCTGTTTTATTAACTTTATTTTGTCTTTCCTTGAAAAAAGAAATGAGGTGTACATAAACAACAAAATGATCCCTGCTTACTCCCAAGCAATAAAGTATTAATAATAAAATTAGTACCTGAATCTTCTTTCATTTCAATGTCTTCTTCTTCATTATTATCATCTATTAAAAAACAGAAAAAGAGAAAGACTTGTATGAAAGTGGGAAACACCAGAATTCATCAAATTGAATAAGAAAAATCAAAAGAAAAATAATCTTAGTAGAAAACAGACTATTAAAGCATGCATTTCTGTTGTCTTAAATTATTCTGAATTAGGAAAAAAGTATACACATTAGAGCATAATATAACACCTGGGATTTATGTTTTCTTTTTAAAAGATTATATATTTATAACAAACTATATATGCAATAATTTGCTTTGCTTATACAAGTTATATAAGGCCACTTCAGTCATTTCAACTCCTCAAACTTAAAAATCACAGACTTTAAATGCCACATTTTCTGTTTGTTAAAGGTATGCATGGTTACTTGGACATCATTATTTGGCTGTACGCCAACACATGTAAAATCCCTGCCCTACACCATGAAAAGTGCTGCTTTGCTACATATATTAACCTAATCTTTTAATCATGTGCTTTCAAGACACCCCACCAGTTGTACCATTTCCACTTAACTTGCTTCATCTCCTAGTATACCCTTCGTTTTAACTGGACAAGGACACTCGATTCCTCTGGACTACAGAGGACATGCTTGTTCTTTTGAGCTTTTGACACACTGTCATCTCTCTCCTTGAAAGCTCCCCATATCCAGTGCTGTGGTCTGAATGTCTGTGTCCCTTCCAAAATTTATATGTTGAAATCCTAACCCAAAGGTGACAATACGAGGAGGTGGGACCGCTGGGAGATGATTAGTACGTGAGGGTGGAGCCCTCATGACTGCGATTAGTGCTGTTACAAAAGAGACCCGAGAGAGACCCCTCATCCTTCCTGCCATGTGAGGACACAGGGACAAGATTCTGTCTATGAGGAAGTAGGCCCTCACCAAACACCCCATCTGCCAGTGCCTTGATCTTGGACTTCCAGCCTCCAGAACTGTGAGAAAGAAATGTCTGTTGTTTGTAAGCCACCCAGTCTAGGATACTTTGTCACAGCAGTAGGAATGGACTAAAACATCAGTCAGTGCCAAATCTTGTCGTGTTTCTACATTTGCACCTCTCTCCCCACATTACTGTCATCCAGAATCACACTCCCAGTTCCACTTGCCTTAGCTTTTTTAGTAGTTTTCTAAATGTTTCTCTCTTTCCCCTCCTGACTTCCATTCCTTTTACATGTGGCTGCCAAATCGATCTTAAAATACTGCTCTGATCTGGTCCACAAAGGTTCAGTGACTGCCCTCTGCCTAATGAGAAAACTCTAGACTCTTCCTGGTAACATTCAAGGCCAGTGGTACCAATTTTCTCACTCTCACCTCCTGTCGCACGCATGCCACCACCGACAGGGATGGCAGCACTTGACTCTTATCTGTTCTCTCAGAGTCCCCTTCAGCCTCCTCTCTCCAGGCAATGCCAGCAATGCCCTTCTCCATCGCTATTCACCTCTTGCTTCAAGTCCAAGCTTAGGTGCCACACCACCCACAGGATCCAAGTGTGAATGAATCATGTTCTCTTTGATGTACCTTATTTTTACTGCCTTCTGAATATGAACTTTAAGGACCTGTGGGCTTAAGTGTGCAGACCAGCCCTTCCACCTGCCCATTCCCAAGATGTGTGATCTTGGGGAAGTTACCTAATCTTCCTGAGTCTCAAGTTCATCAGCAATAGAGTAGGATGATAATAATGTCTACTACATAGAGGTATTATATGGATTAAATGAGATAATGCCATATAAAGTACTAAGACAGCTACTGAAACAACATCATTAAGTGCTAAATATTAACTATTACCATAAAATCCCACAGTCTAGTTACTTGCTAATGTATCTGTCTTCCATATGTTCAGCTTCAGATCATAAATGCTATGAAGATGGAGACCATGCCTTATCTTACTTTGCATTCCCTGGCACTTAATGCCTTTTATTTTATATGCTTTAGAATCAATAAAGAAACTTCCACTGAATTAAATTTTTATTATTTCCTATGTATCTCATACATATTAGGACACCTTGGGTCTATATTATGCTCTGTAAATAATGACAAATCAGTGAACATTTTGTAACTTCCTCCTAGATATTTGCTTTACAATTTAGTCATCTCTTAGCCAAATTTATTCAGTATGTTGGATATTGATAAATATTAAAAATATAGCACTCAGAGGAAATGAAAAATGCCCGTAATTTGAGGTTTTAGAAAGCTAATTCTTGCTGGCTTTTAAAGAAATAAGCTTCTAAAACAGTAAACATCCAAATACATTCAAAACATTGGTGGTTTTCTATACATTCCTTTTATACATTCTATGAATGCAATTTTGGAAGAAAGAATATCAATTTCTCAGAAATATAATTTTCTAACGAAATGATCATCAAAATGTTACTAAGTAAACTCTTCACAGATTCTTCCCAGAACATAATAGATTTAAACAGAATTTTATTTTCCAGAAATATCAAAAATCTCTAAGACAACAGATTCTCTGGAATCTCAGAGAGGGGTGAAAAAGAGTCTTCAAAGTTTTTGTGAAAAAATAAAAGATGAATAAAGATCCCTTTGCTCGTCATCCACGTTTCCATTTGTTCATTTGGCAAATACTCATTGATAGCCTACTGTGTGCAAGGCTTTGTGCCTGTAGAAAACACCAAGGTGAATAGACACATAAGCAGCTGTCTAGAATCTTGTCAGTAATTAGGAAACTAAAACATGCAGATAAATCCCAACATATGGTAGAGTAGTCAGTGCCATTGTAAAGGTGTCAGACAAGAGACTTATGCTTCCAGTTAGGCTACTGGGAAGGGCTCCTGGAAAACAAGACACTAGAGCTGATATCTGAACTTTATAGACTGTCCTGAGACCATCATCCCCAGAATGACTCTGGTGTGTTGAAGGATCAGACTTGGTGCTTTTACTCATTCATTCATCCATCCATTCCATTCATTCATGTCATTCATGTACTGATTAACGCATATACTGGCTAAAAGTCTCTGCAGGATCTGGACTCAGACTGCTTGGGGTTTACTTCTAGGCTAAGCCACAGATAACTACACAATCTTGTGCTAAGAGAAGACCAAGAATGCTTCATTCCAAAATATGGCTGAACTAAAGCAGCAGCATCAAGTCCTCTCTTACCCCAAAGTCCTATCTGTCAATCCTCTGTTTCTTCTTTCAAAGCACAGGCTGAGGCTTTTCTTTGAAGTTCCCCTTATCTACCTTGAAACTGGACCTACCAAGGGGAACACAGTGCTTTCCACCTCCTCCCTGAAATATCATTATCTATTGCAGAAAATACTGAGGAATTCAACCACACCTGAACATACTTTTGGTAAGATAGTGTCTGCCTCTTGGGCTGAAATTCCAAAGAGAATCATTGACAAATTGTATTTCTGTCTTCTGTGTCCATTCACTCTCCCCAGTAATCATTTATTGCCCTTTAAAAAACTATCTACTTTCTCCATCTTTTCTCTCCCCTATGAAGAAGAATATATAAGCTTTTGTACCCATTGGGTTATTTGGTAGTCATTCTAATGTGATTCCTACCACACTTAGGCATTTAAAATAATTTTATATGTCATTTCTCTCACTAATCTGCCTTTTATCAGTTGATTTTCAATGAACCTTCAGAGGGTGAAGTGGAAGTTTGTTTTGGCTCCTACATGACACAGAAGCTACACCTCAGTTTTTTCATCTGAAGAATAGGGAAAATGAAATTACTAGCTTCCTAGGGTTGGTAATATATGTAAAGTGCTTACATAGAATGAACATGCAATAAACAGTGATTCTTGCTATTAGGATGTATTAGTACTACTTTTGCTACTTAACCATCTATTGAATGCTACCATGTGCAAAAACTATGCTAGGCCTTAAAGATACAGATTAACAATCCCTTCCCTCAAAAAGCTCACAAAGTATATGATTCAGAAAAGTAAAATAGAACAAGAGTTAACAGATTCTCTGATGGAGGGAAACAGAGGTTCTGTTGGGAAACAGGCAAGAGCCAGCTGAGGTGGAGAGAAGGTCTAGGAGACATTTCCAGAAGAAAACAGGCTTCAGTTGAGTCCTAAAGGGTGAGTTGAAGTTATCTAGGGGGAAAGAAAGGCTGGAGTAGATGCTCAGGAGATGTGGGTTGCCTACCTATACCCCCTTGTTCCTAGACACTTCGGTACATGCCAGCCTGGCTTTCAGCCACCAGCTCCTGGGTCTCTTTGCCTGAGGGCTTTCTCTGGTTGCTGGAACCTACTCAAGAAATATCAGGGAATGCACACCCTTCAGGGGTTGGCTTTCAGAAATGATTAACAGGATACATGTACCCCAGCTCCCTTGCTGCTCAGGTGGCCTAATTCAGAAGCATGTTCTGCACCATCTCCCTGAGTCTCCCCCTTCCCATTGGGATTGAGCCCCGGCTGGCCAGTGGTAACTGGCTTATAGCTGAACCTTACTGCCTTCCTTCCCTGCCCTGTCTCACTCCTCCACTTTCCCCTACTGGTGTTTCCTGGGATCACCTCCCCCTAAATTACTTCTGCTTGAATCCTTGTTTCAGGATCTGCTTCTTGGGGAACTCAAACTCAGAGACATGGATGATGACATTGAAGCAGAGGAAAAAACATCTGTGAAAACATGTGGATGTAAACCATCAAGATGCTTTGAAGGAAATAAAGCTAGCTGTGGATGGCTGAAGGGAGGAGTTATACGAGAAACTGCAGCTAACCTGATCTCTTCTGGCGACACAATGAAGGGCCTTCCGTGCCAGCTGTGCTGGTTTTATGTGACAACATGACTGGGCAACAGGGTACCCCTGTTTTCACAGGGTGTGTCTGTGAGGGTGTTTCTGGATGAGATGAACATCTGAATGAGTAAATATAATAAATGAGTAAATTGACTGAGTAATGCACATTGCCCTCCCTAGCATGGGTGGGCCTCACCTAATCAGTTTACATCCTAAATAGAACAAAAAGCCTGATCCTTCTGAGAGTAAGAGGGAACCCCTCCTGCCTTACTGCCTTCCTGGTACTTGAACATTGGTTTTTGCCTGCTTTTGGATTCAAACTGAACCATTAATTCTTCCTAATTTCAAGCCTGCCAGCAGAACTACTCCATTGGCTCTACTCATTCTCAGGCCCTTGGACTCAGGAATTACACCATGACATCTCCTGGGCCTTCAGGTTGCCCACTGCAGATCTTGGGACTTAGTTTTCATAATTGCATGATCCACTTCTCATAATAAACCTCATTTCATGTGTGTTTATGTACATACATAGTGTGTGTGTATATATGATACATATATTGTGTATATATGATATATATGTGTGTGTATTTATTCTATTTCTCTGGAGAACCCTAATATGTCAGGTTGAAGCATTTAAACTTTAAGAATTTTAGAGTGAGTAAACGACTTTATGCAGAGGAGTGACACACCATCTTTTGAAAGATAACTTCTTTTCATGAGAGAAATTTACTGAGAAATTATAAAATATACACCTTAAAATTTTGTTATTATTTGTGTTAAAATCAAGCACAGAGCACTTCTGGTCTGCAAACCATCTAATGTGCTGTTTACATATTAATGAAATCTACTTTAGTTCAATATTATTCTACATAATATGCTCATTTGAATCATATTTATGCAACAAGTTTGTAGCAAGAATTTTTCTCTAACAAAACCAGGCACCAAAAAAGACAATATGGATTTTAAAAGAAAAACTAGGATAGCCTATGGAGGTAAGGAGTCATGCCATTCAAAGTTTGGAAGCAGTTAGGGGACTGATGGAGCGTGCCCACAGAGCTGTGGCCCTTTTAAACAGTTCTTCAAGCATCATACTTTTTGGTAGAGGACAAAAATGAAATAAAAGATTGCTAGTCAAAGGGATACAAATGCCATTTCAAATAAAGAGCAATCCGTCAGATGGTATTGTTCTGTGTGTTCAGAAATGCCAATTCCAGAAAATCTCCTTCCCTTCCCAGGCATAGACCGGACAGAGAGGCTAAAGCTCCATTTCATCTTAAGGGGCCTCTTTGATGTTAATTTCATAATAGATGCCGTTTTTATTCACTGCATCACTCTCTGTCAGATTACCCTGTTGAGTTCTACACAAATACACGAATATGACTAAAGTTCTTATTTTGATCAAAAATGTATGTGAAAACCAACTAATTTCTCACGAATAACCAGTTTTTGGGGACAGCTAGCTTTATAGACTTCAGAAGCCCCTTCATAAGAAAGTGTCTAGCCTACTTTGAGGCTTATAATATCTATTTCACCTTCTTTTATGGGAGATGGAGTTAATATGAGTGACTTTCATCTTTACTATTACACCTGTTTTTTGAGCAGCACCTCATTTCCCAGTAACAAATAGTCCACGCTTTTTTGAAAAATGAAATATACCATGGGTTTTGGAATGATTTGAGCTTTGTCCTACTCTTTTACTTAGAGTATCTGATAATTAATATAGTCTTTTGGGGAAGTAGAATGAAGAAAAATAAACAAAACCCCACGGAACTTCATAACTTCATTCTAGAGCAGAAGTTCTCAAAGAGTCGTCTCTGGATCCACAGTGCCATTGTCACCTTGACACTCATCAGGAATGCAAATTCTCAGGTCCCACTCAAGACCTACTGAATCAGAAGCTCTGGGGGAGGGGCCCAGAAATCTAAGTTTTAATAAGCCCTCCAGGCGATGCTCATGCACGCTGAAGATTGAGAGCCAGTGGTCTCAAACACTGATATTGCTGTGTTGGAAAAGAATCTTTCAAAAAAGTTTATGTCCATCTTTTGGGATATCTCAGCTGAGCTAACTTGTGATGTCTCATTAACACTAACGTGGTGACAGGTGCCCAAGCCAAGCGGTTGCTGAGTCTGATAAATAGCTATGCTTTCCATAAGATACTGTGTGCTTTCCTCTGTGCTTGAAATCACCCAGCTACTATACCATGCAGCTGGAAGGCAAGGACCCCTGGCTGGGATTCTCAGGTTGGCTAGGAACATCTGCATGGATGGAGATTACCTTCAAAGAGGCCTGTGGGCTCATGAGAAAAGGAAGGAAAAAGTGAACCTCATGAGCTAATAAGGGATCCTCTCTACCACTAAGAGAGGAAACAAACAAACAAAAAAACGACAGGCATCTGAAACAGATCATTCAATTCCCTTGTCAAAATTTCATGGAAAGCTGCACATATGGGCAGGTCAAGGAGAAAAATGACAATAATTCTGTTGTGACTTTTATTTCAAGTGCTCCCAAGTCCTCTCCCTTAAAGCTTAATTTCTTACCACGGGCTTCTTGTGCACTCCTTACTTTTTAAATATTTCATCACCAAAATCTTATAGGAACAATTTGCATTTGCAGAGAAGGGAAATGTTATTAGCAAAAATTAAGCCTTTCAGGATTTCCCTGTTGTGGGGAAGATGTTGGTATCCTCCTATTTTCTAATGAAACTTGACAAAGCAGAAACTCCAGGCTAAGAATAACTGAGAAATGAAAGTTCTCACAGAGAAGGCTCCTACCATAAAGTTGAATACTTGGAGCCACTGATCTAACAAATGGCTAAATCCACTTTCTGCAAGGTAACTGATAAAAGCTAAGAGAAGAAGAAAAAAAAACTGCATGGCTCTGCTGCTTTGGCTTAGCCAACTGGGCACACGATGGCACCACTTACTGAAATACGGGATATAGGAAGAGGAAGATTGGGGAGTGAAGGGACAGATTTTAGATTGAGTTTGACATGTGTTGGGTTGAAGATGCCTGAGAGACTCCCAGCTGGACATGGATGTGTTCAGGTGAGTATACCAGTGAGAGCTGGCCTGGACACAGATAAATGACAGGAGGACAAGTAGAAGACAGCAGGCAACAGAACAGAGTGACCAGCCAAGTACAAAGGCTCCAAAGGGCCATGTGAAGTCATGTGATCAAATACGCACTGGTTTCCAGTCCCATGCTCAACCCATCCAAGAGGTTCCTATAACTTCAACAAGGACAGCTACAGAAGGGTGCAGAGAATCACGGGATCACTGTGGATTATGGAGTGACTAGCAAGTGAAGGAGACAGACAACTCTTCAAAGACACATGGCTTAAAGTAGAAGTTAGGTCCATACATAAAGTGGAATATAGGTTGGAAGATTCTTAGTTTCTCTGTTGTTGATTTTTTATCTTTATTCTTACTTCTGTGCCTTATTAGGCATTATTTCATTCATGTGCTATTTCTCAAGAGAATTTCCCCCTGCCTTTATCTCAATGTTTTCAGCTAAAGAACAAACACTCAGTCTACCCAGAATGTTTGAAGAGTCTTGCAAAAGCACCCTGCAGGGGTCCCTGTAAAGATGCCTATAATACCCTCCCTTCTCCAAGTAGCATTTAGATGTGTCTGTTTTACCAGAACTTCCTAATGAGATCAAACTCTGCTTAGTCAAGGCTCATGTTCCCAGGTCTTCATTTGTTCTGCCGTTTATCAGCATTTGCTCTACTCACTGCACACTCCCCCCTTCTTGAAGGGACAGATTGCATTCTGTCTATGCCTGCTGCTTATTCCTGTATTCAGGTTGCTTGGTTACAGCAACACTTCACTGGATTTTCATTGAAGGCAAAATGTGTTTGTAGCTTTTGAGGCCCATCAAGTGGAAATGGTTAGCACCCATTTCCTAAGAAGGCAGTTAACTCATTTATGTTAAATTACAGAGAGCAAGTCTTGTAGAATTCTAAACATCGATGTGATCAGCACATTAAAAGTGCACAAATGTGCCATGTACCTGTAAATATTCATGACTAAAGAAAATGCTGGATTCTTTTACTCCATAATTTTTTTATATGCTGAAGGTGTCATTTGAAAAGAAAAAGTACAATTCAGAGTGGTTAAGCAGTTTTTCTTGTGTTTCTTTTACTTATTCAAAGACTACTCGTGTATTAGTTTTCTCTTGCTGCTGTAATATATTTTTTACTGTTAGTGGCTTAAAACAGCCCAAATTTATTACCGTACAGTTCTCTAGGTTGGAAGTGCCATATGGATTCACCTAGGTTAAAATCAACCTGTTGGCTGGGCTGCATTCCTTTCTGGAGGCTCTAGGAAAGAATCATGTCCTTGCCTTCCTACCTTCTAGAGGCTGCCCACATCCCTTAGCTCGTGGCCCCTTCCTCCACCTTCAAAGCCAGCAATTGTTTCATCCCTCTGAGCATTCTCCACTAAGTCAGCCCCCTCTGACTTTTCTCGTCTGCTTCCTTTTTCCAATTTTAAGAACTCTTGTGATTACATTGGCCCCACCATGATAATCCAAAGTAACAGTTCTATTTTAAAGTCAGCTAACTACAACCTTAACTCCATATGAAATGTAACTTTTCCCTTTGCAGTATCACATAACATATTCATAGGTTCTGGGGCTTAGGATGTACACATTTTTTGGGGGCCAGTTTTCTTCCTACTACATCTGGTAAATCAGGAAGCAGATTGCTTTGCACAAAAGTGAAGAATAGAACTAGAAAGAATTCTATTCAGAAATAAAAGGGTATTCTGCGGGATCAAGTTTATAGGCTTAAAATCATGGTCATATTTGAGTTTTTGGTTTTTAATCACATTCTCTTCTAAAAAGGGCTGCTTCTTTCCTTTCTTTTTTTAAGCCTTCATTCTTTTCTTCCTCTCATCTCCCCCTTTTTTCTTTCTTCCTATATTCTTTCCTTTTTATATTTTTCATTTTTCTCTTATCTATCTTTCCTTACTGTTTTTGGTTATAAAAAAATATCAAAAAGACAAATGATGAACTTGGAAACCACTTACCACATCTATTTGAAAGGATTAATAACCTTAATATACAATGAGTTTTCACAAATCAATAAAAAAGATGACAGCAGTCAATAAATTATATAATTTGCTAAATAACTGCTATATAATTAGTGATTTCATATAAGAAATTTGGAGATACATAATTAGAAAGCATAAGCTATATGAATAATAAAAAAATGGACATTATTACCCATTAATTATCAGCATAAGAGGAAGGAGCGAGAACATTTGGATATGCCATATGATTGGAGGAACACCAGTTTTTCAGGATCTCCAGCACTACTGGTGTAATTAAATCATATGTGGCTGTTTTTTTAGCAGACAAGTAGCTTTAAATAATTATCCGTATTTTCAAGATTGCTATGAGAAAAAGTATTACATTGTGAAAAGGCTTTGAGAAGAGACATACCCAACTATGTGACTTTGGCCAATTTACTGAGTTTTCTTCAGCTTCTGTTCCCTACCATCCCCATAAAAGCAGATGATAAATCCATACTATAGGATGTTGTTGGAAGGCCAGTCTATAAGTCATGAACTGAATTAGTCCTTCTTAAATATAAGATCTATCACATTACTCTCACAATCAAGACCTTACTCTTAGTCCCAAGTACTTAATGCAAGGTGAAGAGTGTCAACATATTTTGGGCTCTATAAATTGGATATAAGTATCCTACTTTATTTCACAATTTCTCCAATCTAAACTGCCCTTCTCCCTCTATGATGCCTACACAACACTTGACACATCACTTCTCTCCTCCTTGTTTTAACAATCACTGCAAGTGCCATGTTCTTCCTGCAACTTGCCCCAACCAACCTTGTTCTCATACATATTTGCCTCTGAATTCCTGGGTGCTATAACTATACCAGTATTATACTAGATTATTTGATAATATTTTCCAACTGTTCTGCATAATATATGCCCCTTCAAGCATATTATAAGAACTATATCTTGAACATAGCATTAACCAAAGCTTTGGGAACTTAGTAAGCATATACTAAATATTCGTCAATTGATGGACAGAAAGATAGTAAATGACAGTGGATGAGATAAACTTATAAAGTCAATGAAAAAGGGGATGCAGAAGACATAACATGAATACTTTCTCTTGTTTGTTTTTAGAGAGTAGATCCAGGTAAAGTTTCAAAAAAATATTATGCACTTTTGCCACAGGATAAATATTTTAATTTTTGAGAATTTTTTAATGTTTAATTTTTGAGCATTTAAAAAATATTCAAAAAGCAGTGTTATGTTCTCATCTAGCCATGTTAACAATACTTAGAGTTTCTAGAAAAAAAACTTATTTTTACATGAGACTTTGGTTATATACCATCTCTGTCTTAGTCTGTTTTGTGCTGCTATAATAGAAGACCAAAGACTGGGCACTATAAAATTAACAGAAATTTACTGGCTCGGAGTTCTGGCGGCTGAGAAGTCCAACATCAAAGTGCTGGCATCTTCTTGCTGCATCAGAACATGGGGGGAAGACATCACATAGTGGCAGACAAAGAGAGAGGGCAAGAGGGAGGAGGCCAGACTCACCCTTTTATAATGGCACCAATCCTACCCATGACGGTAAAGCCATCATGACCTAATCACCTCTTGAAGGTCCTACCTCTTCATACTGTTACTAATGGCAATTAAATTTCAACATGAGTTTTAGAGACGACAAACATTCAAACCATAGCATTCCCTGTTTAGGCTCATGGAAGTTTTTTATTTACTTTACTATTATAAATACCCACTTTATATTTAGAAGTTTTCCAGATTCTGAAAGGTCAGTGGGATATTAGGAATGGCCTCTGTTCTCCACAAACTTACTTTTTCATTACTAAGATACAGAGATCAAAAAAGAAATAATAATATAAAATAAATAATATAAAATAAAATAATGATATAAAAACCCAGCCACAGCTGCCTGGCAGCAGTGTGTGACATAGTATGCCTTGCAGGAATGTGGATAATTTAGACAAATAGAAATAAATGGAAGAAACATATGGTCAGGAAAATAGATGAAAGTTATATTTATATCAATAACGTTTATTACATGTTTGGAAGACTATAAGGAGGTCAAGATAAATGAGGCTTGACTGAGAAGATTCTTGGTTTGTTTTGTTTAGAAAATAATAGACATGCATTAAAGATATCAAAAGTCTCCTCACAATTGAAATTTGGAGTTTTCTTTACCATGATCATGCAAAGATAGACTTGTTGTGGGGCTCCTCTGTGCATCATTGAACGTTACTGGCATCCCTGACCGCCAATCACCAGATGACAATAGCCTCCTTCTCTTCTGGAGTTGTGAAAATCAAAAATGTCCCCAAATGACCCCTGAAGGAAAAAATCACTCCTAGTTGAGGATCACTGCAGTAAACAAATGCAGGATTTCCCTTAAGGGAGAAGACAAGGGGGTTTAGCCATGATATCTCTAAAGCTACTAACACCAGGATTTTTTGATACAGTTACAAAGTCATATGTTCTTTTTTGTTATTATGAAGAAAATTAATATCCAGAAGTTCTCTATTAGGTCTTACATTCTAATAAAAAAAATCAACTTCTCCATTCCAGATCAGGAATTATCTTTTCTTTTTCCTTACATCCAGTGAAAACTACATATAGTAAATTCTATGCACTAAAAATTACAAGCCTTTTATGTAAAGAACAAAGGGGTTTCTGAGTTGACTCAAATATTATTTGCTGTAGGCCATGTAATGGTGCACTGTAACTATAAATTATTCGTAACCTAAGTGTATGATAATTCCATAAAGCTGCCACGCTCTACTTCCAAATAATACATCTGGAAGGAAAAAGTCAAATGTGCTTCACCTCACAGCAAGATATAAAACTGTTGAAAAAAAATCATCATTACTGATTTCTTTCCTTAGAGGTTCTTACTGCATTTTCATGATGGACACTGTTAATGGGCTGAATCGTGTCCCACCAAATTCTTATGTCTAAGTCCCAACCCCAGTACCTCAGAATGGGACTCTATTTGGAGATAGGGTTATTAAGAGGTCATTAAATTAAAATAATGTGATTAGAGTGGGTTCTAATCCAATCTGACTGGTGTCTTTAAAAAAAGAGAAAGATAGAACACAAACGACTCAGGGAGAAGATCATGTTAAAATACAGAGAGAAGACAGCCATGTACAAGACAAGGAGCAAAGCCTCAGAAGAACCTAACCTTGCTTCACCTTGACTTTGGACTTGTAGCCTCCAGGATCAGGAGAAAATATATTTCTGCTGTTTAAGCCATTCACTCTGTGGTACTTTGTTTTTGCAGCCCTAACAAACTAATAAAAGCAATTCTCTATCTTCTCCTATAGTCATGCTACAAGGCCTTTGGCCTTCTTCTCACCACTTACCTGCTCATCTGCAGGTAATAGCACCATGCTGTGCAGATGATTTGGAAGGAATTTGATTTTGAGATCAATGATGAAGCACTAAACTGACTTATACTAGAACATTTTCCATGAAGACATTTACAGGTATTAGAAGAGAAGCATGGCAGCTCTGAAAAATGATGGGCAGCAGATGAAATTAGAAAAGGGACTCTCTCAGTTCTCCAAATGCATCCTGGCAGTTGACCTCAGCTTTCTCTGAAGATGCTCTGGGAAAACTTGACCTATCACCTTTGAGCAAGACAAATGCCATTCTCAATTTTAAAATATAGTTCTGTTGCTTCCTAGCTATATGCCTCATTTTCCAGATCTAAAAATGTAGGATGTCATAGATTTGTTTAATATAGCTGCTGCCCTGGCATCCATTCTGGGGCCTGACATAAGATATTTGAAACCCAGTTGTAGCCCATCGCCTCTGGCCTACTTACAATCTCCCCTTTCTGTGTGGTTGTATGTGATATGTTCTACATGTTCCTCATCCCACTGACCCAAAACCCAACTCTCTCCAACGAAAAAATCTGATCAACACCAGAGGCATGTAAATAAGATCCTCCTTCACGATGGTTTTCCTTACACCAGCCAATCCACACCCTATGGACAAGCCTAAGGGATAAAGCATGTGAACGCTGATAGAGGCAAAGTGCCACAGCTCCCCTCTCTTTCTCTCTCACTCCCCACTTGCTGGCTGAGCTCCCTCCCGACTTCCTGTTGGCTTCCCCAACCTCTTTGGGACCTGTGAGTAATACAGTTCTTGTGTTTCGTGCATTTTAATTTCACTTCCTCATTGTGTTTCACCTGACAAACACATCTGAACCTAACTTTCCTCCTCCTACCCCCACTCCCTGGTCAGAGCTCTCCCAGAGAGTGGCTATCTTGGCTCACGGCCAGTCTCAAGAGAGAGAAACCTCAAGACCAAATTAGAAAGAAAACAAAACAGTAGAAATCACAACACAGGGTTAATATGATGCCTACTTTCTTAGAATTATCATGAAGAGTGAGTGATTTAGCTGGTGTAAAGAAATGAATAATATGTCTGGCTGATGGAAAACGATTAAAAAATGTTTGAATTATTATCAGCTATTATTAATATAATATTATTTATATTATGTAATATATTGATTATAATTAACTGTTTTAATATTACTGAGCTGTTATTAATATCAGGTAGTAGTTATGCATGTATCATTTCTTTAGTAGCATCTCTTCTAGTCTAACTTTTATTGTTTTTTCATTCATTTTGTCTCAAAGTCCCAATTATTAAAGTTACAGACATGAGGTTAAAGTACCCCAAAATACAGAGATTTGGTTTAATATAAAAATGGCTTTTTTCCCCTTTTTCATTTTTTCCCTTAAGAGATGGGGTCTCACTCTGTTGCCTAGGCTGGAGTACAGTGGCTCCATCATAGCTCACTGCAGCCTCAGGCTCCTGGGCTCAAGTGATCCTCCTGTCTCTGTCTTTAGAGTAGCTGAGACTATAGGTACATGCCGTCACACCTGGCTAATTTTTCTTATTTGTTTGTAGAGGCAGAGTTTCACTATGCTTCTCAAGCTGGTCTTAAACTCCTGGCCTCAAGGGATCCTCCCACCATGGCCTCACAAAGTGTGGGATTATAGGCGTGAGCCCCAGCACTGAGCCTAAAATGACTTTTTTCCTAAGCTATTATCATTATGCATTGCAAAAAGTTATGAATACTAGTTAGAGATATTCTGAATAAGTCAGTCTGGGGAAATATATGGCAGATCAGAAAAATTATTTTCTAATCAGAGATAGTATGGTTATGAATTAACCATAAATTCAAATTAAGGACAGATAATATATATCACCTATATTAGCAGTCACACATTCCATTAGACATCACCTTTATTTCATATCGCGTATTTAGAATTTACAAATGGCTGATGCAACATTGGAGAAATATTCCACAATATTTGAGGATTTTGACATTTAGTTTAAAATTTACTATTATAAATATGCACCAAAAATAATTTCACGAACATGGTGTGCTTCAAAGCATTGATGTGAGACTGAGGATGATTTTATTATTATTTCACTTGCTAAAGTACTGAGATACATTTTTAAATTTATTTAAAGTAGCAATTTTCCAACCAATAATTTATTTGCATAGTTATTAATATATTCTAGACTCCTAAAACTGTCTTTTTTTAAATTTGCAGTGTGATGTTTGGTTCTGCATCATTGGAAATACCTGCTGATAGATTTGTTTCAATACCAATGGGATCATAATTATGCAATTTTTTTATCATGTTGGAGTGAAAACAAGTTTTAATTTTAGAAGACATGAAAATGAATATGATGTCATTATTTCTAAACATCTCAACGAGTCTAAAGTTTACAAAACTCTTAAATTATGCTATGATATTGACAAAACATGAGAATATTTGCTTCCCATGTAATAGCAAGTCACTTTTTTTTTTTACACAATATATTGCTTCCTTTTAATAATACTTAAAAATACAGGCACCAATCACTGTGATTATAGAAGAAATCAAGAGAAAAGATGGAACAAGGAGATTGAAACCAAAAGGCCATCAGATTATGATGGCAAGAATTTATTTAATTCAACTCATCTCAACAGCTATTAATACTTAATAAATAGCTGTTATATGCTTTATACTCTGTAACACACTGAGATGCTTAAAAAAAGGAAGAAAGATAACAAAAGGAGAAGGAAGAAAAGAAGGAGGAAAAGAAGAAAGAGGAGAACAAAAATATCACAACCACTATCCTGTTCTTCAACACATGGGAGTCTCTGAGGAATTTACGTTATGTTTCAGTTAGAGATATACTCTGGTTAAATCCTCAAATTAAATACACTTAGAAGATTCACCTTTTAATTATAAAATGAGAAAGAAGAACTTCAATTACACAGAAGGATTTAGTCCACTTAGAGCATTAGCACAGAGTTGAACACCTCCATTGGTTTTCTGCAGCTGTTCTGGACAGCTACTCACATCCTGACCCAGGGGCAGGACATCCTCTTTATTGTGTCTGTGATAGGCTGCTTAAAATGATGCATGTGTACCAGCACCCTTCATTCCCTCCTTCCCGCCTGCCAGAGTCACCTGCTACATGAAAAGCTACTTCAAATGGAGATGGAAACCTCAAAAGAAAGCTCTTTGAAAGGCAGGCACCAACGATGCGCACAGTAGCTTGAAATTTCCTGGAAGCAATTCTCACCATGGCTAAGGAAAGCACTTTGGACACTGTGACTTTAATGGCACCATAAAAATAACAAGGCATTAAACAAGCCTCAGCCTTAACAGGCTGGAAGAGAGGGAGAGTGAAGGGAAATATTCAAATTATCCCAATCCAACTAATGGCACATTCAATCGATGTAAATCCATTACTCAAGGTTTTTTAACAACCCTGAGGTTTCTCCTACATTCTAAAAAGAAGTGTGCAATGACTACCATTCTCAGATCGTCCTAGAAAGTGCTACTATAGTCATTGCAGTTTAGGGTGAGGAAACTGGGGAGGAATAAGGATGGAATGCAGGAACAGACTGAATTCTGACTACAAATATAAATAGGCTCCTTATAATTTCCAGCAAAGGTGTTTAATGTGGTAGATGTAGGCATGGGGCCAGGTAAACTTACAAGTTGGAGATGGAACCAGAGATGATGCAATTTAGGGCCAGGGGGATGGCCTTTAGAAGTCATTTAGTTAGCCCCTCACTCTCGATGTGGGACACTGAGACCCAAGAGATGAACTGACTTCCCCAAGAAAATGCAATGGCCTCATTGCAGAGAGTTCTAGAGCCTAGCTTTCCCGTCACCTCATTCAGTTCTTAGAAACTATGATGCAAGCTGGCAGGGATGACTAGTGTGGGAACCACATTTGTAACAGTCCTGAAGATGTTAAACAAAATAGAAGTGAAGTCTCCACTTTTTCAATCCTCAATTCCAAAGGCAACAACAAATCGCTTTACTCACCTACAGGGAAAAACTCGCTCATTTTCTTTTTGTAGATTTTGAAGTCAACTTCTAAGAAGACACAGAAGATGATCCGATCCACCTAGAGGCAAACAATAAACACTCAAAGTGAAAGGAAATACGGCAATTGCCTTCCCAGAACAAGGTCTTAGAACAAAAACAAATGGAAAAACTTCATACAGATTTTTGGCATTATACTGCTAACTACATCACAACACTGAGATTCAAGGGTATGTATGTGTCAGAGTGGGTTTGTACTCTGTGTATAAATAAACCCATGGGCTCTTTGGTAGAAAGATGTTATATAAATCAAATAACAAATACTAAATGACAATAAGCCACTTTGCAGCAAGCTATAAATAAGATCTAAGATTCTGACAGGATACCTAGACTTTATGTCCTATAAAACAGCCACACGAGAGATGTACAACAGAATGATAATAAAGTATGTCAGTAAACAAAGAACTCTTTGTCCTACTCATGTTAGACAAATATATTAAACATATTAGTATTTGAATATGGCCTAAAAAGCTTCCATACAGTTTAATTTGCATAAAGTCACTTGCTTTTAGCTTAACATATTTAGAAACAAAGCAGAAATAAAATATAACTAGATGAGACTAACACAGGTCAATATAACATTTAATTTGGTAGATATTACTAAGTAAATGCCACCTCAAAAGTAAAATGTGTGCAGTCTGTTTTTGTCTGTTTTGAGAGAGCTTCTACGTGTAAGGAATTTCTCTAAAACATTCAGAAAGTAATATGGTAAATAGAGAAGGGAGATGGAATGTATATAATAGCTCACATGTATCTGATATTAAATCGGTGACTCAATTCTGTGTCCTGAAAATAAATACTTCTTTAGTTCCTTTAACAATGTAAAGAAGTTAAAAATCATTCAATCTATCAAACTGCAGATGGAAAACTGAATAGAACATCAAGTGAGCCATTTCTCATGGCACTATGAAAAGGAAGTGGGTTGTGCTTGTGGCACGACAACACAGAACCCAAATGGATGTGGTCTACCTCACCCCTGTGCTCCTCAGCCTGTGGGATGCAGATATAGCTAGTGTGACAGTTCCCAGTAGGAAAGACAACCTACCTACTGGGGTGAGAAGTGGGGGTTGGGGCACAAGGAATCACCAGGGGTCCCTCACGGATGCCCGGAGAATGGGCTCCCTAATCCCCACACAAGTCTAGAACTCATGTGGGGTGGGGACTACCTCCTGGGCTGTTAGCAGACTTCCCTGTTGTAATTATTAAAGACCACACAGTCCCTGTAACTGTGGAAGGGTTATGAGAAAAAGCACTTGGCCTTCAGAAACGGAATGACTGCCATGCAAATAACCATATTTCCTTTTCCCTGTATTCATTTTTGTGTCTGGTCCTGCCTGCCTATCATTAACACTTTCTACAAATGCAAAAACTGCCAATGTCAACTCACTTTCCAGGTGAACTATAAATTTAGTTGAATAAGTGATCAACTTCGTGCAGTAGTGAATGCTCATATCCACTCTCCTTAAGGCATGTTTATGTTCTGTGGCTAAAGCTCAAAATCATAATGTTGAGTGACAGAAATGAGTTGCAAAAGAATATATACTCAGCAGTGCCATTTACACAAATCTTTGAAATGTAAAGATGCAGCAGTGTAGGGATCCATTCATAAGTATTGTTAAAATAATTAACTGGAGGGCATTAAGCCAAGGTGGCTCCAGTGTCCTGGGTTTCTACATAAGCAAACTGAGTGTAAACAGTAAAGAGAAATTTATGCTTAACCATTCAGAAATTGCCAACTATTTTCTTACTAGGGCCTTTCCACTAGAATGACTCAAAGTTATTCCTCCACCTTAACCAATCATGTATTTTCTTTGACTTGCTTCCATGTTCACACGACAAAAGCCCTTCAAAGTCCCTTCGGTGGAGCATAAAACCACCTGCATTCTGAAGCTGCTCAATTCATACATTGCTATCTGCTCAAACTCTAAAATTTCAATGTGCCTCAATTTATCTTTTAGCAGTACTAATATAAGGAAACAAAGGGATGTCACACGTAACTTTATGATGATTACTTCCGGGGAGAGAGGAAAGGTCAAGGAAGTGGTAGGCATAGATTTAACTGAATAGTTAATATTTTATTTATGTAGAAAGAAATGAGATTTGAGATAATATGGCAAATGGATAACAGCTATTCATTATGGGAGTAGCTATAAAATATCATTTTCTTTGCTTTTCTGTATATTTGAAATACTTCATAATTAAAAGTTCTAAAAGTAAGACTATGTTAAGCTTCATTATCTTCCCTTAGATACAAGTTACTCTCAAACCACATTGAGCTACCTGGATTTTCCCAAGACCCTAATTATTCTCACTTGTGTACTTATGATTGTTAACTGTTTTCCTCAGGCTTGAAATGGTCAGATTATTTCTAAAGTCACCCAACTGATCAAAAATCAAAATAAGAAAATTTGGCCTAGTGCAGATTTAAGAAGACCAAACTCAATAGTCTCATTTCTATCCATTTTTTCTATATTTAAGATCATTTAATATAAATAATGAAATTTTTAACACACATGTCCCTTGTGTGTATAAATATGTACATGAGTGGATATATATGTGAGTGTGTTTGTGTGGGGGGTGTTTAGTGCTAATGTTATTCCCTAAGTGAACTTTTAAATTATACAGACCATATACAGATTTTTAAAATATTACAAGAAATTCTTATCCACCTTTTAGCACATTAAGCTCTGTTACCATGGAAATGGTTTGGGTCCAAAATTCAGCGACCCGATTTATTTTGCCAGAAAGAAAATGGATAACGTCAATTAAACACTTTAATTTTGAAATAACTGAATGGCCCCGTTCCTGACCTCACCTTTTAGCATAACACTGAAAATATCTTGGAAGCAAGTTGAATCCAAGAATGAACCTCATTCAGCAAGTACTTATGTATGTATATGTATATATATTTACATATGTCCCACAAACGTATTTGTGGCAGATTGGTTTTTCCAAGGTGGCCTGCAATGGGCTCTCTGCCCTACAACTCTTCTTGCAACACCATAACGACAGTCCTTTCATTGAGCGAGGGAATCTGTACTTCCTTCTGTTGAACCTGAAAGGCCTCTGACTATGGCAGAAATGATGTCATGTGATTTTTAAATCCACTTTATAACAGGTGATATAGTTTCTGCCTAGTCCTTCTGCGAGGCTGTCTCTTGTATGCAACCATCATGCCATGAGAAAGCAGAGAGATCACATGGACAATCCATGTGTAGTGGTTCCGGCCCCCAGCCCTAGCTCAAAGTGGGTAGCCTTTAGGTGATTTCAGCTTCAGGCTTTTGAGCCACTCCAGCTGATGCCACATGGAGAGAAGATGAGCTATTCCTACTAAATGATGATTGCAAATTCTTGTGCAAAACATAGAAATATATAACTAGACATTTGATATTCTTCCAGCTTCTCCCTATCACCATTTTTTTTTGAAGTCTCTTACTTTTATAACTATGTAGTAATTGACTCCCGTTGAAAAGCTCAGACTGAATAAATCAAGTAGAAGCCACGGTGGGATGACAAGAAGAATATAAAAAGTCTAATTGTTACATGGCTGGGAGATCAGAAATCTGACTTGTGCAAAAAAGGCAGGACCTCGGTAATCTATTCCAGTCCCAGATAAATTTCATGAGAACCTATGAGTATGCCTCACTATTGAGACCGAGGAGCATAGTTTCAGTTTTTTTTTTAATGTTAGGCAGTAGAATAATTTTGTCAAATAGTGGTTGTTGACTCATTCATTCATTTATTCATCACATATTAAGTGACCACCTTCAATTTTTTGGCCCTAGCCCACATGCTAGAAAGCACGAATCCAGAAATTGAGTGATTTTTTCCCCCAAGCCAAACAATTAATTAGTGGCAAAACCTCAACTCAGGTATCCTAACTTCACATCCACATTTTCTTGTGATTTTCACTCTGATGGAGACACATCAGATTGAGTTTCTAGGCCTGTCACCAGTTCTGTGACACTGGACAAGCAATCATCTCTCTGGACCCCTGTTTTCACATTTTCATAAAGAAACTATTGGATTATCTCTACAGTTTCTTGCTTTTCTATACTTATGTTTTCGTCTATTTCTGTAGCAGTTTTGTCCTAGGTCAACTTAGTTAAGCCAGAGCTGCATTTCTCTGAATGGCTGTGTTAAGATTAGCCACGGAGAAATTTCCATGAGATTTTGCAGGGCAGAAGTGCAGCTGCAGGGATTGCACAAGGAAGGTGGGCATAGTAGGGCTCTGGGAAAGTTATGCACATTACTTTTTTTTTTTAATGAACAAGCTGTCGATAAACTCAGGTGAGTACCCAGTTTAAAACATGACAAATAATACAAAAAGTAACATTAATATTTTTCAGAATTAACAACTTGACTGTAGTTCTTGTTAGACCTTATACTAGAAACTTATGAACATCTTTGCATCTCCAGAGTGTGATACAGGTCCTGACTCACATAATAGGAGTGCTGTAAACATCCACAGAGTATGTGTGTAGGCAAATAGACTTGACTAAAATGTAGGTATGTGGCAGATATTTTTCAAGGTTATTTAGTTCCAGAACCAAAAAATATGATATTTCAGAGGTAGATTTCCCTTATGTTTGCCAGAAAACAGAAGTATAGTTGAGCCTGGGAAAAGCAGCATATAAAGGGCATGTGTCATTTATTGTCACCAATAGTCATCTTATCTAGTGATACTATATTGAGTCCAGTGGCTTTTCAGCCCTGTCCTGATGTTTTCACATAGGGTGCTTATTAGTTTTACAATGGCAACAATGATGTCCTCTACACCAGGAGGTATTCAAACCTAAAAGCTTTTTAAAATGAAAAGACAATATAAGTATGGGCAAGGATGTAGACTGAGAAGAGCTTTCACGTACTGCTTTTGAGAATAAAAATTTTTGCAACCTCTTTGGAAAATTATTTGGCAGTATCTGCTAAACTAGCTGACTATACACATACCCTATGACCTAGCAATGTCATGCCTAGATAGACACCCAGTAGAATCTACCCAAAAGTTCACCAAAAGACACATTTCAGAATGTTCGCAGCAGCACTAATTGCAGCATCTCCAAACTGGAAGCTGCTTAAATGACTGTCAGTGGCAGGATAGATGAATAAATAATGATGTTTTCCTATAATGTAATATTAAAAATCAATGAGAATAAAAATTTAAAACTACACACCATAATATGATTAAGCCTCACGAGCATAACAATGTATAAAAGAATCCAGAGGAACAGAGTGCACACTCGATAATTCCATTTTTATAAAGTTCAAAAACATTATAGAAATAGGCAAAACCACCTATGGTGTTAGAAGTTAATGTGGCAATTAACTGGGGTGAGGGTTGGTGGAAAGAGACAGTGGGAAACGCCTGAGATCCTGAGTTTTTGATCTGGATGCTGCTTCCCTGGATGTGTTCAGTTTGTGAAAATTCATCAAGCTGTGCGCTCAGAATCTGCGTTCTTTTCTGTATGTTATACTTCAATGAGAATTTTTTAAAGGTTGAAGTCTTATGTTACAGTTGTCTTGCTCAACAATCAAAAATCTATTTTCATTGACTTTGAGGTCAGAAAAAGTCCTTTACAAGCTGACCTCCTAAAGGCACTCTCTCTCTGTATTTCCAGTGATGCCAACCGCAGCTCAGCCATCAAGGCATAAAGGAGTAAAGATGTATGTCTTTCACCACGATTCCCATTAATCCACAGCTGGGGGTTTCATACCCCATAAACACAATGACATAAGTTCTATTAATCTTTTTTCAGCATCACATTCCACCGCCCCTGAAGAGGGATCCACAGCGAAGCAGCTTTGGAATATCTGTAGATGACCTCCATTTTTCACAGCTACCAGTCATAGGGTGGCTGTCACAGCCAAGATTATTCTGTGTTCAGCGATACAGGGAGAATGAATGGATTCTGATGAATGTAATTTGCTTCCCCAACGACGAACGTTCAGAGATCTGGTGTGCATGCAAACGTTGCTCCAACTGAGGAGGGATGGAGGGCTATCCTGTGTAAACACAGCCTGAGGGACATTTAGGGTGAAGTCTCAACCTTCCTGAACGAGAAACCAACAACCTCCCCAGTGCAGGCTTGGACGTGGAGTGTTTTCATAAAATAGTGGCTGCTGCTAATAAGGGAACCATATTTCAGGTTTCAAGTATCAGATTTGTAGAAAGATAGGTTTTGAAAGGGTGGAAGACTGGGACAATGGGAGCTTCCTCAGTATGATGAGTAACTCCAGGTTAAATAGAGTAGCAAAAGGATAAGGTCACTACTAATTAAGAGGAGGAACAAGAAGTCAGGGTGGCTGGGTCCTAGTCCCTCCACCTCTCCCACCAAGTGGAGCAAGGGAGAACAATTGGCTCTTCTCCCAGTATATTAGCATTCTGTTGCTACATAACAAATTACTACAAACTTAATGGCTTAAAACAATACTATATTATCTCAGTTTCACAGGAGGCTAAAAGTTCAGGCCCAACCTAGTCAGGTCCTCTGCTCAGTCTTAAAAGCTGCCATCAAGGCATTAGCTGCACTGCAATCCTCACCTAGGGCACAGAGTCCTCTTCCAAGCCCATTCAGGCTGTTGGTAGGACTCGATTCCCTGCGGTTGTAGGACAGAGAGCCCATTTTCTTGCTAGCTGCCAATGAGAGACCCCTTTTACCTTCCAAGACCAAACGCAAATCCTCGCTATGCATCCCCCAAAGCAGGGCATGGGTGCTTTCTTTCTCCTCGGCCGACAAGACTCTGTCCCTGTGACTTTCTCCATCCTCAACTTTTAGACTCCTTTTAAGAGCCCACCTAACTGGGCCAAGCCAGAACTGGGCCAGAACATTCCTTTTCATTAACTAAACTTGTTCAATACCTTAATTACATCTGTGAACATTATTTTCCTTATCAGGGAACAGCTATCCCATCATATTCGCAGGTTTCACCCACACTCAAGGGGAGAAGACTAAAGCTGGACAAGGCGTGCATTCCTGGTGGCAGGCATCCCAGGTTGGAGGCTGTCTTGGACTTCTGCCTCCTCCCACAACCAGTGGCCCCTGTGTAACGAGCTGTGTTTAGGCTGACTTTCCCATTTACCAGTTCTGTGACCTTGAGTAAGTTACTTAACCTTTGTAAGCCTCAGTTTCCTCTTCTCTAAAATGGAGACATTCACCTTGTGGGAGTGAGTGTCTTAAAACACATCTACTATTTATTAGCTCCGAGTTTTCTAAGTCCAAAGTCTGGCATGGTGTGACTGGGTTCTCTGTTCAGGGTGTCACAAGCCTGAATTCAAGCTGTCAGCTAAACTGAGCTCCTGTTTGGAGACTCTGGAGAGAAATCCACCTGTAAGCTCATTTTTGTTGTCTGCAGAATTCAGTTCCTTGCACTGCTACGACAGGGGTCCTCATTTCTTTGCTGGCTTGCAGCTGAGGGTCACTCTCAGTTCCCAGAGGCCCCCCTGTACTCCTTGCCATGTTTTTACCTCCATGTTCAATCCAGAAAAGGCATGTCAAATCCTTCTCGAATTTGAGTCTCTGACTTCCTCTGTATCTGACCTCTAGACCCAGATTTAAAGGACTCATGTGATGAGATCAGGCCCACTGGGATTATCCCCCTAGCTCAAGATTAACTGATTTGAGACCTTAGTTACATCTGCAAAATCCCTTTATAGCAGTATCTAGATTATGGTTTGAGTAATGGGGAGGTTTGTGTATATCGTGGATCAGGCATCCTAGAGGTCATGTTAGAGCCCTGCCTGCCGTAGTTGGTTATAAGGACCACATGAAAATTCTATGCAAAGGGCCTGCCATACAGTAAATGCTCCCTAAACATTAGTGACTTGTTGGCAAAGTCACTATAAGGTATCCAAAACACCTAGCCCACTGCTGGCATAAAGATATAATCAGTGTTCACCTGGTGAGTCTTTTAGTTCTACCCTGACCTTGTCAACCAGGTCAAGATGAGGTACCAGCCCGATGAGAATATCAAAGGCACTTTTTTCTGCCTGGTATGGGGAAGAGCATTTTATTCCAATTTCTGAGAAATTCTATCTTAAAAGAAACATTCACAAAAATGGCCCATATTATATATAAGCAGCTCTGTTCTTGTCTGGCCACATCAGCCAATGAGCAAAAGGGAAAATGGGTGAGCTGACAGCAGAGCTGCTATAATGGAAAAGATTTCACAAGACCCCACAAGAGTCCCTGTTCTGATATTTTTAATATCCTTGCCTAGTGTCACTGAATATAATTCGTCTGCTGCTTGAAGGTATTAAGGATATTCACACTGTGCACACCACCCTAGAAGCTACTATTTCGATCTCCAAATTACAAAATGGGAAATTTTTTCTCTCCTTGTTCCCAGAGACGTTTGGATGTGTTGGAGAGCATTTATAATCCATAAACTCTCAAAGGGCATTTTTGCATTTTAAAATTGCTTATGCATGCATAAAAAGGATCCTTTATTTTTGGGGGCTTTTTTTTTGCAAACCCAGTACATCTGTCATTACTCTGTGGCAGCACAATTCAAAGTCTTCCTGTTTTGTTTTGATAAATTGCTCTTTTTGACTTGTCTTCAACTCTATAAGAAAAACGGCCATGTATCTAAAGAGCAAAGGGTTATTTTGGTTTGAGCCAGAGGCTTGTTCATACAAGTTAATTTCCAAGCCTGCCTTGCACTGATCAAAACGGACATCCTCTCGCAAATGATGCCTCGGTCATGGCCCTGGAAGCTGCCCTGTGTGCTCGGTGTAGAACGGACGCCTGCGGTTCTATATCCGAGCACGGCAAGTGTGTCCTGTCCTGCCCTTGTAACCAAAGAAGTGATCCTGGAAGATACTAGCTGCAGGGGTGTGTGTGTTTGGTGGGGGGTGGGGAAATGCCAGTCAAAGATGAAAAACAAGTTTCCGTTTCATAATTCAAGAGGAAGCTGTACTCTGCTACTCACATCCCCCACCTCCCTTCAGGACTTATGCCCATCCTGCTTCCCGTGGCTGGAGGTGCTGGTGACTGGCAGATCTGAGGAGTCCCTCTTAGAGGACTGTCCTCTGCTGAAGAGAGCACGTCACCTCTGTCCTTCTGATATCAGCCTACACCTCACGACTGACACAAGCAGCAGCCCATGGGCCCAGCCCCCTGCCTTCGCTCTGATGCAATTCTCAAGGGCCATCTGTTACGGGCTCAATTGTGCCCTCCTCAGATTCATACGATAAAGTCCTAACCCCCAGGACCTCAGAATGTGACTGTATTTGGAGACAGAGCCTTTAAAGAGGTAACTTGTGAAAATAAGGTGTTTGGGATGGGTCCTAACCCAACATGACTGGTGTCCTCATAAGAAGAGGAAATTGGGACACAGACACACACAGAAGAAAAACCCAGTGAAGACACAGGGAGAAGAGGGTTGTCTACAAGCCGAGGAGAGAAGCCCAGAAGGAGTCAACTCTGCTGACACCTTAACATTAGACTTTTAACCTCCAGAGCTGTGAGAAATAAAGTTCTGTTATTTAAGCCACCCAGTCCCTGGTACTTTATTACACAGCTGGAGCAGACTGTGACACTACCTCAGCTCCAGAGCTCCTTGTGCGATCAGCCTTTGCTGTGACTGCAGCACAGTTCGACTTCACCCAACACTGCCTCTCTCATGTTCCCTCTCCCCCCAGGTATTGATTAAGAGCATCACTGATGAATTTCCTGCTTGCAAATCTCCCTCTCAGTCTACTTCCTAGAAAACTTGACCTATGATGACAACTTCTACTTCTAGCAATCTGACTTATTTTCTTTCCATGCCCACTTTCTACATCATTTTCAGTGTTGTGTTGTGAATGGCACAGCCAATCCCACATGAAGCCTGCTGCCTGAGGTCTGCCCAGCAGCCCATTCTGCGACTGCCTCTCCCTTGCTCACTAGTAACTGGAGCAGCAACCATATTTTGTTGTTGACCAATGATTAACCAATGGCTGATCAATGGTTACCCAATGGCTGATCAGTGGTTAACCAATGGTTACCTAATGGCTGACCAGTGGTTAAGGGGCCAGGATTCATTTTGTAAAAGAGCATTCTAAGTTAACAGAAGTGATAAATAAATCCAACAGTGGATTTGTTGAGATTGGGGCCCCATCCAACACTCAGCATTGGAAAATGTCTCGCAAAGTTCTTGTGAACTCTGAGGATGGGAAACTGGCTCCTTGGGCAATGACAGCTCTAAGAAGTGAGAGTAGGTCTTAACATGGCTCAAGCTGCCCAGAGCTGAGACCAATCTCTGCAGATACATGTCTTGTCCAATGCTAGCTGTATCCTAGATAAGAGTAATGTATCTCCTTTTGTGTAAGAAGTGAATTTCTTGGATAGGTTTTTAACAAATCCATGAAAGGTAAGTGGATCCACAAGGTCTAGAGGCGTCATAGCACTCTGGTGCTCTGTCCATGTGCCCCTGGGCCTCAGTAGAGCCTATGAGCTAGAGGACGTCCAAACATCTGAATTTTCTGCTTGAGGGCTTTCTTAGTGTAGGAGACTCTCATCCAATATTTAGTAAATTGGGAGTTTGGAGAATTAATGCCTGTCACCCTAGCAGCCTCCACAAAGACTGGCAGAAGTTGATATTTACATCTCTATCCTCTATCACGCTTGGATGGGAAAGCCCAGAGTTTTCTGGGGAGATCAACTTCTGGTTTCCAGGGTGGTGAGTTTGATGGCACACTCTGTGCTGCCCTTCCTCACCCCTGAATCACTCACAAACAATCCACCTGTGCTCCAATCCTTGTTGTAGGGTCTGCTCTGGGAGAACCCATATCAAGAGATGAAGAGAAAAATTGGTCAGATATCGACTTAACCTCTCCCCTTTTATTGTTAACCTCCTTCTCCTCTTTCAACTCAATCTCTCAAAATCCAGCCTATCAAAAGTTAATTTCATATAATTCAGCTTCTAACTCTGATAAGATACAGACTCCTGCCTATACTTTGCCATCACTTACACGGTGCCCTCAGTGCCCCTAGACTGCAAAGACGGTGCCAGGAATAGCTCTCCTGACTCAAACTTCTTCCTCATCATCTAGTCTGTGACATGAAATTACCCTTCCAGTGATGGAGCCATTGTGCACCCCGTGCTCACGCAGCGCTCACGTCAACCCTCCATCCCAGCTGCGAACTCCTATTGTCTATTTTAGCCTCCCGCTTCTCAGAACGCTCTGTTTCCTCTTTCTTTTATTTGATTAAGAACATCTGCAGAGGTGGATCAGATACAAAAGTTAATAATTACTCTTTGTCACAGTAATTAAAAATTTCAAGGAAGAATTGTCATTCACTGCTGCTTATAAGAATGCCCATGGAGGATAGTGCTTTATAAAGCCAACGCAACAGGATTTTCGAAAAAATGCCATCACTGGGAGAAACAAAACCCTCCACTGGAAACCAGAATGCTATGCCAAGTGGCAAGGTGGCCCTGAAGCCTGGCCACGGAGCTCAGAGGGACGAGACCCACCACATAACGGTGCCATCATCGTCCTGCACATTCCCATTTTCTCAACAGTTCCATTAGCATCTGACATGCACACTGATGCCATTTACAGTTCAAAGGAAGCTCATTAACATATCTTCCAAAAGAGCATTTTTGTGAGGACAAAAGCTGTTTTTCTCAAGCTGGTGTCCCTCCCACTCCTGCAAGAAAGAATCTTTTTGTTCAAAGGCAAACCTCAAGAGAACAATCTCCCTTGAGTAATTTTCTATAGGTTCATGTCTCATACAATGTGAAGCAGCATACCAAAATGGTTCTATCAAAAATGCCCCCTGAGGCTGGGCGGAGGCAGCAGTGGTGTGCGTGTGTGCATGTGCATATGTGTGTGTGTGTGTGTGTGTGTGTGTGTGTGGATGGTGTGGTGTGTATGAAACAGAAAGGAAGGAAGAGTGTGTTCCATCTGTGTCTCTCTTCTTAGCCACCCTCTATCCTCAATCTCCTCCAATATACACTATCTGTTCCAAATAGTTGATCGTTACTGTATATTTTTATCTACTTGTGGTTATTTCATATCTTCCCTTTAAATCCCAGATAGAGGAACATGTCCCTCAGCTAGACTGTTAGACTCCTGGGGGAAACATCATTTTTTTAGTCATCTTTCCAATTAGCAATTTACATAGCCAACTGAAAGTTGTAGAAAAGGGTCTCAATTGTGTTTCTCCATTGGACCAGTGGGCTCTGAATGACCAGATTATGACAACTCTCTGATTCAGGGACCCAGAAGAGAAAGACCATTTGAGAAAAAGGTAGAAATGTTGGTCCGCTTTCTTTCTGGAAGAAGTATCCTTCATCTCCTTCCTCTGGCCCTCTGCTGTATGTCAATCCTCCACACCATTTTCTATTTTCTGTTTTTAAAACCAAACGCACAACTTTCAGAGGTCTTATCAATTAATTAAGCGCATTTCAAACACTTATCAGCAAATACCCACAAGGGCTGTTAAGCCTCCCTCAGGGACTTGGTATCCAAAGTGCCCCTGTAAAATTTTATTTAATTTTGGGTTTTGTCACCTGGTCTTTTATTTAATGTACTGTCTAAAATATTCATGGTTGTATGCATATACAAACAATGTTTCTCCTCCCAATCTTCACTAATCCTTGAGGAAGACGGGCCCTGCTTCTACAGTGGCTTCAAGTCCTCCCTGACACACTCTGCATCAAACTCTACAGGAGAGCTGCAACTCTACTCTAGCCAGAAAATCATGATTTAATGGCGTACAGCCAGTATGCCTGGTATATTGTACATTTGCATGACAGATAGATAATTGATAGAGATAACTTACGATATTTTAGCTTCCAAAAATATTTCTCCTTCAGATACTACAATGTCAAGGTATAATTCAGTCTTGTAAACTTCACATCTTAGAACCAAATCTACTGTGAATATAAAAATATCCCCAAGGGAAGGGAAGGGAAACGGACTAATAGTTATTCAACAGTTCCCTGCTCGACTCTGACTTACGTGGTTCCATAATGTGTGAGGTCAGACCATCCAGATCACTACCTCTGAAATAACTATTCTTCTACTAATTTTGTAACAAGATATTCTTTTCCTTTTTAAGCAAAATAAATCATTAAAAACAACAACAAAAGAATAACTAACCAAGCAAAAACTAAAAAAAAAAAAAAAAATGAAAAGGAAGACTAGAGCACAGAAATGTCTCACTAGGGGCATATGAAAAAAAGAACAATAATAGTCAGGTATTCACTAAGATTATTTTAAAAGAGGGTAATAGAACGATGGCTTTCTGAAAATAGCCAACAGATGTCCCACCCATTATACTAATCTTGTTATATAACGTCTGCTGCTGTAATTTCTTAGAAATCTATTTTCTAAACTCAATTCTGCTACAGCATCTGTGATGCTAAAGGCTGCAGTGGCTGTGTCCCGGTTTTCATTGGTGTTTCCAATGCCAGTTATAGGTCAAAATTTAAGGGCAGTCAAAATAAAGACTGCCCTGGTTTGCATTTCAGTAGGAAATGGTGTTTTATTTGCATTTGGGGTGTATCCAATAATGTTCCATCCCACCTTCCTTCAGCAGAAGAGGAAGTGCCCAAATCATGAAGATATGCAAGTAGAATTGGCATATTGGCACAATTTAGAGTAACTACTCAATTGCTTAGGGAGATGCATTCCTAAAATAATATTGCCAAAATCTACTCCTAACTTTCCTCCTGAAGTATGAATTTGTTCCATGGACTTAACTGAATGATTTATTCATTAAAAACAAACCAACCCTCTATGATATACTTTTGGAAATTTGTGAGGGGAAGACAAAATTTAATTCTGTGAACAACTGTACAAGATATTTGGAAAGATCTACTGATGAGGTATTCATTGAAAAATGTTAACAAGGATTCTATTTTTCTATTTAATTTAGAATCATATTTAAATTTGATTAAATTCTATTTTAATCTTCTTTTGAGTTGTCAAACAGACACATTCTGGAAAACAAATTACTTAAAATGTATTTATCTCCTTAAATCTTTAGGAAACTGGATATGGAGATGCCATAAGTTTTTTAACTATGTCAAGGTCTACTTTGTCAAAAGTCCTGGTTTGGGGGAGCTATTTTGTTGTTTTGTTCTTGATACCAATGGTCTTGCTGCTACTATGTTGGATTACCATATGTTCTAGTCATACGGCAGCCTGTATGTTTTCTATCTCAGCCAGTTGCTCTGATCTTTCACTATGCTTTTTCTGTAGCCAGTGGGTAAGAAATGGTTAACAGGATGCCTCTAGCCTGCATGAGCCATGGGCTTACCAAAGGCTTGTGACTGGCACTCTTGATACTACTCAGTAGTAGAAAGACCATTTCCTGGTGCCCAACCAGGAAATTACTTTGTTCTGCTTTAATGGACTAAAGCCACACCCTCATTGCCACCCACAGTGAAAGTGCAGTAGAAAGAAAGGTCAGTGTGCTCAGGTTAGAGAAAGTCGCTGCTACATCAAGTCAATAAATTTGTACGAGTATCTCCATTTTGCAGATTATACTGGAGGGGCAAACTAATGTAGAAATCAATTGAAAAAGACTGATTAAAGCAAACGAACAAAAGTCTGTCACTTCCCAGGCAGTCCAGAGTGGGACAACACCAGCAAGAGTGCCTATGATATTATTTCACAATGTTTGCCATAAAGGAGCCCAGAATGTACAAAATTGGGGCTCCTGGAAGAGATGACTTTTTTACCCTTAGACTTCAAGTCCATGCAGTTTACGTGAAAAATCTCACTTTTAGACAGGTGATATGGCTTTAAAAGAGGTGTTCAATTCCAGATCCTGTGTAAAAGGAGGTAAGGTAGAGAGAATAGGCTTAAATTCAGACAGTCCAGATTTTGTACATGGGAATGGCCACTTTCTTACTCTGTCACTTCTGGTGAATTATTTAACTTCTCTAAACTCAGTGTTTTTTTCAGTAAAATTGGGCTAATAATAGACTAACACTACAGGGCAGGGTTGTCTGGAATATTCAAGGGGATAATGTGTGGGAAGTAATTATTGATAGTAACTGTTGAAAATATGGTAGCTATCACTCTTCACAAGGTTTGATTTTGTCTGCATGCAATGCTGTTATTGAACATCTTTATAATGTTCAATGTATACTGAAATTAGAGGCCCAAACAAAATTCTGTCAATTCTTAGCACATTTATCTAATGTAATCCCATTATAGGGGCCTCTTTCATCTGAAATTCAATAGGGGGTTATTGCTACAAGTAAGATTATTCCTTGTTATGTCACTTTCCATGACTCAGATCATTCACTAAGAAGTAAACCCAGTAGAGAAAGGTCCTATTTCTTATACATATTCATACCACCAAAAGCCAAAGTTTTCAAATTTCAATGACCATAAAATCCCCAGAGTGCCTGGTAAACATGCTAGTTCCTGATCCTCTTCATAGATATGATTTGTGGGTCTAGAGTGCTGCCTGAAATCAGAATTTTAGTGAGTATTTCCTACCCATGAACATTTCTATGCAAGTGGTCAGTGATTTTTCAAATGACTTTCTTTTAAGAACAGTAATCACTGGATTTAGGGCCCACTCTAATCCAGTATGTCCTCAACTAATTACATCTGCAAAGACCCTATTCTAAATAAGGTCACATTCAGATAGACATGAATTTGGGTTGGGGGAGTGGGGGCTGGGGAGACGCAGTTCTTTCACTAGCTGATTAGACTACAGTGTAAATGAGTGCCATTAAGTATGATGCCACTTATTAATCTTCTAGGTAATTCTCAGAATACTATTTCATGTTATTTTCATAAAATAATCTCCTTGCAACATAATTTTTTGCTTCCTATAAAAAGTCCTATTCTTCATCATGATATTTCTGATAATAAAATTCGCTGCTGGTTCTCTAATGAGGCATTTTTGTACTGCCTTGTAGTTTTTATCTTTTTACATCCCACTGTGTATCAAACATGGAGCTGGCACTCTATAAATATTGAGCAGAACTATACATTTATTCTGCAAACAGTGATGGGGTTTGTGGAGGACACAGGATGTGTAAAACAGAAATTTTCCTGTTTTCAAGGAGATTTTCCTGGACAGAGAAGATAAACCTTTACACAAATAGTACAATGCTAGGTGGACAGTACAGGCTTGTAACTTGCTTACAAATCTCGCTGTCACCACTTACTAGTTGCATAACCTTGGGCAAGTTATTAATACCTAACCTCACTAAAGCTCAGTTTTCATGTCCGTAAAATGGGGATTATTTTTCACCTACCTCACTAGGCTGCCTTGAGGAATAAATTAATGACCTTCGTTAAGTGTTGAACACACAGGAAGCATTCAATAAATGACAGCAGTTACAGGGGGTTGGGGAAGAGGGGATGTTTCATAGTGTGATGATGACATTTTATGTGTCTGTCATGTTTCCCATCTGCATTATAAGCTTCCTGACTGCAGGTACCTCATAATTATACTGTCCTCACATCTTGCATAGCTCTTGGCAGATCTGCTTCTCACAGAGGATTAATATGTCACCAAATACAGTCTTGGTCGGTTGATTCATTGAGTGATTCTATCAGTCCCTTTGTTGGCAGCGCTAGCAAAACTTCATGTTCTAGGTTTCAGTTCCTATTCATAGCTTTCTCTTTAAGCAATGTAAATTTTTGCTGCTCAGTTATTTGCAGGCAGATGGCAGGGGATAGTACATTGATGGTTGGCAGGAGAGAATACCCAAGTGAAGTGGGTTGTGAGGGGTAGAGTCAAGGTTAAGCCTATAAGGTAAGAGTAGGGATGGGAGAATCATGAAAGAGGCCCTTCATGTTCCCAACTTCAATGCCATGGACCCACAATCATTACTGATGTCCAGTTTACATAGGTTTCAGCATGATTTGTCGTGGAAGTCCAGGGGCTCCAGGGAACAGTGCAAATTGCAGATGCTAATCACACATCTCTCATTTTCTGGGAGTGGCTGGACTTTCAGTTGCAGCTTTCTGATCATGCATGCAACGTTTTGTTATTTTCATTCTGATGTAATTATTATGATATTGATATTTTTTAATGGTCCCATGGTAGAAATTCTACTCATATGCCAAAGAAAATTCTACCATGACTTTTGTATTTGTACTTCAGAAATTATACTAAATATCCTGTTGGAGCTTTGAAGTTAATGGATTTTCAGCTACTTATTATAATTTGGTCTGCAACACCAAAATACCTCCTGCGTAAATTCACTTAAGTATCAGTTATTGTGAACAGGCCTATTTATTTAGCAGAAGTCACTTTATTATGCTGTTTCAAAAGCAAAAGCACTGCAGGGAAAATAGCATGTAGAATTAACATAACTACACCAGCACCCAGAAACGAATTGGTATAAAGTGTCCATGTGAAAAATGTTTCTCTGCTCACAGCTCAAAAGAGCAGTAATCATACTTTACCTAAAGAACAAAGTGGAGTCGACTCCCAGGAATGACCTCTTGCCTTCCTCGAACTTGTTCTAACCCAGCCAGATGGTAAGAATCAGGAAATGGTGATGATAAATGCATACAGTAACAATGCCAGTTGACATCAGTGCAAAACTCTTTTTCATTGTTACAGTTTTTTTAATGTTGATTACCTCATTTAAGTCACTATTACACTTGTGGCGTCCACAGTGGAGGGGTGATGAATGTCCCCATTGCATTAATAAAGTAGGTGCAGCACAGGAAGGCTAAATGGTGAGCTCAGTGCCACCAGGCAGTGAGGAAAGAGGCCAAGATTCAAATCTGGTCTTCTATTTCCTGTCTCTTTTCCTGTTGCTTATGCCACTAAATAATTCTGCCTCAAAATTTAGCTCATCTCTAGTCAAATTATTTTGGGCAATGGATCTTTCTATACAAAAATAAGTCACCTAGGTTATCAAATCAGTCCAGATGTTGACTTCTTCAGAAATGAAGCAAACTCCCAGGGCAAAGGAGGTAAAACATTAACATGTCTTACACAGCCCTGGGATGTGGAGTCTCTACCTATTTATCTATATGTCATTTGTCTATCCACCCAGCCATCTCTTTGATCCAAGTATCAAAAATGAATAATAAAATTTAAAATTGGAATTATCTGTGATGTTGAAAATAAGGCAACAGATATGATGCTTTTTGGGTTTTTTTGCTATTTCCATTAATGTGATAAGAAAGGGAAACTGAGAAGTAGTAAACTAAAGTTGGCCAACTTCTTTGGTGTCTTCCAGAGGCCAATAACAACAAGGTAAAATTATTTGGGTTAAAAAAAGTCTTTGGGTTTTTGGCTTATTGGTTCTGGGTTCCGATTGTTAACAAATCACAGAATCACTCAGTACCTCTATTTTCTCATCTTTCAAATAAATGAGTTTAAGTACGTAGTTCCCATAGGCGTAACTCCTCTCATATTCTGGGTGCTACAGCTTTCCCAATACCTCCATCAGGGCATGTCCTGGGCACCCCACATGAGGTCCAGCCCTACTGGTATCAGGGAATCGCAAAACCTACCTTGATAGCAAATCGTCCTTAATACTTAGAGGTAGGGTCAAGGAGTGAAATTTTGTCTTGCATCACTCTAGTGCTGGATTGTGCTACCACAACCCCAACAACAGAGTCTTGATTCAGAGTCTTTACCTCACGGGCTCTTCTCTTGGGGCTCTAGCATCTGTCCAGTTTCTTTGCAACCTCCTTCTCCAACCGAGCCCAACACCTACCCAATTCCTGTTGATCTTTCTCCCCCTAGTCTTGGCTTCTCTATTTCTTCTTGAGTTCAGTCCAAGTCCCATTGCTTTGAGGGAGAAATGGAGTTAGAACTGAACCTCCTTATTTAATTTTTTGCCATATTGGTTTTCTAGGGCTGGATATCCAACTGCATACATCACAAATTACCTCTCTTTTAACAACTTTCCTCAGAATCCAGTCAAGTACTGCCACCTTGGCCTCCCATAATTATTGGAAGCCGCCTCCGTCTAACTGGAGCACTCCCACATCATGACTGGAGACTGACACCTGAAAAGAGGATAAAGAGAACTCACATTCCCTTGGCCACAGCCATTGGTCTTCCTCTGCCTTAACATTCCTTCTGTTCTCAAAGGTACTGCCCTTCACTCAGCTCACTGTCTCACAACTCAGTGTGGCCCATCTCACCACCATAGCCAGCAAGTGAAATGCAGATAAAGTCATTCCACCTCCCCAGGACGATGTGAGGATAAAATGAGACCACAAGGATGGATGGAATGCTTTGGAAAACTTAAAGGAGAAATACAACTATGAGGTTTTGAAATGATGCCATTAAAAGATTAAAATTTCAACAGGCTTCAGAATATTTTTTGTTGAAAAAAATTATTTACTTTTCTTTAGACGGACAAAAACAATCCCTCTCAGACTCGGTGTGTGTGTGTATTCATCATAATTTAACCAATGTGAGTAACGTTTGGCATGTTCTAGAGTCTTTCATAGCGTGCCTCAGAAAAGCGTAAGGATTAATTTTTTTACATTTGCCATTTTTTTCAGTAGAATTAGTCAATGTTTATATTTTATTTGATACAAAGTTTGAGAAGTTTATGCAGTCATCCATTTGTTCAGTTATGGAATTCTTTTATTCCATAATCTGTAAAATTTTGACATGTAGCAATGCCTTTGGGCCAGTAACATTTAGCCCCTTAAGTTCAGGTTCAAGAACTGTGGAAATGGATATAGGTGACAACGGCAAAAGTATGATACAGTTTGAAGTCAGGGTTTATCAGCAAATATATATCAAAATGAAAAAAATCTTTTTGTGTGTGAACTGATAACATTATTTGTCTGAGTTAAAAGGAGAATTTTAACTTTTTGGTTCTTGCCACTCCATAAGAGGGTGGAGGAAGTTGAGAAAAATTATATGGCATCAAAAAACATATATTGCCCCCAGCATGTTAAGGAAGCAAAAAAATTATGACATTGATTCCTAATGAGCTTAGCATAACATGGAAAGTGAAGACGTGGTGAGAAATAAAATATTCCTCTTTGTTTTCTGCCCATGGGTAAAGTAGTTATTATTGCCCCAGCTGGACAGATACCATAACTGCTGCTTCTCAAATGTACATGGGCTGGTAAAACATTCTGCAGTGAATCGAACCATTCTCATGGCCAAAGTGCCAGACTTCTTCTAGCAGCCTCACTTCACAGTGGTACTGTCAAAAGTTTTAGGAATAAAGTCAGAAGAATGATAAAATAATGTTAGTTAACCTTCAGTTGTCAGTTTCTGTTTTTCAGGCATTATTCTAAGAAATTTAATTTTAAATTAACTTATTAACATTCACTGTAATTCTTAGAGATAGTAGATTACTATTATTTCTGTTTCATAGAAGAGGAACTGAGGTAGAAAAAGTTTAAGTTCCCTAAAGTTACACAGATAGGGAGTGGTTGCAGCATTTGTTAGCTATTGGTATATGATAAATAATCACAAAATCAGAGTGTAACACAATAAGGAATTATCTTTACAGGCATTACATATGGACATGAGCTGTACATACTCATCTATGTGTTTGTGTTGTGAGTATCCAAAGCCATCCCGCAAACCATCTGGGATTTCATTATGCTTCTTACACATGTGTGGATGGTTGAGGTTCAGGGAACCCAGTCTGAGAGTGGATGTGAATTTCTGATTCAGGCCGTGGCATTTGGGCAGCTCTGCTTTTTACTATAGGTTGGTTGCGTAAATTCTATTCTACATATTGCTTATCCTCTCTTAGAGAACAGTCTCATGGCAGTGCCGAGAGCAGAAAGTGAAAACACACAAGGTCTTCTAAGGCATCCTTCCATTGGCCAAAAGAAGTCAGAGGGCCAAGGCAAAAGTCAAGGAATTGAGATGTCTTCTTATCTCACAATGAGACCACAGCAAAGGTGTAGATACAGTGAGCGAGTGAGGACTGGGGCTGATAATTCAACCCACCCTAGTGACAAAAGAGATTTGAACTCCAGCAATCTGCTTCCATGATCCTTGTTCTTAAGTGCAATGCTACACTCTTGTTTCCTCTCAAGAGATGCTTCTGTTTTTCTCTTCATGGAGAGAAATATTTTAAGGAGCCTCTTTTGAGGGATGAGAGATAAAAATTTAGGCGTCCTCTCAACACTTGAGATTTAAGCTGAAATAGGAATTCTACATGCAGAGTAAGGCAAATAGTACACGTGAACATATCACAAAATAATTTAGGCAAAAGATAGTGATTGTGTCTATAACTATAGTCATATCCATGTATAAACACGCAATATATGTATTTATGTATGTTTGCATTGAATATCCCAGCAGGTCTGGAGGCCTTCCATTGTACTTCTTACACTAACAACCGAATATTGGGAAATCATTCTTATTTCTATAAATACTTTTTCAAATGGAACCAGACTGCAAGTTTAAAATTGTATTTGTCCATTTTACTGATGCATTTATTTTAAAAGGTTCGATATGTCTTAAATCAGAACAATTTTGAATGCAGAATGATGCTTATCACTTTATTTTCATATGCTGCTTTCTTTGTGTATCAGATCTAAGAACTCATCAAAAAGTAGCTGGGCTCTGCTGGATTTTATCTCATAGTTATTGTGATGTGGCTACACTGGGCAATCTCTCCTTATCAAACTATGATTGCCATCGAAATAGCTAAGTGGATGAAATACAATTGCTAAAGAATAATGAAATGAAATGAACCCCCAAAGCTATCTGTGCAGTATAAATCACAAAGTTGCAGTGATCTGAAAACAGAATTTAAGGATGTGTGCAATCCAGAAAAAGCTAATTGATGCTTAATTTTTGCATCACATCTGGTAAGGATGTAATTAAGGGCTTCACAAGATGGAAACATTAAACATTTTGCATAGAAAGATAAAAAATGAGAAGATCACTGTTAGAATAAAAGCAGCTTCCTTGGTAAAATGAAATAATGTCTCCCAAACTAAAGAGCATTGGTATTTTCTGTGTTTATCATTTACTTTGTTTTTTTTTATTAGAAAGGAGGTCCAAGTGTTACTAAACTAAAAGGGAAGAATAGAATGTACCAAAGCGCCATAGAAAAAAAAGTGAGTTTATTAAGATGTAAAAAAACAATAGACCTTGGTGCAGATGTGTTGAAAAGGGAACATACATACATTATTGGTGGGACTGTAAATTAGTACAACCTCTATGGAAAACAGTATAGAGATTTCTCAAAGAACTAAAAGTAGACCTACCATTCCATACAGAACTCCCACTACTGGGTATCTACCCAAAGGAGAAGTCGTTTTATTAAAAAATACCTACACCCAAATGTTTATTGCAGCACAATTCACAATTGCAAAGTTGTGGAGTCAACCTAAGCATCCATCAACTGATGAGTGAATAAAGAATATGTGGTATGTATACACCATGGAGTACTACTGCAAAAAAGAATGAAATAATGTCTTTTGCAGCAACTTGGATGGGACTGGAGACTAGCCTAAGTGAAGTATCTCAGGAATGGAAAAACAAATACCACATGCTCTCACCTGTAAGTGGAAGCTAAACAATGGGTATATATGGTCATAAAGTGGTACAATGGGCATTGAAAACTAAGAAGTGGGGAGGGTGGGAGGGTAGATGAGGGATAAACATCCACCTATCGGGTATAATGTACACTATTCTGGTGACAGGTCCAATAAAAGCCCCAACTTCAGCATTGTACAATTCATCCATGTAACAACAACAACAACAACAGAACACTCATAACCCCTAAATCTACTAAAATAAAAAAAGACAGACAGAAAGAAAAAATGGGCTTGATATACTAGGTCAAAACCTGCCCAATCTTCACAAGAAAATTAACCTGGGTAGATGCCTGGGGTATTGCATAAAACATTGTATATAACTTATTCTCAAAACTTTCAGTCCCACAAATTCAAGAAGCTAGAGTGAAGTGACAGCTTCTGTTTAGTGCTACAGAAACTCAATAGCCAGCGGTCCAAAAATTTCAGTGGCTGTTAATTCTTGGACATCTGATCATTTCCAATTTGTACTGCAGGTGCAGGGAGGTTGGAGGGAGAAATTAAGCAGTTGATGATGGGCTAGGAGTTTCACCTAAGTTACACAAGGCTTCTATTACAAGAAGGCTAACCAGGGGCTAGGACGAACAATTGGGGGAAAGATCTGCTTCTTTTTAGCAACAGACCAGAGGTTTTGTAAACAAAGGAATCTATAGTGTCTGTGGTCAGAGAACAAGCCATATGTTTAAAAAAACTGTTCTGTTAATAACATGGAGCAAATCAAGTTTCCAGAAATTCAAGAAAAGTAGAAATGAAAGGCTGGGTCTTGGTGGTCTGAGCAGAAATGGGTGTAGAATGCAAAAATTTGGAAAAAACGGATTGATGGGGTTGCTGATGAAAAGATAAGCATGCCCCTAAAAATGACACAATGTCTGCTCTCCAGAGACCTCAGTGAGCTCCTGTAATGTGTGAGGCTCATGTTCGAGGTGGGTAAGAGTCTGAAGGATTGTGAGCAGTTGGTTAAGGAGAGGGGAGGGACCAGCACGCTCTAACACAGAAGAAAGGGTCCCATTCAACAATATTTTCTGTCTCACACCTCAGAAGATCTCTATTTTAGATCAGATAACCCAAGCAAGTTCCATAGAGCAAATCGTAATGCGTATTACATTTTAAAAAAGGCTTTTATGGTTAAACAGTATTGTGAAACACTGGGTGTTTAACCTTGTATAAAGGTTAAAAAGGATTTCTTTAATGTCTTTCTTTAATGTCTACCATGATAGAACCCTATCTGTCTAAACCTATTGTCTTAGTAACTTCAAGAGGAGCATGCAGACCAAGTACATATGTGTGTTGGCACATGCAACTCATATTTTTGCAAAGAAAAAAGATGCCCTTATTGAGTTCCAGCCAAGCCACTATATTGCTCTAATTCAAGAAAGACATCCAGAGGCCTGGACCTTATGGTTTCATTTAGCAAGGCAACCGTTATAGGCACGATCTCTGTAGTACATAAGGGGTCTTTCTACAAAGAAATAACTGTGGTCTACTTGCTAAGCTTCTGTCCGATTAGACCCATATTGGTTCCTTGAAAACTCTTGAGGTTTCTCATAATTTGGCATTGCTGTTCTTACTGCTCAGTTCAGGGGGCCGTTGCCAGTTCATGTTGAAGTGGTATAAGCCCACCAACCACTCACATGCCAAAGCTACTATGAATAGTGAATTCCTTTCAATGCATCATTTATTCTCTGGAAACAATTTGTAAATGAATAAAATGAACATTGCAAGTCATAATAAAATTACAGAAACTATTTTAAAATTGAGATACAAATTCAGGTAGGTGAATGCTTTTTCTTGTCAACCACATTAAACTGAACTAAGCTTAGTAGATTTATGGAGTGAATTTTATCTCTTTCTCTTTGTAAAGTTCATGTCTTGATTATGAATAAAGGAGAAAAAAATATTGCTTAGATAACGACTCCTATGACTCTATTCTGTGACCACACATTGGTTGTAAGGAGAGCACTTCTGTGGAAGACAAAGATTTGAAGTAAGGAACATATGTGTCGCTCATAAGGGGTTTGTTGCCACGAATACTTTCCAACTCTCATCCCGTGGCCCATGGGGTTCAAATCTGCATCAAGTCCATTTATCCTCTCCAATCTCCATGGTACTATCAAAAGATAAACCCTTACTATTATTGCATACCAATTCCCAGTTTAAGAAAAGCAAGAGAGATTGAAGGGAAACTTTGTCTCTTCCACAGTAAGTAGAAGAGTCACTCAAGTTGCATAATTATAATTCCAGAACTTGGTGTCCTGTGCCGAAGGATACTCAGTCTGTTTTCCCACCCGAGGTTTCTGCTGCCCACAGCTCTACCTCATGGCCTGGGTTAGACTCACTCTGGTAGAAACAGAGCGACTGTGGAGGAAGGGCAGTAAAATGACACTGGTTGCTTGTGCATTTTCTAGGTATTCTGCAAGCATATATATATATATATAATACATAATAAATATATAATATATAATATATATTATATATACATATATTATATACATATTATATAATATATATTATATATACATATATTATATACATATTATATGTATATTATATAGGTGGCATCTCACTTAACCCTCACAAGAGTAGTGCATGCTAATTATCACTGTACCAATCATGTAGAAGAATAAATTCAAGGCTCTAGTGCTAGTTTATGATGCATAAGACAGATCTTGCCTGGATTCATGACTCATTATCTTATTATAATAGTTGTTTGACTTAGAACAAATTAACTGCTCTAAGCCTCAGTTTCCTCATCATTCAAATAATGAAAACAATATCTTACATGTAGATATACTAATACTAATAATTATTAAGGCTGTCATCAAAACACTGTTTTAATAATATACTAATGATATTACTTATTAATGGCCCACCAAATAATTAACTAGATATTTAATTAGAATGAATATGTTAATATTAACATATTACTAGTATATTAATATAACATCAATAATGTCAATTATTGATAATACATTAATATTAATATTAAATAGTAGATAAGATTTCAATGACAAATCCATTTTTCCTAAACTCCATAATATTGCCTCCCATGGAAAAGCGGGGAGGAAGAAATTTGTATTAATTACATACTGCTACATAATGATCCCAATAGTTAGTAGCTTTAAACTACTAATAAATAATAATAATTTATTATCTTTCAGTTTCTAAGGAAATGGCTTGGCTAAGAGGTTCTAGCTTGGGGGGCTCTAATGGAGTTGCAGTCAGATTTTGGGGCCACAGTCATCTGTAGGACTGACACAGATTGAAAGGTTTGAACAGTCACTCACGTGAATACCACTTTAGAATTCACGCGACTGACAAGGCGGCGCTGGCCGCCGTCAGGAAGCCTGCATTCCTCTTCAACTGAGACTGTCTCCAGGGCTGCTTCAGTGTCCCAGTGGCATGGAGGGTGCCTTCCTCTAGAGTAAGAGATCCAAAAAGACCAACCAGAAGCAACAAAACCTTTTATAATCTGGCCTCAGATGTGACATATCATCACTTCCACAATATGCCGCTGACCTGTCAGTTAGCCTTGATTCAACATGGGAAGGGACTGTCTTGAGGTCATGAATACAAGGAGGTGGAAACCATTGGGGCCATCGTTGAGGCTGGCTACTACAAAACACAATGCTTAACTAAGCAAGGAAATCTATAAAACTATTCAATTCAGTTCATCAGAGTGTCTATTATGTGCTAACATTCAGGGATATGAAGATGGTGAGACAAAACCATAATCATGGGAGAAATCCTAATAAAGTAGAGGAGTTAATACACCCAAACATTACTTGGAATCGGACACACTTGTATGTGATGACATTCAAGCAACATATATAGACAGAGCTCTTGGAGCAAAAAGGGGAAAGAGATGACTGACTAGGGTAATGGATAAGGCAAAGACAGCTTTGGGATTTGATCTCGGCCTCAAGAAATGAAGACATACTTGGCTGTTGGGGATGGGATTTGGGTTTGAGCAAAGGCACAAATGGAAAATATGCCATGTGTTTAAATAACAGTAAATAATTGGGCATGACTGACTAAGTGGGGAAGATGAGATCCAATTTAATTTTACAGGACACAGGTAAGTTTCTATGTCATAGACTCACTGAATTTTATGTTCCAAAGGGCTGGATAGATCATAATTCAAATCCTACTATTTCAATTGAGGAGCTTGAAGACCAGTGGCTTAATTATTACTCAAGGTCATCTGCAGAGGGTGGGTAGTAGAAACACAACACAGCTCACTACACATCCTGGCCTCCTCTTGTTTATATCAGACCATGAAACTGGTGATGAGAAGAATGATTGACTCCAGATGATCATTAGTCATCAATCACTGGCCATGTTTTTAGTGAGACAAATTTGGGAAATGGCCCAACAGAAATATATTTTTAATGATGTTAATTTCTTGTTTTAAACATGCATCTTATTCGGACTCTCCAGTGATGAAAATGAGTCAATGCTGCTTGGTAAATCAAGTACTTGGCCCCTCCAAACCTTTATTTTCTAGAAAGAGCAACGGCCCTGTTTTAAGAATATATCTTTCTCTGCTATGCTCATTCCATCTTCTTGTTTCCCCTTCTTGGTTAACATAAAAACAGAAAACACTGGAAAGACACAGTTCCCAATTCCTTTTATTAGGAACAACTAAAGCCAAGGCAGCATCCTTCCCTTAGGCATTTTGAGCTGATTTACTGCAGAATTCCACTGGACTAAACTGGAATATTTGAATCTGCTTCCCACACTCCTATGCACATAGAACATTTCCATATATAACAATTGCCATGTGTGTTAAACAGGGGTGGGAGGAGTTTTAAACCTTAAGAGTTAATTAAGTACAGTTCAGAGCTGAAATGAAGAAAGAAATCAAAGTGTGGTGTACATTGGCCACCATGCTCACAGGCTAAACAATTCACAATTAGTGTGCATGTGATTTTGGACATTATTCTCATTTGACGGATCTATTTTCAGCCATCAATTATAGTCATTAACAATGATGAATGCTGGAAATAGTTGTACTACATTACAGAGCTAATTTGAAGCAACTGCACCTCACTTTCTTCTGTACATTTCAGATTACTGTAGGGTTCCATGTTAATGGTGTCTAAGGAGCTGTGCAAGAGGGAGACATTTTTTATTGTTTTAACTTGTCATATAGTCCATGTATTTTATTTATCATATTTTGTCAAAAAAAATCAGAGGAAGAGGATAGGTAACAAAAGTCACTATCTTCCTACTATTAGAATTGATGGCTATAGTTATACCTTGTATGGCCTTATAAGAGGTCCTGGAAATTTAAGTGATGTTCGATGTTATGGAAAAGTTATCAATATTGGTGCACATAAGAATCATCTGGGTAACTTGTTGAAAATCCAGATTCCAGGCTCCACATTCAGAGACTTGATTTAGAAGGTGTCATTTGGCTGTTTGCCCTCAACTCTATTCCCTGTTCTGCTGTTATCATACGGACCCACATGCCCCTGGCTACCCTGGTCCTGTACCTTCCTGTAACAGGGAATTAATTACTGACAGGAGATTGGCAATTTAAGAAAGAGAAATGCTTGAAGCATTTCTTCACCTCTCCTCTTTCTGTTCCATGGGCACCTCTGGCATTAGTTGTGCATCTTCTGAAGTTCCAACCCATACAGGACAGTCTATCATCCCTCTGTGGTTTCAGATCCTGTCTGATAACCATGACTTTTGGACTGGTGACAGCAATGCCACCTGTGTTCCCTACATTCCAGGGCTGCTAATGGCTTTCTGTTCTTGCCAACATTTGGGTTGCCTCACTGTCTCCTATTTGGCTGTCTCCTTTAGCACTAATGGGAGGACCTGGGCAGCACATCATAGCATCCAAGAAGAGGATCAGACCCTGGGATGTGCCACCCAAGAGCAAGCCTCCCTCTCTCATCTTTAGCTTGGTGCACCTTCAGATGCCCCCCCACACACACAAACACATGCACACGCACACACACACACACCACGAGGACTGCCAAGAAATTGAAAATGCAATCCTCACATATTATTTGGCCACTGCATCAATATTCTCAGTATTGGAACTTTTTTTCCATTTTAAACCACTGGATAAAATCAAATCATGCAGCTCCAACACAGAACATATGTAGGTAGAAATAATCTGGGTTCTCAGCTCTAGTCTCAGTCTAAGTCTAAGGCTTAGATATTAAGTCTGACAAACCCCTGAGATAGCGGTGTGACATTTAGATAACATTTTCTGTGAGAGTTTGCTAAACAACACAAACACATCAGCACATGAAATCAGGAGTTAGGGATAGGTCACCTGGAGCTGGATTTTATTTTTCTTTAGCAAGACTGCTTCCAGGATAAAGGCCTGGGACTCTCAACTGGTTTAGCTATTCAGCTCCTATTGCTCCAAGGCAGAGTCTGAGCAATGACTCAGGCACAACAGCCAGGGCTGTTCACGGGGTCCTGAGGCCAGGAGAGAGAAGAGGAAATCTTGGGCATGGTCCAATTAATGTCAAGGAAGAAGAGAAGAACAAATTGTGAGTGTGGAAGGTCAGAGAGGAAATACACAAAGATGGCCTCAGAGCTGGGCAGGCACTAAAAACAAAGGAAAGACAAACAGCAAAAAACAAATGGAGATGGAGGCAGAGCTGGTGCAGATCACCTTTGGAGCAGGACAGACATTCTGCATACAACCCTCTGAAAGGTGGGTCAAGTCAGGGGAGGGGCATGTGAGCACAGGCTCCTCCCTCCAGACACTGCACTAACTCTCCAGGCATTCTGGGTTCCCCATGCAGTTCATATAAGCAAGTACATCTCTTTGGCTAAGGCAGGGAAAGTTCCTTTAGTTACAACTGTCAGAAGAACCAATCCCAACAACAGCCTAACAGACTCAGGATTGACCCCTTCCTGCGTATAACTTTGGTCAAAGCACATAACACAGCTCAGCCTCATAGTCCTTCCTTGCAAAGGGGGTCTAGATGACTTATAGTTATCAGGACCCAGGAAAGAACACCCACAGGGAAGCTCTGGGAGAACACCCACAGGGAAGCTCTGGGATCACTGCCATTGAAATCCTAGAAGAAAATGTTGGACAAACCCTTAGACATTGGTCTAGGGAAAGAATTTATGAAGACAACCCCACAGGCAATCACAGCAACAGCAAAAATAAAGGGGAGCTGATCAAATTAAAAAGTTTCTGCACAGCTAAGGAAACTATCACGAGAGCAAACAGACAACCTACAGAATGGGAGAAAATATTTGTATGCTACACATCTGATAAAGGGCTGATAATCAGAATCTATATAGAGCTCAGGAAAATCAGCAAGAAAAAATCAAACAACCCCATTAAAAAGTGGGCAAAGGACATGAACAAAACTTCTCAAAAGAAGACAGACTAATGGCCAACAAACATATGAAAAAATGCTCAACATCTCTAATCATCAGGGAAATGCAAATGAAAACCACAATGAGATATCATTTAATTCTAGTGAGAATGGCTTCTATCAAGAAGTTCCCAAACAATAAATGTAGGGACAGATGCAAGGAGATAGGAACACTCATACACTGCTGGTGGGACTGCAAACTAGTACAACCTCTGTGGAAAGCAATGTGGAGATACCTCAAAGAGCTACAAAAGCAGAACTACCCTTTGATCCAGCAATTCCATTATTGGGCATCTGCCCAAAGGAACAAAAGACATTCCATAAAAAAGATATCTGTACTAGAGTGTTTATAGCAGCACAATTCACAATTACAAAGATGTGGAAACAATACAAGTGCCTATCAATACATGAGTGGATTAATAAAATGTGATATATGTATATCATAGAGTACTACTCAGCCACAAAAAAAAACACCAATGGTGATCTAGCACCTCTTGCATTATCCTGGATAGAGCTGGAGCCCATGCTACTAAGTGAAATATCCCAAGAATGGAAAAACAAGCACTACATGTACTCATCATCAAATAGGTATTAACTGATCAACACTTATGTGGCACATATAGTAGTAACACTCACTGGGTGTCGGGCAGGTGCAGGGGACAGGAAGGGATGGGTATATTAATACCTAATGGGTGAGGTATGCACCATCTGGGGGATGGACATACTTGAAGCCCCAACTCAGATGGGGCAAAGGCAATATATGTAACCTAAACATTTGTGCCCCTGTAATATGCTGAAATTAAAAAAAAAATACAGGGTATTATAATTTTTAATGGCATGATTATAGACCTTGGTTTAGTAGCATCTAATGTCTTCATACTTCAATTTCCATTATGAATTCATATTGGTCCTTTTTAGTCCATTATCTGTTGCTTACAACCAAATTCCTAAAACTGTTTTTTATAAAGAAAGGGAATGTATTTCTTATGGTTATAGAACCTGGAAAGTCCCAAGTTGAGTGGCCACATCTGGTGAAGACATTTTTATTGGTGGGGAGACTCTGCAGAGTCTCAAGGGGGCACAGGGCATCACATGGTGAGGGGGTCGAGTATGTTTGCTTAGGGCTCTGTTCCTTTTCTTATAAAGCCACCAGCTCCATTCCCATGATCACCTCTTAATCCATGAATGGATTAATCAATTCATGAGGGCAGAGCCCTCATGAACCAATCACTTCTTAAAAGCCCCCCATATTAATACTGCCACATGGAGGATTAAGTTTCAACATGAGTTTTAGAGGGAATATTTACACCACAGCACTACCACAAAATACGAATACTCGTCTTTAAATATAGTCAAACAGCCTAATTAGACTACATAGCCCAATAAAGGTCCTTCCGTGAAAAGAAAAGAAGTCCTATTTTACTATCACACTGCAAATATTCTAAGACAGAAATCAACTTTTAAAGTGTGTATATATACTTACATATTTATAACACAGATGATAATCACCTTAATTTGCACAGTGCTTTATGGTTTGCAAAGAGTTTGATATACCTTTTCTCATTTGATGCATGCTATTTTATTTCCTTTTCATTATACCACTTTTAAGTTGGGAAAACAGAGGTTTAAAGAAACCGTATCCAATAACAACCAATATAGGCCCAGATTTTCTGACCCCAGATTCACTGTTTTCTTTCATTCTGCAAGCCCACACACAATAGAAGGACCCTCTCAGGTCAATGAGCAGAAGCGCCCCTTTTGCAGTCTTCATTCACAGTTCTGGATACTTCCTCTCCTCTTCTGTGTCATTTCAGGCTTTCTTATTCTCTTCTGACAAATGGCTTCACCCATGTGTATATGAATGGATCGTATTAGGACAAAGATAAAATCCTAGTCATAAGACTTTATGTGTTAACACCAGTCTGCATAGTTCAAAGGCTTTATGGCATATTGGAGTCTTCCTGGCATGTGTCAACTCAGAGATTTAAGGGGCTTTCATTTATCCTGTGTAAGCAGGCCCACTTCGAAATTTTGTATGTTGCTCTTGCCTCCGTTTGCTCTATATCCACGTGGGTTTCCGATGATTTGGGAAAGGTTTTCACTTGGAATATGGATGCATAAAGAAGAAACAGTCTCTAGCATCATCTCTACCCACAGTGTCCACTGTGGTAATGGGTCCCCTAATCCTTGGATGGCTGCCCACTACCCTCCATCTCATGAGCATACAAAGTCCTTAATCATCTGGCACTTTTCATCAATCCCCTTGAATCCATCCTACATTACATTCATATACACCTGCCTGTGGATTTGGGAACGTCCCGTGCTTTTGCCTTGCTGCTGTGCATATGCTGTTCTGAATCTGGGAAGTCTTTTTCCTCATCCTTCTTTCAAAAATTTTGCCTTCGATAATCCTTCAAGATTCAACTCCTGATTACATCATCTCCTCTAGGTTGAATGAGTCCCCTCTCTTCTGTATGCTCACATTGCCCCTGTATAGACAGCTTGGCCATAACGCTCATCTTGCAATTTTTTCTTCATTGACTCACATGCACTGCCCACGTCCCTCACCCCAAGGAACTGGGAGTCTGACTGTGCAGAGCTCTTTTTCTGTGTCTCTGGCTCTCCACAAATGCTTTGTGCACAAATGGAAGACAGAAGAATGAGTGAATAAATTCACTGAATGCAGAATCCAATTTAAAGAGGATCAAAGATGAGCTCTCCAGAATTTGGGCCTTTGAAAAGAGAAACCAACTGGAGTACACTGGAGATCTTTAGAACAGTTTTGAGGTCACAGGGGTGGGGCCAAGAGATTATAGCTGTGTTAAATATAATTTATGATTTCTACAGCTTGTCTGAATGATGTTGGGGTTTGTTTTATTCTGTTCTTAAATCTATGTTTTCATTTTCAGTAAATGATTGTACTTAGCTTGTGGCTGGGGGCTAACTAAAACATGAACTAGTAGAACACCACAGAATGGGCTGCATCTCTGACAAGTTGCTGCAGTGGATATTTTGGGAGAGGAGAGGAGGAAAACATCTTACAGCTAAAGGAAATAGTAACATTTGAGTATAGGATGGGAGTAAACTGCTAAGAAGTATCTTTCAGTAGCAGAAGCTAAACTCTAGGAATCCTTTTGAGGAAAAGTAATACCCTTTCCCTTTAAATATGCTTCCACTCTGACCCCAAGTTCAACTTCAATTGTTCTTTTTCTTTTTATAATAAGATAAATACCAGAATAATCCATTCCACTCAAATACTGACTTGGGCAAAAGAAAAAATTTTTTTATTGAATAATCATTACAAATAATTGAAAAGAATGGGTTTCAAATAACAAGCAGGTGAAAACATCAGCTTCTTAAAATAATGCTCATTCTTCTCTAAAACAAATTATGGTACCTATAAATCATTGAAAGGCTGCTGCTTATAGGAATAATTCTGAACTTAAAATGTGTCCTGAGATTAAAGCATATAATCCAGTCATTCATTCTCGCTATTCATTCAGTAGATATTTAAGTGCCTACTGTATGCTAACCACGTTTTCAACAAAAGCATACTGAAAACAGGTAATATATTACCACTAATGCTCAACAACTTAAAGTATAATTATGAAAACCAGAAAACACATTTTTGATGGCCCTTTGGATTGTACCCAATGAACCCAATGTAACAGTGGGAACATTGTGGTATAGGACAGTAATGAACACCTGTGAAAATATTTTAGCTGCTGCTGGTGGAATTGCAAACTCGTCCACCAAACTGATCTTAATTCTGACATTTGTTCATGGCTTTACATTGGCAGAAATCTAATTTTCTCCCCCTCAAGAGCAAATGTCAGCATATTCGTCACCTTGTACCTTTGAATGGAAGTAGAGTGGAATTTGATGATTTTGAGGGGAGAAAGTGATGCTTCTGGCACACAGGAGAGCTAAGTTTAAGTTTGGCTATCCAAGTTTCTTCTACTTTAATACAGACTGTAAACACTTATAACCAAAAGGAAACCAAAGCAATGTGAAATGATCCCAATTGTCCTGACCTAAGTGCTGCTCATATTTACTTTTTAATGGACAAATGAAAAATAGATACATTTATGGCATACAGTGTGATATTTTGAGATATGTGTGTGTGTGTATATATATATATATAAACACACATGCACACATATTGTGGAATGATTAAATCAAGCTAATGAACCCCATTCATCATTTTATATCCTTATTATTTTTGTGATGAGAACATTTAAAATCTACTCTCAGCAATTTTCAACTATATAACACATTATTATTAACTATAGTCATCATGCTGTACAATAGATCTCCAGAACTTATTCCTCCTGTCTCACTGAAACATTGTGTTTCCAGACCCCCTCTGGTGATATACAAAGGCCTCAAAGGCCATTGTCCTAGCCTGGCATTAATGTGATAATTGAGATGGACCACCCAGCTGGAATCCTTCTGAGAAGATCCCAGAAGCCATATATCCTGGGCTCAGCAACTCTGTCAATCATTCAGGCAGATGAACTTGCTCCACTCCTGTGAAGACGCACATTTCAGAGCCATGTCTATACCACACTGCTTTATGCAAAATGTTAGTGTAGCCTTGGCAGCCAATAAGAATGAAAGGTAGTCAATGCATCCACAAGTCTGTTGTTAAGAGTTTATTATGTGCTGATCACTTTCCTGAATGATTGATTCCATTTATAAATTCCGTAGACACTGACCGCCCCCCCCCCAACATCTCTGTAAGAAAAAAGAGAAAGGCAATGAACAAGGAAAGTAATACTAATCTTCTCTTAAAGGTATAGATATAAAGATAGCATTTTTTTCTTTTTCTATTGCAGCTGATAATGCTACCAAACACACCTGACCAGTTCTTAAGGTAGGTTTTGAAGAAACTTCTTGCAATTTTCATCTTATTTACTATGAAGGCTAGGATTATGCAGAATATTTTGTTTCTTTAATAGGAAAAGGTATCTGAAGCATTTAATGATCCCCTTATCTAAAGACTATCCTCAATACAATAATGTCACTTAAAATTTATTGAAAAGACACAAACTCTCTTTTTGAATTAGGTATAAATCATGGATGTCCTTATTCTGAAAAATTAGTCTGAGGTCAAGGGACACTCTCTGAAATACTATTGTTGTTGTTCTTATATTTGAAGAGTTTTGTTATAACTCCAATAACTGCCCAATGAAGGTTATATCTGTGAGGAAGATGGTAACTTTTGAAAATAGTTTCTAAAGAAGAAAAGCACTTGTAAGAAACATCCATCCAAAGGAAAAGTTATACTATTTTTAAGGTAACTAATTCACCACTTATCATAATTATAGGTATCTGTTGCTAGGAACCAGCCAACCCAAAACTCAGTGGCTTAAAACACCATTTTATTTTCTCTGCAATTGTATGGGTTGACAAAGCTCAGTGTGTGTCTCAATGTAAATGAGCTGGCAGTTGCCTAGGAGCTCAGCTTGGGCCTTTGACCAGAGTGTCCATGTTTGGCTTTTCCATGTGGCTTGAGATTTTCATAGTATGGGTCTACATTGTGGAAGAGAGTGTTCCAAGAGCAAGCATTCCAACACAGAAGGCAGAAGCTTCTAGCCTGCCTAAAGTCTAGACTTACACTAGCAGAGCAGTCACAGGATCCTTCCAAATTTAAGAGAAAGGGACTCCACCTTTCAGTGTGGGTCATGATCAAGGACTTGTGCACATCTGTAATTTCTCAAAATCATCATTCTTATGTTTTTCTCAGTTTACTTTGGCCTGGTGAGAACATTTTCAAAGATTGGTACTTGTCAATGGGCCATTGTTAGGAAATCACAGGTGGTCTAACTAACCTCAAAAGTCATCACTTCCAACTCATACATTTATTCTTTTCTTAAAACAAGAAAAAATGCAACAGTTACCTACCTCCTTATACTTATTTGGTATCAACTATTCAGAGAGAAATTTATTTTAAGAACACTATTCATCACTTACTTAACAAACATGTATTAAGTGTCTATTCCAGGCATGGTTGAGCAGTGGATGTAGTAAATTAAGACCACACAGAAGCCCTGGCCATGAAGAGCTTGTGTGAGTAGCTAAGTCTTTCCTTCAAAGGAAAATTGCAATGGACAGCTTCTCTTGATGGGTGGGGGCAGAAACACTCTCTGGATCCATACTTGCTCCCAAAGGTATTATAGCAATCGTTGACTTCCTCATGCAAGGCTACATTGGTGTACAGCTCTTTTTACAGGCCGCTCAGCAAAGTACGAGTGTATCTGGCATTGCTATGTCATGAACAGGCTGTGGTATCTATGCAGTGAACCTGTCAGATTGGGCATGCAAAGATGAAGGAAAAATACTTTTATTTCCTCTCTTGTAAGTACACAATTTTCATTCAAGCTGATATTTCCCTCCCTATTCTAAAAAACTACTGAATTGTCCCACAGACCTCTACAATAGCGTAGAACATTTTCTAATGAAACTTATTCAGGCAAGTTAAAATAGCCATATCTTAAAATGACACTATACATTACTGATAACTCACAAATTTATTATATTGAGAAAAATAAACAAATACACATACATACTCTTAAGATATGTGATTTATCTATGGGCTCAATGATGAGTCAATTTCACAGATGAATCAATACTACCAAATGCCCAGCTTGGTAAAAGCAAATTATACAATTGATCAGGAAGCTGTACAGTTAATTCAAGTCCACCACTGACAGCTGAGCTTATCAGTGAGCCCACCATAGCCACCAATTGCTTGGCAATTAATTGGATCTCTCTGTGTCGATCCAATTACAACATTAAGAAATAACCAGACCAACCATTTTACAGTCTGGTTACTCCAGTTGTCTTAATGACTGAATTGGATTGGGCTGCCCAGTGACCCCATCAATGGCTTCACAATTGGCCTGCAAATGATCAGGACAGCCAGTCATCCGGGGCCAGTATAATTTCACTAATAAAGTGGAGCTGTCTACTCATATGCTGCAGAAGCACTAACAGGATTGTTTTCACTGTAAGGCATGGCCCCATCTGACACAAGGACATTTTCTGACAATTACACAGCCATATGTATATCTGACCAGCCAGCCCATAGCTTGGAATAACTCTACCGCCTCCAGTATGGAAGCTGCAGTGTGACTGAAGACACAAATCCGATTAAGTAAATTGCAGTTGCAAACCAAGCATGTTGATAAATAGTTGGAAATTTTATGAACGTTGTGATGAATGCTATTTAATGTAAATCTCTTTTTTTTCCTGCTTTCAAAAGAAATAAATGACCATTTTCTTCCTTGGCTGACATGTTTGATCAAAGAATGGAATGAAAACATTGGAGAAGTAGTGCTTTTAAAAGCAATCTAGTCATTCTCGGACTATAAAACCGAAATTACAACCCCAGATTTTTCTGGCAGATGTGTCTGTTGAATGCAGCTCTTTTCTACTCAGCAGATATGGGTCTTGTTTTGCAAATATGATTTGTTTCACATAGACAGCTACACACAAACACACACACGTGTGCATGTGCGCACACACACCATGAAGAGTTCACCTGCTGCTATCTTACATTTTCAACTCTCCTTTTAACCAGCTCTATTTGAAAGGTGCAGATTTTAAAGCAGTCATTAGAAATAGTTTATAGTTCACTTTTTCTTTATCATTAGCAATACTCTCTCAAATATTTATCCGTGCTATTTCTAAATAAAATACACAGGCAAATATTTAGGAGGCATTTGTGAGTATATTTAGAAGAGACGCTAATATCAGTGGGCTGTAAGCCATTCTCTCCTACAATAGATTTTTAACTCAGTAGTTTATTTGTAGGCATTGTAGTGGAAATCAACATGCTGGTTGGTACGTGGCCTGTAAGAACATCAGCAATCAGCAGAGTCCTGTTTAATGAGCATCATAGAACACGGGGAAATCAGTATAATTCAGCATGTAAATTGTCACTGAAGCAGATACTCCACTTCTTCCTCCCTTGTCTGCTGTATCTCCTGTACTGTTTCCTACTTTGTAGCCCTTTCCTAATCTCTAAAATCTCCTTCTCTCCTCCCAATAAAAGGCCAGATGGAACATTCCATGCGCTATTGATGGGTAATTCCAAATACACACACACACACACACACACACACACACACACACACACACACACACGGCTGCTCTAACTATACAAATAGTAAATGGGGATCAACTTAGTGAAATTAAATTTATTTCAACAATGTTATCTATTCCCTTATATGCAAAAGTCAGAAGTCCCATTTTTTACTTTCAAACAGTTCTTCTGTTACATTAAAAGATAACACTAATTGCACATTAACTTTGGTTACTGCTGCACATACAATTTCTTGTTAGTAAACTTCGTTTATGACTTCAAACAAGGTACATTTTATCATAGCTATTCCATAAAGTATCCATGAAATTAATAAAGAAGAATTCAAAAGATTCCACAAAAAAGTGAGATTATGTGAAATTTTTCATTCTGTATCTAGCTTATTTAAATTAGCACAGTGTCCTTCAGTTTCATCCCTGTTGTAGCAAATAACAGGATCTCCTTCCATTTTAAGGCTAAATAATATTCCATATACAGCACATTTTCTTTATCCATTCATCCACCAATAGACACTTAGGTTCTTTTCATATCCTGGCTATTGTGAATAATGCTACAATGGACATAGGAATCCAGCTATCTTTATGAGGTGGTGATTTTATTTACTTTGGGTATATCCCCAGAAGAAGGACTGCTGGATCACATGGTACCAAAGACCTGGTTTCTGAATTCTTGTTCCTACCATTACTAATTGCGTGATAACTTCACAACTTTGCCTGTATTGTCCAGTAAATAGTTGCTGAACATTGTACCAGCTGCTAGGAGTGTATAACTGAAAAAAGCCACAGTTCCTGACTTCTCAATGGTAGAAACAAACAAGTTGACAATTGCTATCATTAGAGTGTGGTCAGTGCTATGCAGAATCTATCTATTAGCACAGGGCACTGGCTCCCAGAGCATAAGTGATCCTAAAACTAGTCTTGGGGGTGGTGGAGCCAGAAAAAGCCACCAGAAGATGAGACAAAACATGCAATCTGAGTATCTGAGTCCTGAAGGATGAGCAGGGCTTCACCAAGGAATGAAGGAGGAGAGAGGAGACCCTGATTTGAAAATCCTTGAGGAAACAGAAAGCATACCTCTTTGGGGAAGAAGAAGTGGTTCCATAATTAATTATATTAGGTCCATCCATGAATACTATGAAAACTTATACACACACAAACAATACAGATGCAAAAATCCTCAATAAAATACTATCAAATCAAAATAAGCAACATGTCAAAAAGAAAATTCACCATGATGAAGTGGATTTCATCCTAGGCATGGAAGAATGGGTCAACATATGCAAATTAATAAACATGATTCACCTCATAAACAGAAGCAAAAACAAAGACCAGAGGATCATCTCAATAGATACAGGAAAAAAAAAACAAAAACTCAATTAAATCCAGCACTCTTTCATGATAGAAACTCTCAACAAAGCATAGAAGAAACATACTTCAAAATTATAAGTCTTACATGACAAACACACTGCCAACATCTTACTGAATGGGGAATGGTTGAAAGTATTCCCTCTAAGAAATAGAACAAAAAATAGGTTCTGATTGTTACTACTTCTATTAAACATAGTATTGGGGGGAGGGGAGCATGGGCAATATACATAATCTTAACATTTGTACCCCCATAATATGCTGAAATAAAAATAATAATAATCTTAAAAAAACAAAAACAAAAACAGTATTAGAAATCCTACCTAGAGAAATCAGGTAAGATATAGAAATAAAGGTATCCAAATCAAGAAAGAATAGGTCAGACTATTGCTTTTTGCTAAGGACATGATTTTCTGGAAAACTCTATAAAGATTCCACCATGCCAGGCCCAGTGGCTCATGCCTGTAATCCTAGCTCTCTGGGAGGCCGAGGCGGGCGGATTGCTCAAGGTCAGGAGTTTGAAACCAGCCTGAGCAAGAGCGAGACCCCGTCTCTATAAATAGAAAGAAATTAATTGGCCAACTAATATATACAAAAAATTAGCCAGGCATGGTGGCGAATGCCTGTAGTCTCAGCTACTTGGGAGGCTGAGGCAGGAGGATTGCTTGAGCCAGGAGTTTGAGGTTGCTGTGAGCTAGGCTGATGCCACGGCACTCACTCTAGCCTGGGCAACAAAGTGAGACTCTGTCTCAAAAAAAAAAAAAAAAAAAGATTCCACCAAAAAACTCCTAGGACTGACAAATTCAGCAAAGTCTCAGCTTACAAAATCAACGTACAAACATCTGAAAACATGAGTTTCAGGAGATAGTGCCACTTTTTACAACGTGCTACAGCAAAAATGTGCACTGAAAAACTAACTTTTTGGTAGGTACATCCAGGGGGGCTGATCAATTATGAGTCTATTATTTTTTAAATGAACCTCAGAACAATGTTCTAAGAGAGGAAGAGAAGGACACTCCAAATAAACACAGCTTATCTCTTTCGTTCTTATCCCTGAGTAATGAACTTTAAAAATTGGTTTGAAGAAAAAAAATTTTACTAGGAGTCTGTCTTTGCTTTGATTAAAAGAAAACTGAATACTTGACATATCCCCTCTTCAGCTGACTTTGTGGCTTTGTGTGTGGTGAGGATAACCAGATCAAACACCAACCAATAAAAGTTCTATAACAAGAAATGTTAATTGAGCCCACAACATGTGAGAAGAATCTTGGGAATTACAAAGGCTCAGCCTTTGCTTTCAAAGAATTTCCTAAGATTAGGTCATGAGCATTGTTGTCGTGTGAGTGGACAAGCAGGTATTGAATACACACTGCCAGGAAACATGGCAACTCATTTAAGCCACTGAATTAGACAAGTCCCTACCATCAGAGTTCATCAGTTTATTATGATTAGAGTTTTAAGGGCTTCTATCTGTTTTCACAAAATTCTCATGGTCTTTTACAAGTTTAAGTCCTCTCTCTTCAGAAAGCCCTTAAATGCGCTGCAGACCAGGATCCTGTCATATCCTTTCTTTGCTTCTGGACTTACCATCCTACTACCTAGCACAGACTGGAGCTAAGAGAAATCCTTCTGCTTGGTGTTGAACTGATCAGAGGGTAGACTGTCTACCAGAGTATCAGACATAAGTTTCTCTGTCAAATATCGGAAATGCAGAAGGAACATGGTGTTAAGTTATCAAGGTCTTCTTGATAATGTCTATCATTATATGTATCTACTTGCATCTAACGGTAGTTTAATGGCTGCAGATTTATTTCTATGGTTTTTAGATGATGAAAATGCAAATATTTTTGTTAAAATCAGAAATAAATGAGAGTTTGAAGCCTATACCATTGGTGGATAGGTTTTGTGTTTGCCAGAAGAATTCAGTTTCAATACGCTGGTTTGCATGAATTAATGAAAAAGTCTAGTTTCAGCGTAATCTAGGGGTTCAATGGATCTGACCCAGCATATAAAAGTTATTGCAGGCCATCTTTGGAGCACAGGCCACTTAAAGAAAACATTCTCTGCTAAGTAGAGTAAGAAGCTGAATTATCTACTATATAATTTACAATGAATCAATCCATTGATCTCCCTACCATGAACTCTTCCTATATTACTTTAATTAGTCCTATGAGCACAGTATCACTAGCCAAATAGGGTAATTACTGTTTTTCTAACATATACATATATTTTTACTATTATCTCCCATTTCTTGTCTACCCAGGAGAGACTGAGATTGAGATAAAAGGAGCTGCCTAATAACATCACATGATCACCAGCTATTGCATATAGGTCTGGAGTTCCACATCACTTTAGAATACATTTAAGAAGAGAATTATTGTTTTTCCATTAAAAAAAATTCTGTTGAAATATGCCACAAACTTTTAGCCTTGGGGCAAATTACCAAGTGAAAAAACCAATGGGTTATTTATCCTTTAAGCTTTAAGACACTTGAGAGAGGTGTCCATCCAATAAGTCATGCACATTTTCCCAAACTCTATCAAGCTCTCATTCTCACCTTGCTGCATTCTTGAGTGATAAAAACCTTCCCTCTCTCATATTCACATTTCTTAAGAACTGAGTCACTGCATACTTAGCTTCCATGTCCAGCACTTGAAACCAAATCCTTCTCATTTGAAAGGGATGAGGCATCCAGAGTGACTGATTTTGCATGTTGGCCTCTGTGATGAATTATTCCCAGATGCTAAGATGGATAAAGTGTTTCCCCTTGCCTCTAAAATACCTGTGTAAGCAGGTGGATTTCAACCAGATGGCTTCAAGCACTACATATTCTGCCATTGTTCTGGACATAATTAAAAGTTGGAAAAAGACCTTCCCACTGCCAAGGGCATAATCATCACACTTCATCTGATGAAACATTTAGTAAGCATAGACTGCGCGCAAGCACAAGCTTTTCATTTGTGGAGTTAGTCTACACTGTGAAAATATTTATGAAACACCTGTGATGGGTACTGGGCAAATCAGAGAGAATTTATGACCCAACTAAGTGCAGTATCATCAAAAACTGGTATAGGTCTTAATAATACAAGCTGCTATGATTCTGAGGAATGGAGTCCAGAGACAAACTGCTAGGAACAGAATTAGTAGTTGTCTTATTTGGGGTCCACCAGAAGCACAGCCTAAGAATACGAGTTCAAGTGGTTTATTTGGCAGAGGATTCCAGGAAGGACAGAAAACGTGCTGATGTGACACAGGGATGGAAGGCAGTCCATAAAGGGTGAATTATTAAGCCAGCCACGACAATGGGTCTCTAGAGTTTACTACTGCAGGCAAGCTCTGAGAAGTGGCGTAAAACAGATGCCTTGGAATTATGGCAGCCAAGGAGAAAGGAGAGGAGCTGGGGTATTTATACACTGGAGAGTCACTGGTTGAGGGAAAGGTTTGAAGGGGTCTTAATTCCTTGGCACTGGCAGCCTGCCCTGGACGGAGTAGCCTTCCGTTGGCTGGGAAGATTTCCACTGTTGTCACAAAAAGCCCAGGAACACAGAATTGAAGATACCGGTAGCTGAAAATTGGGTAGGAAATAGTGAAGTGTTCAGGGCCAAGGAATACAAACAGAGCATGGGTAACATCTCCTATAGTGAGATTATTTTTACCCTCTTATTGGTCCTTCCTCTCTTATCTTCCTTTTTATATCTCTGTCCTTCTTATCTAACTTGTTTAAGGGTATCAGGGTGGAGAGATTAACCTATTTTCTAATTATTATTGTTCCCTTGAGAAATTTCTTTCACATCTGGCAATATTACTACAAAATACTAAATTTCCACAAACAACATGAACATGGAAAGACAAAATCTTGTAATAAAAGTAACAGTATTTAAACCAACTTGTTTTTTTTGTTTTGTTTTGTTTTGTTTTTTTGAGACAGAGTCTCACTTTGTTGCCCAGACTACAGTGAGTGCCATGGCATCAGCCTAGCTCTCTGCAACCTCAAACTCCTGGGCTCAAGCAATCCTTCTGCCTCAGCCTCCCAAGTAGCTTGCATTACAAGCATGTGCCACCATGCCCGGCTAATTTTTTCTATATATTTTTAGTTGGCCAATAAATTTCTTTCTATTTTTTTTTTTTTTTTTTTTTTTAGTAGAGATGGGGTCTCGCACTTGCTCAGGCTGGTTTTGAACTCCTGACCTTGAGCGATCCACCTGCCTCGGCCTGCCAGAGTGCTAGGATCACAGGTGTGAGCCACCGCGCCCGACCGTAAACCAACTTGTTTTATACGACTGTTTAATACGTAGACTATTTAGTTTCTTCTCTCTATGCCCACATATCACATTGGCACTATCAAAACATATCAGAAGTTCAGGATATTTTAATACTCAAGGTTTCATAATGTATTCAATTCCATTCAGTTGGCATCTGACAAGGAACAAAACTTTCTTCAGTCCCTGCCTGCCTAGGTCAAGGGTTTCTTACGGGAAATTGATTGATTTGCAGACTTACCATGACTCTGGGGGCTGCCTTGTTTTGCCATTTACATGGGTACTTGTCATTTTAGAACAGTAAGATTATAAGAAACAAGTTTTCAGGTAAAGTAGTGGTTACACCAAAGTTTTAGAAACGTTCAGTTATGATTCTAGTTGGAGTCCTGTAAATTTGCTCTGATTTGTGCTTTTTGGGGTGCATGCTAATGATTAAGAGAGTATGTTCTACACTGAAATAAAGACAAAAGAAATAAAATATTTAGGAAAAATATAGCCTTCCATCATGAGGGGGGAAAATTAGCCCTATAAAAGAGGGCTTTGAGATATTTCTGGGAAATCTGAACCTGTTCACATTCTGAGTACATCAAACATCATGATTACTAATACATCATTTCTCCATTCATTCACATTTATCTGTCATAATAATCTAAACCAGATTCTGAGGTTGTTTCCCTCAGCCTGTTGTAAATAATGTGACTCTGGATGGTAATTTATGAAGTGGTATTTCCAACACTGAAGAGATAAAGGCAAAGCAAACAACTTAGCTCCATGCTAGAATTCTGACCACTCTGCATGCACTGACCATCAAATTGGCACTCACTGATCAACACTATGGTGCTCACACAGTAGTAATATTCTCCAGGGATTAGGGGGTTCGGGGGGTAAATTCACAACTAATGAATGTGGTAAGCATTGTGGAGGGGAAGGGCATGACTCTAATCCTTGCTTGGGTGAGGCAAAGACATAAAATGTAACCAAAATGTTTGTACTCTCATAATATCCTGAAATAAAAAGAAAAAAAATTGCAAGTTATCAAAAACAAAACAAAAAAGAATTCTGACCGCTGAGACTTGGTTTCTACTTAGCCATTCAAATAAATGTCTTTGAATACCTTGCTAAAATTCCTGTCTAATGGAAACTAATCTCTGGAAAAATGAACAGACATTTCAGAATTGATAACTCTGGCAAGAATGTAGACTTTTCAGGTGAGTTTCTTGATTTTTTTTTTTTTTTTAATTCAGGATGCCAGGAATTTACTTGTCTTTTATTTTTCTATTTCAACTCAGGGGGAAAAAAAATCTTATCTCCATCTCTGAAAGGTCTCTCCCGGGCCTTTTTTATTGTCAAGATGACATTTTTCCATAGTGAAAGGCTATGGAGCATGTCAATCTATTGTGCATGTCCATTCTCCATGTTAATTCAAGGTAACTATTATGGAGGATCAATGGAGCATGAGTAGTTATTCTTGCATTTTGTGTTATGTCTCAGAATAGTCTAGATGGCCCCTCATTTCAGCTCAGATAATGGCCCAAAGAATAATATGAGAAAAGACTCAATTCAACTCAACAAGTATTTACGGGGAGCCTACCTTGTATAGGGCATTGTGTTATATATGAAGGAGAATTCATGAGGTGGGAGACTGCCTCTTATTTTGTTCAGTTTACAATCTCACCAAGAGCTTAAACACGGAGATGGAGTGAGCAAGCTGACATGATGCATACCTCATTTTGCAGAATGTTCAGACATTTAAGTTTATAACACAGTTCAAATCAGGCTTTTCATGCAGTTACCTCTTATGAATTGGTGGGCCCTGCACATCAAGCCCCGGCTACCTGTCCTCATGCCTTAACGTTACTCCCACTTCTTGCTGCAGCTCGACTGAACTTTTTATAATTCTCTGAGCATCACGGCCTTTTTCTAGCCACCAGACCCCTTACCTTAATTCCCAAAAAGATAAACCCTTTGCTGATTGCCTGGCCAACTCCTGCTTATCAATATGTGCCAGCGAAAGTACTAGATCCTTCAGGAAAGTTCCTTAACCTCCCAATCTGTATTAGAAACCATCTCTATTCACTCCCCTAACACCCTGAATTCCCTCTGCCTTGATACTTATTAAACATATTCCATTCATCCAGCCTGCCAGCTAGCATTTAATTATTGAAGGCCTTTTGTAGGTCTGGGAAAAGATTATCAAATAAAAGAGATAAAACTTGCGTTCTCAATTCTATTGAGAACGGTTAGAGAATAAACAACTAAATAAATTTAAAGATAATGTGCAATAGTTGTTAGCACTATAAAGAAATTTAAATAGGAAAACGAGATACAAGGTCACTGTCAGGAGTGCAGGGGAGCTACTTAAGTTAGAGTGGCAAGAGTAAGCAACTCAGATGTGTCCAGAGGGCTGACCCTCCCTCTATTTTCCAGTATTCTTAAGCTTTAAGACAAAGTTCTAGGTAGAGAGGATGACAGAGGCAAAGACTGGGGCATCAGCCATCTGGAGAGTTGGGTGTGGAGGGGAAGAGTGTATGGAGTAAAGATGAAGAAGGCAACAGAGGTCACATCATGTAGGGTTCTTGCTGGCTACAGGAAGATTTTATCCCAAGTGCACTAGAAATATACTTTGGGATTTTAAGTGGTAGAAGTGGGAGGGAAAATATGATTAATTTTTTTAAGCTATCACTATGGCTGCAACATAGAAAATAGCTGCTATATAGAAAAAGAGGAGATTAATCTGGAGGAGAGTGCTGGTACTTGTTGGCTTAATGATCTATATATCTCTTCTCTATGTTATATTCTTTGGATGTAGAGTCGTATGCTTGTACATCTTTGGATGTACATCTTTGGATGTATACTTTATGTAAATATGTCTTTCTATCTCCATATTTTAGTATAGTGGCTTATATTAATATATTTTAAGAGTTCCCAATTTGAATGGAAAATGGTTACTTCCAGATGGAGTTGACAATAATGTCAGCTCACAAGCCTCATCCCTTCCTGTCCTCTTTCTACTGCCAAGTCATTGGGTATTCAATAAGTCTGTTCTCACCAAAGAATTCTTCCATCCCAGCTCATGCTTTAGGGTAGGGATATTGAAATGTGAGCCTCCTAAATGATACAAAAGAACCCCACATTTCTATTATGTATTACTGAAATGTTACAAAGATGTTTCATAAATTAGTATTATTTACTTAGAGGGCAGAGCCTGTATTTCTCAATTTATATCAGACCTTTGGAGACTCCATCAAATGATCACTGTGTCTTTTTTAAACCTAGTTTCATTAATGAAACAAATTTAATAGAAAAGACTAATACAAGTAATAATAGTAAATACTTTTATAAATAAAATACGAATTCAACATATGTTTTATTTTCATCATTTGTATGAAAATATCTTAATAGATTTGTGTCTATATGTAGAATTCAGAAATATGTAAAACTGTTTAATTTATAAAATAACATTTCTAAATAGTTGGCCTCATTAATTAGATGGGTTTATTGGCATCATTTTACATCAGCTTCATAGACATGATGCTGTTAGGTGAATTAAAGGGATAACATATGAATTATAAGTAAGAAGATCAGGGTTTTTTTTATTTTCTGAAGTAGTGACTAGAAAAATCAGTCCATGCACTTAGGTCTCTTATTTCCAGAATTTCCAATAGAAATATTATGTTGCAACATATGTAATTTAAATTTTCTAATAACTACACTAAAAAATTAAAAAGAAACATGTGAAATTAATTTTATATTTTATTTAATTTACTATATCCAAATATTACCATTTCAACTTCTAATCTGTATGAAAATTCATATTCTTTCCTTAGTATTAGTTTTTGGAAATCTACTGTGTATTTTACAACATATCTCAATTTGGACTCAACACATTTCCATTGCTCAATGGACACATGTGGCCAGTGGTGACTAACTTACATACCCTTGTATCTGCACCTTGCATATACTACCTTGGAGAGGTAGGTGTGTGTGTGTGTGTGTGTTAAAGTGGGAAGGAGGTGACAAAATATATATACAATGAATTCAGAAGATGGTTTTTCCTTTGAAACATAATGGTCCATATATCCATAGCTTTATTCCTTTTTTTTTTTTTTTTGAGACAGAGTCTTGCTTTGTTGCCCAGGCTAGAGTGAGTGCCATGGCGTCAGCCTAGCTCACAGCAACCTCAAACTCCTGGCTCAAGCAATCCTCCTGCCTCAGCCTCCCGAGTAGCTGGGACTACAGGCATTCACCACCATGCCCGGCTAATTTTTTGTATATATATTAGTTGTATATATATTAATTTCTTTCTATTTTATAGTAGAGACGGGGTCTCGCTCTTGCTCAGGCTGGTTTCGAACTCCTGACCTCGAGCAATCCGCCCGCCTCGGCCTCCCAGAGAGCTAGGATTACAGGCGTGAGCCACCGCGCCCGGCCTTTATTCCTTTTTTACTTGCCAAAATCACAGCCTAATGAAAGCCATGATTTGGGCATCAAGATTCTCAAGCCAAGTTCACCTAGCTGTTTCCATGGCTTTAATAACTCAAGTGGATTATTATTGTAATAATTTAATCATAATTTGGCTGACTTAAAACAGAAAGTCATCTGTATCTGCTACATATGCTGGATGTGATGCAATGTTTCGTTTTACCTGATTGCTCTATCTATGATTCTTGGTACCTGTGTCTTACAAGGAGCACAGTTATTGGTGGGAGTTAGTGTAACCACCTGTACCTTCTCAAGTGGAAGAGATAATATTAAGAAATGCCATTAAAGTGAACATAATTTTTTCCTTTCATCATAAATGTTCTCAAAATATGTGCACAGGTCTATATGGACAGAATACTAGAAATTCTATCCTTAAAAAAAAGCCAGTCTGGGAGTGATGGCTTACACCTGTAATCCTAGCATTTGGGGAGGCCAAGGTAGGAAGACTGCTTGAGATTAGGAATTTGAGAGCAGCCTGAGCAAGAGTGAGAAAAATAGAAAAATTAGCTGGGTGTGGTGGTACATGCCCAAAATCCTAGCTTGAGGATCACTTGAGTCCAGGAGTGTGAGGTCCAGTGAGCTGTGATGACACCACTGCATTCTATTCCAGGCAACAGAGCCAGACTTGGTCTCCAAACAAAAGGCCAAACAAATGTCACAGTCTCCTCCAATCAAAGATCAATCATTTACTTGGGACCAATGGGTAAATAGATCTTTGCATCATTTCTACAGTGGAGAGGAACTAGCTCAAACCTGTCATCCTGAGAAATTATTGTTCTTTTGGTCTTCCACCAAATTTTCCTAAGTATCTTTCGATCCTTTTCAGAACCCCTTATCTGCAGTGGAAGAATTAAGGTAATAGAGTTTCTCCTTTACCTGGCTCAGTCAAATGATGATATATTGTCCTTGGCAGTTTTCAAATGATACAAAATTACATCATTTTAAGGTTGACTGCCCTGTCCTCCACATTAGATATTTTATTAATAAGCTGAAAAGCAAAATTAAAATAGTAAAAGACACTGATAATTGTCTGGTGATAAGTTTCATGTAGAGCTCCCAGAACTCTGTTCTTTGGAAAACAATATAAAGTCCAGCTGTGAAATGGTTCCTCAGTGACCAGCATTGAAGACCACTATGTTTTCTTGTTAGCAGTAAAATAAATAAATAATTGCAGACACCTAATAAACAACAATTCTGGGAAGCCGTAGAAGTCAGAGCAGCTTTGTGTAAAGCGCATTCTATTAGCTTCCAGACACTTGAGAGGTGCTAAGTGGCTTGAAAAGCTGTGCAGTGAGAGCCGGTGAAAGCGTAAGTTCACTTCTACCGTTTGGCAGGGAACATGTCAGAATTTTCACTGAACGAGTGTAAATGAGGCTGCCACTAGCTGCTATGTTGAGGGAAAGCCACCAATTGTTGAACGGATCCCGACTTTGGTGTATTAAAAATGTAGCTCTGATCACTCATTAGAAGGCCTATTGTTAAGAAAAGCCTGCATTTTTATTCTCACAGAGAAAAGACATGTCTGAGGATGTCAGTACAGGGAAAAGAGAGATAAGAAATTTTATGTGTATGGGAGGGCTGAAGAAAAATCCATAAACTCATATGAAATACTACTGACTATATCTCCAAAGGTTTCAGAGGGTCTGTTCTTTTGGAAAAATGAGTCCCATTTTGATGAACTATAAGGTTGCTTTAGGAAATTCTCAAGACCAATAAATATTACCCCATAAGCAGAGGCTACAAATTAAACATAGATCAAAACGGCCCAGGGAACTGCCATACTCCCAGTCCTACAAGAGGGTTATTTTTGCTTCCTCCTCCTTCATTCTTCTATTACTAACTCAGTCAATACTATTCTGCAGCATGTGTCTTATGTACATTATTTATTTTGATCTTAACCTCCCCTCCCCACTAATCCAAACTCTTTACCTGCCCCTGGATAACCACAATAGTGACAAAACTCAATTCCCCAGGCTCCAGGCTCTCCCTGGCTGCCCTCTCCTGTAGACGCAAAACATGCTATTTATAGCAGTTAGGATCATTTTCCTTAAACAACACACTCATCTCTCCTTGAAGAGCCTTCACTGATTCCGTATCATTGCCTGTTCTGGGCAGTTTGGGGGTTTTTCTGATCCCCATGGCTGCAGCTGACCCACATTCTACCTTGGTGTGAATCACTTTCCATCTGTCATAAACTGAGTTTCCCCAGAAACAGACCTCAGAGACACAGATCTAAGTATAAATAGTTTTTTGAGGATATGATCCTAGGAAGCACCAGGAGGGAAGGTGGAAAGTGAGGTAGGAAAGGGAGTCGATAAAGATGCACTATAGAGCAGGTAACCACATGGGCAACCAGGGTACAATCTTGCTGGGCTCTGGGAGATAGAAAATGCCTCTGAATTATCTCACTGGTGGTCAGGGGAGCTGGAGTGTGTATGTAGGAACCAACGCCCATTGATCATTGGCTGAGAGTTATTCACATGGGGATGTGGGGGATAGGTATTAAATCCCTGGGTATTCTTGTCTGCTAAATGGGGTGTGATAGGGAGAGATGTCCCTTGTTGCAATAGTCATAGATCTTTAGTTGGAAGGTGCTGGACTGAAATTCATGGGATTTCTGAGTGTCAAAGAGATATAGGTGAGCATTGACATCTTTCTCCAGGAAGACAGAGCTTCAGACCTAGATGCCTGGCTTGGTAGAGTTGTGCTTACTATATACCTTCAGCTGTGTGCCTTTGTACAGTGGACAACCTGAGCAACCCTATGCAGTGGCCCTGACGGAGCTCCTCAATTAAACTACCACCTTCAATTACATTGTAGCTAAGCTCTTCTCTAATTCACAGTTTGATCATTTTCTTCTTGTAAAGGAGATGGCCTATCCATGTTCTGTCCGTCATTTTTAACCCCCTGAAATGGCTTCCCAAACTCGGATTGAAACTCTCTTGCTCAAGAATTAATTCCATCAGTCCATTGGATACTACCTGAGTACAGGAATAGTATTCATTTGGTTATTTTACTACCAGTTAATAAGTTAATCTTGACATATTATTCTGTAAATAAAAACTGGAATTTGGGAAGACCATTAACTTTTAAGAAAAGGGGATCTGGGTTCCATTCCCATCTCTACCACTTGCTAGGATAAGTTGTCCAAAGCCAAGAACCTTAATCTTTGTAGCTTTGGTTTCTTTATCTTTAAAATGGAGATAATAGCAAAATATCATAGGCTTATTGTGAGGATTAAATGAGCACATTAGCATCGCTAATAGCACCACATTGCTGTAAGCTTGGTATATACTCAGGGAAGCTAATGACTATGTATTCTGTTTCTTTGGTATCCTCTTCATACCTGACTTTTAAGACAGATTTCATATGCAGTACTTAGTAAATACTGTATTTAAAAAGGAAAAGGGAACTTTCCAAATTAGGAAACTCATGGAAAATTGTTCAAATTCTTGAGACTTTAGTTTTGATCCAAGCACTAATTTTCTAACTGTTCTTAGGAAAGGAGACTTGGACTACTTGTCAGTAACCCATCACTCAACTCTAGAGAAAACATTCTTAACATACCTTAGCGATTTTTTGACAATGCACATGCTCTAAAATAAGTGTTTGTAACAATGCCATGAGGCAACCTTTTGAAAGCATTTCACATTTCAGAGAGAAATGTACTATCAAATGTTACTAAAATTAAAGTTTGTTATGGTTTATGGAACTACTCAATATTTAGAACTAGGGAGGGCAATGATTTATAGGATTGAAATCGACTTTTTTTTTTTTTTTGGACTGTTAAGTATTAAGTAGCATACTATTAGGGTGCTTTTAAAACAAAGTGAAGAAAGCACAAGGATTTTTCACACACGTAAGGACAGAATTTTTATTGATTCAGTGACCATGCCAGTTTATTATTATAAAAAAGACAAAAAAAAAAAATGCTGGCAAAGATGTGGAAGAAAGGGAACTCTTACACACTGTTGGTGGGATTGTAAATTAGTACAGCCACTATAGAAAACAGTATAGACATTTCACCAAACACTAAAAATAAAACTACCATAATATCCAGTAATCCCACTACTGGGTATTTACCCAAAGGAAAGAAAATCAGCATATCAAAGTGATACCTGAACCCCCATGTTTATTGGAGCACTATTCACAATTGCCAAGATATGAAATCACCTAAGTGTCCATTAGCAGATGGACTAATAAAGATAATGTGGTATATATACCCAATGAAGTATTATTCAGCCATAAAAAATGAAATACTTTCATTTTCAGCAACATGGATAGAACTGTAGATTGTTATGTTAAGTGGCATAAGCCAGGCACAGAAAAACAAATATTGTACATTACCATATGTATGAGGAAGCTAAAAATGTTGATCTCATAGAGGTAGAGAGCAGAATGATGGTTATCAGAGGGTAGGAAGGATGGAGGTGGGCAATGAAGAAAGATGGATTAAAGTGGTCAAACATACAGTTAGTTAGAAGGAATAAGCTCTAGTGTTCGACAGCAGAGTAAGACGACAATAGGTAACAATAATTTTGTGTATATTTTAAAATAGCTAGAAAAGAAGGTTTGATATGCTCCCAACATAAAGAAATGATTAATGTTTGAGGTGATGGATATACTAAATAATCTGATTTGATCATTACACATTGTTTTCGTGCATCAAAATATCACATGTAGTTCATAAATATTATACAGTTACTATGTATCAATAAAACAGTTTCTTTGTGTATATCATATGCATCTCTACATTGATATTTATCTTTTTAAAATGAAACTAGTATAAATCCAGTTTCCCCAAAGATCATAAGATCTTTGAGGGGAGGAGAGGTGTCTTGAATTTGGCAACTCTTAGCGTTACTCTTCCACACAAAAAGAAATTCGAGATCTTTACTAAATGATCATATCGAATGATGGATGACACCTACTCTGGATTTTTTTCTTTGCTCATTTGTTTTGAATCCAACCCTGCAGAGCTAGCCAAGGTCCTTCAGAAACAGGAAATAAATAATATCTGGCTGACTTGATAGGCAATGGGGACATGGAAAAGCAGCTGCATTGGCCAGGTCAAACTTAGTGGTCATCCCCAGAAATGTTCCCATATTCTATACTCTGATGCTAGGACAGAAACTTCTAATGAGGACTTCTAGAGACCTAAGAATCCTTTAGGGTGATGTGCTAGACACTGGCATGTGTCTCCTTATGGCAGAAAATATTTTCCAAAGATGGCCACAAAGATATCTCCCATCCTACATGCCCTTCTATAATGTGAACCTGTGCTTCACTCACCAAAGTAAACTCTAATTCTCCCTTTAAATTTGAGCAGGCTTGTGACTCACTTGTCACCAACAGAATGAGATGCAAGTGATATTCATGACTTTCAAGGCTAGGTCTATGAAGACCATAAACTTCTACCTAGTTTTGTTGGGAGTCTCCGTCTCAGAGCCCAGCCACCATGCTGTAAGTATCCCAATCACAAGGAGAAGCAACATATAAATGTCATGGTTCATCATCAGAGCAGAGCTGGTCTCCTGTCCATCCCAGCCCAGGTGTTAGATACACGTGAAGGAGTCTCCAGATGATTCCAGTTCCCAAGTATTCAAGTCAACTCTAGATATTTGAATTTTCACAACTGAAGCCCCAGATATCGTGTGATAGGAAAGCTCCATTGTTCTTTCATAATCCACTGAATTCACGAACATAATAAAATGAAATGATTTGCTATGCTGCCACAATAACTAGAACAATGCCCAATATTCGTGCCTACTGTCCTTTCTTCCAAAGCCAGTGCGTATCTATTTTTCTAAAAGTTTTACTGAGACACAGCTATGCTCATTCATGCATGTAACATCTATGGCTGCTTTTGTACTGCAATTTATGGCAAATACTGTATAACTTATAAATCATAAAATATACTGTATAATCCTTTAAAGAAAAAAATTTGACTTTTATACAGGGATTTACAAAGTGTGGTCTCCAGACCAGCAACACTGGGATCACCTGGGAACTTGTTAGAAATGTAAATTCTTGATCTTTACTCCAGACCTACTGAATCAGAAATTCTCGGGTGGGAACATCTTGTTTTAGAGTAAGCCCTTCAGGTGATTTTGATGCTCACTAAAGTTTGAGAATCGCTTTATGCTAACAAAGACATACAGGTTTGCTTTTTTTTCTATTTTTTTTAGGTTACAATATCCACAGCCTTAGCTGCTAGATTATGATTAGTCCACCCAGACAATCCTGTTTCTGCTTTTCCTGATTATGTGTGGTTATACGACAGTTCCATCCATTGAGATGTAAGGAGAACTCGGCTTGAGGTACTTCTTGGAAAGCTTACTCATCCAATCACTGCAAATATTAAATAACTTCTTGATTTAATTGCATACTTAAAACCATTTATTATTATTTTACATACAAAGTCTTTGAAAGGCACAGTTTTGAAGTAAATGTGTAGACCGAGAGGAAAAGACTCCTGAAATGTTTTCTTGTGGTAAAGTAGTTAAAAAATATTTAAATTAGACAGGTCAATGAATATTGGCTTGAGCCTCAAAGTGTACCCATTTGCCTTGCACCTTAGCAAAAAGTACAGCCACAGGGATTAGAAAGTAAAGATGCTCTGATTATTAATGTGGGCTTCTACCATCAATACCACTGTGGAAATTGCTCAGATAAGGCAGTGTGTGTGTATTCCATTTCTTTACATTCCTTATTACGCCCTCCTCCTGTGAATTCCTATGTACATTGCTGCTTTCCTAGATTGCTCCCCTTTCAGTCTCTGGAGGTTGGGGTGCAACACAGAGTCTTTTAACAGCTATCCCCTCCCTGAAATGGTGCTCTTCAGAGGGCTCAAAGCACCCCTTTTGTGCGTACAAGTTGAGAAATGTCTCTCTGAAGATCTCCCAGCCTCTTATGACCACAGAGCATGAGAATAGAAATGCTAATGTGGCATTATGGGTGAGAGGTAAGCACTGTCCGGCCTTTTGTGGGCAGGAGGCCTTTTGGGTTGATTGAAATGTGCGCATACAGTAAAGCGAATGCCTCGGCGGATGTTCCCACAGTCGGCACGGCACTCGGAGATAGCCCAGGCGTTGGTGAGTCTTTTATCTATGCTCAGTTTTGAAAGACAACTTGACATTCTTATAATGTCATGCAAATGTATTCCCCTATACAATGTCAGTGATTACTCAGACTCCCAGAGCAAGCCACACATATCTTAATAAATCGGGACTACAGATTAAACAATTTAGAGAAGAATGGTCTTTCAGTGGGAGAGAAGCCATGGTTTGTGTCCTTCAAATTACAAGAGAAAGTGTTTAAATTCTTCTCAGCTAGCATTGACTCCAGACAATTGTGGGCAACAGTGACATTCTTGTTGTTCCCAACCGCACCATGCCCCACCCTCCCACTTCCCTCGGGTCAGAGTTTGACTCATTCTGAAACGCCCAAATCAAATGTCATCTTCCCTTTGAAGCCTTTGATTTCAGTACCCTAGCCCAAGCAGAACTCCTCATCCCTTCTCAGCTGATCCTGGACCTCTTTATTAAGATATCTGTAGCAACATAAATACAACTTGAGTTATGAGTTATAGTAACCTGTGGCTTTGCCTCTTTACCCTCAATCCTTCCAATTATGAGTTCTTAAAAAAGGCACAAATGATGTCTTACAACTCAGCACGATGACCCCCCTGCCCCGCTTTGGCCTAGCTTAGTGCCATGTACGGGTGGGAAGGTTGTAACTGAACAACTCCCTGGGGATATTGTTCAGATCAAAATCTACATGAATGGCAACTTCTAGAATTGTACAACAGGCAGATCTTTTCTTAGTACTTTCCTAGCATACAAGAGATGCTCATCAAATGCTTGTTAAATTAAATACTGGCAGACTGGCTGGGGCAGGGAGGAAAGAGGAAGACATTAATTTATTTAATATTCATAGGAACCAGCCACAGGGTTCAGTTCTTTTCAATGGTGTATCTATTGGTCTATCTAATCATCACTAATCAGGCGTCAGTTGCATATGGTTTGAGAGAAAGAGTGTTCTCTGTTACAGATGTGAGTAAAAAAAAACAAGACTTTCCAACCTTCAGTTGATGCAAACCGCCTGCTTAACTGGAGGCCATAAGGAGATGGTGACAGACAAGCTTTACATCCTCTGCTTGCAATCAATTTGCTCCTTACCGTGATTCCGAGTATTAACCTTGTTCTATCAAACCCCTGGAGTGTGAGGCTGGGAGGACAAGAGCAGGCACAGCGGAAACTGAGATCAGCCAGAATGGCTAATGAACCACCAGATTTGATCTTTAGGGGAAAGGGGGAAAATGGTCTTGGTATGGAAAACAAAACACGACAATCCATTCTCCTGGTAACCCGACCGGAGCTTGCTTTGCTGTCGACACGGTCTAGTGCAATGCCTGTTTGCTCAGGTTTTCTGGCCCAACTGAAGATATGAGGGTTGGGAAGATAGGAATTCAGATTTTTAGCTATTTCATATTTCTTTTCAGTGTGATTAAGGGAGACTGTATAATGAACACTAAATAAGTTAAAAAAAATTAAACAAAATACCAAGTTGTAGGAATATGGTCTGTAAAAAACAACAACAAAAATAACACAGGGTGGGGTGGGGCAAAATGGGATAAAATTGGATAATCCATTTTTTGTTGTTGTTATTGTCAATGTTTATAAAGTTCAGATCTGGAAGAGGCAATGTAATCATAAAGCTACATTAATGGAAATATGAATGTGACAGTGCATCCCAACACCAAGAGTCCTCCTCAGGAGGTTGCCATTCTTGCCTGTCACCTTACATGGTGCCCTTTTATAGCAGTCACACACTGGATATTTGTCATTACTATTTAATAGAACACAGCAATGGTTCTTCTGTTCTTTCATTATCTTATATGTTACTCTGGCATTAACTTTGGTATTATAAAAGGATGTAAATTTCAGTGTTTCTAAAATATTTTCGCTTTTTGGAGAATCATCCAAGCCAATTTAACTTATGAGTTCAAACTGGGGTACAAGGATTTATATAGGAGAAATAAATGTGGGAAAGATTTAGTATTTCATTAAGTCCATTCCTAAGGAAAGGAATAACCAAAGTATATAAATAGTAACTAAAAAGCAAAAAATAATATTTGATGTTTTTTAATATGAAAAAATTTAAAATGCCCTGGAATTTCATGACTCAGATTGCTGCTTTTGATCTTAAAATAAAAAAGGAATACATACATACTTCTTAAAAATTAAATGAACAGGAAGATACGAAGTGAGAAACCTACTTCTTCTAAATTAGTAGTCCTCCAAATGTGGTTACCTGACCAGTGACATCAGCATCACCCCATCACCTGGGACATTTATAGAAATGAAAATTCTTAGGCTTCACTTCTGATCCAGTCAATCAAAATCTCTATGGTGGGGCCTGATGACCAGGATTAAAAAAAAAAACAAAAAAAACTCTCCTAGTGATTCTGATGTACATTGAAATTTGAGAATACTTATTTTACACAAGGGAAATTGGAGTTAAATGTCTTATGTCTTTCCAGACATATTTCAATCTTACACATGTACACACATACCCAGTCTTTTTTTTTTTATACAAAAGGAACCATATTACTATTACACATATGTGATCTTTGCTTTAGTTTGTTAAACTGTGTCATTTACCTTATAGATCTTTCCGTATCTGCACTTAGAGATACACTTCATGTTTTAAGACTATATATTTTCTTTTACTGGATGCATCATATACCTTAATGGTTCAAGAAGGTCCCTTATGTGACCATTGCAGGTATTTTCAGTTTGTCTGCTTTACAGTGAACATTCTTGCCGGTACATCTTGGAAAACATGTGTGGGTGTATTAGTGAATGAGTTCCTAGCATAGGTTATTCAAAGTTATAGAAAATACATATTTAATATTTTGTGCATATGACCTATAGGTATGACAAACAGGTTGCACCAATTTATACCCCAAGCAACAGTTTACTAGTACTACCTATTTTTCTGGATCCTCATTGACAATGGATATTAACTTATTTTAGCTGTTCTCAATTTGATTGATTAAAGCATGACATCTTATTATTGTTTGATACGCATTTCTTTAATTATGAGGACAAAGGTGGTCAACTTCTTATGTTTTTATTGGCCATTTGTATTTCCCTCAGCCACTTACCCATTTTCTCTCGGGTTAAGTGTATTTTGTCCTTACTGATTTGTGTAAGTTTTTGGAAATTAAGAAAATTAGTCTTGACCTGTCACATTTATGCTGCATTTTTCATTAGCTCATAGGTTTTCATTTAGTTGGTCATAATTTTATAGATTTGTTAATGTTTTCCTTTTTGTGCTCCGTGTATTGTGCCCTTGCACATCAAGACCTTTCACTAATTCCAAATTTCTAAATAAATTCACTTAGGTTTTTCCTCAAATTGTCATAGTTTAATTTTTACTTTCCATAATATACTCTGATAAAACAAATGAGACCAGAATCCAGTTTTTGTTTTTTCCTAGAGTTAGTCTCTAGTCCCAAGACCACTTGGTGAATAAACTCTCTTTTCCCAATGATTTGAATGCCATCATTACCTCCTGAATCTGGAGAACCCAGGGACGTTTGCTTATAATCTGTGGGTTCCCTAGTGTCAAGCTATTTAAGTTAGCACAACTTCAATGGCTGTTTTTATACTAGGCACTACTGCTTCCACCTGATTCATTCTTGTTTTTGAAAAATTTCAAGGCATTTTTGACATTAGTGCTTCATGGTGAACTTTGTATTATTTTGTCCAGTATGGAAATAAATCGTGATGCAATGTTAAGACAGTGAGTTTATAGTTTAATAAACTGAGCTTTGTCAGTTTATCAATGTACATTATTGTGGTTTCTTATAAAATAATACCTGTATCTCTAATTTTACTAAAGACTTATATTTTATGTTTACATTAGAACTTCATGTTTTCTTTGTAGAGGTCCTTCACATTTCTAGTTAACTTTAATATTAGATATTTCACTTTTTGGTTGCTGTAGCATGTGGTTTCTTTCTCCCACTGTATTTTCTAAGTACTTTTTTAGTTGTATACAAAGCTACCAACGTTTATATCATCCTCTTTATGTGTTATCTGATTTTCTAATATTTGCAGTGAATTCTTAAAAATTACACACTTACACATGGAAATGCTAATTACTGGAGAAAAAAACATGAACAGTCTCTGTTTAGAACATGTTTGAACATATTATTTCGGAAATACCCACAAGAGACAATGACCCATTTACTTCAGAGTGAGATATGGTTTTTGACACAGATTGACATGGCCTAGCCTGATTAATCAGTAGTTATCAGCTAAACTTTGTTTAGACAAACTTAAATTTTTTCTTAGATTACCAGATGAAAATAAACAAAGGAATATTTGTTACCACTTAGAATATTTTAAAAAAACACAGAATATTGTTATAATTCTAAACAAATCTCCAAATATCAAGGCCCAGACATGGCCTGGCCAATGACCGCTGAGTATCCAAGTGAAGAATTTAGAAAAACTGAATATATCTACAAAAATAAAAAGGAAAGAATAATTAAAAAATAGAAATAAAAATAGTAGGATTAGTAAAGTCTAAGAACTTTTAAAAAAGAATAAAAACAAAAACAGAACAACACAAATATACATCTACAATATTAAAAATAATGAGTCAATCACAAAGATAGAATAAAATTAATGATAAAATACTTTATAAAACTCATACAAATACATTAAAACATCTTTTTTCTATGTATAAACTGACCAAAGAGAAAAGATGAAAAAAACCAAATCTATTGATTTTATTTCTAGTTACTTTTTTATACTAACTGTTTTGTAAATATTTCAGTTGATTTTCTTGGATTTACTAGGTATACAGGTACATGAGCAGCAACTAACAATTTTTGTCACCTCCTTACCAATACTTATACCTTTTGTTTCCATTTCTCATGTTGAACTGCATGTGCTATTTCTACAATAATGTTAATGGTGGGGATAGTGGACATTACTATCTTAATCTTGATATGGATATAAACCTTTTAATATTTGACCATTCAACTTGATGCTGATTATTTGAGAAATACACATTCTTGGTTAATGATGTACAATTCTTTTAATGTACTACCATTCTGTTTGCTAACATTTAATATTTTTGTCCCAATAAGTACAATTATATTAAAATTGTAATAAAAGCATTATATTTTATCATCTCTATCAAATTTATATTTAGATGTCATGTTGCCTTTGTACAAAGATTTTGGAAGCTTGCATTCCTTTTCTATGTTTTGGAAAGTTTAAGCAATATGTAAATTAGTTCTTTTTTGAAAGTTTAAAATAATATCCTTTTGAAAACCATTTGAATCTGGAAAAATTTTTTTACTATAGATTTTTAATAATTTTCTAAATATTTTTCATAGTTATTCATCCACTTGAGTTTCTTTTCTGGCATCACTTTTGTTAATTTTTTGGTCTATGAAAATTTGAGAATTGTTATGCCATTTTTAATTTTATGCATTTATGTTTTCTTCCTTATGTGTTTCAAAAGAAGTACTTAGGGTTTTTAATCAACTTGAAAATATTTTTTCCATTTTTAATCCATTATTTTTACCTTTGCCATTTCCTTCTTTTAATTCTGCAGGGGTTTTTCTTTCACAGTTTTTCAATTTCCAACTTTTTCTCAGTTGCTCAATAGTCTTTTATGGTCCAGGATATTTCTGAAACTTCATTTTTGGAACTCATTTTAGAATCTATATTACATTCGTTAAATTATCTAAATGGTGACAAATCCTTTTCCTTTGTGTTCATGTTACAATATAAGAAAAGTGACTGAATACTGTTTCAAACAAAGCTTGCCTAATGTGGTGGTGGACCAGCTTGGTCATCTGATTTTATGTTAAATTCACGTGCCTCTGTTGATTAAATGAGGCATTGTTTCTTATGGTTCGCATGCACTGACTCTGAAGGCAATCTAAAAGAGAGTTCAAAACATGTTTTCAACCAAAGACTATTCTTTAGAAGCTAAAACTCCTTTGGATGTGTAAGCACTTCTTTTTGTCATTTTAAAGGCTCATTACCATGTAGTCAGATGCTTGTTCACTGTGGCTAGAAATCAGAAAGGCAGATAAACCACAAATGAAAAACAAGGACTCAGCAAGGCTGGGAATTCTGTAGAAGTCCTGAGCTGATCTTTCTTATTCAGCCTAAAATGCAAAGGCGTTCATTTCAAGGGGAAAAGTAGCTATATTTATTTATAGCTATTAGACAAATATGCAAAGCAAAAATGTTTTGCTAAGTGAAGAATGAAGCATAAGCCAGTATAAATACTTCAAAACAAAGTGTGCTTTTGATAAAGGGTAATGAAGAGAGAGACTACAAAAAAGGATATTGGGAAGCATGAAGTTTTTATGTGTCCTTACGTCAATGCTAGAGTTCCAAACATCCTCGTAACATCCTTACATATTATAGTTTTGTCATTTTAATTTGAATAGTTAATGTCATTTACGAAGAAAGCAGTCACACTTCCTGAATAATGACTGTGTATCTATTAAAATGAATTATGTCTCTTTTTAAAATGTGCATTTATTTCATTCTCATTCTGTTAATGCGTATCTTTTCCTTCATTATATCTACAAAATGTCAACCCTGCTATGTTGGGGAAATCAATAATTAAATAGCTTTACAGTAATTACCTCCCAGTAACGCATTTTTCCACCTTAACAACAGAAAACAAATCCACTAACATCCAAATTATACAAATACATTGGTGAGAAGGTCATCACATGAAAATGTAACTCAGTTTATAACTATTTTGAATGGTACTTTAAACACCAACTCTTCATAAGAGGTAACACTGAATACGCCTCCTCAGCAACTCTCATGAACTTCAGCTCTACCCTTACGAAGAACAACACTATATATTCTTGTGGCTCTGGAAATGTAGAGTAAGCCTTAAAATTAAGAAATAAAAATACCTCTATTAATCTCAGCATTGACAAGATGTGGCATTGCTCATAAATTTTCCAGATGTTTTCTAAGTTTCTTAGTAAACTAAGAATTTGTGTCTAAGCTACCCACTAAATGAAATTGATCACTCTAGTGATTTTACCATTTTAATGGTTAACACAGATGACTATCAGGGAAAGCAACTGCTCATGTACAAGTGAGCAGCCCACAGAGAGGAAAAGATCACAGAATTATCCTGAAAGTCATTTTTTGCCTTTTTTTTTTAACACAAAACAGAGGTGATCACATTAAAAAAAAAAAAAAATATATATATATATATATATATATGTGACCATTAGTTTTGAAAAAATGACATATACTTTAAAAATCAATTTAGAAAAGTACACAATAAAAAAGTCACAACTGCCCCAAACTCAGAAGTAACCACTGCCATCCTTTGGTAAACAGCATTTGGTATAGCTCTAGGCCCATTCATAGGAGAGATTTAACTTGGATTCAAGTGATTAAAAAGGTTACACTGAAGAATTCAGGGAACTTCACATGATGTTTCCAAAGCACAAGAATTTTATTTCCTAAAATATCTCTTTTTAATTTAAAAAAAGTATCATTAAAGGCTTTAAAAATTTGGAGTCAATATGTGTTTTTAAAACTATGTATTCCAAAAGTAACAAAATATTTCCTTATTCCTACTATGAGGGATACAGAAGTTAGCACTCTTACACACTGGATTCCATCTCCATCACTGCATTTTGTTAGTTTTATTAGTATTATTTTACTATCAATGTTTAAAATGTTTGCATTTGGTCCCTAACTATAATCCCCATTGTTTTATCCACGTTCTATGTTTAAATATATTTACTGAGTGACCCTGCCTCTTTACTTTTATCTCTTTATTTTCAAGCTTGTAGTTCTATTGGTTGGCTGAATTTCATGTCCTTGTTTCCCCTTTCCTCATTACCAAGAATGGTGCAAGAATACTCTGTTCCCTCAGTTCTTGCATACCTGAGATGATCTGTGCTTTGACTATATCCAAAAGATAAGTGGGAATACTATCTTCTTCCATCACAATTTATTTCCCTCCAACCTTATAGACACTGACCAACTATCTTCTGGTATCAGATCAGGCATCATTTCTAACTTACTTTTTCTACTTACACAGAAGTGGAATCTTTTTCTTTATCATCACAGCTCAGTAATTTCAATATCATAACACCTTGCTACCGAAAACTTACATCAATTCTTCTGGTACAGACTATGTACATTTTTCTCTTACAAATGAGGATATTTTCTTCAACTCTTGTTTTCTCATTCTATGTTCACAATTTTTTTCTCTTCCACTTGTTCTCAGCAATATCAATTATACATACATTGGATATCTTTTGACTGTCTTTTATATCTATCACTTAATCTAGAATGATTTGCTAAAAACCCACTTTGCTGGGGTTTTATTTATACTGTTTTTTCTCAAACTTAGCTCTTTGATCTTTATCTAATTTAGTCCAACTTATTCTCTTTTGTAATTTTTAATATGGCTTATTTCTAATGCTTTTATGTTTTGATATGCTATCATTTTTTTATTTGGGCTCTTACAGCTCTTGTTTTTGACAAAACACATAACCAGAACTCTTGAAGACTATGAAGCACTATTTCATAAAGTATTCCTGTGTCTCTTTGAATAATTCTTGTGATGCATGATTTTTATCTGTTTTATATTAATGTTCCTTAATTTTATTCTTTTACTTCCTCTTATCTTTTGGATAGTCTTCATCATATTAGACATTGTGTAATTAGGGTGGCTATTTTGTGCAGAAGGGTACTGAGAATGAACAGACAGAACAATGGGATGGGTATGATGGCACATCTGCAGTGGCTACTCAAGAGTGTCAGACACTTGACAGCCTGTGTCAGTGAAAACTCACAAGTAAAACCCTTTAGGTTAGGACTCTCTCCTTTGATCTGACACTCACTGCCTCCCCTCTCTCCTTGATACCCATTCAACCTCAGGGAACACTGCTCAGCTTAAAAATCTAGTCACAGAACGTAGAAATGATTCAGCTGCGTAATTCTCCCCTCTAAAGTCTTCTCTTTCTCTATTCATATTGCCTTAATATGTTTTTTCTCACCTACCAAGTCATGTAAGTAATCTGAAGTTTTATAATTCTACATAAAGAATCGTTAGCTATGTCTTTCAGAATCACAATACTCTTTGTTGGGGGAAGAAGGACTCTGTATCCTCCAAGAAGATCAAGATGTCCGATGTCAGTTCTCAGCTCACATGTGCTCAGCTGGGCAGCATAGTCTATGGCAGTTGTGAGAGCTTCAGAGTTAGTGCTGTGTTTTGTTTTTTTTTTTTGGCCTGGAAATTTTGTTCTTACTACTTTTAGTGGCTCTTGTGCAGTTAGAGAGAGGACGGCATAACAAAAAAATCCCTTTCCCTTCGTTCCATGATTTTTAACTGAAAACAATAAGTAATCATTCTCTAATATTTTATTTTGTAAATTTTTAAACATTCAGAAATGTTGAAAGAATTTTACAACACACTCCCATTTACCCACCATCTAAATTCTACCACTAAGATTTACCATTCTTGTTTAATTTTGTATCTATTCAGTCATCTATATCTCTATAGATCCACCAATAAATTAATCATTTTTGATTGTTATTTTATTTTGCCAAAGAAAACTGCATAGCAAGTTGCCAGGGGGAGATGATTAGGAGGTAGTAAAACTTCATTTAAATAGTAGCAGTCAGTTTAAAAATAAGAGGTATTTTAAAACACCTCTTGTGTAGCCCTTTGACAAAAATGAGTAATGCTGGTGAGTTGTGTTATGTGCAGCGATTATAGGGACCGAATATGCATGAATGACCAGATTCATAAATTTCTTTTCAGTATTACTTGGTCCATTCACATCTGCCTTCAAGCAAAAAGCAAGTTTACTCAGACTCATTCATACTATATAAAATTAAGGTAGAAAGAATCCTTCCTGAGAGCTCATCTTGATTGATTGATCCTGGTAGCACAAGCTACCAGGGACTTGTTGTGACGTATTTCTCATTACATCAAAGAGGGCAGTGGTTCTCACTATACACTCATTTGGGGGTGGGAGATGCTACATGCTCGAAACAGCTACAGTGTTTTTTCAAACTGTAGAGTCACATACTCCACCCATAAGAATTTTTGTTTTTATTTTTTAGCTCCAGATTTGATGCTTGAAACCATTACATGGAGCATCAGCTAACATCTAACTTTCCTTCCAGGGAATATAGCAGGAAATGTCGGGAAGGAGAAGTGTATTTTGAGGGGTCAGAAATTGAGACATAGGGAGCCAGATTGGATCCTTTTCCTCATCAGGGATCAACATCAGCATGAAGCGGGAAGAAAAAGCATGGGTTTGTATTAATTTTATTTTTTTCAGCATGGTTTCTACTAATAATATCAGAGTGAACGTATTCTCACTGGGGTTGGCACTGCTAGTCTGGAGGAGGAAAGCAATCTGAAGATGGAAGTCTGCAATGGGGAGGGTCAGGGAACTGGAGACACACCAGCTTCCACAGCTCCAGGTACGGCATCATTTAGGTTACTTAGATCCCCATTTTCTGAAATAGTCTGTTTACTGTCTTACTGTTATACATTATTATGCTAATAATGTCCCTTTATCTGACAACATAGCCTAGCTTGCATGTAAGTTGCATCCTTACTTACTTCCTTAGCTTGCATGTAAGGCATCACTGAAGAGAAAGATGGTAGAATTTTTTTCTCCCATGACTTTTAGCCCACATAAATTACTAAATTGGGAGGAGCCTTTTAGTTAACAGGACAAGTACCCTTCTTGTATAGGACTGGAGACTTCCTAGAGTGATTGGTAGAAATTCCAGCATGATGGTGAGAACCTAGAAATATGGTTGGGTGGACATGAAAGTCTGATACATTGTTTGCAATATGAACAAGACAAAAACCATGCAAAGTATTTCTCAATTGGGATTACCTGCCTTTCCACCTGGCTGGTTATCAGCCTCCAACACACAATCCTCAATCTTAAGAGCTAAAGATAAATTGGGAGAAATCAACATAACCCTGTATTCCTCAGATTCAATTCATCAGTATACACTCCTCAGTTTTGTCTCAGAAATGAATATTGAATCTGTTTACTTCTCTGTGTATCAATGGACCCATCCTAGTCTAAACCATCACTGTTTTCTTAGTGAACAACTGCAGATGCCTCACAAAGAGCTTCTACTTTGCTGCTTGCCCTATAGCAATCCATTCCCCCAAAGAATAGTTAGACTGATCTTTCAAAATGATAACTGGTCATTTTAATTCCTCTGTTTCAAACTTTCATTAGAGTCATAGTATTCTTCAATTACTGTATCATAGAGCCATGCCTCTCTGTTGAATGCCATTCCCCTCTTTCTCCATTTTAATTACCTTCTGGGCACAGTGGGTTTCTCCTGGTTAACCACTTGGCTTTTTCCAACTGCAAAAATCTCTGTCTAGTTTCCTTCTCTTTATCCTACCAATGATCTTACTTTCTCATCCTTCGGGATTCAGCTAAACCATCTGCTCAGAGAGTACCTACCAGACCAATGTAAACCCTCACTCTTATTATATTCTGTCTTGTGGCAACACTGTTCTCTGCCCAGTAAAAACATTTACTAAAATCCTAAATACTTATTTTTCTGCTTGTTTAATGTATGTCTTCCCCACTATACTGTATATTAGAAGGCAGCAATGGGCTAGAGAGACCATAGAATGTTGGTTAATTACAGTGGTACTTAATGGAATTTAAGTATTAATTCTTAAAGATTTACATTTGGGGCATGATTCCCTGGCAAAAGAAATATAGTTTTTTTTAAAAAATGTGATTTTACACGGAGGCAATTTTGTAATGAAGCAACTCCTATGAGCTAAATGTGCTAGCTGTTCGCCTCTGTGCTAAAATGCATTATAATTTATTTTCTTTTTTTTTTCTTATAAAAATGGTACAGCAGTACATAGTAATACCAGGTATCAGTCCAACAAAACTGAGTAGGGATGTCTCCTTGCTCAATGTGGAATGGCTACAATCATTTCTAGGCCATCTTCAAGGCAGGTTGTTGGTTGTATAATTTACAACAGTGAAGTTAGAGTCACACAGAGAATTAGGTTCTTATGGGAAGAAGTATCAGGAGAGGTCACTTCTCTCCATTTTTCTGAGCTTTCTAATCTGCCTTTTTACTTGGATACTAGGAATTCCCAGATGAACCACTAGGACCACACTTAGGATTGAGCTACCTAACACAAAATGCCTGTTTAATGGAATTAAATTTCAAGAACACCTCTAACTTAGGTGTTCTGCAATCTAATACACGCAAAGATATAATAGCTTTTTAGAACATCAATAGCAAGGTGTATGCAAACAAATCCAGGGAGAATTTCAACAATAAGGATGGCAGTAGTTGCAAATGTTCTCTGAATAATTATGTTAAGTCCCTAGGTACCTCCTGGGATCCCCACGGGACATGATTATTAAAGGACCAGCTTAAATGGAATCAGCACTATTAGTTCCTATTTCTACTAGTTTCTTCCACTCCCTCCCAATCCTTCTTTGCTCTTATGTCTTCTTCTTTTATTCACAGCCCCTTAATCTTTGTTTAATTAGATTGCATAGAATTTTCAGCATCTAGAGATTTTATACTATTACAGAAAAATCCAGGTATTTGAACAAGATAGTACAGGAGCTATAAATGGCTTTGGTGTTCAATTCTTTCAATTGTGATTAGAAATACTTGGTGAAGATACCCAACAAAATATCCATTATTAGAAAAATAAGTAGATATATAGAACAGAGATCTGAGACTTTTGCTGTGTTTCACCCTGAATACAGATATACCAGTGATTCTCAGAATTAGTAACTCTTAAAACACAGGTGATTATTTAAAACACAGGTAGCTGGACTTCTCATGTTTGGACATTATCCATTAAAGTGTCTATCATAGCCCATTTGTTTATTCATATATTCATTCAACAATTGTTTAAGCATCTACTATGTGAAAAGCATCATACCAGCTGTTGAAGATAAAGAGAGATGAAATACACTTCCAAGAAGCTCCTAGGGTATTAGGCAAAACAACTGTGTGTAATGTGTGACCCAAGAAATTAGACTATCTAGTATATAGAATATCATATATGTAGCAATGGAACCCCCATAAGATACAGAAATAAAACATGAGAAGAGCTGACTAACTACATGGTCTATGGATACCAGGCAATAACAGGAAGGTATCAGGACTAGATTTTGATGAAAGGACATAAGCACTCCAAGTGGCCATGGCATGTGAGAAAGCAAAGCACAGAACAGCATGGTTCGTTCTGGAAACTCCAAGAAATTCATTACTGCTGGAACATTAAGTCCACAGAATGAGGTGGTGAGAGAGGAACCTGCAGAGGTATAAATCATGTTAAGAATTTTGGACTTCTTCCTCTACCTGATACAGAACTAGAGAATCAGGGAATAGACACAGTCAGATTTGTATATTGGAAAGACCACTTTGGCAGCCTTGTGGAAGACCAGTTGCAAGAGGCAGACAACAAATTTGGAGTTCAAGAGAAAAGGTAAAAAAGCCATCTCACAACCCAGGCTTGAGACAGTGACCGACAAATGTCCCAAGTTGGCCGCTTCTTCACATTCCTCTTGAAAATAAGAACATCACAAATAGAAAGTAAAAGACAAGGTCATTTGAGTGTCTTTTAAATATGGTAACTTTGAGGGGATTTGGTTACAGATTACATGTTCTTAGTGAGACAGAGGGCAGCATTCTATGGTAACTATTAGGTTTTTAACTTCAGCAGTGGAAAAGTGGTAGTGTCACCAGCCCAAATGAAACCATCAAGTAGTGGCTGGAGATCATCTTCAATTCTGTGGAGTGATTTGGGGTGGAGACATAAATCTGGAGATTATGGGCATATATGCTGTGTTCAAAAGCATGAAGGAAGGTGAGCATGTAAAGAAACAGAAAATGACACAAGAGACAGGAAGAGGACCAAGGAAAGGAGGCTGAGAAACACAAAGCTTTGAGGGGAGCACAGAAGAGGTGGATCCATAGGAAGAAACAGAGCTGGTGGCCAGATGTGGGAAGAATGACCAAAGAGTCTACCAAAGATAGGAATATCACATTAAACTGGTCTCACGATGTGCTTGTGGAGAATAAATCCACTAGAGATGAGCAAATGCCCTTCTGTTGAAATGACATAGCAGCTAAGACAATAGTTTTTCATTTCATTCATTTTGTATTTTATAACCTCTGTACCTAAAGTAAAATATTTAGCATTAAGAGATATTTTACTAATCTTCAGCCTATATGGATGGATAAAATTAAACCAAGTATTAAAATAATCTCATTAAGTCCTCTTCCAGCCTCTTGAAAACTTTGAAGCAGGAATTGTCCTGATGTCAATTTGGATTTAGCTGTAATTACATTCCTTTAAAAATGAAATTCAGAAACGTATACAATTGTTATGTGTCAATTATAAACAAAATTTTAAAAATAAAAAAATAGAATTCAGATTAATATAGAGTATATGTCATGATCTAAATATGTGGCATATTAATTTATGCATGAATGTAGAAATGCACATCAATTTGGATTTTATGGTCCATTCCACCATCCTAGGGAAAAATGGTTATGAGAACAGTAGAGGACAGTGGTTAAGAATACAGTTGATGACACTAGAATCAGATTAGACTTGAATTCTGATTCTGCACTTTTTAGCTGTATGACCCTGGCCAAATTATTTATCCTCCCTGAGGGTTTTTATCCTAACATGGATAATACTGACTTAATGGGGTTTGTGGGGCTGTTAACTGAGATTATTCATGCTTGGCACAGTGTCAATAAATATTAGCCAAATATAGTGCAAAGAACACCTGATAGGAGTTGTCAGCCTTGTGTTATAAACCTGATTCTGCCACTAACCAATAGCATGACTGATAAAAATATCATAGATCTCTTAGTCGTTTCCTTGTGTACAAAACAGATGAGCTGGACAAGATTTTTCTAAATTTCTAAATTTTCTAAATTTTACTTAACTACATCAGTGTTTTAAGTACAATCTTAAGTGGAACCTCATCATATAAACCTAAATAAAAGAATTGCTGCTGCTGCTCTGGTTGAAGTAGGAGAGTTTCAGAATATGTACATGTGTGGCTACATATATGTATTCAGATACATAAAATACATATACACACACACTTGTATATCACAACATATTTATGCTATAGTAATAGGAAAAAACTGCATCCCTAAATTCCTATAACCTCCACAAGTAACCATACCAGTAAAAAAGCTTAGCGGATCTTCCATGCAGTTCCTTAAATAAAGACTTTTTTTTTTTTTTTTTTAACAGATTCTAGCATTGAATCACAATGAGCTACATTTTAATTTTCATTCATAGTTAATGGACAATAGACAAACTAATCTATACTAAGGAGGTTTCTTTTCCTCTCAACAGTTGCATTCTTTTCATGTAAGCAATGCAATGCTAAGTACTTATAGTGATTGCAATCTCTTCCAAGAAAATCTTCTATGGCACTTAAGTATAATCACTACCTAGCTTGGGACAACTTGTGTCATCAATATACTCTCTTGTTGAGTAATCAAGACATGAAGTTTAGTTTTGCTTTGGGCTTCTTTTCTCCTTCCTGTAAAATAGAAATTTATTTTTGTGGTGAATATGCTGCTGTTGGGCATATCTGAAAATATTACTTTTTAGAAGGGGACGTTTGTGTTTAGAAAGACGACATTCTTACGGGTGTGCAGGCTAAGAGCATCAACGTATATCATCAAAGTCTGGCAATTCATAATTACTTCATTATATGATTTGATTTAAATGACTACCATGTTGACATTTGGGGTGGTCTGGAGCAAGGTCAACATGACAGCCTGGGAGGCACATTTGGAAGAAGCCAACACGGACTGGAGCAGAAAGCTGATGTAGGGAGTAGCCATTGTCAGCCAGCAGAGGCATTAAGGCAGATCACGCTGGTCCTTGGGGCGAGAGAAGGCTCCCAGAAAAACATAGTCCATCACTCCAGAGAACATTTTGGGACAGGACAGAGGCCTGCTTAATAAATACAACAGCAGTGGTCTAACAGGGAACAGCATGAAAAAGGACAAAATGTTTTATAGGTTATCTCTTTAAAACCTCCCCCTATTCTTCTAGAGAATTAAAATCTACATTCCTGCCTCAGGCCAGTGATCAGAGGGACAGGGAAGTGTCCTTTGTACCACAGGAGATGGCTCAACAGAATTGTTCCCTGGAAGGTCACAGATTGTCTTTCCCAGAGATGTGATGGATCAGAACCATAAACTATACTTAAAACAGCCTGAAGCTGAAAACCCTCCCTTTAAAAGCTCTGTATTTCTGCTTATAGATAGGACATTAGTACTTTAAGATGGGAGTCTGACAACCTCATTTGCTGACAAATTAATAAATCTTCCTTTCTTTCTCCTCAAATCAGTTGTCCTAATTGTTCTAATGCAGCCTTGGGGACAAGTACCAAATTTTCAGTAACAATGGAGGTCCAGCAGGTCTAGGGAGTAAGTGAAGAGCATCAAGTATGAGATGCTTGGGAGTATGTGAGTCAGTGTGTCTATGCATGTGTGCATGGGGGTGGGCAGCCTGGGTGGGGACAGGGCATGACTACATGGACCTCGTGAATACATGCTACTAGCAAAAGAAGTAGCTACTATTATTCAGTTCTTGAGCATATGTGTCCCAGTCTACCAAGAAAAGCCAGAAATCTGTAATTTTTTTGTGAAATCCTCAATTGTAAAACATTGTCAGTAACTTCATTTGTTTTTAAAATAATGTGAAAATGGAGGCAACCTTATGCTGGCCATGGGAAACACATTTGTTCTAGTGTTTCAAATTTGAGACATCAAGCTTGGAATTCTATCCTCATAGGTACATGCCTATAAAGTTGGCCCTGATTCAAGGTGAAACTCTATAAGCATTTTCCAGTTTTGTTATAATTCATTTCTTTGGATCTGAGTAAGCCTAATCATCAAATTGCTCTACTATTTATGGGAGGCCAACTTTATTCTTACTCTGGGATTCAAAGAAACTTCCTGAAGCTCAAGAAATATGGCAGTCTGTTCCCAAGTGGTCTTGCCTTCTTTATTAGCCTGATCTCTTCAAGATTTCCCAGGATAAATTCACCAACACTTTCCCCACCCCAAAGCAAAACAAAACCTTTCATTTACCAAACATTTCACAATTTAGCAAACTATTTCACAAAATATTTGGCTATTCTACAGCATATTCCATAAGAGCACAAACCCATTTAAATATGTATGAGAAAAGTATCAAACTCAAAATTAATTTGAATGCATCCCATTTGCATAGTCATATTGTTCTTAGAAAGTCATTAGTGCAATTTTTTGCTTCTGCAGAAGAAGGATAGAGGGGAAAATATTGCTGTTGTCATACAAATTAATTTAATCCCTTTTTTCCCCTTACACTCTATTCTCTTAGCAGTTCTTTTGGAGGGGATGGCAATGAAAAAGCCCAGGTGAGGGAGTCCTGTGTGCTGCCCACGTCTCTCTGGCCTTGAGCTTCACCTTGCTCTCTGGTTCTCTCAAGTGAAAGACTCCCCCCCTTCACCACTCAACTTGAAGGAAGGAAGGAAGATCTTCACTGGCTCCCCAGGGATTTCTGACACCAAAGAAGCTCCAGAAAGTGTGCAGAAGTACACAGTAGATCCTCTAGGGGACAGCCTTTGAGATTTCAAAGCGAAAGGAGACTAGAAAACCCTAAATGGCAAAGCATCATCAGGAAAAATAACTAAATAGGCACCACCAAGAGAAAAGTGAGCCCAGGGCTCCACTACAGGGGAACATTTTGAAATATCAATTAATATAACTGTCTTGAATTGCTGAGTCTTTATAGCTACTTTCCTATAACTCCCCTGCTTTTACATATAGATAACTGGCCCCCTTTAGGCACCAGTAAATACCATCCATTAAAACTCCTCAAAACAAAAAGCAAGTTTCAAAACAGGTTACAACTGTCTTAGAGCACAGGAAAGAGAAATGGCAGAGTACTTTGACCTCCAAGGGAAGCAATTTATTACATTAAAGAAACACAGGAAGAGAGAAAGAGTGAAAATATTTGCCTTTTCAGGAGGCATGAAATCATATGGATTTTACTATGTGCAAAATGTATATCGCTATTGCTTTCCTTTGATGGAAGACATTTGACTCATTGCTCTCAGGGAGCTATTAAAAACAAGGCAGCAGCAAAATACTGGAAAAAGAAATTAAATGGAAACTGTATCTCCCCTTTATTCTCTTCTTCCTTATTTTGCAAACTTTGCTTTGGGACCAATGGTGACTTCTCCTTTAAGGACAACCCTGTTTGTAACATCTATTCATTATTTTGTATTATGCATCATCTGGGGTATGTAGTCAGCACCTCCAAAAAGGGTGGCTTTTATCAGCAGTCTTCAGGAAAAACAAGAAGAACAACAACAACACAAACCATAAACACTGTTTGAAATTTATAATATGTAGGTTTTCGACCTGTGATCTTAATGCTGCATAGTTCTATTAAATACCAAAATAAATCACTATAATATGCTTGGCCAATGGGGCTTAGACTATTAGAATGAGGTAGGAGGGAATTGATTAATTAATTAATAATATAAACCTGGAATGAAACTGTGTCTTTCCTAAGAGCTTCTAGTATCTCTGTAATTATTATTACTTTGTCATAGACAATTCAAAGAGTAAAATAAGATAGCAGAGCCCTAAATTACATAGCTGATTTACAGCAGGATCAAGTTTAAAATCTCTGTCCCCTCCTTTTTAAGAATATGTTCTCAATAGTGAATTATCACATTTCTCTTATTAAAAAAAAAAAAAAAAAAAAAAAAAAAAAACAATCCCTGATTTACAACTTAACATCTGTGGCATTCTAAAACTGCATGATGTCACATGGGGTCAAGTGAAATCACAAAATAAAACCAATTATTTGTAGACAAGATAACCATTATTTAATCATCTGATGGGAAGGAAGTTCAAAGATGTAAGAGCAGATGTAACCTTTGAAAGTGTAAAAAAGGATAATCACAAACTTAGCTCTCCATCAAAAAAGGGATTTAAATGCCTAAAACGAAATATATTTTAAAATACCATTCTATTACATATTAAACATTAGAATCAAATCCTAACATGAGTCAAAATAGCTTTCAGTATTTTTGTGAATCTATTATTACCTAACCTCCTTACCAATTGGGAAGAAGTTAAATGACCTAGAAACCTAGTTCAGCTATGACCTTAGCCCTATGACCTTGAAAAAATCATCTCATCTTTCTGAGCTACGGTTTCTCTACAAAATGAATGTAGCATCATTTGCTATAGTGAAACAAAAGAAGCAAAATCATTTAGTAAAGAACTTCAAACTAAAATTATGAAATATTTGTTTTGTAAATATGAATGTGAACAAACATAATCTGTAAGAAATAAGACTAGGGTGATTTTGTCCTTTAGAAAACATGAAAAATCAAGCACTTCAAGGTAGAAGAAATGAGGAACTAAATATTATCTAGGCAAGGTGGAGAATTCTTCACCATGTGCTATAACAAACCTTTCTTCATTTGGGAAAGAATGGTTTGTCAGCATAAGTTGCAAACTAAAGTCACTTCTGTAAGAAGTAGAAAGAAAATGTCCTTCCCTCCAGAAACTATCATTTGCCAAGAAATTATTGCAATAAATACCCAAAATGACTAAGAATATAGTGTGAATAGCATCTCCTTAGATTGTGCATTGCACAGACTGCAACCTTAGGCAGCTGTCCTGGGTTGAATGAACTGTCACCAGCATTCTTAGAATGTCATGCACACTAAGGGCTCTGTGATTTCTCTTAAAGGATGATCTACACCAGTTTTGAGGAAAAGAAACATAAATATAGCTACTTGCTATTTGTGTCAAGAATTACACAATTATGTTACTTTGAAAACTTTGCAAACAAAAAGAAAGAAAAAGAGAAAAATCCAGCCTATCATTTTTGTGTCTGTGATAGATTGCCAAAATGTACACAAATTCTTTGCAGCTCCTTCTATGAGAAGTGGAAGAATGCATTCCTTGAATCTGGGCTTGGACATGTAATTGGGTTTGGCCAGTGGGACAGCAGCAAACCTTTTATCATCAGAGACTTGAAAAGTGCTGTGCATTGGGGCTCACTTTCTGGCTGGGTGGATCTCTCTGCCACTACACAAACAAGCCTGAGCTGGCCAGCTGAAGATGGAGGATACTGCATGACAAGACCTCCCAAGCCAAAGGACCATCAGATACAACAAATGTCTGTTCTCTAAGCCATTATATCATAAGATGGTTTGTTACATAGCAAAAAGCACCTATTGCAGGATCTCGAATGAGAAAAGAATGCTGTAATTGCACCTTATCTCCATCAATTATGTAAGTAATAAAAGATGGATTGAGTCATCTTTCTTTGGGATTATTCTTATGTCATACCCACAAAACTTGACTTTGAAAAGACATTTTTTTTTTGACCACTCTTTCTCAGATGAGGTTTGAGGGCAGGTCTCAACTACTTGAACTTTTTAAGGAAAAGGAACCTTCTTAACAGATGGCCAAGAAACTGGTATTAATTGCTACCATTAAATTCAGTAGAAAATTCAGTTTTTTAGGGATAAAAATCAACTTGACTTGATTTTTTTAAAAAAATAGACAATTGTGAATGTTACCTTATTGTTTATGAAATAACCAATTACTCAATTAAGGCCTGGAAAAGAGAAGTGAACTTCTGTTAATTTCTGAAAGGAATAAATCTTATAGCCAAAGTATAAAGTCTATCCCTTAGGAAAAGCCAATTTGCTCCTGTTCTGAATGGAGAATGTGAAAGGGTTAAGGTGTAAGAAGGGAACCCTAAGACGAAATGGCACTGATGGAGACAGCTTGTGATGGGCAGAGCTTCGCTTCTCAAAAATTAATCTCTAGGTCAGAAGTGCCATTAGAAATTGCCAAAGGGAACACACAGGGACCCTCACTAAAAAGCACGCTTGACTGGGAGAAGAAACTAAACAAATAAAACATATGGGAGAAATACAATTATTTCCACAGTTGTCTTCAGGTGGTAGGGTAAGAGTGATACTTATTTTCTTCTTCCTTCTTCCCCAAGTTGCTCTTTCTCTTTGTCCAGAATATTTTACAGTCCCATGAAAGGATGTCAAAAACAAACGTATGTGCACCAGTATTATATCTGCTTTTGAAAGTATAAAATGTACCAGTATTTGCATTGTATAGATTGTCACTGCAATACTGGGTGAAATAATGCCAAGTATGAGCTCTATAATCTTTCTATCCATACATCCATCACCTGTCATCTATCCATCTATTCACATAATGTATCTCTGTGATGTGTCTATCTCAACATATTTTTTTTTTTTTTTTTGTAAACATGTTCACTTATTTCATTTTGAGGTCTCAGTAACTTTTGGGTTTTTTCTCTTTAACAGAAGAAACAGATATACGTGAATAGTATATGAAGAATGATCAAACACAGAATGTATGAATTGAAAAGTAAAAATATTCTTTTCCTCCATAATCAATTTGTGTGTATCATATGACATTTCCTATGGATTTATAAACCTATATAATACACTATGCTGTAAGAAATGTTTTTGGAATGTAAACTAGGGGAGTCAACAGTATAATATAGAAGTTGCATTAGTTCACATGTGAGTTGTTTATAGGTAAGAGGAGCCAGAAGAGGGATAGTAGAATTATAAATTTGAGCAGGAAAAGAAGACCTCTGAGCTCAGTGTTTGAACTGACAGCAGGAGCCTTTTTGTTGGCATTAATAATAAATAAATAAATAAACAAACAAACAAATAAAAGCTAGCAATGGCATCCAGAATTCTCTTCCTTGAGAGGAGCACCCAGTGTCAATGCACTGCAGGCAGGTCGCCCTGCAGTGAAAGCCCAGGCATAAGAGCCTATAGAATATGGGGGGCTGTGTCCAATGAAATAGCCAGAAAAGATCTCTCGGAGGAAGTGACATTTGAGAAGAAACCTGGAAGAAGTGAAAGAGCAAGCCAGGGAAGGGGGTGTACTCCAGGCAGAAGGAATAGCAAGGGAAAAAGCTCTGTGGGGAAATTAACAATGGCATATTTGGGGTATACCATGGGTAGAGCGAGCAGGGAAGAGAGCAGGAGGAGAAAACATTGCAGAGATTAGCAAGGACTAAATCATAAAGGTCATTGTAGGCTAAGAAGAGGATGCTAAGAAGCCACTGGATGGTTCTGAGCAAGGAATTAATGTAATCTGATATATGTTTAAAACTCATCCTGGAGGCTGTATAAGAATCCAATATACGGTGGAACAAGTCAAATCAGGAAAACCCATAACGAAGCTATCATAGCAACTTAGATGAAAGACGATGGTGTCTTTAGTTATGATAGAACACCAGGAAAAGATATATTTTAATTTTAAAGCTGGTAGGGCCAGCACATGGATTGGAGGTAAGGTGTGAGGGAAGGTGAGACATCAGAAAACATCCCTAGGCTTGGATCTGAGTAAATGAGTGAAGACTGAGACCATTTATGACAGTGGAAAGCACTGGGGCAGCACAGGTTTGGTGAAAGCGAACAACTCAAGAGTTCTCTTTAGACAGTTAACTGTACAATGCCCATTAGAAATCCATGTAGAGAACCATGGATTTCAAGATGGTACTGAACAGATGAACACAGAACAAATATCCTTTATAACAGCCAAGTAAACCAGGACTTGGTAATGGCTCCATGTGTCAGTGCTCTTCTTAACCAGATTAATACAACAGAAAAAATTAACATAAAATAGAGGATGTAGCAAAACTTCAAAATAGAACATAAACACTAGATTGTGTCTAATTAAGTGGCAAGTTTAACAAGGCATACATGGCAGAAGATGGAGCATGGTACAGCCAGCCTTCTCTGAATCACACACACCTCTCTTGTGGAATGGCAGGGCTTTGTTTCAATTGGCTAACCACATCTAATCTCTTTTCTAATAGAAACATGCCCTGGTACATTCTTCCTCAAACCACCAGTGAGGAAGTACATACCCTATTCTAAACACTGGACTCCTTCCATTTACAAATGCAACTCTTTAATATGTTACTCAAATGACACAAATCTTGCTAAAACTTCAAATCAAATAAAAATATGTTAATGGCTCACATTGCTATTAGAAAATTAGGGTATATTTCACAGATTTCCAACTTTCAAAACATGTACATTTTTATTCATGCATTATACAAGTGACTTTTTGCAAACATTATTTAAAAGGAATCAATCAACCATAAAACTACATAGCCTTTGAATATATTGGGTTGGGTTTGTTTGTAGCAATTGACCCAAATCCAATTTTCTCAGTTGGATTAACATGAAGCATATTAAGTAGAAGATGGAGGGAAATTTTTTTTTTAAGGCAAGATTATTTGGATCTAATTTCTGTCAAAATTAAGCCAGTTCTCCAGTTCATGTTATATACTTTGTCATAGTCTAAGAATGTAGCTATAACCATATCACATAGTCACTGCAAGTACAAGATAGCTCAGTCTACCAAAAACTAAAGATATAAAGAACTCTTTCGTCTCACCATAATCTGAGCACAGCTTCAAACGCCTGTGACGTGTTTGTGTGTGTGTGTGTGTGTGTGTGTGGTAAATGCATTCATGTGCACTTTATTCTTTCTGCATTTAGCCTTTATCTGGTGTCTTATAAATGACATGATACCACTGAGGGCAGACTTTGATGGTGCAAAGTTACCTCCCAACTCACAGTCACTCATCACTGCTGATCTTGTTTCAAAGTCAAAACCACCTCAGGTACTTCTGCTGCTAAGGGCAACCAGGATGGAATGTAGCTGAGGAACACTGAACTGTCACTGCCCTGCAGGGGTCAAGATGCCTTCCTCTTACTGAGATGTGTCAGCAATGCACAGAAGGGCTCTTTAAGTGTCAGTTGTCAGGTAAAATTCATCAAAGAACAAAGCCAGAGCTAAGAAGCTATACTGTCTTAAAATAGCCCCTTGCTTTTTAATGGGAGAACCGAGAGAGAAATGGAATGGTTATAGATCTCTAAAGGAAAAACAAAATACTGGAAACTCCCTCTCCCTTCATAGTAATGAATTTATTCTTATCAAATGGTCATCCAGATGTAAGATGCCGAGACTTCCACCCAGTTTGGTATTTGTGTACATTGTGTCTGTGTGCAGACACTCATTTATTTGGTGTGCACTCTTTAAAATAGACCTTACAGAGGACACAGTAATTCTAACAAGCCACGCCAAAATTCAGATGGCAATGATCACTTATTAGTGCTCATGGATACATGGGTCCTCTGAGGTGTATTGATATTAACAAGTCACCAGGGTAGCTCTGTCCCATGTGTCCTTCATCCCTCTCCTGGGACCCCTCCATGCGGGCTGGCCCAGGCATGTTCTTCTCATAGCCATGGCAGGGTATAAGAGGACAAGCAGATGTGTCAGGGCCAGTGATAACCTGGGATAAGAGCTACTAGCAGGCTGTCACCTCTGCTTCATTCTATCAGCCAAAGCGAGTCACGCAGCCAAACCTGCAATCAAAGTGAGTGGGGAAACAGACTTGCTCATTTAGTGGGAGGAGCTCATAGATCACATGACAAAATGTGTGGGACGAGGGTAGGTGAAGTACCATGGCCAATAATGCCACCTACCAGAGTAGCCCACTTATGCATCTTTTAATCTGGAGAAATAACAATTGTATAAGGTCTAAAAAACATGGATTTGAGAGCAGACAGACTGAGTTGAAATTCTTACTAGCTCTAGTCCTTGAGCAATCCATGTATCCTTCCTTGTCCTTATTTTTCACAGAAGTAAAATGGAAGTAACACTTGCCTCACAGATCTTTGTGATTATTGAAAAATATAATTTATGAATAGTAATTAGTCCATAGTATTCTTCCAGGAAGTTATGGTATTTATCATTGTTATGGTTATTGCTATTTTCATTTTTATTATTCAAACTTAGAACTAGTTGGGGCTTTTATTCTATTAAAGTTGGCATGCTCAATTTCTTCCTCAAATGCTTTCAAACAGGAATAACATCACTTCTGCCCCAAATAGGAACCAAACCAAACAAGTAACTGTAAACCTCACGTCCTTCAGCATCATTCCTGGCCCACACACTCTCAAGATGCAAATCTCTGTGAAGTGCAATTTGTAAGTGAGGAAATTTTAAGAAAGCTTTGGTATAATAAATGTAGAGAGGGAAATCAAAGGTCTTCCTGCTATCACCACTAGGGAAAATGAATTGCTCTGCTTTGAGAATCATTAGTTTCTTTTGAAATCATTTGGAAAATAGGTTGTTTGCAAGGACCAGTGGTTGAACAGTTGGCCAGCACTGGGACATGTTCTGGGTAGCAGCTCTCTAGCTTTTTCTGGGTTGAATCTGCTTTGAAATATGAGTCACCATGCTGTAGCCCCAACCTTGTCTCTTCGTCTCTGTTTCCCATTCAGCAACATTCCTAATATTTTCTCATTTTACCTGTAAGATGTGGATATATTTGTAACACATATTCTTGAGTTGGCTAAGATAGGTCTCACTATAGCCTTGAACTCCTCTTTTCAAGCACTCCTCCTGCCTCAGCCTCCCAAATAGCTGGGACTACAGGTTTGCACCACCATGCCCAGCTAACTCAATAACCTTTTCCCCCTTCAATTGATTACCTAATTGAAGCTATTTTATTAATTGCACAGTTAAGAACTGTCTTAATTGTTAATATTTACTAAGCTAAATTCTTCCCTTTTTTACTGAGGTCTTATTTGAATAATATTTAACTTATTTTTAAAAACGAAAGTGTAGAAAAATTCAAAATTTCTCTAAATGATTACACGTAGTACATTCCATTAATACTATTGACACTCTTGATTGCTTCAGTCTATAGAGAAAGAGTCTGAAATTCCTTTCTAGGCTTCATTTAAACTCAGTTTTCCCAATCTAGCGCCTTTATTTCCTCTCCTTGTGCGGTAGATATCCTTCTTGTTTTTTTTTTGACATCTGATTTTAACTTCTAAATCCTTAATTTCTGCATTATTGGAATAGAATTGCAAAAATGGTCCCTTCTGAGCCACGGTGTCTGCATCCATTCACATAAGATCACTCAGGAAATCAGTGAAAATCAGCATGCAGAGTACTTGCAGGCGTTTTGCTAGAAGGTGTTGGCGTGTGCACGCCTAAAGGAAAAGCGTAAGTTGCTCTTATCTACTCTCCCTCCCAGGGAATCCTCCTGGCCTCTCTCCCTACACTCTGCACCCCAATATGGATGACTTATTCCACGATGGGAAGCAAGGAGGGAATACGCAGAGTATGCATAAGGCCTGGTTTGCCTGTTCCAATGACCAAGATGAGATCTAGAGCTGCATCCTGCCATCCCAGAAATGCTTCCAGCAGCAACCGCTGGGCTGGAAAGGCGGCTGCCTTCTGAGCCGTGTCTTTCTCAGCTGTCTGCCAAAGCTGCGTTTCTAAACATAGCAGACCCCCCCCCTCCCTGTAATTTCAGCCCCAGCTGGTAAAGCCCACCTGGCTCCTTTGAGGCATTCCCTTTGAGTAAGTGGCTGAGAAGCAGCTGAGATACCGCTCCAGGAACTGGCAGCTGCTGCCAAGTCTTTGGTTTCTCTTGCTTCGGTGAGCAGCTCTGGGTCATTTTCACGAGGCCCAGACACTCCTCAGATGATTTAATCCCAGGGATCAGATATGACTGTGGCGTCCTTTTTTGATCCCACGAGCATCTGAACATGCATTACAGGAAGATGTTTGTGATCGGCTTACAGGGGTTGATCTTTGTGGAGCTCCAGCTCATGAATCTCTCAAAAGGAGAATGGTTCTGTTCTCTGCTTGTACTGTGAGCGCAGTATTGTCATTATTATTTGCACTTTTCTGAAGCTTTATGTGGCACCAATTCAGTCCTCCTCTTGGGAAAGGCAGCTTTTCTTTGAAGCAAGAATTGTAGCGTTTTCCTAATATAAACGCACATACAGGTTTTGTAACATAAAACTCCTGTAGGTATTCACTGATGTTTCCCTTCTGGCCTAAACTGCTGGGTGTGACTAGTTTAAAAGCTGTCAAAATGACATAAAACAGTTATTAAAACCACTGGCTGCCTCACTGCCAGAGGGCAATATTGTTCCATAAATAGTCTGCATTGCAATAGTGCTCAGAGCAAGACTGAGCCATCAAACCTAAGGGCAGAGGCATTTTAAACACATGGTAAAATGCAATCATATGTAGAATCCCACACAAGTAAATGGACACTTTTATTTATTTTTTTTGCAGGAGCAATTTGGGCAATAGGTACAAGTGAAACACAGGTATTTCCAGGATATATTTGAGCACCTAAGTGAACATGTAATTGCACAATGAGCCTTTCACAGCAACTCAATTAAACATGTAAATTATTGCAAAATGTTCCCAGCAGCCACAGAACATTTTCGGTGTCCAATGTCATTATCCTCTATCAGGCATTTGTGCATCAGAGTACACATTTCTGTAATTAAATAGCAATTATTTTTACTTCCACTCCCATTAGTAATATTTAAAATCACAAGTACTAAATTGTCTTTCTTCTGTTTTGGTGTGGATTCATTATATTCTTAGAGAAAACACTCCTTATGGAATTTGTGGGTGTCCACAGAGGCATCTTTTAACATCTTTACTTTTGGAAACATAGGATGACTATGGGGTCCTTTGAAAAATAGTATTACATGACTATGATATTCTGAAGTGTCTGAGATATTTAACCTTAGCATATACCTAAGAGGTGAGCTACTGATAATTTACACAAAACATTATTAACCTTATAAAATTAATACCCCAAAATGATTTATTTGCTCACAATATTTTTCTTCCTTTTATTTCATATTATGGAGGTACAAATATTGCTAGGATTACAAACATTGCCCCTACCCCCCTTGCTCACAATATTTTTAAAGCAATTGTCTATCCTAAGAAATGGGTGGTAATTGTTTCTTTTATTTAATTTATGGCATTGTTTGTAAAAAGTTAATACATAAGCCTAAGGCAGTATTTTGAAGCCCTTTTGTGGGCATGGCTTGGGAAGGACTAGAGATACAAAGTGAAAAACCTCAGTAATGGTGGCTGAATGTTTGTGTCTCCTCCCCCACCCCAAATCATATGTTGAAGCCCTAACCCCAATGTGACTTTAAGTGATTTTCCAAATAAGATGGAGATTTAACAGTGAATTCAACTGATTAATCTCTCCTTCTACTGAAAACTAAGTCTAGCTGTTTCTACCACTAGTTTAACCACTTACTCACATGCTGTAGAAGCTCTGGAGACATGAAATATACAGATTTCCACAGGGTGTTCCTTCTATTCTGTTTTGTTTTGGTTTTACTTTCAAAAAAAATTATGCAAAGGGATGTGTTCTGAAGTTCCAAATGATTTCAAAAATCAAACCAATCCAATCAATTTTTCAGTAATTGGCTTTGAAGAAACTGAGACAAGAGCAATGCAAACAAAGTGCTTTTAAATAAATCATAATTACCCATGCAAATGTCTCCGATAATTTGAGGGTTTAATCAGATGACTAACAATTTGGAAGCCCGCTTGCGTTTGGTAAAATGACAGGCAGCAGGGATGAAGAGAAAGCAGTCTGGTAGCGACAATCTGAGATGTGAGAGGGAGGAGCTGGATTAACATATAAAATTATCCAAACTTGGAGAGATTTTATTAGACAAGTCTTATACCAGGAGGTCATTTATGCATTCGCCTTAATAGTAAAGACCTGTGTATACATTAAACCTTTCCAACTTGTTCTTAAGCCTTGAATTCATCTGGAATGGCTGCAGATTTTTCTTTCCCTCTTAAGATAAAAAAGCATTTTTGTGCACAACAAGGAGCAGGTGTTGCTGGTTATTCAAATTCAGAGCATGTTACCAACTCACCCCCCCATGCTCCCCATCCTCATGTCTTCTTCTGCTTCCCAATCTTCTACATTCTAATTACAGAAAACCTCTTAAAGAGGTGCACTTGTGTGGCTCTAGATGCTGCTACCTTTAACAATGTTATTTTACTCTCGCTTAGAGGGTTAAAAATCAATATGATATGTGACCTCCTTGCATTTTTTTTCCCCTGAAACCAAGAAGCAAAATACTCCACTTAGTGCAGTTTTAATTAAACTGAATACATTATAAAACACTCTCCTAATTTGCTTTGCCTAGAAAATGTTTTTTAAAGTGTTGCAAATCAATCAACTAATTGAGCTATGTAGTAGGAAATGCAGATGGCATCTCGTTACTCTGTGTTTTCCCTCTGCCAACCAAGTGCCTCTCCGTAGACAGGATTTGTGTTGTGGCTGGCAAATTGTATCCTATAGTATGTACCAGTGTGGGGCTGTGGTTAGCCATGCCAAAGGTTACCAAGGAACCAACACAAAATGCATGGACTAAGGGCAAGGGCAAGGGTGGTATGTGGAGAAGGTGACAAGGGAACAGATATCGCATAACCAGCCCCAGGTACCATCTATACTACACTGGACAAACAGCATTGGTTTTATCTGCGTGTTCACAGAGTGGTTCAACAGGAATAAAGGTCATATCTGCTTTGAGGATTTATTTTTCCCACAAATCTAATACTGGGAGATGTTAGGGTTTTTCTCCTTCTGTGCCCTTTCAGTTTAATCTTATAAATATTAATTTAGTATGAGGCGCTCTACCCACTGCTGGGAAGATGAACAAAGTGAGATCTTTGCTCTTGAAGAGCTTTCATTTAACAGCATTTATTGAGTACATATATTTTGGGGCACAATGTTGGGTACACGATAATCAAGATAAAGTCCTTTTTCCTCAAGGTCTTCCAGTTTAGTAGGAAAACTGATATGCCAACAGTCACTGTACAATACTGTTTTGTGTTATTCATGAATGAGTCAAGCATGAGAAAAGAGCTAACTCTGCCTGGGGGATTTTTGAATCCTTTGCAGAGGAATTAGAAGGTACAGCCTATTCTATTGCAAATGCCTATGAGTGATGGAGGAAATTTAGCATAATCTGAAGTTATGAAGTCTTATTTTGGTAGCTACCCAACAAGCTTCTTGCTACAGTTCACATTATGACTGTTCTCTTCAATACTGAACTACTTAAAATTCTCTCACATTTGAGGTTGTTCTAGTTTAAAGCACTGTTTTGTGTTACATAGGACTTATGTCAATGTATATCTGAAATGCATCGTGAGGAATTGTTACAACTCAGCAGCCATGTACTCATATGCTTTAGAACTAGTCCTGATGCATGGTCTGTCCCCAAACCAACAGCATCACCATCCCCTGGTAACTTGTTAGAAATTCTGGGCCCTATCTCAGATCTACTGAATCAGAAACTCTGGGGGTGGATTTAACATCTTGTTTGAAGAAGTCTTCCAGGTGCTACTAATGTAGGCCTTCCTTAGCTGCCGAGAGCGCCTCCTTAGGGTAGAGGGAAGAACTTTGAAGACACTCTTCCTCACTCTGACCGAGTACCCTCCCACTACTAGCCCTTCCTCCCGCTAAACTCCTTTGCCTTTGGATCCATAAAACAGCAGGAGCTTTCTGTTTAGAGCTCCCTCAGCAGTAAAATAACACCTCGTGTTTGTATTGATCCATCTGACCATAACTGGTGTCATTCCAAGGGAAAAACTGAACAGTGGGGAAGTCAGTGTTTTCTCTGGTTTAGCCTCTTGCTTAGAGTAATGCAGTAGTGATTAAAAGCCTGACTGTTACTTTCACTTTGGCTTATTTTCTTCATTGACCACTCCAATATCTGGCAGCTGAGTTCTCAGCTTAGCTCTTGACAAGTACATTAGCAGACAAGGAGAACAAATATAATTCCAATAGATGCATAAAATGTATTTGATAAAATTCAGCAAACCTTAGTGTAAAAAACCCTTTCCAAACTGTGAAGGGAAGGGAAGAAACTTAGCCTGAACTGAACATTGTCTACTAAACTTATAGAACAAATCTGAGTCTTAATTTTGAAAATTATGAAAATTTTTTTTTTTTTTTTTTTTTACTGGAAACAAAACAACCATGCCAAACTTGGTCCTCACTATTTAACTGAAAATCCTTACCAGTGCAATAAGGCAAGAAAAACTAAATGGTATTGGGATTGGAATTAAAGAAACAAATTTTCATTTTTTGAAGTTAATATGATTATATTCATATAAATGCCAAAATAAAGAAAAAATAATCATATTGATAAAGTTTACTAAGGCACTGAATACAAAAATCATACAAAACCAATATGTAAAAATAACAAGTAGTGAGAAAATTAGATAAAACCTGGAAATAATTCTCAAAAAGGATATGCAAGATTTTTACAAAGAAAATTATAAAACTTTGAGACATTAAAAATGACTTAAATAAATGATACACATTGTTCATAAATTGGGAGGCCTAGTAACTTTTAAAAAATTCTCACCAAATTGATATATAGATTTAAGACAATCCTAATCAAAACCCAAGCAAGATTTCTTTGTAAAGCAGACAAATTCTAAAACTTATGTGGTGATAAAATAGGCCAAGAATAGTCAATGTGGTTTTGCAAAACAAAAAAATACAGGGTTAGAAGACTTGTTCTACCAAGTATTGAGATATATTTTAAAGCTGTAATAATCAACACACTGAGTATTATATAAGTATAGACAAACATACCAATAGATAGAGACCATCACATATATAGGTCTTTAATATACAGCACAGAAGATGATGGGAAAAGAACAGTCTTTTCAATAAATTATGCTAGAAAATATTGAGTATCTATGCAAAAAATAAAATTATACCATTTCCTGTAATATAGTATAGTATGGATTGTAAGTGGATTAAATGTCACTGAATTACATATTTAGTGGTGAATATTGTCATGTCCTTAGATAGGCAAAGACTTTCAAGTGTTAAACAAAAAGAAAAAAGATTAATACATTTAATAAATTTAAAACTAAGAACTTATCTTCAAAAAACATCTTACAGAAATTGAAAATATTAAGCCCCAAATCAGAGAAGGCATTTACAAAACATAAAACTGACTGCACTAGTACCCAGAATATATAGAGAATCCTTGCCTCGCAATGAGGAAAAAGTGTCGACCATCCAAAAGAAAATGAACAAAGAGTTTGAAAAGGCACTTCAGTCAGTAGGAAATCCAAATGCCTAAAATCATAGAGAAAGATGTTTGACCTCAGGGTAATTGGAGAAATGCAGTACGATACATGGCTACCAGGTTGCAAAAATGTCGAAGTCTGATAAAACCAGGCCTGTTTACTTTATAACCCAACAATTCCACTTCTGGGTATATGCCCTATATAACTGTGTGACTATATGCAAAGGGCTGTATGTCAAAGAATATTCACAGCAGGAATATTTATATTTGTCAAACATTAAAGCACCTAAATATCTATTAACAATACAATGGATAAATAATAAATAAAAAAAGGAAAGAACATAGAGGCCTGGAGGTAAGAAAGCTCAAGAAGTTTTCAGGGATCAGAAATTAATCAACTTAGGCAGAAATATGATAATGGAGAGGGGTGAAAGAGGACAAAAAGATAGTTAAATATTATAAGCAATAATCACAGGAGGAGACTCACAATACATAATGTATTAGTGTGTTTTGGGGTGTTTAGTGTTTAGCTTTATAATTCTACGGAAAATATAAAATTCAAGATTATGCAACATTTAGAGAGAGAAAACTAAATTGTGTTGTTCAGGGATGCATACATATAGAAAAACCATGAAGGGAAGGGGCTAGCTTTGGTGAAGAGGAAAGGGTTTGTCCATTAGACAGGACACTTAGGGACTTCTTGGATACTGGCACTATTCTAGCTCTTCTGGAGTGGTTATACAGGAGTTCATTTTAGAACTACCTACAAAATGATAAATTTAAGCTTATGCCCATTTCTCTGTATTAGTTGGTATTTCACAATTAAACCAATTAAAAATATAGAAAGAATGAGAAAGAGACAGAAGAGTGAAGGAAGAAAGGAGGGTTCTGAGCTGGACTGTGAAGTGTGAATTAGGTTTGCATCAACTGAAATACAGGTAGGCATTGCAGGCAAAGGCAAGAATGTGTACAGAGGCCTGGAGGTAGAAAAGCTCAAGGATTTTTCAGGGATCAGAAATTAGATTAGTAAACTTAGGCAGAAATGTCATAATGGAGAGGGGTGAAAGAGAGGACTAGAGGGTAGGTTAGGAAGAAATTAAGTGGGACCGTAAGAGCCAAAATGAAAAATTGAGGTCTTGACTGTTGGAGACATAGACATGGGGAATATTTTTGCATTTCAGTAACCTTTATTCCTGAGCTGCATCAAAATAAATGTAACCTCCACATATATTTGTATCACTTCCTGGAAATTTTATAATCTTTGTGTTTCATTTTAGTTTATTCCAATGAATCTATAGCCCAATGGCACATGTGGTAGCATTTGAGGTAATTGGGGTGTACACGTGTAAAGCTGATGTCATCTGAGACCCTGGCAGGGATTCTGTTATGTGCCCCACTGAGATGCTCATGACTCAAGAAGATGCAGGTCTGGTTGGCCACAGAGAGTCCAATTACTCAACAAGCACAGCATTCCAACAACGTTGCCAGGCTCTCCTCTGATTGCCCGTACTCCATGTGATTGACGTTGGTGGTAGTTGAAGGGGGTGGGATTAGTTTGAACATCAAATTCTAAAGTTAACAAATAGCCTTACTGAGAGATGTCTCTGGGGAAGAGAGCGAAGATATCAAACAAATACAACTGACCTGACAAGGTACTTAATAAGGTACACAAGAACAGTGGGCCCACCTGCAAATTCCTCAGTATCACACTTATGCCCACACTTATGCCAATTGTATCTTCATTTGCATTGAAATGAATGTGTGATGATTAATATCATGTTTCATTTACCCACTGGCTTTTCAAAGAGGGATCTAAAGTTACAGCCCAAACAGGGAGCTGAAAGAAATTCAAACTGAAGAGCTGTTTTAGTCGTGATCAAAAGGCAGGCAGGTGTCAAAGCACAACTTCAGTAAATCAGTTGTCAATTTTCAAAAAATCCTTAGAAAGTCTTTATTTTTTCATCTCCTCTGGCAATAAAGTTTAGTAAAAGTAGAAGACCTGGCCATAGACACCTTGGATGGTGAGTTGCTTCTCCTGCTGATTCCCTATGCTATGGGCTGTCCCACTCTACCCTAAATTACTGTCTATCTGTGCAAAATGAGGTGGAAACTGAAGGGAGGGATTACTCAGATAATTTAGGTCAAAAATAAGTTCTCTAGAAACATCCAGATTGAGGCAAACATGTTTTCTATGGTTCATATCATCCTGATAATTGCCTTAATTCTCCATTTCGTTTTGCTTCTGTAGACAGCTTAATGGCAGTTACGATTTCTTGGATCTTGCAGCATAAGAATAAATACTCAATTAAGGCTTTTTGGGATGAGTCAGAGATAGAAAATCACTGTAGCTGTGAGTGATGCATGCTCTACTCCCAACCAGTTGCTGGCCTGTAACTTTCCAGACACAATTTGAAACACAGACAAAGTAAATTTATACTGACAAAGTAAAGAGAATAAATCAGTAATTAATGAAAGAAAAATGTATTCCTCACCAAAGTGTCAAATTATTCAGTTGTTGTCTGAACTGAGGGGCCCAGACCATTATTATCAGAATGATTTGCAAAGCATAGAAGACAATTGCTGCTTGCTAAGTAATATAGGAGGTTCCAGGGCTCAAGGCAAAAATCAATTTGTTATTAATTAATTAATTCAACAAGTATTTACTGAATGCCTACTATGTGGCCGATGCAAAGACTCCTGACCTCATGGAGTTTAACATCCTAGTGAGGAGGAGTGAGGCAGACTAAATATTAGACTTCGTAAACAGGTAAACGCTATTTCACATGTGAGTGTGCAAAGTGCTGTGGGAAATGAAGAAGCAAAGCAGGCTAAGGCCTTAAGGAGCTATTGGGTGGGGAATATTGCTTTCTTAAATAGGGTGCCAAGGGGAACACTCCCAGGATTCCATTCAAAATGGGACATGTGAACAAAGATTTGAGAGAGGTGAGAGAGTTAACCCTGTGGATGCCAAGGGACAGATGATTTCATGCTCTAAAAACATCCAGAACACAAAGGCCCCAGATTGGGAACATCTCTGATATGCATGAGCAGCAGCAAGGAGGCCAGAGGCTGAGGACAATATTGATCAGGGTAGTAGGATGTGAGAACTAAGAGTCACATAGGCCATTGCAAGGCCTCCTTGGGCATTTATTGCGAGGTAGGTGCCACTGTAGAGCCCTGGGGAGAGACAAGACACAATCTTAATTATGTTTTTAAAAGATCACTTTGACTACTGGGTTGAAAAGAGATGGCAAAGGCACGGTGTAGTACAGCATATGCCAGTGGTGATGAAGAGTGAACAAATTAGGAATGGAATGTAAAGGCTGAGCCACCAGGATTTCCTGATTGGCTGGTCACTAGATATGAGGAGTGACTCAGACACTTGTGATTTGAGTGCCTGGAAGAAAGGTGCTGCCATCAGTTGTGATGACAAAAGGGTGGGTGTGAGCTAAGTTCAGTTTGAGATATGTTAGCCTTGACATGTCTGTGGACACCTAAATGGAAACACAGAATGGCAGCTGACTGTACAGGTCAGAAATTCAGGGGAGGTCTGGATAGGAATTCTGACTTGAGGATTTTAGTGTTCTCCTATCTCTTCCCAATGCTCATGGCCCTCAAGATGACCATATTTCTTCCTCAGCTTCCTAGGGTTTGCCTTTGGCACATTCATGGGTCTAACTTTCCTACCCTTTGTGTCTATCAAAATATACCTTTTATCTCATCTCTATTCTGCAGAGAATTAATTTGACTGAGAATCTGCTTCAGACAGCAATAATAGTAATTATAATAGCTGTTGCAGAGACTGCCATTGTTTTTACCAGAACTGGTTTGCATTTCCTGCAGGGCTCACAGTTAGATGCATTTCCCAGTCTACCATGTTGTTAGGAGGAATCCTGTGACTGACTTCTAGCCAACAAAACACAGATAGAAATCACAGATGGCATTTTCAAGTCTTATAACAACTCTCCCAAATACTCTTCCATGCTCTTTTTCTTTTCCTGTCTGACATCTGGCCACAGAGGATCCACTGGTCTGTTCAAAGACCCTGAGGGGTGGCCGGACACTGGCTGTCAAGCACCTGAGACAACAAAGAACTGCACGGAACAGAGCACTTGTGCCAGTCCACATTGGATCGTGCCTTGGAGGGGAAATAAACCTTGTTATGATAAGCCACTAAAATTATGAAATTGTTTACAGCAGTCTGCATATCTTGACTAATAGAGAAATTGAATGTTTACTATGTGTCAAGCAGTATTCTAAGCTCTTGAAATATAATGCCATTATTATGCCAACTTTACATCAGTCCTTGAAGGCAGCAGGTAGAACAAAGTGATGATTTAGTATTTCTAAGCCTGCGTCCAGCTTCCTCCAAACAGTTTTTGCCTTTCCCCTAAACCATTCCTCACCATTATGTCATCTCTGCCATGTGATTTCTCTCCTATTTTCCATTCTGTATTTGTTGCTTAGCAGAAGTCTGAATTTTTTTCATAAGGGAATCTATGCAAACACTTATAATTTCACTTTCATCTGTTCTTCATTTCTCTGAAGCCCAGCTTCCACTTTCACTATTAGACTGAAAACGTCCTTACCAACTTCAATGAGTAATTTGTGCTCCTGATTTACCTAATATTTAAGATCTTTTGCCCTGAAACTTCCTGTCTCTTGGCTTCTGTGAATTTTTGCTGGCTCATTTTTTTTGCACCTTCATGCACCTCATCTATGTCTCCTTACCCTTTAAATATGTTCCCATGACAGGTTTTCTTCTCACTATACATGTTCTTTCTGGCTAGAAATTGAATTCATAAACTGGTGACTTTTAAATTCAGGTTTGAACCCATCTCTCTTATATGAGCTCCAAATTAACATTTACAGTTGTGAAAAGGCATCTTGTGAAAGTGTTTGTTTTGAAAGCACTTCTGACTCAACATCATCAAAACTTAATTCATCTTGCCTCCAGTCAACACAGATAAACCCACTCTTTCCCCCATGTGACTAATCTGTAGATTAAGTACCCAATAAATATTTGCTGATGGAGACCTCCTTTCACCTAATCCCTCATCCCTTACACTGTTTGTGACAAAGCCCCATTACCTTAAGTACCTTATCAATAGGTATCTCTTCTATCCACACAGCTACTGCCCTAGCTCAACACTCCATTTCTGGCTTAAGTTTGCATTAACCTCCTAACCAATGTCTCTGTCCAAAATTTCACCTATAGACAATTTACCTTTCACCCAGATACCAAAGTGCTTGTAAAAACAAATAAACAAAAAACATTGTAAATAATCTTCATCTGTTTTTTTCAAACATCCCAAGCTCAAGTATATCCCACGTAATAGTGGGATTGATGGGTCTGCTCCCACAGGAGCATTCGTTTCAAACTTCTGTACAAGGGACTGACCTCCTCTGCTTGACCCCAGGATCTACTTCCTGTGACACACACAGTAGGTGGTTCTACTGGATGTGTCTCAACTTCTGACACTCTGCATGCCTTCCTGACTACACTCTGTCCATTTTCCTGAACATATTCCTTTCTCTTTCCTGTGTGTGTTATTTTCCATAACCCAACCAATAATATATCCTCTCCTTTCTATTTTGCCAAATTATTCTTTGAAACTTTTATCAGTGAGCTTTCAATTCACCAACTCTCATTCTCTAGACCTATTTGTATCATTAAATTCTATGGAACATGACCTCTTCCTTAATTTTTTTCTTCCCTCATTTCAGTGGCACTAGCGCAAGTGACTCTCTTCCTGGTCCTCTAAATTCTCTAATCTTTACCTCTCTATTTCACCCATCTATTTATATTTGTCTGTCTGCTGTCCGTCCGTCCGTCCGTCCATCCATCCATTCATCCATCCATCCAATTGTTTATTTAATCTACTGGCTACTTTCCCTATCCATTACATGTATCTGTTCCCCAAGGTTCAGTGTTCAGCCTCTTCCCTCTCTTCCTAACCACTTCTTAAAACAAACGTTCTCATCCAAGATGTTGAAGTACAATGGTTGTCACAGGGAAATTATTTCCAATTTTATCAATGTTTGTGAATGATTTATTTTCTTAATACATTTGAACAGATTGAGGATTAGTTTAATAGCGCTGTCACTGTTCTTCACTTCCATGCAAATAGTCTTTCTTGAGAGACATGGTGTGATAGCTGGCAAATGGAGCTGAATGCTATCATGTGTGTTAACTGCCATGTGCTGACTGCTCCATGACAGTAGGGACTTTGTTGGTGTTTATTGCCATATCCCTGGCTACACAGATGGGTGCTTGGCATGCAGCATGTGCATCAATGTCTCACAAAGTATTTACTGTGTAATGAGTATGTTTAATAACACAAGTTACAGTTGAGAAATACTGCCTTAGAAAATTCATATGCTTTTAGATGTGTAGTAAGTCCATGAGGATGGATTACTCACATCTTGATTTCCTGACACATCTCTTAAATTTCTCTCACATGCCAACTATTGACTAGAGCTTTCTACTTGGATGCTCTGTAATCACTTCAATTGAACATGTCTGAAAGCAAATGCATTATCTTCCAAAATCATTGCAACCTTCTCTCATTTCCCAATTAACAAGTCTCACATGCTTGGATCTGTCTTAGTTTCTTTCTTTCTTTCTCACTCCCATATATACAATTGGTAACCAAAACCAAGCAGTTCTTCCTTCATTGAAGTCTGACACCTCTTTTTCCCATCCCTCCTGCCACCAGCCTAATTCATTCAGGCCTGTATTATTAAAACTTTGGTCACTTAATGTTTTTATTTATGCTGAATTTTAAAGCTAGGCTACATTTCTTTAAAATACTAGCTTCAACCAAAAAATATTTTGTGACTTTTATTACTAAATACAGTTGTCCCTCAGTATCCATGGGAGATTGGTTTCAGGACCTCCTGTGGATACCAACATCCACGGAGGCTCAAGACCTGCGGTCAGCCCTGTGGACACCATGGGCACTACAAGACTGCATATTTTCCACCCACAGTTGGGTGAATCCACGGATGCAAATGTGGATCTGCAGATACGGAGGGGCAACTGTATTTAGTTCTAATGTCCACATACTAATCTTAGGCTATCTTTAAAATCAGATCTGTTCCCCATTTGCCTACCTAAATATCTGCTCTAGTCAAATTAGTCTACTCTTAATACTTATAAAGTGACATGTGTTTCTACCTGCAAGATGCTGCTCACATTCTTTACCCAACCAAGACTTTCATCTCTTTCTCCCATACACACTTGGAACCCAGCAACCCTTAAGGCCCAACTCAAGTTTTGCCAGCTGAATGAAGCCTCACTTGACCGCCTCAACCCCAAGCAGCAGCAACTCTCTTCATACAGATGACTCACAAACCTAGTGTTCCTAATATTTCCACAATTAACCATGTCATACATGTGGTACTTGCTCTAGAGTACTTTGAATTCTTGTTTGAGTGTGGATATGGGTCAGCCCAATGTGACTCTAAACTCGTGATGTAGGAAGAATGAGAAACCAACAGGTACTGAGCATCTGCAATGTGCCGATGCTACTATCTATTTTATTTAGTCTCCACGATAGCCATATATGTATTATAATTCCCATTTAATAGGAAAATGAGGCTCAGACACATTAAGTTTCAGTTAGTAAATGGCTGTTAGGGCTAGGTACTCTAGAGCCCTGACCCTTTTCTCTCTACCGTGATCGCCATCTCTCTTACATGTTTAGTGCAGCTTACAGTACATACTAGGTGTTCAATAAAGATACATTAAATAAATGTGGGGATTTTGGCCACTACTTTGAGGAACACAGAAAGATCTATAGTCTATACTGACCCTATAAGGGTCAAAATGACAGAAAAGGGGACTAGGTAATCAGCTTGTTCCTTAAATGAATTCTGTAACTCTGTTAGGTGGCAAAACAAATATACAGTCAAAAACAGAAAATGGAAACTTGCACTGAAATCATCACCAACTCCTACTGGTACAAAAAGAAAAAGTGACAACATAGACAGTGGTATATCCGGGTGCAGTATGTCATTGTCTCAGGTTAAAAGTAGTCAGTTCCATTTAATGAGCTGACTACCAACAGTTAAAACTGTTTCAAATGAAACAGAGCATGTTAATGATGCCCTTCTGATTTCTCATGTAAAGTGCTGAAATCCAGCATAGAACTTCTGAAAAAACTGCCTCTTGCATTTCCTCCAGAAAAACTGTCAATTCATGGCTTCTGTTAAACTTAAAGAGATTTTAGTTCTTATTAAAAGCAATTCATTTTTATTAAAAGAATCCTCTCATATTCATTATGAATCAAACAAATAAATTAACCATTAGTGGTGACATCATGAGCTTTTGTGCACAAATATTTCAATTAAAAACTCAAATTGCTCAGTTAAAACATTTTTTATTGTTGCTACAATTCAAGAGAGTTATTGGTATATTTTTCCAGAACTGAGTTATTTTGCTATCACAATTGAGAACATTATGAAAAATGAGAATTGAATATATTCACTTGAATCACAGAAAAGGGTAGATGTATATGCAAGTATATGTCTATGCAATTAAAGGTAATTTTTATATACAGACATGCATCCCAGGAATTATATAAAAGGAGTAAGAAATGGGTATAAGGCATCTTGTTGAAGATGATTCTTGTTTTCTGGAGGCAACCTATTTATTCAGTCTACTTCCATGGAACAAAATATTGTGGCTATATATGTGCGAGACAGATATCTCACATAGAATCTACTATCTTCCCTAGCGCTGAACCTATTTCCCAGAAAATTTATTTTTATCACATGAAATCTTTAGGTAAGAGTGGTTTGGGCCACACTACTTGTAGGGCAAAGGAAAAATACAGGCGAATTGAGACTGTGCAGCCAGCTGCTCCCATCAGTGTCCTGCCTTCTCAATGCCTTTACATATTTCTTTGCCATCTGCCTTGTCAATTTTCATCAGTTATGGTTAAGGCTCTTTTGGATAATGGAAGATTATCTGACCCTTGGATTATGGCTTTAAGCCTTCAAGTACTCCTATTTGCTTACTCTACATGAACCCTGGACCTTCCACCCTGCTCTTTCCTCTTGGATCATTCTTCAAATGCAAGCTCTGTTCTTACTCAGCGAACCAACCTCTCCCATGCCTTGGTGTCATTGCATAGAGCATTGACAGCCCATATCCTACTTTCCCACATGTCAAACTCCTACTCATCCTTCAAAACACCCTCTGTAAAATTTGTCTGATGATCCTTTCCCTCTCCCCCTCACCCATATCAGAGTTAAGTACTCTTTGTCCCTGTTTCTACAACAGTCTGAATACATCTTTACTTTAACATAAATTTCCTAGCACATAATTCTTAGTTCTTGAATCTCTCTAGCTGGCCATAAAATGCCCCTTTGAAAACTATTAATATGTCCTATTCATCATCCCAATGGTCTCAATGGCTGTCGCCTTTCTATCTTTGGCTGTCTCCAATGTCTCAAGGTGACAGGACTTGAACTCAAGTGGGGAAATAAGACAAAAATCCAGATAATGAAAATAAAATATACACCCCTCCTCCAATTCAGATTCTAATTCCCATAATTGTTGATCTATCTGTCTATATGCAGAATGTATAGGGTGTGGCTAGACTAGACCTGGATTGCCTAAATATACCATAGAATAGCAGGTAAGAGCACATACTCTAGCACCAGCCTAGCTGAATATTAACTCTAGGTTGCTCTAAGTGGCTGATGCTGACAAGTCACTTAACCTCCCCTTTCCTCTGCCCCTTCTTCTGTAAAATGGAGAAAATAAAAGTTCCAACTCCAAAGGATTGTTCTGAAGCGTATGTTTCATGTAAAGAGTTTAAAACTATACTGGAACATAGTGACCACTATGTAAGTGCTACCAGGTGTTGACATTGTCATTATTTTTGCTGTTATTGTTAAATTTTCCTTTCTAGAGGCAGGGTACATGAGGCTGTTATTGTCCCCACCTTTCTTTGGGTTTTGAGAAGCCTACCATAGCTTCAGAATGAAAAGGAGCTAAAAGCAAAGAGTTAGATTTAGTTTCTTTTGAGATTTTTACGTTTCTTATCAGGTATGCCTTGGAGGTAAGATAAGAATGGAACAGTAAGCTAAGTCTTTTCTGAATTCAATGGACATTAGACTGTTGTAGAAGAAATTTTTACTCAAGAACTCTGCCTGATAATTTGAATAAGGACATCATTTGCAAAACTGAACTCTGTGTGTAAGGCACTGCTCTATACATGGGGAATGCAGTAGTCAACTAGAGATGCCCTCAAGGAACTTTGATTCTTGTAGCTGGTTTTAATCATCTCTGGCTATTTCCCTATATCTCATAACCTGAATTGTGAATTATAAAACACATCAACCAGCTGTTCTTAGTTTTATCCTTTATTGTTAATTACATATTTGAAGTTAGAGCCCTTAAAGATAAAAGAGAAAAGAAAGAGGTCAGGGAGAGTCTTATCTTTGCACTAAGTAGCCACATGTCTCAAACAACTGAAATATATTTGTTAAAAGGATGTGTATGAGGACAAGCTGCTCATAGGTCTGATGTGTGAGTCAGTCCTTTTGTCAAGCTGATAGCATAGAAATTCTCATGGTAAGGCATCGTATTAGAAACACAGCTGCAGGAGGGTCTAGATGGATGGAAGGCTATGAGAGTAAGAGATCAGTTCACTAAAACTCAGGCATTCAATGATCAATTTGCCCAATGATTAGCTCAATAATGTAATAGCATTTTTTTCAAGTTTTTATTTTGCCAATGCTTCTGCTCATGTCCCAGAGCTGCTAGACAAGTACAGAAAACCAGTTCCAAGATAATCTGCCATAATTGTTTTGCTGGCAAGGACAGGGCAGGAGCCAGAACAAATTTAAGATATAAGCAACTCCAAGCCCCCCCAAAAAAGATAGTAAAATAGTAAGAGAATAGACATTCAAGCCCATGTGTAAAATTCACCAAGACAGACCACATTACGGGCCATAAAATATACCTGAACAAATTAAAAAAAAATAGAAAACATACAATGTTTGCTCTTAGACCACAGTAGAATTAAAGTAGAAATCAATAACATGAAGATAACTGAAATATCCCAAAATGCATAAAGATCAACCAATGCACTTTTAAATGATACATAGGTCAATAAAGAAGCTAGACAGTTCTAGGACAACAAACCCAAGACTGGAACGCTAATGAAAACACACATTGCGTCTCTAACAATGCATTGATTTTTAATCAGCCAATGTATTGAATGTAAAGATATACTGCTTGATTCTAGCAATTAAAATCCCAGGTTAGGGCAGTTTGTGATTAATATAAACAAGGGAGAAGGAAAGAGAGGTAGCTAGGTGATTTATGGAATTTAAAAAAATAAAATTTGAGTATATATCCATTATGGAAAATAGTTTGGAGATTCCTCAAAAAATTAAAAATAGAACTACTATATGATCTAGCAATCCCACTACTGGGTATATATCCAAAGAAAATGAAATCAATATGTCAAAGAGATACTTGGATTCCCATGTTCATTGTAATGCTATTCACAATAACCAAGATGTGGAATCATCCTAAGTGTCCAACAATGAATGAATGGATAAAGAACTACATACACAATGGAATACTATTCAGCCATGAAGAAATTAAAAAAAAATTTTGACAATATGGATAAACCTAGAGGATATTAAGTGATATAAACCAGACACAGAAATACAAATACAGGATGTTCTCATTCATACGTGAGAGCTAATAAAGGTGGATCAGTTGATCTCATAAAAGTACTGAATCAAACAGTGATCATCAGAATCTGAGGAGAGTAGAGGAAATGGGAGATAAGGAGAGGTTGGTACAATTACAGTTAGAAAGAAAAAATAGGTTCTGGTGTCCTATTGCACAGAAGGGTGACTGTAGTCAACAAAAAGGTGTTATGTATCTCAAAATACCTGGAAGAGAGGGTTTTGAATGGTCCTACCACAAAGAAATGACGAATGTTTGATGTGATGGATATGCTAATTACCTTGATTTGATCATTATACAATGTATACATGTATCAAAACATCACATTGTACCCCATAAATACATACAATTATTATGGAGTCAGTTAAAATAAAAATAATAAAGAGAAGTAAATAGATGTTAAAACATAATACCATGCAAACCAACATTTATTTTTAGTGATTATGTTTGAATTTATTAAGTTGGTCATTTCACTGAAGCTTAGTTAGAATTGGTGATTTTTTGATATTCCAAACAAGCTTTTGGAGGACTCGGTGGTAGAGATGAAAGGATGGATTTTCCTTAATTAGGAAAACATGTCACAGCTAATCACCAAATAGATGACTCCAAAGACTGCTTAGACAGTAAAGAAGAAAAATTCTAGAGCTCATTCATAACTATCATGGCATGCTGAGAATAAGTAAATTTCTGATATTTTGCCACAGTACCTTTTTAGAACTGGTAAAATGCATAAATTCTTCCACAGGAGTCTCTGCCTCAAAGCTTGTTCAAAATCCCTTATAATAGAACTGCCAGTCATTTCAGAGCCTATAGTATTATTTCTTAAGAAACCATCGTCCATAAATTTCTAATATTTACAGGTTGAACATGAAATAAATATAGTTTTTGTTCAGTAGCATTCATGAATAAGCATTGGTATTTCTCTTAGTGTGTACAGAATTAAATGCTTTAGTAAAGATTTATCACTGCAAAAGGATAATTTGAAGGACTGCATTCAAAAAAATTCAGGCCAGTTAGGATTATAAAAGTGTTTAATAATCAGCACTGATGTTGGCTTGGAGAAGTATAATTAGAAACTTTAATGTGCAGAGCACCTTTTGAAAATATTTCTGGTGGTTAATATCACCATCTTCACATCCAAAGAAGGGCCATTGAGTTGACAGATGATGACCGAGAACCTTATTCAAGGTTATGTGGAAAATGGAAAGACAGATTTTACTTCTCATACATTCTTCTCATTAGATTTACTACTATCCTGAAATATAGTTTTCAGGTAATAATTCCTCCATAAATGTCATGAATCTAAGATGAAGACTGCTGATTTTTAACATATCCATGGACTTCTAGAATGACAGCTGAAGGAGATCTTTTGCTGCTTCCTCCCTCTGGGTATTTGAGTCTGAGGGCCTGCTTTGAGGAGGAATGGTTGCTGATCTATAGTCTGCCCTAAACTGCCTTAGTAATGAACTTAGATGAACATGTCCCATCATGGGCACAGAGCTTGGTAATCATGAGGGATTGGGTTATAGCTCTTGGAACAAATACTGTATTTTTCTAAAATCTAAAATATCTCCATATCCTCAGCATTACCTTTATGTAAATTTGTTACATAATGAATGAAATGCAAGAGTCACTTAAAACTCATTATAATAATAATCTATAGTCCAGAGCCAATAATTTTTTGGTAGAAATTAAGCCATATTTTATCATGAGAAACTGAGATTCAAGAATAACTTGTGTCCTTAAATAACAAAATAAACATGTGGACATTATCATGCTATTAGATTTCGTGACCACAATGTCAAAGCCTGCCCCCGTCAGATGTCATCCTCGATGCATCCAAATGCTCGGTTGACCCATTTCCCACACCTGCTATCGCCTCATTTCACTCCACCCCTTCATAGCAGAATCTTGAAAGAACTGCACATACTTGTTGCTTCCATTTTTTTTCCTCCAAATCTCTTTTGAACCCACTCTAATTAGGCTTCTCTCCCTACAATTCTACCAGAATAACTGTTCCCATGGTCCTCCATGTACCCAGGGCAAGAGCCAATTCCCAGGCCCATCTGACAGGCCATGTCACCTTCTCGTTTCCCCTCTGAACTCTCAGCCTGCTCCTTCCAAGCTCTCCCTCATCTCTCAGGTGTCTGGAGCAGGGCTGCACGGTCACACATCTGTCTTGTTCTTTAATCCGCAGAATAGTGACACCACCTCATATTTGAAGGATTTAAATATTTGGAGGCAAAACTTCCCGGCACAGTCCACTTAATGTTTTATACTTTCCCAATCACATGTCTCCATGAATCTTGCTGTTTCATCAGTAAATAGATCTATCCGTCAGTGGACACACCAGCTTTCTCTCTCACCTTTCACATTCGTGGTCACACATTACAGTTTATGATTTTCTTTCCTTCACCTGGTAAGCTCTCAACTCTCCGAGACAGCAGATGCCTGACATTTAATTAGTGACCCAATTAGGGCTTTTTGCTAGCCTTAGCTTATTTTTTCATTTAGGAGAAAATGAAATCAAACTGAGTGGGCTTACAATGAAAAATAAACACAACTCCACTTATTAGCCCTAGTCTCCTTAGGGATGAAATAAGAGACTTTTTTTTTTTTTTCTTTTTCTCCTATAACTAAAAGGATAATTAAAAACCACTATAATTATTGCAGAGGATACATGTAATAGTTAAGGAAGAAAGAAGTAGTTGCAACCCACCAAGAGAAATGGTCTTCTCAGCATGAGCGGGTTCATGGTTGATCAAATTAATACCCTTTTACCAACAGAGTGGGATTTGAGGAAGAAATAAGTGTCTACGAGAAGTCAGTGTGAGTGGGTCACGGAAAATAACAGTGCGGCCAAGTGAAGAATTACTTTTTTCTGTTGCCGTATTTTCATTTCCTATTACCTCTTCACATCTTCCAGTATTTTCAATTCCTATCCTTTCTTAATCATGTAAAGTTTCTTTTTCCTCTTCCTTTTCACTTACGCCCTGTTATCAAGTGTTATAAAGGATAATGCCTCAAAAATGGTGCTCAGAAAAGAAAATCTGTTGATGGCTTTCACTATTAGTTTTTATTCGTTTCTGTTTCTTTTGTTGTTTCTTGTTAAAAGTAGGGTCACCTTGTGATGAGAGAGAAAAAAAATAAGGTGCCAATAAAAAAAAAAAAAACCCAAGTTTTCAAAAACATTGATTGTAAATAGAATTGGTGGTAAAGTGTAACACTTGCACTTGCAGACATTAAAAAACTCAAATCTTAGGACAAAAGACAGCATACCCTGCTAGCCTCCTAAGAATTAACCCCTTCAAGTGGTCTCCACTGCCTCCCAGCTGCCTTAGTTGGTGCACTTTCAAGTAAGACTGTGACATATAGGGATATGTCTGGACATTTGTTTGTCATCAAAATGTGTACACGTATCTAGAATTAACCATGCTTTAAACATCTTAAACTGTCTTAAAAATCCATAAATCTGGAGGAAACATTTGCTATAGAATAAAGTCATCCTTAGAAGAGATTCTTCCTTTTACAGTTTGTGCAAAAAGCCTTTTAACTGCAAAATAACATTATTTAAATCAACTGATCAGAAAGCATTTTTTAAGCAGATCTTTGGGACAAATTTTTATGTAATTCTTTTTAAATAGTAGTCACTCCTTTGGGCTGGTTGAAAGAGAATTAAGCAGATGGCTTTCTCTTGCACGGTAACTGTAATGAATGAAGATAAATAATTTGATCATTTTATTTACCTTCTATGCTATTGAACATAAAATGTGGGAACACCTTGCATAATTTGGAGTAAAAATGCCAACATACTGTGAAGGAGTAGTGCTTTTAAAAAAACGTTTACATAACCTTAAATTGTTGATTACTGTATGCATGGTGAACTTGAATGAGGCAGAGCAAGTCTTTTATCTATAAAAAGAGGGTAATACAATGATCTGCCTCCTAAGATTATGAGAACTAAATGACCAATAACAACAACAAAAACACCAAGTGCTTTGCTTAAGGCCTGGCATTAAATAAGCTCAATAAATGGTACCTGTTCCAATGATCAACATTATGTAATTAAGATTTATACTACATAAAATTAGCAGTGCCTCTAAATGATGAGTTGATACAGTGGTATTAAGCTAACAAAATACATGCACAACATGTTATTTGGTTTGATTTACTATTACAGTATTGTTTGATTTACCATTTACTATCAAATCTTATCTCATAGAGAGGAAAATACCAACTCTGTCCAGTTGCTTTCTAAATAAATAAAAATTTGGTAGAGATGTTGACAATTTTTTCATGTTTGTTGGCTATTAGTCTGCCTTCTTTTGAAAAGTTTCTGTTCATGTCCTTTGCCCACTTTTTAATGGGGTTATTTTTTTCTTCCTGATTTTCCTGAGTTCTACATAGATTCTAGTTATCAGCCCTTTATTGGATGTTTAGTGTGCGAACATTGGATGTTTAGTGTGTTTTCTCTCATCCTGTAGATTGTCTGTCTGCTCTCATGATAGTTTCCTTGGCTGTGCAGAAACTTTTTAATTTGATCAGGTACCATGTATTTATTTTGGTTGTTGCTGTGATTGCCTTTCAGGTCTTCTTCATAAATTCTTTGCCTGGGCCAATGTCTGTAAGAATTTTTTCAACATTTTTTTCTAGAATTATTATAGTTTCATGCCTTAGGTTTCAATCTGTTAGCCACCATGAATTGATTTTTGTGAGAGATGAGAGGTTGGGATCCTGTTTCAGTCTTCTACATGTGGCTATCCAATTTTCCCAGCACCATTTATTAAATAAGGATTCTTTTCTAGATATAAGATCATATATAGTCAGCAAAGAGCAATAGTTTGACCTCTTCTGTCCCTATTTGGATGCTCTTGATTTCCTTCTCTTGTCTGATTGCTCTGGCTAGGACTTCCAGCACGATGTTGAATAGAATCCGTGATAGAAGGCAACCTTGTCTGGTTCTAGTTCTAAGTGGGAATGCTTTCAATTTTTCCCCATTCAGTATGATGTGGGCTATGGGTTTGTCATATATGGCTTTTATCATATTTTAGGTAAATCTGGGGAGAGTAATGGCCGACGAAAATGAAAAAATGCTCAAGATCTCTAAGCATCAGGGAAATAAAAACGAAAACCACAATGAGCCATCATTTAACCCCAGTGAGAATGGCTTTTATCAAAAAGTCCCAAAACAATAAATGTTGGTGTGGATGCAGAGAGATAGGAACACTTATACATGGCTGGTAGGATTGTAAACTAGTACAACCTCTGTGGAAAGTAATATGGAGATACCTCAAAGAGCTAAAAGTAGAACTACCATCTGATCCAGCAATTCCATTACTGGGCATCAACCCAAAGGAAAAAAAATTCTATGAAAAGACATCTGAACTTGAATATTTATAGCAGCACAATTTACAATTGCAAAGATATGGAAACAACCCATATGCTCATCAATATACGAGTGGATTAATAAAATGTGGTATATGTATACCATGGAGTACTATTCAGCCACAAAAAACAATGGTGATCTAGCTAGCACCTCTTGTATTATCCTTGATAGGTCTGGAGCCCGGTCTATTAAGAGAAGTGCCACAGGAATGGAGGAACAAGCACCACATGTACTCACCATCAAATTGGTATTAAATGATCAGCACTTATGTACACATGTGGTAGTAGCATTCATTGGGTATTGGGCAGGTAGGAGGGGGAGGAGAGGATGGGTATATTCACACCTATTGGGTGTGGTGCTCACCATCTGGAGTATGGACATGCTTGAAACTCTGACTTGGGGAGGGCAAAGGCAATATATGTAACCTAAATATTTATACCTCCACAATATGCTGAAATAAATTTTAAAAATAAAAGAATCATACCCACAAAAAAAGTAAAAAAAGAGAAAATTTGGTAGAGACAGAGTCCTGATGTTTATTTTATTATGAAAAAAATCAATAAAATTCTTATACATTTTTGTGTATATATAAATAATTTATACATTTTAATACTATGTTTTTATTAATTTTTCTTTTGTAATAATGTGTTATATTTTTTTTGCAAGTATAAAAGAAAAAAATCACCAAGATCAGAATTGCAAGAAAAATAACTTTTCTCTCTGGCAGAACTGACCTTTGATGTACACATTTAATAATGTGACTTACAGACCACACTCCATCACAGTCTTAACTAATGCAAAAGAGTAGTATCCAAATTAATTTTTAAAAATCACACTAAAAAACAAAGATAATCTAAAGTGAACTAGTTTCCTCATCATCATAATATACTTGAACATAATGGAATTTTATATATAAAATTAAGTACCAACAAAGAAGCCAAAGCTACTAATTAATTTATAATATAAACCTCTAAGCTGGGTATAGCTTCTTAAACCATGGTGTTTCTTTTCAAAGTATGTAGTCAAACACAATAATTTAGGCCAGAAAGAATGCCCTGGTGGCACATGGGTATAATCCACAATAGTATTCTTTCTTCATTTATACCTCATTTGCTTCTGGGTAGGTGTTTATTAGCACATGGCTCCTCGCTCCATACCCCAACTTCACCTACTTCGACCTTCTTAATTTTAACCACCTTCAGCCTTCCCCCTTCTGGCTTCTTGGACTTCAGACTATGAGTTTTCAACATTGCCATTTACTTCTGTGTCTGCCTTCTTACACTGCTTGGGGAAGAACATGTTGGTCCCTAGTCTGCTACAGTCTACCCCTGACCAGACCAGACCCTGAAGCCCAGTCCCAGGGTTCATAAAGTATAGAAATTTGGCTGTTTTACAAGAGCACTGGGAACCAGAACTGATCACAGCATCCTGGATAATACTGATCTTTCTTAATTCTAAGAGTCAGCTGTCTTTCAAAACTCTTGACTGAAGACCTTCCCTTGCTACCATTGGCCCTGGTGGTCAGCTACCTGGATGGTCTTCTGTAGCTTTCCTTTTATCTCTGCAGAATGGTATCTTGCATTTAAGGGTCTTGACAATCTATTGGAGAATAGATGTGAAACAGGTGTGTCTGTAGCCAGATCCTCAATGAATTAGGACTAAGAAACAGCACGAGGTAGAAGACAGATTTCCAGGACTTAGAGTCAGAAGATCTCGAGGTGAAGCCTAGTTGCATTGTATATGTGATACAGAATCTTGGGCAGGTCACTCAACCTCTCCAGGCCTGTTTTCTTGTCATAAAAATAGGAAACAAATAAAAAAATAAATAATTATTGGGCCAGGATCTCATCAGGTGGAAAGCTTTCTGCAGCGTGAAAGGACTAATACCTGGATGATGTTTCTGTTTGCGGGGCTAGCGATGCTGCTAAGGCAAGGTTAAGAGATTGTAGGGTCTCAGCCAGGACTAAAATAGGGGAAAAGCTGACGATGGACATAGGCACTGGAAGACAAAATGAGAGCTGTCCTTCCGAGCTTGGGTGACAAAACCATACTGTAAAGAATTTGGGCTTCTAGATACTCTAATTTTTTAATAAACAATTTCCCTGGCTGTTGCTTGCCCTGTTGGTGATAGATCTAGAACAAGTAGAGTGAAAAGAAAGGTGTGTGATTAGATCAGCAGAAATAGTTGGTTGGGGGGCAAGGGGAAGGTTGCTGCTGGGACCCTTGGCAACATCTTAATCAACTAAGAGCAGTTGGAAACCAGCTATGCCAAAAGTTCCAAGAATCACCTTCCAAACCAAGGGTTAGTTGGCCTGTGGACCAATTCTAGTTCACCATCTGTTTTTGTGAATAAAGTTTTATTGGAATACAGACATATTTACATACAATACAGAGTTGAGCAGCTATAACAGAGAGTGTAAAACCCTCAAAGATTAAATATTTACCCTAACCTTTGCAAGAAAAAGTTTGAAGTTAACTGTTCTATGCTCTTAAACAAGGTCAAGTGCTAGAAGCAACATGTGGACTGGCAGATCACTTTAAATTAGAAGATGGCATCGCCAAAGAATGGGACTGTGGTATTCTTGGGAATAATATACCTGTTTTGCCGTCTTTTTTCAAAGAGAATAACAAAAAATCATTGAAAAAAGCAACAGTTTCTTAGTCATGCATTTTAAGAAATAGAGCAGGAAAAATTCAAATTGAATCCTTGAAACACAGGGGGTCCCAAGAGAAAAAGATGCCAGCAGTATTCAGAAAATGTCAGATGGCGCACAACTGTCACAGTTACTCTCTCTTAATCAGTAACACACAGAGATTCAGCAAAATGGGAACCTTCATGATTTTGCCTAAGAAACCGCAAGCAAGGATGATATTACCTGAAAGCAAAGACGATTCAAGCAAACTGTCAGAAATGCACTGAAAGTGTATGCAGGTACGAATGTAGTACATGCCAGCATCCAAGAAGAAATATTCTGATACCTACCTTTAAAAAAAAACTTCTACAAAATCAAAGCACAAAAGCAACATGCAGTGGTAAGGAAAAGCACACGCAATTTTGCCAAGCTGGGGTGCCCACTAGAGTCTCATGGGACGTGTGTGTGGGCTATCACTGCACCCAGCCAGGGGCTCAGAGCACATGGGGAGCTTTCTGCCTTGGAAGGCCAGTTGGTGATGGGGATCAAGCAGGAAGAAATGAAAACAGCTAACCTGATGGTCAGGGCTGGGTGGTTCTGCTGAGGAAAGAAATGCTTCTAAATATGCTGAGAAGTGAGTCACTGACAAATGCCCAGAGCCTTCCATCTGCACGAAGCACCTTTCTTACTTAGCTTAATTCAGCAATTAATATATCACAAGATAAAGATTATTGGGCATTCCCCTCCCTGCTCCCTGTAACTGACGAGAGGCATGCAAACCAGTGTTCCCAGCTTTGGAAAACAAAGTGAAATAAGAATGAGAAAATAAAGCTTCATTCACCTGCCCCCGCATTTCCCATTATACATTCTCCCTGGAAAGCCTGTGTTACCTGCCTTCAACACTCTTGATAGACTTGGAGAATACAAAATAGAGGAGCAAAGGATTAGGAAACATAAATCACTGGTGATGCTAATGCAAGATATTAAAACGATAAAATATGAGTGAATTATTTTTCCTCCTTGTTAGTCTCAGTATAATTTAATTCTGTTTCTATAAAAGGCTGTGAAAGGAAATGGCAAGGGTGAATAAAATGACTTCAGGAAAAGAAAACTTTGCTTGTGTGTTAACAAAAAGCTGGAGCCCCGAAAGTGGTCCCTGGAGACCAATGTATCATTGTCCCTGAGATCCCTGGAAGGTCAAGACTGGAGGCCACCTAGAAACAAGTAACTCAAAGATCACTTTGGGAGAAATTCTGCCAAAAACAGCAGTGACAGATCGGCATGTTATGAAAATACTACACTACTTTTTTCATATTTATGTGGCCCTGAAAGAAATGTTTTGAGCATAAAACAACATAATAAAAGAAAAATCCTGCTACTTGACAAGGTTTCCTTTAATGGAAAGACTTTTTCACGCCCATAAACATTTGATGCCCACATCTGTTAGAGATAAAAGGAGAGTATAACTTCCCTTTTGGATGCATATATTCAGAGTTCTCAGAGACCATATAACATGCTTAATGGAGACAGCAAAAATGCTGTAAAGTTTCCCTGATTAAATTAGTACTCTATTGAAATTTAAAGTTTTATGGACTGCTTCAGGTACTTTTCTTTTTATATGGCTTTGGGTGTGTATTTATATTTTAATTCTAGGGAACAGCTTGCTTTATTGTCATTTCAGGAAATCAGAAAGGCTCCTGGATTTGTAGTTTTTTGAAGAACCTCCATACTGAAATCCGTGATGGCTGTACCTGTTCACATTCCCATCGACAGTGTATGAAAAGCTCTCTTTTCTCCACATTCTTGCCACCATTTGTTATTTTTTGTCTTTTTGATAATGGCCATTCAAACTGGAGTGATATGTCTCATTGTGGTTTTCATTTGCATTTCCCTAATTAGTGATTTTGAGTCTTTACCATATATTGATTGGCCATTTGTATGTCTTCTCTAGAAAAATGTCTATTCAGATCTTTTGCCCATTTTTAAATCATGTGGAAACTAAAAAGTTGACCTTATAGAAGAAGAGAGCAGAACAGTGTTTCCTAGAGGCTGGGAAGGGTAGAGGATGGGAGGATAGTAAGGGATTAGGTAAAGAATGCACAATCACAGCTAGATAGAAGGGGTATGTTCTTGTGTTCTATGGCAATGCAGCATGGCCATAGTCAATGATAATTCACTACATATGTTCAAATAGCTAGAAAAAACAATTGTGAATGTTCCCTACACAAATGAGAAATGTTTGGGGCGATGGATATGCTAATTATCCTGTTTTGATCACTCTACACAGTATAAGCTTCAAAACTTACTCTTTACCCCATAAATATGTACAAATAATATACAATTACTATGTGTCAATTTTTTAAAGCACTCCTAGATTCACAAGTATTGACAAGATCTTCCCAGTGAAGCCGCACTATTCACTTTTTTGATAGCAGGCACCTAGAAGAGCCAGCTGGCTCTCCCCCGCCCTCCACTGCCATCCACAGAGCCAGCGCACCTGACACTGTGGCAGGCTCCATCCCAGTGTCACCCTGCAGGGGAGCCCAGCCTCCCAGGTTGTAGCTGAGTGGAATTCCTTGGTTCTTTGCCTGAACTGATCTTGGAAAAATAGCAAAGAACCCTGCGATGCTCACCCGTTCCTCCCAGGGGATGAGCTAAAGGACCCACGTCACTGAACATGATCTGGCTCTTTCTGATGAGCTCTGCCACCATTTTTCTCCTCACTCACCCTATTTCAGCCACAAGGGCCTCCTTGCTGCGTCTCTAACACGTCTCTGTGTTCACTGCCCCCCTTCCCAGGTGCTCTTTCCCACACACCTGCGTGGCCAGTTCTCATGTGTCCTTTGCTGGCCTCACCTCTGTCTCCCCTTCCCAACCAGACCTTCCCTGATCCCCTTATCCCCAGCTTCCTGGTCCTCCTTATCTTCATATTTCTTTACCCCATAGTGCTTATCTTCTCACATATTATATAATTTGCTTATTATCATGTGTATTACAACCCTTATTGTCAGTGTCCCGCACCAGGATGTAAGCTTCATGAGGCCCAGAGACTATGTCTGGTGAATACTGAATGACACATAGTAGCCCTCAATGCATATTTTAATGAATAAATAAATTAATAAACATATGACTGAAAGAAAGACTTTAGAGCCCCACTACTACTACTACACCTCTTCTTGTGGAAGCACTAAGCTCTGCAGTCTCATCTCAGGACCTGTTCCTGCTGCATTTTCTTCTTCCTCTGCTTGAGACACTTTCCCCTAAGATCTTTGTGATGCTGCTTCCCTCTCAACATTCCAATCTCAGCTCAAAGGTTACTGCCTTTAAGAGCTCCATGACCACCCACATCCTGCTGCCTTTGCTCTTCATTCTCCATGCTCTGTGATATTTCTGTATCTTCCTTATCACACTAGTAAATTCCTAATGGGGTCTTATTTTTTTTAAGTTTTATAAACATGGTTTGGACTCTTTCTCTGTTCAGTCTCATTCATCACCATATTCTCAATGCCTGGCATACTACAGAGGCATAATCATTATTTGTTGATTTTTTTTTTTAAAACTAACCGGATGATTAACATGACTTGGTACAGGTTATCTAGATTTTAGTTACGTATCTGCCCTCAGCATAACTTCATCAACCCTGGTAAAATGGTGGTAAATTAACTGATCTCTGGCCAGACTTTGAGAATGACTGTTTCAGTTCTTCACACTCAACTCCTTCACCCAGGATCAATTACGCGCATGGCACCAGGGATGTCTCTGTGTGATTTAGTATGCACTGCATGTATGTGTATGCATGAAATTAATGTTGCTTTGTCATTTACTACCTGTGACTCTAAAGGGCAGCGGAAGAATCATGACTTTTGACTTGGATGGGTGACATTTGTGAATCAGCTACAAAAAGTATTTATCAAGAAAGCCTTCCAAGTTAGGCAGTCCCACCGATAGCAGCCAATGGTTTGCCAACCTGGACTTGTAACATTAGGTCCCCATAGCCCAGACCACTTGTGAAAATCTTCCTGAGATACCAGCTTCAGAAATTCTGAATTATCATGAATATAAGTCTTAGATCCACCACCTCCTCCATGCAGAATGAAATGCTGAATTATGACGATGATAAGGAAGATTTTGGTTGACGTAAAGGATCAGATTGTTAAACTGGACAAATTCCCATCCCCTATTGGTGTGCTATTTTGTCAGTAAAAACAAATCATTTCAGCTTTTTGGGTCTCAGTTTCCTTGTCTGTAATTCAAAGGGGTTAGAATTAATGATGTGTAAAATTCCCTATGAGAGAATTAGAGCCAAAGCAATTAATGTGTTTTTTATTTTATATTATCTGATTTTTTTTCAGGGGCTTCATTTAACAATCTAGTGACTTTTGTGTCTGCCCACTTGAAAGTACTTCTATAGAGTCATTGAATGTTTGAGAGTTCCATGAGAATTATTTAAAATCTCTTCACACAGTATCTAACCTAAAAGCACTCAAAGCACATTAGTCCCTCACTCCACCCCTTTTCCAGCTGTAAGAATCTTATAAGCCTTCTGCTTCAACCCCCTCATTTACTTGCCAAGGGTTACACAGCTAACAAGAGGCAGAATTCAGGGAGAAGCCAGGTTCTCTTCCTCTAGGTCCAGGGTTCTAGCAACCATACTAGGAAGCCTTTGTTCTGTCTTTTCCAGTTTCTGAAATTGACTCAACAAGGTAAGTATCATTATTTCCTCTGAGCTACAGCACTCTCAAATGCAACAGAAATGCTTTTCATGATGCTAACATTTATGAGGCAGGCATGTAACAATATTTAGAACCGAGACTGAATTTGGCTGGCAGGTACAAAATATTTGTGAAATATCTTTGTTTTTTAAAATAACTAGTATAATTCGGCAAAATGAACTGATCTATTTGCTAAAAAGTACAACCTACATCAACAAGTTCTATATGATTAGGAAACTATCTTCATTTAAGGAAAAGTTCATTTATTCTGTAATTACAAAAATTACTATAGCTTATTCATACTTATTTATAAATTGACACAACTACATCTTGTAAGGAAAAGAAAAAGGGTAGATGTTTTTCTCTGAATTGGCCTTCATTGTAAAATATGCTTTTGGGCACAGCAATAAAAGTATAATCATTTTATTTTAAAATCTAGTAGGATGTGATTTAAACTGACATACCTCAACTTTTGTTTTATTCTGGAATCGCCCAGGGTACTTTAAAAAAAAACACCAATATCTAGGCCCTCCCTGAAAGATTCAGATTTAATTGGTCTGGAGTTTGACTGGAGCATGAGAAATTCTTTTTTATTTCAGCGTATGACAGGGGTACAAATGTTCAGGTTACATATATTGCCTTTGCCCCGCCTGAGTCAGAGCTTCAAGCATATCCATCCCCCAGATGACTGCACTGCACACATTAGGTGTGAATATACTCACCCCCACCTCCCCCACACCTGCCTGACACCTGATGAATGTTACTACCATATGTGCACATAAATGTTGAACATGAGAATTCTATTAATTTGATCATGTTAATTTACCCAATATTTGCACCCTTGAAAGTTTTATTTTATTATGAACAATCATTATGTATCGTAAGGGATTGTAAACAAACAAATAAATTCATATTTATAATGTAAAGGTGTTTTGAGGTCCCTACAATGAAAACAGAGTATTTTGAGAAGAGAAAATTTGCGGAAGTAATGATGGGAATTCATAAATGCCTGGCTGAGAATCAGTAGCAGAGTAATCAAGCAGTATACATTTATGTAGCAACCACTAAGGACAAGGAACTATGCTCCAATTCTTTGGGTGACATGAATGTCCTCAATTCAAAATAACGTACAATTAAGGCTGGGGGAGGAAAGACATATATGTATAAAGATAATCAATAGCACTACAGAAATAAATACTTGGATGATTCATGATTTCAAGTATTTATGCCTTGCCAATTCTAGTGCTTGAAACACAACTATGATTCTCTTCACTACTTCTCTTCTCCGACCTACTTTCAATTCTTATTTTATGCTCATCTTCTAGTAGTACCTCACCACTCAAAGGTGTTCCACGAACCAGCAGCATTGGCATCACCTGGGAGCTTGTTAGAAAGGCAGAATCTCAGACCCCACCCTATACCCACCGAACCTCAATCTGTATTTAACTAGGTCCCTACATGATTCATATAAATATTTAAGTTGAGTAGTACTGTTCTGGTAGACATTGATCTCTGACATCTATCAAATACACCATGTTAATATTACTCATATTATGTACTATAATACGGTTCAATCTATAATTGAGGGCTTTTTTTTTCAATGCCTTATGCAAGTTTTTGTAGTCATATTTAATATTAAAAGATTTCCTCATTCAGGAAGAACAGAGCTTTTCAGAATGTTTCACTTGTGAATAAGAATTATTTCCTGTGTGCGAGTAACTGCCAAAATGTGTGATATTGATAATGAGACCACAAGAGAACAATGGAAGATGCAATTTCTTCAGGTTAAAGGATTCAGAGAAGGTGTCACAGGGAAGATAGGACCAAGATGAACATCAAAAAATGGTTAGATGCAGGAAACAGGGGAAAAAAAAAAAAACAAGAGAGAACATTCCAGACAGGGAGAAAATAGCAAAGGCACAGGCCCTGCCTAGAAAAGGAGGGGTCAGGACTATGTAGTGTCCAGGCTCCACAATGGCCCCAGTGAGTCTCACCACCTAATATTCACGCTCCTGCATCATTCTCTCCCATGTTGATGAAGACTTACTTGTGTAACAAATAGGATATTGCAGAAATTATACAGTGTGACTTCTGAGGCTATGTCTTAATAGATACTGTAAATTAAATTTTAATTTTTTTATTAAAAATACTACAGCATATGCCTTATTTTCTTGGTTCACTTGCTCTGTGAAGCTAGCCATCATGACATGAGGAGGAGAGGTCCAAAGCCAACACCAACTACAATTTTCCATCTCTACAGTGAACCATCAACTTAAGGAGGATCCCACAGACCTAGCCCAGCCTTCACATAAATGGAATCCAGACCAACATCTTGTATCCAGCTTCATGAAAGACCCTAAGCAAAAGCCACCCAAAGCAAGGCACTTTCCAAACCTCGCCAAAAGAAACCACAAGATTAAAAAAAAAAATCTATTCTTGTGTTAAGATACACAGTTTTGAGATAATTTGTTCTTAGTAACAAATAACTAACGTTAGTTATATAATCAGTACAGTTTGGAAGATGTTGAGTAAATCGGTATGGCTTTCATGGAGAGTTTATAGACTAGGGGTTGCAAGCTAAGACATTTCCAGGGTGTTTTCTGGCAGGAAAATTATGAATGAAGTGGCTCTTTCCTGGAGCAGGGAGAAAAACAGGGGGCACTAGACAATGTGGTGAACACTGGCCTTGCCACACTGCTGGCAAAACCCACTGTTGTCTCCATCTCTGGGCAGGTCGAGGCAGGGCTGTAACTGTGGGAAATCTCAGTGGTGGACAAAGCAGTGGTAGTGGTTTGGTGTCACAATGTGGAAAAATTAAAACAACAGAATTGTATTCCGAACACGATTGCCAATTAACACTTATCTGAAGCATATCTGCCCTGAAAATGCTAACCAGAATACACGGAAGGGAGAAAGCACTGAGAGGAAAAGACAAGTTTAGAGGGTATTTTAATTACTCAAACTTGAAGAGAGTGGAACATGAGCCAGAGTTATAGAAATAGGAATGAAGAAGTCCTCCTTAAAAGAAAGAAAGAATAATGAGTTTATGAATAATTGAAGGTTAGACTCTCCCCTATAGGAGAGAGTTTCTCCTATACTTTTTCTTTAAATCTCACTATAAGTTTTCAGTGCCATGTTAGAATGTAAGCTCCATGAGGATAAAACTATGTTATACTTTTGTACAAGTTTATCCTGATTACTCAGAATACATTTCTGCAAAGGGCAAGATAATATTTTAGGTTTTGCAGGCCATAATGTTGCAACCACTCAACTCTACCTTGTAGCAGAAAGACAGTTATGGACAATACATAAATTAGCATGATGTGCTCTAACAAATCTTAACTTATTAAACAAAGAATTGGCCAGATTTGCTTATCTCTGGCCTGGTCAGTGGTTCTCAAAGTGAGGTTCCCAAAACAGCAGCACTGACAACAGCATCACGTGGAATTTGTTTAAAAGTTGAGTGGGGCCCAGTGATCTGTGTTTTAATAGGCCCTCCAGGGGAATCTGATGAATGCTGGTTTTAGAAACATTTGTGTAGATACTCAACATCATTTGAGAGATGAATGAATGAATTCTATCTCCATCAGTGCTTATCTTTACCTCTATTACAATCATGTATAAGATAGTATATGGGATGTCACAGAATTATATTTTTGGTTATTTTAAGTTTAGCTTTGGCTATGAATATTTCATGGCATCCTGCAAAGCATTCCATGGCTTGCAGGCACTCTACTACCTACAGGACTCTGAAAATGTCTAATCTAGAGCTACCTTTTTTTTTTTAACAGTGAAAGAACTGGAGGCCCCCTATGGTTAATTAACTTGGCCGAAGCCACATGCAAACACTGACAGAGTTAAGAAAAAACACTCATCTTTTTGTAAATAAATATGCCTCACATACAATCTTAGGTGTTTAGGCTTCCCAGAGGAACCACACATTTAAAAGAAAAAATAAAATAAAGAGTGACAACATGACCTCATAGGAAAGAAAACAATGATGGTATCTTATTTTTAACAACTGGGTTGGAATTATATTTATTCAGTTTTCCCCAGTTATCGATGGCTGGGTGGAGCGGAAGTTCCCGGATTCTGCTTGGCTTCACAGCGCGAGCAGCCGGAGGAATGGAAATCTCCATCAAGCCCTGTCCTCTCAAATGGTTACATAAACCGAGCCACGGGAGGAATGAGTCAGCAGGTAGCGAACAGCAAGATACTCCTACATTCCTAATAGGATACAAGACAATATCTCTTGGCGTGAAGAGAGATCAGAGAATACTTCTGGGCTCCATTTCACAGAAAAACCAACGGGTTTCGTGCATGAGGTTTGTTGATCCAAAAAGCCAGAGACCCTGACTAAACATTTCTGAAAAATATGGGTTTGAATCAAAGAGAAGAGAGGTTTCCAGCTGATATATTCAATGGCCTGTGGGTGGGTAAAACTGTGGGAAATGACAGGTATCAAATAGGAAATGCAGTGTCTACTGCATAAGCAGTGAATCACAGTCCTATTATTATTGTCATCATGATTTGAGGCCCTGTATTTCCTCACCATCGACAGGAGCCAAGTGGGTTCAGCCACCCGTCCTCTGCCCTCATCCCCTTACCTCTGCCCTGCCAGGGCTCTGGGGAAAGTGGAAGTATGAGGCCCAGAAACATAACTGAATCTGGGACCCCTGATCTTGAACTTTCCTGGAAGCTTTGCTCACCGGGAGTCAGGACCACAGTTGTTCCACTCATTACCCAACCTGAATTTCCAATTTCCCCTCTGAACCTGGCATAGGCTGAAGCAGGACTTCAAGCTATTGTGGGGGCAAAAATACTGGCCTGTGTGCTCAGCCTATGCAGTGACAACGTGGGGATGCTTGGGAAAGACAGGTAGGCGGACTCCCAAGAGGCCTAGCAGGTAGCGTTCAGCATCCCCCTGGTGAATTTATCCTTGAAATCTGATTTTCCAATTGGCCTGGGAGAAGTCTCAATCCATCAATCAGTAGACATTCATTGAGTGCCTACTACATGCCAGGCACTGACATTACCTAAGTTTAGGAGGCCAATGTGTTCAATCAGCATGGCAGCTTGCTTAATTTATAATGAGCAAGAGCTGTCACAGGAAATGGAATAATCAAAGTCCACCTGAATAGCATATTCACTCCATGTGGCCAAGCTACACAGGAAACCAAATTATAATTAGAGTGTCTCTATGTTAACACGTAATGAGAACTAGCTAAGAACTGAAGCTGGGTACTTGAAGTCCATATGATCAGAATATTCTCTCCAGGTGGGCAGGTTTACAGAAGTTAAATCATGATTAGAAG